>NC_142661.1:13101742-14397992 GCF_026168435.1 Sesamum indicum
AATCTGATACTCGATAAGAGGTTTTAGAAAAAGACGGAGGCGAAAAAGCTTGCTCCAACCCCATGAACCCCCACGTTCAGCAACTGTCCATATGGAAAATTCTCACTTAACTGAACACGACGAATCTATTCCGCCCATATGGAAGTCCGATCACATTGAATAAGATCATACAATCGTTTGCATATCAATGCACGGTTAAGAGTGGCAACATCCCGAAGTCCTTGCCCCCCTTTAAGAACTAGCCGACATACATCCGCCCAAGCAACCTTAGCGTAGCCACTAGTGGTCGTTCCCTTCCATAGAAAATCTCGGAGACATTTTTAAACTTCTTGTATGCCCTTGGGGAGTATGAATGCAAAAACCCAATAAACACTCAACGTCGTAAGAACAGATTTGATGATCTGGAATCGCCCATCATATGACAAAGCTATGCCCTCCCAACCGTTGATACGCTTCTCAATTTTCAGCAGCATAGGATGACAGCCGGCAATTGTCAAGCATGACGCTTTCAGTGGTACTCCCAAATATTTCATTGGTAGGTGTTCTTCTTTGAATGCAAGTACATCAAGTAGTTGCTCCCGATACCTTTGCACCGATCGGGAAATAATTAGGTGACTCTTCTGCTCACTAACTCAAAGGCCAGATAACGTAGCAAAGTGGTCCAATCCCTGCTTAAATACACCAACAGATGGCACATCCACTTTGCAAAGCAATAGAAGGTCATTTGCAAAGCCCAACTGAAATAGTCGTAATGATTCACATTTCCAGTGGTATGTGAATCGCAAGTCCTGCTCAATTAATTGGTTAAGGATCAAGTTCAATACCTCCATGACTAATAAGAGGACAGTGGATCACCCTGCCGCAAGCCTTTTGCTCCCGCAAAGAACCCATGTGGCTGACCATTAAGTAACACTGAAAAAGCCGTGGTAGTGAGAAACTCATCAATCCACTAGATAAAGAGGGGCGAAAATCCAAACATCCAGAGCACGACTGTTAGAAAATCCTATTCAACAATATCACATGCCTTAGGCAGATCTACCTTCAAAGCACACCTTGGTGGAATCCGCTTCTGATTATAACCGGTGAATAGTTTCTGGGCTAGCAGAATATTGTCCCCAATAGAGCGACCAGGGATAAACGCACTTTGGAATGGGCTAATAATCTTATCCAGCACATTGCTTAGTCGTTGTACGAGTATTTTTGTGATAGCCTTGTAGAGAATATTACAGCACGAAATCGGACGAAAATCAACAACAAGAGTGGAGTTGTGTACCTTGGGGATGAGAGCAAGTAGCGTAGTATTCACTTGCCCTAAGAGTCTCCCCATGGCAAAGAACTGAAGGATCGCCTGAGTAATTTCCTTGCCTACAATTGACCATGCCGCTTTGTAGAATCCTGAAAAATAACCATCAGGGCCCAGTGCCTTATCCTCCGCAATATCAAAGATGACATTTTAACTTCATCAGGGGTTACCAGCTTGGTGAGTTCGCGGCCATCCTCCTCAATAACCAGATATCTTGCCCACAGACGGAGATAGCCTATATCCATGTGTTTGGTGCATCGTTCCCCTCCTAGGAGAGTTTGATAATAAGAGATAAATTCCTGAACCACCTCCTCTTGATTCATGTACGTGTGCCCCTGCACATTATTAATTTGAAAAATACATTTGGTGACTCGTCGTGTGCTATTTTGCGAAAGAACACCCGAGAATATTAATCCCCTCCTTTGAGCCATTGAAGTTTGGTCCCTTGTTGCAGCATGACTTGCTCAAGTCTCGTGGCTTTGGCGAGACCAACCAGCAACAGTGTTCAAGCAATAGTAAAGACCATTATGTCTATCCATGCTCACCAACCTTTGAGCAGTAGCAAGGAACTCCTTGGCGAGCTTGACATTGAGTGACAGATCCCCTTATTCCAACAATATGGTGCCTCCAGACACTCTCTACATTAGGAATAAAATCTGGTGAGAGCGCAAGGTAATTATCAAATTGGAACATACCTCTAAAGTGCTGTTGAGTATCTCCTAGCATAACGAGAGGTGAATGATCAGACGTCCGAGGTGAAAGGCAATAGTAGAACGAATGTGGCCACTGCTCAATCCACTGATCATTCAAGAGCATCTGGTCTAGTCACTTCCATAAGCTTCGTGCATCAGTATTGCAATTATGCCAAATAAGCCGCTCCCCCTGCATGGGAAAGGAGAGAAGGCCTGTATCCGTGATATACTCATTAAACTCCTCAATGGCCAAACGAATATCCCCAGAAACACCACAAACCTCACTAAGATCACGGACAACATTAAAATCCCCAGCCACAAGCTAACATTCATCAACATACTGAACCGCCAATAGTCACAGCGCATTCCATAATTCACGTCGGGTGTTAATGTCGTTAGCACCATAGGCCACAGTGACATAAATGGCCTCATGCAATGACCGTACACTGCCATAATACATGTCAGGTGTTAGTGTTGTTAACACCATAGGCCACAAAGACATAAATGGTCTCATGCAATGACCGTACACTCACTCGACAGTTCACATATTGAACCCCCACATCCACAATAGAAACTTCCATGAAATTATCATCCCAAGCAATCCAAATGCAATTGTCTGAGCTTGCTTATCCACAAACCACTTCCATCTAGGTAGCATAGCTAATTGCACACGAGTAGTATTATTAGTGTGAACACGTGTTTCAATGAGACTCAAAAAATGTAACCTGAATTCGCAACTAGGCCAATAACCGCTAGTTGGTAGTCCCGTCTATTCAGACCACGTACATTCCAAAGAGCCATATTCATCACGTCACCATGGTATGGGGGCTACATCGCTTAGGACCCCATGTGGAACACTCTGTATCATCAATATCAGTGCATAGAAGATCAAACGAGTTAAATAGGACCAATTCCTTACCCTTATCCGTCAAAGACCGTGGCTGACTGGCCTCTTATTGAGGTTGAGGTGGTTCATCAGAGTTAACCACCTCTGAGCGCCTAGGTTCCTCTTTTTTTCGTTGAACATATACCGCAACCGATGGTTTAGTAGGAGGTTTGGAGTTCGGGCATGCCTCCATTTTATGACCCAGACTGGTACATGTATTGCACTTGGGTGGAACCAATTCATATTCCACATCTACACGATATGGTCGTTCACTACCTTCTCTTGTTGGCATCATTAGAACAATATGACCAGGAGATGGGACGAGATATCTAGCATGATACATACACGAGAGAAATCCAGTCTCGTGCATGCCTTTGTAATAGCATCTTAGTATAGTGGTCAACCAATGCCACTGGCTACTACAATGAGCCCCTCATCTGTCCAAAACTCCATTGATAAGTGTCCGAGCTTAATCCAAATGGGCACCTGTGTGTGCTTGTGCTTTCGTAACGCCATTCCAGGTTCCCAACGCTGCAGCCTCAGCACACTTTTACTCTCGAGAAACAACAAGGCTATGAGTTTCTTGCTCATTCTCTACACTTTACAAGTTTATTGCAACTTTCATTTTTATATTCAAACACGCCACTTCAACTATCTCAACATATCTTACGTATTTCAAGATTTCTCATTTTAGTTCATTTCTTTCAGTTACTAACTTAAACATTGGAACCCTAATATCTATTTTTTAGGTTAGCCCCCCTTTAATCTTATGACTTTCACGAAGATCCTCGATCATTGTGGTGTTAGTGGACCCCCGTACACATCAATTATAGACACAAGCGATGTAATTACCCAACAAAGGTGTTTCTCACAAACAAAAGGTTGTCAGTTTCAATTCCACGAACGTAAGTATATGGTTTACTTCTCTCATAGTTTCTTGTTATTTATTTTCGTTAAACATTTTCATTAAGTTAAAAATTTTAATATACTAAATCAGTCTTTGAGATTAAATATATTGAATGATATAACATCAAAAGTGGAGACAAAATTACCCATTTGACATCAACAAATAGAGCATCACGTTTAGCGGTGCACCGTGCTGTGATGTTGGGTCACATCTGAATTTGACCCAATTGTTGGAGCAGTGAACCCCCACATGTCAGGATAGGCTGCATTAAATTTCAATGTCTGGAAACGATACGAACATGGTTGTCTAAAATCAAAACCCACAGCCTCCATCGGAGTTCTTATCATGTAATACAAAGACAAGACATACCCATTCAAAGATACACCAAATCCTCACATTAAATACGTATGTATGTATATATATACACTTCTAACTCTCTCAGATCATGTGTTCTACCTCATCGCATTAATACATGCAGGTGGTGCAGAAACTTGACCTTTAATGGCAACAATTTTGTATCCTAAAATTGGATCCACTTACATGTTATTTTATTGGGTTGATTAGAATTAGATTCCATTTGAAAAATATTTGCATTTTATTTGAATATTTTTTGTTTATAATTATACTCCTTTCGTTATGATTTGTATGAAAAATGCTCATTTTAAAAACTAGACATATTATCAATAATTTGTATGAAATAGTGACTACAATTAGAAGTTTATATATATATATTTTGTTGATACAAAAGGGTACAATTGTAAACGAAGAATTCTTAAAAAGGGTGCAAGAGTAATTTTTTTTAAAAAAAATATAATTTTATATTTTTAGAAGAGCCTATTAATTACAATTAACCCTACTTTATAATACTATGAGATGTATTATGAGAAGGTTATAGCCAAGGGCGAAGGAAAGCCCCGTCGAGCCCTAGCGGACGATAGGGCTTGGCCTCAGTCTAGGAATATTACCCTATTAAGTTATAGATTTAAACTTGTCTTGTTCATCATAAAAAGATAATAATCAAAATTCCCAATAATATATTTAAAATAATTTCTAGAATCAAGATATTAATTTATTACTTTTAGTCTCTCTCTACTAGTTAAAATTCATAGTTCCCACGTAGTGAAGAAAAAAGTTTGCTCGATCTTGTAGTTTCCTCAACACCAAGTTATAATATTTCCAAAATTTTTCTTGCTTTTATGTTTTCTGTTACTGATTTTTAATTTATATATTTCAATTTTAGACCAACTTGTTTGTTTCTTTTCATAAATTTGTAATTTGGTAAATTATATTTTGCTATCCGAATTATACTCATTTTTATACTTTATCATTATTTTTTTTGATCAATTTACCATCTCAACTTTGTGAAATCTGCATTTTGTCAGACCATTTTTTAATTGATTAGTATGTTGGAAATGCATTACATTTGTACATATATAAAAAATATCACACCAGATAACCCTTAAATGTCACATGTTTATTGTATGCAATGTTTTTTTGGAAAAAGAACTTGGTTAAAAAATAGTTATAAATAGCAAAGTCCAAAATGTTATAAAGTTGAGATGGTAGATTGACAGAAAAAAAACGTTTAGATGCCAAAGTATAAAAACGGTCATAATTCGAATGAAAAAATGTAATTAACCCTTTTATTTATTAGATAAAATAAATTTTAGTTTTTCTAAATTATTTTTTCGGGTTTTTTAGAGATAGCACCTAAAAAAATGTGCCAATTATTCAATATTTTAAATTAATTGTTCAGTATTTTATTCGGTAACCTTTTATTTAAATCTCTCAGGCCAAATAAGTAAGCTTAGATATAAAAATTGATCATGATTTGTCTTTTTTGAAATTTATGATTATATAAATGTAAGTTTCAATTTTCAAGAAATGAATATGTTAGTAAGAAACCGAAAAATTTGTTACTCGTAAATTTTAACCCACCCCTCAAGTTGGAGTAATAGTTATAAGAATTAAATATTGTACTTATTATATGTATTTAATTTGCAATCATTATCATAATAATTTAAATATTTTTATGAATTTAATATCATTATATAAATTTTGATAAAAAAAAATTGGTCTACTTAGATATCTCTTTTAAACGAGTTGTTAGTTATTAAATTTTTGGATGCACCCGATGAATAAATATGTTATTATTGTTTACCTTTTTTTTTCCCGGAAAATGAATTATATATCACCACCAAGTGATGAAAGAAAATTAATTATTAAATGATTGGTTTGAATTTGATGTTGATGAGGAAAATTATTAAATTACTTAAATACTCATGCTATTTTAAAGTATTTATATCCTCACAGTTGACTATTTTGACCATTTTTGACCAGGAAATGAATGAGGGCCCTAGAATTGTTATGACGTGGCAGCATCTCAATGGAGAGACGTGTTGCTCTCCTAAACGGTACCGTATGGCTATAAATAGCCTCATTTATGATTATTCAAATTACGTTTTATCTGATCTTTACCGCCATTTTTTGATCTCGTTCGATCTCATTTTTATCTTTTCGACCCTACTTTTCTAACTTAAGCATCGGAGGGCCATCGCCGAGGGCTACTCAACTAATCTCACGTTTGTTTTGTTCTCAGGATCCACTAACAGGTAGTTCGAAAGAAGGATTTAGCGACCCAACATTGCAATCCGACCCCTCGATCTGATCCTGATTTCGCGCGACCTACGTCAGATGTAATTAACAGGTGTTTGTTTGTGATAAGGAGATGAAAAAGTTTAATTTTTTTTAATATTTTAAAATAATAAAGCATGGTTTCGACATGATTATTGATATATATTTGATCAAACAGAAGGATAATTAGTAGAACGAAGGCTGCTGAAAATTGGCTGCGAGGAATCAGTGATGGAGCAAATACGCTTACCAGACATGTGCTGTTGTTTCTTTCACATTTTTCTGTCTGAACTGATAGAATGTTTATTCATTTTCTTGGAAATAAAAATACCGACTTTCTCTCAATAAAAATAAAAATAAATTACATCGATATTTTTTAAGTCATGTTTAGTTACTCAAATATTTAAGTCTTGCTCGATACAAAATTATAAACATATTTTTGGAGGGGTGCCGATATATATAATTTTTGAAGGGTGTTTTTGTAAGATTTTGTCTGGAGATTGTCTCCATATGAATTAATTACAATTTTAAAGGATGTATTTTATAGTTTTTCAAAAGATGTGGGTAATTAAATCTAACTTGGGGGTGACACTTTTGGTCCTCTCTGATTTTAGATTTGCAATTGAATAATGTAATTGAAAAAGGGTTAATTACACGGGGTCAGGTGTAAACGGAGAATTTTCCACGGGGTGTAAGTGTAAATTCAAGTATTCTTTGGAAAAAATATATAATTTTACATTTTCAGAAGGGGCCTAAATGCAATTAACTCAAAAAAAAGTAAGCACATGTAGTCCAAATGCCACTAAAAGATACTAAATTTCCCATAAATTAGCACGTGCAAAACATGTGACCCTGAGGATTTTTAATTTTTTAGCCATTTTTACTGATGTGGCTCTAGTGATACTTGGATGAAATATATTTAAATACTTTTTATTATAGTCCTTAATTACAAATTTAAAATGGAGAGTGAATCGAAAGTGTCACTCCCCTATAATTACATGATTAAAAATATATTTTTTCCTATAATTTTGCAGATTAGGTCATAGTTGTAAGGAAAAGTTTGTGCTTACAAAATAAGGAAACAGCAAAATGCGAACAAGTACGAAATTTTGTTTTAATTTCATAAAAACTTGAAAGGAATATCTGATCTCACTTATAGAGTATTCTCTTTTGATTTTCTCCAATTCTCAAATTTGAAAGCGTGCAGGTATAAGTCGCGATTAATTTGATTTGTTGATGGATGAATACTTAAAAATGGTAAATTATAATATTAACACTCTCTAAAATTAAGTATAATTACCATACAAACACCTTATCTCCTTAGTAAAATTATAAGTACAATCCCTGACTGGTGTTAGTATAACATACATTAGAAGGTGTTTGTGTAAAAATTTCACCACTAATAAATAGGGATATACTTGGGAAAAATCTTTTTTTGGTCCCGTTAAAAAATATTATTTTTATTTTTGGCACCACAATTATGGCAAGTGTCGCTTTCGGTACCAACACACAGAATACGCTTTTTTGGTCCCAAGTTAACGACAGATGCCATGTCCATTAACAGTCCTTAACTCTTATTGACTCATGTGATATTGTTTTTGCCAAAAAATATCCTGGCTGGGTAGGGGGACTTTTTGGGGTCCCCTCCCATCTCAATAACTAAGCATAAGTTGGAGAAGTACAACACATTTTCAAAACATGGAAATGGGAAGTATTACTCCCTTTACAAGATTTCAAGCCTAAGGAATGCTAAAAAGTAAAAAATAATTACAACTCAGGGTGGATTCCAAAAAAGCCTTGGTGAAACTTGCATCATCGTGAAATTCAAAAAAAGTTCTAAAGAAAGACCAACTCCATCTTTAACCAGCCCAACATAGTCGTCGAAAGCTTATAAGCCAGGGAAAGCAGCTTGAATTACGTAGGACTTGCCCAAAAACTGTTGCTGCAAGATCAAAAAGGACTTTCGATGCACCAAAATTCTACTCATTAAAGTCATCGTCTTGAGGAGTGGAGTTGGAACAGGACCTTAGTGAACTTCGTGTTTGCATCTTATGAAAGGTGGAGTTTTGTCTCTTACTTGACGGAGCCCCTCTTCTGTTAAAGCGAGAAGTCATTGCATCATCCTCTCCAAAGGAAGAGTTTCTCTTATGTTTTCCCTAAATGTGCGTATCTTCGAAAATTATTTTTTGAAGATGTTCTTCCTCCACTCCATCAATAATAGAGTCTTTCTCCGTATTACCCAAAAGATCAAACCTATTTTCACGATAGAAACCCTCTTCATTTCCATGCACCTTTTCAAATAGGTTGTTCTCATCGACCCTCTTCTTTTCGTCCTCTTGAACCCCTTCTGCCTCATCATTTAGTCCACCTTCCTCACCATATTTATTCATCCCAATAGAATCTCGTATTCTGCCATCTCATTCTCAAGAATCAAATTTTGTTATTAATTGGTTGAGTAACATCATCGATCCCAAACTGCTTAATTTCATTGCAATTTTCAACAATAATGTTCACTTTTTCTTTTTCTTCAAACAAGGATCTAATATCAGCATCACATGTCTCACCAGACTCCTCATAACTTTGACCAAACAATTCACAAACATCAAGATCAACACAATTATCAATTTTCCATCTAGAGTTGGTTGAGCAATACTTAAAATTTTTTCAAGATTACTCCCCATCACAGGTTCCTTATGTGTCTATCGGCTTATGTGACTTTGACTTCAAAAGTCCTGTTTAATAGTCCAAAAAAAAAAAAAAAAATCACGTACTTCTTTGGTACCATTAAAATAGAAAAAATATTTTGACCAACTTTGGTCACAAACAATAAGAACTTTTTTTTATTTTTTACAAAAATGAAAATGTTAGAAAAATTTATTTTAATATATAATCAATAGTTCTAAAATTATAATTATTTTTATATCAGATAATTTCTAGGATCTATCTTACTATTTTTAAAATTAAATTATTATTTGGTATATTAATATTTGAACACAAATTATAAAAAGTAAAATTTATTTTTTGAATAAAAGTATTAGATAGCTTTTTATTAAATAATAAATTAATTTTTAAATTATAACTATTTATATTCGAAATAAATTGTAGAAATAAAAAATAATTATAAAAAGTTATACCAAAATCGACATTCGCAACAATTGTAGTACCAAAAACAAAAATGGCATTTTCTAACGTGACAAAAATTTTTTTTTTACTCAAACATACTTGTAATTACAATTAATCTAAAAAAAAATATACTTATAATTTTATAAAAATTATGAGCATCAAGTATAATTACTCATCCAGTGAGGACACGAAGAGGTCGAGCCATCTCTAAACTAAGTTACTCTAGAGAGCTCCAACCAGGTTTCAGATCATCAATATCCTCAGTATAAATTAGGACGTGATTTCATTAATATTCCAAAACTTTTTTCAAAATTCAATATATGCTTACATATGGAGCATACTTTTCATGATTTATTACTAATAGTACGTTAATGTCGGATTAGTTCTATTTAAAATATTATTGTATTTTTTATTTTATTTAATATATACACGTCATGTATATAAATAAAAATTATACCATTTATTTTATTTAAAAGTATTTGTATCATAATAATAACCTAAATTCTATGAACATCATATTGTATATCCTCCAAAGAAAAAAGAAAAAAAACACCTTATCCTATGTAAAAAATCTTCCGAGCTAGTCTCGAAACCTAAAAAAAAACAAAAAAAAAAAAAGGAAATTCGACAGCCTTATGTTTTTGCTGTCCCAACAAGCTTTACATGTTCAACCCCTCCTTTTAATACATAGATTTCATCAAATATTTCTCAATTGTGTATGGGAGGTTTTCTTCTTGCCTGAGAATAGTCCATCCCAGCTATGTCCAAAGTATCTGGATAGTTGTCCGGGTCGGGTTGTCGTTGCTCGGTTACAGCCGACAAATTTCGAGAGAGATGTTTGTCTTTCTTCGCTAATTTTTTATTGGCTGAAAAACCCTCCGTCTTCGTATGAGCCTTATCTTTGTCATTCTGTACACGAATATCATGTAAGAAAACAAGAAGGGTGAGTTCAAAACTTGAAACATAAGCTAAAAATCGTTGTTTATGTTTTTTTTTTAGTACAAAAACGTTGTTTATGTTTTGAAATTATGTAAAAGTTGTAATTTGGTACCAACCTTTGCAGTGGTGGGAGTGGTGGAAATAGAGGCCATAATTAGTTTTCTAATCCTTCCTGCACACAGACATATAATTATAAATATATGATTATTGAGATAATATGTGATGTGGGATTTTTTAATATATATGCAGAAAAGTTGTTTGTTTTTCGCTTCTTCAATAATATTTGAAAAAAACATTGAAAAACAACCTAAATGTCTGTCTATATCTGTATTTTAAATTATTTTTATTTTCCTTACACTAATACAAAACACATCAAAATCCTCGAAAACACAAACAAATAGACTTGAATGTATATTTTTAGTCATGTAGTTATACCCCTTTGGTATTTTAATCTTTTATTTTGTTAGGATTGCAAAATAGTCCTATATTTATTTTAATTTTTTGATTTTTAAGTACAGATTTGGCTAAAAAATATAAAATAAGTCGGAAAGTGGCACATCTCGATCAAAAATTGGGATTGTACATGAAATATTGCATGAGCCACTTTCTAGGCCATTTTAGAATTTTTTGGTTAATTTGTATTTAAATCAAGAAATTAAAAAAGATAGAGAACTATTTTGTAGTCTTCATAAAATAAAGAGCTAAAATAACAAATAAATATAATTATAGGACTAAAAAATACATTTAGTCCGAGACAAATATATATCTGTCTTTCTCTTTCTATCTCCCAATTAAAAAAAACAAAAAAAATAAAAAAAATAAATAAAAAGGAAATAAAACAACATTGGGATAGTATGGTATCCATCACACATCAATTAAAGAAAGTAATACTATTGAAGATCGGAGAATGCTACAAAAATTGAATGGCTAGAATTGATTCTTGAACCCTTTACCCCAAATCAAGAATCAAGAACTAATCTGGATTCCTTTGGGGAATTTGATTTAATTTAATTTAAATAATTTTCACTTGGTTTATTTACCTGAACAATGCTTCCCTTTGCACAGAAACCCTTCTTCAACTCCATCACCACTTGTAATTCTCCTTTGAAGAAATTCCTGTTTAATCCAGGCAAAGATAATTTATCTCAAACATCCCATCAAATCTAACTCAAACCAGTGTGTGTTGTGTGTGTGTTGTCAAGTAAATTAAGTTATATACACTTACATTGATTTTCTGCTGTTTATTATCTAATGGAGATGGATCCTTTCTCAAGCGCATACCTTCACGAGATCAGCAAAATTATCAATACAATGACAGTTCTTGTATTATTCTTAATATTTGTAATAAAAGATTCGATTCATTGGTATTCTCAAAAGCTTTATTCTAACATATATGTATATATGTATACGTACCTTGAGCTTCAGGAACAAGAACTGATAGAAGTAGCAGAGACGTCAGCATCCAATGAGACCTCATGATGATGGAATTGCTTGTTTCGGACAGAAGAACAAGAATTCTATGATCAGACAACAAGTGAATAGACAGAAATTGATGGAATGTGGACGATCTTCTTTGAGTTTGATCTGCTTATTCCTCTTAGAATTACACAACTTAAATGCCTATATATATATATATATATAGATATGCATAAAGAATTAAGACAACATGTGTATAAAAGCATAAGGGTCCCATGTATATGTTAGTTCATGAGCAATATGGGATGACATTAAATGCTTTTTGGACTTGTATTCTTTGGGGGTTCTCTCCTTTGTCTACAAAATTGAATTGTCTTGTCCCGGAAGTGCCAATAATTACTTGGAATTCTTGAGAAAATTCAATTTAATGATTTAATGGATGTTTGCATGTCGTTGTAGTAGGGAAACAATGCACAAGTTATGTCCTTGGAGAATGTGGGCTCCACTTTAGACGACGATGGGTGTTTCGTCAGTTTATTTAATAATATTTATAAGTATAATTACATATATATTATAAGATGTTAAATATTATTTTAAAAAAAAAGTTCTTAAATAGAATAAGATTATGAACTTATACGATGTTAGTAACGACAATTTGTAATTAATATTTTTTAAATTGAAGGAGTCTATTAAAATTTTAAAATAAGTTGATACCTCCTTACTTTCGTTAGGAGAGCTTATAAGCTCATAACATCTTATTTTTAGATCTTATGAGCTAATTTTTCCAAAAAACTACTCAATTACTTATAAAAATTGATGTTTTGAAAAGTTTATAAAATATCCAATGACCAGATCTCTAAATGTAGTTTGCAAGTCATTGTGGGAAATCTTTTATTCAAATAAGGTCGATTTTGTCGAATCAATTATACAGTTATTAATATAATATATTAATTTTTGATGTGATCGGTCATTTTTTCTAAGTTATACGTACATTAATCAAGTAATAAAAATGTATTCTACTTGTCAAATGTAATTGGTTAAAGTTTAGCAAAAACTAATGTGCACTTGAATTTTCCAACATTGTGGTAGGAAAACGAAGGAGAGTGTTATGTACTTCAAGAATGTGGGCTTCACTTCGTTAATTGAAACTTGAAATGTTTGATATAAAAAATAATGTGGACAAGTGTTGTGAATGTGTGTGTTATGTATCTATCACTCACTACCCTATCCCAGGGCACAAGGGTAATTTGCATGTCTGTCCAAAGCTCCTGTATATGAAAGAATGAGCAATAAGAACCACTAAGGTGGTAGTATGGTATGTCCCATTACTTCCATAGGAAGAAAATGTATTTATACTCACTTGTAATTATAGTACATATAATCAATCGTTATGGTCCAGTATTTAAATTCGAACGTTAACATATTTATAATGTGGAGGTCTGGATCCTAGAAAGGGTATATGGTGGGGCCAAATGAACGTCCTGATCCACGTGTTTGATTCCTCACGTAGTTAGTCTTGGTTGTTGGCGATAGTAAATCAATTATAGGGGTCTCGTTCGGTATATAAGACGTAGACGCAATCTCCATGATGTGACTGCGGAGTGATACCATTGCTTTTTCCATTTTGTAGCAAAAAAAAAAAAGAAAAAGTGAAGTTGTAATACATGAGTCTGTAACTAGTGTCGAGAGGATCCGGAGTTACAACTGACTAATATCTTAATAGGCAAAATTACATATTTGATCCTCTAATTTTAGGTCGTTAGCATTTTTGATCCTATAACTTATTCAATTTACATATTTAGTCATTTTTTGATGAATTTAGTTATGAGCATCTCATATTTGGTCCTTTTTTAGCAAATTTAGTCTTCTGTTGATAATTTTGATCTTATTCACATTGTAATATATATTATTTTTTGTCCTATAACTATAGGTTGTTAGGACCAAAATTATCAACACAGGACTAATTAATTTGCCAAAAAAAAACCACATCTGAGATGTTCAGGACTAAAATCGTTAAAAAAATGACTAAATATGTAAATGAAGTAAATTACAGGACCAAAAGTGCTAATGACATCTAAAGTTACAAGACAAAAAATATAATTTCTCCTATCTTAATATTGTTATTATGATATAATTCGTTAATTTTTATGTGATAAATACAAATCAATGAATATTTTACAGCGACTTAGAACTCATATGATCACATAAAGCAATTCTGCCTTTGCTGCCACGTCTCATATCTTTTAATAATGCAATGCTTTTTAGATTTGATTTTAAAAAAAATTGTATTTTTCATCCCATAATTTAGGGCTTTTTTTATTTTTGATTCTATTGGTTATGGGATTCTTTCTTTGGTTGCACAACTTTAAAAGAGTAGCATTTTTTATCCTATGACATATTTTTGTTAGTTATTTAACAAAACATGTCACATGACCGTTGAGTATATGAGACAAAAAGTGCTACTGTTCAAAAATTTGGAACCAAAATTGATAATCTCATAACCAATGAGACCAAAATTGTAAAGACCTAACGATCAAATGCTTAGCACAATATGTTTTCTCTTAAATATCTAACAAAAAGGTGCCATGAAATGAAAAGTAACACTTTTTAAAAGCTACAAGATTAAAATGTTAGACATATGATTTCGACATATTATTTTGAAGTTAGAGCGGATATGAGATAAGCTATGGCCACGACTTATCAAATGTGTGGTTTTTGTCTTGTGCATTTTTTATAAGCCGTGGCTATGGCTTATCTTTGCATGACAGTTTTACTTATGTGGTCCATTCACTACAAAAAAGGTTGGATTTGGCATGGTCTGGGCAACCGTTCAAAGCCCGTTCCTTCTTGGAATGGTCTTTGGAACACATCAGGAACGGATATCGAAACATGAAATCATGTTCAACCTTTTTTTGGGTTATAAATTTGGAACTGTCCAACCATTTCAAGATGAGTTCCAAACAAATAGTTACTAATTCCGTTCCAACTGCCGTTCCAAAGTAGTAATGGTAAATGATTGAAACTCTGTTTGGAATACTATATTAAAATTAGGGACGATTGACTTAGGACCATTTCTATATGTGTTGCAATGGATGTCCCAAATGTGACACTTCAAAAATGTATTCCAAAATAAGGTATAATTTGAAACGGTTTGGAACACCCTTAATCAATTATGTGAAAAATCTTTCCAAATTATGCGTTTTATTTAAGAAGTCATGTGTTTCTAAAATTGTTTCAAACCTAAGTACACATTGGAATGATTTATTTGTATTATTTCTTTAGTGTTACTAAGACCATTCCAAATGAAATACAACGTCTATATTTAAATGGTCATAATGACTATTCCTAAGGCCGTCTCAAGTTCCGTCCCAAAATCTAAATTAATGGCTAGATATGTGTTCCTATACCCATTTGAAAAATCATTCCATATTATTTTATATAAATGTGTTTTTGTCTTTTCATTTAATCTCACTATCTTCTTCAATTCTTCTTATTTTCTCTCTATTTCCTCAATCTGTCTCAAAGTTTTTTAATCTCTCACAATCTCACTAATATTTTTCTACTCTCGTTCGTCAATCTGTCTCAAATTTCTGTTGATATTTGGAGTTATTTTGATCAGGTAACAACTTTAATTATTTATTTATCAATTGATTATATTTATTGTAATTTTGTTAATTAATTTTAATGTTATAATAATATATATGTGTGTGTATGTAGGACTCATCATCATGTTAAAACAGTTGAGGAGATGTATGTATGAGAAGAATTTTTTGAATAGGGCAGGTCTTACTATAGAGTTTCAGGATGATATTGCTATATTTATAGAATGGGTCAAGTCTCAACATGCATATATGGATGTGAAAAAATTAAGTGTCCTTGTTGGAAGTGCAAAAATGAAGTTTTCAAAACCATGGACAAGGAAAATTTTGACTTGTTTATGAAAGATTTTATGTCAGAGTATTATAATTGGACTTCTCATGGTGAGGAAAGGGTGCAGGAGTATTTTGAGGCCGTCACGACGATCCTGTTGCGGGAGGAGAAAACTTCCATTTCTCATGTTATGCAGGATACGAATACACCTTGGGATGATGCAGTGCATATGAATTAGGTGTAGAGGATGGTTATGATACCGCCGGGCTGGCTGTCTGGTCTTCTAAATATAAACAGGATGGTGTGCTAATGATGGTACGAGGTTGTGTCCTACTGCAGGGCCTAGTTCATATTACGATGGGAGCCCATACAATTATGTATTTGGGTTTGCAGACCAGTTTCACGATGTAGTGTATGCTGCCGAGCAACCATTGTGGAACGGTTGCACCCAATCTCAATTAGGGCTGTAGCTGAGTTGGTGAATATCAAAGTCGAGGGCCATATTTCTCAATATATATGATGGAATATCGCAGTGAGCTGATCATAGATTACCCCACAACAACACCCTGCCCCAAAATTACTATAGTACAAAGAAATTGATAAGAGACTTAGGTTTACTTGTTGAAAAGATTGATGCATGTAAGAATGGTTGCATGCTATACTGGAAGGACGACATTGGTCTAGATTACTGCAAGTTTTGTGGAAAAGCTAGGTACAAGCCAATCAGGGAGCGAAATCCTAATTGCGAGAAGACACCGTATGCCATTCTTAGGTACCTGGCGATTACCGCTATCCTGCAAAGGTTGTATGAATTGGAAGCGACTGCTGAGCAAATTTAGGCAACATTGAAAGACATAAAGCAAGACTTCTAGCTAAGGGATTCACTCAAAGGAAGGAATCAATTACACTTAGACCTTTTCTCCTGTATCTAAGAAAGATTTAATCCGCACTATCATGGCGTTATTTGCCTAAGTTGACATAGATTTGCATCAAATGGACGTGAAAACAACATTTTTGAATGGTGAACTAGAGGAAAAGGTTTATATGAAACAGCCTGAAGGATTCTCCTCTAGTAATAATGAGCACTTGGTATTTAAGTTTAAGAAATCCATATATGGTCTAAAACAAGCCTCCTGCTAGTCGTACTTAAACTTTCATGATGTTATTTCTTCATTTGGATTTGTAGAGAATATCATGAATTAATGTATATACCAGAAAGTTAGTGAAAATAAAACTTATTTTCTTGTACTTTATGTGGATGATATTTTACGTGCTACCAATGACAAGGGTATGCTATGTGAAGTGAAACAATTTTTTTCTAAGAATTTTAAAATGAAAGATATGGGTGATGCATCATATGTTATTTGTATCAAGATTCATAGAGATAGATCTCGATACATTTTGGAATTGTCTCAAGAAACCTATATCAATAAAGTCTTAGAAAGATTTTAGATGAAATATTGTTCACCTAGTGTAGCTCCCATTATGAAGGGTGACAAGCTACATTTAAACCAATGCTCAAGGAATGACCTCAAACGAGAACAAATGAAGGATATCCCATATTCTTCTATTATTGGAAGCCTTATGTATGCTCAAGTCTGTGCAAGGCCTAACATTGCATTTGCCGTGGGGATGTTTGGAAAATATCATAGTAATGGGGGTTTGGACTACTGGAGGGCAAAGAAAGTCATGAGGTATCTTCAAGGGATGAAGGACTACATGTTTTTGTATAGGCGAACCGAGAATTTGGAAGTTTTGGGTACTCTGATTCAGACTTTGCTGGTTGTGTTGATTCAAGAAAATCAACATCTGGTTATATCTTTATGATTACCAGTGGAGTTGTATCATGGTGGAGTGCAAAACAAACTTTGATTGCCACTTCCACTATGGAGAAGTTCGTGTCTTGTTTTGAGGCAACTTCACGCTATGTGTGGTTGAAGAGTTTCATATCTGGGTTGAGAATTATGGATTCAATCTCTAAGCCATTAAGAATATATTGTGATAATTTAGTTTCTATCTTTATGGCTAAAAATAACAAGAGCGAAAGTGGAAGTAAACACATCGACATTAAGTATTTAGCCATAAGAGAACGTGTTAAAGAAGGAAAAGTGATCATTGAACACATTAGCACTGAATTGATGTTAGTTGATCCTTTAACTAAAGGCATGCCGCCAAACAATTTTATGGATCATAAAGCTAGAATGAGAATAGGTCCCATGATTTGATTGTATTGTGATACAAATGTTATGTTTAATGAAAATCTTTTTCGGTTCTTGTGTTTTCTCACTTCAGTTATGCACATTTAAATTTGAGAAAATGATATTATTTTGGGATCCTAAATAAGTATAGGGCTTATTTAATTAAGTTTTGTTACCGTGTGGATGAGAAATATGGTACATTATAATACATAGAAGATACTACTCAATAATAGAGGACATGTTGCCATGATTCATGCATATTTTATTTCTTATTTGACTCATTGAGATGGAAGTTTGATTATTGAATAGGTGGACCAAGTGAGAGAATGTTAGACATATGGTTCTGACATATTGTTTTGAAGTCAGAGCGGACATGAGATAAGCCATGACCAGGACTTATCACATGATCATTCTCTGTCCAAAGAACGTCTAATAAACCGTGGCCACAACTTATTAGATGTGTGGTCTCTGTCTTGCGCATTTTTGAGAAGCCGTGGCCACAACTTATCTCTGCATGACAGTTTTACTTATGTGATCTACTATCCAACTTATCCGACTTCCAGTAACCGCCAATTTTATATACATGATACATTTTTTATGGAAAAATGTACGAAAAAACATTGGATTTTTTTATGGAGTTTCGTATGGAAAACATGATATGGAACTTGAGTCCCCTGAAATCCTGCGATCGTGAAGAAGACACACCATCTGTTTGATTATACTAGATTTCAGAAAAATCCAACATCAATTTATCTGCAATCTTTCGGGTTTTGTTATAGATTTGTGTTTGAATCCATGGCTGGAGGTTAGTAATCCTAAAGAATTTTGCTTCCGCACTCTGCAATCTAACATGTATATAATGTAATTGCTACGTATATGTTAGATATAAATTTTGATATCAATCATGTAGAAATATATTGTTGTTTATATTTATTTATGTTTGACCATCTTGTTTCCTACGTTATATGTTTATGCTTACATAAAAGTGAAAATTCTGTAATTAAAGAAAAAAAAAACCCTCCAAATTATGAGACGGAAAGTATTATTCGACTTGTGTGTTATATGTCAGCTTTGTAAATGAGGGTTTGTGCACATTTGTACTTAATCACAAAATTATATGATGTATAACTCTAAATCCCATATATATATATATGAATGTCTAAACATGTAGCCAGTTGTCTTTAAAAATTATGATAAAAAAGGGGTACATTGTATTTTTACACCCATAATATTAAATTTAATTGTAGAAATATTTTCTATTATTTATAAAATTATAAATATACTATTTAATATTATAATTATAATACTATTATTGTATACAAACGAAAATTTTCTTGTCGTATCAACTTTTGAATGTTCAAATTTATCTTTTAGTTTATTTCTTTTTTTTTTAAAAAAAAATTAGTCATAAGTTGTTAGAAAAAATGGCCCAAAGACCCGAAGCCCACACACACACCAAGCCCACTACCTGGAGGCCCCCACCCGGTACCCGACCCGCTCCACTTATGCCGACCTGGTTTGACTACATATATATACTCTCCTTATCAAACCCTAATCACTCTCTCTCTCTCCTCAAGCGGTTTCCGCCGCTCTCTACCTCTTCTCTCTCTCAAACCGAAAGATGACCGTTGTGTCTCTCTATCCTCTCCGGTTCCGGCGGTTTCCAAGAGCCAACCCAATGGCTCTCAAAAAACCGCCTAACGAACTAGATCTCTGGAGGTTCTAGCCTATAAATACGGAGGTTCCACTCCCCCCCTCTCTCGGCCGATATATAGAAATCTGTTTTCATCTTACTCTTTGTGATAGTCTCTGTGAGAGGTTTTACTGCGTGGTGAGTGGTAGTGGTCGGTCTGTGTGATCGAGGTCTGTTGAGTGCCGTGAGTGGTGGTGCAACCGTGGTGTTCACTGTGTGTGTGTTGGGTGCGGTATTTTGTGACCGTGTCCCTTTTTTGAGATTGGATCTGGCTCTATCTCCTGAGCCACATTCAAACAGTACTGCTCTCTTGTTCGATTCGTTTGTTTTTACTGTAATACTCACTGCTGTAATATTTTTGTATTTGGCCTGTAATATTGAGGAGTTTCATACTCCATCATTTTGTAATAGTTGTTAGGCTATTTTAAAAGGAAATACCACTGGAGGGTTTTCTCCCTACAGTGGTATCAGAGCCTGCATCTCTGATCCGAGCTGATCCTGGTGGTGGTAATTTCATAAACCCCTCCTCCTTTCGGTTTATTGCTTACTCGTTATTCCGCTTATATTACTGTTATATCTTTCCTTATTCTGTATTACTCCTATTGCTAAGGTGAAACCCCCTAACATCCCTCTTGGCCGGACCCTTGAGGTCGTCGGGTATCTAGTAGGGACTTAGGCTGGTGAGCCTTGGTTCTTGATATATCTGTTCTTGTTTTGGTATATCTGTTATACTATTGTTCTTGATATATCTGTCCTTGTTTTGGTATATCTGTTATACTATTGTTCTTGGTATATCTGTTCTTGTTTTTGGTGTATTTGTTATACTGCTCTCTGTCCTTGGTATAGTGGTTACACTGTGTGTACTCTGGCATATTTTTTGTTTTACGGTCTTTTCGATTTTTTCAGTATACTTGATATTGCTCCAATTCTGGTACATGTGTTATACTATTTCTTTATCACCAATACTGTCCTGTGCTTAAAACACTGTTCTCGTTTTTCCCTAAAATCTTTTCGAAAGATTTCTGACGTTGCCTATAAAATCAAATTTCCTTTTCAAAACCTTGTTTAAAATGGCTGGCTATAATCTCTTACCTTTTGACGGCAAAACCGATTTTTCAATATGGCAACAGAAAATGAAAGGCATCCTTATCCAACAAAAGGTTTTCAAAGCCATTGAAGGTAACTACATTGAAAATGTTTCTGAAGAAAAGAAAAAGGAAAACGATGAGTTTGCTTATTCCTCTATAATTCTGAACTTGTCTGATACTGTTTTGCGTAAAGTCGGTAAATTAGAATCTTCAAAAGCTTTATGGGATAGGCTAGAAGAACTGTACACTGAAATTTCTTTACCTAACAAACTGTTTCTGTTAGAAAAAATTTTTAGATACAAACTTGATCTATCTAGGAATATTGATGAGAATCTAGATGACTTCACAAAATTAATCCAAGATATTAAACTTACTGGTGATAAATATATTGACGAATATTCACCTATCGTGTTACTGAATGCCATACCTGAATCTTACTCAGATGTTAAAGCTGCCATTAAGTATGGAAGAGATGATATTAATATAGTAACTGTGATTAGTGGACTGAAGAGTAAAGAGTTAGATCTTAAGGTTAATAAACCTAGTCAGAACCAACATGAGATAAATGCTGTTAGGGGTAGGACTAAGTTTAGGAATTTCAATCTTAGATATAACAGTAGGAGTAGAAGTAGAAATAATCATAGTAGGAGTAAGTCAAAATTAAGAGAAAACAGTCTTAAAAACGATAAAATAAAAGATAGACGGTGTTATAATTGTGGAATAAAAGGCCATTATATAAAAGACTGCAGAAAACCTAGACGTGAAAACAGAGATAGAAATTATGATGATAAAGATAAAATCAATAATGTGTCTATTGAATCAGACGGGGAAGTTTTTGCTGTATATGAAGTAAACTCTGTAAATTCTTTTGACATGAATGAATGGTTGATTGATTCTGACTGCACATTTCATATGAGTCCTTTTAAAGATATTTTTTCTAACTTGAGGTATGAACATGTTGGTTTTGTGTCCATGGCTAATGAGAAAAAATGCGAAATAAAAGGTCTTGGTGACATTTCGTTATGTTTTGAGGAAGGTTATAAAATGATTTTGAAAAATGTCAGGTATGTCCCTGACTTAAGTCATAACCTCATATCATGTGCTGCATTAGAAGAAGATGGATTAGAAGGTAGGTGGGGAAAAGGCATAATGAAAGTTATGAAAGGATCATTAGTCGTTTTTAAAGCTGAACGAAAACGGAATTTGTATATTTGCACTGCTACTTATGAAAATATTGCTGCATCTGCCTTTGAAAACAATAAAACCACTCTTTGGCATAAAAGGCTTGGACATATTAGCATGAAGGGACTTGATTTTTTAAGAAAAGATGGAATTTTGAATGATAGTCTTGGAAAATTAGATTTTTGTGATGAATGTATTATGGGTAAACATCATAGAGTCCATTTTCCTGCATCCCCATCCCCAAACCCATCTATGTCTACTTGTATCTTAGACTATGTTCATGCGGATGTGTGGGGTCCTTCTAATGTGCCCACCCATGGTGGTAATCGATATTTTTTGTCAATCATTGATAACTATTCTCGTAAAGTGTTTGTTTTTTTGATGAAACATAAATCTGAAGTTTTCGATAAGTTCGAAAAATGGAAAATCCTTGTTGAAAATCAAACCAGTAAAAAATTAAAATCCCTTAGGACTGATAATGGATTAGAATTTTTTAACCAACAGTTTTCTGAAATGTGTGATAAATTTGGCATAAAAAGGCATAAGACTAATCCTTATACTCCTCAACAAAATGGGGTAGCTGAACGCATGAATCGTACTTTACTTGAAAAAGTTAGATGCCTATTAATCAGTTCAGGTTTACCTAAATCTTTTTGGGGTGAAGTTGTCTTAACTGCTGCACATCTCATAAACTTGTCTCCTTCTGTGCCTTCATTTGGTAAAACTCCTGATTTTATGTGGAATGGAAAACTGCCTGATTTATCTAGTTTACGTGTGTTTGGATGTTCTGCTTTTGTCTATCAAAATAGTGATAAACTTGAACCTAGATCCCTTAAGTGTATTTTTATTGGTTATCCTGAAGGAGTAAAAGGCTACAGATTATGGGTTAGGAGTCAACCAGGTTTTAAAGTTTTAATCAGTAGAGATGTTACTTTTAATGAAAATAAAATGCCTTGTCTAGCTAAAACCAAACCCATAGAACTAGAAACCACTTTTAACAAGGTAGACCTAGAGGATAACCAAGAAGGGGAAGGATTAAGCAATAACCAAGAACAAAATGTAGAAAATCTTGAAAACATAGGAGACGCAAACCCTTCAACCAATCCCCTTGATAACTACCAACTTGCTAGGGATAGGGATAGAAGACAAACTAAGATACCTTCGAAGCTTAGGGATTTTCACACAAGCTTGAACACTGAACTAGGAGAACCATCTAGTGTTGAAGAAGCTTTAAAATCTGACAAATGGCTAAATGCTACGAAAGAAGAAATGAAATCATTAAAAGACAACAAAACATGGATCCTAGTTCCTAAACCCAAAAATGCTTCCGTTGTTGATTGTAAATGGCTGTTCAAAATAAAACAAGAAAACCCCATAAAATATAAAGCTAGACTAGTTGCTAAGGGCTTCACACAAAAAGAAGGCATAGACTATAATGAAATCTTTTCACCTGTTGTTAAATACACTACTGTCAGGATTATACTTGCTCTTACTGCCTATCATGATTGGGAATTAAAACAGATGGATGTTAAAACTGCATTCCTGCATGGTGACTTAGATGAGAATATCTATATGAATCAACCCTTTGGTTTTTCTGATACTTCTAAGCCTGATCACGTGTGTTTACTGAAAAAATCTTTATACGGCTTGAAACAGTCACCTTGTCAGTGGAATAAAAAGTTTGATGAATTTATGCTGTCTTTAAAATTCTCTAGGAGTAACTATGATCACTGCCTCTATTTCAAATATGTTGACACTACTCCGATTTTTTTGGTACTATATGTTGATGACATGTTAATTGCAAGTTCCAGCCTACAACTCATTCATTGTCTTCAAAATGATCTACGCAAAACCTTTGAAATGAAAGACCTTGGTAATGCAAAACAGATTCTTGGCATGAGCATTATTAGGTACATAAAAACTTCTTCTATTCTCTTGAACCAGAAAATGTATCTTTTGTCTGTCCTTAAAAAGTTTGTTATGGAAAATTCTAAACCCACTACTGTTCCCTTGGCTGCCCATTTTCAACTTAGTAAAAATCAATGCCCCCAATCTGAAAATGATATGCAAAAAATGAGTAAGATCCCCTACTCTAATGTGATTGACTCTATTATGTTCCTAATGGTGTGCACTAGACCTGATGTTGCTTATGCCATCAGTTGTTTGAGTAGATATATGTCAAATCCTGGTCCCCCACATTGGGAAGCATTAAAATGGCTACTTAGATATTTGCGTGGATCTGAAAATGTTGGTATTAAATTTTCTAAACATTCTGCTCATGCACATCTAATTGGTTATGTGGATTCAAATTATGCAAATGATAGGGACAGTCGTAAATCCACCACTTCCTACATGTTTACTTTTTGCAATTCATGCATTAGTTGGAAATCCCAACTTCAACATATTGTTGCTTTATCTACAACTGAAGCTGAGTACATTGCTACTACAGAGGCTTTTAAAGAAGCACTATGGCTTAGTGGGCTTCTAAATGAAATTGGTTTCTTAAAGGAAAAACCTGTGATCTTCTCTGATAGTCAATCTGCTATTCAGCTATGTAAAAACCCTGTCTTTCATGATAGAACGAAACACATAGACGTTAGGTATCATTTCATTCGTGACATTGTGGGGAAAAATGAGATAAGGTTAGAAAAAATCAGCTCAGACGAAAATCCCGCAGACATGGGCACAAAGTGCTTGCCTATAGAAAAATTTTGTAAGTGCTTAAAAATACTCTTATTAAATCCTGACTGACACCTCTGTGTTTGTTTAGTGTTGCTTATATTGCAGGTACAACCCTGGAGTATTTATTGACAATGATGAGAAAACCAGATCCAAAACCCCTGACCTATACCATTGGGTATTTGGTCCAAGGTGGGGTATGTTAGATAAAATGGCCCAAAGACCCGAAGCCCACACACACACCAAGCCCACTACCTGGAGGCCCCCACCCGGTACCCGACCCGCTCCACTTATGCCGACCCGATTTGACTACATATATATACTCTCCTTATCAAACCCTAATCACTCTCTCTCTCTCCTCAAGCGGTTTCCGCCGCTCTCTACCTCTTCTCTCTCTCAAACCGAAAGATGACCGTTGTGTCTCTCTAACCTCTCCGGTTCCGGCGGTTTCCAAGAGCCAACCCAATGGCTCTCAAGAAACCGCCTAACGAACTAGATCTCCGGAGGTTCTAGCCTATAAATACGGAGGTTCCACTCCCCCCCTCTCTCGGCCGATATATAGAAATCTGTTTTCATCTTACTCTTTGTGATAGTCTCTGTGAGAGGTTTTACTGCGTGGTGAGTGGTAGTGGTCGATCTGTGTGATCGGGGTCTATTGAGTGCCGTGAGTGGTGGTGCAACCGTGGTGTTCACTGTGTGTGTGTTGGGTGCGGTATTTTGTGACCGTGTCCCTTTTGAGATTGGATCTGGCTCTATCTCCTGAGCCACATTCAAACAGTACTGCTCTCTTGTTCGATTCGTTTGTTTTTACTGTAATACTCACTGCTGTAATATTTTTGTATTTGGCCTGTAATATTGAGGAGTTTCGTACTCCATCATTTTGTAATAGTTGTTAGGCTATTTTAAAAGGAAATACCACTGGAGGGTTTTCTCCCTACATAAGTAATTTTAATATTTTTTAAATTTAGGTCAGCCTATGAACTGGTCCAGTTGAGGCCTGGACAAAGCTTAGACTAGGCCCGCATCAGGCCTGATGTACTTGTTTAATTTTTTTAATGATATTGAGGTTTTTTTTATAAACAATTACTTAAATTTATAATTATTTTTTGAACTAAATAATTAATAAATTAAATCACACGAATATTTATATTGAAAAATAATAGTCAAGAATATACAATGAACTTAAAAATAATAATAAAAAAAAAAGACCCAACAATCCTGACGTAGGCCCGATCCACGGCTAGGTGGTCTTAGGTCATTGGATTAGACTGATCTCAAGTATTGATTCCTAAAACTGACCAGGACCAATTCAATCCCTAATTCATTTTTTTATTGATTGAATCTATTTCAGAATTGGGTTAACCCAACCTAATTTTCTGTATATTTTGACGTCAAAGCATTTGAAAAACCAATATATCGTTATATTATGGTACTAAAATGCAATTTCCCAAAACCCCACATATAGAATGTTTGGTGCCAGGCATGCTGTAAAAGGTAGAAGGCTCCGTCTTTTCTTTCTATTAGCATAGCCAGGGAAGATGTTTGACATCATTACCTTTTTATCAAATGAAAGGACTATCTATTAGTATAGGCTAATGGGCTTAACATACATAGTTAAGGTTTAGGTTTCATCATTCTATAGTAATAAGGTTGTAGGTTTTGGTTGAACTAAATTTATGGCTATATATACTTTGTTTCTCATTATTCTTTGTTGGTGTGCGTTATTAATGGTTGTGTGTTTACTGATGGATTTATTGATTTATGTAAACATATATTGATGCCCTTAAATCAATGAAATAATACCTTTTTTGTCTTGCAATTTACAGCATTTTCACTTATAGTTTCACTAACGTCGATATTCTTAATTTTGATCCCATTATTTATAAAAAAGATAGCACTTTTGGTCCCATGTTATATGTGCTTAATTAGCACGTGGTTGTCAGTGCATATACAATTTTGGTTCTAATTGCTACGGGCTTCTCATATCTAGTGGAAATGTGCTACGGGACCAAAAAGTATTACTTTTTGGGAGTTAGGGAGAAAAGTGAGAATCGCATAATAAATGAGACCAAAAGTGAAAAATTGTTAATATTATCCCCCCTCCACCCCCCTAACAAGCCCAAGTGGTCCAGATGGAGTGGCCCGGGGAACCTAAAAAACTTGTGTACAAATTCCTAATAAAAACCCCAGCAAGGCCACGCCGCTCAACTGGAGCCCAGATGTGGATATAAGAAGGTGATAGCGCCTTAGGGAGTCAATTGATTTAAAAGCTGTCGTCAAATCACTCGAAAAAATAAAAAAAATAATAAATATTATTGAGACATGGTCAGCACAAGAATAAGAAAAAAAATAGACAACATCCATAAAAAAATAGACAAAATACCAATTTATTTTCCTGTTATATTAAAAACGAGCAAATTACCCATTTATGAAAAATAATAGCATTTTACCCCTCTGTGTTTTAAAAAATAAAATAATTTACCTCCCTATCTAAAGAGGCAAACTGCTTCATTTTTGAAGTATATGGAATAAATTGCTACATTTTAAAAAAACACATAGGAATGAATTGCTATTATATTTTTCATAAGAGAGTTGTTTGTCTATTTTTCATGACACAAGTAGATAGATTGTAGTTTACCCTAATTTAAACGTTGGAATATTAAGATATTTTTTTTCAACTTTCAGTTCTTAAAATTTGCAAAAGTCCAAAAAAATTTTATTCGATCTATTGGATTCGAGCATTTTATTCTCGCACCATATGTAATTGCTACCTTTTTATAAGAAAAAAAGAATAAATCCCATGATTATAACTTATCCATTTACTATTTTTGTGAGTTTGATTCCTTATTAAAGTATTTAATGAGGTTGAGCATAGGTTTTAATCTTGATCCGGGTTGAATTCGGCGATCTCGAGAAACGATCTCAACGTAGATAGCTAACTCTTCCAAGATCAGATTTTGGGTTCCCTGAAAATAAGACAAGAAAATGAGCTCGTCGGGCACGTCCCCGATAATGACCCTCCGACGCTCAAGTTTGGTTGATCGAGAGAAAAGTGTGCAATCACAATGTTCGATCTCAATAAATGCAGAACAGTTACCTTTAATTACGGCGTTTCGGGTCTATATATAGGGCTCAGCAGGGCAGAGTTCGCCAGCCACGTGGCCCCATCCTACTGGCCGGCGTCCACGATCGGACAGCTACAATTGTCCGGGTCTTCAAAGGCAGATGGATCTGGATCGGGTCCGTGCGACCCGACTGATGGAAGAGGCGTGGATCCTTGCTTAAATGACTATAATGCCTTTAATGAAGGGCCTTTTTGACATTTTCCTAGCATCCCCTCTTAATCACACATCAAATCTGTTTAATAATTCCCATGTGATTATATTTTAATTTTTGTCAATTGTAGGTTAGCAGTAAAGATCTTACAAATTCTTTGTCGGTGGATTTGTAGAGTGTCGAATCAAACCAATCACATTGTAAGTATTACTATATAATTAATCACTTTTTATGAATATATACAAATAAATGTACTCCACTTGTTATATGATTAAAGTTTGACGGCATAAAATTTTAGTTAGAATTTCCTAAAATAGGAAAGAATCAATAACTAGAAAAATGAGAAATTGTGAGGAGGGGTTTGGGAGGATTAATACAGACACGGCCGACGGGTTGTCCGAATCGAGGAGGAGGATACAGAGGTTTAAATGCGATGGTGACACAGCAAAGTGACGTGTCCGGTGCTGGTTCCTCGGGAATCCACGTGGCCGTCGACGTCTGGGTCCCAGATTGTAGACGTGGCAGACAGGCCACGTGGAGGCTGACATCTTTGCTCCGCCCGTCCAACTGCCTTTGGGGAACAGGAAAGTGGAAGCATCCAATTGACGACCCTGTCTGTCGGCTGGACTTGGCTACTGTTTCTCCAATTCTCTATCAACTTAGATTTTAAAATAGGGATAATTACACTCGTTATTTTTTTATTTAGTGTAATTATATATAAAAAATTTATAATTTAAAAAAATTTAATATTCTTGATGTTTGTTTTCTATTTAGCAAATAAGACCATCAATCAGTTAAAATTCACCGAATTTGTTGATATTAGCAAAAAATTTTGAATGAAAATTGATATTTACCCTCGATTGACTGATTACTAATTTGTTTCAGGTCAAATAATTTTTTTCGAACTAAACTACCCTTATAACGCCAAAGATATACCTCCCCATATTAATTAACATGTGAAGACGTATGAATGTAATCTGGTCACAAAAATATTTATTTGATCTACAAAAAATCAGTAATAAATTAATCGGAGGTAAATATATATTTTTTTATTTTTTTTATTAATATCAGTAAATTGGTGAATTTTGATTAACATAGCGACTTATTTGTTAGGCGGAAGCAAAGTTTAGAGGTACTAGATGTAATTTTTCAAACCATAAAGGGTCTATATGTAATTACACTAAATCTTAAAGGAGGGGAGTGCGTTATCCCTTTAAAATAAACTTAATTATTTCATCAATTTGGTTGATTTTTAAATTCAATCTACTGAGGGGCGCAACGGACCTTTTGAATCTCATAAAACTATAATTTATCCTTAATTTTTTTGAAAAAAATATACATACATCTATAAAAAAAGTATAAATTACAAATCAGAAAGTGTAAATATAAATATTCTTTTAAATCATTGGTATAATAAGATTAATTACATTGATAATTTAGATTAAGAAATACATTCAAAAATAAATAAATTACTATAAAAGTAGACATATTCACATTCACAGCAGTAAAACTCATAATATTTTCATCGTAAAGCCTCAAATATCGAGCATATATCGTAATATATGTGAAATATAACACTATTTTATAAATAAAAAAATAAGAATAATTACATCTGCACCCCTCGCTTATTATTTACATGAACCACCATTGTTTTTTTTGTTCGAAGAATTGCAGGTACACCTCTAGAAATTTCAACATCATTATACAAACTATCTCTATCTTTGTGGCCGCTACGGATGATTTTTGTAATTGCGCAAAAAATGAGAGTAATTTGTATAAATAGATCATAAATCAGGGATGGTAAATGCGATTATCCCTTAAAAAAAATAATAATGAAGAACATTGGGTATCCACACTTGACATCTTCCATACTAAAAATAAAAATTGATTAAACTTTGTATTATTAATCAATACAGCTTAAAAATCATACTAAATCAATACTATCTACTATGGTTAGATAAAATCGATGCAAACATTTAAATTTTGACTATTGCTAATCAATATTTGGTATGCATACATATGATCAAAATATTTACCACGGTTTTTAACTATAGCTAATATTTTTGCATCGCTTGCAAAAATAATGGTTAACAGTCGTTGCAAAACTATTATTAATTAGGTGAATAGCAATTAATCTCTTTATGATACTGAAAATGGGTGCATTACCTTTCTTTATGATACTGAAAATGGGTACTTTATCCCCCTATACTTTTTAAAATGAAGCAATTTACCTTCTTATACAGGGAGGTAAATTGCTTCATTTTAAAAATATAGAAAGGTAAATTATTGTATTTTAAAAAAATATAGGGAGGTAAATCACTATTTATTTTTTCATAAGGGGGTAATTTGCTGATTTGCAATATCACAAGATGATTGCTTGCATTTTTTTCATTATTAATTAGTATCTGTCACGACTTTTTATTTATAACTATAATTATTAATCATAGTAAAAAATTATATTTTTCTAGTGTCGATTGAAAAGAATATTTTAAATATGTATATATACATATATCTCACCTCATTATATTGGATTTTGTCATTTTAATCTACTAGCTACTAAATTTTAACCAAGAAAGAAAGATTTGATGTGGAATTAGTAACTTAATTTAACGGGAAAACAACATTTTAAATAATAAAATTAATTATATTGAATGAAACTATATTAAATAAACTTTCGAAAATATTATGAGATTGAGGAAAACAGAATCCCAAAAAAATAAGAAAAATAAAAAATAAAAGAGTGGTAAGATATAACTAATATTACCTAATTTATATTTTTTATTGATTCTGGGTATGGGTCCGAGTCTAATATTTTTTTTATACATCTAAATTAATTTTTTTTTTATTAGAATTGGGCTTGAGTAGGGTCTTGCACTACCCATCGACAGGTTTAAATAAGATATAACTATATCTACATCTTTTGATCTATGGTTTATTTACATAAAATACTCATAATTTTTCAAAAGAATTGCACATATATTCATAAAAAACGTCGACATCATTTACACTAATCGTTCTTAATTTTTTAAAAAAATATGCATACACCACAAGAAATGTCACTATAATTACACAAATTAACGCTGTTTTTTTGCTGTCAGGAGCGATTTCTGTAATTATATAAAAAATAGAGATGATTTGTGTAAATAAATTATAAATTAAGAAATATAAATATAATTATCCTTCAAAATAAAAATAAAAGAATACATACTTTTGTTTTTATTAATAAAGAATATATATTTAAATGAGAGGAATTTATATATAGTAGTAATTATGAGTAGAACTGTAGCACAGACCATTGAATGATTGTTATTATTATGTTTCATGTGGACCATATGATGCAACTCAGCAATCATTATTCTTCAGCTTGTCTTCGAATTCATTACTTTCTTTATTACTACAATCTGATAAACGGCGTCGTCAGTTGCTAGAGTATCGTGTTAATGGATGTTTGTGGCGATGCCCATACGCTATAATAATTTTTTTTTTTGGTAGAATAAAAATAATTTTCTTTTTTCTTTGGGCGCATCCAACGTGGAAAAAAGTATTGATTTAAAAGGAAAATATTTTATTTGTCGTCTCCTAACATAGACAGTAAATCAGTTTTAGTATCCCGTATTCCAACCTCATCAATTTTGGTACTCGATGTTTCTTAAATTTATCAAAATTGATATCTTCTATTAGTTAAGCATCACTTATGGATGGGAGCGGTTTTGGAGGAAAAAACACGCACAAGGCAAGAATAAAAAGTCAAATTTATATACACAAAAGAGGCTAAAGAAAATTGAATTGAAAAGGAAAATAACCAAATTAGAGAGAAATGGGCAGAAATCAAGTTCCATCTTTCTCAAATTCGAGTATCAGTTCGTTTAGTGACATTGTTTGTGTGGAAAACATATTTTGTGAGTGTGAAATCTGTTGTGGGAAATATGAGGGATGTGTGGGAGTTGTGTATTATGAAGTGGAGACAAGAGTTAGACTCTTTATCTTTAATACAGTTATTGCCACGCTCTGCTGGTAATGGAAAATGATAATTTGTCTCTTAAAATACGACTTATAATCTCAAAGTAGCAGCACTGTAAAATTTGAAAAATGACGAACCAAACAATATTTTGGAACTCTCTTAAGTGAATAGGAGAACCTATTTATAGAAGTTGGGAAAGTATCATCCAATGGACAAGTCCAATCAAAAAAGATGCTTTTGAAAGGTTATAACATTTCATCTGAATGGACGTATCATTTTACCCAAAGGACATACCATTTCATTCAAATAGACGCATCATTTCATCCAAAGAGTTTCATCTAATGGACACATTATTTTAATCAAAGAATGCACCTATTCGATTGATCAGACAGGTTGGATGATGATAGGGTGTCATCAATTATCATCCATGTGTCATGAGCTTATTATGCGTCGCATATCGTAACCAATCACTTGTTATAATTTAATCTGATCGAAATAAATTTATTAATTTGTTATTCACCATTTTTCAATAATCCCCCACATGAATGAAAATTAATGCATATGAACATACAGACATTTAAGAGAGTTTTAAACAGAAAGTCATTGCATCGGCAGAGGTAGCTTGTGACTTTAAACCTTTTTATAGAGAAATACCATAGAATTTACTTGGCTAATTACTAAATGTGATATATTAAATTGTTCTGACGTTGTTGTAAATCAAGACAATAGTATCCCTAAAATAAATCCCCTAATATCTTTGGTTCTCATAGTTGAGTCCATTTTGGCCCTGGATATCATTTTGAATTCATAAGTATTTTACATTTGAAGCGACCCGTTTTCGCACTTATATAGACTGTTTCCTATACTTTACTTAATTTAGTATAGGAATCATTAAAAGGCTATAGCTTACCCTGTACCCTTTTGCTAACAGCACTAAACGTAATAGGATTAAGAAGGATAAAACTCCAAGTGCTTTTCACAATCTTTATAACTTTGTTGTCCCATTGGTCCAAGATTTTGGGATTTTCAGTCAACACGGTTAGGTTACCTCTATAAAGATTTAATTGTCGGGTTTTATTCCATTCCCCTCGACAAACAGTGTACTCGATATCTATAAAGGTTTTTAATTAATGAATCAACTAGATTACCTATTCTCACCATCTCTCTAAGCAGATGATAGCGTATAAGAATGTGTTTAGAATGGTGACAAGATCTCGGTTCCTTCGCCTGACTTATTGCCCCAATATTATCACAAAAGATAACCACCGATTTAGCAATACTAGGTACCACACCTAACTCTCGGATGTAGTTTTTCATTCAAACCCTATCTTTAGTTGCTTTTAAAGCTGCTGTGTATTCAACTTCAGTTGTGAAATCCATTGTGGTAGCCTGCTTGGAACTTTTTCAAATAATCACACCACGATTCAGTTTGAATACAAAATTCGATTGAGACTTAACAACATCATCATACAACTAAAAGCTAGCGTAACTATAGCCTTCCTGTATCAACTCTCTAACACCGTAAATCAAAAATATATTCTTAATCTTTTTTAGGTACTTAGTCAATATTGATCACTTATTCAATTTTAGGATGCATGCATAGTGTAGTTTGATAGTACTCATGATATACAAAGAAAATCAGGAGAAATTCAACTGACTTGATTAAGTAAGGGAAGGCCCTAAGTATATGGTTCAAATTTCATATATGGGCTTTGCGATTTATCAATTTTCAAATTTAATTATCATGCAAATGATTTGTCAAAATTCTTGTAAAATCAATTTCCAAAAAAATGGCCAAACTATACATAATTTTCAAGATATAAATTGTACATAAAATGTTCCATTGAATATATGAGGCTCCCAAGATTATTTCTAAGGTCCATTGCTATTCCCCCACTTCATCAACCAAAAATTCTAATTGAATATTAAAATCGGCTCTATTCATATCTGAACCAATTATATATATAGTAAATGTAATGTATTTATCATGTGATTAGTGTACAATTCAAGAAGAGTGACAAATCATATGAGAAATGTACAGATCAAACTTGATGTGTGATTGGTTGAGTCTAATTGAATCTGATTTGGGCAATGATTTTTCCTGCATAAAAGTTTAACTTGACTATGTAGATGTAATCATAGTTACTCATTTTTTGGCTCTATTTTCATAAGCAGTGACTCATAGATCCTTACATAGTTGTCATGTCCGAACATAAATTAAGGCTTCTTAACACACCCGATCACACGACCTAAACAACTACCGGATGATCGATGCTAAAACCCTCGTCCAAGCTAATACTTGTTTCTAAACACCTCAAACTTGCACTTTCAAACGACATGCTATCAATATCTACATGAAACCTCTCAAGTCCAATGCCATCTATGCTTACGCTGCTATAAGAGTAATGATGATGGGTAGATGATAGCTGATTAATCCTATGACTCGTTGCCTTATCAGCTGTGCTGATCATAAGCGTTGGAGAATCTTCATCAAGAGACTGTGGTGGTAACAAGTGATCATCTACCGATTTTAGAGCTGCCTCGAGTTCTTGCCACACTTGAGTCATTGTAGGCCTTTCCTTGGGCACTTTGACTACACATCTTAGAGCAAGTTGCCCCATCTTTAGCATCATTTGCATGTTGCATCCTTGTATCAGAAGATCAGTGTCCAAGATATCTTCAATGCTGCCCTTCTCAATGCTAGGCCTTGCCTGCAACAAATTAATTATCATGTACTATTGTATAAAATGGGTAAATCACATTTTATCACATGAATTATACCTGTTTTTACATTTTGACATCTAACTTTTTTGTTCTTGTGTCAACTTACCATCTCAACTCTGCAAAATTTGTACTTTATCATATATGTACGACCTTTTTTTTGCTGATTGTTTTTACCGAAAAAACATTACATTTTGTGCATGTGCATTGCATCTGATGTTTTTTTGACAAAAAACATGGTGAAAAAACAGTTACAAATGGCAAAATGCAAAATTTCACAAAGTTGAGATGATAAATTAACAAACAAAAATATAAATGTCAAAATATAAAAATAATTATAATTTGAATGACAAAATATAACTAATTAGTATAAAATTCTATTAATATATGTCCCGGAGATAAATAATTATTCTTATGCACTAGAGGAAGTCCCTTTATCACTAGTTGGGGCAAATTCTTATTTCAAGGGAGTTTCAATAACTGGTGGACAACAGCATATAAACCCTACATACAATATATATATTCAAGGAGAGTATTACTCATAATTCACCAAAGTTATGTGGTTTTTTTTTTTTTTTTTTTTTTTTGAAAAATTCTATTGTCGTCAATATAATTTAAAATTTTTATATGCACAGTGTCAAAACAACAAATACAGTTACTAATTAAATACTAATGTATAATGTAGGCCCCATGCATTAATGTAATTATCATGTTTGGTGTTTTTACAATAAGTACATATAAGAAATTTCCTTCTTTTCACCACAATGTTGGGGACTTTTATGCTACAATTGGATAAAAGGCTTTGAATTTTAAAGAAATGATTTGGAGAAACGATCTCAAATAATTTAATATCAAGATAGTTTAAAATTTATCAATATTTCATAAAATATAATTTTTAAAAAAAGTGTTAATGAATTTAAAATCTTTTTAATATAGAAATATCCTAATAAATATAAAGAATTTGTTTGAATATTTCTAAATTCAAAGAATTTAAAATCATTAACTCTAATTTTGAACTACGTTATGCTAAATATTGATGAATTTTTAATTCTTCTAACATAGAATCATCTTAATTCCTTTCTCCAATTGTGACATGTAAAATCCTTTTAACAACGCATATTCCAATAGTTCTTAGCAATATATTTATAGAGTCATGCAGTGATCGAGTGGACACAAACAAGAGTCTTTAGGTCAGGTGTTGCATGGAATTTTCCTCTACACTTATATAGCATAATGCAAAAGTAGGAAATAGCAGTTTTCGTCCTATAATTTGGGGTCTTTCCACTTTTCATCCTATGTACTTAACGGTCACGTGGCCTTTTCCGTTAAACATCTAACGGAAAGGCGTTAGGGGACCAAATTAAAGTACTACTTTTTAAAGTTACGGGACAAAAAATGATAATTTCATAACCAAAAGGATCAAAAGTGGAAAGACCATAAGTTACAAGACGAAAAATAGTATTTCCCCTGCAAAAATAATATGAGCCTCGACGAAAATTTTTTCACTTGGATGTCATGATAATAGTCTTCACAACTCCCACTTACCCAATCAATGATGTGAGAACTAGCATTACTCCTGCTTGACTCAACTGCAGGTCTAGCAGCAACAAGCTGCAGAAGTATCACCCCAAAGCTATAAACATCAGTAAACGGAGTCAAATGAAAGCTTGAGCAATAGGCTGGATCAAGGTACCCTGGCGTCCCTTTGACTTGACTACTAACATGAGATTGATCCCCGACGGGACCTGACCTAACGAGTCCGAAGTCTGACACCTTCGCCTCGTATCCCTCTCCTATCAAAATGTTGCTCGGTTTTATGTCACGATGGATTATGCTCGGGCTAATCCCTTCGTGCAAATGAGCTACTCCTGGCATCATAAACGACGTAATTTTACAAAAATTATTCTATGTTGATCATTACATTGAAAATGTTGATATTATCGATTATCAAAAAGTAGACGAGAAAAATACCTTTAGCTGCCCCAATGGCTATTTTTACTCTTTCCCTCCATGTTAAGCTCCTTCCTCCCCTTCCTGACAAGGAGATTGTGAGAATAATATGTCGGATTTTTCATTGTTAGAAATTAAGGTTTGCTGAAGTTAGTTAAACTTAATTACCCATGATGTAGTCGAGTAGTGAACCGTTAGTCACATACTCGTAGACCAAGATTTTTGCTGCTTTTGGGCCTGCAGAAAGCATTTCAGACAGGATATAGAATCTCCTCAGTTACATGTTATGTAAACTTCATTTATTCAATAGTTAATTATATAAATGGGAAAACGCCAACACCAGGGCAATTTTAGTTTTATTGGAATTCAATTTCACAATTAAGCCCAATTTAAAAATATTGACATATTAAAAACAAAATCTACCAGGATTGCAAATTTGACTAGAATTCAGTGTTCATATGAGGTGTACTGCCAAATTCTGGTGGAATTTGCAATTTTCACCCATTTTTATTCTGAATCTATCAATTTAACTACAAAACTAAACTCTAGTAAGGCTAAAATTGCCACTCCCCTTAGTTATGGGACCGAAATTGCAATTTTCCATTATATATACCCCTGGTGTATGATTTAGCTATATTATTGAAAAAAAATCCATTTTAAATTACAGATTCCTCTTGCCCATTTGGTCTTAAGGGCAATATGCAATGAAAAACTGCTATAGGGACTACAGTATAATTATTCAAAATATATAGAAGGATCTTTCTGTAATATGCCTAAATTTGCATGATTATTCCTGCAATAATTCAACAAATTCCTCTTCACATACCGGTTTCCTCGCAGAAGCCCACCAGCCCTACAAGGTTGTCATGCTTCACTTTTGATAGCAACTTCACCTCTGCTCATTCATCAAGAATGGATCAGTCACTTAACCATGCACACTCCATGTGCAGTACAAATAACAACACAGTAAAAATGTCAGGGCTAAAATTCCATGTACCATTTCTGAATTCTTCTGTGCTTGTATATGATACTGCATGGGGCTTCTTGATCGCTAGCGTTCCCTCCGCCTCAAACGTACCACGATAGACGTTACCAAACGCTCCACACCCGACCAAGCAAGATTGGCTGAAATTATCCGTAGCCTTCTGTAGTTCTTCCAGACGAAAGTGCCTTAAATTCATTTTGGCTGCATCGAGTTTTCCTGCTTGAAACCAAAGAGCAGAATGAGCTAAAGTTGAGTACTGAATTGTCATTCGTAGGATTGTGTAAGATTTTTTACCGAAATCACAGGTACACCCCCTATGAAAGTGTTGGTTTATACCGTATTTGGTAAGATTTTACTATAGAAATATACTTGTAATTACAATTACAATATCAAGATGTATGCTCGTTTTTATATTTAGACCGGACCTCAACGGGTGTCGATGTATTCAGTCTTTTTGGGTGAAATACATTTTGGGAGAATGAAAAGAGAGGAAATTTTCATACTATTTTAACTGCATTTAAACGTTGAAAAGCATTAATTTCATTATATTCTAAGGGATTGACTGACCTTTCTGCCTCCTCCATAGCCTGAAATTGGCAAAAAGCTTCCTTCTGAAACAGAAACACAGCCATCCTGCAACAAATAGTATTATGATGGCAATGACAACACCACCTAACATAGGACTACTCGAACTGGAAAAAGATCTATGATGTTGCCAATTTGGAGGTGCTGAAGTTGGTGAAAGCGCTTGTCTGCTCGACATTTCCTTTTGATTCTTCGATGTCAACGATGTTGTTTCATGGGCACTTATGTTTCGTTTTTGCATGAAACTGCATGGTAGATCTTCCCCTTGAAAGTAATAAGCTAAACATGAAACTGGATATTGGCTGGATATTGTGAGAAATAAGGAGGAAGAGGTGAGGTTATACAGGCAAAATTACACTTTTAGTCCCACAGAATAAAGAATTCAACACTTTTAGATCTTCTTTACAGATTTTCCAAAATGGTCCTCAAATTGAAAAAACTCTACACATTAAGTCCTCTATTTTAACATATTTTTAAAATAATTTTAAAATTGAGAAAACTCGACACATCTAATCCTCTACTTTACAGTTTTATGGGACTAAATGAATTCAACTTTCCCAAACCATTTTAAAAATCCCATAAAACATAGGACTAAATGTATCGAGTTTTCACAATTTTACGACCATTCTAAATATCTTATAAAATAGGGGACTAAAAGTGTTGAACCCCCAATTACAGGACTAAAAGTGTAATCTTACGAATTATGGATACGTAGAAAATTGTGTTAATTTACATAAAACTGATGTTTTAGCCGGCCATCCCCATTTTTATTGTTTGATGATGGTGATCTATAAGTGTGACTTGGTCCATTTTCTTTATGTAGGCGGCACACGAGGCCAAGAAGACATGTCAAACGTAGATTATACACTTAAAATAGTTTCTAATCATTCGTAAATATATAAATCTCTACTCGAATCTTGAAATGGGCTCATGCACATGCCATAACGATATTGCAACACAAAGACAACAAAGTACTCCCTCGTGTGCTGCAATATTAAAACTTAATAGTTGTTAGCAGCTATACAATTTAATCATTTAGATGTAGATATCAAATAATAGTCCGAACACTATAGTTTAGTATTGACTTCACCTCAAGATTCGTTATTACCACGCTAGAGGACAAGAAATTGAACAGAAGAAAAGATTTAAGGTGATCTCTAATCAACTTTGGATAAATTATATTTACCGTCGTGTATATTAGGAGTAACTTTTTTTAAAGATTTTAGTTATAAGGCTGGCAATTAAATATAAAAAAAGTGCAAACAACCGTCTGTGATATTATAAATAAGCAAATTACCCCCACTGCAAGAAATATAATTATAACCACGACTAATTATCTTGGTAAAAAAATAAAATATCATGGCAAATAGTAATTGCCTATGACTTTGCTACAGCTTATTAGTCGTAGTAGTAAAGAGCATGGCTAAAACATCCACCATAGCTCTTGGTCATGGCCAATTGGGACCGCCCGATTGGCCATGGCTTATAGATACTAAAAGAACACAAATGCCATGCAAAATTAGCCATGGCCAATGCTCTTTTTTATTGTTTTTAAATTATTGAAAATGAGATGAAGCAAATATGCTTCAGAAAGTAATTATATTTTAATGCCACTAGTCCCAGAACAAATAAATGTCCATAACAAAAGAGTAGAAAGGACTCTGCAAGTAAAAGTTTCTAACAAACAAACAAAAATAATATATGAACACCATTTTATTATTAAACTGCTGAAGACTGGATTCACTATAGTAATAACCAAGTCATGACAAACACAAAAATTGTTCCTTCTTATCTATATTGTTCTTGTCTTTGTGTTTGTGTAAAGGTTGATATCAATTTGAACTTCAACTTGATCTGCCATCACTAGTTTGATCTGCAAAATCAAGAACTGGCATAAAAATGTGAGGTGAAAAAATCAGCTATGAAAAAGACTAAGCAACAATAAGCTTTCCGGATATAAAACATTACTATTATCCACTAACGGTAAAAAATGAAATTGTAATTGTGCTAAACTTCTCTCGACAGAAACAACTTTTAAGAAACTTAACGAAATCAAGAGCTCCAATATTATACCAAACTAATATTAAAGACTTTAAATAACATGAATGGATCGTATTTGCTCTCTGTTTTCACAAAGATTTGTTGTGAAACAGTTAATATCTTGAAACTAATTTATCCAAGCAAATAAGTCGACTAGTCATAATCGAGTAAATAAAAAACTGTTTCTTAAACTTAGATCCTGATTGAGACCTAATAATACCAGGCAAGAGGACTATCATGAAAGTGAATAATACTCATAAGAACTGCAGTCATCCATGGGGACACCGTTCATATAATCAGTGAATCAGAGTATTTGACCACTAAATCGAAGGCATTGAAGTTTTTAGTTCAAAACTACATATTTAACGCCAATAAAGGACAATAAATTAGAGTCTGTTGGTACCTAAGACGGTAGTGGAATTGCGGCACGAGCAAGAATAGCTGTTCCAACATGGAAAAACATTAGAGTGAATCGGGTCAAAAATTGTTAACTGCTCCTTACATGTCGAAAAACTGCAACTATTTACAAAACTTAAGGTGACAATTCTGTCCAAAATCATATGAGCACATTTAAAAGAAAACAAAATCATTTTTAAAGATTTCATCCCTCTATCTCATCTTGAGGAGAAGGCAATAGTTGTCAATTGTCATCTGATAAATTTAAGCTACATGTTAGCACTAGAACAAAACACAATCACAAGATAAAGCGTCATCCAAGTAACACCTGCCCACGAACAAGTTTTTCAGCCAGCAATAAAGATCAGTTTGAAGGAGTTCCATAAAGCCTAAATCTGTAACACTTGTACAGGAAATGGCAATCAATGAAGTATATATCATCTCAGTAGCATTGTCAGCTGACAGAACTGCTAAAGCACACCGTAGAAGCATCACAAGCCCCAGCAAAGAAGAGTGATACTGTTGACGTCATGATACTTAAATTGCAGTATCCACCATATTAAGAATAATCGAATAGGTTATTCTTAATATTTTGACTAGAAAAATAGTAAAATAGAGCATTTGTATTAATTGAAGGATTAATAAAATGGATTATTGAGAGTCACCAAGTAGCAAACTTTGTATCCAGCAACTTTTTATATTCTTTCTTGCCACCTTCCATTCTGATGATGCTTGCTTACCAGGTTATGAAATAATTAAGCATTCTGAATCATAATTGATAAATAATAACATGTAAACATGGAAATTTCAACATCTGCCCCTTGTTAACAAGTATAATCTGTTATAAACCTGAATTTAGAACACATGTTAGGAACCAAAAATTCGAAAATATACTATCAAACTGAAATTTCCAAACCTATCTAATGTCGAATGGTTGAAATGGAGGTTTAATTGGTCAAGATGGGCCAGTAGTTGGTTGAAATGGAGCTACAGGAAATCCGCCAAGTCTGGAATATGAGACGACATCTTCCACAAATTCTTAGGTCATCTCTGCCCGTGTTTGAGTTTTTCTTTTTGTCATTTCTTCCATCAGCACCTTCGTTTGCCTCTTTTCTTCCCTCATTTTTTATGTGTATGAAGTGACACAAAATTGTATAAAAATTCTGCTTAAAATGTGAGGTATCTAAAATTAATTAAAGAACAAAATTAATAATAAATATGAAAATGAGGGGAAACTAGCTAGAGTATGAAAACTGCATTTTCACTTTCCACAGCTGAATTAACTTGGGCAGATATTATGTTGCGTCCACTGTGACTGTGGTCCAAAATTTCCTTAACTTTTTGGAACTTAATTGATCACCTAATTCTAATCTTCTACTTTTTTTTAATTTACTGAATATTTTATTAAAAAGGAGGTTGGACCAAACTCAATATATATTTAAATTACAAAACTGTTTGGTAGTACTATAGGAGGGAAAAATTGAATCACCTCAAAACAATACCTGACGATATTAGTATATATATAGCACGTTTCTTCGTATTTTAACACATTTATTATTATTGTTATACAAATCAAGTTGGATCAAATTAAATTAATTATATCAAATAATAGTTTACTTATAATTATGATGTAATTAATTCATGTCCAACTAAATTCAAGTGGGACTAGAAATTTTCGTCATGTCTACATAAATATATATTTATTTTTTATTGAAAGAAGAAGAATGAATGAATGGATATAAATGTGAAATTAGTTAAACGAAAATAATAATTGTGCATGGATCCTTATCCTTGGTCCACCTTTGGTATGATGAATCATGTGAGGTAGAGTGAGACTTCACACAGACGAAGATGACCATTTTTCTGTTCATCACTTTAATTCTTTTTTCTAATTTTAGATTCCCTTTTCCTGTTTGTCTTCTATTATTATTATTATTATTATTATGTATTTGTAAAGATATGTGAAGATATGAATGAAGAGGCAACCATAGTAGTCAGTGGCGCACGGCGCACGGCGCACAATGGCGCCAAGGGCTCCTAGAGCCATGGCGCAGGCCGCGGTGTGCGCCTTTTCGAAGGATGTCGCAAATATAAGAAATAATCTATATATTTATATAATTAGTATTATTTTGACTAGATTAATGTATAAGAAGCTAAATAAGACATATAAAACAACAAATTCAACATAACAAAATTTCATATAATTAAAAACAATCAATGTTGAAACATTGAAGGATAGCAAAAGTCCTAAAGATTCAAATAAATCCTAAATCCAATCATCTGATACTACTAGATAATCTTCAAATTCTTCACTTTCGTTTCCATCATCTCCATTTTCGTCAGATCTATACTCAGCCTCCACTTCATTAGAATCATCGAAGTTTTCTTCTTCGTCCTCTTCTTCTTCATCAATAAGATTTAGACGGCATCCACTAGATTTAAATGAAAAGGCTTTTTTGCTAGCTTTTGAAGAAGACGCCTTTGATTTGCCTCTTGGTTCTATTGTAGATTGAGATCGCCAATTATAAGCATCTTCATCAACCCCGGCAGCTCGTACAACATCACCCCAAGTCAATTCATCATCCTCAAATACTATAGCATTGTCTTCATCACTATCAAGAGTCGATCTCCCTAACAACCATTCATTACTCTCATTTATTTCATCCAAACGAATAGGATCTATTGTATCACGTGCATCATATCGCCTCCTCAAAGCTCTATTATACTTGATAAAAACTAGATCATTGAGGCGTTTTTGCTCCAATTTATTTCTTTTCCTAGAATGAAGCTGCATAAATTTAAATTTGTAATTTAGTAACACTTAAATAAAAGTTATATCTAGTTAGTTACACTTAAATAAAAGTTATATCTATCAAATACCAATAAATAAATTATATAACATACTTACATGTTCAAAAATACTCCAATTTCGCTCACAACCCGATGAACTGCAGGTTAGGCTCAAAATTTTGATTGCAAAAGTTTGCAAATTCGGAGTTGATGCTCCAAAAAGAGACCACCATTCAGCTAGTCATTTCAAAAATTAAAAACTTATTATAAGTATAGCTATAGCGATATAGCATATAGTTAAAAAATCAACTTTTATTAAAATAATAAAATATGATTCTCATTACCTGGTGCTTTTGTAGTCCTATGCCTTATTGCAAAAGGGATCCCAAAAAGTCCTTCTGCTTTCTTGTACTTTGGAAGTTCATCAAGAATTTTATCTTGCAATTCAGTAGTTGGAACCACCCTCCGAATGCAAGCATATAAACCTTGCTTAACCTCTTCATCTTGTTCTACATTAGGATTTGCATAATAGAACTCCGGGTTCAAGTAGTAACCAGCTGCATGCAAAGGCCTATGAAGTTGAACATTCCATCTAGCATCAATCAACGCAAACACATCTTTATACTTCTCTTCAATGTTGAAAAATGAAGCAGCAATAGCTTTCTTGGCTCGGTCCATGGCTTCATAAATATAACCCATTAGTGGTTTTCTTTCACCATCTACCAATCGAAGCACCTTGACTAGTGGACCAGCAATTCTAATTATGTAAAGGACATGATTCCAAAATGAAGGCATCAAAATATAGCTTGCTACTAATTTGCCCTGTGCTTCTCTCGCATACCTACTCTTGGTCCACCTTTCAGATGTAAACATCTTCCTCAAATTCCCCTTTTGAACATGGAATCGCTTCAAAGTTAAAAATGCAGTTGCAAAGCGAGTTTTTGTTGGCCTAACCATCTCTCTACTCTTAGTAAAATCTCTCATAATATCTAAGAGATGTGGTCTATTATATATGTAGGCATTAATCATCACAACCCGCTCATATGTCTTTTTCAAATTAGAAAGTTTGAAGATATCTTCAAACATCAAATTTATACAATGAGCTGCACAAGGCGACCAGTATAAATGTGGGTATTTTGCTTCTAACAATGATCCTGTTATTGAATAATAAATAAAGAATTAAAAACAATAAAATAATAAGTAAAAGAACTTAGAGTATATAAATTATTTTTAAAAGGACTCTCACCTGCTAAAACGTTTGCGCTTGCACTGTCTGTGACCACTTGAATCACATATTTCTCCCCAACAAGTTGCACATACTTATCTAGCAACTCAAACATTTTCTCGCCCGTGTGAGCATACGATGATCCATCCACAGATTCTATAAATTTGCTTCCTTTTGGGTTATTCACCAAAAAATTAATGAGCCTCCTTTGTCTTGTATCAGTCCAACCATCTGCCATTAACGTGCAACCGTATTTAGCCTTAATCTCATCATGGTCTTTCAAAATGACACGGGTGTGTTCCAATTCCTTCTTCAAATAAGTGACCTTTACCTCATGATAGCTAGGGGGCTTCATACCAGGGCCAAATTGGCCAAGAGCTTCAATTGCTGGTCCAAAACTGTCTGCTCTTACGGCGTTGAATGGAATCCCCGTATCTTACATCCATCGACAAAACTTTTGTACAGCATACTCCCTCATTTTCTTTCTATTCTCATCAAACAACTTCCCACCATCTTTATTTTTCCTTTCTTTCACTACCTCATCAGCATTTTTCATAAAATACAGGTTAATAGGACTTGTTGATCTTCGCTTCTTTTGTTGCATTTCTTGTGCAACAGATTCAGATGAGCCTCCAAGGGAGACATCAGATGGACTCTTGCCATGACCAATATCTTTTTGCTGAGTTTCCCACTGCTCGTGTTCTTCAGCAAGATCATCAAAATGTGGGATTGCATCCATCTGCTCTTTCAGTTGTTTCTTTTTTTGCCACATATTCTCTAATCTTAGCCTTCACATACTCTAGACATTTCGAACACGATTTGGAATTATTCAAAACCACCAATAAGGTTTTGTTTGTGTCTTGCAATCCCTCCTTTGTGTACCTATCTGTTCCAACATATACACACACATATATATATAGTTACTCATAGCATTAAGGGTATATTTGAGAGCACCATCCACAAAAAACTTTGATTCCAAAGTTTGAAACCCACCAACAATAAAACCTGATGACAATTCCTCTTCCTATTCCTATCCACAAATTATAGATTTATCGACTCCCACTTGTCTACATACAAATGAAAATGAGATCAGGACACTTTTGCTTCATAGATAACCACTCTCAACAGTAGTTCACCATGTCATAAGTTTGGATATAAGGGTTAAAGCACTTCTTCAACATTAGAATTACAAGAATCTCTAGGTAACTGAAAGGGGACATTAATCACTTTGATTTCAACATCATGTGTATGAATAAACAAGAATCAAGGATATTGTCTTATACCCTCAATCATGAACATTGACAGAAAAAACTTATAGAACAAAAAATCAATTATTGTAGAACAAAAACTACCAATTCCAACATTGAATAACCAGTTTCATAATAAACAAACTATCAAAAAGAATTAACAAAAATAAGTACATCTCAGATAGGTTTGGCACCTTACTCGTATGTTCTACACTTTTTTTTTTTTTCTCAACAGGAAATTCATTAAGGGCATACCTTAATCAAAATCGATGTTCTAGTATGCAGCTTCAAACTCTCTCGCGATGTTCCCGTTCGCAGCTTCAAAATCTCTTTCGAAGTTCAAGTTTGTAGCTTTAAAATCTTTGGTCCATAGCTCCAAAATATCCCTCAGAAATCGCCCAATATTGAGAATAAGTTGAAAATTTTCACAAATTCACAGATTCCCTATGTTGAAAGTTTTGATTTGAAGAGTAATTTCAAAGGGGAAAGGGAATCAAAGCTATGTTGAGTAGTCGAATCGTTGGGTGAGTGCAAAAGGGGGAAACTAAAAGGAAAAAGTAGGCAAAGGAAAAAAGGGGGAAAAAGGAATTTTCTATATCAAAAATTCTTTTTAAAATTTTAAAAATGCAATTTATATTTTTTCTACAAAGGAATTTTAAAATAAAAACAAAAAAAAAAGTATATACAAGGACCGTTGCTATATCAACCATGGTTAAAGATTTAAGTTTTAACGTCAATTTATCTAATTGTGGTGAATAGTACTAATTATCCACGGCCTTTAAACTGTGGCTATTATAATATGGGGAATATTAAATTTTTTATATTGTTGTTCATAGAAAAAATAACAATTTACCCCCCTTCTGTTTTTTAAAATAATACAATTTACCATCCTATGTTTTTTAAAATGAAGCATTTTACCTCCCTAAATAGGGTGGTAAAAATTACTTCATTTTAATTAATACAAGAGGATAAATTGCTATTTTTTTTCATAAAAATATAATTTGCTCATTTACAATATTATATCAATAAATTACATTAACTCATCAAATATATACCTATAACTCAGTAATTTATAGTTGTTAGCAGCAATACAATTTATATTATTTAGCTGTGAAATAGTCCAAAAACTATATTTTAGTATCGACTTCACCTCGAGATTCATTAATACCACGCTAGAGGACAAGAAATTAAACATATTATCATCGTTTATATTTTTCGATTATCTCTAACCAAGTTTGGTTATATTGTATTTACCGTCAGTTAATTTTAAGGACTGCAGTTGGCAATTAAATATATACCCATAATTCACCTATTTTGTGCAATTGTAGGACTCAAATTACCATATTTCTCTAGCTCGTTGGAAGGTGTTGATGTGGGTGAAATTAAGCTTTTAAAATCGAGATTTTGCTGATCAAGTATTCAATCAACATTCCTAGCCATGTAAAGTATGACTAAACTACGTTTTATGTCCTATAAGTTTGGATTGAGTGACATTTTAAGGATTGTAATTTAGAAAATTTTTTGAGTCAACTGTCATCCACAACCAATCGTTGGTAATTTAGAAAAGTATGTCCTGAGATACATGAGTTGGGATTAAACCCTGCCAAATCTACCTTGGGAGTTAATTATGCACAGATTTCCTAGCTCGTTTATGACTAATTTACCTGGAACTATCTGGAGATATTTTAGGGTGATGTGTAAAAATATCTTGGCAAGCTGTATGACTTGTCTTCTCAACTGTATGGTGCCAGTTCAGTAAAGTAGCAAGTGAACCTATGAGCTTTTCTTCCCTACTGATGGGCATTAGCCGTCCTGCTAGTGGGCTTTATCCGTCTTGCTGGTAGGCTAGCTGAGCTAGTATACCTAACTTATGGGCTTGGCCCAATAATTTTATGAGGCATCATCCCTCTCTCCCACACTCCAGGAATACAGATCGTAGAGTCGGATTGCTGAAGTAGATGACTATCCTCCAGAAAAGGGAAGGATAATCCTGCTCACTAGCAGGCGGATAAGGCTTATTTGGTTCCCTCCTTTTCCTGTGCAGACATGATTTTGAATTTTGAATTACACCTACAAAGAGGAGATAATTATTAATGGTAATGATTGCAAAGAGGAGATAATTGTTAATGGTAATTATTAAGGTCTACTGAAGTTAGTTAAACTTAATTACCCATTATGTAATCGAGTAGTGAACCGTTAGTCATATACTTGTAAACCAAGACTTTTGCTGCCTCTGAGCCTACAGAAAGCATTTCAGACAAGAATAAAATCTTCCTCGATTACATGTTATGTAAACAACAACATTTATTCAATGTCTAAATAAATGGGAAAACTGGAATAGAGGGTGGCAATTTTAGTTTTATTGGAATTCAATTTAACAATTAAGTCTAATTTAAAAATAATGACACGTTAAGAACAAAATCTTCCAGGATTGCAAATTTGGCCAGAATTCGGGGCTCATATGAGGAGCACTACCGGTTTTGCAATTTTCGACTCATTTTTCTTCTAAGTATGTCAATTTTTAAATTACTGCACTTAACTGCCAAACTAAATTCTAGTAAGACTCAGATTGATTGCAATTTTCCATTATATAACCCCCTTCTGCGTGATTTCGGTACATTATTAAAAAAGAAAAAAACCATCCATTTGAAATATTACATAAAAATATTTTAAATTATAGATCCCTCTTGCCCATTTGGTCTTAAGGGCAATATGCAATTAAAAATCTACTATAGTTACAGTATAACTATTCAAAATATATATATAGAAGAGTCTTTCTATAATATGCCTAAATTTCTATGATTATTCCTACAATGATTCAAAAAATTCGTCTTCACATACCAGTTTCTTCGCAGAAGCCCACCAGTCCCACAAAGTTGTCATGCTTCACTTTAGATAGCAACTTCACCTATGTTCATTCACCAAGAATGGATCAGTAGCTTAACCACACTCGACGTGTAGAAATAATAACACAGTAAAAATCTAGTGCTAAAATTCCACATTTTCCATTTCCGAATTCTTCTATGATTGTATATGATTCCGCATGGCTTCATGATCGCTAGCGTTCCCTCCACCTCAAACGTACCACGATAAACGTTGCGAAATGCTCCACAGCGGACCAAGTAAGACTGGCTGAATTTTTCATTAGCCTTTCCGAAGAACTTTGAACCGACTTAGTGTTGCTACCCTCCCCATTAGCCATTGTACCTCATTGATGTTGGAGGGTGCCTTCATATTTAGGATGACCTTGATCTTGAGGGGGTTGGCTTCAATCTCTCTCTGGGTAACCATAAATCCTAGAAAGCATCCTCCTTCACTCCAAATGCGCACTTTCCAGGGTTGAGTTTCAACTGGTACTTCCTTAAGACGACGAATGTCTCCTCCAAGTCTGCCACATAATTTGGGTTTCCCTACTCTTCACAAGCATATCGTCTACATATACTTCTACATTTCTCCTAATTTGAAGGCGAAATATTTTGTCCACAAGCGCTGGTAGGTGGCTCCGGTGTTCTTTAGGTCAAATAGCATAGCCATGAACAAAATGTCCCAGCAGACGTAGTGAAGCTAACTTTTTTAATCCTTTGGAGTCAACATTATTTGGTGGTACCATTGTGATGCGTCCGTCATGCTTAAAAGTCCCCATCCAAATGTGGAGTCTACCAATTGATAAATTCGAGGGAGAGGATAAAAATCCTTAGGGCATGCCTTGTTAAGGTCTCTGAAGTCGATGCACATTCGTCATTTCCTTCATGGCTTGGGAACTAACACTACATTAGGTAGCTATTCGGGGAATTATATTTCTTCAATATGGTCGGTTGCCAACAGTTTTTCGACTTCAGCCTGGATTATTTTGTCTTTTTCAGGCCACAAAATATCTCTTCTTTTATTTTACCGGCTTGATATTTGGGTCAATATTAAGGTGGTGGGTTATAACGTTAGGGTCAATCCCTTCTAAATCTTGGGGGATCCATGCAAAAATGCAAAAATGACAAACTCTGGTGTGGTGGGTTCCCTCTTGGGCTGAACGTGCTGCAGGAGGCTTCCTCCTTGGGCTAAGCCCGACACTCTTGGGCGGGATGCCTCCGTCATAGGCTGACGGGCTTTACTTGGGCTTGGCATTTCTACTTGGGCCAATTGCTTTTAGGTCACATCCATCATATGTAATCTTTGGATGAAGGTATAAAATTGTTAACTTTGTCGTCGCTATGTTTTCTTTTCTTTTTCAAAAAAATAAAAAGAAATATAAAAGTATCAGACGAGATGGATGAAAAATTTTAAAAAGTTGTATAATATTAGTCTGTAGAAGTTTTTAGAAACTTCATTAAAAAAGTAAATTATAATTCATAATTCACAATAATATTTTGGTGAGTTTACCATAAAAAAAATGGGTAGATTATAAGAGGGACTAATGAACTGAACTTGTTATTAGACGATCGTTAAAATAAAGGGATGTTGATAAATTTTCAAATAATAAAGAGATGTTGATAAATTTTCAAATAATAAAGAGATGTTTATAATTATGTCAAATTTTAGGTGAGCTAGTTGTAATTTATCCAAAATTATAATTTCAAAAAATTCATAACAAATATTCAAATTTTGTTATTTTTCTATTAACCAATTTGAATTTTGATGTAATCTATGAATTTATTTGGCCTTTTTCCTCCAAAAGTCAAGAATGGCTGTTTTCTAATTTAAAATGTTGGAAATGAGAAAGAAGAGAAAGACATCCACAAGGGTGTTTACGTCATTTACATTTTCCGTTTTCACAAATTTTGACGATTTTAATGGCTCACAATTGTTTGAAATACAGCGTCGTTTAGCTGTCTTATCCGGTTGGATAAATCGCAGAACCCCCAAAATTCCTTCCTTGTGTTCTTCAATGTTGTTCAAATATTAAGGAATTTTCTAGCTCAGAAAATCATTTAATTTTGCTGTCTGTAGAGCTACATAAATTCAGAATTTATAGCAAATTAGGACAAACCTGTTTAATTTTCAATTGGAGTCGTGAATCTTTCTGATTGTGGCCGCCGAGTTCTCGTTTGTAATCAGGTAAAATATCAAGAACTCACATCGAGTTCTAGTTGAATATGCTGTTAACTTACACTGTTTCATCAAGAAAGTAGTTGTAGTTGATTTTATTTCGTAGGGAATTATTGCATAGCTGTGTGGTTGAATCTGAATGCGTTGATGTGTTTACCATAGAAAAGGGAGGTTACAAATGGTTGTGTGGAGTTGGGATTTTCCAACTGTTACACCTTTTTCTCACATACGGCATCGCTCACCACTGTTAGGTTCTTGGTCATTTTGGTCTTCGCGAGCACCCTCAGCTTCTCTCCCGCACCTTCGGCTTCCTCAAGAAAAGCCCAGGTAAATAGCTTCGAATGAACCTTGTATTTCCAGCATAGACTGTTTCTTGGATCTAATCAATTAGGTCTTCTTGACATCCGTTTCTCTTTGCAAATTAATGTTACTCGCTAAGTTAATTGGCTTGTTTACATTCTCATTGATCTAGCCTTTCTGTGTAGTTGCCTGGCCATGTTTTTGTATTGTGGGCCTCAAGCCTATAACTGAACCTGGTTAAATGTAATACTCTTAACTTATGTCATCTTAAGTTCATCAAAAGAATTGATTTCCTTTATTCATCGGCAGTTACGATGACAAGCATTAAGGATTGGGTTTTCTCTCAAGTGGTATCAAAGTCCATAGGTTCGACCAGACCATTGTCAGCATCCGAAAGCTTCTTGTCACAGGAACCTTATAATGAAGAGCTTGGAAACCGAGGTATCATCTTTCCTTTCAATATTATTATCATGTCTATGCTTTGCGAGTAGTTAATAACACAAAGGATACTTTAGGATCCATAAATTTTTTCTCTTTCATTGTGTTGCTGTTTGTTATTGTGATTTACATTGACAGACTGATGACTGATAATGAAAGCATACAATCTATTTGGTTATATTATGTCTTAAGTTTTCTCTTGAAATGAATTGTTGTGTGTATGTTGCTTCGTGGAGAAGGTTGCCTGAGTCTTTTTTTATTTCTTACTGGATTTGGGTAGTGAGTTATAGTTTTTTCCCCAGCAGCCTGAAACTTGAGACCCATTTCAGGAGTACCCTTTCTCAAAAGCAATCACATGATGGCATGCAACATGAATTGCAATTGCAGGACCTATTTGTGACATGAGTTTGCCATGTTGGAGAACCTATAGAAAGTATCAACCTATGAGAAACCCATGTCCTCCTCTAGAATTTATTGTTCTTAATCTAGTTTGTCCATAAGTGGTTTCTTTCCGTCATTGGCCGACGTAAGTAACCAAATTTCATTCTGGTTAGCTTTCATATACTTTGGGGATTATTGTTTCCAGTAACAAGTTGCATTCAGAATGTTGTCAAATTGAATTTGCTTTTCAGTATTCTGTGTTTAAAGAAATGTAACTTTGATCTCCCCAATGAAACTTATGACAAATAGATATTTGGCTAGTTAATAAAATAATATTTCTGACTGCTTCTGTTTCATGCATAGGTTTAACGCAAACCAATGGCGATTTAATTTCACGGCCAGTCTCTACTGAAGTACCTTGCTCGTCTAGTGATATTCAGATAACTGAAAATGTCTTGTCACCGTGTGAGGAAAATTCTTGTGGATCTAATCTTAGCACCGAGGAAAAGAAGTTAGACCCTCTCCAAAAGGTTGAAGCTCTACAAATTAAATTTTTGCGTCTTCTTCGACGACTTGGTCCATTGCAAGATAATCTTACAGCAGCAAAGGTTTTATATAGGATCCACCTGGCAACTTTGATTAGAGCTGGGGAATCAGACTTAGAAAGAGCTAATCTTGAAAGTGATAGAGCTCAAGCAGTAGCTAGAGAGCAAGAAGAAACTGGTCTTCCTGAACTGGACTTCTCTCTTAAGATACTTGTTTTGGGAAAAACTGGTGTCGGCAAGAGTTCCACAATAAATTCCATACTTGGTGGATCGAAGGTGACGACCAATGCATTCCGGCCTGCTACAAATAAAGTTAAAGAAATTGTGGGAATTGTGAATGGCATCAGGGTATCTTTTATTGACACTCCCGGTCTGTTGCCCACCTCAACAAATTCTGACAGTAAAAATCGGAAAATTTTGCACTCAGTCAAGCGTTTTATTCGAAAATCACGTCCGGACGTTATCTTGTACTTTGAACGCCTTGATTTGATTAACATGGGTTATTGTGATTTTCCATTGTTGAAGCTTGTAACTGACATCCTTGGCCCTGCAATTTGGTTCAGCACCAACATTGTTATGACTCATTCCTCTGCCGCCCTTCCTGAAGGTCAGAATGGGTATCCTGTAAGCTATGATTCTTATGTCAGTTATTGCACACAGGTGGTGCAACACCATATTCACCAGGCAATATTGGATACGAAACTCGAAAATCCTGTAATTTTGGTGGAGAATCATCCCTACTGTAAGGTGGATAACTCTGGGAAGAAGATTCTGCCTAATGGACAGGTATGGTTGACGCAGTTCATGTTTTTGTGCATAAGCACCAAAATTCTCGGTGATGTTAATACTCTTTTGGAATTTGAAGATAGTATAAAATTGTGCCCATTGGGTAAATCTCGGTCGCCATCTTTGCCTCATCTGCTCTCATCTTTTCTAAAACATCATGTCAAACTGACCCCGGATGGAGCAGATGATGAAATCAATGAACTCTCATTTTATGACACTGAGGACGAAGACGAATATGATCAATTGCCACCTATCCGCATTTTGACAAGAGCCCAGTTACAGAAATTGACCCCTTCTCAGAAAAAGGATTATCTTGATGAGCTGGATTACAGGGAGACCCTTTATTTGAAGAAACAGCTGAAACAAGAATATATCAGAAGACAGAAGAAAGACAATGATGCCGTGGCCTCTGATGGTAATCCAGATTATCCTGATGGACCTCCAGAGGCAATTATGCTCCCGGATATGGCTGTCCCACCAAGTTTTGATTCAGATTCCCCTGTCCATAGATTTCGCTGCCTTGTCATGGGTGACCAGTGGCTTGCAAGACCCGTTCTGGATCCGCATGGATGGGATCATGATGTAGGCTTTGACGGAATCAACGTTGAGATAGCTGCGGAAGTAAGGAAAAATATCATGACCTGTGTTTCAGGACAAATGAGCAAGGACAAACAAGATTTTAGTATTCAGTGTGAATCAACGACAGCTTTCTTAGATCCTACAGGACCTACCTACAGTCTAGGCCTGGATGTTCAATCTGCTGGAAAGGAATTAATATGCTCATTCCGCAGCAATGCAAAGCTGAAGAGTTTCAAACACAACGTCACTGAATGTGGTGTTTGTGTGACATCCTTCGGGGATAAGTACTACTATGGCGCCAAGATCGAAGACAGCATCTCAACTAAAAGGAGGCTGAATTTTAAGATGAATGCTGGCGGAATAACAGGAGCTGGACAAGTCGTGTATGGTGGTACTTTAGAAGCCATTTTAAAAGGGAAAGACTACCCCATCAGAGATGACAAAACAAGTCTGTCAATGACATTATTATCTTTCAAGAAGGAGACCGTTCTTGGTGGGAATATACAATCTGACTTCAGATTGAGCCGAGGTACAAGAATGTCAATAAATGCCAATGTCAATACCCAGAAAATGGGCCAGTTATGTGTAAAGATGAATAGCTCTGAGCACATGGAAATAGCTCTACTTGCTGCTATCTCTCTGTTGAGAAGTCTCTTGCAAAAAAAGGCGAAAAACAATATTAGCAGTCTGGAAACTCTGGAAACTGGCTGACAGTTTTCACATTTGCACGATTGTGGCTGTGGAGATCGGCACTTAGAGTTCTTGAGATCTGACTCCGGAATGTGGGAACAAAGAGTATATAGTCCTTTGTCAAGAATATAGTAGATTTCAACCAAGAAGCCCTGTTGACGAAAGGGTGTGAAGGTCTAATTCGATTTTGTAGCCTGTTAGCTATATAGGACAGCTTGATGGATAACATTCAACAACCATTCTTCTACATACAGCAGGAACACACTGGTGCTCTTTTCTTTTCTTGTATATGGAACATTGTTTCTGAGGGCGACTAATGCTGGCCTATGATGTTACAGCGAATATAGATTTTCGAATACGTTTACAGTCTTAGTGGTGGCAATAGGGGTTGAAACACATGGTTCGAACTCAACCCACCTAATTTTTGGATTTAAAATGTTTTAATTTGGGTCTAATATTAGTTGTACTTAATATGTTCAATTATATTATGTATCCTAAATGGGTTTCATTATGATTAACTTTTTCATTATGCAAATGCTGAAAAAGTTACTCTGATCATGAGTTTAATGTGGTTGTGTGTTTAAGCAAATTCTAACTAGAAATACAATGATCTCTTTCAAAGTTTGGCACATGACGAATACTCTTTCGTATGAAAAACTACAAGTATCTTACTAATATTTGATCAAATTATGTAATCTTTAGATGGAGATATGAAATTGTCAATTTTGTTCTAACTGTATTTTTTTTTAGAAAATAAATTAAAAATTTGTAAAAATATCGGGCAGAGTGGATGAAAAGTTTGAAAAATTATAAAAAGAATTATCCACTTAGTCCATAAAAAGTTAACAAATAAAGAAAATTATAGTTCCTAGTTCACAAGGATATTTCAATCAATTCATCACAAAAAATGAATGAAAACCTAACAGAGACTAATAGATTAAACTAATTATTAACAGTTTTTAATTATATTTGATATTATGATGGCACATAATTTATTAAAATCCACCTGTCAAGCATCCTATGTAAAACAACCATGTGGTGTAGGTGGTCAGTGTCTCGGTGGAATTGAGTGTGAATGATTAGCTCGCAGAAACACGTTTTTCTTTATTTTTTTCCTCCAATTTCTCTATAGTCAAAGAAGTCGGCAAGCTCGTAGAAACACGTTTTTAGCTGAAGATATCCGATAATTATTGTACTAGTTTGATTCAATGCAGGCGCATGTGGTCAGCACAGTAGTTAAAAGTCATGGTTAAAAGTTTTAACTATATTTAATCAACATCGGACATCGTTTTAACTATAACTGAAGTATCTCCCACACTTATCAGATACGATCAAAATATTTATTATGATTTTTAGTTATAGGAGACGGAGTATAAATTACATTAACGTGCTAAGGTTAGGTTAATTACATAAATACCTCCCGTCCTTTGTAAAATTATAAGTACACTTCCTGAGGTGCATTACACTATTCAGTGTAATTGTAATTAACACATGCTTTCTCAAGTGCATTACACTAATAATCTCTCAGAAGTGTCCTTATAAATTATATAGATGGCAGAGGCTGTTTATATAATTAGGCCTAATTTCAGGGTATCCTGATAAAATTTACTCTAATTAAGATTAATATTTTGATCTCAGCTGTTAAAATTGTGATCAGTAATTATCACGTAACTGCAATTAATTACGATTTATCATAATGTTTAATTTTTTTTTTTATCGTTGTACATAGGCCAAAAAAAGAAAAAAAAGGAATAGTGCATACTTTATTTGAAATATATAGTTGTCTTGTGTAAGGGAAGAGTGTAATGTAAGGTTCCTAAATGACGTCTAAATTGTACGACGTCGGTGACTGTTTTATTACATTACTATCTTATATTGAAATTTTATACCAACTTGGTTAATCACGTTATAAGCCTAATTATATAATTTAAGAAAAATGATCAATTACGTATTGAATATAATTATACTATAATTGACACAACTTGGCCCAATATTACGAGATTGATTGTAAGATAAATAATTTTGAAATAATTGAGTTTTAGAAAAGTGACTATGACGTTTGGATTCATGATTTTTGTAATTAATTACACATCTGTATTCTATAGGTTGTCGATAAATTTCAAAACTGACCTTAATTTTATGTCAAAGAAGTAATAAATTAAAGTGTTAATTACACTTAGACTCTTTTTGAAAATTTATAATTACACTTTCCTCTACAGAAGTTTCAAAATTATATTTATACCCCTTCGAAAGTTGACTATTTACACATAATCCATTTTCATTAGGATTTGTAGGGAAACAAAATGCTGATGTTATTAAGAAAATTATATAAATTTCTAAATTTTACCCTTATATGATGATGTTAACCTCACGTCATTTATATTATATATTACACTTGTTCCTTTATACATACAAAAAATTTACTTGAAAATGTTAAATGAGGAGCAAAATAATAATTTTTTTTTACTAATATCTACATTTTTCGTTTAGACCTTAATAGAAGGGACAGGTATAAAATGAAAATTTTTGGAGGGGATGTAAATGTAGTTTCAAAAATATTTTTTTAGAAAAGTGTAATTTTATATTTTTAAAGAGGTTTAAGTGTAGTTAATCCTAAATTAAAATGTAAGTTAAAAATTTTCTCCAACGACACTATCTCCACAGGACAAAGAAAATTGGATTTGTTTGTAAAAAAAAACCTCAAACTTATATGACTGGTGAGATGGAGATAGTCTATTTGAGAGAACAATGACTGTTAGAGAACATGGAATAATAGGTTTAAAGAATGTTTCTTTCTTAATGTTATGGAAGGAATTAAAAGATAATTAAACAAAAAATAATTGCAGGGCTTTTATCAAAATGTGGTTTGTGTATAGTTTAATCCTAAAAGTGATTTTAGGACAAGGGGCTCCTAATACTCCCTCCCAAGTTGCTGGATTGGTTATGGAACAAATAAGACAGAGGACATTGAGTGAAGAACTTCCCTATGGGTTGCAACCTTATGTTGTTTAGAGGCTTTGGTGGATTGCTTGGTTATCAACCTAGGATAGACATTGTACGATATGGTTGGTGGTATGGATAGGCATAGATATTGCTCTGGGGCTTAGTTAGAGATTGTAAGGATGATTCGAGTCAGTTTTCTACTCTCACTGATGAGTAGGTTGACAAGCTGCTAGCTAGGGACGTGGTTTGGGTATGCAGTATTTGTTACGTATCATTTTTGTTTATGATGACTTCATTGTTTAACCTCCATAGTCCTTACTTTGACTATACTGACGCGGAACAGACAGATAGAAAAGTAGCATTTGGAGGCTGCCATGAAGTAGAGTTCGGATTTGGAAACTGTTTTGAAGCAGCGTTAGGATGAATTCTCCTGAAGGGGGAGAGAGACGAGGCTTTAGAGAGTCAACTGCATGGGAACATCGGTTTGATAAGGAGAAAGCTACAAGAGAGAAGTTTTTGGCCTCCGCGTGGGTGTTGCTTTTTTTTTTTTTCCTCCCTCCAAAACAGAGGAGATGATGTTTAGTCCTAGGCCTTCAAGGAGTTTGAGATTATGCTAGCTGATAGGGCACTCCTATTTATGACGACGCGATTTGTACATGTTGTCGGGTTGTATATCGAGCTCTTGCCAGACGGGTTGGGTTTTCAAGGAAGACATAAATCTTCTCAACCCCTAAGTAGATGAATGAACTCAGACATAATACTTTTTTATGTTTTCGATGTTCCACGTGCATTAGATGTTCATCCCATCTAAATGTTATAACGTGTCTGCTTCGACATTCACGATCTCCACAACTTCGTAGGGGCCTAGCCACTTCACGTCCAACTTCCCCACTGGGCCCAATGCCTCGAATTTCCTCATCACCAAATCCTCTATCTGAAATTTTTTTGGCTGTACCTTCGAGTTATATACCTTTGTTATTCTAGCCTTGTACATAGCGGCATGTACTGTGGCTCTCTCTCTTGCCTCCTAAATGAAGCCCAAGTTTGTTTTCAAGCCTTGCTCATTGAAGGTTGATTTATAGAGTTTCATTCACTAGCTCAGCTCCCCGATTTTTGTTAGGGCCACGGCTTCTACCCCCTAGAGAGAGTGAAGGTTGACTCTCATATAGCTACTGTTTGAAAGACTCAATATGATTCGAGACTTGACAAGAACACAACGAAAGCATGAAAATAAGCAAATTCAAGTTCTTAATCGAAAGGGAGTCCCTTAACCCTGAGCATTCGGCACTAGAAGAACATAAAAAAAGTTTGATATAAGATAAGTGATTATTGTAACGTAGCGTGACGAAAATATAATCATGAAATTTTACTTTTTTTTTTTTTAATCACAACAATGAAGTGGTTGTAATCTGTGCAATATAGTGAATGGAGAACTTACGCTCGACAAGCCTAATGCTTCCTAAGCTTTGTTTCTAGAGAAAAGATTTTTTTAGGTGGGTTGATTTTATGTCAAATCTTGTCAATGAATAGCATCCTCATTTAAAAAGTGATATTTGAGGTAATTGAGAATATTATGGTGTGTTAAGGTGTATATATTTATGGGATATTTTAGATATAAAAAATTACTTTTATACCCTCATAAATAATTTAATATAACTAGTATATCCATCATATACTCGTGGTGTTTTGTATGGGGAGAAGGCCTAGAAAGAAACCCCTAAGGCCAGGGCTCGCAAACATCAATGACAGTAGAAGAATGTCTACCTCCAGTCCAACTCGTTTTGGTAGTTTATTGATAGAATGTAAGACGACTTACTTATGTGCTACTCTCGCCCCTGTCCACTGTTGAGTTGATTCCTGCTCACAACATTTTTGCTCCCTCCTCGCCGTTTAACTCGCATGCACCATCTTGATGTCAATCTTCTTAATTAAAATAAGTGGTGAATGAATAGTAAATCTATATATATGTGAGAATGGTAAACAAAAGCATTATCTAAAGACATCAAGTAATATTGAAAACAATATCAAGTCAATATCGAATAGAAAATATCGTGCAACATTATCAGCTGACTAAATAATCCTGCTGTCATAAAATCCTCACAAAGGATACTCAACTCTCTGCAATGAGGAATTAAAATAGGTGATGCTCCACTCCCGATCTAAACCTCAACTATCACCCTTAACATAGAGGCCTCGAGAAGAAGGGAATCATTCTAAAAATTACACCCCAAGTGGGAATGGAAATAAAAATACCTCTCTCATTGGTGGAAGAGGAGGACTCGAATTCGATGAACGTGCCACAACCCATGAAAATCATTTAGAGTGAGGAAAGTCCCCCCTCTCTAAGTCGAAGCTAGAACCCTTCAAAGCACATAAAGGGTTTGGCTTAAATTGACTAATACAAAGGTCATAGCTTCGAATCATCTCTACTAGTAGGAGTTGAGGAGGAATAGAAAATCCACAACTGAAATAAGCGAAATAAAAAATGAAATATCCCTCAAGAAGTTCACTAATTCTCTGCATTGGAGAAGGAAGAACAAATTTACAGGTATCTTCAACTAAACAAACAAGAGCTCCTCACGAGTAAGCACACTATCACATGTTCCAACATCGACAACTCAACTTCAAGAAACCCCACTCCATCACGACGCTCACCACCGATGCCTAAGGCCATAGCTCTCCCATGTATGTATATATACTTACATACATATCACATTTTTCAATCATTCATCATTTCATAAAGTAATATAATTTCATAATGTTAATCAACTAATATTTTGTTTCATATGTTATTTATATATTTTTTTACTCATGTTATTTTGTTAGTTTCAATTAGTTATTCTTTTTAATTTAATTTTCTATTTTTGATTTAATTAAATATTCATATAATATAAATTATGCATATAGATCGAATATACTTCAATCACTAATGTATGTTTCGGTTCACCAAAACATGTCCTCCGATAGATGGTATCGATTAATTTATCATAGTACTATAACTATATATATACCATATATATGTAATATTTTATATATTGATTTACTTACTTTGGATGGGTGATTGATTGTTTAATTTTCAAAGAGAACTAATTAATTATTTTGAGCGTTGTATATAGCTATTTCTTATTTCTCTTTTTCTTAAACTCTTCATTATTATCAATTTATATATATATATATATATATATATATATAGAGAGAGAGAGAGAGAGAGAGAGAGAGATTTTGTTAAGTTGTGAAGGTTGATTTGAAGAAGAAAAGGATAACCTGATTCAACTTAGAAATCCCAAGTTGAGTTGGAGAAGGATAACCCGATTCAAAGTTGAGTTGGAGAAGGATAACCCGATTCAACTTAGAAATCCCAAGTTGAGTTGGAAAAAGGATAAGTCATGGCTATATATATACTACTCTTATTAGCATTGTTGAATAGAGCAAAGTAGAATAGAGTAGAGAGAAAAGAAAGAGTTGAGACGAGGGTGAGTGTTGTCTTTCACGTGTGGTGAAGACTTGCATACAAGTGTGTGTGTGTTGTACTCCTCAATTTTCCTCCTCTTTGAGTGTTTTCTCCTGGCTTGGTATCGCCCCCAGACGTAGGATTTATATCCAAACTGGGTTAACAAATTCGTGTGTCTTTTATCGCCTTCATATTCCACCTGTTATCCATCTTAACCCGATCCATTTCCTAACAACTGGTATCAAGAGCCTGGTTCAAGGAGTTAAGATGGATGGAAAGTTTTCAGTCGAACGGTTCAATGGTTCCGACTTTGGGTTTTGGCGTATGCAGATGGAGGCCTACCTGTACGGGAAGGACCTGTACGAACCACTTGCAGAGAAGTCCGAGAAGACGAGTGATGAAGAATGGAAGGTGCTCGATCGAAAGGCGATGAGCGCAATAATCCTGTCGCTCTCTCGGAATGTCGCCTATCATGTGAAGGGAGCAAAGAGCACGAAGGAAGTCCTACAGACTCTTGCCGATATGTACGAGAAACCCTCAGCAATGAACAAGGTTATGCTGATGAAAAAACTATTCAGGTTGCAGATGGAGGAGAGGAAGTCGATGGCCGATCACCTCAATGACTTCAACCAACTCACGACACAGCTGGCGTCTGTGGATATCGTGTTTGACGATGAGGTAAAAGCGTTAATTTTGCTTTCATCTTTACCTGACAGTTGGGATGTGGTTGTTACTTCGGTGAGCACTTCGTCTGGGAAGGAGAAGATGAAGTTCGACAACATCAGGGACATGATGTTGAACGAGGAAACCTGTAGAAAGCAAACGGGTGGATCATCTGGCTCTGCACTACATACAGAGTCCAGAGGGAGACCTGACACACGGGGTAAATACCGTGGAAGTTCAAGGTCCAGGGGGAAGAACAAGGGCAAGAAGGAGATGGTGTGCTGGAACTGCGAGAAGCCCGGACACATGAAAAGCGAATGTCGGGCGCCAAAGAAGGAAAAGGAGGGCCGGACAGCGAATGCCGCGACGGAAGAGATCACGGATGCACTCTTGTTGAGTGTGAGCAGTTCTTCCGATGATTGGGTTGTGGATTTAGGGGCCTCATTCCACTCATGCAGCAACAAAGACATCATGGAGCCATACACCTCAGGTGATTTTGGCTTAGTTTATCTTGCAGATAACAAACCCCTCAAGATTGTAGGAAAGGGAGATGTGCGGATCAAATCAACGAATGGGTCATGTTGGACCCTACATGATGTGAGACACATACCAGGACTGAAAAAGAACTTGATCTCAGTCGGACAGCTGGATAGTGATGGATTCCACACGACATTTGGAGACGCGAAGTGGAAGATCAGTCGGGGAGCAATGACTTTGGCTCGAGGACTAAAGTCGGGAACGCTCTACATGGCGGGAGGATCCAGTTCAAACATCCCCTTTGCAGGAACTGTATCGCAGGCTAACCTGTGGCACAATCGCTTGGGCCACATGAGCGAGAAAGGAATGAACGTGCTGAAGTCGAAAGGACGGTTGCCCGAGTTAAAATCGGTGGAGGTGGGTCATTGTGAACACTGCGTGTTCGGAAAGCAGAAGCGGGTGAGCTTCTTGACCACAGGAAGAACTCCGAGGAAAGAAAAGTTGGAGTTTGTTCACACCGATTTGTGGGGACCAGCACCAGTGTCATCTCTTGGTGGATCAACGTACTACATGACATTCGTCGATGACTCCACTAGAAAGGTATGGGTGTATTTCTTAAAAAGAAAATCTGATGCCTTTGATACATTCAGGAGATGGAGGGCACTAGTGGAAAATGAGACAGGTCTACAAGTGAAATGTCTCAGATCGGATAACGGTGGCGAGTACAACAGTGAAGGTATCAAGAATTACTGCGCCGACCATGGAATTCGAATGCAGAAAACAATCCCGGGGACACCTCAGCAAAATGGCGTTGCTGAGAGGATGAACAGAACACTGAATGAGCGTGCGAGATGCATGCGATTGAAGAGCGGACTACCAAAGATGTTTTGGGCAGATGCAGTCAACACGGCTGCTTTCTTGATTAATCGAGGGCCTTCTGTCCCGTTGAACAACAGGATACCAGAAGAGGTATGGAGTGGTAAGAAAGTGGATCTTTCTTTCTTACGTACGTTTGGTTGTTCAGCCTATATTTTGAACGATGATCGGACTAAGCTGGATGCTAAGTCGATTAAATGTACATTCATTGGGTATGGGACTGACGAATTTGGGTAAAGATTCTGGGATGATCAAAACCGGAAAATAATTCGTAGCAGGAATGTTATATTCAATGAGGATGTAATGTACAACGACAGGAAGGTAAGCCCGGACGATGACAAGAAGGAAAGGGAATTTGTTGATCTCGACATTTCAAATTCCGGGATCATGAGACCAGCAGATACGGATTCAGTGGGAGTTCAGACAGACGAAACCGAACAGACGAAGATAGAACCAGAACCAGTATCGGAGGAACCGATTACTGAAAACAGCACACCCTTGGCACTAGATCGAGAACCGAAGCTGAGAAGGGCCCCAGATAGGTACTCCCCCTCTCTTTATTACTTGCTTTTGTCTGATTGTGGAGAACCCGAATGTTACGCAGAGGCAGTCAATGATGTCCACAAGAGCAAGTGGGAGCTTGCGATGAACGACGAGATGAACTCATTGAAGAAAAACAACACATGGGAATTGTGTCAGCTCCCAAAAGGAAAGAAGGCCCTACAGAACAGATGGGTCTATCGGGTTAAGGAAGAATCAGACGGGAAGAAGCGGTACAAGGCAAGACTCGTAGTAAAGGGATTCCAACAAGGATACGGTATTGACTTTACTGATATTTTTTACACCTGTTGTCAAGTTAACTACTATTCGTCTTGTGTTGAGCATGGTAGCGGCAGAGAACTTGGAGTTACAACAGATGGATGTAAAGACAGCCTTCCTACACGGGGATCTTGAGGAGGAGATATACATGGTACAACCAGAGGGGTATAATGGAGATGATCAGCAGGTGTGTCGCCTGAAGAAAAGCCTGTATGGATTGAAACAGGCTCCGCGGCAGTGGTACAGGAAGTTTGACAACTTCATGCTAGAGATAGGTTTCTCTAGATGCAATGCTGATCATTGCTGCTATATGAAGAGGTTCGATGAGTTTTTTATCATTCTACTCCTGTATGTTGATGACATGTTGATAGTAGGATCAAATGTCAAGGAGATCAATAGGCTCAAGGATCAGTTATCGAGGAAGTTTGACATGAAAGATCTTGGCGAAGCAAGACAGATATTGGGCATGAAAATCACAAGGGACAAAGGTATTGGTAAATTATGGTTATCTCAATCTGATTATATTGAGAAGGTATTATGCAGATTCAAGATGGAAAATGCAAAACCGGTTGGAACGCCATTGGAAAATCAGTTCAAACTATCCAACAGTGATTCGCCCCAGACTGACTCCGAACGTGCAAAGATGAGAGTCACACCGTATGCCTCAGCAATTGGGAGCCTGATGTATGCTATGATCTGTACTCGACCGGATATAGCACATGCAGTGGGAGTAGTTAGCCGTTTTATGAGCAATCCAGGAGTGATGCACTGGGAAGCTATGAAATGGATTCTTAGGTACCTAAGGGGTACTAAGGACCGAGCATTGGTGTTTGGTAAGGGCAAGCTTACCTTGTTTGGGTTTGTTGACGCTGATTTTGCAGGGAGTGACTATGACAAAAGGAGGAGCACTACAGGGTACGTGTTCACATATGGCGGTACAGCCGTATCCTGGGTCTCAAAGCTGCAGAAGGTTGTCACACTGTCCACGACGGAAGCTGAGTACGTGGCAGTTACTGAGGCGGCTAAGGAGCTCATTTGGCTGCAACACTTCTTGGGTGAATTAGGGAAACCTCAGGCAGATGTGATTCTTCATAGCGATAGCCAGAGTGCGATCCATCTGGCAAAGAATCCCGCGTTCCATTCGCAGACAAAGCACATCGAGATCAAGTACCATTTCATCTAACAACTTCTGGAGAAGAAGACACTGCAGCTGGAGAAGATCCAAGGAGAAAAGAATCCTGCGGACATGCTGACCAAGGCGGTTGCGATGGAGAAGTTGAAGCTGTGTACGGCTTCGACTGGCCTTGATGACTAGAGTGGACAAACCCGGCGGTACCAAGAAAGAAGTGGAGAAAAGCTAATCAATCTTCAAGTGGGAGATTGTTAAGTTGTGAAGGTTGATTTGAAGAAGAAAAGGATAACCTGATTCAACTTAGAAATCCCAAGTTGAGTTGGAGAAGGATAACCCGATTCAAAGTTGAGTTGGAGAAGGATAACCCGATTCAACTTAGAAATCCCAAGTTGAGTTGGAAAAAGGATAAGTCATGGCTATATATATACTACTCTTATTAGCATTGTTGAATAGAGCAAAGTAGAATAGAGTAGAGAGAAAAGAAAGAGTTGAGACGAGGGTGAGTGTTGTCTTTCACGTGTGGTGAAGACTTGCATACAAGTGTGTGTGTGTTGTACTCCTCAATTTTCCTCCTCTTTGAGTGTTTTCTCCTGGCTTGGTATCGCCCCCAGACGTAGGATTTATATCCAAACTGGGTTAACAAATTCGTGTGTCTTTTATCGCCTTCATATTCCACCTGTTATCCATCTTAACCCGATCCATTTCCTAACAGATTTGTCTCTCAACAATAGACAAACAATTGCACCTTGAGAATAATCATGTAATAGCATGCCATCAATTGGCGCCTAAAATAAGCTCCTAATATTCAGAGTGTTTAATATTTTTTAAAATTCTTTCATATTCTGATCATGTGTATAAAAACTACATTATTTATTTTATTTAATACAAAATTTTATACAAATAACATATATATTTATTAAATTAAATAAAATCTTATGATTATGAATTGGAATTTCACTAGATATGTTGGTATTTATATCAATTAATGTGAATTTATTATAATTAATATTCGTTGATTTATTATAAACGTAAGTTTATTTATATGTAATGATCAGTTATCATATATATTTGTCAAAAACAATAAATAAAAACCTAGAATAGAAAATCCAATCAGCATGTAAGTACTTGGAAGACTGCAATGATTTCTCCGAAAATTCTAGCTCGACCCAATTTGACTAAAGCTGAATTAATTATATAGCAAGTACATTTATGTAATTGATGAAATAATTTTTAAAAAAAAAATAATCAATCATATATATGTGATTAATTTAGTTTCGCCATACTTAGTTTGGGCCAAAATTTACCAAATTTCCCTATACAAGAAGAGCAATTTACACAATACATGGGGTACTGAAATTCTCACACTAACAGAAGATTTTACACAAAGGTAAGGTATTCACTATTCACTATTCACCATTCACTATTCAGTATTGAGAAGATGAAGGTGATCAAGAACCCCACAAGACCTCAGCAACAATGGTGGCAGATTCAGCATCGGAAACGCAAGCCTCTCTCACTTTGCTTAATATCTGCTGCTTGAAAGCCCTTTTCTCTCTCTGCCGCAGCCCTTCTCCCACCTCCAACTGCACTGCAAACCTCGCTACGCAGTTCGCAAATGGATGCTTCCTCTCTCTGCCTTTTCGTTTTGCATCCCCCGCCACTTCCTCCCTCTGCAGTTCTACCAGCCTCTTTATCAGCCCGCCATTGATCATCGATTCCACCGCTTCTTTCCTCCCGAAATACCCGATTTCCATCACGCATTCCACGGCCATCGCTCTCGTTTCCATATCTTCCGATGATAAGTGGCCGACGATCTTCAAGATACCGCCGCAGGACTCCATTTCGTCCACCAAAGGGCTCTTGATGGCTTTTATTAGCGATGAGAGGACTTGCAAGGAGCCCATTGAGATTAATGCCTTCACGCTTCCCCCCATCAGGACTGATCCTACGAACACGTCTTTATTGAAGAGGACTAGCTCTTTCATTGAAACTGCCGCTTTTTCGCGGACCCTTTCGGAGAACAGGGGATTGCAGAGAACCCATTCCAGCTCTGTGAAAATCCCTGATTTCAACAGCAGGTCTTGCAAATCTATGTCGAACCCCCGGGAGAGCCTCTCTTGCAGAACAGACATTAGATCAAATAGTTGGTCTTCCTCGGACGAAACCACCGATGCTTGAACGTTACACCGGATTCCGGCCACATTCTTCGTCAAATTCGACACGTTTTCTCGGTCAATCAAGGTATCGAGCTCCGACTCAATCTCCGCTGCCAGTCGGGAAACCTCGTGCGACCTGACCCGGCGAGTCACGAACGATATCAGACCTTGCGCCGGTTTGGTGTTGTGGAGATCCTGAACCGAATCAGCCAACTGGGAGAGGTGCTGCGAGAGGGAAACTAGAAGCGGGTCTCCGGATAGAATCAAGCCTGAAGCTGTTCGGAGCTCGTCCAACGCTTTAATGGCGGACAATTCCGAATCCGGCGAGTCTTTACCCCGTCGCAAACCGCGCGAAACCCGGTTGAGGGCTTCCAGAATTTTGAGCAACTGTTGATGGGTCTCCATTTCTTCTGCTTCTCCTCCTCTTTCCTCGACGATTTCAAAGTCTAGAGAGAGGAGAAGACGAAGAAGATGAAGAAGAGGAGAGAGAGAGAGTGCAATGTGCACGTGTACGAATTCTCTGCAAGAACTGTAGGATCAAGGAATATGCAATAGAACATTTGGTGGCTGAGGACCCGCCCCAATTTGATTTCTAAATATTAAAATTCAAGAAATTTGAAGGAAATACAACAAAATTATTTGAGAATTTGGTGGTGGGTGGCTTTTCAATCTTCATCAATATCATATCAATACAATAAATATAAATAGTTAATACCTGGTTTTATATTGTAATTTACTCAGATTTTATCTTACTAGAAATTGATCTTGAGTAATTATGGATGTAAGAGATTTTTTGGAGTCACATAAATTTTAGAAATAATTATACCGTTTTCTTTTGAAATTTTGTATAATTATGTGTACATTTATTGTAATTTGAGAAATTACATCTAAATTATGTTTGAATTTATTTTTGGAGTTTTTGGTTGTGTTTTCTGGAGATATAGATTCAAAAACAGAGATCTATAAGTATGTGTTGGAGATAATGTGTATGTTTGGATTTATTTTTAGATAATTTAAAATAATTCAGACTAAGTGTTGTATGTTTATGTTGTGTTTTGGGAGATAAAAATTATTATTCATTGTCAAATCATATCTCTTTTATTCACATATATATATAAATATTGTATGTTTAATGTAGTGTTCTGCAAGACAAAAGTCACTGTTTATTGTCAATTTATTGTAGAATCATATCTCTTTTATATATATTTATGTATGTATTATATATATGTATGTATTTATGCCAGATGGGATAAAAACACCAAAGTATATTTTAGTATTTATGCTAATCAAATCGAGTTTGAGTCGAGCTTGAAAGTTTATCGAACAAGAAAATTTTTCAAGTTTGGTTTGCTAACTTTAACAAATCGAGTTCGAACAAAATTTTATTAATCGATTCCAATCGAGTATCGAATAATTTGATTTAATTTTTAGACCCGTATATCCCATATTTTAACATTTTGTAGCTATTAAACATCGTATAAAATATTTTAAACAACTACAAACTCACCCAAATACCCTCTTAGTCTTTTGTCAATTTAATCGTTATAAAATTATTAATATATTTTCATAGGATTTTGAGTATTTTTCTGTATCATACATTAATATAATCATATATAATTGTTTCTATTATATATATTAACGTAGAAAAACAAAAGAAAAGACAAAGGGTCTTTGCGTTCTTGATTATGTATGTTCAAACTAGAATATTTATTTTTTAAAAAAATGAAAGAAAATAAATAAATAAATAAACTAGAATATTCATAAGAAAATTCTTGTACTGTTCGTTTCTTGGTAAACAATTTTTGGGATATATATAATATTTCACGAAGAGGTGTGAAATCGTAGGTAAGAATTTCTTGCACTCCAATCTTTGAACTTGACATTTTATTTTAATATTGTGGTAGAAAAATTCTAATTTTATGTTTGTACGACTTCTTAAGAAAATTATAAAGCACGACTCTTCATGAATGTATATCGAATTAAATAGAATTTAAAATACGAACAAAAAAGGAGATAATTTAATGTTTCGAATAGTGAAGTAAAATGATATCATTTGTGTTTTCTTGAGACAGATCAATCTATTTTCTAATCACAATTTTTGATTTGAAAGAAACAAAATAAAATAAATTTCAAATACATCATTAATTTTGACAATAGTTTTTTATGTCTTCCGAGGTCTAACAGCGCTACAAGGATCATTAGAGGGTTAATATGCAAAAAACAGCAGTTAGCAGTTTGATACTTAAATCAGTAAGGAATTCGATGAAATAACATGAGGAATTTAAATCGAAAAGTGAGATTGGGATGGAATAAATTATATAAATCGAATATGGATTGCAGAAAACGTAGGGAAGTATGGAATGAAGGGAGCGGATCGACCTGAAAATTTCGGCAGAAGCGCGAAAGATAAAAAAATAAACGATAAAAAATCCAAATAAATCCCGATCAAGGGGTGTATCCTTAATCTTTTTCGGGCATTCGATGTACAAAATAAAACAATAAGGCCAAGAATAAAAAAGAAAAACAAAAGGGAGGCGAAAACATAAACAAAAGTAACCCTTGTTGTTTTTCTTGCACGACTACAAGTATTGGCTCCTCTCCTTTTTTGGATCTGTTCATTTAGATGGTTCAAGTGTAAAATTCTTCTAAAGATAGTCCGCACCACATCATGGGAATATAGATCTAACCCTTTTGTTATAAAGGATTAGATCCTAGAAGAAACCAAACTGTTTTGCACAGTTGATTAGTGTAAGCGATTTCTTCTCGTTCTCAACTAGAATCTAATTCAAGGAGAACTCAAAATCATAGAAAAGAGGGACAAAATTTGTGGCTTATTGCCTTTTTTACTTTGTATTATGATGTGCTTAAGAGACCTAGTCTTTGATACTTCCACACCTAATACTTAGACCGGACTTGTTTTAATTTGTTCAACAAATTAAATCAAGCCCAGTAATAATCTATTGAGTTTATTATTTAATTCAAGTAAATAAAATATACAATGAAAAATCCATGTGAATATTTGATCTAATTAAATATATATACACAGGCCCAAATATACTCAATTAATAGTGAATCGGAAACTTACCCTCGATAGGCCTAATGCTTCTGGAGTTAATTCCATAACTTACACAATGATTTGTGTATGATCCTTTAGGTTTACCTTCAACTAGACTTGGGCTTGTGACCAAAAAAATTAATTAAATCTAATTTATTAATTATTTATGATTATCGCATGACCAAAAATACTGGTTACCATAGGTGGCCGTCTAGGAACGGTCCATAGCACTAGAGACTAGGTTAATGTTGGTGATGCGTACCAGATTTTTTGCCACATCACAATGGTCGAATGATTTTCAAAAAAATCCTATGATTATCAGAGGACCAATAAAACAGAGGTTAGCACTCCGATGCTTAAGTTAGTGACGGATTAACGAAGAAATGAAAGGAAACTTGAATAAATTGATAACAATTGTATAAAATGGTGATAAAGTGTATGTATTCGTGTAGAAAGCAAAATATAAACTTAGAATAGTTCAAAAACCGAGAGAAAATGAGAGTTTGAGTGTGAAGAATGATGTAACTAAATGACTACACAAGACCTCTATTTATAGATATATACAGAGTTGGATACGGGGTTAACTACTGAGCTCCATACGCCACTGAAAAGCTTTTCAAGTTGGCTATCATCCAAAATAAACCGTTTTACAATTTGGATAAATATTGAATGTGATACACCAACTGTACGAGAACTTGCCAAATCTGCTTAAAAATCCGCGGATTAGTTATTCATAGATTTTCCAGGTCATCAACCATTGATTTACCTAGAACCATCTGGAGATATTTCGGGGACGTGTATAGACGTGTTAGCAACCTATATGATGTGTTCCCTCAACTATATGGTGACGTGTCTAGCTGAAATCAGCTCATTTCTTAGGCTTGCCAGTCTAGTAAAATAGTAGGTAAGGTTGTGGGCCTTTCTTTCTATCTAGCGGGCTTTACCTGTCCTGTTGGTAGATTTTTATCCATCCTACTGATGGGTTAGCTGGGCTCTTAGCTTATGGGCTAGCATGCTTAGCTTGCGGGCTTGGTCCAATAAATTTTATGGGGCACCATCAGCTGGCCTGAACATTTTGGCTCCAAGTCGGTATAAGTACGATCCTACTGGCAACCGTCTTCCAGCCTTAGTCTGGAGCATGAAATTGGGCGTTTGTTCTCATCCTTGACTGGGCAACTATGCTTGATATTCGAGACATGTTTACTCTACCGATTTGATCTAGGAAACCTATCCCTGGTCGATCAATCGCTTTGGCCAAGATTTCTAGAATCTAAACCATCTCAGAGCATATAGGAGAACTCTCTGACATGTACTGACAGAGGACAAATACTGTCTTGGAATCCATCATCCTCGCTACATACTCCAACGGCACTGGATAAGGTTTATGATGATCATGTCTAATGACACAACCATCGCTCTCCATATCCAAAATACGGTCTTCGTAATATATTTACGTGACTGTCATGATTCCTCAAGTCCAAGGACTAATCTCGTACTATTAGAACTGGAAATTCCAATTATACCTACCAATCCTTAAGAGGCTTCCATATGATGATTGTCACAAGTCATTTCAATCAGTCAACTACCTTTCCAACTAAGCCACTAAAACTGCACAGACGACTTACATCTCATGCCGAAGAAACATGGTTGCAGAGGAACATCTATGCCCTGTCTCGAGGTCCTCGACTTGGAAAATTTCAGATCGGCCCTCAAAAGTTGGTATCATAGCTGCCAAACCTATGCGCAACCCAACTCCAGGGGTTTAACCTTTTTCAATTTGAGGGTATTTCGCTGTGATGTTGAAAACCCCATTCAGTATCAATGTTAAGCACAACAAAACACACTACCAACTTAATTAATTCTTACCGTATTTATCAATTTAATATTATTTGCTAAAGATTGGAGAATGGCAAATAGCTAACCTAATTGGCTTTTGGTCACTCATTCCAACAATCTCCTACTTGACCATTATGTCAATTATCCATGTCCCCTAAAACCTCCTGAGTATGAGCAATCTACGTAGCTCGATTTTGTAGGTCCACTTTATTTTATGTTGGAGCTACACAATCCAATTGTATATGTCCTTCCCCATCGCTGCCTGCAGATGGTTGTTATTTAAGAATTTTTGTGGATCTTATGATGAAATCTCGGGCCCAAACCCTTTCGCCCTAGTCTTGTTATTCGCTTCCAAGGCTACATCCTGCTCGGCCATGCTAGGCACCACATCTATCCAATGGATGCAGTTTTTTGATCTAAACCACTTTTCAAGACCGACTTGTTAAAGTCATCCCACATTCAACTTTTAAGATGGGCATTTGCTTGAAATCCTTTCAGGCTACCTTGCCTGCCATCAAGTTCGAATGTATCTATACTTTATGGATTTATCCACTATTTACATGAATCTGGAAGCTAATATTGCTTAGCTTTCTACAATCAACTCTCCACAAGTTGTGTGTCAGAAACACTTCTTTAATCCTTATACAGGTACTAGAGACGCTCTTGACAACTATCTACTACCTCATTGGTGTATTCTTGATATACGTGTGTCATTCCCAAAGCGTACACAACATCAGGTTCAACACTTTTGTGCTATCTCTAGCATAGACGTAGGGGATGTCCAAGACATATGAGCTTTCTTATTAGTTAGACGCAACTGAGTCTTAAACAACTTGAGCTCTCTCATCAGTTTCCCACGACTAATTCTTGAATAACTCATCCCTTATATATATAGAAATCTAATTCCTTTTATGAAAAATTTTGTGAACAATTCTATTTATATCTTAGTGTTTTCCAAACATCTTCACCTCATTCTAAATGAGTAAGAAGTTTTGTACACTAAACACATTAGAACTTAACCCAACTCCCACTGACCTTGGGCTCATTTTATCAAATCATACACAGTATGATCCTTTGAAAATCGAATTTTCCAATTTTGTGAAGTCTCAAACCTAGTTTAAATTTCACAGTGAATCCTTAGGCTCCAAGCGATTGATTCTGAACAATACCCCACATCGCTCTTCCTTATATCTTTATTGGATTATAATCCTATCACTCGAACAAAAAAGGATTGGAATGTAGTCAGTTAGAGATAATATTCAATTACGAATGATGCTTTTGAGAAGTTGTCTGAAAACATACTCCCACTATTTCCTTGACATACATAGAAAAATCCCATTAACTCAAGTACTTTATAGGACGAGAGTTTGTCATATAATTAAGGCCAAATTGTTTCAGTGAAACACTGATGAAACCAAGTCCAACTTAGTTTGATTTCTTGCTTATCAAAGACCAATTAACCTAGGTCTTTTTAGGAAAAACTTCACCGAGTGAGAATCACATTCTCATTTTCGATATTCAAAAGCTCCCATTAAATACACACCCTCTCGATCCAATGAAAGGTAATCAGTTTAGTTCACCATTCCAAGTTTAATTTTTTGAACCTCATCAAACAGAATTAGACTTGTGAACCACGCACTGATCTTATGTAATTTAGATGACCTATAAATTTTATATTGGATCCAATCCAACATGTAACTGGTAAACCCATTTTATCCAACAAAAGAGGTTTTATGGTCTTTCTCTTTCTCATAAAAGGTTTTGAAAGCTAATAGATTCAAATTGCTTATTTCTAGTACTCTTTTTGAGTCCATCACTCTTTCTTTTTCTCAACTAGTAGAGATTGTCTAACCTGAATTGTAAATTTCGTCCTTGATTATCATTTTATTCTTTATTTGAGTATGTATAATCCAACTATGAGATAGTATTAATTTTATGCATCACCCAGCAGACATGAATCACATTCAATATCAAATAAAATACTTTATTGATCAAAATATGTAATCAAGTTTTTCCTATAATAATGATAATAATATTTTGATCATACTAGGTTACATAACAGTATCCTAACATGATCACCACTAAGCCTAACTAAGTCCTAGTCTTTGCAGCAACATCCCTGCTATCACTAAGCTTTAGGACCTCCTTATTTTGGTTTTACTACTCCTCATCACCACTTGCAAACCATTTGTAGATTATGAATTCATTGATGTCCAATACCAAGACCAGAATGGTGATTATGTTATTACTCATTAAAGATTTTTCACCTTCATCGGGGAGGAGCTTAGGACACTCCCTCTTCTAGTGGCCCTTCTCTCAATAATAGATGCAACATCATTCGGAATTCTTAACTGATGAACCCTCTTCCTCTTTCCCTCGTAGCAGTGTAACAGAAGTACTCAAAATGCTAACAATAGTAGAAAATGTCTCATCCTTCTTCCTCTTCTCGCGTCCAGCAACCTTCCCCTTCGCTTTAGAGGTTGAAGCCTCTTCCACTAGTACAGACAGCGCAGATTTTTCAATCTTTGTCTTGTATTGGACCAACGTATTAATCAACTTATGAAGGCTTTTCTCAAACCCACTCATGTTGTAGTTGATAATAAATTAATTAAAAGAGGGAAGTAGTGATTGTAGGATCACATCAACTTCTTCCTTCTCGAAATCCACCTGGAGGTCTTTGAGCTTTTTCAGTAGGGATAGCATCATCACTATATGCTCTTGTATGGACGATCCCTCAATAATTCTTGAGCAAAAAATATGCCTTCGTCATGGCATATCTAATATGCTTGTCCAGTACCACATAAAGTTCTTTCATGCTGTGTATTATTGACTAGACATCTCCATACCTCTCATACTGTTTTTGGATCTTGTTACTGATTAAGCCTAGTACGATACTGCGTACTTTTTGATTGTTCTCATGCCACTTCTCGAACGTCAAACATTTTCCTGGCTGGAACCCTTCCGGCAAAGTATTAGGTAGAGACTTACCCAAAACATAAATCTGGTTCTTGAAATCGAGGACTATCCTCAGATTTCTCAGCTAATTCAAATAATTTGTTTCATAAAATTTATTAGCCTCAAGTATGAAATTAAGTGGATTCTTAGACATCTACAATAAACAGAAAAACTTTAGTAGATTATCATAATATTGTGTTCTAGGTAATTTGTGAATAAATTTAACTTTTTTTGAACTATTTTATCCTCAATATAATAATTTTATTTTGAAATTGCCCTTTTATTTTATTTTAAAAATTGCTCATCTAAAAATGATGTTAGAATTTTCAAATAATTTAAATAACTTATCTAACAATATTTATAAATTCACATATTTAATATTTTAAATTATTTATTTTATTTTTTATATTATTGGATTTTTTTCTATATCATAGAAAAATATAAATTGAAATTGCTATGATTAACTGATAAATATATTTTTTCGCAACCATACAAGATTATTTATTGTACATAAATTACTGCACAACTATATTACATAGTGAAAATATTATTAAATTAAATATTTAATTTTTTTATTAATATTTAATATTATAAATGACAAATATTTGTAAAATTAAATATGGGATATACTAATTGCAATGAAATTTATTATTTTTTGTGAAAAATTATTATTATCAAATAATAAGTGCAAATATTAAACAAATATAGTATCTTTTTAATATATATGAACAAAATGATCTTTAATCAATTAAATTTATTTAAGAAGTGACTTTTTTGCAAACACTACACAATATAGCTTTTATCCATTTTTCATTGTTTTTACAAACACTATCCACTTTTTATTCAGCTACAATTTCCAATTTTCTCTAGTAAAATCATTTTCCTAAAATTAGAAGTTTTTATAAATACTCCTTTAATCTCATGATGACTAAAAAGTTATCTGACTGAGTTTATAATTTTATAAATATTTTATAAAATATTTAAAAAGAATATATAAGCTCGAAGAACAAGACGATAGGAATTTACAAACACTTTTGAAGGAAGTACGGAGTTTTAAGCTTATTTTTAAAATTTTAACAAACCTTTTTGAATTAATTTATAAATATAATTACAATATTGGTTTGATTTGATTTGGTTCAATTACACGTATATCCCTTGTTATTTAAAAAAATTATATCTAGCGCTCTTGACGTTTATTTTTATTCAACAAATAAATTCTTCCATTAGTCAAAATTCACTAAATTTGTTGACATTAACGAAAATATTGAATAAAAATTTATTTTACGCACGATTGGCTAATTACTGACTTGTTACAGCCCAAATATTTTTTTTCTAACCAAACTACATTCATATATCTTCATCTTTAAAAAGGCATGTTGATCAGAAAATATTTATTTAATCTATAGAAGACAGAATAAATATTAGAAGGTATTATATAATTTCACAAGCTACAAGATCTGAGTAATTACACCCAGGAAAAAGCAATGTAATTATCTCTTAATTCACGTCTTAGAATAAAATAAATTTCTATCTCTTAACATATTCTATATTTAAATATTTTTAGAACACTTTTATAAATAGTGTATATTAGTTTAACTCTAAATAAAAATTTTATAGATTTTTTTTTAAAAAAATTGACAAATTTTTATCTAAACTTTTTCATTAAAATAGTAATAACATTTAAGTACTCTCAACTTTTATGCACAACTTTCTATACAACTTTATTCTCACCAAAAAAACAGTAGCAATTGCAAACCCTCTTGAAATCCACTTGAACCATTGACTTGTTTTGTTTTATTTTGGAAGGCCTTTTCAATTGTATACTACTTTAAATTGTGAGATCATGTTGTGGGCCAACTTGTGAAATTGTACATAAATTCCAAAATTAATTAATTCTATCATGTCTTTTTGTATAAAAGAATTATTAAACAATATTACACATTTTCATATAAAAACACATAAACTCCAAACTATCATTATTTTTTATTTGCATTTCTTTAATTTAAACTTAGAACGGCATTAGTTATGCAAGCTAAGAAATAATTTTGTTTTTATTTTACTCTTTTCAGGAAAACAAATTATTATATCATTCGCTTCATGAACATTGCGATACATATAATCACATCAAACTTATGACAAGCTATTTTTTAAAAAATAAAGGATTCCTAACTTACTTTTAAATTTTAACAAATTCTTTCAAATTGATTATAAAATTTATTATTATTGACATTTTATAAACTCCTGCATCTTACTATTTTCCAAATACTTCAAGAATTTGTTTTTAAAATAAGATTTGTTTCAGTGTCGATATAATTCGCCTAAAAAGTTTAAAAACGGATTACAAAAATGCAAATATGCATACCAAAAATATAAAAACATTAATAAGGAAAAAAATACTATTAAAAAGATTACATTTAAATTATAGCACAAGCATAAATATCAAACAAGCATATAAATATCTGAAAATTATATTTTATGCCTATGTAATATTATATACACTAAAAATAGAAAGAATAAAACAATCAAATTTCTAGTTTTGAAAAATTAAAATATGTATAAACAATTCCTGAGTTAAGTAAACTTTTAACTAACATATATAATGAGTAAAGTTTTCTAACATACATATCAAAAGACGAAACTATTCCTAAATTATTTAGAAATATATCTCAATCTAAACATCCAAAAATACTAATGAAATTATTATCTTGCTACTTTATTCATAATTTTCTGGACCAAAAACTCTACATAAGCTTAACATGTTAAAGATGCAAGAATTGATAAATGATAAATCTATTGAGTTAAAGAGTTCTATCTGATAAACCTCACAATCTAGATCTTACATCTGTGCATTACCTCAGGTGTTTCACTTCTTCAGTAAGTCAAACTCCGAAACTCTTTAAACTCTCACAAACCGGCCACAAGGTGCTCCCAATATTGTCTGAGGGGAGATGAAATTTCTACTGTCCTAAATTCACCAATCCAACAAGGCCAATCTTCTGACTTCAGCCCAGAAAAATCGAGATGGGTCACAGGGGATCCTGCACAATGATGAACACAGAACACATCACATCAGACGTTATTGAAGTGATGCAGCCTCTCGTTTAAGCACTTACAAGTTTGTGCACGTGTACAAGGTACAACAAGAAAGTAGTACCACATTGCATATGGTCAATACGTGTGGCTGTAGATAGCGGCCAAATGTGCTGATATTAACATTTCGAGCAAGTTAAAAGTTCGCAACAGTGTAGAATAGTAGTTGTATAGATTACATCATAGGTAAAAGAATGCATGGAAATAGTCTCACTTACATCTTGGCCTTGGTTATCACACAGAGCCATATCCCAAGCAGTTAAGACATTTTTGAACCCTACAGTGAAAAGAGTAGACGAAAAACAGTCACATCCTCTTTCATTTCATTACCTAACAGATCACTTTTTTGGGTTAATTACAATTACTTCACTATATAGCTTCTGAAATTACAACACCGATCGCCACCCGCCCCACTCCAACAGTGTAGGATAGTAGTCGTATAGATTACAACATAGGGAAAAGAATGCGTGGAAATAGTCTCACTTACATCTTGGCCTTGGTTATTACACAGAGCAATATCCAAAGCAGTAAAGACATTTTTGACCCAACAGTGAAAAGGGTAGATGAAAAACAGTCACATGCTCTTTCAGTTCATTACCTAACAGATCACTTTTTTGGGTTTATTACAATTACTAAACTATATAGCTTTTGAAATTACAACAACGATCGCAACCCGCCCCACCTCAAAACACTGTCACATCAATTTTCACTTCATTACCAAACAGATCTCTTGTTTGGGTTAATTACAATGGTTTCACTAGATAGCTTCTGAAATTACATCACCCCCCCCCCCCAAGTTTTCACGCTAAAGAGCACATTACAAGCACCTGCACCCATCACATAAAATTTCTAACACATTACCACCTGGCACCTGTTCAAACAGAATTAGGTGGTATGTAAATTTTGCGAACTTAGAGGAGTGATTTTTGATTATTTTAAAAGGGGAGGGGTGTAATCAGTGATTAGACTACTTCCAGGGGAGTTCATTGTAATTAACCCTTTTGCAATGAACCCTTTATTTCAAGAGATAATAAGTTTTGAAGTAGAAATCACTCACTTGAATCCATCACAAGTTGGGCACACACATGGGTTTATAAACACAGGATCATAAAGTGGAGACCATTGTATTGTTCCGTTGCCTTTACATAGCTTGCACGGGTAATGCCCAATTGCTTTACAGCACCAACATGATCTTCCATGTCTTTTCTGCAAATGTACATTGTATTAAGTGACTCACATTCATAATCAGTATATATGACTTCATGAGTTTCAATTAATGACCAAAGGTGGGGTTTCATTCTGCAGCAGTAGAATATAAAGTGCCAGTGGAAAAGGAGAATACAAGAACAGGTCATCATGGAGAAATGTCACAGAGAAATGAAATGTAAATGGTTAGGAACTTTGACAGGTCCCATCAGGCACAATCCAAAAGAACAAAGGACGTAGTGGACAAGACAGACAAAGCAAATCTAGTCAATGCTACTGCAAGGAAAAGTTAGATTAAAACACACACATAACAGCAAGAATCTGCAACCTTTTTAAATAGAGTGATGTGTTCAGAAATAGAAGAGGTCAGAAAGCCGAGAGCAAAACTTCCACTAAGAAATGTAGCACCAACAGCAGCTACCACGCGCAATCCTTTGGAAACATATTCACCAGCCATTTGAAATTACCCTTTGTGGACGCTTTTTAACTGCACGGAAAACAAAGGAAAAGAAAAAATTGAGTCTGTCAGGATCAGGGGTGTAAATGAGTCGAGCTCGGCTCCATTTTTGGTTGGCTCGAGCTCGATTTTATTTTTCATGGCTCGAGCTCAGCTCGACGAGCTCTCATGGTTGGAGCTCGAGCTCGACCCCCGAATCACATAATGAGCTCGACGTTTAGTTCGAGCCCATCGTACACCCCAACAGTCTCTTCTTCACATACCAAACCAGTTCATATCCATTTTCATTTCTTGAAGCACCAAATCAACACAGGAAATTCAAATTGGTGAAGAACAAAAATATTAACAAGTATAAAAAGACTAGAACAACAACACAAAAATCAAAGAACCATTTTCTCCTCATAGGCGCCCGCCCACACGCACACAAGCCGACACCAAGACTATGAGATGTAATGGCAAACCTGTTCGAGCTTCTTGCTTGGCCGACACAACAGCAATCGCCTTCCTCGTTGCCGGTGGTAGATGGATTGGGGCTTGCAATCGTTCGTTTGGGGCTAGGGTTTAGCAGTTTAGGATTTAGATTTGGGAATTGGGGAGAATGAACAAAAAAAGAAAAAGAGTGGGAAGAAACGAGAAAGGGAAAGAGGGGAATATGGATTTGGTGGCGGCGTGATGGTTGAAGTGGAGGTAACCGCGCCGAGGGGCGGAGATGCCGAGGTTCTGTGATAAGGCTCCGACCATTGCGAGCATGAGGGTGAGCCCTAGACCGATCCAGCAGCCGCGCTAGAGTGAGTCGGAATTACGATTCAGTTCCGAGTTTCTGTTTTCTGCACAGTTTCTTTGAACTCTGTAAAGCACGACTTTGCCTTTAGTTTCTAACCGCGATGACGTTAGCACGTTTTTCTGTATACTCCGAGTAATAAAACTTGTGGTCTTCTTGAAAAATAATAATAATAATAATGACGAGAGTGTGAAAGATATTGGGATTTTTAAAACGTAGAGTTGTGAGAAAAAAAGAGAAAGAGACAATGCATATTTTTTTAATAAAATTGTTGGGTTGTATATTTTTTTAATAAAATTATATTATTATAAATAAATAATATTGATATTATTATATTAATCATAAAAAATATTAAATATATACTATAATATTTTAATTTATTATTATAAATATAAATTACTAATAATTTAGTAATATAATTCGTAAAAGTTTAGAAATATATATATCAAATTATCAAAATACTTGCATATAATTTTGTATAGTTATTATAATAAGAAAACTAAACATAAATTATGTTTAAAAGTTGTTGATCTCATTATATATAAAAAGAAATTAAGAGACGAATTTTTTAAACAAAAGTATAAAATAGTAATTGATCTCATTATATATGATAAAAAATTACAATAAAAATAATTAAAATTTGTTCAACCATCATCATTTTATTATTATTACTATTATTATTATAATATTTATTATGAGCTTTAGATTAATTCAAGGGAATCATCAAATTTTGATATAAATTTATAAGCAATAAAATAGATTGCATATTATGTATCTTGATATAAATATAAAACTCACAAGTAGATATAAAAAATTATAAGTTAATTGTTACGACTTGTCAATTTAAAAAAGTGTAAGAGATTACAAATAGATATTAAAATATAATATAAAATTTATATGTGTCATATTAAATAATTATTTTAAAAAATATTAGAATGTAATAACTTGTTGATTAAGCTTATTTTTGTATAAATAAAAATACCATAGTTTATTATTATCTAAAATAAAATGTATGATATTGATCAATAATTATAATATATAGTTAATATTGAGTATAAAATTGATGAATTATTGAATATGGAATTAAATATATAAAAATTTTAAAAATAAAAATATATATAAAATAAAAAGAATAAAGAAAGCTCACAAGCCGGTATGAACAGAGAGCATTGGGCGCGAGCTTGAGCTCGTTAGGGGCGCAAGCTCGAGCTGGCTCGACTCAGGCTCGAAAAACTCGAGCTCGAGTCGAGAACAAAATTGAGCCGCTTCACAAGTTGGCTCGATTTGTCTACCATCCCTAATTAGGATTCCACCATGACAAAATTCTGTGCAGCAGTAGGGGTATAAACAAGTCTGAGTTGAGCTCAAGCTTGATTTTATTTTTTATGGCTTAAGCTCGAGCTCAACAAGCCCTTATGGTTGCTCGAGCTCAACATCCTACTTTAACAAACGGCAGCAAACAACCCCTATACACAAGCCGACGATGAGACTAAGAATTTGAGAAGAAATGGCAAACCTGTTCCAACTTCTTGCTTGGCGAGTGCCGACAACGGCAATCGCCTTCTACTTTGATACCACCTGAACACAATGGAGAAAAAATAATAGAATTACCTGAGGATTGAGGGATGGGAATCAATCCTGGAGGTGAGTCCGAGTAAATAAATGAAAATATGCTAAGGATTCAATTTTAACAGTCAGTCATCAATGCTAGCTGTGTGTGAGCCGCACTCTAATATAGAGAGAAGATATGAAGGTGGTTTCTATTCTATTATGGAGGATTAAAGTGTTGTCTTCTGTATGAGTGTTAACCATTTCACAAGAATTTGCGTGAGAGGCCTGTTGTGGAAAGGGATGATTCGCCTATCCAAGATGACCTCAGGCTCCAAGACCAAATGCCCATGGGGTGTGAGCATGACAGGAAGGTTCCGCGGGGCTACGAAGTTTCCATGACATTTCTTCAGCTGGGAAACGTGGAAAGTGGAGTGAATCTTGGTATGAGGGGGTAGATCTAGTCTGTACACCACCTTGGCAATGCGGGCAAAAAACGTTAGGAGAAATTGAGTAGCTGAATGATAAAGAGTTTTGTACCACCATTAAGCAAGAGGAAGCCACTGACACCATTCCTTAGGTCGATCGTGACACATGCAACAAAGATAGCCCTTCAAACACCTGTTCACAACCTCTATTTGCCCGTCCAACTGGGGGTGGTAGGTGGTGGATGTGTGTAGCTTCACTCATTGCAGCTTAAAGAACTCCTGCCAGAACTGGCTGTGCAAAACAGAGTCTCGACCACTCACTATGGATTCAGACATTCTGTGGAGTTTGTGCACCGAGTTGAGGAAAGCTTGAGCTACTGCATGGAGTTGAAGGGACGCTTTAACCCAATAAAATGTACATACATGATCAAAAATAGAGTTATACTTAATTTATACTTAAAAATTTTATGTTCACGAGGATCAAGTACGGTAAATGCTAGTATATATATAAAGAAATCAACGTCACACGTCTGAGAGAGGATGATTCATTAATTAAGTTTTCTAAGTCAATATGCAACTCCGGAAACAAGGAAATGCATTTAACATAGCTGCAGGCTATGTTTAGTGTTTGTTATTTGATTGATTTCTCTTTATATCCTTCCTTTTGGACAAAATGCAATTTATCTCATGTGATTTGAGAAATGAATAAAAAAAACTCTATAAAAAATAAAATAATAAATTTATTTCCTATGTTTTAAAAAATGAAGCAAATTACTCCCTATCTAAACCATTGATATAGGGGTAATTTACTTCATTTTTTCAAACATATGGAATAATTTGCTATTTTTTTTTCACAAGTAGGTATTTGCTCATTTCATATATCACAAAGGGTAAATTGCATTTAATCCCCTCCCTTCTTTCGATCTTTCTTTGATACGTTCTGCATATATGAACTGTAAAGAAGTACTATAAAAGGAATTATTTCACTATTGGTCCCTAAGTTAGTGACTAAATTACTTTTGATACCTTATATTCCAACTTCATCAATTTTGATTCTCAAGTTTTAGTTTTGATCCTCAAATTTTCTTAAAATGATCAAAATTAACACCAATCGCCAGTTGACCGTCTCAAACTAATAAAGGGACAGACTCTTTTAGTCAAATAACTGTCATCTTTGATTATTTTAAAAAAAAAAATTGAGAATAAACATCGATGAAATCCGAAAGTATAAAAAATTGTTGATAACTACCTAAGGCATCAAAAGTGAATTTCTCTTAAGTTTGCTAGTTTCACCCAAAATGATGCTGACACCTGTTTTTTCCCAATAACATCTAAGGCCTATAATTTTTTGTCTTTATTGTTGGTTTGCCACCTTTTCCCTACGCAAAAAAGGTTCCTTCATTAGTTTAAACGGTTAACAAATGATCATCACTAATTTTAATCATTTAAGAAAACTCGGAGACCAAAATTAATAAAGTCGGAACATGAAGTACCAAAAGCAACTTAATAACTTAAGACAGCAAAAAATAAATCATCCCTAACATAAAAAACAACAAATCAAAAGTAAAGGCAAAGAATGAGAAACAAGAGGATCAAGCATATATACATTATAACCTTACATTGCTTCCTGGGGAGTGTCTGTGGAGTGCAAAAATCATTTCCCACTAATCGAGTAATTTTACATTGCAAAAGGAGAAAGCGAAAGCTTCAAGGTTTTTCTGCAGAAAACATGATAAAGGATTGCTGAACTTTCTTGGAATAATTGACGAGACCACACGACGTGCACAGGTCTTCAATCTCCTCTTCCGTTAAATAGTTGTAGTCGTTCGTGATCCTCTGTTGAACAAAATGTGACGTAGTCATATATTTCAGCAAACCACATGGAATACATAAAGCACTACAGAAAGTATTGTGAATCTGTCATGAAATGCTCCACAGACAGCTAGGAAACCTAAACAGCACACAGGAGATTTTTAGATTTCTAAGACTTGGCTCTGGACTTCTGTATTGGCAAGTATATAGTTGCTTCAGATACATTACCCAGTTTCTTTTCTTATGTTAGACTAAGTAAACATTTAGCCTGGAATGATGATTAAGCAAATGTTGCATTCGCAGAATCTGTTCCTTAACTGCTGCTACATATAGGAGGAAAGGTTCGAAACAATGCACACAACTATGATTTCCAAGACATTCATATAGAGGAATGTCAGCTCTTCATACTTCTCTATGGTCGAATTAACAGTGATAAAGAAAATAAACGGGCCAAAAAATTTGATATACTCCATGGAGGAGCAGTGTTATACTTAATATTTCTCTGGATTGTGTCTGTTTTCTTTCTGTACTTAAAGTCCATAACAGGTTACTTACTGATTTGAGCCAAAGATAGTTTAGCTATCTCCATGGTCACCAAAAATATGCTAAGAAGAGAAACATCTATAAAAGAGTTGACAAATAACAATTTATAAACCATAAATTATCATGGACTGACTAGACTATGAATATTTACTGTAAGTATGAAAACCTCCACATTCACAACTTTGCAGTGGCTGATCACTCAATGGTGAAGGTATAATCTCTTCGCAAGGGTCATGCTGAATGAAATCCTCCTTAACTAGAAGTTCTCAAGAATTCTCTGCTGCATCGTGTGAACTCAATGGAGTGAGCAAGTCGTCTATACGTTTTTACCATACTATCTATCTTTATTTTCATAGAGGTCTAGGTTTATATTAATCTATCTACTATATTTCCTACATATATGTTTATAGAACTTCTACTTAATCCACTTATTTGCTATTCCTGACGTAGCCCTTAGAAGTTTAGTTCTGATACTAGGGAATGAATTGCATTTCATTCTACAAATATCACTTTCCCTACAATGTTTTCTAAAAGCAAGATGACGACATGCTTCAGTAATCAGAAACACAGGGTAGGAGTCATAGATTTGTAAGAAGGATCACCTGTCTGAAAGGCCTCAACAAAATAGGGGTTGATGAACTGATTCTAAGGAAAGTACTTCCAACAAAAACACCACCACTTCGTAATATTCGATTAATTTCAGCAACCTGACATGAAGCAGAAAGAAGAAATCAAACGTAAGGACTGTAATTCTGTAATTCTGATATTACAAGAATGCAGTCAAGAAACAAATAAGGGAAGGCAAACCACATACCAAAAGTTCGTAAAGCAAAAGAACAAGAAAAGGCAAAGTACTAAGTTAACAAAGGCCCATTTCAATCTAAGAATTTAGTCAGTAACATACAGTTGATTCAAAGGCTTCCATCCTAAAATAACCGAAGTCACTGTATTTCAAGTAGTTATTTGACTAACTCAGTGACAGCGATATCACATATAACCAATGACCATGTCATCTTATGGGCTAACAGGCAGAAAGGAACGCAAAATAAGATTTAATATATCTAGTGTTCTCAGTCACAGCCAGATTTTTTTCCTGAAATATAGCATGTGAAATTCATTGCCATAAATAGGCAGCTGTGAGTTCAAGAACATAGAAATCTGCTTAGTCTGGCTATGCTGTCCTTAATCAGCACCTCATCCTTAGCCTGGCTATATAGTATTTAACAACTACCTCATTTAAAAGTTTAAACATTAAATGAGGCTGTTATTCAATAATTAGGGATAAAGTATTAACAATTTCAATTGTTTATAACACAACCATTTGAGGTTTGTGGGACCTGATGCAGGCATTAGAGTCAAGAAAGGATGTTGGACCAAGACAGATGATCCTAAGATTTTCACGCATAAATGGCACTTCTATTTAATCCACACTTATTTGACAAGTGAAATTAATGTTTCTTTTGATATCTAGGTAGATTGAGTATTCCCTTGATATTTTGTGTACAAGTCAGTATCTAAGTAATTATGATATTAGTAACAGATATATAGACATTTTTTAATCATGAATTGTTGTTGTGCCATTTTTTCACAAAAGAACCATGCTTTGTACCATAAAATGCAACAGAATGGTGGATTATCAAAGAGACAAACACTAGAAATTCAAAAGTGAAAAAGAAAAAGGGTCATATACCCCCGACAAGTAGTTGGAATTTGCAAACTAGAAAACTTACAGCATTTGAAGGAGATGGCCAACAATGCAAGGCAGCACCAGCATGAACGGCATCAACTGAACCAGATGGAAAAGGAAGTCTAGAAACATCAGCTCTCACAAGTGCAAGATTACTGCATTGATTTGAACAATAAATGATTGCAAAATTTACTTCCATCAAAAGAAAAGAAAGAACTTACTGAGGTCAAGAGAAAAACTATTCCAAACATCCATATTCCAAATAATCAGACATACAAGGGAAACAGAGAAGAAAATACTCACGAGCTTAAGATAGCATCATCATTTTTTATGAAATCATAACATTGACGAAGCATATTTTCAGAAAAATCAAGTGCAATGACTCTTGAATAGGCCCCCGATTTCGCAAATTTCCTGGAGAACAAACCACTGCCACAGCTCACATCAACAAGGACTCCACCTTCAGCTGGCTTAAAATACTCCTGGGCCATATTGAACTGCATGGAATATAGCAAGAGAGTTCCTTGAACTCAGTAGCTTATGTGGATATGCAGATGTGATATCAATCAAAGAAAATACATCATACTTACATGTTATTCAGGTTAAGTATTATGTGCTAAAATGCTTTCTGGAGCATTAAAAACAACAAGATAGTCTGACTATAAGAAATCAGATAACCTAGTCACAGAAGTAAATGTGATTCACAACATAATGTAAGTTCAGCACATAAAACAGAAAGCAGTATGAGCAGAATGAAAATTAGTGTATGTTTAGAATGGTAATTTGAAACACATAAGAAATGCAAACATTAGTGAAGTAACACACTTATCTAATGGACATTTCATCCAAATACGGGATGAAAAATAAATAGATAAACAAAACTAATGGTTCGATAAATGCTTCTTTACGATACATTTACAGGAATTTATCTTCCTATTTTCAACTAAATAACGTTTTGGAAAAATAATTCCGTTTATTTACTAATGAAGACTGTCCTCTACTGGTACAATCAGTTGGATGAGATAATAAGCAACATCAAATTCTACACATAGATAAGGTATATAAGAAGTCAAAATGAATTTAGGATCGATTAGATAAAGTGGTTGCAGCTGGGTCTAAAAGGGCATATGATCGGAGTGAAATGCAGACATGAAAAAAAAAAACTTTAGAGTACAGGCATGAAAACCTGATATACAGAAGACAGGGGAGCATAGGGAAGCCAAGGAACATGCAGAGTGGAGAAAGTGCCAACATAATCTTAAGTTCTCTTCCAAAGTAAATATATATAACAGCAGGCATCTCTGCTCAATTAAAGCCTATCACTCATTGTTCCTTGCTACCTCAAGGTAGCCTAGTGCTCCAGGATGACATATGGAGGAAAATTTGTAAGCCACACCCATTTGAGATCAGCAGAACATGCCAGATTGCATTGAAGGGACATCCAGTGACATTTTGAGCATAACAAACATATGATAAATGTAAAGAAAGAAATTAAGCACATATAACAATCATATATTTTGGCTACTTCAGTAAATGACAAAACTTTTTCTGGAACAGATGCATTGAAGCATAATATAAAGATATTAATTAAGCATACAATCAAATTTCCACAATACATACATGAAAAAACTCAATCATGATATTTTGTTCCATACCCTTTTGTGTTTCCCTTCTTTGAAAGTGAAGGCATCATAATCAATTCATGTCTACATACTACCTCCATTCTACAGAGTTTACTGACATTGTGTGTACTGGCTTAAAAACAGGAACTACCAAGAAGTTACCTCTTCATCCGGACCAGGGAAACCACTACGGTTAAAATTTTGACGCCAGCCTCTCTCATATACAAATGAAACAAGTGGACTCCTGAAAAAAAAAAAAAGAAAAGGGCACCAGCATCAAACTCGAACAGTTTCTTTGCTCCAAATACTTGATACAATTTTTCCATGACATATTAAATACTTGCTATCGTCTATAAAAGAAAAGGAAGAAAAAGATGCGTAAGAGCTGCAAAACATTGTCTAAAGGTTCTCATGAAGTACAAAATCCTGATGATTGTCTCATTTGCAGTTGGCCTGGTTAGTCATACTTGGTCACTTATGGATAAGCCACGCTCTATTCACTAGAAAGTTGCTCTTAGGATCTTGAAATATATAAAGACATCTCCTGGTAAAGGGTTATTATTCAAGTAACATGGACATGTCAAGCTAGAAGCTTATTATGATGTAGACTATGTCGGGTCCAAAGATGATAGGAAGTCTACCTCTGGGTATTACACCTGTGCGGGGGGAAATCTTGTGACTTGGCGTAACAAAAAACAAACTACAGTTGTTAGATCAAGTGCAGAGGCTGAATATGAGGCTATGGCTCACACTACTACTGAGGTTTTGTGGTTAAGGAATCTATTAAAAGAGTTAGGTGTCACATACAATGACACTTATCCACTAGTTTGCAACGCTGTAGTGAGTCAGAAAATTTGCACTCCCTTTACTCCTTTTTCAGAGCAAAGAACATGTAGCAAGGCTTTGGGAACACAACAGTTAATATATTGTGCAACAAGTTGTGCATGATTTATATATTTGCTCCAGCTTGAGGGGCAGTGCCGGAATATTAGAATTTGTAATGTTAAGATCTCTACATATCTTTGCTTGGATCGGACAATCAGTATCTTTGATAGTTGTCAATTAGTCGTAGTTATCATTTAATTCCATCCCTATATATAGGGTTGGAAGAATCAAACAGTATACAATATCTCTCTTCCCTTTCTACAAAGCGAAAGATCAAAATATTGAGGTAACCATGCCTATTGTCATTCTTACTTGTATTGGATATAAAGATATCTTAAAAGGAACTACAGGAAACCAAAAAAAAAAAAAAAGATAATTGTCATGTGCATAATGCCCTTATAGGAAAACATTTTTTTGTATATCTCAAAGCAGCAATTAAGATTGATATCTTTCGTGTATAAATAAAACAAGGGAGTGTGAGGGGAAAAAATAGCACTTGACTGCTACATGGCATTCCAGTTTGAAAATGAATTTTCACGTAGCTTATGTGAGTAGTGTCGAAATGAAAGCTTTCTCGAAGACAATGCAAACTCGCTACCATCAAATTATATTTTGCTAGGGCTAGGCATTCATCTTATGTGACGTGAGTGGATGGCAAGATTCTTCCACAATAAGCAAGAACATAATATATGGATGGGACAATTCATTTTCTGGAGTCCAGACTAGAGCCCCATGTGAAGAGTAAATTTTGAATTTTTTGATATTGATGATGCCTTGCCTTGTTATAAAATAAAGCAGAAGTTGCTTGACAGATCCAAAAAAAATTCCTATAGAGAACTCAAAAGAGTGTACAATGCGGATATCACAACCTTTTGACATTAAAAAAACATGAAAAAGTATGAAGCACACTATGATGATCAATCCAAAGTGACTTCATTACGAGAATAACTGCTACATGTAATTTCGGTATGATGAAACAGCAATAATTTTTCCAGAAAATGAGATTATGATGATTAATATTTCACACCTGAAGAGCTCAGTCCCAGCTGGTTTAAACTCATTGTACTCCTTTGTCCCAGAAGTAACAGTGAGATCAAGATAGATGTTTTTGCTCGAATAGGACTTGTTGCACTTCCTACATTTGAAACCAGACCTGTAGATTGCTGGTCTGCATCATGATAGCCCGGAATTAGAAAAGCACCATCTCATAGAACAAGCTTTACTATTATTTCAAATTTAACTTACAAGTTGAAACCTGAAGGGCCTTTTCTTATTAGCGGCTCATAACAAATGGGGCAAGCAAACAAGTCAACATCTGTAGTATCTTGGGCTTCAGTTGTTAATTCCTATCAAGCATAGGAGTGCCCAGTTATTTAGCGCAAGGCAAAGTCCTCAAGGAAAGATTCTTTTCTTTTAAAACATAAGACCAAACAAGTATCACGCAATGAACAAATCATGCGCCTGAATTTGAAGAACATGATACAATTAAACTCTTTCTTATGGTACAAAAGGTTCACTATGGTACATTGCTATAGTTGAAAGAGTTTGAGCGTGATGATGTAGCATGCTTATTTTATCAGGATGACCGAGCCTACAAATAATGCATTCCTTAGATTTGAAAACTGATAAAAGCTTATATGTAATTGTGGGGCTACAGTTGGGTCCATCTACTGTACTATTGGTCTTAAGAAATATGAGCTGTACTGTCATGAATAACATCTAAAACGCTTCTCTTAGTGCACAGAGCATGCGATATCTCTGATCTAAACAAAATACATTTTAGCCTATACCATCCATGTAGAGGAAAATTTGAGTGAGTTCTGGCATGAATAATACAAAGCAAGCCTAGATAATCAATTGAAAAACATCTAAGCATTAACTTCTTCACAAAACTTCGTGGAACTAGTGATCCTGCAAACTTTATGATCTCAAATTGGGCTTCCATTTTGTAAGTTATTATTAACTGCAACAGGCATCAGGAATCCCCAGACTTTAGCAATCTGAGTTTACCTGTAATAGAGCCTTAGAGACATTAAGCAATTGTAATATACAAAGCGACACCTTTATCTAATGCAAAACCAACATTCTTGTGCTGTCTAATAATTCTCCATCAGTTCAACCACAATGTTCACATAGCATGGCAACATCAGTACCTAACAACTCCTAATTGGAAAAATAAAACTGTAACAACTCATAATTCAGTAACTACCTATACTTTATTTCCTTGATACATCAAAAATAAGACACGAACCGAATGAAATCAACAATTAGTGCTACAAAACAGCAAAAAGGATAAATTATTTCCCACAAACAAGTTCAACAACTGAACCACGTTTACTTATCAGTGCAAATGAGCAATAACACTTGCTAATTTAATTCAAAGAACAAATATTTAGTCTCCAGATTCCAATCCTTTTTCCAGAATCTCCATCTTCTTTTTCTATGGTTTTAGTGAATCCAAGCAGAACCCAGTACCACATGCCCATCCAACATTCTTCCCGCGCGCAACCACCTCCACACACAAAATCCAACATACACGCATTCAAGGACAAGCAAGAAAACTATAGACATAAAGCGAGTCAAGAGCGAGCAAAAGAAGTACGGGCTCCAGAGCAACAGCAGAGCTTGCTCGGATTCTTGCAGAAGAGACCCCGGGAGGAGGACGGAGCCGGGAATCACGAAAAAGACGAGGGTTCCTCGGGAAGAAAGCAGAATTTTGGTAGAAACGGAGAGAAGCTTGAGCAGCGACGGCCATACCCTACGGCTGATGATGGTTGGCTTCCCTTGTCTTCTTGCTTGATGATCCTCTATGCGATGTATATACATACACACACAAGCCTATGTATATTGGTGATTTCACCAGAGAGAGGAGAATTGGAGGAAATTTCTGATATGTTTGCTTCATTTTTTGTGAATGTATGGTAATTGTGTGGCCAACGAAGAGGGATTTTGAATTTCTGGTATTGTAGTTAAATTATGGGATAATTTCATACTTCAATACTCAAACTATACCTCGTGTCCAATTTTAGTGCCTTAAATTTTTAAGTAATCAGATTTGATACTCAAAATTTATGATATTTATCCATATGAACACTCTTCCTTAAATTACTCGTAAAAACAGACGGTCAACTCAATTTTGGATTGTAATTAGGCAAAAACTTATCTACATATGTTTGGATGTCATTCTAATAAGAATGTTTACGTGAAAGAATGTATTGTGAGTGTGGAATCGAGCTACCATTGAAAACTTCTTAAACCAAAATAAATTCAGAAAGAAGGTTTTGGGCATGTCTTAAAAAATAGTATTAAATAATAACAAAATAAAGTAAATAAGAACAAAGCATCTATTTATCTTGTCTTCAATGGTAGTTCGTAACTACACTCATAATATGTTTTTTTTCACAAAAATATTCTCATTAGACTAACCCGTACTCGAATTTGAGTAAGATGGAAACTGATCTCTCCTCATCCATCTCATTTTTTGCAAAATTTTCCTCAATTCCTTTCTTTCAGCTCTATTTTGTGTGGTGAATGAAAGGATAACCAAACATGCCAATGAGGAGCTCCCATCTAATTTTTTTCTCCAAAATTGGGTTGATTGTTTGTTCTAATAATTCAATGGGGGTATTCAGATAGATGAAAATTATAAACGTTGTGTACAAAGTTTGATGATAGGAAATTCGGGGGACTACAACTGAAATAGGGTATACTTTGGATATGAAAAGTGTAATTATCCCTTTAAACTCTATATTTCCACAACTTCGGGTCGTTTGCTCTGTGACATAACTTATTTGGGTAATAGGATAAAGAAACAAGGATTAATTACAATTATATTTTCTGAAAATGCTAAATTATACTTTCTCTAAAGAAATTTTGAAATTACACTTACACCCTCTTCAAAAATTCTTTTACACCTGATCTCCTTCCGTTAGGGTTTGAATAGAAAATCTAGACGCAAGCAAAGAAAAATACATAAATTTTTTTTTTACCCCTCATTTAACATTCTCATGTATATTTTTGTATTTCTAAATAAATAAACATAATATATATATATGATGTGAGGCTACATCATTATATTTTTCTTTCATAAGTACAAAATTATTACATGAAAGCATTAAAATGAGAAATAAAATTAAAACCTTATGCAATTCTTTTTGTTAACATTAATATTTTTGTCCAAATCCTAACAAAAAGAGATCAAGTGTAAACAATAAATTTTTGGATGAGGTGTATATATAATTTCAATTTTTTTTTAAAAAAATATAATTTTATATTTTCAGAGAGCGTCTTAATATAATTAACCCTAAAAAAATTAGTACTAATTGTACTATATTTACTTAAACTGTTTTGGTTGAATAACTCAAAAATCCAACTATTTAGGTTGAGTTACTAGAGAGAAATAATGATTTGCACCGGAGACGAGGATAAGATTAAACCTAAAAAAGCGTATTGAACAATTTATCCAACTTAATAATAAAAAGTAGATAGGGCCTTGAGTTGGTTCAATTTGAAGTTTCCTTTCTTTTATTTTCATTTTCCTTCCTATCTTGGGTTGGAGAGACAATTTTTTGGATTAAATTCTCTATTTTAAATTCTGTTGCATCTTATATTTTCATTACATATACGCGCTATGTGTAAAAATTTAATACCATTTATTTTGTCTAAGACAAGATGTTATATATTTTGTGAATATGTATTAAATGTAGCAAGAATTTACGTCATTTGTTTGGTTGTGTTTTTATTTTTAATTTTTACTCTATCAAATGGTGACGAAAGCGAAACCAAATTGGTTTATACTTATTTTCATTAGAAATGTTTTTCTATCATTCATATATCAATTATTATTTATAGGACTTAATTTATTTTTGTAATATTGCAAATGAGTAAACTATTTCATTTAAAAAAAAAAAAAAAAGCAGCACTTTAGTCCCCATGTCTTTTTCAAAATAGAGCAATTACATTCCCCACCCGATTTCATGTAGTTCACGCACTTTTCCTTCAATTTTATTTTTTAATTTTTAATTCTCAAATTATATTTTATAACCTCATTTAATAACGGTTTGATCTTGGTAGATCAACGATGTAGATTTTATTTATTTCTATTAACCATTAAAATTTGAACAAAAAATAGAAATTTAAATTTAAATTTGAATAATTATAAAGGACTCAATTGGTATCTTAATTTCAGTATTAATGTCACGTTGCTATATGAATAATTACAAATGACGTAATTAGTACCCGAGTTTTATTACGAATATCACTTTACTACCCAATTCATATTTTTTATTTAATTTTTATGTAATGGCTAATCTACTATTAGATATTAAAATAAAAAATAATAAATATATCAAAAGAATTACATAAATTTCTATCGACATATTTTGTCTTTAATTAACACAATTGATTTTCAATTCCATTTTAGTTATCCAAATTAATATATTTTCATTATTTTGATACTTTCTACTATCGTTGTCTCTGAATGTATATAAAAAAACTCATTATTAAATAACTTAAATTAATAGTCAAGTCCCGAGAAATAGAAATTTTCATCATCAAATTTAACATATTTCTTTAGCATTTAGTAGAGATATTAAAATTTGATTGCAAAACTTAAATATAGGTTCAAAAGTTTCGATTTTAAATTATTTTTTTCTAAAAGTTTAGAATGTAAATTCAACTTTTCTATGGTTGCAATGTATTTTACATTAACTTTTCATATAATTAAGTACTAAGTTGTGACTCCTCTTATTTAATTATATTAAATATTATCAGTTTTAACAAATTAATTTATGATACGAACGAAATTTAATATTTTTTTACCTACTTTTATTTTAAAGTTTATTTACAAAAAAATATTTGAGTTAATTTGGGATGAAAATTTTTTTATACGAAACTTGTTTATTTAAATTGTAAAAGTTAGAAAGTCCCAAATATATTAGGAAATAAATTATTGGTTATGATTCAAATATATTAAAACTTTAAAGGACTAAATTGGAACTTTATAAAGTTATTAGGGTTAAATAATATAAGTTTAGAAATTAAGGGACCAATTTATAATTTTAATAAAATTGTCAAACTTTAAAAATAAGAAAAGAAAAAGATAAATGGAAAATCCAAGAGTTTGATGCGGTGGTGGGTGAGGACAAGGACACACGTGTTCCTCTCTCAACTTCTTGTGTCATCTATATCTATATGTAGAAAAAATACAAGCAATCTCCTTATGATATCGCAAATGAGCAAATTACTCCCTTATGAAAAAAAAATACCGATTTACCTTCCTGTATTTTTTAAAATATAACAATTTAACCCCAAAATTTTTTAAAATGAAGCAATTTACTTCCCTGTATTAGAAGGTAAATTGCTATATTTTAAAAAGTATAAAGAAATAAATTACTATATTTTTCTCATAAAAGGATAATATGCTCATTTTCAATATAACAGGAAGTAAATTGCTATTCACCCTCTATATATATATATGTATATAAACAAGAGAGAACCTAATCTCATTTGTACATTGAAATAACAGGAACACGTTCTTCTTCAGCAACCGTAGTGAACAAGTACCTCTTCTCTTTTCTTGCTTTATTATTTGATTAATTATATACTTACGTAGTTAAGTTTTAACCAATAGATAATTAACCTCTAATAACTCCCCTATTTAGTTAATTAATTGTTTAGATATATCTATATTAACCAGTTACAATTAATTAAATAGAATTAGTTAATTAATTATTAGTATTATTTTAACTACCGAACAATTAGTAAACAATAAGTTGATAGATTTATTTTGTTATCTTCTTCTAAGTTCTAAATTAATTAAATTAGTTACAAAAAGTTTTGAATTTCTTCCTCCAGATACAGGGGATAAAGCGAACAACTCAGGATTTAGCTGGCTAAAAAAGAGATCGAGGTGGTTAAGAAACAAGTCTAATGATTAGGACATGTATTTATTCCACTTATCACGTTATTATTTCGTGAACATATTGATGTTAGGTCGCATCTCAAGTATAGGGCTTAGAGAAGGGGTTCTATTTTTTTTTTTTTTTTTTCCGGGCGTTACATAAGTAATGCGTTATCTTATGAATATTATAAATAAAATGAGTATAAAAAAATAAATGTACGAGATATTTTTATGAAGTATAATACTCAAATATAAAAAATAAAAATCGGATTCAAATAAAGAAGAATATATTGATGAAATTTTATTATTTTGGTATATTTATTATTATTTTTATTCATTATCTAAGGATAAATCGTTATTACATAAAAAATAATAGAAAAAGAAATAAAAATCATGAATTGGGTATCAAAGTGGATGAATAGTGAAACTTAGGTAGAATTTTATTATTTCTAATTATTCGTGTACCAAAGTGATATTAATAACAAAATTTAGGTGTCAATACAAATTTTACTCTGAGAGAAAGAACATGCAACGGCGTGGAGAGAGGGAAGGGAGGGTGAGGTGCTTGAAGGGGAAAGGGGAAGCAACGAGGGGGGAAGGGAGAGGGCAGGGGAGGCGGCAACTGGAGAGGGAGAGGGAGGGGTACAAATTTTTGGAAAATATAAGTTGTGCCGTGGGCAAACTACTGTTTTGAAAGCGAAACTTTGGTGTTACCATGGTGTAGATAGCGTAAATTGTTCGTTCTCCAAGGTTAACACAACTATAACTCTCTAACACGTGCACTCGTGACAGAGAGCTCAGAACAACAAACACAGAAAATCAGAAAAGAGAAGGAAAACTTGAGAGAGCAAAAGAGAGCTCGGACTGTATGAATGAACCAAAGGAAGAGAGCTAGAAAATTGTGTGAGAATGAATTCGAAGTGAGGCTATTTGCTTGGTTGGTTGAGAAAATAAGCCATTAGACTCTTATCAACAACCAAAAATTGGCCAAGTGGGGAGAATTTTCCTCAACCTCCATGACTTGGTTTTGCTCGGTATCCAAAACCGAGAAGAATGAGAGATTTCAATGTAATTTCCTCAAAGAAGAATATAAATCGTGCCCAGCCCCGTCCGGATCGGGACGGAAAAGGCGGGCGTGCGTGTGTGGTAATTCTACCAAAATCCATCTACCCACACTTCTCATTCCAAAGAAATAAGTTAATTCAATATATATGGGAAAGAAAGGACTTACATACCTATGTGGGACAAGACAAATAGCATTAATCATTTCCAACAATCCCCACAAATGACTAATGTAGATGAAGAATATGATTTTCTGAGTGAACGATAAAGTATACTTAAGCATTAATATCTTTCGATTGAATTAATGTATAGTGAAGTGAGGCAATCAAACTTGGCTAACGAGAGTGATATAACTCTTGAACTTTTGATAGCTTAGATTGAGACCCCCACAATCACATATAAATTCCTTGGTGTTCGTTGTTCCGCGATAAAAGTTCTGAGCGCTATTAATGGCCTTGCGCTAATGCCTTGAGTTCTGATGAGTGCTCTAGAAAGAACTTCCAATTTTCTTTCATAGAAGGCGACCCACCTTAACACCCATCGTGATAGCTTCATCAATGTGTACGTGGCAAGGAATGAGCTGCCTACTCAATAAGTATAGCCAATCAGTCTATATATATACACAGACAGCAATTCACATACAAGCAGTCACATCGACTAACGGTCATTCGTCATATAGCAACATCAGATATAAGCAGTAATACATACTCACAACTGTAAAACAATCCACGACATAATATTCAACGTTATCGTTTATTAGTTAAGGGCCCCACTTACTCTAGTTGGAGTACTTCCGTCAATTCGCCGGCCATCATCATATCATATACAACACAGGATACCCGTTGTATGTGATATCTCCACACTCTTTTACTTCAGCTGTGTAGCAATATCAGCACAGGACATCACAACAAACATGATACCCCCACACCACCCCAGTGTGTAGCTAACAGCACAGGGTATTCCCCGCTGCCCGGAATACCCCGATACGCTTCGCGCCATAGTGTCTAGCTTAATTCATATATTTTTCATATCGCATTATCATTCACATCATCATAAATCACATTTTCATAAACCATTGACTGTGTTCCCAACTAGGTAAGCATCATCTTTTATTTTAATACACGATCATCATTCTGTTCTTTATAATAATTACTCCCAATTTGATTCATACAACAATCAATTATACAATCATCACATAATCATATCTCGCATGTCCTTACATTACAATCACATAACCCACAGTGACAATTTCATCAATGTTATAGTAATCTAACAAATATCCACAACTAATTATATAAGCAATCAATATACGACTCACGTATATAAATATAAAGCCAAGTTCACGATCACATCCAAGAACCAATATATATGATATATACAATACTACACATATAGCTATATATATAAATCCAATTAGCTATACTTACCGTAAATCCCAAAATACTTCGATTAACGAGGGACTGCTCAACCCTCTACTTTGTCGTCACGTCTATAACAAAATATTATACGTATAATCAATATATTTAATTTACCAAAGAATTCATTTAATCAAACCCCTTATATATTTATAACTATCGTTTTTAATAACATCCGTAAATGAGATTATCATTAAAACCTCATCTTCCATTTTTAATAACATAATATTCTTTAAATATAATTTTTGAAACATTTTTATGAATTTTCTACCAATTTATCGTTGCTATATAATTTAATCAAACAACAATACATAAAATTACATATTTGGTTAATCATTCCGATGAAATTGTGTAAATTAGCTATAATAATAATTAAATCTAACAAATCTAATATTTTAATTACTCAACCATATCATTTTTATATCTAATGTGATATTTACTTTGACACTAATTTAAATAGCTAAAATCATAAAGTACTCCGGTTAAATGGTACGTCGCTCAATATAATTAATATTTAATAAACAAACTAATTAATTAATATAATTATATAAATTATTAAAGATTAAATTTCCAAAATTCGTACCTCTGTTTCCCGTAATTGCGTGCGTCAGTGTGTGTGTGTGTAAATGTGAGTGTGTGTGTTCAATTAACATACATATATATATGTTTAATCGTGGGTTAGGCGGTGGCAGCACAAGCCACTGCCCACCTTTCAAATATTATAATGAATTTCAATTTAATCCGTTCAAATTTTATTATATCCCAAATTCAATCTATAATTTATTTACTAATAAATCGAAATTTATAATAATTACCAACTAGTCTCCCAATTACGTGAAGAATTCTTCGGATGTCACAGTAAGTCCTTTCATGAGAGGATCTACCAAGTTCCTCTCGGACCTCACATAATTCAAGGAAATTATCCCATTCTTTAGAAGTTCTTTTACTGCTTCATGTCTGATACGAATATGTCTCCTTTGTCATTGTAAGCATAATTCTTGGCAATTCTAATAGGAGCTTGGGAGTCACAGTGTAGAGACACTGGCACAATTGAAGCAAGGTCACATCTTCCAGTAAGTTTCTCAGTCACTCTACTTCTTGACTACTAATTCAAGAGTTATAAATTCAGATTCCATAATAGAGCGAGCTATACAAGTTTGTTTTTGCAGATTACTAAGAAATAGCTCCCCCACCTAAAGTAAAAATCAATCCACTAGTTGAGCTTACTTCATCATTATTGTAACCCAATTTGCATCACGAAATCTTTCTAACACTGCTGGAAATTTATTAAAGTGCAAACTCAAGTTTATAGTACCCTTTAGATATCTCAACAAGCGACGTAGTGCATTCCAGTTTTATTATTGGGATTATGGGTATACCGACTTAGTCTACTCACAATGTAAGCTATGTCATGTCTAGTGTAGTTCATGACAAACACGACACTCCCTATGATTTTTGCATACTCAGCTTGTGACACACTATCACCTTTATTCTTTTTTAGATATACGCTCGGGTCATAAGGTGTTTTGATTGGTATCTCATCTTGACCATCGAACTTGTCCAAGATTTTGTTTATGTAGTGTGACTAACAAAGAGATAACCTATTTTCAGTTTTTCTAATTTTAATGCCTAGGATTACATCAGCTTCTCTTACATCTTTCATGTCAAACTGTGCTGATAATAATCTTTTAGTTTCCTCAATTATATCTATGTTGCTGCCAAAAATCAGCATATCATCGACATATAGGCATATAATAACACATTCTGCCCCAAACAATTTTGAGTATACACATCTATCTGATATGTTTGTTTTGTATCTATTAGTTTTTAAGTATGATAAAAAAATTTTATACCATTGTTTGGTTGCTTGTTTTAGTCCATATAGTGATTTTTTGAGTTTACAAACTTTATTTTCTTAGCTAGGTACCATAAACCCTTCTGGTTGTTTCATATATATCTCTTCTTCCAAGTCACCATTTAGGAAGGCTATTTTACTCCATTTGATGGATTATAGAATAGCTAATAGTGCAACTAGAGTTCTAATGATTGTCATTATAGAATAGCTAATAGTGCAACTAGAGTTCTAATGATTGTCATCTTTGTCACAGGTGAGTATGTGTCAAAATAGTCTATGCTTTTCTTTTGTGTATAACCGACAACCACAAACCGTGCCTTAAATTTGTGTATTGACCCATCTGGTTTCATTTTCTTCTTGAAGACCCATTTGCATTTTATAGGCTTACTTCCTATAGGCAAATACATTAAATCCCAAGTATGATTTAACGATATAGAATCTAGTTCGTTTCTAATGGCTTCCTTCTAGAAACTAGAGTCTATGGAGTTTATTGCTTCTGTATATATCTTAGGATCATCTTCAACTAGAAACATCGAAACGAAGTCTTCATTTAACTTTCCTTGGTCTTCCGTTAGGAAAGCAGTTAGAACGTCTGGTCCAAAACTATAATCCGTTTTTTTATCTTTTACTTCTTCTAGGTTTATTTCACAACAAAATTAGAGGAAATTAACAAAGGTTTGTTGCATGAAGGGGCTATGTCTGTTCTAGTAGTTTTAATCAATAGTTCAAAGAATTCAACATCTCTTGATTCACAAAGAGAGTTATCATTTAAACACATGAATCTATATGCAACACTATTTTGGGCGTATCCAATAAACACACAGTTAAAGATTTTAGGTCCTATGTTTGTTTTTTTAAAATTCTGGATATGCTACTTTATCTAGACAACCCCACACTTTAAGAAGTTTAAAGTCAGGAGCAAACCTTTACCATAATTCATAAGGGGATTTATTCAATTTTTTATGTGGGCTCTATTAAGGATATAGCATGCAGATAAAATTGCTTCCTCCCACATATTATCTAGCATACCTGAGCTTAAAAGCATAGCATTCATCATTTATTTTAGAATTCTATTTTTGCGTTTAGCTATGCTATTTTATTGAGGTGTATAAGGTGCACTAATCTCATAGATTATTCCATTGGTCTTGCAAAATTCCTTCAAGAATTTAGTATTTTATTCTCCACCTCTATCAAATCTAAGTCTTTTAATCCTCTTGTCTAATTGATTTTCAACTTCAGACTTAAATTTCATAAGCATTTCAGCAACATCATCTTTTGATTTTAATAGATAAATCCTAGTATATCTAGAAAAATCATCAACGAATGAGATATAATATTTTTTACCACCCTTGCTTAATGTGCTTTTGAAATCAGCTAGATCCGAGTGAATTAATTCGAGTAATCAGTATTTCTAGATGTGATACGTTTAAAAGATTTCTTTACGTATTTTGCCTCCACACAGACTCCACATTTAGAGCATCCATTTGTGTCAGAAATATTTATAAGATTCATAATTTTCAAGCTTTTAATATAGGAATAGTTCACATGTCCTAATCTACCATGCCAAATATCAATGGACTCCACCAAATAAGCAGAACTGGAATCCATTGATATTTGGCATGGTAGATTTCTACGTAAAGCCAGCTTTATTCAATAATCTATCAAAAACTAGATTTCTACGTAAAGATGACACATATAATACCAGAAACTTCATTCAAAGCAAGTGTTTTGCCAAAAGTAAGTTTAAGGAAGATCTTTCCTTTACCCAAGACTCCGACGGTTGTAGAGTTCCCTATGAAGACACTCGCCATCTGTTGCGTCAAGAAGTTCATGAAATAGGGCTTTGTTGGAGCAGAAATGCCTGGATGAGCCAGTGTCTAATATCCAGTCTTCTTTGTTCTCCACTAGGTTGGCTTCTACAACTACCGCAACATGATTTTCGGCCAGGTTGACTTGTGGAGTAGATTGAGTGGCTGGTTTTTGGTTTCCCTTTTGTTGATCCTTTCTTTGATAGCTAGTACACTTTATGTCCTATTTTCCCACAACAGTAGCACGATATTTTATTCTTTTGGGTCTTATCGTTAAGTCCTTTGAATGTTTTGTGTTGATTGTTCTTTTGAAGGTTTTTTCCTTTATTCTGGTGAAACCTGTTTTAGATCCAACAAACTCAACAAGGTTAGCTTTAATTGAAAGAGAGGAGAGAGGAGTTTCCTAATCTTTCAGGCGATTTGCTTCTTCCATTCTCATATAGCCGATCAATTCTTGAAGGTTTAGATCCCTTTTCTTGTGCTTCAAATGGTTTCGATATTCATTCCAAATAGGAGGGAATTTTTCAAGTAGTACATTGGCTTGTAAAATCTCACACATTTTCATGCCCTCGCTCAGGACTTCTATCACTAGGTTCTCGTATTCGTGGATTTGGTCCATTATAGGCTTCTCATCGACCATTTGAAATTGGAGCCATTTACCAACGACGTACTTTTTTCTTTCAGCGTCATCACCTCCATATCTTGCCTCCATTATAGTCCAGATTTCTTTGGCATTTATAGTTGACAAACAAGTCGAACAGAGAATTATTCATATGATTAAGCAGGTGACCTCTCACCGTTTTATATGTTTGTCGTATTTCAGTTTTGCCTCGTCCTCAGATTTTACGGTTGTTCTGTCTGCGGAGATCGCTGCTGTAGTAATGGCAAGAGTGGAGACTTCTGCTAGAGTTTTCGGTAGATTTTGGAACAACACATAGTCCATGTCCAATTGTTCGAAAAAATGAGCAATTTCTGTGACCATCGTTTCGAACTCCTGGGTAGGAATCACTATTTTGTTTCTTCCTCTTTCTTGGCTCGCTTGATTTTCCTATAATTGTAGGAAAATCATTGTTATCACAATCAAGAGGGGTTCGTTTGATCTTCCTACTTAGTCTCTTCATGTTTTTTTGGATGACGCTTGATAACACCAATCATTCTATTTGTCTTTAAGAAAAAACATTCTCCTTGCAACTGAATCTAGCTATCCTTCGGGTACTTTGTATGACTGAATCAAATCTCCCTCCATGAACTGCATATCTTTGCAAAGAACATTGGAGCTGCTACTTCTATTGCTACTCCACTCTAAAAAAAATACTTGCAAAACCAATAGAATATTTATCTGCTGCGCAAATACTCCTTAATTCAAGGCCAAAAAGAGCTTGTGCATACTCTCTAGCCTTTTCTGCTCTACTTCCTTCAAAGTATCCATCTCAAATGAAGTGTATTTTAATAAGCCTCCCTAGCCAATCTGCTATTGCACTTTTTGAATCTCTGGCAAGGATATTGGTTTTGGTATCTTTTAGGGGATCCCATTCGATCTTCACAGAACCCTCCAAGCTTAACTCTATTAGTTTTATGAAGTTTTCTTTATTGAGTTCTGAGGTAGTTGCCGCTATCTTTATGGCTGCAATCCACTCATCTATCAGCTTCTTGATTTTCGAAAGTCGATAACATTTAGGTTGAGTACGGCTCCGTATGGATACAAGGGCTAAAGCACGGTCCTTGTCCAGGTGTATGTTCAAGCGCTCTCCTCAGATTTCTTTCTGGATTTTCTCTAATTCTAGTTCCCACAAATATTGGTGTCGCGTTGGTGTGAAAATCTGTACTTTTCCTCATTGGATGATCCTGTGGAGGATCATTAGAACTTGTGCTTCCCTCCAGCAATGGTTGTGCTGGAGTAATTTCATTGGTTTGAATGTTGACTAAATCCACAATCCCAAGTTGGAAAAATGACTCAACCAATTCTTGTAGATTTGTTAGATCTACCCTCATTACCTCCATTATTTTATGGATTTGATGGCTTCAATGATCAGATTGTCTCTTGTCTTTAGCTTTGAATTTCCATTGCCTTTTCCTTCTAATGTACAAGAGGTACTGATCCAAGAGCATTCCTGCGCTCCTGTTGGATTTGGTTGTTTCAGGGTTTTTCCTCTAATTTATGTTTAGATATGCAACTTTTAACTTCAGATCTGTAAGATCCTTGTGCAGATCTGGAAGGATCTTGTCCATTTTTTGGTTCAAAGTTTCTATTTTTCATAAGTATATGGATCAACCTATGTCTATACTCTTGAACTGTCTTTTGAAGTTCTCTTAGATCTTGAGAGATCTTCAACGTATCAGACTCGAGTTCTTTCCCATCAACCCCTTTAATTATAATTTGTAGAATTTTATTAGTGAAGGAAATTACCCATTCCGTTTCTCCTTGCTGGTAATCTGCCATGGACTTCGGTTGCGTGTATGTTTTATGCCCCCATTTCGTGGTAGCACATTTTGGATCTGATGAATTCTCCACCATTCTTCTTGTTCCTCCTCAGTAAGAGGTTCATGACCTGACTTTGTGGCCTTCTTTAGATTCCTAGAACAAAATTCTTTCTCTATTTTTTCAAGATTTGGAAAGTACTCTTGATTGTCACTTGAACCCTCATTCGGTGTTTGGAGATAATCTTCTCCCTTTTCTAGATTTTTCATAAAAAAATTCCATTTTCGATCTTTCAAAATTTGAAAGTATTCCCTATTGTAACTCGAACTTTCGTTCAATTTCATTCTCTAAAAGAGCCTCCTCCATTAGTGAGAAAAATATCTAAATACAATATAAATAAATATTTCTTTAATAAACCTAGGCAGTGATATTATTCTAGGCAAGCATGATTAGCAAACTAAAAATAGAAAAATTCTCTCTATTTTCGTACACATTATTGCTGCCGCTGCCGCGCCGCCGTTGGTCGGCCGCCGGAATTTTTCTTCCGGCCATTGTTTTGATCGCTGTTAGAAGACCTTCGCCTCTGTGCTACGCGCTGTAAATCTCCAGTTAGATTTCACTGAAAATCTGTAAAATTTGTTTCGCGGCGGATCCTCGTCAATTCTGTTGCCGTTCTGGCGAATTTCTGGCTGCTACTTATATTAATTGATTCCTCATCTCATGGGGAACATTTCCCGTCCTTCAATTTGATTTTTCGTTGAGAATTGAGGCTGGGCTCAAGTGTTAACTGCAGCGCTTTTTTCTGCGATTTTGTGATGAATTTCGTCTGTAATTGCAGATTTGGTTTGCGTGTTGTTGATCTTGGTTTCTGAGGCTGATTGGAGTGTTTTATTCGTTGGGTTTGCTGCAATTTCTAAGATTTTTTCGCTGTTTCTGAGATTTGCGTGTTGCAGATTCTTATTCTATGATTTTTTCGCTGTTTCGCTGTTTCGTTGGATTCTGCTGGATTTCTGCTGGATAATTGTTCTATGGAGCAATAATTGTTATGTGGACTAACAAACAGCAATCTGGATTTCTGCTGGATAATTCTGTGCTGATGGATTTTCACTGATTTGTTGTTTCGCTGTCGCTGATTTGCTGTTTCGTTGGATTTCTTCTGGATTTCTGCTGGATAGTTGTTCTGTGGACCAACAAACAGCAAACTAGATTTCTGCTGGGTAATTGTTATGTGTTGCTGGATTATTTGTTGAATTTCGTTGATCTGCAGTTTGCAATTGATTTGCTGTTGGAGTTGTTTATTGCTCCTGTTCTTCCTGTTCTTTCACTGCTGCTACAATTTTTTGCTTCACTGCTGCTGTACATTCGTCGGATTTGTGCGAATTGCATGTTGCGTTCTTGCTGATCTTTACTGCTGATTCATTCATCGCAAGTTTGCGAATTTTCTGCTGCGTTTTTGGTTAATTTAGTTGTTGTTTGTTCATCGTTTCTGGGTATTTTCTGCTGCATTCTTGCTGAATTTTGCTGTTGCGAATTTCTGCTGCGTTTGGACTGATTTAGCTGCTGTTTGTTCGTCGTTTCTGGGTATTTTCTGCTGCATTCTTGCTGAATTTTTGCTGCTGCGAATTTCTGCTACGTTTGGGCTGAGTTAGCTGCGGTTCGTTCTGGGTATATGCTGCTTTCTTGTTGAAATTTGCTGCTGCGAATTTATGCTGCGTTTGGGCTGATTTAGCTGCAGTTTGTTCGTCGTTTCTGGGTATTTTCTGCTGCATTCTTGCTGAATTTTGCTATTGTGAATTTCTGTTGTGTTTGGGCTGATTTAGCTGCTGTTCGTTCATCGTTTTTGGATTTGGACTGTTGCCGGAGATCTCGCCGAAACTTTATTGACTGGACAGTTAACCTTGTTGTTGATTAGGAGTGGTTGGTGGTATGTCTGCTATGGTAAGGGGCTCGTCGCCCCCAGTGCGATCTTATCGAGATGCTGTTGCCGGTGCAGCTGTGCGTCCTCCGCCACCACCGGTATCTTTCGAGACATCCTCATTTCGCCCGATGGGAGTTCCTTCTCGGGATCAGGGGATGAAGGTGTTGGGTTCTCTCCTGATGAAATTTCTCGATTGTCCCTACCATTTCGTTATGCCTTGGTAGGTAAATTTTCGCATGGCTATCCATCCATGCAAAATCTTCATCAATGGATGCTGGCCCAGGGATTTCGTGGGGATTTCTCTGTCGGGGCCATTAATGTTCGACATGTCTTCATCAAATTTGCACTAGAGGAGGATTATACTAAACTTTGGATTCAATCTATTCGGTTTGTGGAAGGATTTCCCATGCGTGTCTTTAAATGGACACCAACGTTTAATCCAAGGGAAGAATCGCCTATTGTTCCGATATGGGTTCGTTTGCCAGAGTTGCCGATCCAGTTTTTTGATCGGGAGGCATTGTTTAGCATTGCCCGTCTTTTGGGACGCCACTTAGGACGGATGTTTCTATAGCGACTCTGGTGCGGCCTAGTGTGGCGTGGGTCTGTGTTGAGATTAACTTACTTGAGCCACTACAGACGGAAATCGGGCTTGGGATTGGGACAAAAGTGATCATCCAGCCGGTGGTTTACGAGCGTCTTCCTAAGTATTGTGGGGCTTGCAAGCACTTAGGACATGATGAAGATGAGTTCTACAAGAAGCATAGATCTAAGGCTCCACCAGTTAGGCCTGCAAATAGAGATGATCCTCCACCGCCTATTCCTGATCAGAAGGATCTTCGGGTGAAATTAGATGCGCAGCGGGCGCAAAAGAACTTGAGAGATCGCCGTAAAGAAAAGCATGTGGTTTTTGATGATAGTACAACCCGATCTCACCTTGGGGCTAGTACTAGTGGCTCTAAGGGGACGGAGGGTGAATCGCATGAAATTGCATCTCATAAAGATGTGTCCAAACCAGTGGTGGAAGAAGTGGTGCACTTGCCGGAAGATGAGGATGACAGAAAAGTGAAACCTGGTCATGTCAAAGAATCAGTCAACGAACACCATTCGAGGAATGAGAAGGAGACAACGGTTCCCGAGGTACATCCGATGGTTCCTGAGTTGGGAGAGTCTGGTGGTCCATCTGACACGAGGTCTGAAGATGAACAGGTAGAAATAGGTGTTGTGCCAGCAAGGTGTGAGCTGACAGGATGTGTGGTTAATACAGAGAATCAGGAGTTGCCTAACTGTGCGACAGTTACCGATGATGAGGTTTTGGGGCCGACGGGGGAGGACGTACATCAGGTGGATGAGGAGGATGTCTCTAGGAGGTTGGCGCGCCATCGGCGAGGTCGGTCCATGGGAGACACATTTACAAACCATTCTGCTTCACCAGATCGGCGAAAGGCAGTCTCCCCGCCCCGTAGGATTGTCACGAGGAGTACTATACGATCTACTCTCCCTTGATAGATGAAAGGATTATTTTGGAATGTTCGGGGAATTGGAAATGATCCTACGCAGAGGGTTTTAAATCGGGTCAGAAAACAATCATCTCGATTTCTTGGCTATCATGGAGCCTATGATCTCCCTTGAGGGAAGGTTTATGGCGAGGCGGCTGGGATTTCATGAGGTTATTTCAAATTGTGTGAATCAGATATGATTTTTCTGGGGTCCGGAGGTACGGTGTCAGGTTTTATTAGATCATGAGCAGTTTCTGCACCTCCGTTTGGAATCTAATAAGTGGCCGAAACCGTTGTTTGTTACAGCAGTATATGCTAAATGCGATGTGATGGAGCAACGGGATCTTTGGGATGGCCTTCGATTGATTTCGGTCGGCTCTTCACCTTGGATTGTGGGAGGGAATTTTAATACTGTCCTATGTCCAGAGGAACGATCGGGGGCGCTGCCCCGAATGGTATTGCAATGTCGGATTTTCATGAGACTATTGCAGACTGTGCCCTTACAGACGCTGGTTATACTGGGAGCCCTTACACCTGGTACAGTCGTCGGTTGCGACAACGTCTAGATCGGGTCCTGGTGACTGATAGTTGGATGGACATATTCCCAAAAACACAAGTTACTCATCTAGAGCTCTCCAAATCGGATCATTGTGGGTTATTGGTTATTGCAGACACTATTATGACGCAAAAGGCATCATCTTTTCGGTTTCAGCACATGTGGATCACACACCCGGGATTTCTTGAGGTTGTTCGTCGGAATTGGCAATACCCGACGATCGGGAGTGGTATGACTCGCCTTCAGCAAAAACTGACTCGTTTGAAGCACTGTCTGAAGGAATGGAACAAAACAGTATTTGGGAATGTGTTTGATAGGGTTGCAGAGGCGGAGCGAGATCTCAAGGAGGCTGATGAGGCATATGATCTTGATCCTTGTGATCGCACGCTTGTGGAGCGGAATCGGTGCTCGGCTGTGTTGGTTCGGGTGTTGACTCAAGAGGAGGCCTTCTGGAAACAAAAGGCCGGAATCAAATGGGCTAAAGATGGGGAACGAAACACGAGATATTTGCACTCTTTAGTTAAGAAGCGGAGGTTTCGTGGTACGATCTTTGAGATACAACATGAGGGGGAGGTTTTAACTGATCCAATAGCAATTAAGAGATCGGCCGCTTCTTTCTTTGAGGAGCTCTTATCTGCAGAGTCGGTGTTTCCCAATGAGATGGATCGGGATTGCCTAGAGGATGGCCTGACAGATGAGGATAGATGTTTCTTGTGTGCCATGCCAACGATGACAGAGGTTCGGGAGGCTGTTTTCAGTATTGAGCCGGAGAGTGTTGCAGGACCAGATGGATTTGGGGCGATTTTCTATCATACCAGTTGGGATCTCGTCTCAGAGGATGTTTTTAGTGCAGTATCTGAGTTTTTCCGTGGCATAGCGATGCCGAAGAGTTTCACAGCGACTACCATCTCTCTTATACCTAAGACAGCCAGCCCAGCTTCTTGGAGTGAGTATCGGCCGATAAGTTTGTGTAATGTTACGAATAAGATCTGCACGAAGTTGATGTCCACCAGACTTGGGCATGTCCTACCGAAGGTAATATCTCCATCCCAGAGTGGGTTTGTCCCGGGACGATTGTTGAGTGATAATGTTCTTTTGGCGCAAGAATTAGTTCACTCATTGGAGTCTCACCGGCCGGAGGCGAATGTTATCTTTAAGCTTGATATGGCCAAAGCTTATGATCGAGTTAACTGGGAGTTCCTCTTTCAAGTCTTGCGGCTAAAGGGTTTCCCGCAACGCTGGATTGACTTGGTGGCTAATGCTATCTCTAACTATTGGTTCTCGGTCCAAGTGAATGGAGAGCATGCTGGATTCTTTCATTCGACACGTGGCTTGCCGCAGGGGGATCCGCTATCCCTGGTGTTATTCGTGCTTGCTGCTGATTACTTATCTCAGGGGCTGGATCGACTTTTTGCGGAGCACCCAATGATGTATTACCAATCACCGGGTCGGGTTCGGGTATCCCACCTAGCATATGCTAATGATATGATGATCTTTACTAACATCTATAGGCAGCACATGGCATTGCTCCGTGATTTTCTCCATGTATATGAGCGAGTGTCGGGACAACGGATAAATAGCAAAAAGAGTTCTTTTATTCTTAACCGGCAGGTGTTGTCGTCACAGTTGCAAGAGGTACAACACGTTATGGGTTACCAGTTGAAATATCTCCCAGTCTCATACTTGGGAGTCCCTCTGTACAGGGGCAATCGGAAGGTATGTCTATTTGATTCGCTCATCTCCAGATTACGTGACATGCTACAAGGGTGGGCGATGACGAATCTATCCCACGGAGGAAGGCTGGCCTTGATTCGAAGTGTGTTGCAGGCTACGCCTTTACATCTACTTCAAGTAGTTCACCCACCTAAATCTGTATTGATAACCATTGAGTGCATATTCAATGGTTTCTTTTGGGGCTCGTATAATGGTCTTCGGCATATCCATGGTCTTCATGGGATAAGATGTGTAGCCCAGTAGCAGAAGGTGGTTTGGGTGTTTGGAGTTTGGCAGAGTATGTTCGGGCTTTTTCCATGAAGCTTTGGTGGCGATTTAGGCAGAAATCATCCTTATGGTCGGAGTTCTTGCATGACCGATATTGTAGGACCCGTCATCCTACTCATGTGCCGTATAATCGCAATCATTCCTCTGTTTGGCATCGTCTGTGTCGCATCAGGGATGTGGCGGAACCTCTAATATTCTGGACTTTGGGCCAGGGTGCAGTGTCTTTTTGGCATAATAATTGGTTCGGTGAGAAACCTTTAGCCCAGTTAGTTCACAGGGCCCCTGACACTATGGAGCCGGTATGCTATTATTGGCATGAGGGAGAATGGAATGTCCCCAGGATCTTCAGGATAGTCACGCCACAGATTGCACATGTTATCTGTCAAATTCCTATTGCAGTGGGACAACGGGACAAAATTGTGTGGACCGCGGCGAGTAATGGGACGTTTTCCACGACATCGGCATGGGAGGCCATTCGAGTGGTATCTCCTCGGCGGCAACTTTTTATAGATATATGGCACCGTTCTTTGCGGCCAATGGTGTATGTCTTCTTATGGCGACTTTTCCAGGATTGGATCCCGGTGGATGAACGCATGATGCGAAAGGGATTTAGTTTCCCATCAAAATGCCAATGTTGTGATGCAGAGGAGAGCATCTCTCATCTGTTTGTTGAAGGGGCAGTAGTTCGAGATGTGTGGCTGCACGTTGCTAACGTCTTTGGGCTTCAACTTTGTGAAACGGGGAACCTGCGTCTTATGGTGCACTTCTGGCGATACTCCACCCTGTTTCACTCAGATTTGCACATTCAGACTATGGTACCATTTTTGGTTCTATGGTCTACTTGGACGCAACGAAATGCTGCAAAGTATCAGGGGGTACATTTTACGACAATGGGAATCATATTGGAGGTTCAGCGCAAGCTTCGCACACTATATGCTGCACGGATCATGACGAGCATACAGTGGAAAGGGGACTTGCACCGGGCGTTGGTTATGGGTTTATGCTTCAGGCCAATGGTGCCTCGGGCACCCAAAGTGGTGCGTTGGAGTACCCCCACTCCGGCGTGGTTTAAGTTGAATTCGGACGGGTCCTCGCTCGGGAACCCCGGGCCAGCAGCAGTGGTAGGTGTTATTCGGGATGAAATTGGACAGGTACATCTAGCATACTAGTTTGCTTTGGGTACGGCCAGTAGTGTGGTTTCGGAGCTTACTGCTGTTTGGCGTGGTCTAGAACTAGCTAGAGCACACAGTTTAGCACCCATAGTTATTGAGGTGGATGCTACCGTAGTTCTCCAGCTCTTACAGTCACGAGTATCTGGGATGTGGGAGGTGCAACATTTGATCATGCGCATTTTGCAGCTCCAACAGGAATTAGGATCGAATGTACGACATGTTTTTCGAGAGGCTAATGGAGAGGCTGATTATCTTGCGAAGGACGCCGCGTCTCGGCAATTGACTAGGGTTATGTATCAGGAGGACATTACGGGAGTACTACGGGGCATTATCAGACTGGATAAATTGGGCACTCCCTACCTTCGCCGGTGAGTTTGAGTGATGCTTTGAGATGATTTTTGGTCGGGCATTCGAGAAGAGATTGACGGGGGCATTACGCAGCAAGTTAGAATAGGTAGATTTTGATCATCATTGATTTGCACATAGATTAGAATTACTTTGATTGTAAAGGGAGTAAGTACTCCTCATTTACTATTTTTGAATTGTATACTCTATAAGTTTTTTGAGGTAATAAACAGGTAGGGGTCCGCCAAACCCCCCGCTTAGGCACAGGTGGCTTTTGCCAAAGAAAAAAAAAAAAAAAGCATGATTAGCAAACTATGAAAACATAGGACTAAACTGCTCTTTTTAAAACTGTAATGAGATAAAATCATCCATAATTTGTATAGATTTAGGCGGCGCAAAGAAATTGCCGCATTTCTTTTTAAGTTAGAAAGCATATTTTGACAAAGTCAAAATTACCATCCTTAAATGCTACTCCATAAATTATGGATCACTCTTTGTAATTAACCCATCTTACTACAATCTAGACATCGAATTTGACAAAAACATATAGAAAGGAAGACAGTCAATTCACTCAGCCTCGTGCAGTAGTGTCATTTGTCAAATAATCGCGTCCCACTCCGATATCAATGTCCACATATTGCAAAAAATATATATATTTTATAAATTAAGTGAAAATTTTTAATTAATTAACATATTATTACAATATTCATTGCCCATACATTAATATTGTTTTAATCCATTAATAAATACAAAACAAATAAAGAAAAATAACATACCATTATTAAAAATGGACTAAATACCTATACATCTCAATCTCATTAAACCCGAAAAATAAAGAAAATTCTTTCATAAGGCTCCTCTTAAAACAACCATAAACGAAAATATAAGATCAAACTCGACCATGAAATTCTTTTCTGTTTTTTTTTCCTACTTTTTAATACAAAATTAGCTCATTCTGTCTCACTACAGAGGTATGAATTATTTCCTACATTACAAATAACTATTACTAGCTAACTAGCCACGATAAAATAAATCCAATCTAATTAAAAATTTAAGTTTTGTTCATGAACAATCGGCTTTTGTCACAATTTTAACTATGATCAGTATATTTTGGTGTAATTTTTAATTATAATATAAATATTTGTCATGATATTTTGGTTTCATCCGCTAAAACAACAACTAATAACTATTGTAGAGTCGTAGTTAACTATTGTTCTCCATGAGTTTTTGTTTGTAATTATAGTAATTAGTAATAAAAAACATCATATTTCCTGATATCGAAAAAACCCAGCAGCTATGGCGCTGTTTGAATTGGATGAGAGAATTATATTTTCGGTCCCTAAATAATATTATATATTCGATTTTAAACCCTAAATAATCATTATTTACATTTTTGGTCATTAAAAAGCAAAAATGCATTTTCTAAAACTGTTTTGGCTATTTGGGTTAATTAACTGTTAAATCGGATGAAAAAAAGATCACGTCTCGTTAGTAAGGAGGTACAAGAAACAAAATCATTGCAATCTGATTAAATAGTCAATTAATAAAAATGACGAAAGTCGTAAAGAAAAAGTTGGAATTTAGAGTTCAAAATTGACTCAAATTCTCTCAAATGGAATGGATTGTTGAAAGACTCCTCACGAAAGTGAAGAATTCAGAATTCGACAGAATAAAGATATCAGTAACATTAAGAATTCAAATATGTCCAGAACCCATTCAATCTTGTTGTGCAATAATGGGTAAATTACACCTCTGGTCCTTATATTTGGAGCTAAAATTAATTTTGGTCTCTAAATATTTTGAAGTAGGACTCTAGTTTTTAATTTTTTTAAAATATTATAATTTTGATCTAAATGTTAAAATTAGAGTTGAAACTAACGAAATTGGAAAACATAATTGTGTTGTACGTAGATTTATGCGATGGAGTTTGGGGTGGGGGGGGGGGGGGGCATGGCATCGAGAAGGAATGGGCGAGAGAGATCTCACTGACGACTAGACGAATGATGATGGGTGAGAGTGGAAAATGATCACTGTGGAGTGGCTTTCCAATGATGATTGTGCGTCGGGGAAAGGGCCGTGGACGGTGGTGAAAAATAAGGAGAAAGTGAGGGGGCTGCAGGCAAGCGTTCGCAAATACAAAAATGCGGAGAAGTCGTCTGTGGGTCCACTGGCGATGCGTAGGGTGCAAACTGAACTCCGTAGGGTGAAATCTCAAAATGACGACAGCGGACAAGCAGAATATGATCAGACGACGAAGATCTGTAAGAAAGAGAAAGTGGATCATCATATTGAATGAGTGAAGTGTTCTCCAAACTTAATTAATTGTACCTCGATTTTAATGATCGAACTAAAATTATAATATATTGAAAAAATTATAAACCAAAATTGTCTAGGGAGTTTGGGTCCCAAGTATAGTAACTAAGAATGTAATTTACCCTGCAATAATGGGTATAGACAGAGTTGGACAATTATTCACTTGATGACGAAAAATAAAGTAACCCCCACCAAGAACAGGGCCAATCTCAATCCATCAAAAAAAGAAAAAAAAAAGAAAAAAATGAAAAGAGACAACAACAGATATATTAGTCCCAAAGATTCTTATTATTTTATTCCAAATATATAATTTTCCTATTTTAGTCACCTCTTAAAATAAATATTTTATTTCGTAAAAACCCTCTAAGATAAATCATGATATGATATTGTTGACTTTGAATGCCCAACTCTTCCACTATAACTTTAATATTTGTATCTGGTAATTATTTTGGAAAAGATGCAAGCCACTTTATTTAATATTATAAAGGGATAATTACATTTCATTCTTCTTAATTTTGGTGTAATTATACATAAACCTTCTATGATTTGAGAAATTATTTTTGATACTCCTGAGGTTTGTTTTCATCATGCAATTTTTTTAGGCTAAACTATTCTTATAACGGCAGAAATATACCTCCTCACATGCATTAACGCGTGAAGACGTATGAGGGTAATTTGTTTATAAAAAGATTTATTTGACCTGCTATAAGTTAGTAATAAGTCAATCGAAAGAAATTTTTTTTTTTATTTTTTGTTAGTATCAGTAAATTTGATGAATTTTGACTAACAGATGGACTTATTGGTAGACAAGACAAAACTTCAGGGGTGTTAGATTTAATTTTTCAAATCACAGAGGGTCTATGTATAATTACACTAAACCTCAGGGGAGGGAGTATAATTATCCCTATTATAAATGACCAAATTATTCCCTTATAAAAAAAATTTCAATTTGTCCTCTTTTATTTATTAAAATGCAACACTTTAACTTATTATGTTTTCTAAAATGAGCAATTTACCTTATTAAATATAGAAACATAAATTGCTTCACTGAAAAAGCATAGGAGATAAATTGCTATTTTTTTTTTTTTTGGAAAAGGTAAATTTCATAAATGGGAAAAAGAGGTATAATACAACAGTGCTCGTATAATATGTTATCCCTCGACAGACCAAGGAATACACCATAATCTATAAAGTGCACTAGAGCTAACAGAGCTAGGAAGATTTTTGCTAAGAATCCGTAGTCTAACGTCCTCTATGATTAAGCTAGCTAACATAGCTGGCGACCTCGAAGTGTGCTCGAACCATCTCATGTTGCGTTCCCTCCAAATGTGGTAAACGTATGGCCCAAGTAGCGCACGGTATGCCATGTTAATAATGTGTTTGCCCCTCCACTTCCTAGAAGCCCATTCAATATCCATCAGCCACTGTCTGTTAGGCCACAGAATTTGAATAGTTCGTCTGATAATAGTCAAACAACATATACTATACTGACAATAAAAGAATAAATGCGTGTGTGTCTCCAAGTTGTCCTCAGTACATAGGACGCATCCTCCTAAATGTGATACCATTGCTTGTCCGTCGTAGCAAGCTTTTCCTGAATAGCGAGCCAGAGAATGAACATGTGCCGAGGAATTTTTAGAGATCTAGAAAATAGTGAATACCAGCCTACTTTTGGACCCGGGGGATCAGATAAGCGATAGAGGACTTGTGTGGTGACAATATTGCCCGAGAACCGCCACAAAATTCGGTCATTACCTCCGTGAATGACAGGTAGTACCTACAAGATCTCCAAACATTCAAAGTCAGTGATAGAAGGCAATTGCCACTGATCCTCATGAATGACACCCCACAACCTGTTGGATTTCTGCAATCCCGTAACACTAGGTCCATGGGGAACTCTCTGAATAAGAGGGCCTAGATGGTGCCAAGGGTTCCTCCATAAATAAAAATTCTGCCCATCACCGATGCGGTAAACAACCTCCAATCGTAGCCATGCTCTTAACCGTATAAGTTTCTTCCAACACCATGAGCCTATATTTTCAGATATAGTCCAAATAGAGGAGTTCCGAAGTCGTCCTTGGTGTAACTATTTTTTTATAGGAGGTTATTTGCTCATTAATAATATTATAAGGGTAAATTGCATTAAACCCTATTTTTTCTTTTTCTTTTATCTTATTTCATCAAATGTTCTTTGAATAAATATACGGTTACTTGTGATTTTTTTTTATGATCTACTTAAAAATCGGTATCATATGAATTACAATCATTACATTTTTTATGATAGTTTTTACACATTACATCAATTATTATAACTATTTTTTCATTAAACAAATATTTATTTTTCATATTGTAAGGAATATAATTTAAAAATTATGATAAATCATCAATATATGCCACAAATATAAGAAAAGTTAGTGCAAAAGCTTAAATTTTAGCCACAATTGATCAATATTTTCATGTTTTTGCTACGATTAATGATGTTGACCTTCTCATTGCTTGAAAAATTATGAATATCGCCCTAATATTTGAAGAAATTATGTAATCCTTGGATTGAGGTATGACATTGTCAACTTTGCCCTTATTGTATTTTTTTTATAAAAAATAAAAAATTTATAAAAAAATCGGATGAAGTGGATAAAAAGATTTACAGAATTAAAAAAATTATACGCTTAGTCCATTAAAAAGATTTAAAAATAAGCAAAATTATAATTCTTAGTCCATATTTTGGTCAGTTTACCACAAAAAATGAATATGGGAACCCTAACTGAGACTGACGGATTGAATTAATTGTTAGACGGCTGTTAAAGTCAATGAAATTTTGATAATTTTCAAACAATGAGGGGATATTTATTATTATGTCAAACCTCCAGGGATGTCATTGTAATTTATCCTAATATTTAACTATGACTAATTTCAATAGTTAAAAAGAAATAACTACAGTAAATAGTTACTGGTCATTATTTTTTGGATGTGATTTTTACATGGACAGATAAAACATTTACGAATTGCATGAGATATTTATATGATTAAATATAATTTTAAGAAAATATTAATATAATTTACCATAACATTTTAAATATAATAAAAAAATATATTTCTTTATTTGTCAAGTGTCAATCACACTTTTCCAGAAGAAAATGCAAGCACCTTCGTGTAATATTGCAAATAAACAAATTATTGTCTATGAAAAAAGAAATAATAATTTACTTCCTTGTATTTTTTAAAAATACAACAATTTACATTCCTATATTTTTTAAAATAGAATAATTTATCTCGTTAAACAGATAGATAAATTATTTTATTTTAAAAAAAATAAGAAAATAATTACTATATCTTTTTTATAATTTCAACCATACTTTTTTGGGGAATTTATTTAAAAAATGCAGAAAAGAAAAATTAGAAAAATAATGTGATTTCAAAAAATTTAGAAAAGTAGGTGGCACCGCGGTTACTCACCACGGTGCCATAATTTTTATTTTAAAAAAAAAAATTCTCTATGTCCAACGGCGGTGACATTGTTTTTTTAAAAAAAAAAATTTTAATGTGTCACCCCGGTTTTGAACAGCGGTGACAACTTTTTCTTTTAAAAAAAAATTTATTTGACGACGAATTGCTGCCAACTTCTCATTAAAATTTCGGCACCATCATGGCGAGTTGTCAATCATCAAATATACCGTTCGACTCCCCTTGATGAGACGAACATTTCTCGACAAACAATTTCAAGTTTTATCAATCGTAAATAATGAATTTTTAGCACGATCACCGCACCTTTCGACTGTCAATTCACCGCCACCGGAGCGACCTACGATCACGGACCACCACCACTAGACTCGCCTCGACCTAACGGTTCTAACGAGACCAATCTAGTTCAATTTTATTAAATATTTGTTGAGATATGAAAATTTTAAGATTTTTCCACCGAAAATTCGCGCTAAAGCTGTTTGCTGTCATTTTTCCACTGTCAGGACGAATCACGAATTGAAACCATAGCCGTTCTAATCCTATCGTCCAGACGATTCCAACAAGACCAGTCTTGCTCAATTTCATTAAGTATTTGTTTGTTCAATTAAAATACATATGTTTTAAAATAGTTATAATTTTATTAAATTCTATTTAATTAATGAATAATACTATTTATAATTAATTAATAATTAATAATACTATTTATAATAAATATTTAACTAATAATACTATTTATAATTAATTAAATAGAATTTAATAAAATTATAAATATTTTAAAACATATGTATTTTAATTGAACAAACAAAAAAAAGAAAATGAATTTGGCAAACAGTTTCAGCGAATTTTTGGTGGAAAAATCTCCAAATTTTCAATTCTCAACAAATACTTCATGAAATTGAGCAAGACTGGTCTAAATAGTATTATTAATTATTAATTATTAATTAATTATAAATTTAATTATTGATTATTAATTAATTATAAATTTAATTATTAATTTATTATAAATAGTATTATTAATTAATAAATAGAATTTAATAAAATTGTTGTATTTTAATTGAATAAACAAATACTTGATGAAATTGAGCAAGACTAGTTTTGTTGGAATCGTCTGGACGTCAGGATTCGAACAGCTATGGTCTTAATCTGTGATTCGTCCTGACGATGGAGAAATGACAGTAAACAGCTTCAGCGCGAATTTTCGACGGAAAAATCTTCAAATTTTTATATCTCAACAAATATTTAATAAAATTGAACTAGGTTGGTCTCGTTAGAACCGTTAGGTTGAGGCGAGTCCAGTGGTGGTGGTCCGTGATCGTGGGTCGCTTTAGTGGCGGCGAATCGACGGCCCAAAGGTGCAATGGTCGTGCTAAAAATTCATTATTTACGATTGATAAAATTTGAAATTGTTTGTGGGGAAATGTTCGTCTCATCAAGGGGAGTCGAACGGTATATTTGATGGTTGACAACTCGCCATGATGATGCCAAAATTTTAACGAGAAGTTGGCAGCAATTTGTTGTTAAATAAAATAATTTTTTTTTAAAAAAAAAATTGTCACCGCGGTCATTAAATTTTTTTTTTTTTAAAACTAATGTCACTTAACCGCGGTGACATAGAGAATTTCTTTTTTTAAATAAAAATTGTGATACTGCGGTGAGTAATCGTGGTGCCACTTACTTTTCTAAATTTTTACAAATCACGTTACTTATCTAATTTTTTTTTCTGCATTTTTTTTAAATAAATTCCCCCACTTTTCTACTTTAAGACAAAATCATAAGAAAATCAAACATGACATCTCCTTTTTGCATCTAAGCAGCGCATTTCCCATCATCTAGCATTCAGGCTCAGGCTACTCTTAAAAGCAGTTGCAAGATTCAAGAACTCCTCTCATCATCAATGGAGAAAAGGGTGGCGATCATTGGGGCTGGAATCAGCGGCCTCCTCGCCTGCAAATACGCAGCATCAAGAGGCTTTAATCCCGTTGTGTTCGAGGCAGAAGAGCAGGTTGGTGGGCTGTGGAATCACACCATTGAGTCCACCAGGCTCCAGAACATCAAAGATTTCTTCCAGTTCTCTGATTTTCCATGGCCGTCTTCTGTGAAAGACGCGCAGCCCACCAACGCGCAGCTGCTGGAGTATCTGCAGTCTTATGCTCGTAACTTTGAGCTGTTGCCCTACATAAAGTTCAACTCCAAAGTCGTCAGCGTAAGTTACGTGGGAGAATGTGAGGTGGAAATGCAGAGTTGGGAACTGTGGGGTGGGAGTGGAAAGGCTTTTGGGTCCAAAGGGAAATGGAACCTCAAAGTTCTTCACACCAAAGAAGAGTCTTTTAAGGTAAATTGTTTTATGGGATTTCTTCACTAGAAAAAGAAAATGATTATTTGGCTATAATTTTAATAGTTATAAATTAAAAATTATGATAAATATTCTTTTTTATTATAGTTAAATAAAATCGATATAAAAATATAAATTTTGCATAAAAAAAAATTATTTGTCGTGGCTTTTAGCTATGACAAATGTTTTAGCCACCCTCCTAAATGTCACGACAACAATCAATGCATGGCAATGCATGGCCGTGGTCAATGACTATTTGCTACGATTATTTATTTTTAACTATGACAATTAATTATAATCAAATATTATATTTTTTTTAGTGCTTGTTCTTTATCATTTTCAATGAATCCAAGTCTCGCAAAAGAGACATTCAACATGACGCTTTTTCTTGATTAATTATGTATGATTTTGCAATGGTTGTTAGTGGTTGTCCCAATGAACGAGATTAAAATATTAGTCATAACAAATTTTATCATCATAATTCAGGCTCTACCATTGAAAACACTTTGATTGTAGTTTAAATTACAGCAAATTTTACTTAGCCGTGGTGAAAATTCAAATTTTCGTATTGATTTATCTGATTGTGATAATAATAGGGACAATAATATTTATATAAATCGACTCGGTTTTTTTGGATAATTATAGAAATAATTCTTGACAGTAAAAAAAACAAAGCTAGTTTGTGGATAATGTTAATGCTTTAAGGAGTGAATATGTAATTTTTTAAAAAGTAGGGATGGTTTTTATAAATAAATCTAGGTGTAGATGTAATTATCACTTTATTGTTGTTTGGAGGCTGGTGATTTTTGTTGTATATATGGCATCTGCCTTTGTCAAAGTTTGAAGTCTTGACAAGTATTATATCTTGATTCAAGGTTGTTTTTGTAATTCACTGCAAGAAAACAGGGTATCAGAGACGGAAATTTCCGTCTCTGAAAGTAGGAATTCCGTCTTTGATACCTTGTTTTCTTGTAGTATTGCAATATTAATTAGAAAACCTAATATATAATAAGGGTAATTACAACGAATTATTTTGAAATTTATTATAATTATAAATATTTATTTATTATTTAAAAAATTATAAATATTCTAACAAATTGCAAGGATAGGGGGTATTTATAATTTTTTAAATAACAAAAGCTATTTGTAATTGTGACAAACTTCGAGAGATTCGACTGTAATTTACCCTACATAACAAATGTAATATAGTAGTAGCCATATGATTAGCTTTGGTTGGTAGTTACAATCCGTGTAACTAGCTTCAGTTCTATGTCTGGACAACTTCTTCAAATGGAATTGTATGCTATGATATCTGTCATTTGCTCTGTATCTCTGGCTTGCTATACTTAATCAGTTTTTCGACTGCTAGATGTTTAAGCACAGGTTGAGATTTGAAAGCAATGCAAGTTAACTCAAAACTGCAGACATGATCATTGAAAAATCAATTCGGAAACTTCACTATTGTGCGACCGTGAATTTTTACATAGTCGCTTGTGGTGGCAGGAGTATGCTGCTGAGTTTGTGGTTATCTGCATTGGAAGATTCAGCGGCCTTCCAGAAATCCCGTCCTTCCCTCCGGGATTCGGCCCTGAAGTTTTCTCAGGAAAAGTTTTGCATTCCATGGACTACTCAGCTATGGACAATGCCTGCGCTGCAGAGTTCATTAAAGGGAAACGAATTGCAATTATAGGTTCAGGGAAATCTGCAGTCGACATTGCATTTGAGTGCGCAAAGGCTAACGGTAAGGACTTGTCTCCTACATTTGTATATACTGTTCATGCTACTGCATGCAATGCTTTGTGGACTTAGAGGATGTAATCTTCAGAAATTTTGTATATATTCTTATTTATGGACTCGTTCGATAGGGAACGACATCCCTTGCACAGTGATCCAGAGAACCATTCATTGGATGCTTCCTCCCGACTCGCAACCAGTGGGACTCAGTTTTGGTTTCTTGTGCTTCAGTCGCTTTGCCGAGCTACTGGTCCAAAAGCCCGGCGAAGGCTTCTTATCCAGCATCCTGGCAACATCACTTTCGCCTTTGGTAATCAACCTTCTGTACTCATAAACACATTTTTTGTCTATAACGTTGAAGTAAGCTTATCCGTATGTATTTTTCTCCACATTTTAGAGATGGGGAATGTCTAAGCTCATCGAAAGCTACCTTAGATGGAAACTTCCCTTGAAAAAGTACAATATGATTCCAAAAGAGAATGTTCTCCAAGAAAAGTCATCTTGTCAGATACTCTTTCTACCACCAAACTTCTATGATAAAGTGGAAGACGGAAGCATCATTTTGAAGAAATCGCAGCACTTTAGCTTCTGCAAAGAAGGTTTGATCCTGGACGGAGAAGATGATCCCGTCAAGGCAGATATCGTCATCTATGCAACTGGATATAAAGGTGATGAGAAGCTCAAGAACATCTTTTCTTCTCCAACCTTTCAAAATTGCATCGCAGGATCTCCAACCTCTGCAATTCCTCTGTACAGGTGAAGTATTAAAATATGAGTTCATTGGTAAACTATATGTGAATGAATCTTTAACTTGAGTTACCGTGATGTTGCTTTTGGAAATAATTACATCGACGCCTCCTCAACCTAAATAGATCGCTGCACTGACATCCTCTAGTAATGTTGTTTTCATTATATTAACACCGTTAGTGTAACAAAAATAAAAAATGATCCATTTTTTGTAATGATCAATTTGCGCTATTGCAGACAAATGATCCATCCAAAGATTCCACAGTTAGTGGTGATAAGCTACTCAGAGTCTCTTTCAAATCTGTATACATTCGAGATGAGGTGTAAGTGGCTAGGATACTTTCTGGACGAGGCCTTCAAGTTGCCGAGCATTAAAAAAATGGAGGAGGACATCAAGATGTGGGAGAAGTACATGAAGAAGTACTCAGGCAACGGTAAGTTCAGACGAGCTTGCATCAGTGGTGTTCCCATTTGGTATAACGATCAACTATGCAAAGACATTGGATGCAATCCAAGAAGAAAGAAGGGTTTTTTCACGGATTTGTTTGAGCCGTATCGATTGGCAGACTACAAAGAATTATAGGTTCAGGGTTCTGATTTATCGCGACGATTTTCCAGAGTGCAGAAATTCGGCGTTTCGTTTATTCTATCTAGATTTGTTCAATTTTGCATAAGTTCAGTATGCAATTTGTTTGGAAAATGGCAGTAGTCTGCAGAGGGCTCTATCAGTCCTTGTTGCAGAATTTTTTCACAAACTGCAATTTGAATAAATGGAACATTTCTTTGTTATGCCATTTAAGAAGTGTTTGTAATTGTTTAATTTAAGTGGTTATCAACTTTTTATAGAAAATAAGTTCAAAAGATATATACTACAAAAGAACTGTCAGTTACCACAGAAATTTGCAATGAAATTTATAAAAATTTGTCGCTGTACAATTTTTGCAACGGATTTCATGCGGACAAGTAGAGAATAACGCCTGTCTCTCAATAGAGCAAGTCCCAATTTTTTTTCGATGGAAAACATAAACCGTCGCAAATATTGTGATGGCCTAAAATTGTCTGTTTCAAACGTCATCCTTAATATTTATTTAGTAAATGCGACGGATTTCATGCACACAAGTAAAGAATGGCGCCTGTCTCGATATTTTTTTAGTACTATAAAATCTAAATGCTACTCATACCCAAAATATTTATTTCAATAATTCTAAATTTGGGTCTGAATCTAATAAAATAATTTTGAATTTAAATCTGAATAATAATTATTATAATAGAGCTAAATCTGAATATTGTCTACGCATTGATAGGTCTGAGCCGATATAATATCCGAAGCACCAATTTCAATCACAAAATTGTTACGTATAAACTAATCAATTCCTCGAAAAGTGAAAAGATATTATTAAATATTAGTACGCATCAAAATACAATTTTTTTTAAAAAAAGTGAAATAACTTTTATTTCATAAGGCCCCTCTTAAAACAATCATAAATGAAAATATAAAATCGAACTCGACCACGAAATTCTTTCTTATTTCTTTTCTACTTTTTAATACAAAATTAGCTCATTTTGTGTCACTACAGAAGTATGAATTATTTCCTACATTATAAATAACTGCTACTAGCTAACTAGCCACGATAAATTAAATTCAATCTAATTAAAAATAGAAGTTTTGTTCGCGAGCAATCAACTTTTGTCACGATTTTAACTAGACCAGTATATTTTGTTGTAATTTTTAATATGATATAAATATTTGTCGTGATATTTTGGTTTCATCCGCTGAAACAACAACCAATAACTATTGTAAAGTCATAGTTAACTATTGTTCTCCACGAGTTTTTGATTGTAATTATAGTAATTAATAATAAATAAAAAAAATCATATTTTCTGATATCGCAAAACCCAGCAGCTATGGCGCTGTTTGAATTGGATGAGAGAATTATATTTTTTGTCCCTAAATAAATATTATCCATTCGATTTTAAACCCTAAACAATTATTATTTACATTTTTGGTCCTTAAAAATAAAAATGCATTTTTTAAAACTATTTTGGCTATTTGGGTTAATTAACTGTTAAATCGAATGAAAAAATATCAGGTGTCTTACATGTGAGATTAGAAAGGAGGTAAAAAATAAAAAAATATTGCAATCTGATTAAATAGTCAATTAATAAAAATGACGAAAGTCGTAAAGAAAAAGTAGGAATTTAGAGTTCAAAATTGACTTAAATTCTCTCAAATGGAATGGATTGTTGAAACACTCCTCACGACAGTGAAGAATTCAAAATTCGACAGAATAACGATATCAGTAAGACTAAGAATTCAAATATGTCCAAAACCCACTTTTGTGCAATAATGGGTAAATTACACTTTTGGTCCTTATATTTGGAGCTAAAATTAATTTTGGTCTTTAAAATATTTTGAAAAAGTCATCAATGGTGGGTCCACTGGCGAAAGGTAGGGGTGCAAAATGACCACTGTAGAATATAATCTCAAATGTTGGTAGCGGACAAGCAGAATATGATCAGACGATGAAGATTTGTAAGAAAGAAAAAGTGGATCATCGCATTGAATCAGTGAAATGTTCTCTAAATTTAATTAACTTTTACCTCGATTTTAATAGTTGAATTAAAATTATAATATATTAAAAAAATTATAAACCAAAATTGTCTAGGGAGTTTGGTCCCAAGTATAGTAACTAAGAATGTAATTTACCCTGCAATAATGGGTACCGGACAAAATACCCATTTGTTCACTTGTTGACAAAAATAATATAAGCCCCACCAAGATTCTTATTATTTTATTCCAAAGATATAATTTTCCTGTTTAGTCACCTCTTAAAATAAATATTTTATTTCGTAAAAGCCATCTTAAGATAAATCATGATATGATATTGTCGACTTTCACGATGCATGTGGAAGAATGCCCAACTCTTCCACTACAACTTTGATTTTAATATTTGTGTATGGTAATTCTTTTGGAAAAGATGTAAGCCACTTTATGTTATATTATAAAAGGATAATTATATTGTCGAAATTTGGTGTTATTATATATGAATATCATGTGACTTGAAAAATTATATTTAATATCCACGAGATTTGTTTTTATCTAACAAATAAGTCTATTCGTTAGTCAAAATTAACTGAATTTACTGATATTAACAAAAAAACTGAATGAAAATCGATATTTACCCTTGATTGACTTTAAACTGACTAATTGTAGGTTAAATAATTTTTTTGGACTAAACTACCCTTATAATGGTGAAAATATACCTCCCGACATGCATTAACGTGTGAAGACGTACGAGGGTAATTTGGTCATAAAAAAAATTATTTTTGACCTGCTATAAGTTAATAATAAGTCAATTAGAGGTAAATATAGATTTTTTTTTATTTTTTTGTTAGTATTATCGGATTCAATGAATTTTGACTAACAGATAAACTCATTTGTTAGACAAGACCAACATTCAGAGGTGTTAGATGTAATTTTTTAAATTACAGGGGGTCTAAAATATCCTATTATGAGTAAATTATTCACTTATAAAAAATTATAATTTGACTTTCTGTATTTTTTAAAATACAGTAATTTAACTTATTGTCCTTTTTGAAATGAAGCAATTTACCTACTTAAATATAGGAACATAAATTGCTTCACTAAAAAGCATAGGAGATAAATTCTTATTTTTTTTTTTATAAAAGGCTATTTGATCATTTGTAATATTATATGGGTAAATTACATTAAACCTTTATTTTTTTTATTTTATCTTATTTCATCAAATATTCTATATGGTTATTTGTGATTTTCTTTTTTTATGATCTACTTAAAAAACGGTATCATATGAATTATAATAATTACATTTTTTTATGATTTTTTTTCTAAATTACATGGATTATTATAACTATTCGTTTTATTAAACAAATATTATTTTCCACATTGTAAATGAATATAATTTTAAAATTATGATAAATCATCAATATATTCCATGAATATAAAAAAAAAACATGTAAAAACTTAAGTTTTAGCCATAACTAGTCAATATTTTCATGTTTTTGCTATGATTAATGATTTTGACCTCGTCTACATAATCGAATTCCCATAATTAGTATTTGCTATACTGTTTTATATTTTAACATAACAAATACACAAACACCCCACACTAGAAAAAAGTATAATACTTAGAATAAATTACAACAATCTTTCCTAAAATTTGACATAATTACGAATATTTCTCGTTGTTTGAAATATTATGAATACCACCCTAATGATTTGAAGAAATTATGTAATCCTTGGATGGAGATATGAAATTATCAATTTTTTATTTTTTTATAAAAAAATAAAAATTTGTAATAAAATTGAATGAGGTAGATGAAAAATTTTATAGAATAAAAATATATTTTCTTAGTCCATTCAAAAGATTAAAAAATAAGCAAAATTATAATTCTTAGCCCATATTTTGATCAGTTTACCATAAAAAATAGATATTGAAACCCCAACGGAGACTGACGGATTGGACTAATTGTTTGACAGCCATTAAAATTCATGGGATATTGGTAATTTTTCGAATAATGAGGGGGTATTCATTATTATTATATCAAACCTTGGGCAATGTCCTTGTAATTTATCATAAACTATGATTAATTTCAATAGTTAAAAAGAAATAACTGCATTAAATAATTACTGGTCACAACCATGCAATGTTTATTGAATGTGATTTTTACATGGATAGCTAAAACATTTACAAATAACATGAAATATTTATATGATTAAATCTAATTTTAAATAATATAAATATAATATACCATAACATTTAAATATAATAAAATTATATTTATTCTTTTATCAATTTTCAATCAGACTTTTCTAGAAAAAATGCAATCAATCCCCCTATGATATTGCAAATAAGCAAATTACCCCCTATGAAAAAATAAATAGCAATTTATTTCCTATGTTTTTTAAAATACAACAAAATTAGAGATGCCTTAGGAGATGCTCCCTTGGTATCAACTATTAGTGAAAACGATATCTCTACTAGAAGAGTTTGGGGATTATGAGTCTGTCTACTGAGATGGACTAAGTCAAATATCCATTCAAAAAATTTTCAAACAAAGTGAATTAATCATTTCTGTTAAACTCCGTGACATGAAAAAGTATTGAGTTCCCAGATAAAGCTTATTTAAAAAGAAGAGGAGTGTTAATTTGGAAAAATAAGCTACCAACGATCAAGCAATAAGGACAAAGGCATGCAACACGCTGCATGTTGGGCAAATGGCCTAACCATGTATGTCCTTACTGTGAGAAATAAGAGAAGCCCCTATTCAGGACAAGAGTTTGGGTTACCCAAAAAAAAAGACTGAACCAAATTAGGATAAAGGTAAAAGAAAGAATTTCAACAAAATGAAGTAAAATTTGGAGAAGTTTAAAGAATCAAGAATAAAAGGCAAAATATTACTTTTGGTCCCACTAGATAGGACCCTTCTCATTTGCAGTCTCACGCTTTACGTGTTCAACACCTTTAGTCCCAAAATTCTATTTTTTTAACAGAAATGGTCCTGTTCCATTAACAACTAACGAAAATGGCACGTGACGTGCCATTAGTCAATTGGCAGCTAGCGAAAAAAACAGAGGCAAAATATCACTTTTGGTCCCACTGGATAGGGCCCTTCGAACTTGTAGTCCCACACTTTACGTGTTCAACACATTTAGTCCCAAAATTCTATTTTTTTAACAGAAATAGTCCTGTTTCGTTAACAACTAAAGAAAACGGCAGTTGAGTTGTCACGTGCCGTTAGTTAACTGGGAGTTGGCAAAAAAAACAAAGACCAAGCTTGTGTTCAGTTTTTGGAGGGAAAAAAAGGCGCCAAAAAAATATTTTTTTGCTATTTATATATGTAAATAACCCACAAACACCACACAACATTTTCATATTTTTTTCATCACTTAATCTTGAGAGCAATAGGCTAAAAGATGTCACAAACATCTCAAAATACTTCAAATATTGAATGCTATTGTAATGGTGAATTGTGTGGAAAAGGATGTTCTTATATATTACTAGATGACCTTTTAGTAACGGTGAATTACGTGTAAAAGGACAAATGTATATGCCTTTTTTGCAAATAATTATAGTTTATGTTGTGTTTAAATGTGTAAGCATAAATCCTAAAAGCAATAAAAATGGAAACTAAAATTCCACACCGACAGCTGTAGTATCATTGCCTGCTCCAGCACCTTGAATAACCAGTGGTTGTTCACTATAATAGCGGCTATATATCAGCTGGAAATAAAGTTCGTTACCGATGTATTCAGAATGATTTCCATACTAGTAAGGATTTTGGAGAGCAAATAATCATTAATTCTAGACTACTAATATTAATAAATTTAGCAAAAGTAGTGTTTCTGGATTTGTTATGGCTGGATTTAGTATAATCCTTTTTCATGAAAGGAAAATAAAATCAAGTTACGTCAATAGAACTTTATTATCGCAAATATAACCAAATACAGAACACATCACGCAAACAAGAGCTACGCATGTAAGAAATCTTTCATTTAATCTTACTACGTTGTGTTTGAGAAAAACCATTTTCAGAACCTTTTGCTGAAATAGGAGATAGAGAGTCCTGGAGGTATGTCAAATCTGGGAGTCAATCCCAAGGACTTGGTGCTTGGAAATAATATCTTTTAGAGCTTTTCTGTCGTCGTTCTACAACATTTTGCAATCCCAATTTCCATTATTTTAGTTAACTGGAATGGTATAATTTACATTAACTTGTGGCTCAGATTAAAAAAAAGAAAAATGATATTAAGAGTAGACATATACAAGAATGTGGCAACACGACTGCCTGACAATAGAAAAGTGCATAATAGACAAAAATATCCTTACCACATTATCGCTTCCCTTCAATCTACCCAGAGCCGAGTCTTTTGCAACTTCTTGTATGCCAACTTCACACCTAGCAGAGGTGTAAAAGGCATGTCATATGATGAAACTGGTTTTATTATAATCCAAGCATATAACTACTGTGCCAGTTGTACAGACAAATGGACTTGATTCTTTACCAGCTAATCTATGCTGACTAGATAATAAAAACTAATTGATACAACATTCTATCTTGTAGCACTATCTAAGACTATAAACATAGAAAGCATATCTAGTTATAAATTAGTTTCTTTATTTTTTAATCCAGCTGCAACACCTAATAAGAAAAGATGAGATACCTGGACTAAAGGTGTTGAACACGTAAGCGTGAGACTGCAAGTGAAAAGGGCTCTATCTAGTGGGACCAAAAGTGATATTTTGCCTCTGTTTTTTTTCCTAGCTACCAGTTGACTAACGGCACATGACTTGTCACGTGCCGTTTTCGTTAGTTGTTAACGGAACATGACCATTTCTGTTAAAAAAATAAAGTTTTGGGATTAAAGGTGTTAAATACGTAAAGCATGGAACTGCAAGTGAGAAAGACCCTATCTAATGGGACCAAAAGTGATATTTTGCCAGAATAAATTATCTGCAGTAGACAACAAAGACCAACATTCAGCATCGTAGGAAAGCCATCTAGCAATCACATGGCCGACTAGCCATCATGACCAACAGTTGGAAAGTACGAAGAGATGACGAGCGCAATGACATCATCCAAAAAAGACAAAATGAGGAACGCAATTATGTCATCAAAAGATCAAGTTTGAAGCCCGTCTTTGAAGTCTGTGGACGGCTATAAGTAAGAAGACAATGAAGCAAATGTGGATCATCAGAAATTTTCTCCCACTCTTCAAAACATAATAGATCGAGTCTTTTAAATATTTGTAGGTTTAAAATTTCAGTTTATGGGGGTTTCCCCAACCAGTCAAGTCCTCTATCCTATGGGAGGCTAAGCAGTTGTTTCCTCCAATAGAGGAAATATTATTCATGTAATATTTCAAATATTTTTTCAATAAAACTTAGGCTTCTGTTCAATTTATTGTCTAAAATTCTATTAAACTCCTATATTGGAGTGTCTTCTACGCATTAAGGTAGGAAATGAAATAGATTTGTATTGTCTGTTGCTGAAAGAGCCAAGTGCCTGGGAACCATTTGCTGCGATAGTGTGGATGGAGGACGTCCGTAAAATTAGGAATTTGGAATACTCAAGAGCAAGGCGGTTGAAATGAGATACGAATTTATAAGGGCTTAATTTTATTACATAAGCATGTTGGGCCATATTAGAGCATGTGTATAGTTTTGGAAGAGCATTTTCAATAGAAGGGCAAAATGAACATTAATTTGGCTTAATTTGGTCAAAGGACCAAAATTGCAAACATTTAATAAGATACATGACTAATTTGGCATACCGAAAGATAAATGACAAATATTTCCAAAACCCTAAAGATACAAGACCAAAAAGGCATTACAGTCATTGAAGAAATATAATATTTAATCATGATTAATTTCAAAGGTTAAAAAGAAATAACTACATTATGTATTTATTGACTACAATCATGCAATATTTATTAAATGTGGTTTTTGTGAATGTGGTTAAAATATTTATAAATAACATGAAATATTTATATGATTAAATCTAATTAAGTAAATATCAATGTAATTTACCGTAACATTTAAATATGATAAAAAATATATTTATTCTTTTGTGAAATTTCAACCACACTTTTCCACAATAAGATAAAATCAAACATAACGTCTCCTTTTTGCACCTAAGAGGCGCATTTCTCATCATCTAGCTTTCAGGCTCAGGCCACTCTTCAAATCAGTTGCAAGATTCAAGAACTCCTCTCATCATCAATGGAGAAAAGGGTGGCGATCATTGGGGCTGGAATCAGCGGCCTCCTCGCCTGCAAATACGCAGCATCAAGAGGCTTTAACCCCGTTGTGTTCGAGGCAGACGAGCAGGTTGGTGGGCTGTGGAATCACACCATTGAGTCCACCAGGCTCCAGAACACCAAAGATTTCTTCCAGTTCTCTGATTTTCCATGGCCGTCTTCTGTGCAAGACGCGCTGCCCACCAACGCACAGCTGCTGGAGTATCTGCAGTCTTATGCTCGTCACTTTGAGCTGTTGCCCTACATAAAGTTCAACTCCAAAGTCGTGAGCGTAAGTTACGTGGGAGAATGTGAGGAGGAGATGCAGAGTTGGGAACTGTGGGGTGGGAGTGGAAAGGCTTTTGGGTCGAAAGGGAAATGGAATCTCAAAGTGCTTCACACCAAAGAAGAGTGTTTTAAGGTACTAGTGGGATTTCTTCACAAGAAAAAAAATATATATATATATAAATTTTTTTAACCACCTTCTTAGATATCACGGCAAACAATCATTGAATGGCTATGATCAATGACTATTTGCTACGATCATTTAATTTTAACCATGATAATTAACTATAATTAAATATTACATTTTTTATAGTGCTTGTTCTTTATCATTTTCAATGGATCCAAGTCTCGAGAAAGAGACATACACATGCCGTTTTGTCTTGATTAGTTATATATGATTTTGCGACCGTTGTTAGTGGTTGTCCCAGGTTACAATATTAATCATGATAAATTTTATCATCATAATTCGAGCTCTACCATGAAAAATATTTTGATTGTAATTAAAATTATAGCAAATTTTACTTAGTCGTGGTGAAAATTCACATTTTCGCATTGTTTTATTGGATTGTGATAATAATAGGGATAATTATATATACATAAATCAACCTGGTTTTTGAAGTAATTATAAAAATTATTCTTGACAGTTAAAAAACAGAGGTAGTTTGCATGACGATTTTAATACTTTGAATAGTGAATATGTAATTTTTTAAAAAGTTGGGATGATTTTTATAAATAAATCAAGACGTAGATGTAATAATCTAAATAATTTTGATTCATTCATGATTTTTTTTTTTTTGGTGTTGTTTGGAGGCTTGTTGTATATATGGCATCTGTCTTTGTCAAAGTTTGAAGTCTTGACAAGTATTATATCTTGATTCAAGGTTGTTTTTGTAATATTGCAATATTAATTAGAAAACCCAACACATATATGTTATACATAGGAGCAATTGATCTCGAAACTATTTAACATCTTATTCGTGTGTTTAATTTCCTTCTTGCTTTTGTGGACACGTTTCAATTATATCTTGCAATTTCCTAAAAGGCTTGACGCAACTTTCTTAGCATACCAATTATATAATAAGGGTAAATTACAACAATTTTTTTTAAAAATTTATTATAATTTAAATATTTTTTATTATTTAAAAAAATACAAATACCCTCTTAAATTTATAAATATCTTAACAAATACCTTTTGCAAGGATAGAAAATATTTATAATTTTTCAAATAATAAAAAAATGTTTGTAATTGCGACAAATCTCGAGTAATTCGACTGTAATAACAAATGTAATACAGTAGTAGCCATATGATTAGCTTTGGTTCGTTGTTACAATCCGTGTAACTAGCTTCAGTTCTTCGACCCAATTTGGCTACAATTTAAGTGCAATGGACGTCCGAATTGGACTAGAATTTTCCTTCAAAGTGTAATAATATGCATCAACCTCTTCAAATAGAATTGTATGCTATGTCTCGACATAGGCAGCTGATATCTGTCATTTGCTCTGTATCTCTGGCTTGCTATACTTAATCACTTTTTCGACTTCTCGATGTTTAAGCACAGGTTGAGATTTGAAAGCAATGCAAGTTAATTCAAAACTGCAGTGGACACCAAACTTGAAAAATCAATTCGGAAACTTCACTCTAGTGCGACCGTGAATTTTTACATAGTGGCTTGTGGTGGCAGGAGTATGCTGCTGAGTTTGTGGTTATCTGCATTGGAAGATTCAGCGGCCTTCCAGAAATCCCGTCCTTCCCTCCAGGATTCGGCCCTGAAGTTTTCTCAGGAAAAGTTTTGCATTCCATGGACTACTCAGCTATGGACAATGCCAGCGCTGCAAAGTTCATTAAAGGGAAACGAATTGCGATTATAGGTTCGGGGAAATCTGCAATCGACATTGCATTTGAATGCGCAAAGGCTAATGGTAAGGAGTTGTCTCCTATATTTGTCTATACGGTTCATGCTATGCATGAAATGCTTTGTGGACATAGAGGATGTAATGTTCAGAAATTTTGTTTATATTCTTATTTGTGGACTCGTTCGACAGGGAACGACATCCCTTGCACGGTGATCCAGAGAACCATTCATTGGATGCTTCCTCATGACGCTCAACCGTTGGGACTCAGTTTCGGTTTCTTGTGCTTCAGTCGCTTTGCCGAGCTACTGGTTCATAAGCCCGGCGAAGGCTTCTTATCCAGCATCCTGGCAACATCACTTTCGCCTTTGGTAATCAGCCTTGTTTTACTCATAAACACATTTTTTGTGTAGAATGTCGAAGTAAGCTTATTCATCTGTATTTTTCTCCACACTTTTAGCAATGGTGGGTGTCTAAGCTCATCGAAAGCTACCTTAGATGGAAACTTCCCTTGAAAAAGTACAATATGATTCCAAAAGAGGATGTTCTCCAAGAAAAGTCATCTTGTCAGATACTCTTTCTACCACCAAACTTCTACGATAAAGTGGAAGACGGAAGCATCATTTTGAAGAAATCGCAGTGCTTTAGCTTCTGCAAAGAAGGTTTGATCCTGGAAGGAGAAGATGATCCTGTCAATGCAGATATCGTCATCTATGCTACTGGATATAAAGGTGATGAGAAGCTCAAGAACATCTTTTCTTCTCCAACCTTTCAAAATTGCATCGCAGGATCTCCAACCTCTGCTATTCCTCTCTACAGGTGAAGTATTGAAATATGAGTTGATTGGTAAACTATATGTGTATGAATCTTTAACTTGAGTTAACGTGATGTTGCTTTTGGAAATAATTACATTGACGCCTCCTCAACCTAAAGAGATCATTACACTGACATCCTCTAGTGATGTTGTTTTCATTACATTGACACGGTGCCGGCCTGTGCAATAAAAATAACACTGACAAGAGGTGTCAGTGTAAGTATTCAGACAAATGATCCATTTGTGTAATGATCAATTTGTTGCAGACAAATGATCCATCCAAGGATTCCACAGTTAGTGGTGATAAGCTACTCGGAGTCTCTTTCGAATCTGTCTACATTCGAGATGAGGTGTAAGTGGCTAGGATACTTTCTGGACGAGGCCTTCAAGTTGCCGACCATTAAAGAGATGGAGGAGGACATCAAGATGTGGGAGAAGTATATGAAGAAGTACTCGGGCAACGGTAAGTTCAGACGAGCTTGCATCGGTGGGGTTCCCATTTGGTATAATGATCAACTATGCAAAGACATTGGATGGAATCCAAGAAGAAAGAAGGGTTTTTTCACGGATTTGTTTGAGCCGTATGGATTGGCAGACTACAAAGAATTATGGGTTCCGGGTTCTAATTTATCGTGATGATTTCCAGAGTGCAGAAATTCGGCGTTTCGTATTCTATCTAGATTTGGTTAATTTTGCATAAGTTCAGTATGCAATTTGTTTGGGAAATGGCAGTAGTCTGCAGAGGGCTCTATCAGTCCTTGTTGCAGAATTTTTTCACAAACTGCAATTTGAATAAATGGATCATTGCTTTGTTACGCCATTTAAGAAGTGTTTGTAATTGTTTAATTGAAGTGGTTATCAACTTTTTATAGAAAATAAGTTAAAAAGATATATACTACAAAAGAACTGTCAGTTACCACAGAAATTTGCAATGAAATTTATAAAAATTTGTCGCTGTACAATTTTGCAATGGATTTCATGCGGACAAGTAGAGAATGACGCCTGTCTCTCAATAGTGCAAGTCCCAATTTTTTTGCGATGAAAACATAAACCGTCGCAAATATTGTGATGGCCTGAAATTGTCTGTTTCAAAAGTCATCATTATGATGTAATATTTATTTAGTAAATACGACAGATTTCATGCCCACAAGTAGAGAATGGCACCGATCTCAATAGAGCAAGTTGCAATTTTTGTGCGATATAAACAAAAACCGTCGCAAATACTGTGACGGCCTAAACTCGTCCATTTCAAAGGTCATCGTTTTGATGGAATATTTATTTAGTAAATTGCGATGGTATTTCAAATGAATTTGGGATAGAGAAACGGTTACTATATTTTTTTTCTTGGGATAAGTAGTTTATGACAGTTATTTTTGTGACACCGGTCCTCGTGAAATAGTCGTCGTGAATTTCACGACGTAGTTTATGATAATTAATTTAGCGACATTACTGTTAAAAATCATCACTAAATATTTTTAGTTTTTTCAAAAAATATATTTTAAATTTTCTTCATTTCTGTAAATTAAATTGTATTTAAAAAATAAAATGGAATGCAATTAAAATAAAGAATGAATGAACAAACTAAAACTAAAATACATTAGTAATAAAAATTAAAATAGAATTTGAAACCATTTTGTTTTAAAACTAAAAAAATAGATAAAAATAAATTCCTAATCTAATGCAATGTCCTCCTAATCCTTATCAGCTGGGTGTGAATCGTAATCTGGTCCTAGCTGTGGGCCTCCACACTGTAGTCGATGAAGGCTGCGGGCGATTTTGGTACTTGTGGGATGCCTAAATAGGTAATCATGTGATTCATCATCCCCTCTATCAGCAGTTTCACGGTTTCCAAGTCTGGTACCTGTGGCGGCGGCGCTATCCTCTACGACAGTCCCACAATTAAAGTTTGGACCTGTGTATTGGAATAGGTGATCAAAAGTCAATTGGATTGACTGGTTTCCATTAGATAATCTTTATCAAAATGATATTGAAATGTTTAATATGGTAAGAATTCATCGAATTGGCTTTGTGTTTTGTTGTGTTTACCACTAACATTGAATAGGGATTTCGATGTTACAATAAAATGCCATAGGTTAAACCCGTAGAGTTGAGCTGCATATAGATTTGACAGCTATGAAACCAACTTCTAACGGTCGATCTGAATCATTCCAAGTCGAGAACCTCGAAACAGGGCATCGAGGATCCTATAGAAACTTGCACTAAGTACTATAGCCGTGTTTTGTCGGCAGGAGACGCAGGTCATCTGTGCAGTTTTAGTGGGTTAATTGGCAAGGTAGTCAACTTTTGAGGGTGAGTCTGAAACGTTCCAAGTCGAGGACCTCGAGACTGGGCATCGTGGTCAACTAACTAAACTGATTCGTGGGAATGATCATATAAAAGCCTTAGAGGCTTGGTGGTATGACTTGAGCCCCCGGCCCCCGATAGTATGGGAGTAGTCCTTAAACTTGAGGAATCACGGCAATTACGTGCGAAAGGTGATTTTGTTACATACATGATCGTCATAAGCTTTGTCTAGTGCAGTTGGAGTATGTCGCAAGGACGGTGAGTTCCAAGAAGAGGATCCTTCCCCTATCAGTATGTGACAGAGATATCTCTTATGCACTTGGAGATGCGTTCATACTTTATGAATTTGTGGCCATAGTTGTTGGTCAAATAGAAAAAAAAGGTTCATATGTCAAGAAACTTGGCGTAATGCGATCTCAAGTATTAAACACAGATGCCTAGTCCAAGATGGAAACTAACACCTAATTCCTTGCCCTAGACTAAGGTTGGGAAACGGTAGACGTAAGGACCGTACCCGTATGGACTCGGAGCCTAAATGTTCACATGAAAATTCACCTAGTCTCTAGTGCTGTGGACCATTGCTAGACGGTCACCCATGGTGACAGGATTTCTTGATTAAGGATTAATTAAAAAATACTAATTAAATTAGATTTAATTAATAATAGTGTTGGACACTAGCCCAAGTCTAGTTGAAATGTGAACCTAAAAAGTCACACACAAATCACCAAGAAAGAACAAAGAATTAATTTGAAATTAATTCATAAGATGTAAGTAATTGATTACTTACACATGGGGGTCCATTGGATAGATAGCCTGAATTAATTCGATTAAATTAGGCTTGTTTTTATTTAATTAATGAATTGAATTTCATTAATTAATAAGAGATAATTTGGGCTTGAGTATTTAATTGGATTAAATACCTAGTGGTCCAATTAAATGAATTTTATTAAATTGAATTTAATTAAAATTTATTGAGCCTTGAATTTATTTTACATAAAATCAGCCCAATAATTAAGGCTCACTAGCAAAATTGATGGAGTGAAAGTTGACCAAAGAATTGCATTTTTCGAAAGTGCTAGCTTGGTCAGATTTAAACTTTTCTCTATTTGGAATGGATTGAAGAGTTCCCTTATAGATAATAGAATGTATCTTGACCCATTCTTGTTGATCTATTCAAGGTATACAAATATCTTTTGTGTATGATTATTAGGGTAATAATTCATCACACAGTACAACACAGAAAACCTTCTCCTCCATCACCAAAATCGGCCGCCCCCTCCATGATTCTCAAAAGATGAGTTTTTCTTTGATTTTGATTCCTTCTAACAAAGGGATCAAGGTCTCGTTTTTCAGTGTAGTGTAGATCATCTTTGGAGGATTCTTGCGTTGGAATCTGGGGTAAACGTTCAATGAAACTAACCAGTTGGAAACTTGAAATTTAAGAGGTAAATTTCGACTTTAATTTTTGCTTCTAAATTTATTTTCCCAATTATACCCTAGTATGATAATATTTTATTGTTACGTAATTTTTTATACTACATCGAACGCCCGAAAACTCTAAGGGTGCACCCTTTAAATTCATTTTGTTTTACACTTTAATTTTATTATTATGCGTTTTTTATTTATCGCTTCTACTAGAGCGTCTCCCGAGCCGTACCACGCGATCTTTCAGTGTTGATACTCGAAGGTCAGTTACTGGTTATTGCATTTTTCTTGATTTGTTCCTTACTTTTTGGAAAATCAAGAAGCAAAACACGTTTCTCATTCTCAACTGAAGTCGAATATCGTGCCATGGCTATCACTATTTGCGAGCTTCAGTGAATATCCTTCTTGCTCAAGGATTTTCAAGTTCCCGTTTCCACGCTAATCCCTTTTTAGTGTAATAATCAAACTGCCCCGCACATTACTGCTAACTCTGTTTTTCACAAGGGAACTAAACATTTGGATATTCATTTTCATGTTGTACGTGATAAATACAAGGAAGTTTTCCCTCCTTTGTTTCCAGCAAGTTTCAGCTCGCCGATCTCTTTATGAAGTCTTTTCTTGGGTCTGCCTTTCTGAACTTCCTGTCCAACTTGGGTCTGTTCCATCATCATTAGTCTCAACTTGGGGGTGGGTGGGGTGTATAAATGTGCATACAGTTCTGCAGTTTAATTTCTGTTTCTTGCTCAATTTTAACTCCTTTTTACATATTCGCATTTTATACTCTATTTACATGTTGTTGTAGTTGTTTTTCTTAGCTTATCACTTCTAGTAGTGAAATAGCACATTTAGCATATATGCTCTTAATCCGAAAGATAATAAACATATTGTGTAGAACGATCAACGACAATGCGCCCCCAAATAGGAAGTAATAAACTCAAAGTTTAAAAAAAAAAATTTCCAAAAAGGTTCATAATACAATACCCCAAAGCCAATGATAGTCAGACTTCCTTGAAATTTAATTTCTTTAGAGTTGTTGATTGACATTTGTTCAATCTTTTTTTATACTTTTTAATATATGTAAATAGCTTGGTGAAACTTGTAGCAAGGGCATTCTATGATGACAACAAAAGGGGAAAACCAGTCGAAGATTGGAAGAAGTGACAGCAGGAGGGATTATTGTTGTCATGCTTGATGCTCTCACTAGGTAATTTCCTGTTTTTTTTTTTTTGTTTGAGCTGTGTTAAAATTTGTGGCCAAATCCCTAGACCCAGCCCATCTTATTGGATGGCTGGGACCGGTTCGCCTCATGATGCTTGGCCCATTTGCTCCCGGCCCTGGCCTATTCTCTAACTTGATCTACTAGGGTTACCCGCCTCCTTTTATTAGGTCTGTCTCTTCCTCTCTGTCATAACCCTAATCCCTTCACTCTACTCATCGTTTCTCTCAATATTCTCTCTGGTGTTGGGTCTCCCTTCGCCATTTCATATTTCTCTCCAGCGCCATTTTTCCTCGATTCTCTTTTGAAATTAAATGGGTTGTTCCTCTATATATTGTTGGCTTCAGTCTGGTTGAAGTCCAGAATTTGAAACCCTTCTCCTCTCTCTAATATCCTTCTGTGTTCATTGAAGTATTTTGTGAACTAACCTTAGTGGTTGACAGAAGATCTAAGCCTTTGTGGCCAAGGTTAATTTAATAGTCTATGTGGCAGTAGTGGTGCTTTTGTGGCCTAGGGTTAATTTAATAGCCTATGTGGCAGTAGTGGCCCAGGGTTAATCTAATAAGAACCGTGAGTGTGGGTTGAGGCCTTTGTGACTTTGGGTTTATATTGACTAGATCTCACTTTCTAAACCTTATTTATGTAAACAGTTGTGTTTCCTTTCTCTTTTATTCAGTGTAATACACTGTAATTTTAATTTCTATACTTGTATAGATATGTAATAGTTGGTAGGTCTGGTTCTTTGTTCTTTGGGATTGGCTTGTTGTCTAGAGGATTGATACCTTACCGTGGTATCATAACACTCTTTGCCTGGTAAGATCGTTCCTTTCGGTATTTTTTTTTTTTATAAAAACCCAGTCCAAAACCCCTTGCTATTTTTCTCAGTTGACCGAGCTCTTGAGGCTGCGATTATCCGAATTGAGGAATAGCTAGGGATCACTCTTAACTGCTAATTATCTATTTTATTATTTGTTTTGTGATCTTAATCTTTCTAATTATTCTGCTATTTTTTTTGTTTATATGGCTTGATAAAATTTACAACCTTTTGATGGTAAGTCTGATTTTTCTATATGCCAACATAAAATGAGAGGAATTTTAAAACAAAAAAAAGTGTTCAAAGCTATTGATGGAAAAAAACACTAATAATGTCCCTGATGATAAATAGATTAAAAATGATGAATATGCTTATTTTTCAATTATTCTTAATTTGTCTGATTCTGTTATTAGAAAAGTAGGAAAAAAGAATTATGCTAAGGAACTTTGGAATAAGTTAGAAGAAATCTTTACATCAACATCTTTACCCAGAAAGCTTTTCTGACTTGAGAAATTTTTTAGATATAAGCTTGATTTGTCTAAAAACATCGAAGAAAATTTGGATGATTTTTCAAAATTAATCCAAGATATAAAATTAACACAAGATAAGAACATAGATGATTAGTCTCTTATAGTGCTTCTAAATGTTATTCTTGAAACCTATGGAGATGTCAAGGCTGCAATTAAATATGAAAGGTATAATGTAAATTTAAAGACAGTGGTTAGTGGTTTAGAAAGCAAAGAAATGGATATTAAGCAAATAAACCCAGTCAGGATAAAAACTGAAGTTAATTTTGTTAAGGGTGGGACAAAAAATAGAAATTATGATTATAAGTTTGGAAAGTATAGCAAAAGTAGAGATAGAAGTAGAAGTAAATAGGTCATGGGCCTAAGTATAAACATGACAGACATAACTAAGATAGACATAAAGAAAAAAGATGTTATAAATGTGGAGGTAAAGGAGATTTTATAAAAGACTGTAAAAAGCCAAAGCAAAACAATACAAAAGAAACTGCAAATGTATCCGAGCAAACTTCTGATGAAGTTTATATGATTTGTGATATTAATTCTGCTAAAACATCTTGGCATATGAATGAATGGCTAATTGATTCTGGCTGCACTTACCAAATGACTCATTTTAAAGAAATAACAAGCTATAGGAGTAAAAAGTTGGGTTCTGTCTCTATGAAAAATGAAAAAATATGTGATGTTTGTTTAAGTTTTGAAATTTATTTCAAGTTTACATTAAGAAATGTTAAACATATCCTTGAATTATGTTATAATCTAATGTCTTGTGCTGTCCTTGAGGAGGAAGGGTTAGAAGGGAAATGGGATAAGGGCGTCATGATATTTAAGGCAGAAAAGAAAAGTAACTTGTATGTTTGTTCTGTTAAATATGATATTCTTGTTGTATTTATTTTAAAAACAAATAAAATTGAAATATGGCATAAAACGTTAGAACATATCAATATGCAAGAGTTGGAAATACTTCAAAAAATTGGTTTTTTAGATGAAAAATTTGTTGATATGAATATTTGTGATGACTGTGTTTCGGAAAAACAATGTAGAGTCCATTTTCCTGCTTTTCATTCCCCAAAATCCTCATCATCTTCCTGTATTTGAGATGATGTTCATACTGATGTATAGGAACCTGCTAACATTCCCGCACATAGTGGAAATAAATATTTTCTTTCAATAATTGATAATTTTTTTAAGAAAGTTTTTGTTTTCTTGATGAAGCAAAAATCTAGTTCTTTTTTAAAATTCAAAAATTGGAAAGGTTATTTTGAAAGCCAAACTGGTAAGAAATTGAAAGCTTTAAATACAAAAAATGGTCTGGAGTTTTATAACCAGTAGTTTTATGGTCTTTGTAAAGAATTTGGCATTAAAAGACATAAAACTACTCCTTATACTCCTCAGCAAAATGGAGTTGTTGAACAAATGAATATAACCTTATTAAATAAAGTAAGATATTTATTAATAATGTCTAGTTTGCCCAAAACTTTCTGGGACGAAGCCATTTTAACTATTGCTTATCTGATTAATCGTTCTCCTTCTGTTCCTTGGAAAATTGCTTGAATGTGTTTGGTCTGATAAAGATGTTGATATTTCTTCACTTCGCATTTTCAGGTGTTTTGCATTTGTTTTTTGCAAAATAGTGATAAACTTGATCCCTGCTCCCAAAAATATATTTTTATTAGTTATCTTAATGGAATTAAAGGGTATAAACTCTGGCTTATATACATGTATTCTTATCTTCTAATGTGGGCCTCATTGTATGGACAATGATGATGCTTGCATCCAGCATCTTGAATTTGGTCCAAGGTGGAGATTGTTAATATTTGTGGCCTAAATCGCTTAGGCCCAGCCCATCTCACTAGATGGCTAGGACTGGTCCGCGTCATGATGCTTGACCCATTTACTCGTGATCCTAGCCCATTCCCTGACCTGGTCCACTAAGGTTACTTGCTTTGCCCGCTTTTATTAGATTTGTCTTTCTCTCTCTGTCATGACCCTGATCCCTTCACCCGACTCATCGTTTCTCCCAGTCTTCTCTCTCTCTCTTCTTCTCTCTAGTGTTAGGTCGCCCTCTGCCTTTTCTTGTTTCTCTCCACTACCATTTTTCCTAGATTCTCTTATGGAATTAATTAGTTGTTCCTCTATATATTGTTGGCTTCACTCTGGTTTAAATCTAGAACATGACACCCTTCTTCTCTCTCTAATCTCCTTCTGTGTTTCTTGAAGTTCTTCGTGAACTAGCTTTAGTGGTTGACAGATCTTGTAGATCTAAGCCTTTGTGGCCCCAGGGTTAATCTAATAGCCTTTGTGGCAATAGTGGTGCCTTTGTGGCTCAGTGGTTCCAAGCAACCGTGAGTGTGGGTTGAGGCCTTTGTGACTTTGGGTTTACATTGACTAGATCTGGCTTTTTAAGCTCTATTCCAGTAAACCGTTGTGTTTCCTTTCTGTTTCAGTTTGTGTTATATTTACTGTAATTCTAATTTATGTACTTGTATAGATCTGTAAATCTTATTCTGAAAATTGTTGAATAAGGAGTTTTCAAACCCTATCAAAATCTGTAATAGTTGGTAGGTCTTGTTCTATGTTCTTTGGGCTTGGTTCATTTTCTAGAGGATTGATAACTTACAAGTTGTTTTGGCAATGACAAACAAGCTTTCTTGAAGCGCATAATAGAACTTTCCGAAGCCAATGACAAATAAATTTTCTTGAGACACATAAAAAAAGGCCTTGAAGTCATTAAAAAACAAACACATACTAAATATAAGAACTTCTAAGAATTTTTCAGACAAGAAATAACCACTCTAGTCAAAAGATTGAAATAGAGCATATAGCGAGAAAAAAAACAAAAGAAGTATATAAACGAATTATAGACCTTCCATGAATATAAAAGTTCAACCTCAAAATAAAGGTAACATTAAAGTAGCAATAAAGTCTTTAATAATTTATATAACTTCGTACTAAAATTACCATTCTCATACAGACATTATCTCCACCCTAGCAGCAGAGGCTAAAACCGCGCAATTGTGCTCTCGCTAAATCTGAATTAATAGCCCCTAGCTTCTAGAAAGAAATCAAAACTTTTGTATTTGGATATTGTTCTATAAAGGATCTAGCTATAACGCAAGGCTAACCTATTTCAAAATTATTTTCATACTTAGCTTCTAGATTTTTATGATCGGCACCCAAGGCAGACCAAGTCTACGAAATAGCTTGTGATTCGATTTAATTTCTAAAGATCCTTCGGATATATAGGAATTGGGAGATGCTGATGAAGAAAAATTCAACCTAGAAAATAAAAAGTTGACATTCTCGAAAATGATAAATTATATAATAATACTAAAAGGTACTTTCTATTATTAAGTGACTAAATATGGAATGGTAAAAAAAATGATTGTCTCTAATAAATGAAACCAAGAAATCAATTGAGGTTCGAGGCAATAATGTACAGAACATAAAAACCTATTTAGGTTCAAGGAGACAAAGTAGTCGTTACTAGAATGAACAAACCCCATAAAGATTCAAAGATATAATGTAGCAAAATACAAACATCTCATTAATGCAACAATAAATGATCAACCACTATATAAGTTGTAAAAAAAAATAGGTAAGAAAGAGAAGGAAAAAAGACTTCAAGGAGATTCTTGTGGAATGGGATCAAGATCTCATTTTCTATACTATCACTTTACTTGAAGCTTGTAAAAATAAAAAGCTCCAACACAATTCATTCGAATCGAGCAATTTTTCCTCCCATCAACTTGAAATGTCAATACATATGAATTTTCGGATGAGAAAGAGAGTGTTATACAATAGTAATTAATATATTAATCTTAAATATAGATTGACATATATATATATATATATATATATTACAAGAAAAATGACTTTTAACTACTAAAACATTTGCTACAATAAAAATATCATAATAAAAGGTTATAATAAACTACAAAAATAACCCCATAGCAAAAAGTTAAGGAAAACGAGGTCGTGTATTGTTTTTACTACAAATAAAGGCTGTAAAAAAAATAATGGTTTTTTATAAGTTAAAATAATTTATGTAAGATCTTTTGCTACAAAGTACCCTAATTGCAATCAATAAAATCGGATTCAAATTTTTTATCTCCTCCACAATTTTGTTATGATGTAATTTTATTTATATTATAGTTTAAAAAATTGTAAATCAATACACAAACGCTCACCATTTTAAAGTGAATTTTTGCCACTATTTTGCTACGAATGTGATGTTGGAACAAAAATGAATTTTTTGCGTAAAAGGGTATTTGTTATAAATTTTGTCTGTAGCGAAGCATTTGCTATGCCTGTATACATTACAGACATAAGTCGTAGAGAATCATAGCAAAAACATTTTTGCTACGAATTTTGGCCTTTGGTTATAATTAACTGCACGGTAGATAAAAGTCTTTTTTCTTGTAGTGATATATATACATTTAAGACAAAGAGAGTGTTACGCAATATAGTGTGTCCGACACCGTGTATCTTTTTATCTTTTTTAATTTATATTTTTGAAACATGAATACCACATCCCAATAGATGTATTCAAGCTGTATCCATATCTAATACGTATTTGATACTAAATCAAATAATTTTTTAAAATATCTTTTGCATTATAAATCTGAATATTACGTGCTCTTTAATAGGTCTAGCCTGATGTAACATCTAAAGCACCGCCAATCTCAACCACAAATTGTTCCATACAAGCTACGCAGCACCTAAAAAGTCAAAAGATATTATTTAATTTTAGTACGTATCAAAATACAATATTTCAATAAAAAAATTATATTTTATTTCATAAAGCCCCTCTTAAAATAATTATAATATGAAAATATAAAACCAATCTCCACCATGAAGTTTCTTTTACTTCGTAATATAAAATTAGCTCATTCACTCTCTGTATTGAAATATGAACTATTCCCTACATTATAAATAATAACAACCTAAAAAGTCATAGTAAATTGGTACTACTAGCTAGCCAAGGTAAAATAAATCCGATCTAATTAAAAATATACATTTTTTTTTAATCAACTTTTGTCACAATTTTACCTATAACAAAATATTTTGTTATAATTTTTAATGATGATCAAATTATTTATAATGACACTTTGGTTTTATCTGCTAAAACAATTTCCAACAACTACTATAAAGTCTTGGTTAACTATTGTTCTCCGTGAACTTTTGTTTGTAACGAGATCATATATTTTCTGATATCTCCAAAACACACCAATTACGGCGTTTGAATTGGATGAGACAGTTATATTTTTGGTCTTAAATAATATTATTTATTTGATTTCAATCCCTAAACAATCACCATTTATATTTTTTATTCCTAAAAATGCATTTTTTTTTATAATCTTTTGGCTATTTGGGTGTATGATGTGCATACTTGAGAAGGCCGAATGCAAGAAGAAAAACAAGGCCCGGGCCCCCCTGATATACCTGCCCATAGCCCAGGGGTCCAAGCAACCCTAGACGAAGGATGGAGGTCCATAGCACCCGTAGACTCGACCCATAATCACGACCTAACAAGGATGACTAGCCCAAAGGCCCATAAACCTGACAATCTCCCCTCTCCACGTGATCAACCGCCATGGTAGACCATGTCAGCCCTACAGTAAGGAAGGTCTCCTTGAAGCCTGGGCTCCCTGGCAACTAGGGCATCATGGCTGCTGAGATTCCTTGCAAACGAGGGGTCTCCCCCAACCGAATGATACTTTCATTAGATATATCCCGTTGTGGATGAGGATAATTTCAGGCTTATCCCATGACCTTAACCCATCCTCCCGAGACTCTAGAAAGAGGGACAAACCCCCTAGCAATTATCTTGCAAATTCACATATTTCTTTCAATTTATTCAACATATGTCTATCCATTATTACATTTATTTTATGTTCTTGTCTTATTTTTGTTCAGATTTAATACTAACTTGGGCGTCGGAGCTAACTTACTTTTTTGCAGGTACTTTCTCTTTTGGTCCATAAGCATTTCAGCTTAAGTCTCGAACGACAGTCCAGATTCATTGGACCCCTGCTATTTTTGCATGTATCAATTGGCGTCGTCTGTGTAAAACAGAGAGTTGAAGACGTAAGTAGCAATGGACACAACCCAACAATGCACCAAAAGGCAAAAGACCATAGAGATAGCTGGTAACGCTTAGGCCCTGCAGGCCGTGACTCGGACGTCCTTGGTACCCACTAGTGGAATGCAGTCCCAGGACCACCTAGGCCCGTTGATCTGCTGGCTGAGCCTCTACGTCAAAACACCTCCTCCGACACTTCTTCATGAGAGTTATCCCTCGCCCTCCTAGGAACTATCCAACAAATGATTGCAGCGGCCATTCGTGCGACACTGGTCTCCGCTCGTGTAGCAACTTCATTTAACGTGGATGCCTTCAAAGAAGAAGGTGAGAGGGGTCTCCCTATCCTTGCACCCCTAGTTGTAGGAGGTCCCACCTCAGTGCTTGCGCGCCTAGAATGTTATTAGAAGGGCCTCCAAGATGTCCAGTACCAGATTATAGGGGCACTTTTGGAAGATCAACAAGGTGTCCCCTTCATAGAAGCAGCAATGGTAGATGAGTTCCCTATGAATTGTCGTACTCCGGCTATTGTTGAGTATGATGTAACCATAGATCCACAAGAGCATCTCTCGCACCTTGAGAACGCAACCCTCCTTTAATCTAATAGGATCAAATGTTGTGTCTCCTTTAATCTAATAGGATCAAATGTTGTGTCTTCATCACCATTTTCTGGAAGGGGCCCAACAATGGTTCAATTAGTGCCCGTGGGAGCGATAGGAAGTTTTCAGGAGTTCCGATCCCTCTTTCTATAAAGCATCGAAAAATTGAGCTCAATCATTTCGCTGCATGACAAAAGGAAGGCAAACTTTTGAAAAAATACCAGAAAAAGAAAATATTCAACGAGGGGAGCTTCTTTAAGTCTTTGGCCAAGACGCCCGTCTCCAAGTTTGTTGCTCTCCTAGCCAGAGTGTGCAAAACATATCAACATAGAGGATGCTCAAACCTCCAAGAAGGAGAGTCGGGGAGAAAAAAACGAAAGAGGAGGCCCCCGCCAAGAAATCCAAGACGAGTTTCGAGATAAAAAGTCATCTTTCCAAAAAGTGAATGCTATGTATACTCCATTAACGATCCCTATTACTCAAGCTCTCATGGAAGTAGAAGGAAATGGCTTTATTGGTGCGCCCCAAATAGCTATGGATGGCCCCAATTGCCCTAAGTCTGATAAATTCAGTCGTTTTCACAACGATTATAGCCACACCATGAAGGAATATCGACATTTGAAAAAAAAAAATAGAGCGACTCATCCAGAAATGGTACTTACAGGAATATGTGTTGGGAAAAAGCTTAGGGGACAGGGCCATGTCAAAAACATGAAGATGGTAAGTTTAAGATAACAAAGGATTCTAGCCCGAAGCCCCTCCAGAAGTAGGTGCCCAGGTCTATGTCTGGAGGGAGGGTGGAGGCCCTCATGACACCCCGCACAAAGGGTGATGTGGATGACCAATTGGAGGTGATTCATACCATGGTAGAATGGCACGAGTGAGGGAGGCACATAACATAGCTATGAAGGGGGTCCGGGACGTGGAAGCTTTGGAAGATACCCCCCTCATCCATAGAGCGATCTGGGTCTAAAGCCTCTCATAATCATATTTCAATTATCACAACAATATTGGCCAATTATGAAGTGGGACAAATCTTTATAGATTCAGGCAGCTCCGCAGATATATTGTTTAACAAAACCTACGACCAAATGCAGTTGGAGGACATTCCCCTAAAAATGGTGAATACCTCTTTGTATGGTTTCACGGGTGAAGTGGTGCACCCTTGTGGCATGATCCTACTCCTCCTGACATTAGGGACTAGGTCCACTCAGAAAACTTGCTTATTGAAATTTCTAGTTGTGGATATACCCTCAGCCTACAATGTCATCCTAGGAAGGCCTTTCAGGCTATGGTATCTTTTATCACATGAAAATTAAATTTCCTGAACCTGGAGGCATGGGAGAGGCGCATGGGGACCTTTTGCACTCCCACAAGTGTTACATAGAGGTTGTTCAAAAAGGACGAAAGAGGGGCTCAAACGAAGTGCTTAAGGAAGAGTAGCCCTCAAGAAGTGAGGAAAAGACTCAATGTTGAGGGGAACTAAGGAAGAAGGAGAGACACCTACTAAGGTCCAACCAGCCGAGGAGGTACTAGCTATAGAACTTATACTCGGGAATCCAAAAAAAAAACTACCCAAATTGGTTCCCAAATGGAAGACACAATCCAAGGAGAAGTACTTCAGTGTCTACGACGAAATATAAATATTTTCGCTTGGACCCCCCATGACTTGGAGGGGAATGATTCAGGCGTTATCATTTATCACCTTAACATAGACCCCTACCTCAAATTTGTGAAGCAGAAGAAAAGGCACTTCAGACTCGAGAAAGATAAAATTACCCAAGTTGAGGTAGATAAACTATTAACAACGAGACATATCAGGAAAATACAATCCCTGAGTTGTTGTCGTATGTCGTTCTAGTACCTAAGCCAGGACGAAAGTGGAGGATGCAATAGACTTCAAGGATCTTAACAAAGCACGTCCTAAGGACTTTTACCACTTGCCCAGGATAAATTAATTGGTAGATTCTACGTCTGAGTGCAAATTACTGAATATTATGGATGGCTCACAAGGATACCATCAAATCATGATGGCTCCCGAGGATCATAAATGAATCAGTGTGACGCTCCTCAGTGCTAATACCATTTTATGCTAAGTTAATTTCCACGAATAATTATGATTATTTCCATAGATAACACAAGCCATTCGATAATTGATTATATCACATACTCCATCGATACAACTTGTAGGAGTGTCAGCTCTTTCACCATCTTTCTACATATCTCAGTCACATATAACAGACAAAATTATTATAACTTGCTCAGAAGTCATTCTTTCTTCTATTATATCATTAGCATTCTCAATCTAATTTATTGACTTGTGAGTGGAACACCGCGTAATGGCCCCACTTGACTCAGAATGAACAACATAGACTTTTTTCCTGGAGAGTGAATATAACCCAATGTCTACACTTGAAAAATGTTGCAGAGGGATGTGCTTGCGACTCAGTAAGTAAACAATCAACCCCAACTATACATGTAATTTTTTCTTTAGTTCAACAAGATAACAATAAGCAATAGATACCACATGTCACCAATTAGATTCCATTATATCTCATTTGATTAACGATACACACATCTCACAACAAGACAATCAATCAAACTCTTCTCTCTAGTATACTTACAAGATGGTGATTAGGATCTTTCTCCACCAACTCATCCTCACTTTCACCGTAATAAGTTTAAGTAACTCCCATTTGAGTGCGACACAGGCTAGATTTGCCACACAAGCTATCCACAAAGCCTAGTTTTCCACACAGGTTGAAGTTGCCAAATAGGCTAGTTTTTTATTATCAAAGGGGTATTCATATAATCATTATATTTAGTTTTCATTACTCCCTCATGTCTCCATATCACCTTTCTTGTAAGCAACTAGTCAAGTAAGACCACACATCATTACATCTCTTCAATCACATTCATATGGTCACATCCATACACTCTTGAAGCATGAAAAATACACTTTACATCATATTTCCACGATATCAGCATCCAAAGTACAACATCTAATGAATCATACAATCTTGCTTTCACCGAACCATCATTCAACCGAAACTGTGTGCATCAAATATACCTTCTTCCCAAGTATTAGCCACACAATCATATGTTTACATAAAAGGAAAATGGTGCACATATATATAGATGTTGTTAAATGTTACTTACCTTGCTTCCCACATAATCATTCAACTCAACCATCCATCAAGTATAGCCTCTTCATCGTTAATAGCAATTCAATCATAGATTTTCATAAAGATAATATAAAGATAAAATAGTACATATAGATGACATCAATCGTTTACTTATCATTGTGTATTGTTTTTATTTTTTTGAAAGTAAAATATTTTCTCTAATATTTATAAGAATACTTTCTGTATCATTCTTTGTTTCTGTAAATTGTGGATGTTGTTATTATTTTTATGAAATTCTGTGTTTTTTTTTATTTTTTTATTGTTAAAATGCATTTTGTATTAAAATTTTGTCTCAAACTAATTTTTTTAAACATTAAATTTTTCTTGAAAATTATTTTCTGAAATATTAAATATTGAATTTTTTTAATTTGAATACTTTAATAAATATTTTCTGAAAAAAATTCAATTTTTTCATGAAATTGCATAATTGCATAATTTCTGAAAATGATTTTTCAGAAATATTAATTTTTTTCTAAAATATTTTTTCAAAAACATTTTCTGAAAAAAAATTGTCTTTTTCTAAAAATATTTTCCATAAATTGTGTAATTTCTATAATATTTGAGAGATTTACTGTAATCATTGTGTAATATATAACATTATTGTGTAATATTTATAATTATTGTGCAATTTACGAAATGATAGGATCTCATTTTGTGCTTATTTTAGTAATATTTTAACCTATTTTGTGATCAAAATGCTCCTAATTAAATATTATTTTGCAGCATTAGGACAAATGAAATGAAAAATGAAGAAAAACACCAAAATGGAAATTCGAACGACTCAAACTCAATTTTTGGCAAGAAATTGGAGCTGCTTGGAATACCTTTTGATGAATAAAGAGTTTAACTAGGACTATAATTTTATTTCCTTAAGTCTTTAGTTCAATTAGGAATCTACTTTTAATCCTAGTAGAATTAGCTATCTAGTTATTATATATAGGGATGTAATTTACTTTATGATTAAGCTTTTGAACTCCTCTATTTCTCTATGTTTTTATGATATTTTCTTACTTTACTTTTCATGTGTTCTTCCATGAGCATGTCTAGTTAATTCTTTCATTCCGGTTGAAGACTTGGTGAATGCTTAAATCCAACGAGTTGTGAGATCTAATTTATGCTTTCTACTTTTATTCATATTGGTATTTGTGTTGTTCTCTGTGCTTTGATTACAAATAATCTGATTTATTGTTAAGAATATTTGCCTAGCCAATTGAACTTGCAAATCCGTAATTATTTATTTAGTTCGATAACTAGTGGTAATATAATATAATTGATCATGTAGAAGTTTTTGATTATATTATGGGGAATGCACAATCTAACCTAAATAAATCCTTGTAGGAATTTATTGATTAGAATTGGGTCTTTCTAGTTCTTAATGTTGTCAGTAATAAGGAAAAAATATTTTTTTAGTCCGTCAAGTATGTTCAATTTTAGTTTTAGTCCTATAAGTATGCCCATTTTTTATTAACTCCAGTAACTTGCAAAATTAATTAGTTTTAGTCCTCCGGTCGATTGAATTTATAATTTGCATTGGAAAAGTGACGTGGCATGACACCTAGATGTGTTTTTATTGATTTATAATCCTATGTGGCTAAATTATAATGTGGAAGAAAAGTTGGCCATCTTTTGGAGGGAAGAAAGGTGACTTTTCTTCTCTCCAAACTTGCACAAAAGATGACAAACTTGTATTCCACATCATAATTTTAGCCACATAGGATTATAAATCAACAAAAACGCATCTAGGTATCATGCCATGTCACTTTTCCGGCTCAAATTATAAATTCAATCGACCGGAGGACTAAAACTAATCGATTTTGCAAGTTACTGGAGTTAATAAAAAATAGGCATACTTATAGGACTAAAACTAAAATTGGGCATACTTAACGGACTGAAAAAATATTTCCTATTAATAATTACATCATTTATATAACAATTAGAATAGTTATAAAAATTAGTGTAATTTCATATTTTTAATAATCCCATGTGGGTGGGCAAATTTGTGTTCCTGGTCTTCCATATTTGGCTGCTAGTTATACTGGGCGAACGTGGACTTTTAGAATGAGTCCGTGAAGAACAACTCTGTGGTGTCATCTGCTATCTATTGTTGGGAATTCCATCGACATGCACAATAGGAAGATGGTAAGTAATATATATATATATATATATATATTAAGATTTTATGTTTGATTCTAATACAGGAGACAGAGCTCGTTCAGCCTGTCAAGAAAATGAAATTATTTGTAAGATGCTACAAAAGGAAGGCCGAGGCGGCTTGAGCGGTCCGAGGGCACTGAGGTGGCGGTACATAATAGTAAAACCAAAGTATACCCGTTTTTCAATTTGATCACCCTAGGTTTCCAACATCCATCTGAGTACCCCCGTTAAGTTTCAACCTAATTTTGATGGAAAAATTAGGTGGGAGCTTGTCTATGTAAGGGTATATTTAGCTGTCATTTTATTCAACGCACGAGAAAATTGTACTTTGATTCATTTTGATTTCAATTTCATAATTGATGACAATAATTTAACAGCAACATTTGATGGTTCCTTTAACCATGTAGCATACTAGGTCGCATCGGTAGACGGGAAGGAGCGAGTAGATTCCAGACTCGCAGGGTACCTCCACAGGTCAGGTGTGCCACGACTTGCTCACACTGTCACAAGTCTGGACATACTTGAGAGACCTACTTCCAGCTCCATAGGACTCCTGATTTGTACAAGGCCCTTAGCGACAATAGAAGAGGCAAGGGATTGACAACTTTCAAAGGTTTTGCAGCCACCACCACTGATGTGAAGGAGGTCGCTGAGAGCTCGACCCCTACAAAGCAGATCGCTAAATTGATAAGCGTCTCATCAAGCTTATGCAAAAAAGGGACGTGCCATTAGATCCACTCACAATAGGCTGTGCCAACTTTGTGTGCGACACCAACGAAGACTTCGTTGGTAATATGTCTGAAACTTCTATTGACTTAGGTTGCTGGATTATAAACACAGGGGTCGCAATCACATATGATCTAATCTTGCCCTCTTCCACTCCTACTCTAAACCTCTGCACACACACTCCATAATCTTATCCAATGGAATTAAGAAGGTTGCACATTACATTGGTGAAGTTCATTTGAACAATGAAGTTACACTCACCAACATCCTCTACATTTCTTCCTTTTTCGTTAATTTGCTCCCGGTCGCTCAACTGTGTTGTAATGAGTCATACTTTTTCCAGTTCGCTAAATCCAGTTGTGTCTTACAGAGGATCGGGTAACTAAGAGAAACCTAGTTGTGCGATCCCTACTCAAGAATCTCTATGTCATCGGACAATATGGTGTAGACCTCCTCTTACAACCTGCGACCCACTGTCATGCCACATCCTCTTCCTATTTTAATACCTGTAATGCCTCTTCTTAGCACCATAGATTAGGACATGCACCTTTACAAGTGCTGAAACAAATTCCTATATTGCACCTAAACAATGAATCAATAAATCTGTCTTGTGAAACTTGTCATAAGGCTAAGCAAACACGAGTTCCATTCCCTTGCAATGACAAACAGTCTAATGCTCCCTTCGATCTTGTTCATGTAGATCTTTGGGTACCATATAGAACTCCCACTCTCTCAAATTGTAACTACATCTTAACCATTCTAGATGATCATAGTCGCAGTCTTTTGACCTATCTCTTTCATCAGAAATCCCAAGTTGCAGCCACTCTCAAAACTTTCCCCAACCTTGTTCTTAACCAATTTAATAATACTGTCAAAGTTTTGCGATCTGACGATGGATCAGAATTCATCAATGACAGCTGGCGTACTCATTGTAGCGACCTAGAAATTATTCACCAAACCTCTTGTGTTTATACCCCTTAGCAAAATAGAGGGTTGAGCGCAAACATTGTCATCTGCTCGATGTAGCACGAGCTCTATTATTCCAAGCTTCCTTGCTCATAAAGTTCTGGGGGGAATCAATTCTCACAGCAACTTACCTCATAAATCGAATCCCTTCAAAATTACTTCAGTGGAAAACTACTTATGAGCTCTTTACGACCTCCCTCGTACCTACACCCATATTCGCACCTTTGGATGCCTTTGCTATGCGACCAACATTGATCCCCATAAACACAAATTCGAGTCTAGGGCCCTCAAATATATCTTGATAGGGATACAGACTATACGACCTTGAAAATAAATGCACTTTCATCTCTAGAGATGTACAGTTTTATGAGGACCAATTTCCTTACTCCACCATAGATCCTGAGACAGCGACCTGCTCACTACCGGTTGTTACTTCACATACCGACCTCGACACCTACAGTCCTCAATCTTTTCCTTCCACTTCCTCATCACCAGATACTCCCACTATTTGCAGCTGCTTGCCTGCACCTCCTCTTCGTCGATTTACCAGGAATACACAACGACCAACCTGGCTTGATGATTGCATATGCCATAGCCGATCTACCTCATCCATTCTTCCAAATAGCCCAGCATATATGTCTTTTGTGGCCTCGTTGTTTGTTTTGCAGGAGCCCAGGTCGTTCGCAGAAGCTGTCCAGCATCAGGAATGGAGAGATGCAATGCGATGCGAATTAGATACCTTGGAGAAAAATAATACCTGGTCGTTGTCTCCATTACCTGAGGAAAAATGGGCAATTGGATGCAAACGGGTTTACAAAACCAAGCTGCAAGCTGATGGCACGGTGGAAAATCACAAAGCTCGTTTGGTGGCAAAGGGTTTTAATCAGGTCGAAGGGGTCGATTACACGGACAACTTCTCTCTGGTCGCAAAGACTGTCATAGTGTGACTATTTCTTGCTGCTACTGCAGCTCGCGGATGGTCTCTACAGTAGCTTGATATCAATAATGCCTTCCTACACGGACATTTGGATGAAGATATCTATATGACTCCACCTGAAATATACATTGTGGCTCCGCACCTAGTTTGCAAATCGGAGAGGTCTCTATACGAGCTGAAGCAAGCATCCCGCCGATGGAACATGGAATTCACGCATCGTCTCACCGCCTATGGTTTTCATCAATCAGCCCATTATCACTGTCTCTTCATTAAGCATACCCCTATAGGTCCCATGGCACTTTTGGTTTATGTAGATGACATATTACTTACTGGACCCTCTTTGTCAGGAATTCAGGAGGTGAAAGACTACCTACACGACCTGTTCACTTTCAAGGATATTGGTGACGCTCGCTACTTTCTTGTGCTAGAAATTGCTCGCAGTACGTAGGGTCTATATGTTTCACAGATAAAGTATGTTCTGGACATCATTCGAGACACAGATCTCAGTCAGGCTAGGTCGACCCCTACGCCTCTACCCCAGGGCTTGAAGCTACGATCCACTACTGATGAACCGCTTTTTAATCCTGATTCATATCGACGCCTTATGGGATGTTTACTATACTCGAGTTTTACTCGCTCGGACATCTCATACTCTGTCCAACAGCTCAGCTGATTTCTCACGTATCCCTGTGACTCTCACTGGCGTGCTGCCCTACATATGGTTCGTAACCTTAAAGGTTGTCCTTCAAAAGGATTGGTCTTCCCTTCACATAACTCTTTGGTGTTGAAGGCCTACTGCGACGCGAATTGGACCTCCTGCCCAGGTTCCAGGGGCTCGCTCACTGATTTTTGCATATTTCTTGGACCAGCCTTATTATCCTGGAAGACTAAGAAACAGGCTACTGTCTCCAGGTCGTCTGCTGAGGCAGAATATCAGAGTTTTGCTGCCACTATCTGCGAACTGCGTGGCTCACGTACATCCTTACTAATCTTGGTTTTACTACTCCTATGGTCATCGATCTCTTCTGTGATAACAAAGCGGCTCTACACATTTTGGCCAACCCTATGTTCCATGAATGAACTAAACATATCGAACTAGACTGTCATTTAGTTCGTGATGCCTACAAGGAGGCCTTCATCTCACCTTCCTTTGTGCAAAGTTTGTTGGAGCTTGCTGATTTGTATACTAAAATCTTGCCCATTTCCACCATCACCACCATGCTTTTCAAGTTGGCCTTGTTCTCGTTCGAGCTACGTCCAACTTGTAGGGGGCTGTTGAGAATTTTATCTCTCGGACCTATGATTTTGAGATTGAATACCAAGTCGCATCCGTTGAGGTCGTGGTCCATGACAGTCATCGCGAGATCGCACTTGAGCTAATGCAGTTCCCATTGCAGCACTCCATAAGGTTGCTATTTCTGAGGTCACATCTCAGGTCGCACATGCCACATCTACAGATTTGTTAGATACAAAATAGATACTCCCTAACTACCTTTTTTCTCTTTTATGTAACAAATTTGGTTAGTTAGTTTGGTGGTTACGCTCATTGTATATTTAATCCCTTGTATACCTTCATTTGTGGATGATGAGTATTATTATAGAAAACTAGAGAGGATTTTCTCTACAATGACTTTCTCTTGCATTCCTTCTTGCTTTGAATATATGAAATTCAATAGGAATTTAATTCTTATTACTACAAAGGAAGGATACCGACATAAGAAATGCACTTCATTAGTTTTTGGATTAAACATATTTTGTCCCTTTGAACTATTTTTAATATAATATTTACTCCTTAAACTAACAAATATAACACTTATTCTTTTTAGTTGGACAAAATTATCACTCATATCTTAAATAATTATATTATTCTCAATATTATAACTACTAATTTGGTTTGGAGTAATAAGTTAATGTGTATAATAAAAACACAACAAAATATAATATCCCAACAACTAATATATACTTTTGGAAAGAAATTGAGAATAATATTGAGAGTAAATATATTTTTTTTCATATTTTTAAATAAAGAATAGATATGTAATTACATTTCTATTGAAAAGATTAAATATTTATTAACTTAATTTTGTTACCTGATTAATAAAATCTTGTACGTGAAATTTTTTTCTGTATTTATTTATACTCATTTATCACTTAACTTTGAGTCTGTAAAATATAATAAAATTTTAACTATTTAATTTACTTATTATATTTTACTTTATTACAATTAAAACATATTTTTTAAATTAATTTTTAATTAAACTTAAAATATAAAATTGTTAGAAAAAGAAATTCTTTGAACTAAATATATATTATAATATAAGGACAATATTATTCAAATATTTAGTTGGAAATGATAAGTGTTATATTTGTCCCTCTATACTTTTTAAAATCGAGCAATTTACCTTCTTATATAGTGATATATATTGTTTCATTTTAAAAAAAAATATAGGGAGCTAATTGTTGTATTTTAAAAGATACGGGGAGGTAAATCACTATTTACTTTTTTATAAGGGGATAATTTGCTCATTTGCGATATCACAAGGGGTTGTTTGCATTTTTCCCCTATTGTAAACATCAAACTTATACATTATACGACTTATCACAATGTAATTATCCGGCTATAATCATCATGTATCCGAAATCTTTTTTATCTAAATCAGTTCTGATCAAATCAAAATAATTACACAGTAAAAAAAATACTCGTGACATAATTGGTCACTTTCAGTAAACGTATGTTAATTATTGAGTAAAAATATCCGGACCTGCAAAGTGAAAGAGACCTCATTCTTGTTGCGAAATAATGGAATGGCAAACAGAGGCACCCATTTATTCACTTGTTGCCAGAAAAATGTCAACCCCACCAAGAACAGGGCCAAACTCGACAGCTAGTTCTTGACGTACACGACAACAACTGATCCATCCGTCATATGTCCAAAAGATTTTATTAATTATTTTATTCAAAATATAAATTAATTCCTATTTCATTACGTCTTAAGAAAATATATATTTTATTTTCTAAAAAGCATCTTAAAAAATGAGGATATGATATTCTTGCACGAAACTTTGATTTTGTTGTCTAATTTTTTTGTTTAAATAAACGATTACTTGTGAGTTTCTTTTCAGAAATATATTTCAAACATATGATTATGACTATTATAGTTTTTTATGTAATAGTTTTTACGCATCACATGAATTATCATAACTCTCTTTAACAATGATTATATAATTGTCATGATTAAAAATAAATCATAATAAATAGTTATTGATCACCATCAAGCAACGGTTGTTGGCCTTGATTTTTGTGAGTGTAGCTAAAATATTTCGTTATAACATGGCAAAAATATTTGCAATAATTCGTAATCAGGAAACATATTTCGATGGTGGATAAGTTGAATTTTTACAATTTTTTCATTTAATTATGATTAATAATAATTATTAAGTGTGATTTTAATTCATAGCCAATAATAGTTTTTTTAATGCTATCTTATAACCCATTATTTAAAAAATAATTATTCTCCACATTATTGTGGACGCTATGATCATACCTAGAATTTATGGTTTTGATGGATACATAAATAATTGATACCCATGCTACAATTATGATTAATTAATATTTTTATAATATTTTAAATTTTTACCTTAATAATTAGCTAGGGTAAATTACGTTAATGATCTCATATATTAGATTTAATTATACAGGCAATTCTTATATTTTATAAAATTACAAATATATTTTTTAAAAAAGTGTCAGTATAATATGTATACCTTAGGGATTGCTCGACTAGACATTCACAACATAATAGAATGTATCCTTTATAATTGCAATTTCAACTCGAAGGATTTATTTATAATTTTACAAAGGACGGAAATCATTCATATAATTGAACCTAAAAAATCTCTATATAATTACCTTAATAATTAAATATATAAAAAATGTATATTTCTTCTCCTATACCCAAATATATATATATATATGTCATTTCAATCAAATACATTTCGTCACACTCTTTTTCATATTTTTTTATAGGATTTAATCCAATTTATTCTTTTTTGATATTATAAAGGGATAATTATGATCATCCTTTTTACACAAACCACCCTTCACTTTTGAAAAGTTACAGAAATCATCCTTAACAGCCTTTAAAACTCAAAAATGCCCCTGTTGACTAGGTCAATCATTAAAATAATTTTTCAAATACAGAAATAACTTTAGGGGTGTTTCTGTAATTATCAAAAGATAGAATGGGTATCAAAGTAATATTTATGAAGATTAGTAATATGATTCCATATATTTTTTTATTATTTATACTAATTTTTAATTTAAATTTAAACTTAAATTATTTTATGAACTTTTTTATTGAATTTCTATATAAAATTGCACCTTTTAATAATTAAAATATTACATTATTCAATTAATATATAAATAAAATTAGTTTATAGATTATAAATTTAAATTAATTTATCACACTTGTATAAAATTATTAAAATTAAAAGATTAGTTATCTTCTATTTTTATTTATAACTAAGTTTTACTAAAATGATAGTTAAGAATAATTTATGTATTTTATATAAATCTAATTAGAATAAATAAAATGAATTAATTTGCTTACTAAAAAATATTTTAAAGAAACGGAGGTTAGGGTGGGCATGACGGTGTGTTTGGGGAAGAAGGGATAATATTTTTAAAATAAATAATTTAATGATTTAAAAGATCTTTTTAGTAAATAAATTATTTATTCTATTAATTCTAATATGATTTATATAACTATATAAATTATTTTTAATTTTAATTTTAGTAAAGTTTAGTTATAAATAAAAATAGAGGATAAATAATCTTTTAATTTTAATTATTTTACTAAGGGATAATTTATTTATTAATTAAATAAATTAATCTTTTAATTATTAAAAGGTGCAATTTTATATAGAGGTTCAATAAAAAAGTTTAATATAATAATTTATATTTAAATTAAAATTAGGAAAAATAATAAAAAAAAATATAGGGTCATATTACTCATTTTCATAAATATTACTTTAACACAAGTCAACAGGGGCATTTTTGAATTTTAAAAGTTGTTAGGGGTGGTTTCTGTAACTTTTCAAAAGGGATGAGGGGGTGTAAATATAATTATCCCTATTATAAATGAACGAAAAATACCCTCTATAAGAAATAGTAATTTACCCTCTGTATTTTTTAAAATAAGGAATTTACCTCCCTAGACAGAGAAGTAAGTTGTTTTATTTTAAAAAATACAAAGAGATAAATTGCTGAATTTTAAAAAATACAGAAAAATAAATTCTATTTTTTTCTCATAGAGGGCTAATTGGCTCATTTATAGTATGACAAGAATATTGCTTGTATTAAATCCTTGTTCTTTTTGTAACATGTGATTCATTATATTAATATGTGAACTCAAAAACTAGTTAAATATAGTAATAATTCAAAAATAGGACAAAATGCATAAAATCCCCCTGTATTTCAAATAGTTTGCAAAAAAAAAACTCTCTTGTTATGAAAATAGGATAAAAGCCCCCTTTGTTTTGTAAAACTCATCAACAAACACCCCGCTGCTAGTTTCTTTCCTAAGGCTCTAAGACTCAAAAAGTCTGACTTATTCCCTTCTTACATTCACTTACAGTGAGAATTGCCTGCCCTATAATTGAAGAAAAAAAGGCTAATCCCCTCTAGTCTAGCTCATAGCCAACTCTCATCCCCTGCCGCTCATAGTTCTTGCTTTCATCCGAGGGTAGAAGCCTTAGGGAGGAGTTGATTAACATTCTTACGCTTTGGGGACTGGTTTAGGAGTCATTTCTTTCCAGATAGGCAAGAAATTAACCGAAGGTGCATTACACGTGTTTTTTGTGCATGTGGGGGTATTTTTTTAACTGTTTTTACCATTTTCTTAGGTTTTGTTTACTAAAATACCCTTTTGTAATTTTATTTTATTTTTATGTTTTTATTAATTTAAATTGAAATATTAAATATTAAATTAAATTATATTTAAATTCAAATAATTTTAAATTGTTAATTGTGAAATCTAAAATTATTTTTAATTAATTAAAAATATATTTAATTAAAATAATTATTATTATAACTATTCTTAATTAGCCAAAATATTTAATTATTATAATTATTTAAAATATTCTTACTAAAATATATTTTAATTAATATAAATAAAATTAATTGAAAAAATTTAGAAAAAGAAAAACTAAACAATTTCACCCCTTTTTCGCCGGAAATTTGTTTCTAAGTTTTCGGCGCCTTCCGGACGATTTTTCGACGGCCAATGGTACCATTCGAATTCTCTCTCCAAGACAAACATTTATATATCTTCAATTTGAGTTTTTGCCAATTAGAGAGATTGTGCTCAAACCACGACCGCCGAACATGTTGCTGTCCATTCATCTCCGTCCAGTTGAATCTCAGTCTCAAACCACCACCGTAAGACTCGTCTTTTCAAGACAATTCTAAACCAACCTCACCCAATTTGATAAAAACTTTACGAAAATATGACGATTTTAATAAATTGCGCTGCCGCAAGGCCCACAACGAGATGGTGGTGGGGTGGGGGGGGGGGGGGAGCGGCGGTTGGGGTGGGGTAGTTAATTTTTTTAATATATAATAATAATATATTTTTAAAATTTTATTATTTATATATAATATAAGTTAAATAATTTGTTGAATCTAGAATTTTTATTTAATACTGTTAGTTGGATTTAACGGAAATGAACAATTGAGCTAAGTTTTGCACAACACAAGAGAACTTTTAGCCTAATCTCATAATAGTAGGATTTGTTTTTTTACAAACTTTTTGAAATACAGGAAATTTTATGCATTTTATCCTAAAAAGATACATCCAAATAAGATTAAAAAACACCAGGAAGTACTACAACACTAGATATATACCCAGGTTTCTTAATTGAAGCCGACATCCTTTTGATCACGAGGCTTCTGTAACTCTTCCACATTGAGATAAGGTAAATTAATCGTAAGAAATCAACCATAAAATCTACTTTTTCGCATCTAAGAGGCGAATTCTCATCATTTAGCATCCAGGCTCAGGCTACTCTTCAAAGCAGTAGCAAGATTCAAGAACTAATGGAGAAAAGGGTGGCGATCATTGGGGCTGGAATCAGCGGCCTCCTCGCCTGCAAATACGCAGCATCAAGAGGCTTTAACCCCGTTGTGTTCGAGGCAGACGAGCAGGTTGGTGGGCTGTGGAATCACACCATTGAGTCCACCAGGCTCCAGAACATCAAAGATTTCTTCCAGTTCTCTGATTTTCCATGGCCGTCTTCTGTGCAAGACGCGCTGCCTACCAACGCGCAGCTGCTGGAGTATCTGCAGTCTTATGCTCGTCACTTTGAGCTGTTGCCCTACATAAAGTTCAACTCCAAAGTCGTCAGCGTAAGTTACGTGGGAGAAAGTGAGGAGGAGATGCAGAGTTGGGAACTGTGGGGTGGGAGTGGAAAGGCGTTTGGGTCCAAAGGGAAATGGAACCTAAAAGTTCTTCACACCAAAGAAGAGTCTGTTGAGGTAAATTGATATAATATGCTGTTTTGTAATGATTAATACATTGATATTAGTTTGTTGGAATCAAATTAATTAGAAATTAAGTATATATATATTTATTTTATGTAATTAATTATTTTTTTTAAATTATATAATTAATTATACGATAAGTATGTTGTACTCACTGTATAATTAATTTAAATTTATTTAATTATGATAAATAATATTAATTTATCTTAATTTTAAAATGTAATTATTTATAATATGAAAAAAATTCATCTTCTTGTAGAGCAATTACGAAAGATAGCTAACCGGTGATTTTTGTTGTATGCATGACATCTGTCTCTGTCTCTCGCTCTGTCAAAGTTTGAAGTCTTGACAAGGATCTTAATTCATGATTGTTTTTGTAGTATTATAATATTTACCACAAATTTTAATCGTAACTACGAATATTTGTAATCAATAATAATTGTTTTAGTAAAATTTGTAGAAAAAATTTGTATAAATAGCCCATACATCATAAATTGTACATAAAACTATTCCTATATGTTATACATAATTGATGAGTGTTGTTTATTATAAGAGTATATTTATTTTTTCATAATGAGAAAATATATATGCAGGAGCAATTTATCTCTAAACTAAGTAATATCTATTTCTTCTTGGGTTTAATTTTCTTTTTTGTTTGTGGACATATTTTAATTTATATCTTGCAATTTTCCGAAAAGCTTTCACAGTTTTATTTAGTTATCAATTATATGACAAATATAATATAATCATCGTATAGTTATCTTTGTTTGCTGGACCCAGTTCGACTTAGAATCTGTGTGACTAGCTTCAATTCTTCGACCCCAATTTGGCTAGAATTTAATGGATTAAAGGCAATTTTCGTCACCTAATTTCAGGTCATTCTCGTTTTAGTCCCCTAAGTTAATAGAATTCCATTTTGGTCCCATAAAACTGAAAAAATCTCAATTTTGGTACAAATTTGGTCGGAAAGTTAAGTCACTCGCCGGAAAAAATCACATGTCGCATGTGACTTTTTAAATCGGGGCTTGCATTGTGATTGGCTGAAAATAAAGGGCTGAAAGGCAATTTTCGTCCCCTAAATTCATGCCAATTTCCGGTTCAAAGTGCAAATAGACCTCACTAGATTGTATGCATGCCTGGACTTATGTAGCTGATGTCTGCTATTTGCTCTGTATCTCTCGCTTGTGGTGCATGGCAGGAGTATGTTGCTGAATTTGTGGTTATCTGCATCGGAAGATTCAGCGGCCTGCCAGAAATCCCGTCGTTCCCTCCAGGATACGGCCCCGAAGTTTTCTCAGGAAAAGTGTTGCACTCCATGGACTACTCTGCTATGGACAATGCCAGCGCTGCAGAGTTCATCAAAGGAAAAAGGATTGCGGTAATCGGTTCAGGGAAATCCGCAATCGACGTTGCATTTGAATGCGCAAAGGCAAATGGTAAGGACTTTTCTCCTACATTTGTATATATACGGTTCATGCTACTGCATGAAATGCTTTGTGGAGTTAAGAGGATGTGATGTTCGGAAATTTTGTATATATTCTAATTTATGGACTCGTCCGACAGGGAACGACATCCCTTGCACGGTGATCCAAAGAACCATTCACTGGATGCTTCCTCACGATGCGCAGCCATGGGGAGTCAGTTTGGGTTTCTTGTGTTTCAGTCGCTTCCCCGAGCTACTGGTTCATAAGCCCGGTGAAGGCTTCTTATCCAGCGTCCTGGCGACGTCACTTTCGCCTTTGGTAAATCAACCTTCTTGTACTCAGAAACACATTTTTTGTGTTGAATGTCGAGACAAATAGCATGCTTATTCGTCTATATTTTTCTCCACATTTTAGCGATGGGGGATGTCTAAGTTCATTCAAAGCTACCTAAGATGGAAACTTCCCTTGAAAAAGTACAATATGATTCCAAAAGAGAATGTTCTCCAAGAAACGTCATCTTGCCAGATACTCTTTCTACCACCATACTTCTTCGACAAAGTGGAAGACGGAAGCATCGTTTTGAAGAAATCGCACCACTTTAGATTCTGCAAAGAAGGTTTGATCCTGGATGGAGAAGATGATCCCGTTGAGGCAGATATCGTGATCTATGCAACTGGATATAAAGGTGATGAGAAGCTCAAAAACATCTTTTCTTCTCCGACTTTTCAGAACTGCATGGCAGGATCTCCAACCTCCGCAATTCCTCTATACAGGTAAAGTATTGAAATATACATACGTGTATGAATGTGCCCCTGACCTATTTACCAATCTCTAATGTTGCTTCTGGGAATAATTACATTGACGCCTCCTGAACCTAAGTAATGATGTTTTCATTACATTGACTCGGTCCCAGTGTAATGAAAATAGAACTGACAAGAGGTGTTGGTGTAGTTATTCAGACAAATGATCCGCCTGTGCGATGATCAATTTGCGCTACTGCAGACAAATGATCCATCCAAGGATTCCACAGCTAGCGGTTATAAGCTACTCGGAGTCTCTTTCAAATCTCTATACATTCGAGATGAGGTGTAAGTGGCTAGGATACTTTCTGGACGAGGCCTTCAAGTTGCCGAGCATTAAAGAAATGGAAGAGGACATCAAGATTTGGGAGAAGTATATGAAGAGATACTCAGCCAATGGTAAGTCCAGACGAGCTTGTATCGGAGGTGTTGCCATCTGGTACAATGATCAACTATGCAAAGATATTGGATGCAATCCAAGAAGAAAGAAGGGTTTTTTCGCAGATTTATTTGAGCCATATGGATTGGCGGACTACAAAGAATTATAAACCCGGCTTCTAATTTATCGCGATGATCTTCGAGAATGAAGAATAGGGAACTCGGCATTTCGCCTATTATAGATTTAGTTAATTTCTCATAAGTTCAATGTTTGGAACTTGGTTGTAGAGGGCTCAGTCGGTCTTTAATTGGTGCAGAAACCTTTTTAAAAAATGGCTAAAATATCGACTGCCATAAATAATTATCGATCAAATAATGTATTAATCCTTGCATATGTTGGGAGAATCATAATTATTGAACTGAATTCCTACATTACATTTGCAGGTAGAGGAGTAATTGAACAAACATTGGATAAGACAGTACCCGACTGAATATTTACTCCAAAAAGGACTTATTTTACCTAATCGTAACATGTGACTTTTAAAAAGCATTCTAAGTTATTTAAGCTCTCCCCTTCTTTCCTTTGAATTCCAATTCAATCCAGTAGGGCACACCAAGAGGGTGTTCAGTTGAGGTCATAAACTTTTAAAATAGTTATACGATATTTGAAAGCTTATAAGGTCTTGAAAATTATTTGGCTAACTTGTTTTTAAAAAGCATAAAAGATCACAAACTTAGATGTTTTGGATATTATTAACTTTTTTTTTAAAAAAAAGTTAACTTCACCCAAAGATTTTTAATCTTAACATCCAACAGACAAAAGCCACTCGTAATTTTGTTAGTATTTCTCTTTCACCTTTTATAGAATTGACATCCCCCCAAGCAAAATTATTTATTTATAAGATTTTAAATCCGAATAACTTGACAATTTTTTTTGGTCATCATAATAGTATGAACATATTATTATGTCAAATACTCTACATCTCGTAGACTTTAATATATTCAAACAGTTTAAGAGCTTATGTTTAAATTAAGATTTCGTAATTTTGAACTTTTGCTACAAGAAAATAGTTAAATAGCTACGAAAAAATTTGATGCTAAAGTTAGATCGAGATAATTAGTAACTAAAATTTTCGTAGCTGATTTATTCTATTTAATATGTATTATAAACAATTCATTGCTAAATTCGCTAGCAAGTAAATTTTCATTGCTAAATATTAGCAAATAAATTCTTGTATTAAATAATGTGATTTAACAACACGAATTTTACTTGGTAATTGCATCGACACTAACCTTTTTGGGGCTTATTGCAATTTTGGTCCTGTATTTATAAGGGGTTGCCAATTTTGGTCCTCTAACTTTTGGACTTGGCAATTTTAGTCCTATAACTTTCAAATATTCATAATTTTGGTCCTTCAGCCTCTTTTTATGACCATTTTTCCCTCCTAGCTAAAATGAACCATGGTCTACTACATGCTTCAAGTTAGGCCTAACATGATTTCGAAATAAATTAAGCCCTCATAAATTCGTATCTTTTTTTGACCGCCTTGTTCCCGGGTATTCCAAGTCTTTGATTTTATTGATTCCTCCAACCACACTACCACAGTAGATGGTTCGCAGGTACTTTACTTGGCTCCTTCAACAAGAAATAGCACAACCCTATTTTGTTTCCTATATTAGGCGTAGAACATACTCCGATATAGGGACTTAATAGAACCTTGGACAATAAATTAAACAGAAGTCTTACTTTTATTGAAGAAATGTATGAAATATTACATAGATATTATATTCTCCATTGGAGGAAATTATTTAGCCTCTCATGTGATAAAGGACTTAACTTGTTAGGGAAACCCGCATAAACTAAGAAATTTGAAAATACAAAGACTCGATTTGAAATATTATGTTTTGAGGAGTTGGAGAAGTTTTCTGATGATTCCCATCTACTTCATTACTTCCTTATTTATAAGTGTTCCGCAGACTTCAAACCCGGACTTCGATTCAAACTCTTTTTTTGAACGTCACTGCGTTCGTCATTACCGCGTCCTTTCCAACTGTTGGTCATAATGGCTTATTGGCCATGTGATTGCTAGCTGAATTTTCAATTTTTTGACTGTTGGCTTCTGTTGTCTTCTGTTGACAGTCTCTTTAACTTTTATATTTTTTGAAAAATTTACTTTGTCTTGTAAATTTTTTTTCTTCTACCCTTGTCCAGTTTCAGCTCGAGTTTCTGTTGGGTAACCCGAATTTTGGTTCAAACAAGGGTTTTTCTTGTGTTTTACAGCAAGGGCATACCTGGCTATGCCATTGCCAAATCATGCAACTTGTTGCATGTTTTTATCCTCGTAGCTTCGATTGTTGGTAGCTTATTTCCCAGATTACATCCTCTTCTGCTCATATAAGCTTTCTGGCGAACTCAGTGCTTTTTCCCATCATGGAATTTAACAGAAACGATCCATTCACTTTGTTTGAGAAAATTTTAAATAGATACTTAACTTTGTCCATCTTAGTGAGACAGACCTATAATCCCCATGATCTTCTGGTGGAGATATCGTCTTCACTAATAGCCGATACCAGGGAAACTCCTCCTGTGACAGTTTTAATTTTGTTGAAAGCTACCATGTCAGCCATTGAACTTCATAAAATAAAATGCTGGATGAGACCCTCTACCTACAGTCCCTGGAGCTACTGATACGGATTTTATCTCCAGAACATCTCCTCTCTTTAAGTGGGGGGTTGTTTTGCCATGAGTTAAAAATCACCCCATTAATCCACTCCAGAAGCTTTGATATTTTCGAAAAACTGGGTGACATAGTATGGACTAAAGCTAGAGCTCCAAAATCATACCATTCTCCAACCTCCTCTAGTTTGGACCCTTCTAGCATCCAAACCCTATTATATTTGTTGGATGTTTCGATGATGGCTTTGCTTGGATTTACTCCTTTGTGGGAAATTAATTTTTTTCCACCTTCGCTAGTATTCCTGCCAAGCAATAGAAGAAGAAGGTATCAATTCATTAGTATTAGCCCTAAAGGTGCCTATCATTGCCCTAAGGCTAATCTCTCTATCTTTTACCTCAAAGACGTTGGGTTGACTTGAATCATTAGGAGTTTGCACTTCTTGTGACTCAACTGATTCCGTTTCACCGGAGTCTGGCAATGGCCTTGTGCAATCGGTACTTGAATTCGACATTACAAGTCTAGAGCCCTGCACTCTAAGGGCATGTTTAGGATCAGTTCATTGGATTTGTCCAACAACTTGGGCATTCGCTGCTAGTTGTCCGAACTTGTTGTTAGGCTCCTCAAGGCTTTTTCCAAAGGTGCCTGAGTCTCAGCGTGATAGAGGTTGCTTCAGATGCCACTATCTCTTGTAATGAAATCTGCAACAACACCCTCATAAGATTTTATAACGATAATATTATAATAATAGTATTGGCATTCAGTTTGCCATCTAATAATACGAGTTTTTTCTATTTTAAAATTCTAATTTATTCTTTAAGAAAGCCTTAACATTAGTATTATCACCTTTTAAAATAAATTTCTTAGTTAGTAAAAATAAAGGTTATTTCTTAAAAGCCTTCCAAACTGCAAAGAATTCATTCCTGTTCCTGTGTCAGACTTTGGCTTGTTGTTAGATAACAACCTTCCTATATATCTACAAGGTTCTTCCCCTATAGTTGTTTTTTTCATGAGCTATTGCACATCGATAGTTATTGGCGTCTGTGTAGACCACCAATTCTCCATCATCTTGCGGTATAGTAAGCTTTGGCAGGTCACTACAAACTTGTTTCAGCTCATGAACCCTTTTCGTGTAGATTTATTCTCCACTTTAAACTTTCCATTTTATTCAAATGTGGTCAGAAATCCTTCCTGTATTTTGCAAGATACTTGATAAAAATACATGCAAAATTAACAACTCCAAAGAAGCTCTACAATGTTTCTTGCCTTTGAGTACATGTGAGAAATTGCAGATTTTATCCACAATATGATTCTGTAACTGAATTCGTGCTTTGTCAATAAGAACTCCTAAAAATTCTATTTTATTGATAGCAATAGTAGCTTTCTTCTCAAAAAATACTAACTCTTCTCTATAGCATGCATCAAAAAATATTTTTAAGATATTTAATATGATCATTCATATTTTTATATGCAATCAATATATTGCCAATGTAGACAAGCATGAATTCAAAATAATTTTTAAAAAGATTATCTATTTTTCTTTGAAATATATAGGGTGAATTAGCAAAACTCATTGGAAGCACATTTTAGATATATTGTCTCTGTGATGTGGAGATTGTAGTAAAATTTCTTGATTCACTCCATCTTAATCTAATAAAAATCAGATTTGCAATGAAATTTAGAAAACACTTTTGCTCTTTTAATACAATCAATTAAGTGTTCTCTACTAGGAATGTAATAACTATCAAACTTTAATATTTTATTAATACCTTGATAGTTAATTAACAACCTGAGTTTACCTCTCTTTATCTCATCATGGTTTCTCACCAAAAACCTAGGGATATTGTTTGTAGAGACTCTAGGCTCGATGAGTCCAAGATTGATATGCTCTTTGATAATTACCTACATATCCTTCCTATCTCCATGTTCATGTGGATAGGCGTGATTGAATGTACTCGTACTTGAATTCCTCTTTAACTTTTAGGGTAGCTTCTATCTTATAACTATCCCACCATTCTAGAGGGTTTTCATTGAAGTTTCTCTAGATAAGTCTCTTGACGTTCTCGAGAGAGAGCTTGCTCTCTTCACTAATGTCTAACGACTTTATCTCCTGCAAAGCTTCCTTGAGGTTCTTAATCTCTTCCTCATATTCCTCGTAGAAGCTATCACTATCGATAAGTCCCTATTGCCTGAAAGACAAAATAAGTTTACAAAATTTCCTCTTATCCTGCATTTTCGGATGAGTTAATTTGACATCAAATTCACCATACTGGCTGCGAAAATTTATAGGTATTATCCTATTAAAGGCCTTTTCTCTTTGCAAAACCTGTATCTCACTACCACAGTTAGTAGTAAATATTAACAGATTCCTTTAATTATCCTGGATATATCTTGCAAATATTTGAATGAAATTATTATCTAGTAAGATATAGGCATTTGTATCATAAAAGTAAATAGGAGGTGTTTTTACCCCAAACCAGGGTGATCCAAATGCTCCTACAATCATGCCCTTGGGTTCTCGTATTCCCTTACTGAGTATAAGGATTTTCTGTGAAAAATCCCTTCTAGCAATAATGGGTAAGGTTTCCCTTGCTTCTTTAGGAAAAAACTCCAGGTTTTGCCGTGCAAGTCCCTGATCTGAATCAATATAAGTTGCAAAATACTTTGTCTTGTATTGATTATACAACATACCAATAGATATATATATAGAGAAGGGGCTCGTTATTCAATCCTTATGGTAACACCATCAAGACTGAATTCCATTCCATTATCTTTTCTTCACCATAGTTTATGATTTTCGAGAAAATTTAACTCCAAAGTCATACTCCCATTTTCTCGTCCTGCAACACCTTCCACTAGAATTTTATGGCCTGCTGTTTCGAACATGCCTTCATATCTACCAACAACAGGTTGCTGCAAATGATATAAGTCAACAAGGGAAAAGTTTTCTTTTTTAGTGATGTCAAATATAACTTGTATCTCTTTTCATCCTTCAGGGCATCTAAGTTTTACATTATCCACCCTAATCTCTTGAGGAGTTAAAGCTTTTAGTAACTCCTTCCCTTTGTAACCTATGATCCTATCTTCCAAAAAGGATATTCTACTACCAAACTCAGTTTTAGAACTAAGTGTTTTATGTAAAATTGGGTCATCTTTTATAACAATATCAACACCATCTGTTCCAGGTTTCCTAATTGGATCTGGTGCCATAACCTTAGCAAATTCTTTAAACATTCTAGGAATCTCAATGTACTCTTTTCTAAGAAACAAATATGAATGATGTGTATTAGAAAGGGCATAAACTATTCTATAAGTTATAGAATAGGTCTATTACCTTCTTTCATTAGATCTTTTCTTTGAAAATTCTGTGAAGGGTTGAAACTCTACTGAAATCTTGGTCTATTAGGTTGTATGCAATCCTAGGATAAATATCAAACATCAATTTTCCTGCATACAGAGTACCTATCATTGTTCCAAGACAACCATCTCTCAAGTTATTGATTCTTCTATCCATTATTGATAAATATATTTCTGAATCAATTCCTTTGTTAAATATTACTTCAATAGTTCCTATATGGATCCATTTCATAGTAACAACTATTTCTTCTCTAAGCTTACTCAATTCTTCAAGAATTTCTTCCTTAGGAATAAGTTGTATTTCCATCACATTACCAGTAAATTTCATAGGTATAGCAAATTGATTATGTGATGCTTTATTTGGTTCAGTCCTATTTGGTTAAAGACTCTTCCAATTCCTCCAATCTTAAATCCATCGTATGGGTTGACGTTGGAGTCTTTTCGCATGATTTTTTTCATAGTTTTGTTTGACACCATCATCCTGGAAAAGAATCCTATCAGGTTTTCAAAGATATGAAGCTTATTTCCCTCAATATAATTATCCTGACTTGGTTGAAGATCCATCCTAATCATTTTCTATTTCTTCCTCATAGACACTTTTGTCTGGCAGAAAGTCTTCAAATTGGTAAATGGATACGAAACCACCATAGTAAACTGCATCCAGATGTCATCCATGGCTTCAAATTTTCGTAATTCACCACGTTTCTGCAAGCAGTCTGGAGAGATATAACCTCTTGCTCCGCAGATCCAGTAATTGCATTATTTGAAACTTTCATTAGCTCGGGTATGGACACGTCCAAAAATTCTCCTTGTAGGGGTTCTTCTAATAGATCTTGCCTCTATTCATCTAGATCCTTAAGATGAAACCCTTTTTGGTTCGCTTTTGTCCAAATTTGTATAACCTGGCTTAGATTTGGACCACCATGATCTTCGCCTGAAAGAGGTTCTTTTGGAATTCCTTGGGTAGGAGCCATTTCTCTGCTTCTTCCGGTTCCTTGGCTCGCTCGATTTCTTATAATGACTGCAAAATCATTGTTAACGCAACAGAGACGGCTTCATTTGACTTTACCTCTCAGCCTCTTCATGTTTTTCTAGATAGATGCTTAATAGCATCAATCCTTTAGTTTGTTTTTAAGGAAAGTCATCTTCCTTGCAATTAGTTGTTTTTCACGTACTTTGTATGACTACATCAACCTTTCCCTCCATGGCTTGCATATATTTGCAGAGAACATTGGAGTTGCTACTTCTGTTGCTACTCCACTCTGAAATAAATGCTTGCGAAACCAATAAATAGATTTATCTACTGATCGAATTGAACTTAATTCAAAGATAAAGAGAGCTTGTGCATATTCTCTAGCCTTTTTAACTTGATTTCCTTCGAAGTAACCATCTTTGATGAAGTGCATCTTAATGAACCTTCCTACTTGATTTGCTATCACGCCTTCTAAATCTCCAGAAAGGATGCTGACTTTGGTATCCTTTGGGGTATTGTCCCATCCGATCTTCACAGAACCTTCCAAACTTAACTCCACTAGTTTTATGAAGTTTTCTTTGTCAAGTTCTAATATAATTGTTGCTATCTTTATCTGCACGATTTTGAAGCTCATAATATTGAGTTATGGTGGGGTGGACACTCTGTGTCTACCCATACCCTTAAATATATAGGTAGTAGGAAAAATGTGTTTGGGAATGTTGACTTAGATTACCTAAGGTTATGTGAACTTGGGGGAATGTATGAACTATGTAGAGGAAAAATAATTGCTTAAAATTTTATTGCAAATTACCAGGGATGGGGTTTGATTTGGGACTAAGGGTATTAAAAAATGAATATCCAGATCTTTGTTTTGTTGATTTATAAAATTCATATAAAGGTTTAGATATTCCAGTTGAAATGTATGTTAAGGAGGAAATAGGGGAGCGTATTCTAGTGGGAGGGTAATGAAATTATCACTAAAAATAAAGAGAAAATCAAAGGGCTTTGAAAAGGGATATATTTTGAGGATTTTGCTGCTAGTGATGATGATTATGTAGAGGATACAGGCTTGAATATGAAGGGTGATGGGGTAGGTGAACGGACTGGGGTTGGGGGAGGTGTTGTAAATGACGAAGGGATTGGGGAAGGGACTAGGGTTAAGGGAGGAGGGACTTGGGTTGATGGAGTTGAGGTAGAGGCTGTAAAATGAAGAAGGCGTTAGGGAAGGAATTGAGGTTGAGGGAGAAGCTATGAATAATGAAGGGGTTGGGGGAATGGGACAAGACAAAGGTAAAAGGAAAAGTTTTTAAAATCAAACTTCGCCTAACATGTCAGAGTCATATTTTGATGACTCATCTGACTTTGATTATATGCAACCAGCTGATACATTTGATGACAATGATGATGCTCCTAGATTATGTTTAAAAGATCTTGAAGATTCTAATGCTGAGAACATTTTCATCAATAACATCCTCGTAAAAAACAATTGATGAAGAAATTGAAGAGAAAGAAGACAAATGAAGAAAATAATGATGTGGGGGAGTAATGGTATAGTGATCTTGGGGATGAGGAAGAAATTGTTGGCTTGCATGTGTCTGATTCTGAAAATGATGAAGGAATTCCTAAACACCCGCTATTTAAAGAAACGAGAAGTATGAAGAATCTATAATTGGAGTTGACTTTTGAAAATGCTCAACAATATAGGGAGGTTAAGGGACTGATTTGTAAGAAAAGGGTATGATATTGAGTTTGTGAAAAATGAAAACCATATGATCATAGCCAAGTGCAAACATGAGGGGTGTCAATGGAAAATGCATGCATCACCTATCATGAAAGGTCATACCTTACAAATCAAAACAATCAAGGGTGAACACACTTGTTCAAGGACTTATGATAACAATGTTATCAAGTCTTCTTATTTGGAAAAAAGAATGAAAAATCTGTTAAGGGACAATCCAAATATTCAAGTTTCTCAATTGAAAAATACAATTCTCAGAAAATGCAATGTGGAAATCACCAAGTGGAAAGTAATAAAGGCAAAAAAGGATGCACTTGAGGTAATTAGGGGGGAGATTTACATCAATTTGAACAATTATGGGATTATTGTAAAACAGTTAGGAGGCACAACCCTGTCTCAAAATTGATACTAAGGAAAGTTGAGGGTTCAAATCCTCCTGTATTTGAAAAATTGTATTTCGGTTTATTTGCAATGGAAGTTGCATTCCTATCTTGTTATAGCCCAATAATTGGCCTTGATGGCTGTTTTGTGAAAACCTATTTCAAGGGGCAGTTGTTAGTGGTTGTTGGGAGGGATGGGAATGACGATATAGTTACCATAGCTATTGATGTTGTACCTGTTGAGAATAGACAGACATGTCAATGGTTTTTGGAGGAGTTGTTAGATGACATAGGGGGATTGTGGGCTATGGAGTTTCATTTCAAATAGACAGAAGGTCTAATTGAAGCTTTGAAAGAACCGGCGCCTGAGGGCGACATAGGTACTATTTGAGACACATGTACCAAAACTTCAATATGAAGTTTAAGTCTTAGGAGCTTAAGCAATATTTTTGGACAACTGCATCAACAATCAATAAAAAGGATCTTGAAACATATATGAAAAGAAATTGAAGAATTGGACCCTAATACACCAATTTCAATTGATACCGCGTCAGAATGGTTGAAAAAAGTACCTTACAAACATTGGTGTAGGCCCTTCTTTCCAATCGACAATAGATGTGATATTTTAGTAAACTATTTGTGTGAAAGTTTCAATAACTATATATTTTGGATGCCAAAGACAAGCCAGTTATCATGCTTGAGTGGATAAGGACTCAACTTATATTTAGAGTACAACATAAAGAGGAGGGTATGGAAAAATATGTAGGAGACATATGCCCAAACATTCTGAAGAAGTTTAATAAGCAACAAGCAATTACAAGAAATTGTTTCACTAGATGGTGTGGGGAGTCTGAATAAGAGGTTAATCAATTTATGGATAGATTTGTTTTTCATTTTGAAAAAAAAAAAAAAAAAGAAGTCTGTTCTTGTGTAATGTTTCAACTATGTAGTTATCCTTGTGTACATGTTTGTGCCACAATCTCAAGTGGGAGGCAAAATCTGGAGGATTTTGTGGAAGGATGGCACAAGAAAGACACCAATTTCAAGGTGTACGCAGAAATGATAAATGTTGTTCCAGGGGTGAAGGACTGCATCAAAACACCTTATGAACCAATCTAGCCACCTCGGGTGAAGAAGCCAAGGGGCAGACGAAAGAAGATGAGGAGAAGGGGTCCTGATGAGATTCAGAACATTTTCTACAAAGAATGGTTTAACTCATACATGCACCAATTGCATGGAAATTGCCCACAACAAGAAAGGCTGTAAGAATCCCACCCATCCTAACTCAAAATTCTACAAGGCAAGTCTATTAACTTGTAAAATTCCATTGAAATCTTAAATATTTAGTTACTCATCTATTTTCTATTTTTACATCTCGTAGGGTCCTGAACAGGTGATGAATTGCCTACCCAAGAATCTCAAGGCAAGCAACCATGTGAAGAACCTATAGCAAGGGTAAACACATGTAAAAAAAAATTACATTTTTCAAGAGGCTGTTCTCAAAATACTTCTTTCTTTTGCAACAAGAAGTAGCAAAAACTCAAGAAATTCCTCAACAAAATCAGGAACGAAATCAACAAGAAGCAAGAAAAAGTATAATAGGAGTTCAAATATGTTAACCTACAAAATTCCATTAATCTTAAATATTTTGTTACTAATCTGTTTTCTGTTTTGCATTTTGTAGGGTCCTGCAATGGTTGATGAATTATGCACTAAGGCCCACAACCAAGTCTTGCAGAATATTAGAGATTAGGCTAAGAATAGACCTTGGAGGCCCTGATCTGGAGTTTTGTTTCTATATTTTTAATATGGAAAAACATGAATTATATTAGGTTTATTATGGTGGAATCATTGGGGATGCACCCACTGTCTATTCTTGTTTTGGGGTGCAAGTGATGGGTTTTTTGTATTTTTGTTTAAAGAAGTTGGAATCAAATTTGGTTGGGGAACAATGTACCATGGCCTGTTGGAAAATTCTTGCCCATAATACAGGGTATTTATTTGCTTTCGAAATCTTTTGTTGTTCAATTATGCACTTATTTAGGTTATTTGCACTTTGTCATAAATACAAGGGGTTAACAGCAAAATACCCCCTGTGTTATTGATAAAGAGCAAATTACCCCCCTTTGTTAAAAAAAAATGCAAAATACCCCCCTATCAATTAAATATTGTAGCACACTACCTCCCTACATGAATTAAACGTTAGTGAAAAGGGTGAAAGACGAAAATACCCCTCCTTATATTTGAAAATGCTCACTGTTAGTCAAACTTAGGGTTTTCATCTATTAATTTTGTTTTTGGTGAGAGAAAAAGAGAGACGACAGAGGCGACTGAGAGAACATGAAATCCACTCAATCCTTGAAAATCCACCACCGCCGCCAGCGAAATCCACTCAAATGCCGTTGCCCGCGGCTGCAACACCGATTTTCGCTATTTCGAGCTCTAATTTTTGCTATTTCGAGCTCCGATTTTCGCTGATGAATTGTTTCCCTTTCCCTTCATCCCCCGCCAAACGCCATCGCTCGCAGCTGCGACACCGGACACGATTAGTCTCGATCTATACAACTTCATTTTTCAAGATCTGATTTTTGATTTCCGCTTCTTCTGCATATATATAGGCATCTCTACCTACAAATTTCTGTCGGCAGATTATTTATAAGATTACATATGTATAAGTTAATGCTTTATTCTTTTCAGTACAAAAATATAATCCAAAGAGTATTACAATTATACCAACAATTAAAATTGAAGCACAAAACTAGAAAGAGTAACATTGTTTTCAAGTGGCAATAAGTTATATGGTTTTGAGTTTTCCTAATGTGAGACTGATGAAATACTAATTAGAAATACTCCAACTATCTCTTAAAATCGATGAAACTGCATCGCTTTCTATTTGCTATTTATTCAGGGATAAAATAGGCTTTCTTATTTGATTTGGGACAAGTGTGCTATAGCCTAGGTACATCTAAATTTCTAGAACCTTGAATCTATTATTTCATTCATCGATGTGCAAAGACATGGCTAATTATGTACACAAGGAATTAGCAAAATAAACCAAAGTTGAATATTAGAACATTCCAAGATATAATATTGTTATGTGCATGAAAAGCACCCTGTGTCAGGGTTTTGCTTCTTGCTGAAGTATTATTGATTGTTTTCTTTTGTTGGGAAGTTACTGTGCTTTTATTGTTATGTGTATTTGTACCCCTTGTGTTATGGTTTTGCTTCTTGTTGAAACATTATTTTTTCTGTGGTTTATTTTATTTATGTGCAGATGTTTCAAACACAGGACATAAATTTTTGGTGGGCTGGAAAATTTATAAAACATCCTAAACTTAGTTATGTAGGAGGGCACAAGAAAGTACTTGAGAAATTGGATTTGGATTATTTGGGTTTATATGAATTAGGAGAAATGTATGAACAATGTGGGGGGAAAAAGTCAATGCTTAAATTTTATTATAAAGATCTTACTCTACCATTAGAATGGGGCATAAGACAAATTAAAGAAGAATGCCCTGATATTTCTTTGGTTGACCCACAAAATTGTCATAAAATCTTGGATGTTCCAATAAATATTTATGTAGAGGAAGAGGATGTTGAACCTATTCTAGTCGTAGATAGTCAAGGTAATCCAGTTGAAAAGGAATAGGAAGAAGAAATTAGATACTTGTTAGATGGAATAGATTTTGATGAATTGGATGGGGATGGGAATGAGAGTGAGGGTGATGGGAGAAAGGACTGTGAGGGGCAGGGGGTGGGGGGGGGGTTGAGTGTGAGGGTGATGGGAGGAAGGACTGTGAGGGACAGGGTATAGAGGGTCAGGGATTGGATAGGGTTGAGTTTGAGAGTGTTGACTGTGAGAGGCAGGGGGGTGTGGCATTGGGGGATAATGTTCCAATAACTGAAAATGAACCAAATTTTACTGATGTTCCAATAACTGAAAACGTTGAAATTCCAGTTCAAAATAATTCTGAAAAGATGACTGAAAAGGGAAATAGAAATATGTATGAAAGATTTTTAAATGAGTTCTTATCGAAATTTGACGATTCATGTGATGAGGATTATGTGCAAGGTAGTGAGGGGAGTGATAGTGAGGCCCCTAGTGTGGTTTTAGAAGATATTGAATGTGAATCTAATGATGACATTTTTTTGTCAAAAAAAGACTTGATGAAAAATTGAAAAGAGTGAAGAATGACAAAAATAAAAAAAAAATTGTCTGAAAGAGTTGAAACTGAAGTTGGAGAAAATGAATGGGTTAGTGATGATGGAAATGAGGATAATTTGGTTAGCTTAGAAGGTTTTATGAAGGGAATTTGAGTGTTTTATTAAAAAAAATTGAAGAACTTGATCCAAAAATAAAAGTTGATATGGAAACAGTTTCTGAATGGTTACGAAAGATTAATCCACAACATTGGTCAATATCACATTTTCCAGTTCATAGCAAATGTGATATTTTGGTGAATAACTTCTGTGAAAGTTTTAATAATTACATACTTGACGCAAGGGAAAAACCAATTATAAATATGTTTGAGTGGATTAGAACAAAATTGATGTCTAGGTTGCAATTGAAAAGAGAGGGAATGGAGAAGTATGGAGGATCAATTTGCCCTAATATCCCAAAAAAGATAAAAAAGCAACAACATGCTGCAAGAAATTGTTTCATTAGGTGGTGTGGTGGGGGAGAGTATGAAATTGACCACTTCTTAAATAAGTATGTGGTTGACTGATGAGTGTCGAAGTCACCAAAAATAATTCCTACTACACTTGTGAAAGTGGGAGTAGGGTCGATCCATAGGGATTGGTTTTAAGTTAATTTCTTTTAGAAAAATGGAAAATAATGGGGAAGGTTGTTGATAAAAAGATGTGATCAAAAACTAAATAATTAAAAATACCTGATAGAGATATGAGAGAGAGATTTTCCGGTTAAGGCTAGGATTATGCTTGATTCTTGTGAGTTGATCATTGATGCAAGAATAATACATGTATAGACAAATAAACCAGTTATGGTCGTTGGTACGACCTAACAACCTCACCTTTCCTTACCTTTTCGTTAGCCAAGGTACGACCGTTGGCTAGATCTCTAATTAACAGACAACCTTGGGAACGTCCATACGATTTAATCTATTAACACCATTAAGAATTAGAAAGGCCTGATTCTAATCAACAAACTCCTACGAGGACAATTCGTTTAAACTAGATCATGCATTCCCCATAACATAATTAAATACTGTGACATAACTAATCATGCTACGTTGCCACTAAGTATTGAACTAAATAAACAATTACACGGATTTATAAAGTCCAATTAGCTAAGAAAACCTTCTTGATAATGAACAACCGGCCGAATCATTCATAAATCAGACGTTTGTAATTAAAGCCCAGAGAATAACATGAATATTTGTTTGACAAGTGTAGAACGCAGATTAGATCTCACAACATAATGGGAATCAAGCAATCACCATACCTTAACCAGAAAATAAGGAATTTAGCCGGACATATTAATGGAAGGACGCACTAGAAAGTGGAATTCCATTAATTCCGGTAGTACAATAAAATAAAAGAGAAGAGATGAACAAGAATTCTGTGGAGTTCTAAAATAAAAACTGAACGTTTTCTAATGAAGAGATCCCCCCTATTTATAATAAAAGTCCCCTACGAATCTAGACGTAGTGGGGGGATAGATACGTGATAAACTCTAAAATGGTAAATAAATTACAAAAGATAAGCTTTAAAGAATCCTTTCTAAATCTAAACACTTAATTCCTTTATCTCATGGGGAAATCGCTCGTGCTTATCCTTATCCCGAGTTGACTACTCCATTAAGCGTGGGCACGCTTTGTCAATTCTGCAGAAACTTCCTTGTAATCTTCCTTTTTGCTGAATATGCAATAAAATCACATAATTAGGAATATTTTGGCTTTAAAAAGGAAGATTAAATTGTATCATTATAATTGCAGAGTTATCAAATACCCCCACACTTAGGCATTTGCTTGTCCTCAAGCAAAATCAAGATTCATTCAAAAATCCCTCCAAATTTTAAACTACTCAAGGCAATCTGTAATCATGTGCAAAGTAAATGACATATTTTATGAAGGATATAATTCAACATGTATCAAACAAGTTTTCACATGATGACCATTATTAAAACCAATCGCATAAAACTAGTGGACTATTTTCTCTCCACTTTCCATTCTCTCAAGTGTATATATGGCTCAAGTGTATCTTTCGACACTTACTACGACAATGCTTCACCATAGGCTTGCCTATACACCATATCTCCACCACTTTTGAAATATGCACATATATGGATCAAAAGGTCTTTAATTTTGGTTGTAATGGGGCTTTGGTTTGGGGTAGGGTAAAAGGATAATGAGGTTAAATTCCAAGAAACTAATTAGAGCACCAAAAAATTTGAGTAAACAATAATTCGAAGCTCTCAAAGTTTACTCATCTCCGTTCAAGATCTTTCGACAATTCCTTGAACTATGCCTTTCTTATTCCTTTTGGAGAGTTCATACATTTTTTTGATTTTTCTTTTTTTTTCTCTTTTTTCTTTTGTTTTCTTTTTCTCGTTTCCATTTTTTGTGATAGGCATAGACCAAGAAAATTGATGTCGGCTCCCACAAAGTAAAGAAGAACATAATTTTGGAACCCCCACACTCATTTTGAGGTACATCTTTTAAGCATGTAAATCACAAAGATTTTGAAAATCTCCTATTTTGAGAACTTGTTCTTTTGAACCTAAACCCATTTCCCTTGATGCTCTAGTAGTTCTTAGAGGGATCAAAATCAAGGTTTTAAACAAGCGACGGGATAGGTTTGTATATGACGGATCATTCAACAAAATAGGTCAAGAGGCTCAAAGGGGTTCTCTAATGTTAAAAATGTGTTGGGTGGTTAAAAAAGGCCGAAAGTGGTTTCTAATGCCTTTATCATATCCAAATAAATGCACATTTGTGTGGCCTCGATGTGGTTCAAGGCAAGTTCTAGGAAGACAAAGCCATAAAAGTGTTATTCTCTCAAGAAAGAATGAAGATTTTTTTATGAACATATCAAGCTCAAAATCTCACGAGGTATGTTTTAGTCCACTAATCCTACATCAGAAGGTTTTAACTCAAGTCATTTTGGTGAAGACAACCTTTCAACTAGTGAATTATCCTCAAGCATAAAACCTGTATTTTTCTTACACATAACATCATCAAACCAAGATTAATCCGAAATTGAAGGGGTTTTATCATGCCAAAATTTTTCAAAATCAAGCAAAACTTTTCCGTAAGGCTAAGAAATTTCCACAAAACTCAATTTTCAAAAGTCAAGAAGATCAAGCACAAAAATATCTTTTCAATTTCAACAATCAACAAGAGCAACAATCATTTTCAACATGCAACCAACAACACCTTTTTCAATACACATGCTCAACAATAATACCCCCACACTTAAAATCCACATTGCCCTCAATGTGGACTATGACATGCAACTCAAGGAAAAATTAAAAGGAGAGAGTTTAAGGAAGTGTCCCTGAGTGCATGTGGTGAAGAGGTCATGGTGTGGGTGGTTGCCTTGGTGTCAGCCCGAAGTGTTCAAATAAACCCATCAAATTGGCCGCTATGCGACCGATTTTGCGAGCTATGTTGTCCAAGGTTGTTTGTTGTGGATTTGGAGGTGGCGGTTGTGGTCTAGTGGTGTTGGTGTTCTCGTCTTGCGCCGTTGTTGCGTTGTTGGCCTCGCTATCCTCATCATTGTCTTCATCCTCATCGTCTCCATCATCGCTTGCTTCATTCGTGGTGTTGACATCCTCGTGTGGTGCATTGTTGTGAAGTGGTCTTGAAGTGGAGGGTGTATCTCCGATGGGCGACCGTCCTGCATCCACAAACTCAAAAAGACTACCATTTCTAGTGACAAGGCCCATTCGTGTTAACGTGGCCATGTCCAATGGTTCAGATTCACAAGCGATGTGAAGGTAATGGAATGAAGGGCGAAAAACACCAAGATTAATTGCAATCAAGGTAATGTAAGAACCAAGGATTAAAGCACGATTTCGGTTAATAGAGGATTGGAATTGCGTAGCTAACCAAAATCCCAGATTTACTTTAATTCCATGTAACATACACCACAAGAAAAACAATTCAGCTTTAGAACAAATTCCAGATGTGTCTCTACGACCGGAAAAATTGAAAGCTAAGAAACGATGAACAAGCTTGAGCACGGGGCTTTTCAAGTAATGAATTTTCGATCTACTAGGGTGATAGGCAAGGGGATCAGTAGACAGTTTACGCCATTCTTTGAAAGGATTAAAATCGTCACGATAATCACATAAAGAGTTAACGTATTCGTGAGTGCGTGCGTTTTCAGTGGTAGTGAAACCCAATGCAATATTGAACTCAGTCAAAGTCATGGAAAAGTGACGCCCCATTAAACGAAATTTGATTACTCCTGGCGTGTCTAATGTGAGTGATGATGGAGTAGTGAATTCAAAAGTGGTGTAAAATTCTCTCGTGAGTTCGATATATGCATGTTCGGTACAATCAAAGAAACATTTCCAACCAATATTATCAATCAATAAGGCACTACTATCAACAGCATGCAAAGTACGTAGAGTATCAGTGCTAAATATTTTCCATGGTAAAATAGAGCGGGTGCTAAGTAGTGTGTAACGATCCTTCTCCGCGCGGGTTGTGAATTTGAGAGGGCCGCTAAGGGCTTCAGATGATGGCGGAAGTATGTCTGCGTAGCGTGTGCTACGGGCACGGGGTCCCGTTCGAGAGGGGGTTCCTGCTTCACGGCTTCTTTTTCGGCTACTCATCGTCAGTCAACTGAGAGAGAACAAATCAGAGAAAGTTAAATAGAAGAATGAGATGGAGGAGATAGATAAAACCGTGCACTAATGGCCTCGGATGTGCGAATGGTAGCGACGGTGGAGATGGGTGTCTGTCGTAGGAGCAGCGGCGGTGAGTGGATCCTCGAACGACGGCGACGGGAGTTTCGACAGCGGGAGGCGCACGTCGATGGTGGGCTTAGGCGGCGAACTGGGTTTCTGTAACCAGAACTTGGTGGGCTTTCTGGTGTCGAAAGCGAGAGAGGGAAGACGACAGACAGACGGCGGCGGCGATGGGCGCGCTTCGTGAGTGGCAGCGGGCGGTGGCGGCGAATAGCTACGGTTGGGGTTTCTGTAACCAGAACTTGGTGGGTTTCCTGGTTTCGAGAGCAAGAGGGAAGACGAGACGGAGGGGGTTGAGGGCGGTGCGACGGCAGTTTGTGAGTTGACAACAAGCGAACGGCGGCGGCGACGGCGATAAGGGCGACAGCGGCGAATTTGCTGAAAGACAAAAATCGAGGTCAAATGGTTGAAATAGGGAAGAAGATAATTGACATATATTTTTTGATTTTCTGATTTTTTTTTATAAATAAATAAAAATAAAGAGGGAAAATTAAAGAGAAAGAAGGGGAAGGAAAGTGAAAAAAAAACAGCCTACGAAGGGCGACTAAGCGTGCCCATCTCCAAAACTATTGGGTGAGGTGAGGTGAAACAGTGTTGAAAGGTCGACTAAGCGTGGGCACGCTTAGTGACGTCTCCAAATCTGTTTTTGGGAGGTGATGTGAACAGTTTTGAAAGATCGACTAAGCGTGGGCACGCTTAGTGACGTCTCCAAATCTGTCGAATTCCGCCATCCAAACAGAATTGAATAAAATTTGCAAAAACTAAAATTAAACGAAAGAGGAAAGGAGAGGATAGGGATTTCATGGGTTGCCTCCCATGCAGCGCTTTTCTTTAACGTCTTTGGCTAGACGAAGAGAAGTTCGTTTAGATGAGCGCGGGATCCACAAGTTGAATTTTTTCGATGGTTGATGTTTGAAATCCCTCGTAGAAAGGCTTGAGCCGACGTCCATTCACCTTGAATACCTTTTGAGTCGTGGGGCTCTTGATTTCGACTGCACCATGAGGGAAAATATTAATGACAATAAAAGGTCGAATCCAACGAGAACGCAACTTACCCGGAAATAACTTGAGCTTAGAATGAAAGAGGAGAACTTTTTGTCCGACAACGAACTCTTTCCGAGATATGGTGCGATCATGGAATGCTTTCGCTCTTTCCTTGTAGATTTTTGAATTCTCATAAGCATCATTTCGTAATTCTTCGAGCTCTTGTATTTGCAACTTCCTTTGCCCTGCCGCTTCATCCATTGACGAGTTGAATTGCTTGATCGCCCAATACGCCCTATGCTCAAGTTCGACAGGGAGGTGACAAGATTTACCATAAATCAAACGATATGGGAACATACCTATGGGTGTTTTGTATGCCGTACGATAAGCCCAAAGTGCATCATCCAAGCGTGTACTCCAATCCTTTCGGTTAGGATTCACCGTTTTCTCGAGTGTGGACTTGATCTCTCGATTGGAGACTTCCGCTTGGCCATTCGTTTAGGGATGGTAGGCGGTCGAGATTCGATGCGTGATGTTGTATTTCTTAAACAATGCATCGACTACCCTGTTGCAGAAGTGTGTCCCTCGGTCGCTTATAATTGCTCTTGGCATACCAAACCTAGCGAAAATGTTAGCCTTGACAAATTCCACGACAGTTTTAGCATCATCGACACGGGTGGCCTTTGCCTCTACCCATTTAGACACATAATCTACTCCTAAAATGATGTAAGTCTTGCCAAAAGAAGATGGGAAGGGGCCCATATAGTCGATCCCCCACACATCAAATACTTCGCACACAAGTATTGGGGAAAGGTGCATTTGATCACGATGGCCAAGATTACCTACTTTTTGGCAATTTTCACAAGATTGACAAAATAGATATGCATCTTTAAACATATTTGGCCAAAACAAGCCGCATTCTAGCACTTTTCGTGCTGTTCTTTTTGGTCCAAAGTGGCCTCCACATGCATATGAATGGCAAATTTCAAGAATAGAGGGGATTTCAGTTTCAGGAACGCACCTTCGAATGATTTGATCCGAACAAAATTTCCATAAGTAAGGCTCATCCCACACATAATGTTTGGCATCACTTTTGATTTTATCTTTTCGTGCTCTAGTTAAATCACGTGGTAAGACACCAGTGACTAAGAAATTAACAATATCAGCGTACCATGGGATGACTCCTTGAATGGTGTGGAGATGTTCGTACGGGAATTCGTCGTTTAGAGGTGGTGGGTTCCCGTCGGTGACCAATCGGCTAAGATGGTCAGCTACGAGGTTCTCCGCCCCTTTCTTGTCCTTGATCGTTAGATTGAATTCTTGCAGCAGCAGTATCCATCTTATCAATCGTGGTTTTGCCTCTTTCTTTGACAACAGGTATCTCAACGCTGCATGGCCAGAATACACAACAACTTTAGTTCCAAGTAAATAGTGGCGAAATTTTTCTAAAGCAAAAACAATAGCCAAAAGTTCTTTTTCCGTTGTTGTGTAATTGCTTTGAGCGTTATCCAACATCCGTGATGCGTAGTATATCACGTGGGGATCTTTTCCGATCTTTTGGCCTAGGACAGCCCCGATGGCGTGATTACTACCGTCACACATTATTTCAAAAGGGTGATTCCAGTCAGGTGGACGAATCACCGGTGCAGACGTTAGGAAATCCTTTAACTTGTCAAAGGCCTTCATGCACTCTTCATCAAATGCAAAAGTGACGTCTTTCTGCAGCAGCGCACATAGTGGTTGGGCGATTTTCGAGAAGTCCTTTATAAACCGTCGATAGAATCCTGCATGGCCAAGAAAAGAACGAATCTCCCGCACACTAGCGGGGTAAGGTAAAGATTTTATGACGTCTATTTTAGACCTATCTACTTCTATCCCCCTAGAAGACACGATATGTCCTAGAATTAAACCTTGATCTACCATAAAATGGCATTTTTCATAATTTAGAACGAGGTTTTTTTCTATGCACCTTTTAAGTACCTTAGTCAATTTTTCCAAACAATCTTCAAATGAGTTTCCGTAGACAGTAAAATCGTCCATGAAAACTTCAATAAAGTGTTCAACAAAGTCGGAAAAAATACTAACCATACATCTTTGGAAGGTAGCGGGTGCGTTGCATAGACCAAAGGGCATTCTTCTATAGGCGAAGGTTCCGAATGGGCATGTGAATGTTGTTTTCTCTTGATCTTCCGGCGCCGCTGGAATTTGATGGAAACCTAAATATCCATCAAGACAACAATAATGAGATTGACCGGCTAATCTTTCTAACATTTGATCTATAAATGGAAGTGGAAAATGATCTTTCCTCGTGGCGGCATTAAGCTTTCTATAGTCAATACAAACTCGCCACCCGTTTTGAACTCGTGTGGGTACTAAATTTCCAACAGAATTTTCGACTACAGTAATACCTGTTTTCTTAGGTACTACTTGAGTTGGACTTACCCATTCGCTATCAGAAATTGGAAAGATCATACCTGCATCGAGAAGTTTCAAAATCTCTTTCTTTACTACCTCCATCATCAAAGGGTTCAACTGGCGTTGTGCTTCCCTTGAAGGTTTTGCGCCTTCCTCTAGGAGTATTCTATGCATGCAAGTCGAAGGGCTTAAACCTTTAATGTCGGCGATAGTCCATCCAATGGCTTCTCGAAATTCGCGAAGCACTCGAATAAGTTTTTCCTCCTCAAGATCGGTGAGCTTGGTTGAGATGATCACCGGTAGTGTTTTGTTCTCCTCCAAGAATGCGTACTTAAGGTGTTTTGGTAACTCCTTTAATTCCAATGCGGGTGCCTGCAATATAGAGGGAACAATTTTAGTGTGAGAATGCGGTAATTCAATGAAAGCAGTTTTAGTAGGTAAAATTCGAAGGGAGTCGAGTTCAAAAACGGTGTCACCGATGTTTGAATCTATGATCACTTTTTCCTCCAAAATTTTTGCTTTCTCTAACGTGAGGCTTTCATCTAATGCATATTTCACATGGTCCTCGCTGCCTATTACTATGGAATCCTGCACGAAAGGGTCAAAGATATCTACAAGAAGAGCGGTAGGTAAGTCAATTGGATACCTCATGGATTCATAGATGTTGAATCTTATGATTTCACCATCGAATTCCATAGTGAGACTTCCACTGTGCACATCGATTTTTGTTCTAGCCGTCTTGAGAAATGGTCTTCCTAGCAGAATTGATGTGGAATTGGGGGAGTTGTCTTCCCTCATATCCAATACGTAGAAATCGGCAGGAAATACTAATTCATTTACCTGTATGAGAACATCCTCCAAGACTCCTTCCGGGTAGACTACAGAACGGTCTGCAAGTTGGATGACTACCCCCATTTCCTTCAAAGGGCCAACTTTCAAGGACTCAAAAATGGTTAGAGGCATAACATTTATAGATGCTCTAAGATCGCTCATAGCCTTCTTTATTCCAATCATGCCAATTTTACAAGGTATGGAGAACGTACCTGGGTCCTTACATTTTGGGGGTAATTTTCGTTGGAGAATTGCAGAGACATTCTCCCCCATACTTACCCGTTCGTTTCTCTTGAGTTTTCCCTTGCTAGTGCACAATTCTTTGAGAAATTTCGCGTATCGGGGTATTTGCTTGATGGCATTGAGTAAAGGGATGTTTACCTCTACTTTGCGGAATGTCTCAAAAATCTCTTTTTCTTCCTCTTCCTTCTTCGCTTTGGTGAATCTCTCTGGGAAGGGTGGTCTAGTTACCAAAGGCTTCGGATGATCCACATCATGTTCGGTTTGTTCTTGTTGGACCTCAATTTCTTTTTTCGGCTTTCTTTTCGCACCGTGCCCACGTTTTGTGTCATCTTCGTTCACATGTTCCTGCTGTTCTATTCCACTACGAAGCGTAATAGCACTAGCGTTTTGTCTAGGGTTAATAACAGATTGAGAAGGTAGCTTACCTTGGGACTCGAGCTTACCAACAGATGACGCCAGTTGACTGATTTGAGATTCTAGATTTTGAATGCTCGTCTGGGTCTGTTGCTGGAATTGTTGGAAGTTCGCCTGGGTCTGTTGCTGGAATTGTTGTGTGTTGGTCACTAGCGCTTTCATCATGTCTTTAAGGGATGTGTTAGGCGTGGGGTTAGGTTGTGGAGGTGGTCGGTATTGGGGTTTTTGAAAGTGTTGGTTGCCGTAATTCAGATTCGGGTGGTCCCTCCATCCGGGGTTGTATGTTTTGGAGAAAGGATCATATCTTCTCTGTTGTTGTCCGGCGAATCCTCCTACGGCGTCGGCATGTTCGGTAGTTGATTCTTGAAGAGTTGGCACATGTCGGTAGCGTGCCCCGTTAAAGTGCAAATACCACACGCTTTGACTTGTTGGTAAGTATCTGCAACAACTTTTTCAACAACAGTTGTTAGTTGATTTAAACGTTCTTCAAGATTACTTACCTCGTTGCTTTTCCTAGGTGGATCATCGTGTCTAACCCCAAATTGTTGCGTGTTGGACGCCATAATCGAGATTAGTTTACGCGCCTCGGTAGGGGTTTTGTCGAACAGTGCTCCGTCACTTGCCGCATCTATCAGTTTCCTATCCATATTTGATAGACCTTCATAGAAATACTGGATCAATAGGTGGTTCGAGATTTTATTAAGGGGGAAACTTTCCACTAGTCGATTGAATCTTTCCCAATATTCGAAAAGACTTTCTCCCGCGAATTGTCGAATCCCGGTGATCTCCTTTCGGATTGTTGTGGCTCTTGAGGCAGGGAAATATTTCTCAAAAAACTGCTTTTTTTGAGATCGTTCCATCTTATAATGGATCCTGAAGGTAGGAGATACAACCAATCTTTCGCTTGATCGGTGAGAGAGAAGGGGAACGCTCTCAATTTGACTTGTTCCTCGCTTATGCCTTGTGGTCGCATTCTGGAGCATACCACATGGAATTCCGTCACTTGCCGCATCTATCAGTTTCCTATCCATATTTGATAGACCTTCATAGAAATACTGGATCAATAGGTGGTTCGAGATTTTATTAAGGGGGAAACTTTCCACTAGTCGATTGAATCTTTCCCAATATTCGAAAAGACTTTCTCCCGCGAATTGTCGAATCCCGGTGATCTCCTTTCGGATTGTTGTGGCTCTTGAGGCAGGGAAATATTTCTCAAAAAACTGCTTTTTTTGAGATCGTTCCATCTTATAATGGATCCTGAAGGTAGGAGATACAACCAATCTTTCGCTTGATCGGTGAGAGAGAAGGGGAACGCTCTCAATTTGACTTGTTCCTCGCTTATGCCTTGTGGTCGCATTCTGGAGCATACCACATGGAATTCCTTCAGATGCTTATATGGATCTTCACCTGCGAGACCACGGAAGGTAGGAAGTAAATGAATTAATCCAGATTTCAGTTCAAAATCTACCTCTAAATCGGGGTATTCAATTCACAGTGGCTGCTGGTTCAGATCGGGCGACGTCATGTCATTGATCGATCTTTCAGGGATCAAAGCCATTATCTCTTCTTCGGATTCGCTTAGGGATTCCTCAAACTCCAAAGTTATGTCTTCTTCGTCTTCGTATGGAGCGGATGCTCCTTGCGATTGTTGCTTAGTTTCCCGACGAAGTCTTCGTGCCGTCTTTTCGATTTCAAGGTCGTATACCAATTTACCTGTACGAAAAGACCTTGGCATCAATGGTGATAAAAATCAAGTAACTGAAAATAAAGAAATATACTTAAAAACGCCAATCCCCGGCAACGGGCCCAAAATTTGATGAGTGTCGAAGTTACAAAAAATAATTCCTACTACACTTGTGAAAGTGGGAGTAGGGTCGATCCACAGGGATTGGTTTTAAGTTAATTTTTTTTAGAAAAATGGAAAATAATGGGGAAGGTTGTTGATAAAAAGATGTGATTAAAAACTAAATAATTAAAAATACCTGATAGAGATATGCGAGAGAGATTTTCCAGTTAAGGCTAGGATTATGCTTGATTCTTGTGAGTTGATCATTGATGGAAGAATAACACATGTATGGACAAATAAATCAGTTATGGTCGTTGGTACGACCTAACAACCTCACATTTTCTTACCTTTTCGTTAGCATAACTAGATCATGCATTCCCCATAACATAATTAAATACTGTGACATAACTAATCATGCTACGTTGCCACTAAGTATTGAACTAAATAAACAATTACACGAATTTATAAAGTCCAGTTAGAAGCAAACCTTCTTGATAATGAACAACTGGCCGAATCATTCATAAATCAGACGTTTGTAATTAAAGCCCAGAGAATAACATGAATATTTGGTTGACAAGTGTAGAACGCAGATTAGATCTCACAACATAATGGGAATCAAGCAATCACCATACCTTAACCAGAAAATAAGGAATTTAGCCGGACATGTTAATGGAAGGACGCACTAGAAAGTGGAATTCCATTAATTCCGGTAGTAAAATAAAATAAAAGAGAAGAGATGAACAAGAATTCTGTGGAGTTCTAAAATAAACACTGAACGTTTTCTAATGAAGAGATCCCCCCTATTTATAATAAAAGTCCCCTACGAATCTAGACGTAGTGGGGGATAGATACGTGATAAACTCTAAAAAGGTAAATAAATTACAAAAGATAAGCTTTAAAGGATCCTTTCTAAATCTAAACACTTGATTCCTTTATCTCATGGGGAAATCGCTCGTGCTTATCCTTATCCCGAGTTGACTACTCCATTAAGCGTGGGCACGCTTTGTCAATTCTACAGAAATTTCCTTGTAATCTTCCTTTTTGCTGAATATGCAATAAAATCACATAATTAGGAATATTTTGGCTTTAAAAAGGAAGATTAAATTGCTATAAAATCATTATAATTGCAGAGTTATCATTGACATAGAGAAGAAAATATGCAGTTGTGGCATGTTTCAGTTAACAAGATACCCATGTTGTCATGCTTGCTCAGCAATTGTTTCAAAAAGGGCTAAAATAGATGATTATGTGGATGATTTTTATAAGAAGACAGTTTACGTCAAAGTGTATAATAACATGATACATGCTATCCCTGGGGTACAAGATTACATAAAAACTAGTTTTCAGCCATTTAAACCTCCTAAGATTAAAAAGAAAAGGGGCAGACCTAAGAAACTTAGGAGAAAGGGTCCTAATGAGCTGCAGTCAAACACATCAACGCGAAAATAATTAACGCATACCTGCAGTAAATGCCTTCAAATAGGCCACAACAAGGGGAGCTGCAAGAATGAAATACATCCAAAGTCGTAGTTTTTCAAGGTTTGTGTCAGTTTTTTAATATGTCATATTATAATTTTAATCTGTTATGTAACAAAATTAATTTTTTTTGCAAGCAAATGATGTTGTTCCATAATAAATCCCACATGGATCTCAAGCCTCCCCCCTTTAAGCCAGGAGCAACCAAGTAGAAAGGTAACATCAAGCATGTTCAATGAATTATGCTCTTTCTATTTTATCCCTTCATATTTTTTATAAACTCATTTCTGATCACAATTTGCAGGCTACATCAAAAGAAAAGAGAAAAAGTAGTAATGTAGTACAACCACCTTGCACTAGGTTTTGCAACCCAGGTATGTTCTTCTTTTCTAAAATACTTTTAAACCAACCCTGCTGCAGCAAATATTTTCTAAATCTAAATTTAACGCAGCAGCAGATAGGCTATCAACGCCCTAGAAATGCATCATTGTTGGGGAATGATACTCCAGCAACTTCTTCAATATTTGCAACTAGGAGATACAACAATAGGCCAATTATTTCACAAGTTTTGGATAAGATGAAAGAGAGACAAAAGAGAAGACAACAACAGTAGTTTAGATTGCATCTTCATCTTGTAAATGGCCTTTTTTATTTGGGTAGATGGCCTGTTTCTTTTATAAATATGAAAAAAATTGTCTATAGTATGGCACTCAGTTCCTTTTGTAATGTGGTAGTAAAAAATATATCAAGATTCAATCCTTTCTAATTAAATCCAATTTTATGTTTTTGTCAATTTTCTTTAGTGTTGGTGTTTATTTTTTCTGTACATTTTCAACTTCTACTTTTTTTGAAATTTAAGCATGAGGAATCCAGTCAGCAAAATGCCAAAAAAGTTAAAATACGAAATGAGGTAGATGACCTTGACATTTTCTTTATTTTTGGAGAAAAAAACGTGAGAAACAAGTGGAAGAAGGAGAAATTGCAATAACATATGAGCAAGCTGCTGCACTTTTATTTGGGAAAAAATGCAAGGGGATAATTTACTCGTTACACTAACACAGCGGGGTATTTTGCACTATCTCTTTCATTTGATGAAAGAGGGGCAAAATTATCAAAAATAACAAAAATATGGCCCCCCAGTTGCAACATTGTGCGTGCGCCACACCTTCCACTCGCAAGGGTCCAATTGCTCCAATAAAATTTTCACAGGGAGATAATTTGGTATATTTTATATCATTGGGGGGTATCATGCACATTGCTCATATCACAGGGGGTGCGCTATATTTTTCCCTAAATACAAGGGGTAAATTGTCATTTATTACTAACAGAGAGGGGTAAATTGCCTTTTATTACCAACATGAGTGTGTAGATTGTACTTTATTACTTGGGTTGGGGGGGGGGTAAATTGCTAGTATTCAAGACCTAAAAAATTGATTTTAAAATTTAAATATACTCATCAACACATAATAAATGATTAATTTCTAATTTAAGCAATTAAATATAGGCTTACAAAATTTGGCAACCACAAGTAGGTAAAGTGCTATTTAATTTTTTCGCCTTAAACATGAACAATAAATAATTAAAGGCAAAATTGTCTTTATGATACCCAAAATGCTTGAACCAGATGCACCAAAGGCGCGTGCATCACACGTAGTGCCAAATAGGTTATTTTTGCTCATTCTTTTAAAGTAAAACGGTTAAATTAATATTTTATTTTTTTTATAGGGGGTAAATTGCTTATTGTGACTATCACAGGAGGGCTCACTGCAATTTGCCCAACAAAAATTGTCATGTAGGGACTCAACAATGCTCAAATTTATGTGAAACAACTAGTTAGTACCGTAGCAGGCATGGGACTATTCAATTTTTAAAAAGTCAAAATCCTTTACTGTCTATCCCAATTTAGCTTCTCATTTTTCAAATGCACCATAATAGTTCTTTTCTTTTAAAGAAATCTTACTATTGTCCCTCACCCTCAAGTTTTAATGATATTTAATTAAATTGAATGGAATATTTTACTAATGGGAGGTAAAATTGAAAAAACTCATGTATTAAATTAATTTATCAATAATTAAAAAATATCATGTAAAATAAAAAACTCAATTAATTTAATAATAAAACAAATATATATGTTGATTGAAATTCTTGTGAATTCTTTTTGTTATATGTTTTGCATTTTAATACCTAGATAAAATATATTTATTTCATTTGATTTTCTTTTTGAATAATTAGTAATTGTTTTATTAATATTTGTATTGTTTTAGTTGTAACATTATATTTTTTAATAGTTGGCAAATTATTAAGGATTAAATGTAATTTTGGTCCTAAAACTATAGCCAAATCCCGTTTTAGTCCTTTAACTTGTTAAGGTTTGGATTTGGTCCTCTATGTATTTTAATTGCTCAATTTCGGGACTGTTTTCGCCGGAAAAATATCCATTTTCGCCCTAGTTTCACCGCCACCTTCTTTCTAAAAATCTGTCGCCGTCATTCAAGATTGTCGAGAGCCACATATACCGTTCGACTTCCCAGCTCAAGATGAACAAAATCCCTCAATCAATTTCAGGTTTCGATCACCATAAAAACTGGGCTTTCACCGTCACTGTTGCAGCCTCTTCTCGTCGATTCGCCGCGATTCGTATGAACGACGGTCGCGGACCACCACAGTTCGACTCGCCTCTTCCTTGCGACTCTAACAAGACAATTCCCATCCATTTTCATCAACGTGGGGGTGGAGATCCAAGGATTTGAAGTTCACGGCCACCGTCCGACGGACTGAATATTTTTCCGGCGAAAAAATCTCAAAATTGAGCAATTAAAATACATAGAGGACCAAACACAAATCCTAAAAAGTTAAAGGACTAAAACAAAATTTAACTATAGTTAAAGGACCAAAATTACATTTAATCCAATTATTAAAGTACATGAGTTGTTACCATCGTTATTGGAATATTTCCTCTATTTAATTAGAGTCCATGAAATTTAACCGTTAGGGACCACAGTGAGATCTACTTAAAAAGTAGGAGATTGTTATGCTATATTTAAGAGATGAGGGACTAAAACACGATGAGAAATGAAGACGAGGGAGTAATGAAGAGTTTTTGCCTTATTTAAAAAGATAAATAAATGAAATTAAGAGTCATTTCATTTCAATTTTAAAATATAAAACTAATACATTTAAAGAATTTAAAAATTAAAATTAAAATTTGAATCAATTAACTACTATAAAAACACAATAGTATATTGAATATAAAAATAAATGTACATTATTTTACTAACTAAATTTATTTAGAAAAATAAGTGAAATATTTTGGATAAATATAAATAAATGGTACAATTATCTAAATTTAAATATAAATAGAAAATATCAAAAATTAATAACTTAAACAAATTCAATAAATTTATGAATATAAGTTTAAAATTTATAATTCAAACCCATCAACTCAAAGGTAGCTAAACAATTTCATTGCGTTCTATTGACAAGAAACTAAAGAAATGGACCAGAAATCAATTCTATTGTACAGCCACTCTGCACACGGACATGTTGACGTGCTTCCCTTCAATAGGTAAATTATTGCACTGCTAGTACAATAATATATGTCAGCAATAGTTCTGGACTTTTTTCATTGGGACCGAATATGATATTAGTGACAAAATATTAAGTGATAATTTTTATGTTGTCACTTAAAGTAAGGAGTGGTTTATGTAAGTGATAATGATATTTTGGTAAGTGTTCTAAAATATAGGAATGATTTGTATAAATAAATTATAAATCAAGGTATGTAAATATAATTATTTCTAAAATAAAAATATAGTTAAGGTACCGAAAGTGAAATTACCCTTAGAGCAAATTGCTTTATTTGATCATGTCTGGTGGGGAGAAACCAATTTTAATGCAAAATACCAAAAATACCCTTAATGAAGGGTAATTTTGTCATTGAAAGCTCAAGATCCACGCATCACTGAAAGCGGGTCGGATAGTCCATGATCCAATCCCGTTTAGTGACTGAAGACCCCCACACCTGGGAGCCGTCCGATCGAGGAGGCCCATTCTTCCGATGGCGACGCGTGGCCCAAACAACAGTATCCACAGGGCCTTATAAATGCCCCGATGCACTACTTTTTGAGTTAACTGACATTTGATATTTTCGACTAACATTCTCCATTTTACATATTTTTACCTCGAATAACTCTAACTTGAGCATCGGAGGGTCGTTGTCGGGGATGAACCCGACGAGCCTCACGTTCGTGTTTTACCCTTAGGACCCAATCACTAGATTTTGGGAGAGTACGTGGCTGTGATCAAGATAACCATTCGAGGTCGCATATTTCGAGCGATATCAATGTCATTCTTCCCTTGTATCTGTACGAAGGTTATGCAAATCAATCACGCGTCGGTCTTGTTTTTCTGTCCGGAATATTGTATATATTTCTATTCAAATGTGTTTCTATCAGACTAGTTTAGGATAATTATACACCGACAGCTTTTAATATTTCAGGCATAATTCCAAATATTATCGTAAAGTTTTACACACCCGATCCAGAAATTGGAAAAATATATAACTGTCGTCAAGGAGCTCCTACCAAAAAATACAATGCTAAAGCTGAATGCAACATGACCTTTTTGTAATTATGTTAATCGTCTACGTCAACGGATCATGTTCTATATTTTACAAAACGTGCATATTGGAAGTTTCTTGAAATAAATTTAGTAGAAAATTAGATAAAAGAAAAATTCACATACTATATAACCCCTGTCTTTATTATTATTACTATTTGAATGTGGCATATTTAATGCATGTTCACAAAAATTTTTCGTAATTGAATATCATTCAACAAAAAATTTTGTTGCAGTAATAATGGTAACACGAATTATTATGTAAAAAATTAAAATAATTTGAAAGAGAGTACTTCGAGTAGGGAAAAGATAAAACAAATATTCACTAAAACAAATAATTATTACACGAAATAATCTTTACCAGTGGTAGATAGTGGAAAAAATGTGAAAATTAGTGAGCCAAAAAAAAAAATAGGAGAGGAAATAAAGTAGACCAAAAATAAGACACTAAAAATGTGCAAGCTGACTAGTTATTGTGCCATTTCAAGAAAACCTTTGGCAAGTTTGATAGTTGCCGGAACACAAGGTTCTAACACCTTGAGTTTGCGCGTAATCGCATACATAAGCACACAACTATGTCATATTGCCATACAGCCTGCACACTGGGAATAAAATCCGGTGAAAGCGTAAGGTAATTATCACATCTGAACATACCTCCCAACTGTTAATATTTGTCCCCATTTAGTAATGGTGGTGAATGATCGGACGTGCGTGGAGCTAGGCTAGTATAGAATGATGTTGAATGCCTCGCTAGGCAATTGTCATTAATAAAAACTCGATCCAATCGCTTCCATAGACACGAGTCCGTGCTACAGTTATACCATGTGTACCATTCCCCCTACATGGGTAATGGAAGTAACCCTGTGTCCATAATGCACGCATTAAATTCCTCCATGACCAGCCTTATATCCCCTGTAGGACCACAGACTTCACTAAGGTCCCGCAAAGAATTGAAATCTCCATCCACTAGCCATGGCATCTCCTCACATTGAGGTGCCAATAAGCTCAGTGAACCCCACAACTCTCGACGCACAGCAACATCATTAGCCCCATAGATTACAGTAATAAGCACAGTTTCATGCACTGCTCGAATGCACACACGACAGTGAATAAACTGGGCACCTAATTCTAGAACAATAACATCAAGTACATCATCGTCCCATGCAATCCAAATACAATTACCAGTTGTAACTAGGTCCACAAACAACTTCCACGGGGGTAAAATTGCTAACTGAATGCGAGTGATATTATTAACATGGACACAAGTTTGTAAGAGACCAATGAATTGTAACCTGAACTCAACCACAAGGTCTTTCAGAGCGAGCTGATGGTCTCGTTTGTTCAGACCCCGAACGTTCCATATGCGACATTCAACATGGATCACCAGTGGTGGGGCTGCTATTATTAGGACCCTGTATATTGCCATCTATGTCATTATCAAGTAGCGTAAGTGCATCAAATGTATCATAAATGACAAGTTCCTTACGCTTCCCCCCTCAATCTCTATCCATGCGTGTTTTGGGAATTGGGATGTCCGTGCGTTGTACCCTCTATTCCTCCGTGCCAGTCGAATTGTGCATGTCAGTCGGCTGTGTAGGAGCGGTGGCTTTTGGCACGTAAATCGAGACTAGGGGCTTTGTAGGCTTTGGGTGTTTATTCAAAGGGCACTCCTTCGATGGATGACCAAGGCTCATGCATATAGTGCACTTAGGTGGTAGCCATTCGTGCTCAACATCCACCTTACACGGCTATTCGCCTCCATCTTCATCCAGTGTCAAAATAATGATGTGTTTTTGGAGTTTAGAGCTAATATCAAGCATGTTGCATACACGAGCGAAATCCAGTTTCATGCATGCTCTCGTAATTGCATCAGGATAGAGTAGTATGCCAATTCCACTTGCCACAGTGCAGAGGCCATCCTTGTCCATAGCTCAACTAGTAAATGCCGTAGTTTAATCCAAACCGAGACCTGCGTATGTTTCAACTTCCTCATCACCATTCCGAGTTCCAATTTCTGAAGAACAATCGGTTGTCTTTGGAACAAATAAGGACCCCCCTCAATCACCTCCTCCATGGTAGCAATCGATTTAAATTGAAAAAAGAAAAAGTCGTTCGCAGTAGTCGTGACTTCCTTGAGAGACGGCCAAATGGATGTCACATACTCCTTCAAATGGTGGAAGTATGGTCTTTTTCTGAGGAAGTATCCCACAGATGTAGCCTTCCACCTTCGCAACCCATCTAGTATAACCTCCAATGTCGGACGTACAATCACCTCTCCATTTGTAATATAAGAGGAATATAGGACAATTTTTTACGTGATGAATTGTTAAACGTGCGAGCAATTTTATCAACAAAATCAGGAATCTCAGAGCATGTATTTAACGGGATATTGCCAATGAATAATCCAGTACGCAACGACACCAGTGTACGAACAGCAGCAATAGCAGCCACAGTTACAGCCATTGTAGCAAGCGAAACGCGTGGTGGGCAAGTTTGAATTGGCTCCACAGTCGTGACTGGTACTTGTGGTGGCGATGGAAATTGCGAAACCCCAGTTCCCATCCAAGGGTCTAGTAGCGACAGAACAGCATCCAAATGCGACGACGTTGAAGGTTCAGATTCGACGACTAACTTCACCAGCAAGGAGAGACAGTCCACGATCGTCGGCTCCAATTGTCGCAAAGGAGGCTGGAAAACAGCCATCAATGAAGTACTAACCCCATTCACGTATTGCAGATCAGTAGCGGGGATTGGTGGTGGTCTATTTCAACATAAAACATTAGCATCGCCGTTGTGGGAGCAAAAACCCTATCAGGCGAGAGGGGCGGCGTTAGTGTTGCAGAAACCCGAGTGTCACAGTGGGATGAAGGCGGCGCCAAGTGCTAAGAAATTCAGCCGCTTGTTCAGGCATCAGCAAACGGGGGACTCGACGAGGAAGGCGCGTCAACCGGTGGAACCGCACGGGTTAGATGTTGCAGCAACGATGGCGGCGGATTAACGTTGCGATCTCCATGTTTCTCAATCCATCAACGATGAAGATTGTGAAGAGCCTTGATCGACTCATCGTCGCCTTGATCAATCACTCGATTTGCTAACAAGAGAAAGTCTGAAAAGTTGAACTCACGTGGAACCCTATCATGGATATGCGGTTCTTTGCTCGTATGAGCATGAGCAGCGTTGCCGGTGCCTAAGTCATCGCCGTCGTCATCAAAATCCCGCAAATCGCCAAAAAAACCATCAGGCACTGGATCTCCATTGTCTTCAGCGGCCGCGCCGTCGGAGTGAGCAGAGCCGTGAAGAGTGCGTGAAACTTGAGGTATAGGAGTGTGTGTTTCCATGCAGAGAACATTTTCTTTCCTTAACAGTTTCTCTTAATAATTTTCATTATATGTATTGTGATAGTGGAATCTTGATAGGATGAAAAGAAAATATTCCAGTCTATCTACTACATAAATGAAGGACTACATAGATAAAGTTAAGAAACACAAGAAATTGAGGAAGACAACTGCAAATAAGTATAACTTGTGTGCTCCTTGCCTTCTAAAAGCCCAAATGGTTCCATGTGAATCAGAATGTAAATTATTTCGATAAAAAAAAAAAATCATTAACAAATATGAACAGGTTTTCATTTTCTATTATAATGCAATACTTTTACCATTATTTCTTTTAGGATCAATAAGTTATAAGGTTGCATCTTCAGAAACACATGTGCTGGGAAAAATGCCAAACTGTGTTTATTGTGGTGTTGTAAAGTTTGAGTACAAGCCTCCTACTTTTTACTGAAATAATGGAAAAGTCAAGCTTGTGCATGTTGAAGTTCAAGATAAATTGTATGAGTTTTTCGCTTCTAAATCAGAACAGGCTGTGGAATTTCGAAAAATTATTCAACTTTTCAATTGTATTTTCTCTTTCACTTCATTAAGTGTGAAATTAGATAAAGAAGTTGCATCTTCTAGGCAGGGAGTATATACTTTTCGAGCACAAGAAATGGTTTACCATGATCTTCCTGGATTGTTGCTAGATGAGAAGGGCTCTAATCCGTTCCAGTTATATTTTGCTAAGACTAAAAATGAGGTCGAAAACAGAACGAGGATACTAGAAAATTTAAGTATGTATGGTGCAACAGTGCAAAAACTCCCAATAGTACTTGAAGCTAATCCATATACAAAAATCTTTCGAAGAATAAAGGAATATCCTTCGTGTGAAGCTAGACTTCATATCTCAAAGGATGTGAAGCTAGACCGGTATGTTTATAATTTGCCAACAATCGATCAAGTTGCAGCTATTTGGGTTTAAGCGACTAATGGTGATATACATTTTGAACAGTACATTAGAATTCATTCGCATTCAGGACATAGGAATAGAATAAAACATTATTATGGATGTTATGACCCATTTTAGTACCCATTTCTTTCTCCAAGAGGTGACACAGAAAGAGGTATATTTTTACATAATTTGTGCATATTACAAAATTTTTAGATATCAATCCTTACATCTTTATATATTGTGTATCATTTTTAAGAGAATATCCAGGATTCAGATACCTCTTTTTACAAACTAGCTATCAAGTTGGTCATGAGGATATTCAAGAACAAGAAGGTATGTATGCAATGCACTTATTAAAGTTAGAAACTTAATATTAATTTCTCAATTAAATGAGAATAGAAATTATTGAAAGAACTCCATCGACCACGTAAAATTATTCTTTTATTTAATTTGGTGCTACTTTTTTTTTTTCAAAGGCAAATCATTTTTTCTTTTTTTTTTTTTTGTCTTTTTCTTTTTGAACAAGATTTACATTGTGCCAACCAATAAAGATATTGGTTATTATGAATTATTAACATTGAACTTGAATAAGAGTTGTGCTTTTCATGAATTTGATATTGATTATATGTATTCAGTTGTTCATATTTCATTGTTGTCATAAAATTTGTATACTAAAATTTAAGTTTTATGATTAACTATTATATATGAAATTTATTACCCAAGATGTAGATTTTTACTTTCTGAATCATTTATTACAATCATTATTTTCAGTTGATAACCCAAATTATGGAGAAGTTTATCTTGGTTTTCATTTAGATCCCTGCATGTGCTAACACTACAAGAAAACAGACTTTCAGAGACGGATTTTTCCGTCTCTGAAGCCTATATTTCCGTCGCTAATAGTATTAGCGACGGATTAATTCCATCAGAAAATCTATTGCTGAAAGCCCAATGGCTAATTCCGTCGCTGAATCTGTCATTGCATTTTTTGCGGAATATTATCCGTCTTAAAATCTGTTTCATTTAACAAACAAACTTAGACAAACCGTCTGTAAATCCGTAGTTTATCTGTCTTAAAATCCGTCGCAAAAGATTATTTAATATTGTCGTCACTGAATCCGTCATTGAATCCATCACTAAATCCGTCATTATTTCTGTGGTTGATTCTGTCACTGAATCCGTCTTTAATTTTGTAGCTGAAGACAAAGCTCTCTTTTACTTCAATCCCTAATTTTTTTAAGCAAAGCTGAAATAAAATGAGACTAAATACCTGGACAAAATAAAGGGAAAAAATGCAAGCAATCCCCTTGTGATATCCAAAATGAGCAAATTACCCTCTTATGAAAAAATAAATAGCGATTTACCCCCTTTTATTTTTTAAAATACAACAATTTACCTTCCTATATTTTTCAAAATGAAGTAATTTATCTCTCTGTATAAGGAGGTAAATTGATTCGTTTTAAAAAGTACAGGGGGGTAAATTGCTATATTTTTTTCATAGGGGGATAATATGCTCATTTTCAATATCACAGGGGAGTAAATTGTTATTCACCCCAAAATAAAGTATCACAACTATAACAAATGAAACAAGCATCAACCAAAACCATACAAAAACTAAGAAACCAATTAATATACTTAAAGTGAAAGTATGAGAAATACTATCATTGTTTACCCAGAAGACTTGCAATTCTTCATGTTTACAATTATAAACCAAATACAATCATAAAAATGTTTGAAACATCGCATCATTCAAGAGCTTGCACTCTTTACTTAAATACAAGGATAATCACTATTTAAGCTCCAATACTCTTTAATTTGCACCAAAATCATAAATTGACTAACGCTTTGCACCAAAATCTTGTTGCTCATTGGGTCCATATCCACCTGCAAACCGGCGATTGGTATATCCCACCTCTTGAATTAATCTGCGTACCATTTCTTCAAGCTCCACCGCCCTTCTTTGTGTATCTTCTTCCCTCCTCCTCGCATCTTCTTCTCTCCTTCCCGCATCTTCTTCCCTCTTCTGCGACTCCTCAAGAGCCTGCTCTAGCATCTTTTTACTTTCTGCTTCTCCTCAAGAGACTGACTGAAGGACTTAATACGTAAGTTGTAGCTTGCAACTCCGTTGCTCTAGTTTTGTAAATGTGGTGCATGAGTTATTATAGCAATGCCATTAGTCTCATATAGTGAAAATTTTGAAACAGTTAGAAGCTAATTAAGCACAATAATGGTTCAAAAAATTAAGGAATGTAAATAACTTATAAACGACATATGCTATATTATATATCTTCATAAAGAACTAGCGGTCAAGGGCCCATTATAAGGAAAGGTTAAGAAATTGTAAGTTATATTGTAAAGCATCATAGCAGTAATTACAAAGTTATACTCATAATAAGGTTACTCTATTTGTCTTTAGGAACTGCTTGAAAATGAGAACTTTTGTTGAACTCCAACTAAAAGAAACAAGAATATTAGATCAAAGGTATTAATGGCAATGTGAAAATAGTCACGGAAATATGTTTTAAGTGAAAATAATTTCAAGTTTATTTTTTGTGGCCTTTTTGCAGATTAAATCACTTTTAGGGGAGAACTAGGTTATATTCAAGTTCTTGATTTATGCTCTTTCTTGTAACTTGAGTACTTTAACTTGTGTGGGATTTTTATTTCTATTTTTGGAAACAAGTGGGGTTAGACAAATCATATATTTGGATGTGTAAGTGGGATTTATTTTTTTAATATATATAATTTTTGTCAGATAATTGTGGATTGTGATTAGAAAGAGATGAGGGCCTCTCTGGCTCATGTAAATCTAGCATATTTTCTTGTTAATATTGTTGAATAAACAATCTACGTTCTACTCCATGCTCTAACCAACAAACTAATATTGTCTATTTGGGATGGAGAATCATTATTTTCATTGTCGGCAACACCACATAATGCTACCCACTAGTACAACTTGGTCAAAGTGGTCAAGAATCTTTTGATCCATGGCCGTGACCTAAGTTTATATGTTTTTGCCATATATATTTTGTAGACAGAGACGAAGGGTCTAATTTGCTTTCGAACTTTGTATGATCTTTGCGGATTATCATATTAGATGTCTTAGCCCAGCTCAAATCAGTTTCAGTCGTGACTGCTGCATTTTATTCTTGTTATACTCTTTTCTCTTTGTGGATGTGGATTCTACTCCCATCTTCCACTAATTACAATAAGAAATCAGATTTTGAAGCTATTTACTTCAACAATAAAGTAACTATTCTCCATCGTCTGGAAGGGTTCTATTGTACTTGTACGTTAATTATTTGAATTTTCTCAGGCTTTTAGTAATAACTAGTTTGCTTGAAGAGCATATTTGGATGTCTATACTGAAAATTTTTGTGCTGCTTAATGTCACCAACTTTTCATACCAGTTTGTACTGAAAATAAAAGGTTCATGTTCAGCCAACTTAAATATGCTCACGGCCACTGAGACAGGAATATAAATGGCCAATATGGCAAAGTTACAGTGTAATTTTCTAGGATCTGCTGTAGGTTTGTAACATTTCTTGAGCATTGATTCACTTTCCTTTGAATTTCAGCACAATTTGTTAGCGCCAAGGGGGAAAACGGAACAGGAGTCAAAGTAGCAAAACATGAGAACTATTGATGGAATTTCCTTCTTCATTATTCCAATTTTTTACTTTGATTAAGAGTCTTCTGCAGCATTGGTTAATGCCTATTTTGTAGCTAATCAATGGCACAATGGCCTCTTAAGGCAAAACCTGATTAATCTCCCATCATATAAAATGGTCGGCCTATGACTAAATATTCTTGTCCACTAAGTCCAGTTAGCACGAGCCATGATCATATCATCATATCATCATAGCAACTCCATCGTTAATAAATCATGAGCCAAAAAGAAAACGTACAACAATCTCTTTCAAGCAATTTATCAAATAAGTAGCAAGCACTCAAATACTTCTCTAATTTCAAACAAGTAGCAAGCCACTCAATCATCAATGATTACATACAGAAATCTATTTCAACATTAAGCTAATCAACAAGGTAAAAAATAGGAAAAAATGAAAAATAAAGAGGAGATTGAAAGCGATAACTAAGCAAAGAAAAACTAACATTTTTGTTCGAATGGCTCTTTCCTCCACCGGCCACCCATAACTAGCTGCGTAATACACCGGCGAGTTGTTGACGGCGGCACAGCCAGAAAGGAAGAACACTCCGTACGTGACTGCAATTTGGGAGATTGGGTATTTTGAGGTTTTATTTCATTTGTACTAACAATAATAATTTTTAAAACAATAATATCTATAAAAAAAAAGAAAAACGAAAATAAATTTTATTTTTAATTTTTATTTATAAAAATATAAAATAAAGATGGAAATAATGACAGAATCAAAGACGGAAATAAAAAAAAATATTTTTTGAATACATCTTTATTTCCGTCTTAGATTCTCAAAATCTAAGACGAAAATATTTCGTTTTAAATTTTTTGTTTTATTATCAAGTCAAAGACAAAATCAAAGACGGAATACTTTTTATATTTTTTATTTTTTCCCAAAAATTTTTATTCGTCAAAAATCCAGTCAATATAAAGATTTATTTTATAATTTTAAGACAAAAACGTTTTCCGTCGTTAAATCCTTCTTTGAAAGGTTAAATTTTTTGACGGATATATTTCCTTCTCTGATTTCCGTCTCTGATAGCCTGCTCTCTTGTAGTGTAACACTTATAAACAAACTTATCGAGCCAGGAAGCTCTGAAAATCGTTGTATTGAATGATCGTGGCCGGTTGCTTTCCATCCCACTGTTACAACATTTTCTTCTACAAATGATGTCCTTTCGAAAGAATACGAAAGTATGCACTAATATTGCAAGTTATATCTAGTACAGTTCCATTTTGATATTTCATTTTAATTAATTCATCAATATTTAATTAGACTTTATTTTCTACTATTCCTCATTTATATTATATTTTACTTTCTTCTGTATATATGCAATTATTATTTTACAATAATTCCCTGACTGCTATCTGCATGATTTAATTGGTAAATTAGTATTTAATATTTTCCAAATTTAATAATTTGCTAAACTATATCTTTAAAGCTAATAATAACTTATGAACTACTTATTATCCAAAGGTATGACCACTCTATTTTATCTCCTAAACTATGCATCGATCGTTAATCTCAAACAACAAATATTTTAGCAAATAAATTTTGTAATTGACGTCAATTCATATTAAGTATCAAAAAATAATGGCAGTTCAAATTAAATCAATATATATATATAAAAGAAATATTTATAAACATTGTTAATATTTCATTAGTTAATCGTAATTTAAAGTAAGAAGAAAAATGGCAAAATATTCTATAAGAATCAACCCAAAAGTAAATATCTTGAGCTATAATGATATAAAAACACCATCCTACTTTTAAAATCTTTAAAAAGCTTTCTAATTTTGAAATTTCAACAAAATATGACAAGAAAAAAATATAATTTCTTAATACATTTTAAACAGACTTAACAATGAAAACCAAAGAAAAATATGTATCCCAAAGTCAAATTATATGAAGGATTAAAAATTAGTTTGAAAATTCTAATGTAAAGATATATTTTTACCTTATAAAAATTACTTTTAAATAATTCCCTTTCTGAAGGTTATTAAGTTATTTTTGTTAATATTCATTTAATACAAGTAAATAACTCTATTTCATAGTACATTTTTGCTAATATACATTTTTATATGTTTTCAAAGTTATACATTTTTACATGCCGGCCATTAGATATGCTTATGAATTAAGCTTACTTTCGAACACATATACTTCTAATTATTTGTGGAATCCCACAGGTTTACTAAACACTTAAATAATTAAGGGATTAGAAATTGATAAGACACTTTATATTATTACCATCTAAATTCCACTAATGTAATTATGGAACACATACATTTTAATGATTTATACAACTAAATATATTATATTTAATTTATTATACAAATTACTTATAGTTACGTGCATGAATCATTACATAAATATAAACCAAAGAATATCGTACATGCATTGCATTTTATATGGAAGACACAAAGATAAGAAACATTTAAGACATATTCATACAAATAAAATTAATATAGGCCCATTACACATTAATGTAATGAATCTATAGAATTCAAGTTAAAATATTTAATGAAACATATAAAGTAAAACTAGTTCCATATTATTGAATTCCAAATAGATAATTGAATTCAATATAACTTAAACAAAGAATTATTAATTATATCATAAAAAGGATTAAGATTTCATTAAAATCATATATTTAATTTGTTTTGACCAGGGTACAAGGAGTAGAGTACTAATTTTTAATGATGATGTAACATCTTCGTGTGACGCTTCCAACTTCACAAAACATATTTCATATCCAACGACAAAGTAAATTAAGAAGGTTAATTCAATATTTCCAAATGCTCATCCATAAAAAGAATTAGTTCTCAAAAGGTATATTACTGCAAAAGATGCATTTGCACCAATTGGGGATAATATCAAATTCAATTTTGCCGAATTCGATGAAATTGATGTGGAACTTCAATTTACTAAAGAAGTTGGTAAATTTCATAATATTGCACTCAATAGTAAGAGCAAGTTTGCATTACATAAATTCACCACTTTAAATTTTATGTTAAGATATTTGTGGAATTTTGGTGAAAGTAAAACAAATTAGAATAACAAGTTCAAAGAGGTACGAAAACGTATCAGAGAAATAACCATCATATTTTACCTCAGTATTCCAAAACTTCGATTTTAGTGTTCTTATTACAGAAGCCACCAATGCATCGTTATTTCAAGAATGACAATTACCAATGAATTGACAATTATATTCTTCTTCAGTTTCTTTTGAATAACATCATTGGGCTTTATTAGTAATAGAGAATCCAAAACTGAGATTTCGCATAAAAAATAGAATTTTAAATTGAGATCTGAGTGCTGCTAAGTTGTCAATTTTGAAGGCCGCGGGTCCAATTATAGCAGAAGATTACGTGTTTGAAAATCCAAGAAGTCGAGGGTTTTGAATTTCAAAATTAGGGTTTTGCGTGGGAGACGCGGCGCTGGGGAGGAAGACGATGGAAATTGCCTCCTCTCCGGATACAGACAATTGCTTTAGCAATATTGGGGATGGAAGTCGGATTCCTATGGATAAAATAGAAGTCTTGATGATGGGGGGGAGGGGGGGATAAATCGTATCTAGGGTTTGGCCAAGCGAACCATAGCGATGGCAATGGAGAAGGTGATGCAAACCAGTCGCTGGCTGAATTCAATATTGAGGAGTTCTTGAATCTGGCGTACAGAGTTGTTGATGTTGACTTTGCGTCCATGGATGCGCTGAAAAAATTGTAGGTGTGGTGGGAAGCCAAATTTGGCTGATGGCAAAATTGCAAAATTGGTCCCGTAAGTATGGGGGGGTGGCAGAATTGGGACCATAAGTACAGGACTGGCAATTTTAGTCTTGTAAGTATTGATTTTTTGGCAATTTTGGTCCTTCCGACCAAAATTTCCCAAAAACACGGCGGAGAAATTTGGGGCTTAGGGTTCCGACGTCCACGTGCGCAACTTAAACACGTAGGAGCTTGCGTGGCCAATGACGTGGCATTAGGTGGGAAAAAGAGCTCATCTTTCCGCTTTTTTCACCGTATGTAAGAGCTCTCTCTCTCTCTCTCTCTCTCATTTTTGTTGTTGCAAATGAAGTTGTAGGTGAAGAAAAACAGCAAAAATGTCTTTGGTGTGTCGAGAAGCAAGAACATAAAATCAAGAAATCGAGTTCCATTTCAGTATCTCTCAGATAAAAATGGGGAAGAAGTACAGTGATTATATTTGAAGGTAGTTACTAACAAACCCAACGACTAGCTGCTAATCAACTAATAAAATCTCACTTCTACAAGAATTGTGTTAGGAGAAACACGATTGCTCCTTGCTAATAAAAGTGTTAGTGCAAGTTGTAAAACGACAACTTTCCTTTGTGAAATAGCAACTTTCTTCGACAGAGACTAGACTTCCAGGCTCTGTTCATCACCTTCTTCCTTCAGCTTTCTTCTTCAATCCTGGTGCTTTCATCCCTGTCTTCACGATGTACCATATTTGGATTGAGGAAACAAGTGTAGATTCCAAGGCATTAGGAGTTCACCGGATTGTTTGGTTAGCAGCATTGTTGATCAGGTACGACTTAGGAGTTTAGGGGATAATTTGGCACTAAGCCTTCAGTCTTTTGTGTTATATAGCAGGCACTGAGCAGGTGCTTTCCATGCCATCTTCTAGATTCCCCACTGGTGACTGATGGGGCCAAGTGAAGCGAATCTCAAGTAGTGCCTAGAGAAGGGGCACCAAAAGAAAACATGTTGATAGCTCTCCACTAAGTGCTGAACAGAAAGCCCAATCGCTCCTTATCTGCAGTGGACAATCTCTCAAGAACCTCCAACCAAATCAACTGCTGTTTTTCTCATTGCTGAGCAAAATAGGAGCATCACCTCCTCATCGTTGTCATCTCCAATGGCCTCATTCTTTATCCGCTCTAGATGTGGGTCAACAGCATCATCGACATCCTTCAGGTATGTATGCAAGAATGATAAAGAAGACATTTTTGCTGTTTTTTTTCACCTGCAACTTCATTTGTAGCAGCAAAAATGAGAAAGAGAGAGAGAGATCTTACATACAGTGAAAAAAACGGGAATAGGAGCTCTTTTTCCCGCCTAAAGCCATGTCATTCGCCACGCAAGCTCCTACATGTTTAAGTTGCGCACGTGGACGTCGGAACCCTAAGCCCCAAATCTCTCCGCCGCGTTTTTGGGCAATTTTGGTCGGAAGGACCAAAATTGCCAAAAAATCAATACTTACAGGACTAAAATTGCCAATCCTGTACTTACGGTCCCAATTCTGCGCAAAAATGGTGAGATCACTGTACGTCCGACATTAGATTCCATCTAGCAGGGTTCTCGACAATGGAGATCTACGGCTGTGGGATATTTTCTTGAGAAACGGCCTTACTTTCATCACTTGAAGGAGTACACCAAATCTATATGGCCAGCTTTGCGTGAGGTCAATGCGACTGAAAATGGGTTCTTTTTCTTCCAATTCAAAACGGTTATTGACATGGAAGATGTTATTGAAGGGGGACCGTGGTTGTTTCAGGGACAACCTATTGTCCTGCAAAAGTGGGAACCAAGTATGGTGATGAGAAAACTCAAGCATACGCAAGTTCTTCATTTGGATCCGGTTATGTCACCTTCCAATGGAACTATGGACTGAGGAAGGGCTTAGCACAGTGGCTAATGGTGTGGGGAAACCGTTGTATCCGGACGCCATTACAAGAGCATGCACGAGACTGGATTTCGCTCATGTATGTGTGATGCTTGATATCAGCTCTAAAGTGCCAAAACATATTATCATGATGAGTCCTGATGAAGATGGAGGAGAATCGCCCTGTAAGATCGACGTTGAGTATGAGTGGTTGCCGCTAAAGTGTACCAGTTGTATGACGTTAGGGCATAGTGCCAAAGAGTGTGGGGTGAAGAAAGTGGTCCAATCTACCAAGCCTCCGGTGACTGTCTATGTACCAAAATTGAGTACTGCTCGAGATGGTTGTGAGAAGGGGACTAACCAGTTAGCTTATAGCAAGCAAGTTGAAAATCGAGACATACTAACGAAGGAGACAGGGCCGAGTTGAGTGGATAAGGGTAAGGCCATTATTACCTATAATGTTTTTGATGATTTGCATTTGATTGATGAAGCTCTTGAGGGTCCTAAAACATGCAGCCCCTTGTGCCTTGAACTATATTGAATGTTGGCATATGGAATGTTCGTGGCCTGAACAAGCAGGATCACCAACTAGTTGTTAGAGATCTAGTTGCGGAGTTCAGGTTACAGTTATTTGGTCTTATTGAGACTTGTGTTTAGTTGAATAATGTTGCTCGTATTCAGTCTTTCTTAATGCCCCAGTGGAAACCGTTTGTGGATTATGCAACTGTTGGTAACCGTATTTGGTTGGCATGGGATGATAGCTTTATTGATGTTGATGTGCTATCGCTGGGATCTCAATTTATCCATGCTTGTATTACATTTAGAGTCTCGCATTTTTTTGTGGGCTCAAGAGGGCTTCGCCAAGGTGATCTTCTATCTCCATACCTCTTTGTCCTTGTTATGGAAGTAATGCACTTGGTCTTCCTCCAAATTATTGAGCAAGATGGACGCTTCCAATTTCATTGAAAATGTGAATCCTCCAATATCTTCCAACTGGGTTTCGCCGATGATGTTATCTTATTCAGTCGAGCAACGGTGGACTCTATACGTGTATTGAAGGATGGACTGGATCGCTTTGGTGATTGGTCGGGGCTTCGGTTAAATGCGCAATAAGGTCATCTCATACTGTCCCGAGCGGCTCAAGGAATGAAAGAGGAGCTGCTGACGATGCTTGAGTTCCAGGAGGACAACTGCCGATGAGGTATTTAGGACTCCCCTTAATATCATCTAGACTTTCGATATCCGATTGCCTACCCTTGCTGAGTCTCGTATTGCAAGATGGGAGGGGTTAGCTTATCATATGCAGGACGAGTGCAAATTATTAAATCGGTGCTTTCGTCCCTTAGCATTTATTGGTCTTCGGCTTTCATTCTCGCAAAAACGGTCATTAATGAAATTGAAAAAAGCTTACGGAAGTTCCTATGGAAAGGCACGTGGAGTAGTGGGTATGCTAAAGTTGTTTGGAGGGAGGTGTGTAAACTGAAAGATGAAGGGGGTCAAGGATTGAAAGACATTGGGACGATGAATCGGGCCCTCATTTGTAAAAACTTGTACGATGTTATTCGCTGTGACAGGACATCCATTTGGGTGGAATGGTTACACCAAGGACGACTTCGGCACTCCTCTATTTAGACTATATCTGAAAATAGAGGCTCATGGTGTTAGAAGAAACTTATACGGTTAAGGGCATGGTGCGACCGGAGGTTGTTTATAGCATCGGTAATGGGCAGGATTTTTATTTATGGAGGGACCCTTGGCACCATCTAGGCCCTCTTATTCAGAGAGTTTTTCATGGACCTATTCTTACGGGATTGCAGGAATCTAGTAGGTTGTGGGCTGTCATTCACGAGGATCAATGGCAATGGCCTTCTATCACTGGCTTCGAATGTATGGAAATCTTGTAGGTACTACCTGTCATTCACGGAGGTAATGACCGAATTTTGTGGCGGTTCTCGGGCAATATTGTCACCACACAAGCCCTCTATCGCTTATTTGATCCCCCGGGTCCAAAAGTGGGCTGGTATTCACTACTTTCTGGATTTCTAAAAATTTCTCGACGCATGTTCATTCTCTGACTCACTATTCAGGAAAAGCTTGCTACAACGGACAAGCAATGGTTATCACATTCAGGAGGATGCGTCCTATGTACTGAGGACAATTTGGAGACATACACGCATTTGTTTTTTCATTGTCAGTATAGTAGACGTTGTTTGACTATTATCATACGAACTATTCGATTTCTCTGGCCTAACAGACAGCGGCAGGTGAATATTGAATGGGCTTCTAGAAAGTGGAGGGGCAAACACATTATTAACATGGCATACCGTGCGCTACTTGGGGCATGCGTTTATCACATTTGGAGGGAACGCAACATGAGACGATTCGAGCACACTTCGAGGTCGCCAGCTACGTTAGCTAGCTTAATCATAGAGGATGTTAGACTACGGATTCTTAGCAAAAATCTTCCTAGCTCTGTTGAAGCCAAGGATACGAGTAACCAAAAGTACGGTGAGACTGATAATCACTCGTTTCAAAAGAGAGAAAAAGAAGAAAAAGGTCCGATTCATTTCGAGAAAGATATATGGTCAAATTTATTCATAGCTCGGCATATTATACCAGCTTCAAAATCCAATTTCAAAATTTTGAAAGGTTTATCCTGCGAGGGAGTTTTTTAGTAATGTACGGACCAATTATAAGATCTGTTCTCTAGAAGAGTTCTAAATCTATTCCACCTCTCTTGATTACTGCACACAGCATCCACATAGTTGTTGTAATACTTAAGAAAGTCTGATACCTTTTGATCCCATTTCTTTTTATCTTTAGTTAGATATTTTTCTGGTAATTGAGAATTCAAGATTTCAGTAAGATAGTCAGATGGAATAGGTTCTATATATATATCATTACATATGAATGATGGTATCCTTTGAGGACTGCAGCATGGATAAAGAAGATTTCTGTGAATAAAATCATTGATTATATTAAGTGGATGGCCCATATTAAGAAATTCCTTGGTATATATATCAGGAACTATTCTTACGTAATGCGGAGTTGTTATAAACTTATGTTAGCTCTAGTGCACTTTATAGATTATGGCGTATCCCTTGGCCTGTCGAGCAATAACATATCGTACGAGCACTGTTGTATTATATCTCCTTTTCCTATTTATGAAATTTACCTTTCCCCCAAAAAAAAAATAACCATCATAAACGAACAGTAAGACTTCAATCAACTTCTCATATTTTCAACCTTAACCTATATATAAATATTAATTTCTCTTCAATTTGAATTGATGCGTATATCGACTATTGTAATAAGTCGTTGGTAAGATGTGGCAAAGAATGACGGACTTCAACTGCAGCAAATTGCACACCAAAATTCAACCATTGACATTGTCAAAGTGACAACTAAAAAGTATTTACATAGGACTTATTGAAAAAAAATATACGTCAAGTCACCTTTCTCCGGCTTATCACCGGCAGTCTGTTCAGGATTCCAAATTCAACAATAGTAACTAAATACGAGGGTTGCGCTCGATGCTGGACTTAACCCAACACCTTATGGCACGAGCTGATGACAGCCATGGACCACTTGTGTCCGCAATCCCGAAGGCACCCCTCTCTTTCAAGAGGATTCGCGGCATGTCAAACCCTGGTATATACAACATATATCCAAAAACAGACAATATTTCATAGTGTTCTCTCTCTTTGTTTAGGTGAATTACAATGTGAAGCACAACTACACTAATTCTACAAATAGATCCTGCTTGTGAAGAAATTCAACACATACAACAATAGTGCATAATTATTCTCAAAACACCGTCTAAATTATTTTCCCTAAAACAAACTGTCCCTAATGTTATGTAGGTTCCAAAAGAATAATAACGCAGCGAAAATGCCTGAAAGATCGATGATACAAAGAATGATAAATGCAAAAGAAGCAACACATAAAGAAATCATATACAACAGAAAATTCTCTAAGTCAGGCATTGCTATTTTATACAAAAACAAATAGAACTTAACAATGTATACCTGGCAAGATGCATATTATTGTTTCAATTGAACTATTGAAAGGGTGAAAATAAATTATCAATGTATATTTAAATTATTTAAATTGTTATTTCATTTAATTATGCATATTTTGTTTAAGATTTCAATATATTAGAACAATGATTCAAGACGATAAAGAACTTGACAAATCAATTTTTTCCTTTTTCCTTTTCGAATCGACTACTCTTTATTTTACTTGAAAGTACGACACTCTATTATTAAAAATTGAAATTAAAAATGAAGCATTCATATACTATTGTGAAAAGAAAAGCCAATTATTTTCCCTCCAACCAGAATATATAACGGCGACTTGCGCTTACATCATTAAATTATAGATAAAAAATAAAAATATTAATTTTTATAAATTACACGACTAAAAATACTAATCCCGTAATAAATAAAATAAAAAAATAAAACAATCGTGATATATAAAACCAAAATTACTATTTTCCCTTGTTTGGATTTGAAACACCAACCTTTGAATTTATGCTAGTTTTTGTTGTGTCCCAAGTTTTTAATATATTGTGAGCACATGATTGAATCCATAAAATAAGAAGGTGTAGGAAAATGAGCCGATCATGTGGAGGTGGGAATAGTTTTAATGGTGGAACTGAGCAAAGTGCTCTTTGTCTCAGACACTTGCAGGAGATCCCCCCTCGTGCGCCTCAAACGCTGATCCCTTCTGTTTGTTCTCTTCTCTCCACCTTTCCCCACCCCACCCCACCCCCCCTCGTGTGCTTTGACCTTTGACTGTATAATGTAGGGTTTGCTTTTTCTTTTTCTTTTTCCTTTTTTATAAAATTAAAAATATCAATTATTACAGTTTTCTTTAAATAGTTTGCAATTTATTAGATTATCATTCAAATTTAAAGATTGATTTAATACATCAAGAATTTAAATCAATAAATATATTCAAACAAGACAAAAAAATAATAAACACACACCTGCATTAAATCTTTAAATTATGAGATATCAACATTACTAATCGAGCAAGATTTCATTGGCTCAATTATTATAATTTTAATCAGAAACTTAAAATATAATCGAGTTTTTTTATTATATTCAGGATATATATATAATTAAATAATTAATATATATGTTAATTCTGTTTACTTAAAACATTCTATTATTATATATCGTATGTTATTTGGACAAAAACTTTAAAACAAAATAATTCCCTAAATAAATTGATTCAAATTAAAATTTATTTCTTTTTCCTAAAAGCTAAACGCTGTGATTATCAGCGGATTCTTTATATACATTCGAAATTATATTATTGACCGCTGAAATGCCAAAAACCAATCAAAACATTTTTTTAAACATATATCTAAAATTTAGGATAAATTGTGTCGAGCAAAATTCAATATAATTACATATACTGCCCGTTGTTTAGAAATTATCAATACATATCCCATGATATGTGTCATATATAGTTATGTAATCTTTAGATAGTAAGGTGAAAATATCAACTTTATCTTTATTGAAATTTTTTTTTAAAAAAAAATAAAAAATATTAAAAAATTTTGATGTTGGATGAATGTTATTAGAAAATAAAATAAACTTTTAAAAGATATATAAATTATAATTACGATCCAAAACGGCATTTTGGGCAGTTTAATAAAAAATTTTGATAAATTTTAGTGGAAGCTAACAAAATTGATCAATTATTGGACGAACGTTATTATGATGGGAAGATATAATTTCTCAAACAATAGAGAAGTATATCTATAATTTTATTAAATATTAGTAAAATCTGGTTAGTTTATCTAAAAGTTTAATTATATGAAAAAACGTATCAAAAGCTTTTGCTGCATCCTGTTGGTTATGAAAAGGGAAAAAATATTAGAAAGCTATATGAAATATATATATATATATATATGTATTGAAAATAAATATTTAATTATAATTGACTAAAAATGACAATTAAATACTAAAAAAGAACAAAAGATAAAAAGCTTGACCTTGACAATGACAATGAAGCATAATTTCCGATTCACTTTTGAGCAGTAATGATTACTGGCTTGGATATTTTAAAGAAATCAAATTTCTTATCTCTTATATTTATAATTAATTATTAAAAAAAATTATTTATTTTATCCTTTAAATTTTTTATTTTAATTTTAATTCAATAACTTCTAAAATTACTTAATTTTAGTCATTGGATCTAATTTCAAATAATTTTACTCCTACACAGATTTTCAAGAAGAATTTTAGTTCATATATATCCGTTCATTTTGCATTAATATTTTTAAATCAGCCAACATATTTATTTCAAGATAATAACTAAACATGACACTACTATTAAGGCTCCGTTTACTTTGTAATATGAGTTATTTGGATGAAAAAATAAAAAAAAATACCGCATATTAATTTAATTATACTATCACTAGGAAAAAATTATTATTTACTACACTTTTAATGGCTATAGACAAAAAGGTTGTGGTGAATAATTATTATTAACCATGAATAAATAAATCGATGCAAAACTCAGCTTATTCTGCATGAAAAATACTTTTTATTATGGTTATGAGTCATATCAAATATTTTTGCTACGATGGTTCTTTAGCCATATCAAATATCTAGAGAACCAAAGTTTTCTTTTTCTTTTTCTTTTTCTTTTTTATATTAATTTAATATTGAGTTTTAATTATTATTAAATTTGAGTATTCTTTTTATATCTAGTATTAAGAAATAATTGGGCATAGTAAGAAAAAAGTGATATTATTTTAATATTTAATTATTTTATTAATTTAAAAAAATTCTTTAACTGAGTACTGAATAGATAATGATAGATGTACTAATTAAATGCATTAGTCCATTTGATTGTTAGAATCATTTTTCTAAATTTTGGCTGGAAATATTATCTATATATATGTTTAACGAGTAAATAAATTAGTTATTACGTAAATAATTAATATATATACATTCAATAATATATGAGATGTTTTATAAATTGCTTATAACCTTCCATATGTAATTATGAAGGGAAATAACATTTTTCATCCCATAAGTTAGGTACATTTCGCTATTGGTTGTATTTATTACGGGATTAACACTTTTAGTCCCACAACTTATAAAAATTAGCACTTTTGATCCTCATCCACTTTTTGGTCTACAATTTATAGTGTAGCGTACGTGCCTAACATGTGATTATTAAGTATGTTTAGTTAGAGAGAAAAAATTGATTTGTTTTCCAGCTTGGGACCCTTTTCGGGAAAAAAAAATATAACTAAATTTGAGGGGAAAAAATAAATCTTGAAGAAAATAAGGGCAAAATAATAGTAATTTCTCTCTTCTCTCTCACAAAAATCGAATCTTATTCTTCCCATATTTCTATAAGTTGAAGCCAAGTTAAAGTAACACAAAGAATCATGTCTTCTACAAGTGAATCAAGTAGGCCAAATGAAGTACTCGTATACTACTATTGGAGAAAGGGTAAACTTATCATCCAACAAAAAATATTTAACGGCAACGTGCTACTCACGTAACCTACATATTTAAATTAAAAACACTATTGTTATATAATTGACTTCAACATACTCAATAAAATATGAATAAATACTTTTTAAAAAAATTACAAAAGAACAAATTTGTCATAAAAATAATCTTATATTATTACTAATTATTATTTTTTAATTACCAATTATGTTAATGGAATCAATTAAGCAACTAAAAAATGAAAGTTCTATTACCTTCTAATTTATTAGTATAGGCCAATAATAGGAATGTTATTCAAACGCGATTTCTTTCCTTTCTTTATTCCATTCCTATAGTATTTTCATTCAATTTCATTCCTACATATAAATCATGCCGTTAAAGTGCAAGTGTGGGAAGCACTGTCATTGTCTACCAAGAAGATATACAACTTTTCATGTTCGCAAGTACTATACAAATAAGGGAAAAGTATTGTTTTAATTCGCTAAGTATGCCTAATTTTAATTTTAATCCAATAACTATGTCTATTTTTGTTTAGATCCAGTAACTTATGAAATTGCTTACTTTTAGTCCTCTGGCAGATTTTTGGACAATTTTACCCCTATGCAACTTTTGAAAGGCAGTTCTAGTCTATATCTACTCATAAAGGTAAAATTGTCCGAAAATCTGCCAGAGAACTAAAAGTAAGTAATTTCGTAAGTTACTGGATCTAAACAAAAATAAACATAATTATCAGACTAAAATTAAAATTAAATATATTTAACGAACTAAAATAATACTTGTCCCGTACAAATAATAAGTATAGAAATGCTTGGAACACCACACTGTCCAAATTCTTGCACTCATTACTTAAATTGCAGGATTAAACACTATTTAAGCTCCACTCCTCCTTAGAATCGGTCGAGACGTGAAGAGTGCAAAAACTTGGTGACAGTAGGTTGAAAATTTTGCCAATAAGCATGCCAAGTAGAGGTCATACAACGTGTCATATATCAATGCTCAAATTAACAAAGCAATTACTAGAATTGTCATATTCATCCTACTCCATAGTTGCAAGCATCTAAATCACAATTTTAGTTGACAATTGTACAAATTATTGGTTATTCCAAGTACATTTTGGTGTAGTAAAAATCATACCACAAACAGAAAATAAAAAAGTGACAGTGAACAATAATATTAATTCTAAGCATTACATGTAGTCTTAAAAAAGAAAGATACAAGCTCTAATTAATATCAAATACGCAATAAAAATCCAACAGAAAATATGAATAACTATATGATAAATAAATAAATTGAGCAAAATCAACAAAGAATTTCAAAATTAGTGAAATTCAAGTGGCTAGTTCGATAACACATAATTAATTATGCACTGATTCAAAATAAGATTTTCAAAATTCATCAAAAAACGTCTTAACTCACATTAAATGAGAATTATCGATCATAGAAATATAAAAAAATTAAATAATAAACTTAGAAACGAGGAAATCATCAAGTAGAACTATGAATAAGAGTGGTATCTAGTTACTATCCATATTTATTTTGAAATCTTAGCTTAGAGCATGGCCTAAAGCAACACATTCTTATAGCGACATACTTTTTAAAATTAATAACTATAACAAGTTATGTAATTTAAACGTTGTCATCTTACCAAATAAAAAATGTCCTAACAATTTGCACCCAAATCTTGTTGCTCCATAAGTCTAGATCCACCTGCAAATCGATGATTGATATATCTCACCTTTTAAATTAATTTGTGTACCATCTATTCCAGCTCCCCCCCCCCTCTTTTGTGCATCTTCTTCCTTGTTTTGGGATTTCTCAAGAGACTTCTCCAGTATCTTTTTACTCTATGCTTCTTGTTTTAAAAGTTGTTCTTGTATTTTCATGGTTAACTCGTTATATTTTTTATCCGTTGCTTTTGTTAACTCTTTACATCTTTTTTCAAACTCCCCAGGTGTTGAAGTAATTAAAATTCTGATAAATCTAGCAGAAGATTGACTACGCCCAAATCCATATATACAATCCACAAACAGCTCTCCAATTACTTCATACCATGACTGCATGTCAAATGAAGACTCGGTGGATTTGTTACCACCGCCTATTTCGCCATATAATCCTCCTATATGATGTGACTACGAAGAATATCATGTAATAAGAATCTAACTTATTATATTTATCAAATAATAATAAAGAAAAAAGACTACAAAAGGTAGTTACGTTAATTTTTGGGTAAATTATAACGGACTACTCTAAAGTTTGCCATGATTATAAATACTCAATTATTGTTTGAAAATATATAAATATCCTCATAAAATTACAAATACCCTAACAAATACCCCCTCGTGATAGCTCATTGTAGGAGGGTATTTGTTAGAGTATTTATAATTTCAAGGGGTTATTTGTAATTTTTCAAACAATGAGAGGTATTTGTAATTAAGACAAACCTCAGGAGAGCTCCTTGTAAACCCCAACAATTTTTTATTTATTATCTACAAAGTCTCCAGTCCCATAGTTTCTTCTGTTCGTTCTATAAATCAACTCTAATTCACTTACTTCACGGTCAAGCTCTTTTTTCTAAAATCATATGAACAACATTATCAATATCTAGCAACATAAATTATATCTAATTCACAGGGCTCTCTACCTAATTTTTCACTTGCATTTTCCAATGCGTTTAGCTTTCCTTTGTGAATCATTTCTCCAAATTTAGAACTTGCATTTTCATTCCATACCTTTCTCATTTGCATATATACCTCATCTAATATTTTTTAAATTATTTATCATTTTTAATCATCTTAAGTATATAATCATTCTAATATAATAACAACTGAAAATGTATTTTAACAAAAAATTTTGTTCAGCGTAGTCCACCAATAGCGAGCCTAGAGCAATAAATCCCTAATCAACTATTACAGAGGGATGTGGATTTAATAACCCTTATAGTTTTACAGATCGAGGGGGAAGAGATTAATAATTGAAAAAATAAAGCAGTTAAATAAAGATAAAATAGAAACAACAAGAAACAGAGAAAGAGATGGGGGGCAGATCTGGAACATGGGAAGCCCAAGGCCACCGAACCTCAGCAACCACTCACGGTTGCTTGGCCCACACCACAAAGTTCCATCCACAAAGGACCACTCAAGGATCATTCAGATTTCCACAATAGAACATGTTCACGAAGAACTTTTAATTTGAAGTGAGAGAGAGGGGAATATAAGTTTTCTGTTCGGTGGTTCAACACCAGAAAACATTGACGGCTTAAACAGAGAGTAAAACATTGATATCGGGGAGAGAGAAAAACGACGGTGGAGAAACCTAAGGGAAGAAGGAGGGAGAGACGACGAGACGGGAGAGAACTAGGTTAGGGTTTTGAATTTGCAAAAAGAGAGGGAGCGCCTTTTATTTAGAGAAACCAGGTCAGCTGAGCAGTGGGCCGGGTGATGAAAGTGGGCCAGGTGAACGGTGTGGGCCAAGCGGTCCAGTTGAGTGAGAGAGATTTTGAGCTAGGCCAGAAATAATAATACAGACATGGGCCCATTATTTTAACAATTTCGTTAAATTATTTTGGAGCCAATTGTGCTAACTTGCATGATGAAAGCATCAATGGTTAATATTCTGGGTCGGCTAGGTCAGGTCGCACCTAGCACAGTGAAAATGACGGGGATCCTCATACTGTTTCTTTAATCTCTAAGGGACAATTCATCAAATAAGAAATTTACAGTATTCAGTCCTATCAAAATCCAACGTATTGATCTATTTTGATTGGAGTGTTCAACTTGAACAATAACGCTCAAACTTTTCGTCAAGTTCTCAATTAGGAACATGTCACACAAAAATAATGTGTTTCAATAATTTGGGACTACACCCACATACGAACAAATTGTACAAATGCCCAAACTGTAAAATTATGTTACTCAATTTTTATTTAAAATTATAATGTTCGTCTATTTATATAAATGGACTGTACATATAGAAATAAAATATTAAGTAAAGAAAATTACTACAAAATCAAATAAAAACATAAAAAATATTAAATATTGCAATGATGTTATAATTAAATTATATTGAAGAATCAAGATTGTAAAAGCTGTAGTGCTCACGGCATTTACCACAACGAGAACCCAATGCAAAAGAAAGGAATAATTGGCGAGTCCGATGCAATATTAGACAAATTGGATAGCATTTGTGGGAGTCAGAGTCAGAGTCAGAGTCAGAGGCATTGGATCCTTTGCACGTGAGCTTCATTTCTTACAACCTTAAAAATGCTACTGGGACCCTATTTGTCACGTGGGGAGGCTGTTCTTTGGACGACTGCATGTAACTTTGTTTTTGATTAAGAAACAAATCCACTTCTTCAGATATAAGTTACCAAAAATGCACAAAATCCACCATCCTTGTTGTTTAGCAGGCAAGGTTTATATATTAGCTAACAACTAGAGTTAAAATCATGAAAAATATTAATTAACTATGGTTAAACTTTAAGATTTTTACATTTTTCTGTTTGATCCAATGTTTGACAATCTAGTCCCGATCGGCCGGTGGAAACAGTTAAATCGTCACTCAATCTATAAAACGTTCTTACCATACTCATAAAATTGGATAAAGCGCAAAACCATTCTCTTATTTGAAAACCGCTTCAATGGCTGGTTGACTAAATCAAGTCAACCATTAGTCTGTTCGTTAATTTTTTTAAAATTTTTAAAAATTGATACTTGTTTGAAATTGAACTCATGACATTTAGTAGGAAAAGAGATAGAAATAATAACAAATTAACACCAAAATTTTAATAATTATTTTACTTATATATTTATAGATGAACAAACTCATTAAGCCCATAATCTAACCACCTTTTTTTTTTATTTCCTTTCATAATTAACAAAAAAGAACTTATATATTATTGAAAGATTTGAAAAAATATTGCCAATTGTTTATTAACAAAAAATTTAGTTATAACTTATTTAATTCTAATAGTAAATAGTTCACTATATTTCTTTTCATGCGATTTTTGTATTTTTACTTTTTATCTAAAAACTTTAACATATTGATTTTACTAACAAAATTTGGGATACATTTATTCCTAAATGACTTAAAAGTTTTGGATTTACATTTTCATATTTTTTATTATTTTAATATTTATACATATTTAATTTTAGTATAATATAATTATGATCTCACTGGTTCATCGTGATTCACACAACATTTTACAAAAATAAATATTAAAATATATTAAATAAAATTAAATAAAATAAATATTAAAATATATTAAATAAATAATAGTTTTTGTAACTGCATTTATATCGACTTTTATAATGCCGTTAAAAGACTGTGCCAAAAAAATTATCAACTTTGCAAAAAGTCGTTCCAAAAACTGTTACAAAAGTAGTGAAAAAGACGGTTACAAACACAGTGACAAAAAGCATTATAATAACAATTAAATCGAATTAAACAGAGCCATTACAAAAGCAGTTCTAAATTTATTTTTCCATGTCGCCAAGTTTGTAACGGCCAGTAGAGGCCATTCCAATGATTGTTACAAATTGTAACGACTTTTTGTAAATTCGTTACAAATATCTTGTAATGCCTCGTTAAGCCGCGATAGACTTTTTCATTCGTTAAAAATAAAAAATCCGTTAAAAAAAAATAAAAAAGTCATTACAAAAGCCTTTTCAATAAAATAATTTTTTTGTAGTGTTTGTTCCTACTATAAAAGCAGCAATTACGCAAACTTCCCTTATAATCAAGAACTTTGGATCCAAACTAAAAGCATATAATTTTATTTTTAATAATTGATTATATTTAATTAATGGGACAAATCCAAATTACCTCTGAAAAAGTAAAGGACAAAAAGTCTCTCCAACTTTTTAATAAAGAATTAGCATATTACCCCCTTCCGTTGGGCACTGTAGTTCACTCGCCTATTTTGCATCTGGTTCAGCTATTTCGATCTCTAACTGATCACTTTTACCCTTAATTACTAAATAAACTACACAAGTTTTCGTAGAAACTACATAAAATCCATAAACAGAAAAAAAAAAAAAAAAAAACTCCAAAAGAAGAGAGAAGCGTGCTGTAATATAAAGAAAGAGAACGTGATAATATTTTTCAATTTTAATATTTAGTAATTGGGAGTAAAAGTGACTATTCACAAACCAAAATAACTAAATCAGTCGCAAAAACGGGCGAGTGAACTACACTGCCTAGCAAAGAGGGGTAATATGTTTCTTTATTAAAAGATTGGGGAGGCATTTTACCCCCCTTTTTTTTTCAGGCGTATTTTTTATAATTTTTTAATATTTTAGAGCATAATTTGGATTTATCCGTTTAATTAATGCTTCATGATAATCGATCATACATATATATATATATATATATATATTTATTAACTGAATTTTGTAATAAATGAAGACATAGGAAAGGGTAGGGGTTGCATTTATCCCCACCGACTTTTGTAATTTCCATGTTCATATATATAAAATAATTAAAGAGAATCCCAACATACATAGACACATTCAATAATGTGGTGAGAATAATTTGTTGTAGTGCATTTCCTAACATAGATGGTCAATAATGTACAAAGCGCTTTAGAGTTGTAATAGCATATTTTGCATCAGAATATCTTAGGTTCACATTTTTAGTTCAATAAGTACAGTATTTTTATTAATAATTTTATAAGTTATAAAAAATTTTATTTTTAATTTTTTTAAATTTTAACTCTTCGTCCTTTTGAATAATGGCCATGTGCTCAAAATACTAATAGAATCAGACAAAAAAACTAAAAATGAAAACTTATGCGATCAGTAATAAAAATTTCATAACTAATGGGACGAAAATTGTATTAACCCTATCGGAACGAAAAAATACAATTTCCCCTTGAGGTGGATATATAAGAACGAAGCTACGAAGACTAAATTAAAATATTTTATTTATTATTTTATTCATTTATCAATATAATTGCTTAAGCATGCTTGAAATTAAAAGGTTTTACTTAAATAGTTGCTTGAAATTCTTGGGAATTTTGGCAGATGAAAAGACATACTAAGAGTTTTTTGTGGGCAGAAAAATTGGAGTTGAATTTCTCCTCATCTATAACGAAGCATTACATAACATCTGTGATGAAGCAATATTCCGATGATTATAAAATATTATTAATTGAATATGACCAAATTTTAGATAATTTCCATCGAAAATTATTTTTGCATTTCGCCATGATAAATATTTTAGTCACACACAAAATTTACGACCAACATCTATTATTTAATTATGATCAATTACTATTCATTATGAATATTTATTCTTACTCATAACAATTGATCGTAATCAAATGTTATCAACTAAGTGAACTAATGGAATATTCAACAGTGACTTCTTTTCATATGGGACTTAATAATAACTCTCAAATTTGATGGTGTTGTAGTATTTTGACTATATATATATATATTTGGTTGTGTAATCAGGTGTGTACGAATTTATTTCGATAAGTTTAGCCTATAATTTTAAAACTTCTACATATTTAAAACACAAAATTATCGAAACATGTTAAAATGATGAGAAAAGTGCACGTGATAAACTTAAAAAACACCCTTTTAATTAGAGAAATCAGCAGTCATGGTACGTCATCCCTATATATATCATATAATAAATGATTTTTTACTTTTAAATATATTATAAATAAAAATAAAATATATAAACCTACACATCACAAAAACGAAGGAAGGAAAGAGTTAAAGAAAAAGAACACTAACTTTGGTATATTATTGACACAACAAATAAAATGGTATTCCGGCGTCACATACTGGCGTTTGTGAGTGAAAAAGAATACTTTTTTGCTGTTTTATTTTAACTAATTAATGTATTTTATGTGCTAATATTTTATTTTTTATTTTTTAAAGCTAAAGAGGCATCCGAAGAGGATGAAGCATTTTTAAATTTTGAGATCCCTCTATTCAGTTGGAGCTTTTTGTTCTTGTAAGAAGAGTGGGGAGTCACCTTTGAAATGCATCTTTGAAGTGGACCTCATGTTATTATTCAATATATATTAAGAATAATTTAATATTCGGAACATTCTTGATAAATCGTGTTTCTTTTGTATGATTTGACTTGACACGTGCAATCGACCAATCGCTCTCCATGATTTTGGAGAACAATAATTAATGGCAATTGTGAAACTATGACTAATTATTAATGAGAAAATTGTATGTATGTCACATAACTTAGATTTTGAATATTTTTAGTCCCATTATTTATGAATTTTTTAAAATAGTTTCATAACTTTAAAAATTCTCGTTTTTAATTATTCTATCACCATTCACTGGAGATTGATAGAATAAATCACATACAAATCATGTGACCATTTCTTTCTATTCCGAACAACTAAGATCACATGACTTGCATATTATTTTTTCGTCAATTTTCAATGAAAATTGACAAGACAGCTAAAAATGAGAATTCTAGCAAGTTATGTGGGTATTTTCGATAATCTCGTAATTAATATAATGTATGCAAACGTCCTACATTAGTTGCGGTGATGAGGTCCAGAGGTTTATATGCCATAAGGCTTCCCCTCCTTAGTTAGCCGCCTTAATATGATAAGATCGTGCGGCTCCTGCCTATTAGACCAAAGCGAATAATACTTAGCTACCGGACTGGCTAGGTAAGATCTTCTTACCTTTTTCAGATTGTACGAAGGTAGAGCGGACAATACCTTATTCAATGCAATACTAAAAAATTGCACGCCAAACCAGATAAGGACTGAAATTATGATGCAGCTAAGTTATGAAATAAAAGATGCAATTTTTCATTACTATTCATCATAGTGTTTTTTATTTTTTAGTCATAATACTTAATTAATCCTACCAAATAATTATATTTCTTATAACAGAAGTAGTTTCTCCAAGGCCTTGACTCTTAATATATTGTACTAGTAAAAGTGGAACATCCTATATATTTATGAGCATAATTTTAAAATATTTAAAATAATATTTTTATAAATTCTATCATTTATTTGTTGTAGAGCTAAAATTTACCTTAAATAATATAAAAAAAAAGCTTGAGGAAAAAACTATCAAGAGGTAGTTATAGAAGATCACGATGAGTTGAAAGTTATAAATAATTAATTAATTTAATTTTTTTTTAAAAATGACGGACCAAAATTAATTGTATTCATTTAATAAAATGAAATTAGAGAAACATAAGTTGAACAATTGATCAGATTTCGTAAATTAAATTAGCTTTGAACTTATAAGAATAGATTTTTTTTTATATAATTCATTAATTAGAGAAATAATTATTTGTGAAAGAAAGAAATATATAAGTCTATACGTATATTAGTCGATTCACATTCTATTTTCCCACAATAGTTTTTGAATGCGGCTTTGAGTCTAAATAAATGAACCAAACCATTCATACTTTAATCAGAAAATCGTATTTTTGGTTTTATATGTTAGGAATTTTTTTAATTTAGTCTAATTTGGTAAAAAGAAGATTTATATTGCGTTCCATAAGTTGAAATTTTTTTCAATTTTACTCCTTACATGCATTTTTCATCTAATAATTAAAGAAGCCGTTAGCATTGATTTGTATATTTTTTTATAAATTATTGGACAATAAACACATGTGAGCACCAACATTAAAAAAAAATTCAACTTATAAAACACAATGTTAAAAAATCATAATAAATAAGATTAAATTAAGAAAAAGTCCTAACATATGGTACTAAAAATACGATTTTTCCTTTATTAACCTCTTTACTTCTCTAACTATATATTATTGTCATTATATATATATATATATATATACATATTTCCTTTGTACCCGAAAATTTAAACTAAAGAAAGAATAACTATTCTCTGACTTTATTTGCATTCAAATACTATAGTATCCAAAGTTTATTTATAACAAATTTAAATAAATATATTACGGAGCAACGTGTCCTTTTATAAGTGGTCGATGATTATATTGGTGGTACAGAAACTAAAATGTATATATGTAATTAAATTAAATATATGAATCGAGGTGTAATTAAAAATTTAAACTGTTAGAGAAGAGAATCATTTAATATTTAATATCTTAATAAGCTCCCGCCTCTCATGTGCAAACTCTGCATGTGAAACCTTTCTTTTATAAACGGATGCCCAGTAAAATTCATGAAAAAAAAAAAAAAATTCTTGTTTGGCCTAGCTCTCAAACCATGTTAAGCTAATGTCTCATCTAAAAGCTTATAAGCTATTAGAAAGAAAAACATTTCATATTTAATATTTAATTACCATATATAATTTAATTTTCAGATAAAAAAATATTTTTGATCCCGTAACTTAGATCATCATGTTTCATTTCTAACTTTTGAAGGTAGTATTTTGATTCCATGTCTTTTAAATTTTACGATTTTCAGCTGGAACTCAGCTGGATTAATTTGAATATATCACACCGCCACCACAAGAGAGATTACAAGTAAAATGTATGTTTAAGCTTGTAATCTCCAAGATTAGCTCTTGGTTAAAGCCTAAAGGTACCCTCCAAACAAGGCTTCCTCAAAATTAGCGATGTGAGAGATTTAATTAAAAAAAAATAGGGGTCATTAATTTCACTAAGTAAGTGCGCTTAATGAGTTGGTGTTTTGTCTGCCAAAGCTTTGAGCAAAACCCTCTTCTTCCACTATTTTAGCACAAATTTTTTATTAGTGGAGTGGTTGTGGATGGATTATTGTTGTCATGTTCAATATCCCAGGAACCCAGTTTCCTCGTACATGTCTTGTCTATGCCCTCCATTAATAGTTGTAATAACAGGTCCTGATTTGCAGGCAGGCATGGAGCATGCATCTACATATTTCTTAATTTTTGGACCAAATTTGTTAATTTGGGTTGCTCTCTAATTGGATTTCTCGTAATGTCCTTTTGCTTTTCCCTAAATTTGGTGTTTTTGCAGTTTCTTGAGAGTGTTAGAAGGCATCCCCAATCATTTGGAAATCATATACATTGTTAGAGATTGTCTTGTCCCACAACAAAAATATAGATTATTCATGATTTTGGCCATCGTTAATGACTTCACCTCACCTGTACAAACAACGGTCAGTAGTCGTTGTATAGATGTAGTTAATTAATATTTGTCATAATCTTTTATTTTTTTAATTTTAATAATTAATTATAAAAATAATCGTACTTAATATTTTACTGTCCCGTATAATTTTTCATTGTGCAAACTTTATTTTATCTAAGTTGTCAATCAAATATGATATCTCCGCTCATTTATTGAAATGTGGAGTTTGTCCTAACATTACATTCAACATTAACAACTGCAATAGATTTCTAACATCGTTTGTGCATACTGGATGCTGCATAATTACATTTTCTCCCAGTAATTTACTGTGAAATTACATTAACACTTCAAATAATTAATTAAAGGAAGCTAGTAATACTTAATCATTACTGTCCTTGTCCAAATCTTTCACTCTTATTTTTTGTTTTTTTGGGTGGCTGCCAAAATAAGACTAATTTTTAATTCTTTTTGTTCTGATCCAGACTATTTTTCAATAAAAAAGAGGTATGATAATGATACTATCAACTTTCAATTGCTAATTTTTAGATTAATATAAACATACAATAACAAAAAAAATTCACTTTTTTACTCTCAATTCTTTGCCATTCCATGACTAATTCAACCTAAAATCCAAAACTATATATGACCAAACTGTTTGGGCAAATAATTCGAAGAGAATAATATATACTCAACAAGAAATTTGTCATATAAAACGCAAATGAGGAGGCTATCTAGCTCTTATATCTTATGTATAGTATATACACACATACACATACATATATATATGTATAAATACACACATTTATTATGATATCTGATGCGAGTGTTAAATCGTTAGATTCGAAAGAAAGAGTCCAATATAGCTTAGTTAAGCTTTGATTCCTTTAGATACGTGACCTATAAGGCAAGAAATAATGAAAACTACATGAAAAAGTCTCAATTATAGTACTTTAATGCCTAAATTAATAAGATTGTACAAGAGAAATAATAATGATTACATTTTCACGTCCAACAAGTCAGTTTCATAGTGATTTTTGTCCCATTATTTTTGAATTTACAACATTGCATCCCGTAATTCTAACATATTTATAATTTTAGTCCCAAGCTAGTCTTAATTTCCCTCAAGGCTTAAGGGAACACATACCATGCACATTTTGTTTCCATCAACAAATTAATGGAATTAAGGTTTGGGACTAAAATTGGATTCTATTTTTTGGAGTTATGAGATGCAATACAGTGAGTTGAAAATAATGAGATCAAAGTCGCAAATAAACTAACTTATATTATAGAATGTAAAATGTAATTTTTCCTTATAAGTATGAGTAGGTAGCAAAAGTTATACCTAGATATAGATGACTAGTATATATAAATCTTCATACTTGTACAATTTTCGCGTGAGCCACAATTCGAAAATGGTCAGATGGTCAGCCTGGTTTTTGAATCAAGTTGAGGGGCCGAGTGAGAACGACTCAAATAGAAGGGGCGAATCTTAATCTATTCCCATTTAGTAAATTTTCGACCTTCAAATGATAGCCCACATCGATATATATATATATATATATATATATTTATCAATTGATGAAGCATTTGATCTGAAAACAATTTCCAGTCAAAGTAGTTTGAATGACCAAGATTAATAATAAGTATGATTTATACGAATCAATTTAAAAAAAGGGAATGCAACTTTAAGGGAGAGGAGGGTCAAGAACATGGATGAGTCAAAATGAGAACGAATAACAAGGTTCGCACATGAATTTACGACAAAGAAAGGTACACGTTTTATGTATATTTATTTTCGGACAAATGTTGCAAGGACAAGATGAGACCTAGCTAGCGTTAGCTCCCGTTGATGTACGTATGTTATGTTGAATCAAGAAAAAAAAAAAAAAAAGGAAATTCATTGAAAAAGAAATTTGTATTGGCAGCTGGTTCAAGAAGGGGTTAGGGTTGGAGCTCTTAACACTAGGCGATTAGAAATTTTTGTTTATGGGGGAAGAACCCATTGGGAGACACGGGAACAGCGCCCACGTTCTCCTCATCTCTCTCTCTCTCTCTCTCACACAAACACACAGTTGCATACGTTTAGGCTTTTTAATTATATTTTGAGTCTTGTAATTATAATCATTTAACAAAAAATGAAGTTTAACTTAGTTGGCGAAATTGAGACTCAATGACCTTAAAAGTTATGATTTGAACTCCGTGATATACGTGGGATGTTGTTTCTACTACATAGTAGGTATTATCTACTGTAATAGTAGGTGTTGGTTAGATTTAATTTATTTGATAATATTGATCAAGTTGTTATTATTGTAATGATCTTTGTTAGATACTGATATCCGAAAAGAATGATTGCAATCGATCTAATTCAATTAATAATAGTTCATCGCTTTTACTTCAAAAAATTATTGTCATTTCACATGTTAATTTTGCAACTCATTAGGGTTGTAAAATAGTTTTTTATATTTTTAATTTTATAATTTTAGGACAAAATTGATTGAAATTTTTAGAATTAGTCGGAAAATGACATCATAATTCCAAACAATTTTATCATAAAATCACGAAATTAGACAAAATGAAAAACTAATTTACAACTCTAATAAATTATGGGACGAAAGTGGTAAATGACTATAATTACATAACTAAAGATAAAATTAAACCTGCTTAATTCCAATTTAGGTCCTATAATTTTGGGGGTCAACACTTTTGTCCAATATAAAATGGAAATATTGGTGACTAAAAGATACTAATTTAAACGAAATAATTAAGTGTCACATCATTAATATTTAAAAATTCACGTTAGGGCAAATCCAAAATCCCAAATCAGAATTTAATTTAGGGCAAATTACCAATAATTTCTATCCAATCTAATTTTACACACAAGTAAAATTGAATTCATGTCCACATATAATTTATACATATATAATGAGGGTGATCAACCACATGGTACCTGGAATAATGTTTATCATACATCTTAATTGGATTTAGTTAAAAATCCAATTGAACTAGGATAATAATTTTGTATGTGTGATTGGTCATTATCATATACTATATATATAAAAGAGGGAAAAAAAAAAAAAGCAAATGTAGCTGATCAGGGACATGATTGGCATTCTATATGGAATCAGGGATATTATAGAGGTTGGACAAAAACACCCATTATTATGGACCATATAAGATGATATTATTTATACGGATTAAATGTAATTTTCATTCTAAATATATATATTATTTTATTTTGATGTTTTAATATAGAGTTTTCTGAAAAAAAGCATGTGCCTCGCACGTGCTTTTTAATTTAGAGCTTTTATTCTTATTGATCAATTTCATGGATCAAAATTATGAAAAAATATACAGTTATAGGATCTATTTGCCATTCTAAAAAGATAAAGGATTAGTCAAATGCAAAAGATATAGGATCAAAATTTGCTTCCATGCTGACAGGAATCGACAACACATGCAAGGGACATGCATTTTCATGGCAATACATATTTGCAAACTTTGGTGACTTAAGGACCAAAATTGAAAAAGAATTAAAATAATTATAGGACTTATTTGTTATTCTAAAAAGATAAAAGATTAAAATGTCAAAATACAAAGAATACATGACGAAAATTGCAATTGACCTTATTTATACTATTTATTAAGTTTGAGGGGTTTAAGTATAAGCATCTTGCTAACAAAAATGTGTATTAACTAAAATACCACTAGAAAATATGATATTTTACTACGATTAATACTATAGCCAAAGAAAAGAAAATCATAACAAATACAAATCAATTATGGCTTCGCAACGACGACCATTGCCCGTTGTTTCTGCAAATGCGATCAATACATTAATCATGGTAAAAAACATAGCAAATGTTTCCATGGCGAATATAGATAATCGTAGTAAAAATTTATATTTTTGCTTTGATTTTATTAAACCATTGTTAATAGTATTCATTTATCATAATTTTTAAGCCGTGGCGATTCATAGTGTAGTGAAAGCTGAAATTTTTTTGTAGTGTACCCTTAAATTTATAAGTCACTTTTAAGTTAATTAAGGGTAGAAATCAATTTTCATTCTATATTTTATTAATATCAACAAATTCGATAAATCTTCACTAACAGAAGAATTTATTTGTTAGATGGAAGCAAACATCAGGGATGCTAGATGTAATTTCCCAAATCACAGAAGATCTACGTGTAATTACACCAAATCTCAAAAAAAGGGAGTGTAATTATCCCTATTTTTTATACAAATGAAGCCCTTCTCTTTAAACTTTTCTACAAAAACATTCTATTTGTGCAAATTTAAAAAAAAATATATATTTGGAAATAAATCAGTTATGATCAATTATCTATTTTTCTTTGATTTCATATAATTAAATTAAAATAATAAAAATTTAAATTATACACATCAACCTTCAATAACTACTCCCAATATAAAATCATTCAATTTCCACTACATATAAATACCTTCCACACGCCTTGTTTACGGCATGTTTACAATTCATTTCACCGCATCATGGGATGGTTATATTTAGACTATCATAACAATATTTTTTAATAATTTGCTTGGACTGTAGATCAGCCCCACCTCATGACTCGAACAAGAAGTCGAAAATGACGCTTTTACCCCCCTAATTAAATAGAATTCCCATAGAATCATCATGTACCCAAAGAAATAAAATAAAATGGCCTCCCATCCCTTGTGGCACTCCATAAATAACAGTAGCGACCATACCCTAAGCCCCTCTCTTCCTCGAGTCACACTGACACCGCCTTACTTCATAGCTAATCAAGCTAAAGGAGAGAAAAACATCCCTTACTTAGCCAATTTGCGCAATCATGGTACGTCGTTTTCATGTTCAATTTCACCTGTTATCTACATGTTCTAGAACATACATATCCCTTTTGTTTTTCCTTCTTTGTTATGATCGGAATTCGACCTCGAAATTTTAGGGACATCAGAAGCCTGCATGGTTGGAAGCCCTCTACGTGCAGAAATTCTTCTCCCCTTGCTCAATTCACGAAGCTGCCAAGAAAAACGAGAAGAATATATGTTGCTTGGATTGCTGCACGAGCATTTGCCCTCACTGCGTCCTGTCTCATCGATCCCACAGGTTGCTGCAGATTCGTCGGTACGTTTACCATGAGGTTGTCCGGTTGGAGGACCTTGAGAAGCTTATGGACTGCTCCAACATTCAGGTAATTATGAATTGTGATTAACTTAATCAATTTTGAACCTTTTTTAGCTTGATTTTGATGCTTGGTTTGCTGAATGAGGTCATGTGTATGAAATTCTACTCTGGCGACAGGCCTATACGATCAACGCTGCGAAAGTGGTGTTCATCAAGAAGAGGCCTCAAAACAGACAGTTCAAAGGGTCTGGAAACTATTGCACGTCCTGTGACCGGAGCCTCCAAGAACCCTTTATCCATTGCTCTCTAGGTTGCAAGGTACCGCGTTTTTTTTTTTTTTTTGTGGTAAATCTGGGTCCATATGAAATCATTGAAGTTGAATTGCATATCGTCATAAATTTCTGCAATATATATGAAAGTAATTATACAATTAACCCTGTACTGAATAATCATTTTATTGAATGATTTAAAATTTTTAGATGGGGTGATTAATCGACAATCTGAATTTAATTTTACTCGTAATTGGGAAAGAAAGATCCCTGCTCAATTGATTAAGAGATGGGGTTTTCAAGATTTTTGACGCCAGCCCCAATCAGAGGATTTGAATTTTGAAATGATCCCACGATCTCTCGATAATATATATATATATATATATATATATCTTGATAAAATAAGGGCATTGATTAATATCAATTTTAGCAACTTACAGTTCTATTAAAATTCAAATTACGAGAATTATAAAGCCCTGCATCATCAATGGCCTTCTTCGCATGGTGGAGTGTTTTTATTTTTGTTTGTTTTAACAAAGATCAAAGCTGGTTTCCAACTCTATCTTTTTCTTGTGGTGGAGTACCATATATATACTTTTTTAGGTCTAGGGTTTCGTCAAATTTCGTGCAGCCGTAACTGTAACTCTCTTTTTATATAGTAATTGAGTAAATTAGGCAATTTTGATAATTACAAATTCATTTGTGATAAATCTTGGTATATATTTACTCTTATGATCAGGTTGATTTTGTGCTTAAACACCACAAGGATCTCTCTCCTTTCTTGAGAGTGTGCAAAACTCTACAACTTAGTCCAGATTTCTTCATTCCTCAAGACATGGGAGACGACGAAACGACGAACGAAACACCTCATTCGACCATTGTGGACAGCAGCGACGAGCACTTGAGCTCGACGTCGGGCTCGTCGGGCTCCGAGAACATGAGCTTTGCTTGCACTGAGTTTGTAAGGAAGAAGAGAAGTGGACTGTATGTTTGTGGAAGATTGGCTAGTAAGATATCGGACGAGGACATGGCCACTAGCATGAGCAGAAGGAAAGGAGTTCCTCATAGGTCACCTTTGTGTTAGAAAATTGAGGGGAAAAATAAAAAAATAATAATAATTATTATTAATTACTATTTTTTTCCGGAAATTAGGAAAAGAAAATCATATCAGTTTCCTGCGGCATTTTGGGTTAATTATTGTTAAACACTTGGTCGGGGTCTTTTGTCTTAATGGCATCACGTGTTTCCCATTTCCCAAGTTAGGGTTTTGTACATTTTCTTGATTTTCTTTTTCAACTTACATTTTAGTATGGTGATTATGTAGAGACTTTTTTGGTGTTTCTATGTAAGGTGCCTCTGCTGTCTCAAGTCTCGAACCCCCAAAAATCAGACAATTTAGTAAAGGAATAAAATAACTATAGACAATATTTTATGTTGCAACTTGTTTTATTTTATGGCCCGATTTTTGTTCTTGTGATGTTTCTGTACTTCATGAGCTAATTAGACTTGTAATTTGACACTTGGGGTTCAACACAAGGGGAAATAACATTTTTGAACTTATAAGTTAATTAAGCTTGTGTAATTTTTGTTCTCATTCAATATAAGATTAGTATTTTTAGTCCTGCAACTTATAAAATTTATTATTTTAGTCCTTATTTATTTTTTTCTCCTACAATTTAACAGTGTTTTGGCTAAAAGGAAAATTGACACATTTTTCAACTTCAAACCACTTTCGGAGGAAAATATAACTATATTTGAGGGAAAAAAAATAAATCCTGAAGGAGATTACGGCAAAAAAGGGATATTTCTCTCTTCTCTAACAAAATTTAAATCCTATCCTTCCCATACTTTTGTAAGTTTAAGCCAAATAGAAACAATATCTTTAATCATGTTTTCCACAAGTAAATCACTTATTAGACGAAATGGAGCATCCATATGCAACTATTGGAAGAAGAGTCAATTTTTTCTTTAGCTAAAAATACTTAACAGTCACGTACTAGGCACGTACCTACACCATTAAATTACGGACAAAAAAATAAATGGTGATCAAAAGTGTTAATTTTTGTAACTTACAAAAATAAAATATGCTAATACCGTAATGAATAGGACCAAAAGTGAAATATTCCTAACTTATTGGACCAAAAAATAATTTTCCTTTAAACATAATCACTAGAAAAAACAATGTTATAGCAACGGATTTTTTGCAACAGAAATTTTTGTGGAAAATTTGCCACGACTTTGAAATGGAATTTTAAAAATTAAGTTTTTTGTGGCAAATTCCGTGGCAAAACAACAAAGAAATGTTGTAGCGGGCATTCTGCTGCAAAAGTCCATTGCAAAAATTGGTCAAAACCATATTCGTTGCAAGTCGTTACAAAAGTCGAGCAAATGTTGCTACGGAACATATCCATTGCTAATTTACAACAGTTTATGCAACAGATATCATCCATGGCTAATTTTTCAATGGATTTTTAAATTATATCTATTGCTAATAATTTGCAACAAATATTGCATCAGAAGAAGCCATTGTGAAAAAAAAATTAATTATTTTGCAATGACCTTCAAGTTACAAAATTTTGAAAAAAAATGTCAATTATTTTACCACGAACTTCTTGATATATGTTCTGTTGCAAATTAAAGAGTTGAGTTTTGCGACGAGGTTTGCCATGGACTTTGTAGCGGAAATGAAGGTCATGGCAAAATCCGTGGGTAAGTCCACTACAAGAAGGCTAAAATAATTACTTACACCCTTAATTTATTCGTGTTTTATTTTTAATTTTTTCCCCTTTCTTACTTCTTATATATTTTACAATACTGTAAGTTTGATTTTCTATGTGAGAGTTAAGTGTCTATGATCAAGTCGGTGCAACAAGTCAAACGTTTGGAGGTTTAGTTAGCTTACATTAAGATATATACAAAAAATTTTGCTACTGTATCTATATATAAAGGCATTTAATTTTTAAATTTTTAGTTTATTATCTATTGTATATATATTATTGAATGTATATATATTTTTTGGTTTTAGAATAAAAATATTGAGAGAGTTGAGAAAGTGGATGTATGAGAAGGATCTACCACGTAATATTAGTGTTACAAAAGAATTTCAAGAGAGAGTAATTGAGTTTATAAACTGGGCTAAAACACAATATATACTTTTATGGGTAGAAAGTTTTTTGGATGTTGTAAGCGCTGCAGATCGGCTATTGTACAGTGGTTGTAAGAGTCACTCTCAGTTATCTGTGGTGGCGAGACTACTAAACATCAAATCTAAATACAAACTACCATAGAGTTGTGATGATGAAATATGACAACTAATAGGGAAATTGCTGCTACGAGACCACACGTTACTAAAGGATTATTATAATTGGGTATCTCATGATACCAGAATATGAGCATTCAACATTAGAAAATAATTTTTTAAATTAGACGACACATTAGAATAAGAATAAGCAATTGAATTGTGATGAAAGAGTGGATTTGCCACTTGGATCTCCTTGATAATATATCTGAATATTTATACCGTTAATTCGAGAGCTTAGCGCCTGTAATTCCGAATTAAACGCTATGATTTATGGCGCACCTCCGGCGAACAACTCAATCTCCGCTTTGAACACATTTGTCAAAGAGGTAGAGTTGTGATGCACTTAAATATCTTTTGTATTATTATATATTATATATTTGTATTTTTTCAAAGAAATATATATCAAATTATAATAAAATATCAATTATATTAACTATTTACACTTGAAATAAATTTAATAAATTATAAAATATAAATAAAAAATATAATTGATAATTAATATATTATTATACACTTATCATCATCATAATTCAATTAAGCATGAAATTTTACTTCTCTACAACAATGTGCCTGATTTAATTTTTTGAGATGATTATTATTTATTAATTATAATGTATTGTTATAATGTTTTTCATTTAAATATATTGAGAAAATATATAAAAAATAAGTAAGTAATATAATTATGTAATGTATAAAAAATATATAAATAAGAGATAAAGTTATTTTCTTTATAAAATAAGAGACAATATATAACTTAAATTTAAATTATAAAAAATATATTTTTTTTATAAAATATATATATATACATAAGATACACATTTTTTAATTTAAATAAAAAAGTTAGCATTAAGTTTTATTTTTCATTATCCCTCTCTTTATAATTTTCTTTTTTTCATTTCCCTTTCATTTTTCTCCCCTCTTTTTCCCCCCTTCTTTTTTCCCTCCCTACTTTTGCAGCAATATCCTCCATTTCTCTCACATTTTTCTTTTATTTTCTCTCATTTCTCTATCTCTCTTCTCTCGAACTTTCCTCTTCTAGCACCTACCGTCACTCTTCTCTCACTCACCACCCCTCTTCTCTTGCTGTCCGACTACCGCCGCAGATTGCCGACCGCGGCCCCCCGCCTCCACAACTTTCTCTCTTATTGTTTTTGTAATTTTTTAAGCTCTATATTATTTTTTTTTTTGGTAGATGAGTTATTAATGTTTTTATTTTTTTGTTTCTTTCTTTAACAAATTTGAGTGAGAACTAAATTTCAGGTATATTTTTTTAAGATAGTTTATTTTGGTATTGTATTGTTGTAGATGTTAACTTATTGTATATGTTAAAGATGATTTATTGTGTTGGCGTATTGTTGTATATTTTGGTGATATAGTGGTGTTAAAAATTGAGTAATGATGTATTTAATGGTGTTAAAAATGGTCTATTTTGTTGTTTAATTTTTAAAGATGCTTGTAAAGTATTTTGTTTATGTGATATACATAATGTTTAATATGGTTTATTTTGGTGTTAAAGATAGTTTATTTTGATGTATTTAATGGTGTTAAAAATGGTCTATATTTTTGTTTTATTTCTAAAGATGGTTGTAATATTTTTTCTTTGTAGTGTATATATTGTGTTTGTTTGGCATATATTGTATATATTTAGTATATATATTGTAATTGTGTTAAATGTTAACTAATGATTTATGAATATATTGTTTATATATTGTAATGGTAGATAAATACTATTATTTTGGTATATTAAGGTAAATTATTTATTATATTATTTAGTTTCTATAATGTTTAGTACTAAATAAATATCTTGTAAATGTTGAGTTGTTGAGTATGTTTGGTATATATATTGTAATGTTTAAATGTTAACTAATGGTATATATAATGGTTTATGAATATATTGTTTATATATTATAATGCTAGATTAGCATATTGTTTTGATTAACTATTAAGTACAAAAGCTTTAACTTAACTAATTTAACTTAGTTATCTATCAACTTAAAAAAACTTCAACTAAACTAAAAGCTTTAATTAAACTAATTTAACTTAGTTACCTATCAATTTAAAAGCTTCAACGAGAAATTTCATGCCATCTCAAAAATTAATAAGACAAATCGCCAAAAGAATATTGCATCTGCATCTACCATCTATCGAGGTGGTTTTGCTTCTATTTCAAAACACAAATGGAAGTTGGTAAGATATAATTATTGTTATTTATATTTTTCAGATTATAGTAGATTTTCTTACTTAAATTTAATATTTTCTTAAACTTTATTAGGAGGTTGCTTGGTAGCCCACCTTCACTTATTCAGCAATTGGAGAAGTGTTGGAAAACAAAAGAAAGCAATTGGGCTGGCCCGAGAGCTGAAGATGCAGTGGTAAGTTTATATTATTTTAAATCATATCAAAGTAAATAGTTCAAAATTTTATGAAGTTATTTGCTAATCATATTTGTCCACAACTGTATAGGAAAAATTTTAAAAGTTGAATGAAGATTTTAACATTAATTTTGAACATTTGCCTGAGTCATCATTCGAGCGCTTTGATTAATGATCAACAATTGTGGTTTGAGGCAATTGGAGGAGTAAAGAAAGGAAGAATTTGAGGTATGGGCTCAGATGTGAGGTTATCCACTTCTCATACCTTGACTACCAATAACAATCCCAATCAGATGCTGGAACACTGTGAATCAGAGTTAGCGCAAAAACTGCTTTTTGAAAATAAGACAATGCGTTGGGAGATCAAGCACACGCAGAAAGAGATGCAAATACTAAAGATGCAGTTTGTAAGTAAATTTGGTACAATATTGGAACATAAAAATGAATCATTAGATGGCTCCAGCAACAATGATTCACCATCCGGCCAACTTTAGATGCTTGTGAAGATGATGATGACCCTCCATTTTAAATATCGGACATGTTTTATATGGTGGACATGAAACTTTAAATTTTTGTGTTGCAAACATGTATGTATTAAATTATCTTTTTAAATTTTATTTTGATCATATATTTTTTTATATTTAAATTTTATAACTTGTTAATTATAAATTAAATATAATTTTAGTTTTAAAAATTATGTATAAAAATTTGAGAGAAAAAATATTATAAATGAAAATTATAATAAATATTAGCAATGGAATTTGACAAAACTAGTCGTTACAAAATTTGTTGTAAATTTTGCAATGACAGCTGTTGCAAATCGTCGATTGCAAATTTTGCAACCGAATTTCGTTGCAAAATATCGTTGCAATGAAATAAGAAATTATCGTAAATTTTGCAATAAAAATATTATCACAAAGTCGTTGCATAAATTTAGTAAGGTTCGTTGCAAATGTTATTGCAAAAATCATTACAAAATTCGTTAAAAAGTCAAAATTTAACAACACAGTTTGCAATGTGTTTTTGCCACGGACAATCATCCATTCAAAATTTTGCAACTGACGAAAAAATATGAAATAATTTTTTTAAAAATATTATTAAAAGATATATTAAATAATAAGGATTCTGATTTTGCATAATGTAACTTTTAAAAAATTATCAGTAATGAAAATTTTGTGTACATTCTAAATATTGATAATTACTAATACACATATCACTGTAAAATAATGTGGGATTTGGGGCGGATAATGCGACTGTTTAAAAAATCATTTCTAATTGGAATGGTAATTGTAACTCTTGAGGAATGGAATCAGTTCACTAACGTAAGGTTCCTATTAAATTCTATAATTTATTTTTAGCACAGTCAGATTATTATTAAAACGTTCCAGATTTAGTGTCACAAGTTGTATTCCTACTACCGTGCCAACTTTGGAATGATAACATATTGTAACACAGTTTGGAGCGGTTGCACAAACATTGGAACGACGTACCAATTGCACATAGTTACTGTTCCAAATGAGGTCCAACGTCCATTAAAAATAGACAGTTGAAAAACCATTTAAAAATGAGGTATAATTTAAGACAGTTTAAGTACTTAGAAAACCTTGTATTACAATGTCAGTTCCGAAATATAATATTTGTGGGAATTGATGTGTTCCAAGAATCGTTCCAAAGTGAGCTACAATTCGGCATGGCTTTGATGGATAGAAAGTGTGGTATTAGAATAACCATTCCAACGGCGTTACAACATTGTTGTTCCTACACGTGTTCTAGGACTCGTTCCTAAATGCGTTGCAATGACTATATTATAAGGCTTATTTTTGGAGTTCCAAACACCATTCTGATGTCCATTCTAAATTTCCTATATATATGTTACTTTCATTTTATTTAGCCTCACTTATAAAATTTAATATTTTTCACTAGAAAGGTTTATTTTTAAAATTGTTGTTCCACCACAAACAATTCCAACATGTACAGTACGTTAGTGAAATTTTAAGAAATGGTTTATTTTCAATTTTACCATTCCAATACCCGTCCCATTCCTACCAAAAAAAATAGAAAAATTCATGCATTGATACAGTTTTTTTCAATTTGACCGTTCCAAGATGAGCTTCAACATAATTTCATTTGGCGACTCTGCAAACAAACATCAAAAAAAAAAAAAAACTTTGACCGGTTATATATTAAATAAATTCCTAATTATAGTTTTAAAAAACTGTTCCTAACTATGTTCCGTTTCAAACTGTGTATAGAAAATATCTACTGTATGTTTTGATTATGATATCTCAACATCCACTAGCCGGATTAATTTCAAACTTATATACGGATAAGATTCTGCCTATTTGAATATATCTGACGGTTGATTTAAAATCACATCGCCTGATTGAAGATTGCACCTTTTTAACCTTGCTCGTTATTAATCAGATACAATATCTCAGTATCGTATAACAAAAATGTCCAAAACTTCATCCAATGTAGTCTTTGGTCGATTTAATCATATCTAACAGTCTAATCAAAATTTTAACTATCTGATTAGGGGATGCAGTATAACAGTAAAAAATAGTAATTACATCAATGTAAGACTAACAATTTCAGATATACAAATATACTTAGCGTTATGAACATATGTCAATTTCACAAAAAAAAAAATTATATATTTATAATGGTCTTAATTAATTTATGGTTTATTTTTCTTGATCATTAACATGTCTGGAACGATTTTTCTTTCATTATTATTTTTTTAATTAAAAAAAATATATTTGGCACTTAAATTGGAACGATTTATTAAATATAGGAACAATCATTTAAATCCCTCTATAAATGACGTCGTTTTTGGACAAAACGACACCGTTTTGTATCTATAGGAACAATTTTAGGAATTGTTATTTTAATACATGACCATTTCAAAATGAGTCGAAAATGTGATCAGTCCACACTACATAAAACGATGTCGTATTACTTACTTAGGAACGGTCGTGGGAACGAATTTTTAATACCTGACCGCTCCAAAATTTTAATATATAAGCGACATTTAGCAGATTTTTTCCTCGCTTTCCCTCTTTTCTCCTTCTTTCTCCCGTGCGCGTCCCTCCCCTCCTCGTCGCGATTCTCCATTGTGAGCAGCCGCCGTCTGTCGCCTACGTCCGCCAGCCTCAACTCTCTCTCTCTCTCTCTATCTCTTTCTCTCTCTCGTCCCCTAGTTGCCGCCGTCCACTAGCTTCCACTGTCGTCATCCTCCACCGTCATCAGTCCCATCATTTTTAAAGGTTACTTTTTTTATTTTTAATAAATATTTGTGATAATAGATGTGTAAATATGTGTGTATATATATATATATATAAATTGGAAAATATTTGGAAAAATATTTTAAAAAAATATTTTCTGTAGTTGTAAAAAGTTATGTTTCAAACATAATCAGCATGCATGGAAATGAGTGGATTTCAAAATAGGATTCATCCATCGTTAATTATGAGATGATCATGAATCTATTATGTTCTCTATATGTGTTGTAAAAGGCCGTGGTCATAGTATTTGATCAAATAGAAAAAGGTTTTCTTATATCGATAAAGAAGAAATACAAGTACATAATATTGAATGCATAATTACTGACGTTCTAGATATATGGCAACCCATCCACTTCGTCTCTGGAGTTGAATCAAGAGATCAGAGGATTGAAGGATCATTTTTGTATGGTACTTGTAATTTACCAGTTCACAAAAATTCAAATATTCTCATGTTTCATGGGCTATTACAAGATGACAACCCTTATGCAATTGAGCAATGAAGGGTTAATTTAAGGGTGATCGACTAACTATGATCTAATTAATTGAGCAGTATGGCTGTCAATTACTTGAATTTAGGACATGCAACCAACTAATTAATTAGATTCATTAGCTTTTTGCTTTCTCTATATAGTTAGTGAATTGGTTAATTTTGAACTTATAAATTAATTAAATTAACATCTAAATTAAATTAATTATTCGATTAATTGAAGGTTTAATTGCATTTTTATTTTATATACAAGTTGACCAATTTTGATCCCGTGAAAAGTGATTTGGCAAATTAGTCCACTAGTTTATCAATTTTCAGCTGTTGAGGACTTTTTTTGTGAAAATTTTCAGAACTCATGAATGGTTTTTTCCCACGTGTAAGTCCCGTGAAGGTATAAATTGGGAATTTTGAAATTTTAACGTAAAAAATTCCTAGTATGAGAAAACTGACAATTGATGAATTTAAATTGCCAAATTAACTATTTAGGGATCGAAACTCCATACCACCAAATTTTTATAAGTGGCTGAAATTTGTTTACATGGACAAAATTAAGATTTCTTTTTTGAAGTTTTTGCTAACTGAGTTTTTTTTTTTTATTCTTGTTTGTGCCACATAAACATTTACATGGCTGAAATTTTGTATGTGTATAAATATAAAAATAAAATTATTATTTTATATAATATAAATTAAAAAAAAAATTAAACACCTGTCCCCTCCAACCTACCCATCCGCCACCATCCGCTTGAAGAAGGGGGCGACAGCATTGTTGGCCCCAATAGAGGAGGGCAACAGTGTTGCCGACCCCAAGAGAGGGGAGGTGACACAACGTCGCCCCCAATTTGGCAACGACATCGTTGCCAAGCGTACAACTGGGTCACAGCGAGGTTAGCTAGGGGCACCTCGCTCCCCTCTAAGGCGGTGGCGTGGAGCAAGAGGGAGGGCATGGTGGCGGGTGGTGGGTGGGTTTAGGGTATAAGTTATTTTTATTAAATTTGTATTATTTAAAATAATAATTTTAATTTTCATGATTTAAGATTATCTGTAATATTATAATTTAATTTTTTTTTATAATTTGAAGTATTTATAATTTATGTATATATATTTTTATTTATGATATATTTTAAAGTGTGTAATATTATTTATACAACTCAACGACACCGTGCCATGATAGTTAATTTATAATATAGATTCAAATTTATTTTTATGTGATTTGATATTTTTTTTCCATGTATTCATTTATGTGGCAGAGGAGAAATAAAAAAATATTCAAAATAAGTAAAAAATTTAAATAAAAATATTTTATTTTTTCCCACATCAATGCTTATGTGGAAGAGTTTTTTTCCACTTAAATTCTTAGGTGTCAATTGATCTTTTTAAAAGAATACCAGTCGATAAAAGTCCCCCAAAAAAGCCACATAAGCAAATTTCGGCCACTCAAAAATGAGGTGGCCGGAATCCTACAATTGCAAGAAATACCTACAAATTCGGTGAATTTTGATTAGCAGAGGGGTTTATTTGTTAGACATAAATAAATGTCAGGATACTATGTAATTTTTTAAACCAAATGGGATTTATGTATAATTACACCAAATTGTAGCGGATGACAGTATAATCATCCCACAGTTTTATTGACAATCTATTTGTATTTTTTTTCCTTCATTGATAACCTAATACCTATCTGCAGTGTTTAACTTCATTACTGGAGTACGAATTACAAGAGTTTTGCAAGGGGTCACCGGGGAGGGAGAAAAACATTACACTTCTACTTCGCCCTCTATTACAAGTTCAAAAAGTAACTCTATGTACTCAGACGCTTAACAGTAATACTTCTTCAGATTTTTTATGTTTCATGTGCGAGGAATGTTCTTCCCATCGAGCTGTTGCAACTTGTAAGCCCCTGCATTCACCACCTCTACCACTTTGTAAGAGCCTTCCCATTTGGGATCCAGCTTCCCAATAGGGCCCGAGGCCTCGGCTTTTCGCATCACTAGATCTCCTACTTGAAAGTTTCTTGGCTTGATTTTCGCATTGTATGCTTTTGCCATTCTAGTTCTGTACACAGCAGCCCGGATTGCGGCTTTCTCTCTGGCTTCTTCGACGAAGTCTAAGTTCATTCTCAATCATTGCTCGTTGCAGTCTGGGTTGTAATATTTCACTCGCCAACTAAGTTCTCCTATTTTTGCGGGCACTACGGCGTCTGTCCCGTAAGTTAGGTTGAAAGGGGATTCTCCTGTTGGAGTCCTCGGCGTCATTCGATATGCCCATAAGACACTAGGAAGCTCATCCACCCATGCCCCTTTTGTGTTTCCTAGATGCGTCTTCAAATGTTGAAGTATCGTCCGATTGGTGACTTCCGTCTGTCCATTCGCTTGGGGATTACTAACTGAGGTGAAGAATTATTTTATTGCCAGTCCCTTGCACCAGTCCTTAAGTTTATTTCCAGAAAACTGAGTCCCATTGTCGGAAATTATGGCGCGGGGGATGCCAAAGTGGCATATGATGTTTTTCCATAGAAACTTAATCACTTCCTTCTCTAATATTTTGGCTAACGGCTCGGCCTCAACCCACTTAGTAAAACAGTCCACTGCAACAATTAGGAACTTTTTTTGCCCCGCGGCTTGCGGAAATGGCCCCACTAGGTCCATGCCCCATTAATAAAAAGGGCAGGGGCTTTCCAGGGGATGCATCAGCGCCGCCGGCTGGTGAATAATGTTTGCATGTTCTTGGCACGTCCCGCATCGCCTAACCAATCCATGCGCGTCGGAGATCATTGTTGGCCAAAAGAAACCTTGCCTGAGGGCTTTTCCCGCTAGGGCCTTTCCTCCGAGGTGGTTTCCGCAATTTTCCTCTTCAGAAGTTAGGCATTTTAAGAGGGGTAGTGAGAAACTACGTTTGTGCAATTCTCCATCTACCATTACGAAGTGGGATGCTTTTCCTCTCAATGCCTTTGCCTCCTTTTGATTCTCTGGTACGGCTCCATTGGTTAGGAATCTGACGATCTCTTCTTTCTAGCTCGGAGGTACTAAGTCTGCGCACATAACCTCCTCTTGCTCCTCTATCGCGACCCTTTCTTTAGAGAGAAAAGTGATTGTCCTGCTTTGGATGACCGCCATTGAACTCGCTAGTTTCTCCAGTTGATCAACTACGACATTTTCCGTACTGAACACCTGGACAATAGAGGCTTCTTCGAATTTTCCAAGTAGATTTTTTGCTCTCAACGAATACTTAGCCATTTTTTTATCTCGAGTCTCAAATGATCCCTGCATCTGGTTAACCACCAATTGCGAGTCGCTATAAATGGTAATCTTCCTCGCCCCGGCGGCTAAGGCTAACTCGCCCCCAGCTAAGAATGCCTCGTATTCTGGTTCATTGTTAGACGAGGGGTATTCCAGTTTTACCGCATACTCGAACTTATCACCTTTAGGGCTCTCTAGAACTATTCCAGCCCCGCTTCCCATCAACGTTGATAATCCATCGACATGTAGACTCTAGGAAGGTGTAGAGATATTTGCTTCATCGTATGCCAGCTCTACAATGAACTCAGCTAGCGCCTGTGCCCTAATGGCTGGTCTGGGTTAAAATTCGACGCTGAATTCACTTAACTCTACAGCCCACTTGACCATTCTTCCGGAGAGCTATGGACTTGAAAGTACTTGTTTCAGATGGGTGATTCGTTAGCACCACCACTTGGTGCGATTGAAAATACGGCCTCAATTTTTTGGCTGCGGTGATTAAGAGAGGGCTAGTTTTTCGATTTGGCAGTACCTAGATTCAGCCCCTTGCAGCATCCTACTGACATAGTACACCGGGTGGTGCTCTCTGTTTTCCTATTGTACCAAAACTGAGCTAACAGCATCTCCAGAAATTGCCAAGTAAAGGTAGAGGGTTTCTCCCGTTTTTGGTTTTGTCAATAGAGGCGGCGAAGACAAATACCTCTTCAGCTCATCAAATGCTTCTTGGCTAGATTTGTCCCACTCAAATTTTGCCACACCGCGAAGTATTTTGAAGAAATGTAGGCCCTTATCCGCAGACTGTGAAATGAATCTATTCAGGGAAGCCAGTTTTCCGGCGAGCTTTTGCACCTCTTTAATTGACTTGGATGGGCGCATATTCATGATAGCGCTGATTTTTTTGGGGTTTTCCTCTATCCCTCTTTCGGAGATCATGTACCCGAGAAATTCCCCCCCCCCCCCCTCGCACCCTAAAGATACACTTAGCGGGATTTAACTTCATGCCAAAAGCTTTTAGGATTTAGAAGCATTCTTCTAGATCCTTGACGTGATCTTGTTCTTTGACACTCTTAACCAGCATGTCGTCTATGTATACTTCCATGTTCCGACCTATCTGGTTTTTGAACATGTCGTTGACGAGCCGTTGATACGTTGCTCCAGCATTCTTCAGGCCGAATGGCATGACATTGTAACAGAAGATCCCTTGGTCTGTGATAAAGCTCGTTTTCTCTTGATCTTCAGGCGCCAACAAAATTTGATTGTATCCTTGATACGCGTCAAGAAAACTTAACATTTCACATCTGGAGGTTGAGTCAACCAACAAGTCGATTCGCGGGAGGGGGAAGGGGTCCTTTGGACATGCCTTATTCAAATTTGTGAAGTCGACGCAGAGACGCCATTTTCCGTTTGGCTTCGGGACCAAGACGACATTAGCTAACCACTATGGATATTGCACCGGGCGTATGTGCTTGGCTTCCAGCAGCTTATCCACCTCCATTTGTATTGCTTGACTTCTCTCCAGTCCAAATATCCTTTTCTTTTGCTTCACTGGTTTTGCTTCGGGATTTACATTGAGCTGGTGAGTGATGACGGCGGGTGGGATTCCATAAAAATCCATCATGCTCCATGCAAACACTTCCTCATTTTCAGCCAAAAATCGTGTTAAACATATATAACTCACCACACCTTAAACATATATAACTCACCCAGGAAGCGTACAACACAAATAAAATAAAAGCCGATTACATACAATACTATGATTGCGAATTAGAACCGCCTACTTACAAAAGCGCCTCATATGGGGCGAAGCGGTCAACCTAAACAATATGCGTCGATTACATGCCGAGAATCAAAGTCATATTAAATAGAATAATCCAATTACATGCCGATAATAAACCCTAAGTAACACAAGAAAACCTACGAAACTTTCGAACTTGGGGGGCTCAACCATCGGCAACTTCCACCGCCTCCTCCTCACCTTCTAACACCTCCGGATCAAGGAGTCTAATGTCCTCCTCAACAATTCGGCCCTTCTCGCAAAGGGTCCAACGAAGGACTCGACGGCACCTTCGAACTGCATCATCATAAATAGGAGCGGCCCTGTCGGTTAAGATTGTCTCGAACTCCTCCGATTCCTGGAACGTCGCGACCGCCTCCTCTTGAGTCTTAGAAATAAAAGCAACACCGGAGGCTGAGGCCAAAAATTTCTTCCCACTGGAGACCTCTCGCTCAAATCGACGCTCTCAAGAGGCAATATTCCCCAAAACCTCATCCCTCTCCTCCTTAAGTCGGGAAAAGTCGCCCTCCCGCTGCTCCAAAGCAGCCTCCAAACGCCTCATTTTCTGCCAACCGTGCGGCTCGTCGATTTGCTGCAGTTGTTATCACAACCAGAGCCTACGAAAATAAAATAAACTAATCAAAACTAACAGAATCACACAATCACACAAAGCAGTTGGGTAAAAAGCACAATACAAACCCGAGCCATATTCTCAGCTAGCAGCTCGTCCATCTGCTCCTCCGAGAAGTCCGCCACCTGACTTAAGTCTTCTTCACTCATGACGCCTCGGGTGCGGCTCTAGTATAACGAAGGGCCTCCCGCTTGGCTCACCTCCACCTCACGAGCGTCGCCGTTCGCCACGGAAACGGCGCCTCTCTGCCTCTTAGGAGGAGGGGAAGGACCGACCAGGGGAGTGGGGAGTGAACTAGAGTGGCCGCTCCTAATAGAGACGCCACGAGGTGCGACAGACACAGAGCTCCCCACCTGCGGTAGTGCCAACTCTTGATCGCGTCTCTTCTGCTCCCTAACCGCCGCCTTTTGGGTACGCACGGCGTTGATCTCAAGCTTCTTACGTGAAACACAATAAATTTAGCACAAGGAAATACAAAACCAAGTTCATGAAAAGACAAAAATGCATGAAGAAATGTGGTGGAGGAACTTAAACGCCATATGAAAATTACAAGGAAATACTAGAAGGAGAATAGTGAGCGATGTCCACCATGCGGCTAAACAACCCCGCTGCCATAAACCCCTGACGCAATTTCCCAAACTCCTTACAGTGAGTAATCTTGATATGGGAGCTGCTCCACTCCGAGGCCAAACCCCAACCATCATCTCTAACGTAAAATTTTTTATCTTTCCAAGGACCATTAGAGGAAACAAACCCGGCCAAAAACCTACAAGCTTTCTGTGGAGTGAAGTAAAAATACCCCCCATCATCAGAAGAAACAGACACTTCCGCCACGCGGCGGACGGTCCATAAAGCGTGAAAGCTTTCTAGAACGGAAGCCCCAACTCTAAAAGACGACGTCGCCAACCCTCAAAACACATAAACAAATTCGGCGTCAGTTGGCTAACACAAATGCCATAACTCCGAATCATCTTGACAAGTAAAGGATGAGGAGGAATTGAAAATCCATTATCAAAATAAGATGTATAAACAGTGAAACACCCAACTGGAGGATCCCTGATCCTTCGACCTTGAGAGGGAAGAATAAACTTATGTGCAGAGGGTACCCTATAAGTCACGCGAATGCCGGCGAGCTGCTCCCTAGTTAAAACGCTATCGCAAGTACCAATATCCACCGTGCGACAACGCGAAATGCGATGACCAAGAACGCCCGAACGCCCATCTCTATCAACCCCCAATGCCACAACTACACTCGGCCGTGCAGACACCTCGGTAACTTCGGCCTCCTCACTTTCGCTCTCAACCTCCTCCCCCTCACTCTCAGTCTCCTCTTCCTCACTGGCGGCCCCATCGTCGCTCTCACATCGCTCGGAGTTAGCCTCCCCATCTTCCCCGTTTGATGCTAAATCATCAAATTGTTCGGTACGTCTAGACCCCGTCGAATTCAACTCAAAGTCAGACAAATCATCTAAATTCTCACCTGAGTCAAAAGAAGGACACTTAGGCAAGCTCATAATCGCGGCAATATGATCAGGGGAATAACCTTCTAGATACGGCGGAAGATCATCCCAAACTTTCTCAGCAGGTAGAAAAAAGTCCGTAAATTCTCCTCTACTGGACCCCGCTAACGAACCGCCAACAGCGCTACCGCGAGACGGATGAACGGGCGCGCCCCCCCAGCTCGAGGTGCCGCCTTGGGCCAGGGAAGGGGCATCGCCCCCCCAACTCGAGGCGCGACCTCGAGCTGGAGGAGGGGCGCCACCGCCCCAGCCCGAGGCAGAAAGGGAGGGCACCCCCCGCCACCCCGAAGTGGCACCTCGCGCCTCCACCCACCTTCGCCGCACTCTCCCCTCCGTCAGAAATGCGTTGTCCGTCGGTCACTCTCACAATCACCCTCTCCAACCCACATTTTTAACTAAAGTAAAACACAAAACAAGTGCACCAAATGAAAAGAGAAGCAAAAATTTAACTAAGAAAGTTACCTTTGCTAGCCATGTGGAGAGGTTTGGAAATAGAGATGCTCAATGGAATGAAGGCAAATGCAAGGGAAAAAATATAAAAATGTAGATGGTAGACAATTAATAGCCCCCAACCACCCACCCACTCCCATTTATTATTTGTAGTTAGTCTTCTTTAGTGTTCACTCTCGGACAAAATATTATACCAGAAAGCGCATATCCCATCCGAGAGTGGGGGGCTATATGATGTACATTAGTAAAAAAATATTAAATTGTAAGGATAAAAAAGTAATTTCATATGTATGTGGCACACCTTAAACATATATAACTCACCACACCATATAATTTCCAACACCCCTATAAATACCAAAATATTAATTTTTTATGAAGTTTACTATTCATTGAGTGAGACCCATTTTTCTTGAAAACAGCATCCTTTTCGGAAATTGCATTTCACTTGGTGTGCAATTGCGTCGTGCTAAAATTCCGATTTTATACTTTAGCAAAAAAAAACCTCGACCACATCACACGACTTTTGGAAAAAAAAAAAAAAAAACAACATCTGGAACAAATTCCGGATATGATAGATTTTTTTTTTTAAAATGACATCCTAGATTTGGCAGAAAATAATTTTTTTTTTAAAATAATAACCATGTATATGCGTCTAGACGATGTGATAGATGCATGCTTTTCTTTTTCTGTGTTAGAACCAGGATTTGGAACTCAGTTTTGACACGAAAACTTAAAAGAACAAAAAAAAAAATTGTGACATGCAAAGTTGTTGCATGCATGCAGTAAAATTGGTGTTTCAAACACAGATTTATTGGCTTTTGAAACACAAGGTTCCTTCTATAAAATTTGGGCATTCGGCAGACAGAAGAAGGACCACAAGCAACTGATAAAAATTAGTGCGAAATATCATTATAAAGTTGTGAGGAAAAGGATTTTTGCAGTTGAAAAAAAATTGTTATTGAGAATAGAATTATGGATAATTTTGGTTCACGTGATAGTAGTGTATTATATGGGCAATCAATTCATCGATATGAAGATGTGCCCGTAGGTCAGGACACAATCTTAAATGTATGGCGTGGTGATATTTTTTTTTTTTTCGGGTTCTTTAACTTGTTCCACGCCATAGTCGTGTTGTAAAACATAGGTTTCTTAGGGGTTATCCAATATGGTCATATTAAAATTGACCAATATCCTATTACTGTTTTAGTGGAAAGATGGAGACTCGGAACCCATACTTTTCATTTTCCGATTTGTGAATAGACAGTGACACTTCAAGACACATAGCCATCATTTGGGCTCTTCTAATTGAAGGCAATCTTATTACTAGAGCAGATACAAACTAGATTACTTAACAGTGATAAGATTATTGCCATCAATTTATGGGGTTCCAACTGGACGAGAGGACTTTTACAGATTCCCGAATAAGGCTCCCTGTCTTGCATGATTAGTTGGTAGGTAATACGTGTGATTGTGACAGCTCTTTCGAGGAAGTATTGCAGGAGACACGAGTATGTGCTTTGTACATTCTTGATGAAATATTATGTCCTGATGCTACGGACAATACTGAGTCGTTATTGTGACATATGCAGGGTGTCATCAAAGGTGGTGTATCTAATTGGGGTGTAGCGGTGTTGGCATATTTGTACAGAGAGTTGTATACAACATCGCAGCGACATAAAGTGAATATAGGTGGGGCCATGCAACTGTTACAAATTTGGGCATGGTCTCGTATTATAACCATAGCGCCGATTCCTCAACAAACAACATAGAGTTGTAGGTCCATAATAATTGACGAAGAAAACATCCTCTAGCATCCACCATATGCTGCATGGTATGCTTAGTTCATTTATAATTATAATAGTAAAATAAAGCTAAAATTATTTAATTAAATTTGTTGTTGCTACCTATGTTTTTTTAAGTGGTCATATTATATATCCTAGACATATGCAACTTATAATGCTGTCAATTTTTTTTTTTTTTAAATTCATGTCAGACCCGAGATTTCAAATCCCGGCTCTGCTAAAATTTCAACACTTTTAAAATCGCACCTTTTCCATAACTTTTCTTTTTTCTTGCATTTAAAAAATAATTTTCCCCATGATTTGTATGTAGGAATGAGAGTAAGTGGAAATGGAATTAAGAATATAAATGAATTACAATTGAATAACATTCCTATGGTTGGTATACACTATTAATCAATTAAAGGGTAAATTACAACTACCTTTCTTAAGGTTTGGCATAATTATGAATATCCTCTCATTGTTCAAAAAATTACAAATAGTCCCTCAAATGAAAAATAATTATGCAGCTTCTAGATGTTGAAGTGAACATTACTAGTTTACCCTTCTTGATTTTTTTAAAGAATTAAAAAATATTTAAAAAATATAAAAAATGAGGGTGGGTAAAAGAAATAATATGGAAAGAATATTCGTACATAAAAATATTTTAAAAAATTATAAAATATAATAAAATTATAATTTATAATTCGAAAGAGCATTTTAATAAGTTTATCATAAAAATTGGATAAAAAAACCTAATAGAATGTGCTCATTGTTGGATAGCTGCTAAAATCAGGAGGTATTTGTAATTTTTCAAATAGCGAGGAGGTATTTGTGATTATGTTAAATCTTAGAGAGAGGTGATTGTAATTTACCTTAAATTAAAATGTAATAGAATTGTCATTTTTTAGTTGATTCTATTCCCATAATCGAAAATTAGAAATTAATGATTAGTAATCGAGTGAAATTACGTTCATGAAAAAATTTTCTTTAGTAACTTTTTTTAAAAAAAAGTACTTATTCATATTTTATTGAATATGTTAAATTCAATTGTATAATAGTAATCCTGTAAAATAATACTTATGGACCAAAAATGCCAACCCCTAAGTCACAAGATTAAATATAATTTAATTGGATTAAGTACAAGTCACATACAATTTTTTTATCAATTTGAAAATAGGACTGAAAGTATCAAAATTTTAAGGTTACAATACTAAATTGTGAAAATTAATTTGTACATGACCAAAAACCAATTAGCCAAATTGAAAAAGGACCAAAAATCATTCCAGACCAAAATTATATTTTTCGATTACATTTATCCTCTTATAAGTATAAAAATATTACTAGAGTATCTTTTTATTAATAAACTATATGAAATTTTTAACAAGGGCAAAATTGTAAGTTTATGATTTTTTATTTATGATAGTATTTTTCGTGCAAACCGCAATAAAAGAAAGTTAATTATAAATGAAGAATTTTCGAACAAAATACAAATATAATTTAAATAAATAATATAGAAGAAAGTATAATTTTATATTTTAAAAAAGATCTACCTATAATTAACCCTTCATTCAATTACGATATTTGTATAGCTCCTAATAATTTTTATTTATTAAGTTTTTCTTGGCTCCTAATAATTTTGTGACTAAACTAATATAGCGGAGGTGTAGCAAAACCAGGCCTTTTGACTATTTAATTCCTGCGAATTTTTTCAGGGGTTGTGTTTGATGCATTATCATTCTTAATGAAATGGTTCCCTTTTTCATAAAATATCAACCCTAAGTAGCTAATTATCATTTATTTTTTCTTAGGAAGAATTAGATGGATTGACAGGGTTAAGTTTATTATGATTATTATGCTTAAACCAAGTCATTTAATCATAAAAATATTTTCAACAAAAAAGTAAACGGTAAATCACTTGTTCTCAGTACGCAGTTGAATAATGTGATTAATTAAAAGATGACATATATATATATATATATAAATATTTATTAGAAATATAATTGTGTGATTATTTAGACGGAAAGGTTCATAGGATTAAACATACAAATCAAATTTGAGAGTTCATTGCTTTTGTCCAGTCGATGACTCTCTCCATCTGGAATCAAGGCCCGCCATTTGCGGAGAGAAATAGCTACAATTTTGAGGAAAACAGTTATATTTAATAACTATGATATATCAATCCTTTGTCATTATATACTAATGCACAGGCCTACCAAAAGTTTATGTAATATAGCCTTCTTATTTGACTTTGACCATGAAACAAGGCTTATGCCTTATGGTGAACGAATGAACCTGAACGCGGTGACCCAAATTTCGATAAACTAGGTCAAAGTCCTATTGATCAAATGGGCAAGGCTATCAATGAGTTGTATTATTGTGGCTGGTTGATGGTTGATTTTCAAGTGTTCGTAACGTGCACAATAATATTTTACCATCTCATGGGCGTTCTGGAGCATATTGGATCAGAAGAAACCTTGCCTCAAAATTTCTTGTTAAGATTTTTCATTCGAGGTGGTTTCAACAAATCCCTTCGTGTGTTTCCCATAAGATGTAGCTCCCCTCGGGAGTCACGCATTTCAGAATAGGCTGCGACAAACCATGCTTGTATAGTTCCTTGTCGATCATCACGAAACGGGCTGCCCATACTCTCAGGGCCCTTGCTCCCTTCGGATTTTCGGATATGGCCCCGTCAGTAAGAAATTTTATGATATCTTCTTTCCAGCTTGGAGGCGTTGATTTGTTCATATAATTTCCATCTGTTCTCCACTGTAGTACTATCTGATAAGAGGAAGGTTATTCTCCTATCCCCGCCATAAAACTTGCTAATTTAGCTTGTTGATCAACCCCAGCATTATCTGTTCTTGATATTTGTATGAGAGATGACTCTTCAAATTTCTCAAGTAGATCTTCCACACTCAGGAGGTACTTAGCCATTTTTTCCCTTCATGCCTCATGTGAGCTTTGGATTTGATTGATCACCCATTGCGAATCACTATAAGTGACTATCTTTTACGCTCCAGTGACTAGAGCTAATTCTCCTCTAGTTAAGAAAACCTCATGTTCCGCCTCATTATTTGACGTGGAGAACTCCAATTTTATGGTGTACTTTTAATTGTCTCCTTGGCAGCTTTCCAACACTATTCCTGCTCCGCTGACCAGCGATGTAGACGATCTATCAACATATAGACTCCAAGTAGGCCTAGTAATGCTCGCCTCATCGTACGCCAATTCAATAATGAAATCAGCTAGCAGTTACGCCTTAATGGTAGGTCTGGGCAGATTCAAAGCCAAATTAGCTTAACTCCACCGCCCATTTGACCATTCTTTCGGGTAGCTCGGGATTAGATAAGACTTGCTTCAAGGATGATTTGTCAAGACGATTACTCGGAGCGACTGAAAGTAAGGCCTCAATTTTCTTACTGCGAGTACTAAGGAGAGGGTTAATTTTTCAATTTGGGAATACCTGGTTTCCTCTCTTGCTAACATAATACAACATGTGGTGCTCCTTACCCTCCTGTTGCACTAGGAACAAACTAACGCCACTTTTTGAAACGACCAAGTAGAGGTAGAGGATTTCTCTCGTCTTGGGTTTCTTCAACAACAATGACAAGACTAAATATTTTTTAACTCATCGAACGCCTCACGGCCGGCTTTGAGACTAGTCAATTTAGAGCTGTCAATCTACCTGCGAGCTTTTGTACCTCTTTGATTGGCTTGGTCGGTGCCATGTCCATGATAACCTCTATTCCTCTCTCTGAGATCATGTATCCTAGGAACTTTCCCCCTCGTATCCAGAAGGTGCACTTAGCAGGATTTAGTTTCATGCCAAAGGATTTTCAGTATATGGAAACACTCTTGCAAATCCTTGATGTGGTCTTGTTCCTTTACACTCTAACTAACATGTTATCTATGTATACCTCCATGTTCCGGCCGATTTGGTCTCGAAACATATGATAGACAAGCCTTTGGTATGTTGTCCCTGCGTTTTTTAGGTCAAATGATGTAAACTTGTAGCAGAAGACCCTTTGATCCATAACTAAAGTAGCTTTCTCTTGGTCTTTAGATGCTAACGGTATTTGATTATAGCCTTGGTATGCGTCTAAGAACTCAACATCTCACATCTGGGAGTTGAGTCAACTAACGTGTCAATTCCTAGGGAGGAAAAGGATCTTTTGAGCATGTCTTGTTCAAGTCCGTGAAGTTGATGCATAAGCGTTGTTTTCCATTTGACTTTGGGACGAACACCACATTAGCCAACCATTCTAAGTGTTTTATGGGCTGTATGTATTTGTCTTTGAGCAGTTTTTCTACCTCTTTGTTATCGCCTGGCTTTTTTATACTCCAAACATCCTTTATTTTGTTTCATGGGTTCTGTGTCGAGATTCACATTGAGGTTGTGAGTAATAACATTAGGTGAAATCCCATGGAGGTCTGTCATGCTCCATGCGAACACTTCTTTATTTCCCGTCAGAAATCGTATCAAGTACTCTTTGGTAGATGGGCTCATAGTTGTGCCTATTTCATTAAAAAGTCACCTTCTTCTTCATGAGTGAGATTAGTTACTTTCAATTCTTCAATGACTTCAACTTTTCTCTCTCCAACTTTCCCAAGAGACCCTCAGGGACGTCCCTTGCATCGTGCTCGAAGTAGACCATCCTCATATTTTCTTTCTCAACAGATGCACTCCCCCTAGCTTTTATCTTGATCCTTTTAAGGTGTTTGCAGAGAATTTTGTCACCATAAGTTCATCTCCTATAGCTTCTGCCACACCTTTGGAAGTGGTGAGTTTAAGTTTAATGGGGAGAGTGGATGCTATGGCTCGGAAGATGTTTAAACTCGGTCTCCCCAAGACAATGTTGTAGGCGAATGGAGCCTTGATCACGAGAAACTTAACCATTTTTGTAGACCTCTTCGAGTATGAGCCGAGTGACAATGTAATATCACTTCCCTCAATAGCACGATTATCTCACCGCTAAAGCCCGTGAGCCTGGGTGTTGACTTTCCGTAGCTGAGCATTGTCTATTCCTAATTGGACGTATACATCATAAACCAGATATTAGAAAGTGTGGCTGAGATGACCAAGGCATCATTATTTTGATTTCTCATCGAGTCCATGTTTCGTGAGCTAAACGAAATTTCCTCTAACTTATCTGAGCTAACATTATGGACTTGCATAGGGGTTTGCTAGTGTTTTCCCCTAGCAACTCGAGCTAGCAGTTTTCTCGCGTTGGCCGAGTCTCCCCCTACTAGGCCTCTTGAAACCACAGTGATAACGCCTACTGTGGGGAGGTTGTCCTCATTTGGAGTTTGAGCAGGAGTCGAGTCGTGAGGTTGGTGACTCGGTCCTTATCCGAATCTTTGCCCTTGGGGATGCTGATTTACATATTTCTTCAAGTATCCACGTTGAATCAACTTTTCTATATCATTCTTCAGGTGATGGCATTCGCTCAGATGGCTAGAGCTAATTCTCCTCCTGCTAAGAATACCTCATATTTCGCCTCGTTTTATGATGCGGGGAACTCCAATTTTATAGCGTTCTCTAGCTTGTCTCCTTGGGGGCTTTCCAAAACTATTCCTGCCCCGCTGCCCATTGATGTAGACGATCCGTCAACATACAGGCTCCAAGTAGGCATGGAAATGCTCAACTCATCATACACCTCGACAATGAAATCCGCTAGCACCTGCGCCTTAATGGTTGACCCTCTGTCGTGGTGAAAATGGAAATACTTGTCGGATTTGAGCATCTTAGGATTATACTTTATCTTCCTCGGTCATTGGTTGATCAATCCTTGTTGGTCCGCCACGACTAGTATTTCACCTCTAGATGCATTCAGGGGGGTTTAGTGCGTGAACCGAGCCAAAGGTAAGTGTTTGCATTCTTCCTTTTTCTTTCGCTCTTTCTCTTCCTCTTTACCCTTCCTCTTGGCGCTAAAGGAAGGGTTTTATGCATTGGACTCCTAAATCCTAATATACTTTTATGATCGCATGAGTAAGTTTTCTGGAGTGCTAGGAGATTTGCTGGCTATAGACTCATTGAATCTCCTAGAGTAGCAAGTTTTGTTGAATGATGTTGGCTAACAACTCATGGTTGTTATGGGACACCTCATGTACAACCTCCACAAATCTTTGCATGTAGTCTCTTAGCAGCTCATTTTCCTTCTGGTGTATGGTCAATAGAAATGCGGTCGTTTTTTAACTTTCTTGTTCATGGAGAAATGATGTAAAAAATATTGCTTCAACTGCTTAAGGCTGGAGATAGTTCCAATAGTCAATTGGTTGAACCGCCCCAGAACGCTTTTGGAAAGCGTAGTGCGAAATACCTTGAAATAAGCATCGGCGTCATCACTGAAGTCATACCAATCGATCTTAGCATAGAATTTGTCTAAGTGCTCTTGTGACCTCCTGTTCCATCATACTCCAAAAGATTCGATACTTTAGCGCCTGCAGGAAGTGCTTCGGCTAAGATTGCGAGGGAGAAAGAGCTACGTCTAGGAGGAGCTACAACCAACGATAGATAATGATCCTCAGCTCCCCTTGATGGTGGTGGAGATGAGGGTTTCCACTATTAGGGGGTGTTTGCTCTTGAGTTTGAGCGACCTCAGGTTGGGAGACTCAGATGTTCACCTCTTTCTGCATCTGTTGGAGAATAATTCTCGACTTTGGCAAGGGGAAGAGGACGGATTTGTGGGGTGATGTGTTGCACTTGTTTAGCCGCTCGCATGGATGCATGATAGATCAAGGCTATTAAAGCTTGTGTTAGCTATATCGTTTTTCTTGAGGTGGAACAATTGGGATAGGGCTTCCTTCATGAGGGAAGGTTGGAGCTTGTTCATGAGGTGGGGGGATTTCTCCATTAGGTGGGAGTTGTTCATGAGGTAGGGGGCCTATCCCACGGGATGGTGACTGTTCACGGGGTTAGTCTTATTGTCTCGCTCCATTCACTTTTGTTTCACAGGAAGCGTCCACCCATGAACATCACGAGCTCGGGACCTGATTTGTATATTTAATATTGGGGTATTTTTTTCTCACTGATGATGTGGAAGTGGTTTTGAATAATGGATTGAACGAAAAAAATTACCTCAACACAATAATCAACCAAATCTTGTTTTTGCTTAGTGAGAGTTGTGTGTATGATATGTCTTTTCAATGAATAGTCGTCTACATTAAAAAATAATATTTCAAGTATTTATAGTAAAATAGAAAATTTCATAGTGTTGTAGGATGTAGGTACTTATGGTGTATGTTGGGTGTGAATATTACAAATGTACCCTTAATAATAATTTATTATTAGTAACATATCCATCACACATAAAAATAACATATACATAAGATATTGAATCATCAGTATTAACCTTAGACACTGTTATTGGCCTAAGGCCAATCTCTTCCTGATCCCGATAGGTACAGACAATTGATGGGTGTCTACTCTAATTGAGTTTTACTCGTCCAGACATTAAGCGTGTTGTTTAGCACTTAAGTCATTTTGTCACATGTCTTTCCAGTCAACACTAGTTCATTGCCTTGCTCATAGCTTGGTATTTAATGGGGTGTTAACGGGGGGTGCTCTACTCTTGTGCTTCTCCTTTGACACTTAAGGCATATAAGTAATGTTGATTGGGCATTATGCATTGACACATGCCATTCTATTATTTGTTTTTCTCTTCCTTGGATGATCACTTATTTCTTGGAAACAATGAATGGTTTCTCAATCATCCGTGGAGGCGGAGTAGAGGAGTTAGCTTCAACAGTGAGTGAGTTACATTGGATTTCATATGTATCCTGTGATCTCCAGATTCTAGTTACCCTTTCCAATTCCCTTATGGCATGGTAATCAAGCTACTGTTCACATTACGACTAGCCCTGTCATCCACGAGCTCACTAAACACCTTGAAATTGACTGTCGTTTTGTCCATCATCACTACAAGAATGGGTTCATCAATCACATTAGTCTCCACTAAGTTTTGGCTCGCAGAATTGTTGAAGAAGTTTCATGGCTTGCCTCGTTTTACTTTCTTGTACTTCCAAGGTGGGCATGTTCAATTCATCCCACGGTCTAATTTGACTAGGGGTATAAGCCATCATCGTGCAGCTACCAGCTTGCTCATTATCTTCATCAATTCCAACATTCATTCAAATATTGTGTTTTATTTAATTTATATAAGGTGTTTTGCTAAACATGGTTCTTTTTTTAGTTAGCTAGGTCGTTAGTATTTTACTAGTCTGACGTGTCTGTGAAGACTGAATAAACAAGGTATATCTAGAGAAGGCACCAGCCATGGGAAATATTTTTTGTTATTATCTGAAAAAGCTTGTCCTACCCAATACTGAAGGTAACGTTAAATAGATACCTCAAAGCATGAGCTTTTAGCCAAGGAATCTGAAATTAACAACCTAACAAATTTTGTGCTAGTTGTACTATACACGTTTAAAAGAAGAGTAAAGAAGTGTTACACTACTCAAACAAGTGCCAAACAAAAACAAAAAGTTCTAGAAACCAAAAAATGTTAGTGCTACCTACAAAGAAAAAGAAATGGGTTGACAAGAATGCGCTTCTTTTGTATTCAGCTGGAAGCCCACTTTCTCAAACAATCTTTACACCCCCCCTCTCAAGTTGGCGTTGGGTGAATAAGCCCTACTTGGACAACATATATAGGAAACGCCGGACGAGAAGGATTTTAGTAAAGATCTAGAAGTTGGATCTTGCTGCAGACGTAAGAAGGTGAGATAAAACCATCTTTATACTTGTTCCTTACCACATGGCAGTCGATATCCATATGTTTAATTAGTTCGTGAAACACTAGGTTAGCTGTAATGTGTATGGGAACCTGATTATTACACCAAAAAAGGATAGGTCTAGGTGTTGTGATGCCAAAATCCTTTAGCAAAAAAGACAATCACTGGAGTTCACGAACTGTAGAGGCCATGGCATTATATTCTACTTCTACTGAAGTACGAGAAGATGTTTTGTTTCTTTGTCTTCCAAGAGACCAAAGTCGAACCAAGAAACAGTAACTGATCACTTTGTGTCAATATAGGAGGCATAATCTGCGTTTTTGTAAGCTACCAGCTGGAAGGAATTAGATTAAGGAAAGAAAAATCTTGTATGAGGAGACCTCTTAAGATATCTTACCACATGCAGAGCTGCATTCAAAGGTTGATCAGTAGGGAGTTGGAAGAATTGGCTAAACTATTGTACCGTATAAGAAATGTTGGGGTCTGGCGAATCTTAAGTATAATAAGCGTCCATCCAGCTTTCTGTATCGGGACGGTTCTGGGAGAAGAATCCCTTTATCAGCACTGAATTTTAATCCTTGAGGTAAAGGAGTTAGAGCTCATTTACCATCACCTGTGCTAGTGTCTATAATGATATCTTCAATATACGTGTGTTGCATAATAGAAATTCCATCTTGAGACCTAGAAATCTCTAGGCCTAAAAAATATTTAGAATATCCAACAAATCATCCAAGTACCTCTTAATATCAGCAATAGAAGCCTCTGAAGGTCTTGTGATTAATATCTCGTCCACATATACAAGCACAACAAAGCTCAATTTCTGCATGTTAAGAACTAAACAATTGTTGTGAGCTGATCGTATAAAACCATAGGCTATAACATTTGAAGTAAACTCATAATTCCACTTCCTTGATGCCAGTTTTGCAGATATAATGACTTCTTAAGCTTGAAAACCATTCTATAATCCACTATATCGCCTTCCGGAGGCTTCATGTAAACTTCCTCCTCTAAATGCCCATTAAAAATGTATTATATATATATCAAGTGGATAGATAGGCCAAAAATAAGCTGATGTAATAGCAAGAAAAACTCTTATAGCAACAGTTTTGGCCATCGATAAGAAACTGTCTGTGTAGTCAATAACTTCTAATTGGTTGTAACCCTTAGCTACAAGTCTTGCCTTGTACCTATGCACACTACCATATGCTGCAACATTTGAAGTAACTCATAATTCCACTTTCTTGATGCCTGTTTCGCCGATATAATGTCTTCTTAAGCTTGAAAACCATTCTAGAATCCACTATATCGCTTTTCGGATGCTTCATGTAAACTTCCTCCTCTAAATACCCATTAAAAAGGTATTATATATATATATATATCAAGTTCATAGATAGGCCAAGAATAAGCTGATGTAATAGCAAGAAAAACTCTTATAGCGACAGTTTTGGCCATCTTTCAAAAACTGTTTGTGTAGTCAATAACTTCTATTTGGTTGTAACCCTTAGCCACAAGTCTTGCCTTCTACCTATTCACACTACCATCAGTATTAAGTTTCAATTTAAATACCCATTTTGAACCTATAGCTCTCTTCCCAGCTGGTAGATGTATTATATCCCATGTTTTGTTCTTCTCAAGTGCTTCAATCTCCTCTTGCATAGCATGATGGCATTCCACACATTTTTGGGCTTGGAAAAATATTTAGGTTCCTGAAAGGTAGATAATTGGGCCATAATGCAAATCAAATCACCTAACCAAGCACGTTTTTATCTAGTTTTGCTAGATTTTTTGAGAGGGATAGATGTGTGGAATGATATAGTGGGTGCAATACTAGGTGCGTTTGAAGTTCTAGGTTCAAGGGCATTACTATAGTCAGGTATACCAGAATTGAAAATAAAGGAACATCAGGTAGTGAAGTTTGTTCCAAAGTGGATGAAGGAGTAAACGAAAAGGTGACTTATGGAGTGTGACATCTCTTTATGTTAAAACTATATGAGAGGTGAGATCATATAATTTGGACCCCTTTGTACCATTTCCAAAACCAAGGAAAATACATCTAAGTGCTCTTTTTTGAAATTCATCTTTGTGAGGTTTTGTGTTTGTAGCAAAGCATAGGCAACCAAAATCCTACTAGACTCGTATGAAGAAGGTTTATTGTAAAGAAGCTCATAAAGAGTTTTCCAGTTGATGACTAAGGAAGAAAGTCTATTTCTAAGATAAGTGAAAGTGAGTATTGCTTCCCCCAAGAATTTTTTAGGTAAGTGGGACTGAAACTTTAAAACCCTTACAATTTAGGGTCCCCATATATCAATGTAAAGTAATTCAAAAAAGAAAAAAAAAACTAGAGGTGGTACTATGTGTGAGAGGATGTTTATGTTGTTAGCAAGTGGACATATGTGACACACATTATTATTTTGTGGTGCAACATGGTTCAAGTTAAGTATATGATTGAGAACTTTATGGGATGGGTGTAAGTGTTTTATGCCAAAGCATTACATCAACATGAACAACCTGAGACACTAGACTAAAAGGTTTAAATAAAAATTGAGCAATAAACAGATGATTGAATGAGTTGTTTTCCAAGACATAAAGTTTGCCTATCTGCCTTGCTACTCCACAACTTCATTAGTCATTTGGTTCTATATAATGCAATGGATTGGAATTAAACTTTATATTAGATGACGCACACAACCTACTAACATATAAGAGATTGGATTCGAAAGAGGCCACATAAAGCATATTTGTAAGGATCAACCTGCGATGTAATTGGACTTTATCAGATTGTGTGATATGAGTGAATGAACCATCAGGCAGGTATATCAAGGATATGTTTGTGGATGGTTTTAGAGTATGGAAAAAGATTGTGCGTGCATATGACTCACTGCCCCAATATCTAAAATCCAGGAATGCACATTCATATTCTCAAAACCAGAAAATGAAATATTCGTACATGCCTACTCATTAGTTTGAGCATAATTCACTTGATTGGGATTTGCAGACGCTTTGCTCTTCCTAAGCCTCATTACTTTAATAACTTCCTCAAAAATAGATGTAGCTTCATCCATTTTAGCATCTCTGTGAGCCTCTTTATCCCCATTGGTTTGTGCAAAAAATGTCCTGCCTTACATTCTTCTTCTTTTGTTCAGTAAGTTCTTTCTACCAATCAAGTAAACCATGTAGTTTGAAACATGTAGATTTATCATTTCTTAGCCCATCACAATGTTACCAACTATTCCCCTTTTCTTAGAGATCCCTCTATTCCGGTTATCATTCTTTTCTCAAATCCTTTTGTAAATAATGTCATGCCCTCCTGCACTTCACACAAACCTATATTTATATGTCTCTATTTTTCCACATGGAGTATCATCGAATAAGTTTAATCTACACTCGGCAAAGGTTTCATCCAAAGAATTTGATTTCTCACGTGATCATACATATCATTCAAACCCATCAAAAATAGCATTAAATGGTTTGGGTTGTTTTTCAGCAATAGCTCTCGTAGACCACATGTACAATCAGGCAATGGTATTAGCTGAACTAATTCATTCTGCAACATTTTGAGTTTGTAAAATATTCAACCACAAATAAATTCTCTTGAGAATTAGATGCTATTTCCCTTTGCAATTGGTATAAAAGTGGTCTGTTACACTCTCCAAATCGTTCTTCCAATTCCACTCACAATTCTCTAGTAGATTTCGCATAAAGGAAAGCATTAGTAATAGTTTTAGCAGTTGAATTCGGTAACCAAGAAGTTACCATATAATCCACGTGAATCCATTGTCCTTAATGTTTCGAATCTACGACTGGTTTCTTACATTCAACAATGACAAATCCTAATTTCAGATTCACCCCAGAGCATTTAATTGCTCAACTCCAAGCCAAGAAGTTTCTTGCATTCAGAGGAGGGTTAACCAGGATCATACCTGGATGGTCAAAACTCTAGAGTTGCATGAAGTGATTTCCATCCTTAGCCATCATTCCTTCTGAGCTTGTTCTAACCAAATCCATCTTGTAGGCTGCCATTACGATCGAGGTTAAAAAGTATATATATATATATATGATCGAAAGCTGGTACACAGAGACCTTTACATGAAGGCTGTGATACCATGTGAAGATTGAATAAACAAGATGTATCTAGAGAAGGCGCCAACCATGGAAAAGATTTTCTATTAGTATCTGCAAAAACTTGTCCTTTCCACTGCTAATGGTAGCGTTAAATAGATGCCTCCAATCATGAGACTATTAGCCAAGGAATCTAAAAATAACAATATAACAAATCTTGTGCTAGTTGTACTAGTACACGTGTAAAAGAAGAGTAAGAAGTGTTACTCTACTCAAAGAAGTGCTAAAGGAAACCGAAAAGTTTTAGGTGATACTTTAGTGTTCTTTAACTTTAATTTTGTTTTGTTTTTTAATTTGGTCTCTCCGATCATTTTTTAACAAAATGTGGCCAGATTTTGGGGGTAAAATGGTCAATTTAAATTTAATTTTCTCATTTTAGTCGCTTAAGCTTGTAAAATTGTCAAATTAGTAAAACAACTTTTTTATATTTTTGTATATTGAATATGATGTAATTATCTTATGTGAATATTAATGAAAACTTTGCACTCTTATGAACATAATAATAAATAAGCTTAAGTTAAAATTAATAGTCTCTTTCAGTTTTTATTTTCATAAGTTGCAAAATAAAAAAAATATGTGACTAAATTATGTAAAATTTATATAATCTAAAAATATAATAAAGAGATTAACAATGAAAAATCTAAAAATATAATAAAAAGGTTAACAATGAATAATCTAAAAATATAATAAAAAAATTTAGTCATAAATTTTTATTGATGAACTGTTTGATTTTCTTTGTTGTAAATGTATGGCTGAAATTTTGTAGATTACAATCAAAGATTCTTAGATTATCCGTATTTTATATAATAAGCAGTTTTTCTCAAAATATATATATATATATATATGTATATAATAAACATTACTGATTTAAATAAAAATGAATAACTAGGTTTTATTAAATTCTAATTAAAGGTCTAGATTCATTATCACTTAACCTCTCAAGACCTACAGAATTAAGCATAGGAGGACTCTCCCAAAATAGTTCTAATAATGATGTGTTTCGTAGGCTTGCAATGAAATAACCCAAACTTATTTCACTCTTTTGGGATAGCAAATCACTAAATCTCACATTAAAAAACCTTGTTCGAATTTTTCGCACAACACAATCATATATATATGCTCCCAATCCCAAAGGGATATATATATATATGTTAGATTCCTGTGGAAGCAAAAACAAAGCGTTGTTAGGAAAAAGGTTGAAATTGTCTGACTTCACTTGACTATCTCTGACCTGGAAGAATTCTTGCACGCGAATTTCAGCGACAGACTGCTGGTGACCACGTGTGGGGCGGCCCCCTCCATGGGCTGAACTCATGCTCTTCCTTTCAGGAAAATTTGTGTGGAGTCTGAGCTACCCCACGTCAAAACCCTTCTCCCTTTTCACTCCTCCTGCCCTACAGACCATATATTCCATTGATCGACAAGCATACAGATACGATTCTGAAAAGTAACACCATTGGCAAAAGGGCTGAGAAGAATTTTACTTCTTGAAGCTATAAATAGGAGGAATGATTTGCTGTCCAACCCTCGTCGAATTCGAGCCATAGATCTTCAATATTTCCTTTTGCCGCAATTTTCTTTCAAGATATGGTGATTTTTTGTGGCGAAAAACTTGGGAACCCCAAGTTACTCGAGAATGAAGTTGTGGAGGGCCCAAATCATAATTTTCAAGACATGTTTGGAGAACTTGATGAGGAGGGGGATGACGACGATGACGACGATGATGATGGCAGCACGAGTGTGGCGCCGGCAGCCTAACTATATATGTAATAACATCAGACGTTCGGAGAGTCTGATGTTTAAAGACCTAATCAACAAGCTAGCTAATACATACATGTGCGCGTGCGTGTTTCTATATTTTAATATGCATAAAGCTTTATCTACCAGCATGTAGTTCTAGACACCTGATCAGAGATCTAGAGATAGAGGTACGGACCAGAGAGACTCTTATAGTTAGTTTCTCGGTGTTATATATATATTTTGACCTACACCCAATAAAAAATAGTTATACCTAGTAATGTATCTTGTCTTTATTCTACTCATATTTTGAGTTACAATTTATAATCAATGTTGTTCGGATGAATGCTTGCATGGACCTGTTATAAGTCGTAAAGCAATATTAAGAAAAACGCTTTAATTATAAGACTAATTTTACATCACCAATCAAGCTTCTGTCCTTGATATGGAATGGAAAATTTTTAATCAAATCAGGTTTAATTGAGCAAAATCAAAACCTGCATGCTTTGTGTTCTTGGAAGTGTGGTTTAGTGTGTAATTTTATCATTACATGTGTTAATGACTCACTCTGATCATTTGCACTTGTTTTTGCTCCTCTTAATTTTCTTGAAATTAAGATGGTAATATATATGTTCCTCTTTACATATTGCTGCGTTCGTGCTTTTTTAACCCGTTTTCTGCAGACTGCAGAGGAGGTCTAGATCTTAAAGTTCCATTTTCACATGGCTGGTGAGCTCGACAAGGTAAGGGAAGAGGTAACGTTTCCGATTCCTTCTTTTGTCATTTTATTTCTGAATATATATATGTCCTTCATATGAAACCAAGAGTAGCTCTTTCGTGTGACTTGTTCGTTAATCGGTACTGTAACTGTCTTCTGTCTAACGTTGTTTTTCTCCTCAAATTTTGCTTATAGTTCTTGTTCATTATGTTATTATTCTTTCTCTTGCCATGTGTACTCCGATTACATCTGAAGCTATGTTTTCCAAATTTTCATATATACCCTATGCGTACTTGTCTTCACTTTTCAACAGGCAAGATTATTGATTACACTTAATTTGTTGACTAATTAATTGATCCATCACAAAAATCTGACTCCCACTATGATCCTATGACTCATTTGATCAAGAAAATTGCAATTTTACTCGTATGAGGTTCGCAATGGCTATTTTATCCCGCCAAATGAATTTATTTCGATAATTTTATACTATAATTTTAAAAATTTCGCTCGTTGAGAACAAAGCATCTAGAATTTGCTAAGATGGTCAAAAGAAGTCCAAGTGACCAACTCAATTGGATGTACTTCCGGCCATTTTAGTCCACAATGTGAAAATTTTTTAAAATTATAAAACAAATTCTTATAAAACTAAAATTGCCACCTCTTCATTTTAGAGGTCTAATTGCAATTTCCCCATTTAACCCCCATCAAAATTGCATCAATTGATTAGAAGAAACTTGATCTAATATGTATAGCCTTTAAGGAGTAGGCAACAAATTAAAACACTAATTCATCCCATAAACATTTTAGCTTAGCAAAAGTAGCAAATAGTTAGAGGTTAATTTCCATGAGTTATTGATGCAATATTTGCAATAATTGACAAAGGGAGGGTTATTACACTCTTGATAGCGTTTATGATTCACGAGCCAAATTTGCATAGAGAAACGCATCATTAATGTACTTTGAGATTGAATTCATAATAACCACAAAGTCACCATACAATCCGCAAGTATCTACAAAAATCCCAATCAGGAGAATTCTTTTCTGGTTTCGAATTAACACTTTCTATCGCTGGAATCTAATTTCATCTTAGCTCATAACGTGATGCGCACAGGTAATCTACTCCAAGCTAAGTAGTTGGGATTGTTTATATGGAGTAAATGTAATTAATTTGGTCCAGGAATATGGGTTATTTGGTGTTTTCATTTTTTTAATTTTCTAGACACTACAAATAAACATGGATTTATAGCAATGGATATTTGCAATGCATTTTATGAAAAATTCCTTGCAGAACAGATTTGCCACGAAATTTTGCAACGATTTTTTGTCCGTTGTAAATTTCCCATGCAAATGCGTTGTTAAAATGTTTGACTTTTCATATTTTGCAACGATTTTTGCGATGGTATATCCATAGTAATGTTGATGGCCATTTTGTTGCAAAATTATTTTTGTTGCAACGAAAAGTCGTTGCATATTACAACCCATTTTCCCAACAATCCTGCAAATATTGCAAAAAATATTTTAATATATTCCGTTACAAAATAATTGTTATTTACAAGGACATTTGCAACGATAGTCATTACAATATTGCAATGCGTGAATTTTCTACAACGACATTCCGTAACAAATTTTGCAACGAAATATTTTTTTTAAAATCCATTGCGAAATCATTTTTACTTGCAACAGAAGTCACCGCAAAATTGCAATGTATTTTTATTGAGGCAATCCCTTGCAGATCTTTTACCTTTGCAACGCAATCGTTGTAATTTTTTTTTACAGTTTAAAAAATTAATATTTAATAATAAAAATTATATTTGATTTCATTCAATAATCTATAAATTCAATATGATAAAATATTTAAGCAAAAATACATATAATAAAGATAATTCAAAACAAAATAAAGATAATTCAATACAATCACAAAATAAAAGTGTTAAATTTTGAAGTATTCATAATTAGAAAGGAGGATTAAATTCATTTTCTCAATCTTTTGAAGGTGGCTGGTCGGAAGGGGATGGAGAATTATTATCATCGAAATAATATTCTGATTCACTAGTACTAGACACGGACAGTGACTTCTATAGGATTCTCAAACAGATAATTCAATTAGATTACTCACTTATTCCAAACATGCAGATCGTCTTGTTCAAATGTTGTTGGGTCGATGTCGTCAGAGGTATGAAGGTATATCCTCGTTATCACCTCGTGATGTAAACTTCAAGAAGGTATACCAAAAGAACAAACTATTTATCCTGGCACACAAGCAGTACAAGTATACTACACGAAGTACTGTAGCATAAAGAGAATCAAAGTGGATTGGATGGTTGTCTGTAAAACAAAAGCCAGAAGAGTCATTGATGATACTAGATGGATCGAAGTTGCATTTCAAGAAAAGGAGACGATCCCTACTCCACAAATTTTGACGGAGAACCATAATTACGACCTTTATGGCCCAAATGGTATACAATTAATTGTTGCGCTTTCTATTGCTACTCAACAAGGAGAAGATAATATCCCAAACGGCGAATGTTGAATCTAACTAAGATAGCTTTCACGAGATTATGAGACTGAAGAAGACAATAATTAATGATTCGAAGTTCACTGTTTCTATAATCGAACATCTATAAAAATTACTGATTAAATATTTCTATAATTATTATTTATGAAAAATTATTATTCTTTTCTAAAATATTGTTCAAATTTGGAACAGTCTCATGTAATCCAGACTGTTCCCATACTGTTACTAACAGAGACGGTCATAACTAAAACCAGCCTAAATCGAACCGTTCTTTATTATTTGTGAATACCATTAAATTTTAAATAGGAACAGTAAAAAAAACTAAATATTGTGCCTAAATACATTGCAACATCCTACAAAAAAAAAGAGGAAAATTCAAAATATAGGAGCAATCAAAATACATTGACCGTTCTCTAAATCAACTCCATACGATTTTTAAATATTTGACTGTTCCTAGGATGAATTTTTAGAAAATCGTGCCTATATGTATAAATATTCATTCCTAATATGAATATAAATATAATCGTTCCTAAAGGAATACCAAACTCGTTTCTAAATAGAACAAAAGATTCCTAGTTCACTTCTCAGTTACAATATTTCAACATCCGGGATCCTGATTAATTCCAAACTTAAACGCATAACAATACTTTACATATGTGAATATATCTAGCAGTTTGATGTAAAATCACATGGTCTAATGAATAGTTGCATAATTTTTAATCTCATTGATTGTGTATCAGATATAATATCTCAGTATCCGTATGACAAAAATGTCCAAAACTTCACCGAATGTAGTATTTTGTCGATTTAATCATATTCAACGATCTGATTAAAATTTTACTGGTCTAATTAGGCGATCCAGTATAACAGTATAAGATGCTACTTACATCTAAGTAAGACTAACAATCCTATATATACAAACATACCGATGTTTCGAACATGTATCAATTTAATTAAAAAAAATTATATATTTTTAATAGCCTTAACTAATTTATGATCTACTTTTATCTGATCATTAACATTTCTGGGATGATTTTTTCTTTATTTTTATTTTTTATTTAAAAGGAAAAAAAATTTGGCACTGTATTAGGAACGATTTTTTTAAAAGTAGGAAGGGTTATCTAAATATTCTCTAAATACGACGTTGTTTTCAAATAAAACGACATCATTTTTTGTAATTAGGAATAAATATAGGAACACTAAGACGGACCGTGCCTAAATAAATCAAGAACACTTGACCAATGCACATCAACTTAAACGACTTCATTTTGGTTACTAGCGCCTTTCCAGAAAGAGTTTCTCGAATCGTGTAATAATTTATTTTTTTTTGTAATTTTACCCGAATTATTTTTCTGTAATTTTTCCCAACCTTGAAATTTTTTTCTGTAATTTTTTCCGAATTTAAAAAGTTTCAAAAATTAAATATAACTTTCCTAACATTAAAATATTTTTTATGAAATTAAGTTATTTTTATAATTTAAATATATTTTTCATAAAACAAAACTATTGTTTTGAAATTAAACTATATTTTTATGAAATTAAAATATATATTTTTGAAAATTAAACTACATGTTTCCTGACATTAAAATATATTTCTAAAAATTATAATTTTTTCTATAATTCTTTTGTAATTTTTGTAATTTGTGACAATAGATAATTGTGTAATTTAGGTAATTATTGTAATAAATGTGCAATTTAGGCAATTATTGTGTAATTATTGTAATAATTGTATAATTATTGCATAACTGTGTAATTTCTGCAATTATTGACAACAATTGTACAATTGTGTAATGTTTGAAAATATTGTGTAATGATGCTAATAATTGTGTAATTTTGTTATTTTAGCAATTATTGTGTAATTTCTGTAAATTATTGTGACTTTTGTATAACTATTTAGAAAATTAATAAGTTTAGTACACATTTTAGCATAATGGAAATTAATAACATAATAATTAAAATAATCATAAAAATGAGGCTACAAGAACAATAATAATATTATTTACATAATAATAGCAATAATCACAAAATTAGTCAAATATTATAAATAATAATATTATTATGTAATAATATCAATAATCATAAAATGAGGCTAATAATTCCCTATAATATTATTTACATAACAATATCAATGATCAAAACCTTAATTAGACTAATTAAATTTCCAATAATAATATTATTAAATAACAATAAAAAATCACAACCGTAGACTAATTAAAATTTTCAGTAATAATTTTATTTACATAATTATATCCATAATCATAATTTTAGACTTAATATTTCAAATAATATTGTTATTTATGTGATAATGCCAATAATCACATTCGTAGACTAATTAATATTTTTAATAACATTATTATTTACATAATAATGTCAATACTCACAACCTTAGACTAATTAATATTTTCAATAATAATATTGTTTACATAACTATACTAATAATCACAATCGTTTGATAATATTTTGAATAATTTCAACAATAACAATATTAGGGTAATATTTTAAATTAAAATATATTTACATAATCATTACAATGACCACAAAATGAGGATAATATTTCTAATAGTTATTAATTATTTAAAAATGTGTAGTTCATGTGTGCCTACATAAAAACGGATCACGTATTGCTTTAAGTTTCTTTAGCCCATCAAGTAAATTTTTACCAGTAGAACTAGTCAGGTTTATCTATTTTTATTTGTCAATAAAAGACAATATTGATAGAAATAAGTGGATAAACTTGACTAGTACTATAACAAATGTTAAGGTGATAGGCTAAAGTAGCTTAAAACAATATCTGACCCGTTTGTACATGTGCACAAAAGAAGTATACATTTTTAAATAATTAATGAGTACAATAATCATAACTTCATGATAATATTTTCAATGTGTAAGAATTAGTATATTCTTTTTAATAATTATTGAATTAGGGTAAGTTTTTCAACAATTACAAAAACTAGTACTTCTCAATAATTTGTATAGTGGTACGCCTCTTGTACCACGTGGTTGTGGCCGGCCACTTCCATCCGGGCCATTTGATGCTTTCCAGACTGGGGAAGCAGTCTTTCGACCACCCCACAACCTGACACGGTCGGACCTTTAGCCATCTTGCAGACGCTAAATGATGCTGGACCATTTGGTGCGGCACCGACAGCTGAGGAAGCTGGATAGCCGTTTGCCACACTAGCAGCTGATCCTGCCCGTCCATGGGCTGCTCCACCACAACCACCACCAGCTATATCAAAAGTCCCCCACCATTAGCACGCAGTATATCAGCCTCGATGATGCGAGGTAAATTTGTCTATGAATATATTTAGTATTATTTTATTTGAAAAATCACTAATTAACATGTCCTTCCAAGTCTGACCGCTGCTTCCACGAGCATATCAATGCTGTGGTACGATGACACCATCCCCACCCGTAGGTATGTTTGAGGTAGGTACCGACAGAGCACCAATATTTCTGGTTCGAGTCTATGAAGGTAATGTACCTTAATCTCAATTTGCTATTATATGTTAATCTAAATTGTTTATAGAATTTTACTAATATTTTCTTTAATTTTCTTACTGTAGATTACCTACTGGAGGGACTATGACGATGAGTCCATGTTTCGAGTCTTCCACATGTGGGCTGGCAAATACATCTGTAAGAAGTTCGCCATCATCCGGACGAGCCTGGTCAAGCCATTTTGGCTGGCCAACGAGTCTGACTCCAGCTCCAGGTGTATTACGCCAGTGCGGACTTGCAATAGGAGTCCGTGAAGAATAAGGTGAACCGGGCAGCGAACCCCACGACGTCCTCTAGTGTGTATCGTGGGGCATCCTCTTCTGTCGGTATGCACAAGAAGAAGATAGTAAGTACATTATATTTTTTTTTTGAAGTTTTATTATTATTTTATAAATATTATGCTAATTGTTTAATTTTTGTACAGGGGATAGAGCTTAGTCGGCCGCCCACGCAGATGGAATTTTCTGCCAGATGCTACAAGAAGAAGGTGGCCTACTGGTGCGGGCATTAGGCGACTGATGCAATCCTCCATGGCATGGTTTGGCGGGCCAGTGTTGGTGGGGGTGGCGATGGTGATTTGTAGGTCCGGTTGGAGACGTAGGTCTTAGAACCAAGGCCGCATACACGACCCTCGTTCTTGCCCCAGACTGCAGCCAGTCATAGCTGATGCTCGTCATCACCTTAGAAGCCTCTGATTCGGTCAGGGTATCGTGGTCCTCGGCCGTGGACTGAGGTTGATGATCCTCCATCAGCTTCTGAAACGTCACCAGCAAAAAAGAACAAAATTATTAGAACTTTATCCCATAATTATTTTAGAAAATAAACTAAAATTACTAAGCTGCTTACTGCCACCTCAACTGCCCTCGGGCCGCTCCAGCCGCCGTCCACCTTCTTCTTGTAGCATCTAGAGAATAGTTCCATCTACTTAGGCGGTCGATCGAGCTTTGCCTCATCTAGATGAATAACACAGTTAGCATAATATGTATAAAATAATGATAAATCTTTAAAAATAGTGTAATGTACTTACCAACTTCCTCTTGTGCATGTCAATAGAGGATGATGCCTCACGATACACAGTCGACGACGTAGTAGGGTTCACAGCCCGGTTCGCCTAATTCTCGCGGACTCCTCTTGAAAGTCCATGCTGGCCCAATATGCCTGGAGGTGGAGTCGTACCTCGTTGACCAGCCAAAGTGGCTTGATTAGCTCCATGCTGGCGACGAAGAACTTCTCCTGGATGTACTTTCCAACCTACATGTGGAAGACCCAAAACATAGACTCATCGTTACAGTCCCATCAGTAGGTCATCTATAATAAGAAAATTAAAGAAAACATTAGTAACACTCATTAAACAGTTTAGATTATAAGATAATGCCAAATTAATTTAAAGTACATTACATTCATGCTCTCAAACCAGAAATGTTGGTGCTCTTACGGCACCTGCCTCAAACATGCCCAAGGTATCCTCCCACCACCGCATTGATGTGCTCGTGAAATTTACGGTTAGGCCTAAAAGAACATATTAATTAATGATTTTTCAGATGAAATAATACTAAAATTATTCATAGACCAATTTACATCGCATCATCAAGACTGATATACTGACACGCTGATGGTGGGGGGAATTCTGGTATAAGCGGCATGGGTCGAAATATAAATCTTAGTTCGATTATTTTCTACCTTACCAAACTTTCTAAAGTTCCTAACTATATATTTAATTTATCAACCAATTTATATGAATTCATTTAAACTAACCCCTTATGTCTTTGTAACTATCATTCTTATAAGTATCCAGAAATTAAATTATTACGAGAATTTCATAATTTGTTTTAATAAATGCGATATTTTCAAATAATATTTTCTGATACTTTTTAAATATAATTTCTGAATATTTCTATAAATTTTCTATCAATTTCTCACTACTATAGAATTTAATTAAACCTAAATACTTTTGATTAAGCATTTGGTCAATAGCTCAATGAAATTGAGTAAATTAACTATAATAATAATAATTAAATCTAATAAATTTAATAATTTAATTAACAAATTATAATAATTTTATATTAAATATAATACTTAATTCGACACTAATCTTAAATAGTCAAACTCACAAAATTTTTCGATTAAATATTACATCGTTTATATAAATAACATTTAATAAATAGACTAATCGTATAATATAATTCTATGATTAATAATAATAAAAATCACAAGTTTTCGTTACCTGTAATTACACATTTCACTGTGTGTGGGAATGTGTGTTCATAATTTGAATTTGCATTATTTATGATGACATATGTAAATATACATATACATAGGGTGATGCGGTGGGTGATCTCATCCTTTTTCTTTATTCTTTTTTTGTGTTATTAAACTTTTCTAAAAATTTTTATTACGTCCTACTTAATTTCTTAATTAATATATTTTGCTCATAAATATTATAATGAGCTTCAATTCCATTCAGGTTTTAATATGTTCGAATTTTAATCTATAATTTATTTATTAATTAATTAAATTTTATAAATATTTACCACTTAATCCCACAATTATGTATTAAAAACTTGTGGATATTACACTGTGACGGCGAGTCCATGTTCCGGGTCTCTCATATGTGTGCTTAAAAATTCATATGTATATAATTGGACATATTTATATATTTATACAATTATGCATTTATACATACATATTTTGATTGCGAACGATGGCGGAGGAGGGTGATGGCTGGGTGCAAGTGGGACGAGGCCGTAGGCCACAATGGGGCGGTGGGAACGAAGGCATTGCCAGGAATTGAGGGTGGGCATCACGATAGGATTGGAAGAAGGAATAATTTTTTAAAGAAATTAATGTAATAATTAAGAATTTTTTAAATAACTAATTATTTATTTCACTAATTCTAATACAATTAATATAAAATGCATAAATTATTTTGAAACAATTTATTAATTTAGTAAGATTTATTATAATTAAAAATAAAGGATAAATAACTTTTTAATTTTAATAATTTTAATAATTTATAAAAGTATGATAATATTTTTTTAATTTAAACTTATTATTAGTAATTAATTTTATTAAAATATTAATTAAATAATTTAATATTTTGTTTATTAAAAAGTATAATTTTATATAAAAATTCAATTAAAAAGAGTTAATAAAAATAATTTAAATTTAATCCTCAGAATATTTCTGTTATTGAAAAATTAAATTAAAGTTTTATTGAGTCAACAAGGACATTTTGGGGTTTTATAGATTGCCAGGGGTAGTTCTTGTAATTTTTAAAAAGGTAAGTTTGGTTTGTGTAAAAGTACAATAGATGAGGGGATGTAATTGTAAATTTATTTATTACTTTTGTAGGGATTCGGAAGTTCATAAGGTCATTAAGGATATTATTGCAAGTTACTATTTAAGGCCATGGCCTTGTTTGAAAAAGACCTTTTGGTTTCAAAAATTTAGTATAAGATTTAAATGTTTAAATTTAGTTTATGTGAACGTCAATTAATTTTTGTATTTGTTATAATATTGGTGTATTATATCTTATAGAAATATTACATTGGGAATTCAATAGATGAACGCAAAATCCGCAAGAATTATAATTTAGGAAAAAGATTTTACAATGGATTGTCGTTAAAACACATTGCAATTTTGCGATTGCTTTCGTTGCAAATGTCGTTATAAACGAAAATGATTTTGCAACAGAATATAGTAAAATATTTCGTCGCAAAGTTTGTAATAGAATGTCATTGCAAAAAACGCATTGCAATATTACAACAACTTTCGTTGCAAATATCATTGTAAAACAAAATTAATTTGCAACGGATCGTATTAAAATATTTTGTTGCAACATTTGCAATGGACTATTGTTGGAAAAAGGACATTGCAATATTGCCACAACTTTCCATTCTAAATATCGTTGCAAACAAAAAATAATTTTACAACAAAATTGTTATCAACTTTCCCACGAATAACCATTGCAAAATATGAAAAGTCCATTCTTTTAGCAGCGCATTTTGCAATGGAAATCTATCACTGACAAAAATTAGTGGCATAGTTTTTGCAACGGCCGAAAAATTGTTGTATAGCAGTGGTACCTATAGTAATGGACAATATTTTATTGCAAAAAGTCATGACAAATCTATTTTGCAACGAATTGTTTACGAAATCTGTTGCAAAAATTCATTGATATAAGCCTATTTTTTTATAGTGATGGATTACTTGGCGGCAAAGCAGCCAAAATAAGGTACGAATTTATGGAAGTTTATTATTTCAAAAGCATGTTGGACCTTTTAAGAGCATGAGATGGATTATTAAGCTTTTGTCATTAAAAGAACAAAAGGGTCATTAATTAGACTAAAGGACCGAATCTATGCAGAATTAAAATGTAAATAACTAAATCTAATATTATCAAAGTTAAAGGACCAAAATGAATTCAGTACAAACTTATAGGTTGAAAATTTTCTTTCTTCCTAATAATATTCTTACAACTTTTATAACCACACACACATGTATATATAGGAAAAATTATAATTTTAGTCCTGTAATTTAGGTGACGATATTTTAGTCCTGTAATTAAGTTGCCGATATTTTGGTCATATTTCGGTCAATTTGAATGAGAAAGTATGTGATTTACATATGATCTAATTCATTTAGGACCAAAAATATCAACTCTTCTAAGTTACAAAATTAAAATGCTATTTAATTTGATCATATGCAAGTCACGCACAATTTTTCGATCAAATTAACCAAAAAAAAAGGATGAAAATTTAGAAATTATAAGACTAAATTTTGAGGATTGTATCTTTTTCCAATTAAATTCACTTTCATCACAGCCCACATCATTATCTTTGAGTATGAATACTAATATTTTCTTGTGAAAGATTTCAACACAAAATTCACCTCCAAATGCAATATCAATTTAATGGACACGACAAAAAATTATGTACTTACTTAAAGAACCAAATAAACGGAAAATAACTTTGAATAATTCCTTAACAAAATACATTGTGAAGCCACTAATCAATAAATTATTTCAACCATGAAAAAAAATTACACGTAATTGTACAAGACAAATTGTATACATATGTTCATTACACAACAAAAATTACTAAACGTAATTTTCCCCGGGAAGTCATTAATGAAATAAAGAACATTAATTAAGAAATAAATAATAAGCAACCCCTGCAAAAATCATTAATGTTTTTTCCTCATTTTTTCACTGAAAATTCTAACTTAATCGGGTTTGGCTAGACCTGAATCAATTATATGGTAAGTTTATCATATTTACTATGTTAATTGATTTGATCGACCAAATCTAATCTGGGTAAGAATTTTTAAATTTTCACGTATCTTATATATAGCATTAATTAATTATTTACCGCTCCCTAATGTAATTTCTTTCCTCTTGGGCTGGACGAGCTTGCACTTGAGCTTGAGCCAATTGATACTGCTAGAGGCCCCTTCCTTCACCTTCCTGGCTGCCACCTTTGTCTTCTCCTTTGTTTTCTCCATCCCCAGTGCCGCCGCCTCCTTCGTCCGCTTGAACTTATCGCTCAGCCTCCTCGACAGCGTCTTCGTAGGACCGCCCAGCCTCGCTGGCTGTTCGGCAGCGGGGTCCTGACCCCAGGGGTTCTCATTCGTCGACGTCATGATTGATTTTTGATTTGTTCCTCTTGGACCTCAAGAAGACACCCTAGCTTCTGGAGTCTTCTTGAGAGAGGATGAAGAACACTTGGGCTTCTGTATTTCGTTGTAATAAGATGCTCTCCGCAGGTTCTTTTATACTAAGAATCTTCGACGTTAGTAACGGGAGGTGGCGCATGAGTCTTGCCCATGCACTCAGTTGTATACTATAAGTAGTGTTTTCTTCCTTACCAGAAAGCTTGCTTATAAAGTGTGGAAAAAATTATATTAAATTCAAAAACCAAGAATACAATGGGGAGTACGGACTCCCTAATTCTTTTTAGAAAAATTATAAATAAAGAGTATTACTCCCTTACAAGTTTGTTGCATGGATGAAAACATAAATAAGGAGTACTACTCTCTTGCACATTGAACAAGTCTTACCCAATCTAATATATAGGTCGCTTGAGACGATATAGGCAATTTGGCGTGTCCAAAAATTTCTACCGTTGCGCCAAATAAACACTAATAGCATGCATCTCAGCACCTGCAAAAAGGAATTTACAAAAAACACAAAAACCATACAAAAATTGTTGGGAAAAGTATTATATTAGTCCTCTAAGTATGCTTAATTTTAATTTTAGTTCGATAACTATGTCCATTTTTGTTTAGGTCCAGTAACTTACGAAATTACTTACTTTTAGTCATCTGGCAGATTTTCGAACAATTTTACCCCTATGAGTGCATATAGACTAAAACTGCCTTTCAAAAGTTGCATAGCGGTAAAATTATCCGAAAATTTGCCAGAGGACTAAAAGTAAGCAATTTTGTAAGTTATTGGATCTAAACAAAAATGAATATAGTTATCGAATTAAAATTAAAATTAAGTATACTTCACAGACTAAAATAATACTTTTCCCAAAATTGCTCCTACAAATTGTACTTTCTTATCTGAAGATTATCAATAAGCGGAACCATTTAGCAATGTACCACAAACAACACTCATTTGTGTCATTCTTGAAAACACAAAACCACCACATAATAGATTTCCTTGTGGGTAGATATAAGAGATTTTGGTTTCCAAACTCCTCATGAGTGTCCTGATTTTTTGGAGAAGATGCTGCAAGTTTCAGGTTCCTTGACATGGATTTTCCAAAATTTTTATGACATTCAATGCATCCACTTCAATCCAAAAAATAATAGTGTGGAAAATATTATGTCCTCGTATTGGTTATGAGTAATTGCATAAAACGTCTTTTTATTTTAATTTGTTGATTAAATTGAGATAGGAAATTAATGGTCCTTTTAATAGGATAATTGAAAAATTCTAACTCAAATCAAGTTTTGTCGAACTAAATTAATTACAGAGTAAGTGTGTATTATTACGTAATTGGTCACTTTTACTTCAATTGTACACTAATTACATGATAAATATATTATATTTATCATATAATTAATTTAGTTTCGCCAGACTTAATTTAAATTAGAATTTTTCTCGATCAACTTATTTACAGGACAAAAATTACAATTTCGAGTAGCATAGGGTATCCTTATCAGCTTTTGACTCGTTTCGTGAATATCATCTTCTTCTTCTTTTTTTTTTTTTTTTCCTTCTTTCTTTACCTTGATATATCTTTGCGTCTGTTCTAATTCTTTCTATTGGTCTACTTTTTGAGGCTTAAATATGGAGGGCCAACTCAAATGCAGCCTTAACATACACTAATATTGAATTTAGATGCTTTCAAATCCATGATAATAAATTCATCAAATTTATTTAGATAAATTCATACTATAAAAGATTTTAAATTTTTAAAATTTAATTTTTTAACTATATTTTATGGGATTATAATTAATTTCAAATTCATTTTCTATGAGGTTATTTGAAAAATTTTATTCTAAATCCTCCTTTCAAATCCAAAATCTTTAATCCTAATGTAGCCTAAGAGAAAATACACCTAGCTCAAAATTAATTAAGTATACTCTTGGAAAGGTGTTAACAGGCAAATCATATAATTGGATAGGAAAAATACAATTATAATCCTGTAACTTAAGGAGGTAACATTTTTTATCCTACATAAATTGGGTTTTTTAATTTAATCTTGTGATTTTAAAATTTTAATTAACAATTTACTCGTTCTTCATCCAATTTGGTTAAGGAAAAAATTACATGTAATTTGTACATGACATTTAAATTTTGGGGTTTTTTAGCTATTATGATGAAGTGGCAACCCACATCAAAAAAAGGGCCAACCCAATTCTAAAGATGGTTGAAAAAAGACTAAAATTGGGGAAAAGTATTATTTTAGTCAGCTAAATATGTCTAATTTTAATTTTAGTCCGATAACTATGTCCATTTTTATTTAGATCCTGTAACTTACGAAATTGCTTACTTTTAGTCCTTTGGTAGATTTTCGGACAATTTTACCTCTATGCAACTTTTGAAAGATAGTTTTAGTTCATATGCACTCATAGGGGTAAAATTGTCCGAAAATCTGTCAGATGATTAAAAGTAAACAATTTCGTAAGTTACTGGACCTAAACAAAAAAGGACATAGTTATCGGACTAAAATTAAAATTAGGCATACTTAGCGAACTAAAATAATACTTTTCCCTTAAAATTGCTAAATTTTAAAGTTATAGAACTAAATAGTAAAAATCAATTTGTATAGAACCAAAAATATTATTGCTAAATTATACGAGTAAAATTGCATTTTTTTTTTTTTGGTTGATGTTTACTTGTTTGTATTAGTGTTTATAAATCCTAGTACTAAAATATATAATTTGTACCCTTAAATATTTCCTAACTGCGGGAAAAGTGCATTTCTCGTTCTATATGCCAACAATCCACATCTCGAGCAGTGGATTAGGGTGGATAGTATGGTTAATACATGAATACTCAATTCCTTCTCTAAGGATATCATGGTGGCTTTTATGTACACAAAATCCTCCAGAAGTTTACGGTTGGATCTTGAGCAACGATACGGCGAATGTAACGGGCCACAATTATATCAATTACAGAGATAGATATGTTTTATGACACAAGGTAACTCATCTTTGTCCACATACTTTACGAATATGAAACGACTGTGGGATGAAATGGGAGAGTTAAAGCCAATGTCACAATGCACTTGCAATGGGTGCACTTGTGGTGCCTGGGGAGCAATAGTAGAAACAATAGCCTTTACACAACTCATGCAGTTCCTTATGGAACTCAACGAAGTGTTTGATGGCGTGCGACACCAGTTACTAGTCATGGATCCTGTGCCCTCTATCAATAAAGCTAATTCCATGATACAGAGTATAGAGAAACATAAATGAGTCCAGATGGAGTTGGCAGACAACATTGAGAATACAACCATGTCTATAAGAGGATGATTATGGTATGACAAGAAATGCTTTACCACTGATAAACGCACCCAACACTGCACGCATTGTGACAGAACAGGATATAGCAAAGAAACATGCTTCAAACTTCACGGAACTCCTGATTGGTGCAAAGAGCTTATGGATTAAAGAAAACGAGATACAGACGCAGCACGTGGATTTGTAGTGGAAGTAGCAACCAAGAAGGAGACTCTATCGCGGCCTGACACTAAGGAGGAGTTGTTGTAGGAACTACTTAAACTTGTGAGAAACAGCATACAGTCTCATGTGCGAGGAGGCTCAGCTCACATCGATGACTTTGCAGGTATGGATGGACACTGCCCTTACTAGCTCTGGAGCTAACTTTTTATCCTCTTGGATCATAGATACGGGGGCAACAATCATGTGTGGTAACTCTTGCCCCCTTGAAAATCTGATCCCTCTTTCTCGTCCTACCCAAATACATTTTTCATGCTTCCACCAAATCGGTTACGCACTGCGGAACCATCACTTTGCACAAGAACTTTTCCCTCATCGACGTACTACTCGTGCCTTCCTTTAAATTCAATCTGCTCTCAGTTCCTAAAGTCTGCTCCTCACTACCTATTGAGGTCGTGTTTCATGATTCTTATTGTGTGTTTCAGGACCAGAGGACTAAAACAAACCATTGTTGTGGGAAATCAAATTGAGAGCCTATATTTTGTAGATGATCCATCTTTTTCATTCCCTTGTTATTGATTCTTGTCATTCATCTCAACTTTGTAACACATCACTATGGCACAAGAAGCTAGGCCATCCATCCTCTAATGTACTCAAACATATCCCGCTTATTAAAGGTGACATTTCTTCAGTTGATGATGACTGTGATGTATGTCCCATGGCGAAGCAGCATTGTCTACCTTTTACTCCTAGCACCACTCTTTCCAATAGTGTCTTTGAACTTTTACATACAGATTTATGGGGACCTTGTTCCCTTAGTTCGCTAATTGGGTGTCACTATTTCCCTACAATCGTAGATGACTTTAGTAGTGCGACATGGACCTTCCTACTCGGATACTAATCCCAGGTCTCTCAAACACTAACCAATTTGCTGAATATGGTCAAAGTTCACTTTCAGGCCTCAGTTAAATACATTTGTTCAGATAATGGATCTGAATTTACTAACGCTCAATCTAATTTGTTGTTTCAATCTCTTGGCGTAATCCACCAAACCTCATGTCCTTATACCCCTCAACAAAACGGGGTCAAAACGCAAACACAAGCATATCTTAGAAATGGCCAGGGCTCTTCTTTTTCAATCACATTTACCCACTCAATTCTAGGGGGAAAGTCATTCTCACAGCCACATTTCTCATTACCTACTTCTCTCCTCGACTGGAAATGCCCGTATGAAATTCTCTACCACAAACCACCTAAAATTTTGTAGCTTTGTACGTTTGGTTGTCTGTGCTTTGCTGCTAACACCCTGCCTCACAAAATAAAGTTTGACAAAAGAGCTTCCAAGTGCATCTTCTTTTTTACTATCAGTCCAAGAAGGCTTACAAGGTTTATGACCTTACCTCCTATGTCTTGTTTACTTCTAGGGACGTTATCTTCCACGAGCACTCCTTCCCTTATCCCAATCTCACCTCGCTATCTGCTCCTTTCGCTTTGCCGCTTCCTATTGATGATTTGGATCCTCTTGCTCTTATGAACGACCCTGTATGTCCTTCACCCACAGTCACTCCCTCCTCTGATCCTCCTGTGTCGCCCTCTTCTACCTTTGTCCCACTTCGTCAATCTGAGCGACCTCACTCTAGGTCTTCCTGGTTGTCACATTATGACTGTTATTGCATCCTTTCATCCTCTTCCTGCATCTCTATATCTTACACTACTGCACATTCTTGATTTGTTGCCCAATTATCTACTTTGCAGGAGCCTAAAAGCGATCTGCAGGCTTATAACGACAGCAATTAGGTGGAGGCCATGTCTAAAGAAGTGGATGCTCTTGCTGCGAATAAAACTTGGATCGTCACCTCTTTACCCCCTGGCAAGTGCACAATTGGTTCTCGTTGGGTCTACAAGCTGAAACTCCATCCTGACGGGTCTATTGATCGCTATAAAAGCCGTTTGCTGGCGAAGGGTTATAATCAGATCAAAGGTGTTGACTACTTCGACTCCTTTTTCCCAGTAGCTAAAGCTATTACTGTTCGCATCTTTCGGTCACTGCCGCCCTCCAACGCTTGGCCTCTATTACAACTTGACGTCAACAATGCTTTCCTCCATGGTTTTCTGGAGGAGGATGTTTATATGGACCCTCCTGAAAGCCTCCTTGGTGTTCCCTTTGGGCAGGTCCGCAAACTTCAAAGGTCATTGTATGGGCTCAAACAGGCCTCTAGGCAATGGAATTTGGAGCTCACTACCCAGTTGCTTGCTTTTAGCTTCCATCAGTCTAGCTATGAACAATGTCGCTTCATTTACCGCACTTCGAGCGACTTCACTGCCTTGTTGGTTTATGTCGACGACATCCTCCTCACTGGATTTTCTTCCTCTGCTCTAAATTCTGTAAAGTCTTATCTTGATTGTCTCTTCACTATCAAAGACCTTAGCACGACTAAGTACTTTCTTGGCCTCGAGCTCACACGTTCTTCTCATGGTTTACAGGTCACTCAACGCAAGTACTAGCAGGATATTCTGGCTAACACCTCAATGCTTGATGCCAAACCTGCTTCTACCCCGTTGCCACCAGGCCTCAAACTGGTGCTTGCTGATGGTTCCCTACTCCTTGATCCGAATCGCTTTCGGCTTCTTGTTGGCTGCTTCCTATATCTTGGATTTACTCGCCCTGACATCTCTCTCGCTGTCCAGCAGCTCAGCCAGTTCCTCTAGGCTCCTCGCTCTTCTCACTGGGATGCTGCCCTTCATGTCCGCCGTTATTTGAAGGGGTCGCCATCCACTGGCCTCTTCTTCTCCTCCACCAGATCCTCAACTCGTTGTGCCTACTCTGATGCGTCCTGCACATCTTGGAAGACCAAGAAGCAAGCCACTGTCTTCAGATCGTCCACTGAAGCCGAATATAGCAGTATGGCCTCTACTGTTTGCGAGCTCCTTTAGATCTCCTATGTGTTGCGCGACCTCCATGTCTCTGTTCCACTGCCTATCTCTTTCTGGTGCGATAACGACGCTACCCTCTACATCACCGCCAACCCCGTCTTGCATGAACGCACCAAGCACCTCGACATCAATTGCAAAATTGTTCGCGGTCAATTCAAGCTCGGCTTTATTAACCCCTCTCACATTCGTGGTTCTGATTATGTCGCTGACCTCTTCACCAAATTCCTTCCTACTGCTGATTTCGGTCATTACCTTTACAAGCTAGGCCGTGCTTCCTCGGCTCCATCTTGAGGGGGGGCTATTGCGAGCTATGGGTTCTACTGGACGCAGCAGTGTCTAAAGACTAAAGACAGCGACCTCCACACAGCAATCTCCACATCTTTCTATTTATCCTTAGTGTATTACAATCATGTTTTCCCATTTTTTACAGCTTGCATGCTTGTTAGTTTTTGGTTAGTTTTGCAGTTATACTAGCGGTTATCCACATGGGCAGGTTCTTAGAGTAGTTAGCTTCTCTCTTCCCTTTCGTCATTGTATTTATACTGCTCAATCTTTATATATCTTAGCTATTTTTTACAAGTAATACAACCACTTTTCTTCTGGACCCTCTTCCATGGCTGCATTATTTTGTGCTTGCTCTATTTTTCTACAGTAAACTTAGTACTCTGAGGAGGTATAAATACTATAGGGAGTGAGCTTGTCTGAAACGAGAGTTAGGTTTTAGGCATTGTTCTCTTGGAGATCAATGTGTGAGGTTAGGACGGTACTTAAGCAGGGGGTGCGGTGGAAAATCGGCAATTGTCGTCAGGTTAGTATTGACAGTGGCCAAGACCCTCTACTTTCCATTTGACAGTGGCTCCATGTTTACTAGAAAAGGAAGAGAAAAGCTCAACTCCTGCGGGCAGACGATTTGATCTTGGAATTAGGATTCAGTCAGGGTCGAATTCCTAGATGCTAAAGAAATTCTTAAGATTTTGATTGGTGGATAAGATGTGACTAATGCTTTGACCTGGCACTACAAGACCAACGGGAGATCTTCAGTTTGTAGTGCATACTCTCTTGTACTGAAACTAGCTAATCCGACGAGTACGTCTAGAAATTCCAAAATTATTTCTAGCGCAAATCAAGTAGATTCATAGTGTTCAAGGCAAAAGTCAAGGCATTCATGACGAAAATCATCGAAACCCAATGTTTAATTCATGATTGCAGTGCTAAGCCTACGCACTAACATTATTAAAGCACAAATCCACATTGATAGAAGATCGAAACTCTAATTCCACAAAGAAACATCCAAATCCAAGTCGAACATTCCTACTCCACATTACTTCATTCTAAATAAGTCAACAGACCCTTATATTAACATCACTGAAGACCCAAGTCAACATTTGATGAGATCAAAACGTTAAATTCCACCTCCAAAATTATCAAATATCAAAAATCACGTTCTTGAAATAAAAAATCAAATAATTCAAGTAAAACTTTTACACCCATAATATAAATAATAAAATTCAAATATTCATTTATGATATTGTTTTGTTTCAATAAGTTCATAAATACAAAATCAACATTACAACCCCAATACCTACTCTTTCCTAAAATGCCCCCCCCCCCCCCCCATAATTATAACATGAAAACTGCAATTTTGCCAAATTGTTAGGCGTAAGAGATACATCCCATCTTATATTTTAAGGTTATTTAAAAGCTTGTCTTATCCTGCAAGACTTATCATCAAAATAGTATATATTTAACAGCTCATAAATTCCTAAAAGTGTCTTATGAATCCCTACCTAAACATTAATCACCTTAATCCAATCATTAATTAGGACCAATTATTGACAAGAGATTTTGTCAACTTCCTACCCGATCTCTCTCCATGTGAAACCTTAGAATCTTCTTCATGACCCATCACTAAGTTCAATCAAATGATTCATGCATATGGGCGAAGAACAACCGCCAACCGCTTTCGGTGAAAGCAACCGCCTTTCGCCTTATCTTTCAGTCGCTCAATCATTCTTGTTTTCTTCTGTCTCAAACTATTAACTAATAATTAATATGATTAATTACACCTAAATTTTTTTCGAAAATGTTAAATTGTATTTTTTTAAAAAATTAAAATTGTATTTACACACCTAACCCTCTTTAAAATTAATTATTTACACCTAACCCCCTCTTATTAGAATTTGGACGAAAAATCAGATATTAACTAAAAAGAATAACATTAATTTTCAATTTCACTCCTTATTTAACATTATGTAATAATTTTGTACTTATAATTAAAGACATATATAGCGACATTAACCTCACTCAATACAAAAAATTACGGGATTGTTTTACAATTCTGAAAAGATAAATATTAAAAATATTAAAGTACTAAAATTACGTGACCAAAAATATATTTAAGCCAAACGCAACTAATACATATTATTGATAATAATTTTAATTTCATTTTGGTAAATAATACTATACATTTCTCTAGGATGAATAATAATTTACCTCCATGTGATAGCGAAAAGGAGCAATTACCCCCCTATGAAAAACATATAGTAATTTACTCTTATGTACTTTTTAAAATGAAGCAGTTTACCTCCTTGTACAGGGATGTAAATTGCTTCACTTTAAAAATTATACGACGATAAATTATTGATATTTTAAATGAAGTGAATCGCTATTTATTTTTTCTTAAGAAAATAATTTGATCATATACGATACCACGAGACATTATTTGCCCTTTTCCCCATTTTCCTGAGTACTAATTAAATTAAATTAAATTAAAAAACTCTTGAGAGGGGCAGAACAGTATCCCTACCAAACAAAAGATGTGTCAAAAATTGTGTAGACAACACATGAAAAAGCCCACATGTGCACGTCTTCCTTCCTGCCTTTCAACCCACAGAAAAAGATGCACAGTTATATTTTAATTTTAACAAATATTAAAAGTGGACACGTGGTGTGTCCATAGGGAATGTGTCACCCCAAGACACAATGTACGTGGCATGCATCCCAACTCATCGCTTCTCCCGACAGGAAAAAGGTCGTTAATCAAACGGCTTCTTCGTTTGTCGTTTTGCGTTCACGAGCAGCCGGTCCCCTCCGCATCTCCCATTCCTATAATATATTTCGGTTCGGTCCAATCCAATTACCTGAATAGCTGAATGATTTCTGAAATATATTTCACATTTACCTTTATTTTATTTAGAGCATGATTTTGATATTATCTCACCAAGTTCGAGGGTATCTATTTTATAAAAAATTAAGTGGGAAAATACAAATAATTCTTTTGTAATATTGTAAATGAGCAAATTACCCATTTATAAAAAAATAAATAGCGATTCCTCCTTTAATTTTTTAAAATACAACAATTTACTCCTTATGATTTTTAAAATGAAGCAATTTACATCCTTATAGCAATTTATCTCCTGATAGCAATTTACCTCCTTGTATAAGGAGGTAAATTATTTTGTTTTAAAAACTATAGGGGGGTGAATTGCTATTTTTTTTTCATAAGACGGTAATATGCTCATTTTCAATATCACATGGAGATAAATTGCTATTCACCAAAAAATAAAGTAATTATGTCGACGCCTCTCAAAAATTCAGTTCTGCGCATTCTTTTTGTCATTTATGAAATCATAAAAACGTTCTATGTGGGTATATGTCATATTTATCTTACTTTATATGAACTATTAAATTATTATAATTTATTGCTATTGAATCAATGTAATTCGCTATGTATTGATTTTCGAGGTATTACACACACCAAAATCAAAGGTATACCCTTAATTAAGATAGATTATTTCAATAATCCCCGACGGAATGTACTTATAATTTTATAAAAAAAAGGATATATTTGTATAATTAAATGTAACCTTAGAGCTTCCGCATAATTTTTCAGAAAAAATAGGAATAATTATAGTATTCGCTTATGAGGTTTGATGTAATTACACATAAATCGTTTGAAAAATTATATCTAGTACTCCGAGTGTTTGTTTTCGTTTAATAAATAAGTCCATCCATTAGTCAAATTCATCGAATTTACTGATAGTATTAAAAAAATTTGATGAAAATCCATACTTAATCCAGTTTAACTTATTACTGACTAAAACTATCTCATAAATTATAGTTGGAATTATAAATACACAATCTAATTAGAAGTAATATTCACACCCCTTTAAAATAAATTACATTGACACTCCTAAGAAAATGTACTTATAATTTTGTAAAGAGAAAGAAATATTTGTATAATTAGATATAACTTTAGAGTGTACCCATATAATTTATTGAAAAAAAAACATATAATCCTTTAATTTGTATGTTTAATTGCTATAATAAAAAAAATAACTAAGACAAAGAGTAACTTACACAACTTTACAACAACTATTGATTGTTATTGCAGTAGGTAAGAATAAAATATTAACACAATTAAAATTTTGCAAATATTTTAGTTATAACTTAAAAATACTTTAAATATTTTGAACATGCCTAAAATTCTAAAAAAAATTGTTTGATCATTTTCGAAATTAAATATTTTTTTTATTATGTAAATAGGGTTGATATAATTTATTTACGATGAGTTTTAAGTCTTATAATATAGAAAATAATTTATTTTTATACGATAATATGTAGGATAAACTTTTTATTGAAAAGAGCGATACAATGAATACCCGAATGACCTGGAATACAAACAAGGTCGTTAAGATAATGGTGAAATGCTTCAACTAAAATCATCCGACGATCAAATTAATAGCAAGCTCAAAAGTGATGAACATTGAAATAGAATCTAATTATCAAGAAGAACGACCCCCCAACCCCAAAAAAAAAGTTATGAAATTTTTTATAATTTAGATATATAATGAGATAAAATTACATTTTTTTCGATAAAATTAAGGAATATTGAATATTTTTTAAGAACGTGGCGTATGTGGTCTGTCTCTCGGGCAAACGATCATCCAATTATTATAAATAAAACAGATTTATATAAAAACATCATGAACATCTGATAATCTAGGTAAAAAGTTTTATGCGTGTTCTTTGAATAGGTGAATAGGTGAATGTGATTTATTTTATATGGCTGGATTCATTGATGTGTGGGAGATCAATTGTCATTATTCTTGATTTGTTACGACGATCGAACGTAAATGAGAAGAAAATTATGAAATTATAATGTCATTTTGTAATAATTAATGATAAAAATGCATTTAACTAAAGGCAATAAAAAGAATTTAATTTTTGGAGAACGAAGCATTTATGAACCAAAATTTAATTCTCTAATCATTAATTGTTGTTAAGTCACGCAGTTTTTGTTCTCTCTTATATAAGTGTAATTTCGGTCTTATGATATATTTGACTAGAAAATCTAAAGCGAATGACGACCGTTGATTTAAAAAGTCCGAACGCATGAGAAGTAGATGGTAGGGTCCGAACCCGATGGAATACGGATCCCCATTGCTCCTATAAATACGTAGCTGGAGGTGAGCTCTGTTTGCCACTTTCATTACTCAAAACCTCAAGAAAGCAAACAATTCCATCCATGGTGGATTACTCACCTCGTAGATCGAGCGGACCGGTCCTCCGGTCCACTTCCCCTTCTGGAAGACTAAACCGCCACTGTTCATCGTATACGCCCTCGTTCCGCTCCTCCTCCTTCGCTTCCGCCACTTCCTCCGCCTTCAGCCCCACCCGCTCATTGCGGAGGCCCACCTCTCCAACCCGTGTAAATGTCTACAAGTATACTTCCCCCTCCCTCAGCTTCTCCCTGGACCGGCCCGGTTCGCCAAACCGGTCTATTTCCATGTCCACCCGGGTGGAGAACTCTCCGGCGTCCACCGCCCCCAGTCAGAAGAGGACGTGTATGTGCTCGCCCACCAACCACCCGGGTTCGTTCAGGTGCAGCTTGCACAAAGCCGGGTTCGCCAACAACGGAGTTCCGAGTAGTTCTCAAGCGGCGACGTGTGGGAGCTCCAGCCGGCTGAACATGAGGCGCTCCGCCATGACGAATTCTCTGGTGCGGATTGGTACAGTGGAGGGGGATTTAGTGAGACGAGCCTTGGCCGCTCTGATTCGCCCGTCTTCACATCAGCAGCGCCGCCGAGGTGAGTTCCGGCCGCGACCCAGCCGGCTCTCCGTCATGTCCAAGGCTTAGATTTCTAAGCTAGCTCCGGCGGTTACGACGTTTCAACGCGGCGGATAAGCGACTGAGCTGCGCCCGTGATGTCAGCCTGATTTGCGCGGGCGAAGGGGAACGGATATTTTTTGGTTTTCCGGCGACCCGAAAACCCGTAGGATCCGACTTATTTTTACCGGACTTTTCATGTACATACCTAAATGATATTCATAATTATGAATTAAATAATTTTAATTATGAGAAATTAATGCACCGATTTTCCGCATCATAAAAAGCATCCGTATCTTAATTTTACCCTCCTCAGTTTACGATCACGTCAGCTTTTCTTAGGACGCGTTTGGCCAATGGTTTAAGCTGTATAGATCTTACACGAAAAAAGGAAAAATATCATTCTGAAAAGGATAAATTACAACTGATTCTCAATAAGTGTAATTATGCTTTTCTTTTTCCTTTTTTCTAAAATCATAAATACTCTTATTATAAAGAATAATTATATTGTTTTTAGATGGGTGTGGTAAAAAATTATCACTTATCTTTGTTTTTATTGTTTTTTAAAAAATAAAATATTTAAAAAAAGAATTTTTAGGGTGGTAAAGTAAATAACTAATGAAAATATTAGTTATATAATTTTTTTGTGAAATCTTAGAAAATATACCTATTATAATTTAAAAGGAAATTTTAAATTTAAGGGTTAAACGGAAATTTGATAGCATTAGTCGTTAGAGCTTTTATATTTTTTTGTTCAATATGTTTTTAGGTGTGCACTTTTGGTCTCATAATTTTTAAAAAATAACATTTTTAATCAAATGCACTTAACGGCCACGTGACCTATTTCGTTAAACATCTAACGAAAAAGTATCAAAGGACTAAGAGTGTTACTTTTTTAAAGTTACGGGACTAAAAGTGAGAATTTTGTAACCAATTGAATCAACAGTAGAAAGACTCTAAGTTAATAGGACGAAAAATGTTATTTCCTCTAACAAACTTGAGGCTACTACGATATTAGTCGTAGTTAAAAATTATGTCAATATTTTAATCATCAACATTATTATGATAAACATTTTTTTCCTTAATTAATATTTTAACAAAAATTGATTTATCATGATAAATATTTAAGTTTTTATATTAATTTTATTTAATTATTGTTGATAAATCTGTCTGAAAGGGAATAGAGAAATTTGGTGTTTGATTGGAAAGATCAGACGGAGGGGAAAAGTAAATTTGGACGTATACAAATTATTTTTGAAATTTAAATTTTTTTTGTTTAAAATTAGACGAAAAAGTGAAAATATTAGACCAACAAGAGATTGAAAAATATTATTTTTATTTACTTTTTTCATATAATTTTTATTTTTTATTTTTCTTGGTAATAACATCCACACATAAGCTTTTTCAGTTAATTGCAATCTACCTACCTGTGTTGTGGAAAATAGGTAAACAACCTCCATATAGAAAATAAAATAGTAATTTACTTCCACTCTATGTTTTAGAAAATGAAGCAATTTACTTCCCTACCAAAGTAGGTAAATTGTTTCATTTTTTAAAACATAGTGGTGTAAATTGCTATTTATTTTTTAGGATAATTTGCTCATTTTTAATATCACAGGAGGATAAATTGCTATTCACCCTAATATTTTTTGAGAAAAGATAATCACATAAAACATATTCTTGTTCTTGTTTGACAGATACTTTTATTGATAAGTTTTAAAAATTTTAGTAATTTAAAAATATTTTAGTATAATATTAACTTGAGTTTTTTTAGAACAGAATGAAGAGAAATGATTAATCAGTAAAATTTCAAATATTAATTTTTCATTTCTCAATTTATTTTTCTTGTACAAACAAAGAAAAGTATTTGGTTTTTACTCTCCTTTCAATCATATCAAACAACAAAGAAAAAATTTACATTTTCTTTCCCCTCTCCTCGCATTTTCACTCCCCTCCTCTCACTTTTCATTTTCTTTCATCGAACCAAACGAACCCTTAATGTCAGCTGAGGACTTACCATCCAGAGTTCTGGGAGACTAATCAATTCGAGAAGTAAGAACATCAAGAACTTCACCGACGGTGTTTAACTATTTTCTTTAGGTTCTTTTTCATTTCGATAAACTACACCGTTATCTCCTAAAATTTAATTTAATTATACAAATATTTTTTATCTTTTGTAAACTTACAAATACACCTTGCAAGGAGTGTCAATTTAATTTATTTCAAGGACATTTCTGTAACTTCGTCGCTGCAAGGAGCTTTTTTCATGTAAATTACAATTACAATATATCGACAGAGTATACTTAAGAAATATTTACATAAAATTTAGTGATAATTAGATTATAAATCTCTTGGCCCATAATTTATTTACACAAATCATCACTATTTTTTGCATAATTATAAAAACCATCCCTGATAACTAAAAATCGAGTTATTTTGTGTAATATTATTGACGTTTTTAAATATGAGTATTTAAATTTTTATTAAAAAAAACAACTTATAAAAAGATAAATATATAATACCGAGACGAAGTAGATAGACGTCTGGTATGTTAATAGGTATGGGGTTTATGGTCATGCATGGGCCATGTCTAATACTATTTGACTGAGATGATACCATCCTGTGTCTGTGTGATGTGACATAATGCATAGACGCTTTAATTTCTGGATAAGGTTGTGAAAGTGAGAGGTTGGTTGGAGGTGCCCCTTTACTGTGGATTTCAATGGAGTCGGTTTGGGGCCAGTCTCCTCCACTTTATTTATTTGACTTATTCTAATATGAGAAAATTCATTAAATTTTGAATAATTAAAAGGTTTATTTGTTAGATATAAATAAATATTATGGGTATTAAATATAATTTTTTTAAATTATATGGAGTTGATGTGTAATTATATTAAATTTTAAGAAAGGATAATTTCATTGTCCTTTAATAAGTACGATAAAATTTTAATTATGCACACAAATTGAATGTGTTTCAATTGAAAAATAGTATTTTTGATCCGGTGAATTAGGTCTCTATTTTATTTTTGGTCCCTTTTGTAAGAATATCAGCACTTTTGGTCTCGTAAGTGGTAGAAAATAATATTTTTGGTCTCATCTACTTTTTCGTCTATAATTTAACGGCTTAAAATATGTGGCCCACACGTGGCTGTTAAGTATTTTTTATGAAGGAAAAATTTGTGCGTTTTTCAGCGTGGTACCACTTTTCGGATGAAATATAACTACATTTGAGGGGAAAAATAAATCTGAAAAAAAATTAGGACAAGTAAAGGGGAATTTCTCTCTTCTTTCAACATAAATTGAGAATCTCACCCTTTGCATATTTTTGTAAGTTTTGAAATTAAGTAGAAGTAACAAAAAGAAAAATTATGTCCTTCACAAATGAATCGAGTAGACTGAGTAGAACATTCATATGCTACTGTGGAAAAAGACTAGCCAAAAGTATTTAGCGGCCACGTGTTGCATACGTGCCTTACACTGTTAAATTGTAAACTATAAAAATGAATAATGACAAAAAATACTAATTTTTATAAATTACAAAAGTAAAATTGCTGATCCCATACCAAAAATGCTATTTGCCCTGCTTTAATCGCAAGTAAATATTATTTTGGATGAGTTTAGGATAAAATCCAATACCTGACCCAGAAGTATAGGTGCATGGTTTTGGCTCTGATTGTAACCATGAATTAAGATATATCTCCTAGGAATCATAAATTATTTAAAAAAATACTTATAAATTTCGATAAATATAAATCTTACATTTATATAATCATCTTAAAAATAATTTATTCTTACTGATTGAGCGGACAAGTCCTAAATGAGATTGAAATTCTCAAACTCAACTACGAAATTATTGACTTTGAAGGTTTTACACAAAGTATAAGCATGTAAAAATCTATGGATAGGCCTTTTTATTTTTGAATTAATTTATATTTCATTTATTTATGTAATTTGAATAATAATATAGTTATATACAGAAAAGAGTAAATTATATTTTGTCGTTCTAGCTATGCTCGTTTTTATACTTTATCATTGATTTTTTTTTTTGTTAACTTACCATCTGAGCTTTTTAAAATTTATACTTTGGTATATGACTATTTTTTTGTTGATTTTTCTGTTGAAACAATATCACATGCTGAGCATGTGAGAAATATCACGTCACGTAAACCTTAAATACAATATTTACACTGTGATGGGTATGGCCCAGGAATGATTAACCCAAGAAAAGTGTTAAGCCCACGTCAGGCTTAGAGAGACAGCCTGCCCAAAGACACTGGGCCCAGCCCAGGAAGGAAACACCATATAACATAATTAGGTCTTAAGACGAAGGGCCACTAGACTCAATCCAAGAAGGAGCCACCATGCCAGGACCTGGCCAATAGGGAGGCTTGCCCCTCAAAATTGGACCATGGAAGAGACACAATACAAAGGCCTATTAACGTCTTTTCAAGGCCCGCCTAGGGGAAGAGTGTGGAAGTTGACTCTTCAGTTTAAAAGGACTCCCTACTAGGTAGGATTTGGTGTGGTGGAGGAGTCCGTACTCCTTCGGAATCTTGCTGATCAAGGAGCGAATAAAGTGCAATCTTATCCACCAGAACCTCGCCTTCCTTGCCAAACACGCAGCTCCCCAAAGTCCCTGCAAAGGGGGGCTCATCCTCTATAAATATGGGGAACACCCTTCAACCGGACATACTTACGCGCATTCAAGAACCTCTCTTGCTATCACTCTGCTCTTCTAAATTCGTACTCTTGCATATGGAGTTCTCATTTTTATCATAATTTCTCGTCATACTTTATTTTTACATTTATCTGTTCTTAAATATGGGACTAACTTAAACATCGGAGTGCTAACGTATTGTTTCGCATGTCCCTTTTCTCAAGTACTTACAGTCAATTAGCTCAAACTCAGCATCAAGATCCAAGAACTTTGGACCATGCTAAAATCGCGCGCATCACACTACATGTGGTGTTTTTTTGACAAAAAAATTTGATTAAAAAATAGTTAAAAAAGACGAAGTGCAAAATTTCATAAGTTGACACACAAAAAAAAATTAAGATGTCAAAGTGTAAAAAAAATTATAATTCGGACGGCAAAATATAATTAACCCTATAAAAAAAGTAATATTATTCTAAACAACCATAATAATGATGAAAAACTTACAACCTGTAGCATATTAACAAATAATGATTTAAGATTCTAATTTAATAAATTAAAGTATAATAGAACAATTAGATTTTAATTTCATGTCATATATTATGATGAAGAAATATTAATGATGTAATTTTTTGCTGTCTGCATTGTCATATGTGTGACGCCCCAAAAATTATAATATATAATTGGGGGATTAATTGATAATTTTTTTTTGTGAAATTTAGTTAATTGATAAATAAATTATAGGTCATAATTGAAATATAATAAAACTTGAACGGGTTAAATTGGAACTCGTTATAATATTTGAAAGCAAATTATATTAATTAAGAAATTAGAAAGGACGCAATTGGTATTTTGAGAAAATTTTATTTAAATAAATAAAATAATAGTAATATTATATATAAATGTAAATAATATATATATATATTAAGTAATATTATATATATATACATATACATATATAAATATAAGTAGAGAGAGAGAGAATTGAGAGTGGAGGTGGGGCCACAACCCCCACCGCCTCCTCACTCTCTTTCTTTTTATTTTGTTGTTCTTGGTACACACAAATGCACACAACACATACAATTTCGGCCAAAAAAAAGAAGAAGAAAAGAGAAGGAATAGAGGTACGAATTATAATTATAATTTTTATTAATTTACATAATTATAGTATTTAATTAGTCTATTTATTAAATATTGTTTATACTAAGCGATGTACTATTGAATCGGAGTATTTTACGAGTTTGGTTATTTAAAATAGTGTCGAATTAAATATCAAATTGGATATAAAAATGATATCGTTGGTCGATTAGATTATTAAATTTATTAGATTTGAATATTGCTATAGCCAATTTATACAATTTCATCGAAATTGTTAACCAAATACGCAATTATATGTATTACTGTTCAATTAAAGAGTATAATAACGAGAAATTGATAGAAAATTCATAGAAATATTCTGAGAATTATATTTAATAAATGGTATGTTAATAAAGAGGAAAAACGAAGATTTGTATTTCGATAGAAAAGAAATATTAAAAAATTATTAGAAATTGTACAAATGATATTCAATATTATATTTAAAAGAAATTATGATATTCTCGATATATTAATTGTATGTGGTATAACTCATTATAGGAAATGGGGGTACGGTGAAACGACTGATAATTATCATTGAGTAGATAAAAGCATTGTGAAGTCGAGGTAAGTAAATAATTAGTATTATCTATATATTATTTGTGGTATTATTATTATATGACTTTGTGGTTCATGCTGATATTGATTTATCTAAAAGTATATGAGTGATGGATTATTTGATTTGATTGACGGTATTGTGTACGTGGAATGAGGAAATGCGTTGGAATATAATGTTTGTTGTTTGATGTATTGTGGATGTCTGAAAATGAGAATATGTTAATATATTGTTTTACGTTACTAGTTGCTTACAAGAATGGTGATATGTGGAAATGAGGGAGTGGTGGAAATTGAATATAATTGTGGTGTGAATACCCCTTGATGTGTTGAAAGCCTATAAGGCGAAAATATGATATGAAAGTGCTATGTGCGAAAAGAAAGTGCTATGTGCGAAAAGAAAATGCTATGTGTGAAATGAAACAGCTATGTGCGACAAGAAAATGCTATGTGCGAAATGAGATTGATGAGCCGGCTGTCAAGGGGGTTCACTTAAATTTAATAACGGTGAGATTGAGTTGGCAGGAAAAACACAATATCACCTTCTGGTGAGCAAATTAGGAAAAATGGAGTTTGATTGATTGTCTTGTTATGAGATAGTCATGTGGTGTAATAAAACTGATTACGTTGGAATTAAATTGATTGTATTCCATGCGTGTTGCCTGTTCATCTTGTTTGGGTTGTGTTTGATATACATATATAGATAGGGCTGGTTATTTACTTACTGAGTGGCCGGCTCATCCCTCTGCTGACATTTTCTTTCAGGAGTAGACTTTGAGGTGTCTGACTGTTGAAGAGTAGGTCTACGCGCTATACTCAGGCAGGTCGGGCCAGTATGCAGTCTTCTCCTCTTTGTCAGTTAGAGTACAATCACATCTTGTCTTTATAAAGAGATTATAAACGTACGGATTACTTGTGACGAATCACTTTGTGGTGTGTGATATGTATATTTATTTATAATGTTGTGGGTTGATAATACCTATTATGACGTGTTGGGATTATGTATGCAAATTGATTAGATGATTATGTGCAAATGTATATATATGAACACAGAGATTACTATAAGTATGACGTTTAGGGTAGATATAACCCTAGTAGCGTTATGGGGTGCTACAATATGATTCTGTCAATTAAATCTAAAAGTGGTTTCCTTTTTTTCTTTAGAAAAATCGGAATCGATATATTTTGAAAGATTAATTACATTTAGACTCTTATAAAAATAGGAAGTATTACTTTTTCTCAAAAGAATCTTATGCTTGTATAAAAATTTTTATTTAAAATTATACCCTTCTATTAAGGTTATGATGAAAAATGTTAATTTTAACAAAAAGTTCATATAAATTTTTAATTTTACCATTCATTTAAAATTCTTCTAATAATTGTTTTATACTTATAAGACAGTAAATATAATATATACCTTTTAAAATTGGCATTCTAAGTGAATTGAGCTTTTAATTTTAATATATTAACCGCATGTGGTTCCCGCTTGTCATAAAACTTTCAAAAAGTAAATTAAAACAAGCATAAATTAAAATCTTGTAATTATAAATGAAAAGATCCATCGATCGGGACCTCACATGCATAATTTCTTTTAGTATAACTCAAAAATAATATGTAATCCTGGCTTTATTGTATCAAGTCCTGACTAAAATTTTTCCATTAGTGTCTCACAAATATTATTGACTTACGTCCCACGTCAATTTTCGGCTTAAATATTTGCAAGAATTATGTTAAAGAAGTTAGATACATTTCTATTAATTAGAATAATTTTATCTTATATTGATTTAAATAATAGTTAAGTAAGAATACAAATTATCTGAAAAAATTACAATTATACAAAATATTTTCTCGATAGAGAAAAACCACCAATCAGTTGGTAAATTAATGAAAAGTGGCTAAAGCTTTAAAAAAAAACTCCTTTCACTTGTAGTTACTAAAAAAATTATATATTTTATGCGAGAAAGTAATCTTCTTCCATCCTTTAAAAGTTATAAAGCTAACAAAAAACCATGCAGTATGTTTGTTTTTATTTTCAAATTATTTTAAAACGAGTCAAAACATATCAATGTTTGTCATTATTGAAAAACACCTTATCTAGGTGTTTTTAACTGTTTTAACATAAATACATACACATATACACACACACACACACATATATATAAATATATATAAAAAAGATATGATTTGACAATGAATAGTAATTTTTGTTGTCCAAAATACAACATTAAACATACAGTACTTATTTTAAATTATTTAAAAAAAAATCCAAACATACATACTATCTCTAACACACACTTATTTGTCTTTATTTTTCTCTCTCTATCTCCATAAAACACAATAAAACACTCATAAAATCGAATCCAAACACTACGATGTCTTTCTCTTGTTCCTACCAAACAAAATTTGTCAAGTTTTTATTAAAAGAAAAATAATAAAAAAGATTCAAAAGGGAGATAATAGAGTAACAAAATAAAAAATAACATCTAAGTGGCTCTAGTGTTATATTTTGATCTCCTATGTCCATTAGTCTTGGATTCATCCAAGAATTTTTAGGTAAATTTAGCATATATTGTGTGATCAAAGTAAATAAAACTCATAACGTAAAGAAACAACTTTGTGAAAAAGAATAATGGATTGGACCTAAAGGTCCCAAATAATATCTACAACCATTTGGCTTTGCTTCTATTCTTATTTTCGGTTTTCAGTATTTTCAACGAACTGAAAATACTTTATTGATTTTTGCGTGAAAAATAAAAGTATGTTTGGAGCGAACGTTTTCAAATCTATGTTATTAGGTGTGAGAAACAAGAATATATGTACAAGTATTGTGTAGGTATGAAATTTGAATTTTATAGTGTACAATGACAAAATTACAATAAAGTCAAATGTCTTGTGATGTCTCTTCTTCTTCTTCTTCTTTTTCTAAAATTTCAAAAATAAATCAACGTGACAAGACAACCTTTGGGTTTAGTTCATCATCGAAGAATTTCTATATTGATCGCCCAACAGCGAACACACATAACCAACAGTTATGCAAGCCTCTATATACATTCATTCTTTTTATTTTTCCCGTTTACCACATAATTTATCGAGTGTGCCCAATATAATTTTATAGAAATGCCCAAAAAATTAAACTTAAAAAAAAATCACAAATTTAACTATAAATCACATAATATCAAATAAAACTATGACGATAATAATTAGCGTGACGGTGGCGATGATGGTACGCTAATATAAAGGAGAATATATTTCCATCAATTGTAATTACAAACTTTCCAAAACAAATAAGAAAAGTAAACTAGACGAGGCCATTTTTGGGTTTGCACAATATGTGCTCATCAAGACTCAAGTTTTACGGAAAAAATGCAAGTAATTCTCCTCTAATATTGTAAATAAAACAAATTATCTTTCTATAAAAAAATAAATAGTAATTTACCTTCCTGTATTTTTTTAAAATACAATAATTTACTTCTCTATATTTTTTAAAATGAAGCAATTTAGCTCATTAAATAGAGAGATAAATTACTTCATTTTAAAAAGTATAGAGGGGTAAATTGCTATATATATTCTTTTTCATAGGGGATAATTTGCTCATTTTCAATATCATAGAGAAGTAAATTACTATTCATTCCAAATTTTACCAACCAAGTGAACAAATACATACATGAAGTGAGCAAAAAATGCTCGATTCAAATGGTCCAACTTGAGTCTTTGGTTTTTGGTTTGCAAGCTCTAGGAACAAGAATCTGCAAGAATATCATTAACGTCTGACATTCAAGTTAGTATTCAAATGAGTAAATTGAAAAGAGTAAAGCAAGTAAAATGCAACAGAGTGTGAGCTTGTAGCAAGTTCTTCTTGTACTTATCTTTTTGTTCTCAGTGTTTGTTTTTTATTATTATTCTAGCGTTTAATTTTTGTTAAGTCTGTTGACAGCTAGAGTCCAAAGTGGGTTAGTTTTCTTCTTTAGCTAAAACTCTATTCTTTATATATAGTTTCACATCTCTGTAACTTCAGTATTTGAGTTTTAGATTAATAAAGCATAGTTTTTCCTTCTTTTAATTCTCTAATTTACTGTCATGAATGTACTCTGCTTCCATCCCTCAAATTCTTCACATGGTATCAGAGCGATGAAGGTTTCTGGATATCACTCTTGTTAACTGATTCTCAACACAGTGTATCTTTACTAGATTGATTACCAATGGCGGGGATGTCTACCTTTCCAACGCTACCTGAGAGATTGCAACTTTATGGGTCGGATCACCCAGGGATGACGCTGGTAAATGCACTGTAATCGAGAACAATTACTTGAACTGGAGTTTTGGAGTTAAACGAGCACTGCGCGTGAAAATGAAACTGTGTTTCATCAACGGAACTTCGACAAAACCGAACGCTGATGATCTCCTTCTTCCTCCTTTGAAATTTGTTTGAAAGCCTTAGTGGCGAAAACCTTTGTGGTTCATTGATAAAACCTTTGTGGCATATTTCCTTTGTGGATATTGGTGGAACCTTTGTGGTTCTATAAGCCTTTGTGGCATATTTCCTCTGTGGATATTGGTGAAGCTTTTGTGGTTCTATAAGCCTTTGCGGCTTTGAGTGATTTGTGCAACTGTGAAGTGGTTGTAGCCTTTGGTTTTAGTAGGCCTTGGATCTTTAGGCTCCTGAGCCTTCATTCTGTTCTATGTCCCCTTGTTCCCTTATTTTACAATTTCTAGGTCTGATCAAATGCCGATCTCTTTACCAAGTCTCTTCCTGCTGGTGATTTTGCTCAATTCCTGTCCAAGCTGAGCCTCTCTTCCTCGGCTCCATCTTGAGGGGGGTTGTAGCAAGTTCTGCTTGTACTTATTTTTTTGTTCTCAATGTTTATTTTTTATTAGTATTCGCATTTAATTTTTGTTGAGTTTATTGACAGTTAGAGTCTAAAGTGGGTTAGTTTCTTCTTTAGCTAAAACTCTATTCTTTATATATAGTTTTATATCTCTGTAACTTGAGTACTTGAGTTTTAGATGAATAAAACATAGTTTTTCCTTCTTTTCATTCTCTAATTTACTACCATGAATGTACTTTGTTTCCACCCCTCAAATTCTTCACAGAGCTCTTTGGATGTAGATATAACTGAAAATTTCACTTTTGTATTGGGGGAGCCTTCAATTTATAGGCGACCCCCATAGGGCCGAACCCTCTAGATTCCTTGGGGGAAGATATCTCTTGACAACTGAAGGGCCCTGATCTCGGATAAGAAATAAGAAAATTTGCTTCAACTAGGGCTCTCAGATTCTCAGGTTGAGGGGACATTCTCCCTCACCAGGATTTTGAGAGTGTTTGCAGCGTTTCAAAAAAAAATATTTTTTAATTTTTGACTTTAAAAATGTACTTTTAAAATATTTAGGATGTCAACTTTTGATTCTGAAATGGCTAGATTAAGTGCTTTTGGCCAAAAGCAAGCACCCTTTGAAAGGTGCTTCTAGCTGTTTTGGCTTTTGTGAAAATAAATTCAACTTTGTTGTTTTACTACTTTATCCTTATTATAACAACTTTAATTCAACTTTACTATTTTTAATTTATTTTTAAAATTATATATTTAAAGTTGATATTGAAAACTTTAAATAATTTGAACAATATCACGATAATTAAATTCCTACTTTCACATATTTAATATTTTAATTTATATTTTATTTGATATATCATCTAATTATATTATCCGTTCACATATTATTATTTAATTAATTAATAAAAAGATTTTTTTTGCAATAATGCAAGTTTAATTATTGCGTATGAATAAATAATTATTGGGAGCATTATCAAATTATATATATATTTTTAATAATTTTTAACAAAGAAATGTGAAATATACTAATCAAAATAGAATTTATTTTTTTTAAAAAAATAATTATTTATAATAAGCAAAAAGTAATTTAACACAAGAACAAAACAATCTTTAATCAATTAAGTTTATTTTAGAAGTGATTTTTCTTCAAACAATATCCATTGTAGCTTTTGCATGCTTTTCACTTTTTATACAAATACTACCTACTTTTAATTCTACTATAACTTTCAACATTTTTTATAAAATCATTTATAAAAAGTAAAAATATTTGCAAACACTTGTGGAGAATCTTTGGGCTTGAGGTTGCTTTTTGGATAATTATGCTATTATGCTCATGCATGCATGCAGTTTTATTAATTCGTTTTAATTATTATGTAGCTTAAAAACTTTATCCAAACATTACTTATCATGTCTGATCAAACAAAATTTTATTTTTTAAAATTTTTATATATTTAATTTATTTTTGTATAAAGATTAAATATATACATAAAAGTGCCATAATTTATTATTATCCAAAATGAAATGTATGATATTGATTAATAATTATAATATATGGTCAATTTTGAGTATAAAATTGATAAAATATTGAATATAAAATTAAATATATAAAAATTTTAATAATAAAAATATATATAAAAAATAATTAAAAAAATAAAAAAAGGTCGCGAGCATCCTCCATGTATCCAAACATTACTGATCATGTTTTCTGATGAAACAAAATTGTGATTAGGTGAAGTGGTTTCCTCATGCCAACATGAGCAGCTAATTGAGATGATCACAAGTTGAAGCTCAGGTGGGTTCCATGTGAACTAAGAGTTTCATTATCTGAGTGATGACAATCCATGTGCTGATACATGTATTTGAATGTGCATCCCTAAGTGTGGATAGATATCAGATCATATGCTGACAAATATTGATACAGATGTTTGATGTGATTTGTTCTTCACCAGTCACATAGGAATCATCCCTTCTTTGGTTTTATTTCTGGTCAATTTCAATGCAAAATAGAGCTTATCTATTTGGATGTGAAAAGCCATTGAACAAAATATTAGATTTTGGCGTTTAACGTTAAAATGAAAAATAAGTTACATTTATGGAACTTCATTTTTAGACAGTGGGAATTAATGATTTTTTCTCGAAATTATATTGTATATAAGGAGATGGCAGAACAAGAAGATATAGGGGTGCAAAATTTTTAAGCCAAAATTAAATATTTTTTGGCAATCGTAGGATTCAGGCCAGTAAATTTTTAAAAGCGGCTGAAAATTTGTTGATGTGTATAAATTCAGGGCTTTTTAAATTGGGGATTTTGTTGACGCGATGTATTTTTGCTAATATTTCATTGGCCACATAAACGCTTAGATGGAAAAATCTCATACTACATAAGCAATGACATGAAAACTAAGAAAAAGTCCTTTTTATTTGGTGCTCTTTTACTGACTGTGCAGTTCTTTTTTTATCTGCAGAGGGTGGCGATAGTTACTGGCGCCCGAGCGCAATTGGGCGATGGCAACATTATTGCCCAAAGCTATACAGATTTGGCCCATGGTGTGGGCTACGTGATGACAACGTTGCCCAGATTGAGGGTGACAGTAGGTGAGGCATTGCCCCCTTTTGTGGGCAGATGTGGGGTGGGGGTTTAACTTTTTTTTTTTAAAAAAACTTTATATTGTGTAAAATAATAGTTTCATTTTGAATAAAATTGCATCAAATCCTCTTATATTTTTAAAATTTAATTAAAAGCTGCCTTGTGTACAAAAATAGGCATACAACCTTCTCTGTTTTTCAAAAATTGCACACTTTCCCCTTCCGTTAGATAAGTTTAAAGACGTTAAAATTTATGTTGAATTGTCCATTATACCCTTCTTATTATTATAATTGATCTTCAATTACTAAAAAATGAATGCTCTAGATCTTAATAAATTAAAATATATTATATATACTAAACATACATACATATATATATATATATATATATATATATAAATGCAGGCCTCGAAGCCGTCGCTATCTAGACATAGCCCAGGACGTTCGGTGACATCAACGTCGCTCGTGCACAAAGGGGGGAACGACGTTCTTGAAGGGGCGACACTCTATTTGGAGCGCCATCGCCTTCAATCTGGCCGATAATACCCTCGTTGCACAGTCTTCTTCTTCCGGCGACAAGGCGACCGATGAAGAAGAAGATGGAAAAAAAACAATATTATTCTTAATTTTTTAAAAATTAAATAAAAATAATTTAAGTTTTTCAAAAATTTGAAATAGGTAAAAAGTATTAAAGTTTTAGTAAATATTGGTTTTCATTTTAATATTATTTATAGTAAATAATATAACTTAAAAATTGATATAATTTTTTGATATTTTTAATATTTAATTAGAATATTTTATAAATAACTATAATTTATACAAATATATTTAAACTAAATATAATTATTATAAATGAATTTTATATATATTAATATAAATTTTTAATTTAAAAAGTGAATATAGTATATCAATTTCTGTATTATGATGTGTTAATTAAATTTTTAATTTTTAAAAATTTTGTATACATTTAGGTAGTTTATATTTAGTTAATATATTTGTTAAAATAAATATAACTAATAAAATATATGAAAATTAAATAGTTAATTAATTAATCAACATTATATAATTTGTAAGATATATTTAAATTAAATATTGATTTTCTATTATATATAAAAAAAAGTGGGCAAAATAGACTTTTGCAAATATAACATAATATAAAATTTGTTAAAAAAATCCAATCAAATTTTAGGCTTGTGATATGCACTCTCCATTATTTTGCTGTGTTTTTTATATTTTTTGGGGGGTTTTGTCCTATAAAAATAGCATAAATACAGGGGATGTTATACTATTTACCCTTTCGTTTTTGTAATTTATATTTATATACCTAATATAAATTTAAAAATTTATTTTATGTAGTTCTTTTAATATAAGTGCTTACCTGACAAATGAAATATAAAAAAGTACCCAGTCAATAAAATTCCCAGTTTAAAAGCTATAGATTTGTACATATCAGAGAATTCCAATTATTTATAAAAATTTGGTGGTCGAAGTCCTGTAATTGTCAAAAAAAAAAAAATCTAAATTATTATTTGCCACTCCTATATTTATGGTTCTTATTTTACCACTCCTTTATATACATGGTAGTAAATGAAAATTAAGCCATTCTAAGATTATAAAAAACTAACCTACAAAATAGGTGTTAGCATTTTGATGTTTAAGCAACGAAATATTTTAGACAGAAATAAGATAGAAATACTAAGTAAAATTGTAAGAACTAACAAGGTTGACAGTAAAATGTGTAAAAATTGTGTGGAAGATGATAATAATATCAAAAGATGTGAATAAGTGTGCAGAAATCGTGTGTGGGAGTTGAGGGTAAGTGGCAAACTAGTGGATGACTGGTTAAGTACTTTTACCTTCCTTTACCTATCCAAATCTCTATTTATAGCTGCAAGATGAGAAAAATTGGAAGGTTGTTGGGGTGGTTAAGATATTCCTAGATTTATTGGGATATCTATTTTATATTGTCATATGTTGGATCTAGTTGTTTGACATGTCATATGGGCCCGGCATTAGTAGGAACGAAATCTGTCACATTAATAAGGAAGTAGTTGAGAATAAAGAAAGTTGTTACGAGTAATTTTGAACTAGTGAGTTGAAGTTGATATGTTATTGTTATGCTTTGGTAGTGATGCATCATTCAGTGAATAGAATGTGGTCGACATATTCGCTGAGTTGGATGGACTTTTAGCCGTTTATAATTTGGGCTTATTGATTGTTGTCTCACTAATAAATCGAAGGAAGTGCTCGACTAGTTAGGACGATGACTTCACTAGAATTTTCCAGACATCTCTTCCAACTCGAGGTCTCTCCTGCGTCGCAAGGCTTCACAAACAAAGCAAACCATTCTCAGGTCGCGAAGCTCAGCAGATATCTTTTTCAGACTACATATCTTGTCTTTTGCTTACGCATAAAATTTCTTTAGGTTATGAATGTTCCATGGCCTGGGTAGGTCTTTCCCTTCCATATCTTGGAGGGCGTATGATCCTTCTTCTTTACCTCCACAACCTTGTAATGACCTTCCCAGGTCGGATCGAGTTTACCCACATGCCTAGATACCTCAATCTTTTTCAGGACGAGGTCGCCGACTTGAAAACCCCTAGACTTCATCCTCCTGTTGTAGCCCTTCGTCATGAGAATCTTGTACCGCAGTATTTTTGCATATGCACGATCCCTTTATCCTTTGATGAAACTGAGGTCGAAAGATCTCCCTTGTGCATTATCTCGCGGGTCATACTGACTTACGCTCGCTGTTTCTTCCTCGATTTCTGCTGGTATGATCGCCTCGGTTCCATAAACCAAACAGAATGGGGTTTCTCCAGTTGCAGTCTTTAAAGTGGTTCTGTAAGCCAAGATCCTTTTGCCCTTTCTAGTCTTGTCTTCAAATGCTGAAGTAGGATCCTGTTTGTGATCTCGACCTACCCATTCGCTTGAGGATTTTCGACCGTAGTAGAAATTTTGTTGAATTTTAAGCTCCTTAAACCAGGCCACGATCTTCTTCTCTTGGAATTGTGCTTTGTTGTCTGAGGTCGACACTCTGGGTATGCTAAACCTACAAATAATATTTTTCCAAATGAAGTTTATTACCTCTTTCTCAAAGATTCTCGCTAGTGCGTCTGCCTCCACCTATTTTGAGAAGTATTCGATAGCCACGTTTAGGAACTTCTTTTGTGCGGTTGCCTGAAGGAATGGTCCTACAATGTCGATCCCCTATTGATCGAAATGACATGCGATCTTGATAGCTTCAAGTAGGGTGGTTGGCATGTGTAACAATCCTGCAAACTTTACAACTCTCACATTTCTTAGTAACTCCTTCCCATCTTCAACTATGGTGAGCCAGAAGTAACCCTGCCTTATAATTTTGTGTGCCAAAGATTTCCTTCCTGAATGGTTCCCACAGCTCCCTTCATGTATCTCCTTCATCACATACTGGGTCCTTTCATCATCTAGGCACTTTAGTAGTATTCTTTCAGGCGTCCTTTTATACAGTTCCTCCCCCAATAACGTAAATATTTCTGCTTTGAACTGCATTCTTCTTGTAGGAACGAGGTCGTTGGTAGGATCCCATTTTTCAAATAATGTACAAAGGGCGTCTTCCACGATCCCATCTCTTCAACCATATTGACCGCATTCACCTCTATTACTGGGGCTTCCTTGATCATCATTGCGATCTTCCTTTCTTTTACCCTTGATACCATGGCTGCGAACTTATATAAAGCATTTGCACTCGTGTTCTCGTCCTTCAGAATCTGATGTATCAGACACTTATCAATTTTTTTCATCATTAACCTTGACCTTCTTTAAGTATTGCGTCATGGACCACTCTCTGCTCTCATAAGATCCTTGTACATACATTGTGACCAGCTGAGAATCTGTGTACACATCTAGCTGTTTCACTCCTCCCTCCCATGCTGTTTGCAATCCTTAAATGAGAGCTTCATATTCAGTCTCATTATTTGTAGCGGGGAAGGATAACCTTACTGTGATCTCAATTTCGAGACCCTTGGGTACTTGCAAGAATATTCCTGCTCCTCCATTGCTCGAGTTAGACAACCCATCCACATGCAACAACCACCTTTCCTCCACCTTCTGCGGTTCTTCCACAAACACCTGAGTCTTGACCACGTTCCTAGTCTGAAACTCGATATCGAACTCTCCAAACTCTATGCCCACTTGACCGTCCTCCCCGACACATCATGTTTTGACATGATTTGCTTTAATGGATGGTTGGTAAGCACGACTATGGGGTGTGACTGAAAGTATGGTCGCAGTTTATGAGCTGTCGTTACTAAGGCAAGGGCCAGTTTGTCATTCTGCATGTATTTCTTCTCAGCTCGTTGCAACATCCTGCTAGCACAATATACTAGGCCTGTGCTCCCTTCTCCTAACGTACCAGTACCGAGCTCACAGTGTCTTCTGATACTGCTAAGTAAACATGCAACGTTTCTCCAAGAAATGAGTTAGCGAGTAAAGGTGGAGTCGCTAGATATGCTTTTATCTTTTGAAAAGCTTTCTCACATTCCTCATTCCATTTAAAATCTTTCAGCTTTATTAAAACCTTAAAGAATGGAAGGTTTCGATCTGCTGATCTGGCTATGAAGCGATTTAGAGTAGCTATCTTTCCTGTGAGCTTCTGGACATCTTTTACCGACTAGGTTGGCTCCAACTGCTTGATCACTTTAATCTTCTCAGGATTGGCTTCTATCATTTTCTCACTAACCATGTATTCGAGAAACTTGCCACCTCGCATCCCGAACGTACATTTGGAAGGGTTAGCTTCATCCCATATAATAGCATGATCGCAAAGGCGCTTTCCAAGTGTTTCAGGTGATCGCTTTCAGGCCTGCTCTTTACCAACATATCGTCCATGAATACCTCCATCGTACTTCCGATTAGATCTTTGAACATTCTATTCACCAACCTTTGATAGGTCGCCCTGTCATTCTTAAGACCAAAAGACATAACATTATAGCAATGAACACCTTTTTTAGTTACAAATGCAGTTTTTTCCTTATCTTCCTTAGCCATGAAGATCTATGGTACCTTGATATGCATACATTATACTAAATAATATGCATTCTGCCGTTGAATTTACCTGCAGATCTATCCGAGGTAGAGGACAGGGGTCTTTATGGCATGCTTTGTTTAAATCCACAACATCTGTACATATGTGCCACTTTTCGAGGCTTTAGGCACAATGTTGGACAGCTAGGTTGTGCACTGGATCTCTGAAACAAAACCAGCTTGCAATAACTTGCTAACCTCCTATTCAGTAATCCTGTTCCTTTCGACCTTGAACACCCTCTTCTTTTGGTTTATTGGCTTCATTTAGGGATCTATATTGAGTCGATGCACAATGACTTTAGGATCTATTTCCTTGAATTCAGATGGACTCCATGCGAACATGTCATTATTCTTCTTTAAAAAATCGATGGTCATCATCTCCAACTCAGGCGTCATTTGCGAACCGATTCTGGTCGTACTGTTGAATTCTCTGGATACGAGCTCGACCTCCTTGTACTCCTCCATCGGCTCCATTCTTTCAGTTCTTCGTTTCCTAACCTCCTCACACTGCCCCTGCTTCTCCTTTCTTTTTCCTCTCTTTCCAAGGTTAGCCTATTTTATTGCTACATTATAGTATTGTCAAGCTGCTCTCTGATTGCACCTGACCTCTCATACCCCGCACTTGGTGGTAAATTTCATCTTCAAATGGTAAGTTGAAACTACTGCTTTGAACATATTCAGCCCCAGTTGCCCAAGTACCACATTATAATCAAAGGGACTATTGACCACTAAAAATTGAATCATGCATGTCTTCCTTCTGGGCTTTTCTCCAATGGATACTGGGAGATCAATCAGACCTTCTAGCACTATTTCGCTCCCTCCAAATCCAATTAAAGGGGTTCTTACAGGTGTTAGCTTCAACTCCCCCAAATTCATCTTCCTTAACACACTAGTAAATATAATGTCTACATAACTACCATTATCGATTAACACTTTGTGTCCCTGGTAGTTAGCAATATCCATCTTAATCACCATGGGATTGTTCTGTTCCCCCGATCCTGAGCTCAAGTCTTTATCTTCGAATACAATATCTTCATGCTGCTCCATACTTAATGCATGCCATCTTTGGTTATATCTACAGCTACTCGCATATCTTTTGTGAGCTCTGGAAGAGTTTCCACTTATAGGTCCCCCTGACATTGTATGGATGACCGGTACTGTTTTTCCTTCCGTCTCTCGAATCCTTTTACTGCAACCTCGTTCCCTGGACCATTTATTGTCTTTTATGGCGTTGATCTACTCCTCATCGATGTACTTCTGAGCCAACCCCATCAGCTGTTCTACCCTCTCCGGTGGACCTCGAGCCAATGCTGAGGCAAAGAATCCCTTCTTAAGACCATGGATAGGTATACTAACCATTATATCGATTTTGAGGTCTTAGACCTCAAAGATTTTATTATTGAACCTTCCCATAAAGCTCTTTAGTGTCTCCTCTTCCCTTTGGTATATGGTAAATAGGTAAGTAGCCAACCTCTTTGCTTTTTTCTTGCTGGCGAAATGAAAATTTTTTTTTGTGCCAACTATTTGAATGAATCGATTGACTAGTAGCCACAAATAATTTAGCTTTGATCGAATTTGTTTGCCCATACAGATTCAACACTAGTTCAAATGCAGCCACATGCTAACGGGGTCTTTGGTTCCATCACATTTAAGCAAGTCAAAGAACCTGAATCCACTATCTATGACCTCCGTCAATATCCTGTTAGAGAATGGTAAGTTCCTGTTCTACGATACTATCTCTCCTCGCTTCTTTAACTCTTCGATTTGCTGGCCCAATTTCTCGATCTGTCTGCTAACACCATCAACCTCCGCTCTCGAAATGCCCGGTTGCCTAGAAATCACCCTTTTTCTAGTCACTTCATTGGACATTGTTCTTTCGGGACCTTTCTCAAGTCCTCTCGATGTTACTTTATCATATTCGACTTTAGTTTCCTTACCCTTTAATAATTGCCTCTTCGCTTCCTCCTTCCTAGGTGTTACAGTTCTCCTTTTGTATTCCACTATGGCTTTTCGACTAACTTCCTCAATCATACGCTGCACATCAGCTCGAGTTAAATTCAAAATTTGATCCTCCTCTCACCTGGGTATTTCATCTTCATACTGGCGATCCCTCCTAGATGATCCCTCCATAATGCTCGACTTGTTCTCAGAATTCTCGCAGACAGAGCCAAAATGATCCAGATCGCTTAATGATGGATCGGGTCGTGACCTTTGGTGACCGCAGGTTTGGGCCGCGTTGATCCGAAGCTTCATGTAAAGTGAATCCTAAAAATAGAGAAACAGGTTAGGCTTGTTGGGAAGCCCCCATCTAAGGCCCTTTAATGCTTAAGTTAGAAAAGGTGGGGCCGAATACGATTTGGAAGGCTTAATATGGTCGAAGTAGTATTAAATGCACACCCATAAATACTCATGATTGACGATATTTAAAGTTTTCCATACCATATAGGATTTCTCCACGTGGCAATATCCGAAAGAGTGCCTGTTAGAAGATCCAATAATCTATAATTTGGGTCTCGATTTTGGGTCGGATCTGACCCGACCCCCAGATCAATAAGTGAATCTTGCCGATAGGTAAAAATGAGTATATTCTCTATCTAATCCTCTAATTCTTCTCTTCAAATATGAAAATTTTGGTGTGTGGAATCTAAAGATAAAATCTCTACGTAGATCTACTTCAAATTTGAATTTGACTTTTTATGGCGTCAACTCGAGGGCTCGTGCCTGTAATCCCAGATTAGTTGGTATAATCAATCTATTGTGCATCTTTGATGAACTACTCGATCTCCACCCTTTGAGCATTTAAATATTCTTCAACTCAAAGAATTTCATAGTAAGAATTCTTTTAATCTTACTCACTAGCTTCACTTTCATTTTCCGTGTGTTTTAAATAAGTTTCATGGACCCATTTATATAAGGGTTCGTTTGGTTCAAATGAGAGGAAAAAGAAAGTGAAAGGGAGATGGGGAGGGAAAGAATAATAGTTTTCCACCAAGTTATTTGATGTGATTGGAAGGGGAGAAAATTTCAAATACTTCCCCTCGTTTGGTACGAGAAAAACAAATTGAGAAGAAAAGACTACTTTTTATAATTTGAATTGCAGATAGTTTATGTTTATATCAAGGTTAAATATTCATTGTACTCGTCTTGTTGAAAGAATCTAAAACAACAAATAATATTTTGTGGAAAGAATAGAAATGGAACAAGTACAAAATGACAAATAATATTATAAATGCAATGCAAATCTAATTGCATATTCACTCAATTATACACTACTATGGATTTGTTGAGCATTTTCACTTACACTTCTCCGACATGATATACAACTCATTACACTTCCAAAATCAAATGACGAGAGACAAAAAATAGAAACACCAACTGAACACACGAACTTATCTTAAAATAACTGCAGACACACTTTGAGATCAACGAAGTGCAAAAGCACGAGCTCATCTTGTTATAGCGCCATAGCCATCTCCTCTTTTGCTCTTACCGTAAAACATAAAATGGCCAGTACATCGAGCTCGACTCCAAACAGAGCAACTACCCAATCGGAATCGGAGATCTTCCTGCTCTTATATGCCTGCCTAACAAACCGCATGTGAGTTCTAATACGATCACTTGCTCCTACAAGGCTAGAAAGTGTTTTTACATAAAAAGTAATTCTTCAAGTGTTATGTTATGCATTGTATCTCTGTTGACGCCTAAAGAGAGGTTAGATTTTGTTTGACTGCGTGCATTCTAATTATACATTTAGTTCAAAGGTCTTGCATGTGCCATATGATGACTTTGTCATACACATGAGGACAATAAGATTCAGAAAGATGTAGTATCCTATCTTACTACAGTTGGAGCATGCATGATTGCTTCTGGTTTAGCTGATGAATCGAAAATCAGAAGGTAAAAGAGTCCATGACTCCTGTATGTCTCGATGAACTGCTGTAATTAGATACGAGTGTCAGTATCCAGCAGTAATTTTGACAGAGCCAGGTGAAGGATAACAGGTAGACATTCCTACAATGTAACCAGCCTCGTTTCCAGGTTCTTCTCCCGTCCCATAAGTTGGATTTGACGAGCATATTACTCGCCCTCCATGAATTGATTCACCAGACAATTACCATCCAAGAAAATAGCAGGTCTAATATTTGTGTTAGAGACTGCTATAATGAAATTCTGAGATAAAAGCAAATTAGCTAATTTCAGAGGCCAGAAGGCTACAAAAATTCAACATTTCTCGAATGCGTTTGGACCAAACAAGAAAAAGATGAGGAGATTGATGACTGGAGAAAATGTACCAAATGTTAAACTACCTCGCCATAAATAGGTTGAACCAATACCTCCCGCATGCTGCTGTTCAACCCCATATACAACATCGCCACCCGTTGGGAGAGTAACATTTAAGGTTTTGGTATGAATGCAACCATCATCGGTTGTGCTAATTGGACAAGATTCAACATCATACTCATCCTATATAAGAACACTTCAAAAGATTTTGGGCCACGAACATGAAGGAACAGAAAGAGGAATAAATGATACTACAAAAAGATACAAGATTATCTCAACAGAATTAGGAATACACTTAATTACCAGGCAATGATATCTAGCTTTCGTAATGGAGACACATACTCATCTATTGTTTCGATGCCGTTATGCCAGATGCCTGACAGTGATTCGACGGATTATACAGTTTGATGGCCTAATAGAGAGTGGCCACAGGACGTTGAGTGGGCTGCAAGGAAATGGAGAGGAAAATATATCATTAACTTGGCTTATCGTACGCTCCTTGCTGCTTGCATTTACCACATTTGGCGGGAACGAAATTTGAGATGCTTTCAGCATACGAAGCGACCATCGAGCATCATAGCCACCATTATTGTGGAAGATCTTAGACAGAGGATTATCAGTGTTAATTTACCTCGTTCTGTTAGTTCATGTGCGTTATATAGATTATGGCGTATCCCTTCGTCTGTCGAGGGAGAAACCACCAGGTGAACACTGTTGTACTGTACGATTTTATTTTATTAATGATACTTACATTTACCCAAAATGATATCTAGCTTTGAGCCCTCTGGACTCATCCCCCTCCGTCCACATGTCAGTGACGTCAAGTATAAAGATTTTAACCGACACGATTGAGGTGTCCCAATCGATAAACTTCACCGCATACCTCAAGAAAGAGGCTTCTCTTCACACCTTCAAACCCTTCCTTCACCTTGCATCTTCTTTCATCATAACAATTCCAAGCACCGGTATAGTTCACAGGCAAGGCACGACCATGTGCATCTGCAGTAATGTGGTATAAGTTACACCTGCACTCAGTGCAACTTAACTTGTCTTTGGCACCCCGAGTGTCAATTGCATGCACATTAAGCAATCATCACTTTTCGTACTCATTAGGGATATCCGTAGGATTACCAACTTCAATTCCATAAGGATCCGACACGTAAATGGCTGTTCTTCGAGTCTCCGATCCTAGCCCAAAGTACTTTGAAAGGCTACCACAAAGCCTACTATTCTTTATGGCAATATGATCGTCATGGTTCTTAGGCGTGTCTATACCTTTTCTCTGATAGTATCTCAGGACAACCCATTGGTGAAGATAAGTTTCATGAAGGGGGATTGGGTTCCCTTTCTCATCAATTACTTTTCCATTAAAACTCTTGAGAGCAATATGACCTCTAGGAAAGTTGACATTGTAGTAAAACTTGTTAAAAACCAGTCCAGGTTCTGACAAAAATTTAGGGAATAGAAACACATCAGTTTTCACCACATTTTTACTTCTTGGTTGCGCTTGTGAACTTTGAACGGTAAATAACAGGAACATGATTGACAGGTAAAGCAATAGGCACTCTGAACCACGAGCATTTTCACCCTAAAAGACATTGCCTACACCTGCCCAAATTACAAATAGTTTATCCTTCAACAGTTTAGCAATGGATCAGTCTGTAGGCGTTGTAATGGTGCTTAGCAAGCAGTTTATCTACCATGCAAACAACATCGTGTTGAAATGCCTGATTGAACACCCCTATGTTCTTCTCGTCGAAAATATTTATTTTTTTGTTGAAATATATTTAAAAATGAAATACTTGGCTGATTGACATGCGAAACTATTGTAATTTGTTATGTTGTCTTCGGTTTTATCAATTTGTATGAAATCTTACATTTAAATTAACTACTATGCATTTTGTATATGGGGGAAGAATGTTGACGATTCTTCTGCTTTTTTTAGCATGATCTGACTGAGAAAGTGTTAAAATTGTAAATAACCTAAGATGATTCATCGATTTTGTATAGTTGATGGAGATGTCTAATGAGTACAGCCTTGTGTTTTTCTTTTGGCTTCCTCTTTCTCTGTTCATGCTTTGAAGTAGAAAAATCGGACCAGCATCTCCTATTAAGTATTATGAGTATAATTAATTTGAGTAAATTTTGCTAAAGATTGGGATTGTGGAGCTATTTGACTTTTTCTCCTTGTTGCTTATGTTTTTCATGTTTCAAGTAGATATATGTACATGCAATTCTTAATCCTTTCACTATGTTTTGGAGCTCTGCATGTAAATTAAATGACTATTCTTGAAAATTGGGGATACCTATTAGTTGTATTGATAATGCAGATTCTAAACTGGATGTTGCAAAACAGACAAAGAAGACTCAAACTACTTGAGACATGTTATTTGATGTGGGACTAGATGTTGAGTTTAAATGCAATCATTTAAGTAGAAAATTGTTGAACTAGTGCACACTGGTCAAGTGGACAAACTAGTGAAAAAATTCTGCTAGCACTATTTCTATTTGATATGATAGCTCTGCTCTAATCTCAAGAGTTATTTATAGTCAGAACAAGAATTTAGTATGAATCAGGCATAATTGAAGGAGAGAACTAAATGTTAATTACACGATGAAAATAGAGAAATGGAAATGATTCTAAAAGTTCTAAAGATATCTCTATCTCTCATATGTAACTTTTCTTCTTGACCACCAAGAATCTTGTAACTCTCTGGCATAGGTCTATGTTCAATTGAGAAGTTTTGAAATTTGTATTGTATTTTCTTAAGTGACTTGAATTACCATTATATAAAATTTGATTAAATGTTAGTTTCTCTTTTCTTATATCAGTAGATAAAAAACCTTGGTACTCAAAATAATGGTTAATTCATCTAGCCTCCTTTCTCTATCAAGTATATCTAAAATCGCTAAAAATTGCAGAATAATGAATATTGACTGTAGTTGGATGTGGAGGTGCTTGGATAATAATCGGTTTCTTTTAGATGAATTTATAACAAAGGTTGATCAGAAGTTCTTGAACTTTGCCTTTGATAACCCATGATTTCTGAATAATGGACAAATTAAATGTCCATGCTCTAAATGCGGCAACACGAGAATTTTTAATCGAAGTGATGAATTTGCACATAGTAAAAAATGGATTTACTCGAGGTTATAACATATGGTACGCACATGGTGAATCCTTGAACACAAGAGATGATGTGGGTGGTTCTTCAACTACTCCTCAAGTAGAAATGTCACGTTATAGAATAATGCTGATGGATGCAATAGGCTTTGGGTTCAGCTTAAACTTCACGTGTGATGAACAACTGCCTAATCCAAAAGCACAAAAGTTTTGAACTTATTAAAAGATGCTAACGAACCATTATGGGATGGTTGTAAAAATCACACAAAACTCTCTGTTATGGCCCAACTATTAAGTATCAAATCAGAGTATAATTTACCTGAAGCTTGCTGTGATCGACTTATGTCAACAATCAAAAGCATGTTGCCTGAAGATGAAAAGTTGCCAGATAACTTCTACACGACCAAAAAACACTTAGGTAAACTTGGTGTAGATTACGAAAAAATTGATTCTTGTGTAAACAATTACGTATTGTATTACAAAGAGAACAAGGGCCTTCAAGAATGCCCTATATGTTATCATCCTCGATATAAGCCAATCAAGGCAGGATCACGAAAAAAAGTACCTTTCAAGGTGTTGCGTTATTTGCCTTTGATGCCTAAGCTCAAAAGGCTATATGCATCTAACTATACTTGTGAGCACGTGACATGGCATGCAAATAATAATTGAAGCCAGAAAAGTATGGCAGATCCATCTAATGGAGAGGCGTGGAAACATTTCGATCGCACTCATCCATCATTTGCCTCAGATGCATGTAATGTGCGGCTTGGGTTATGTACAGATGGTTTCACTCTATTTGGGAATTCTAGTACTCCTTACAATTGTTGGCATGTTATTATTATTGTATAATATTCCACCATGGATGTACATGCGAAAACCTTTCTTGTTCTTGAATATGGTTATACCGGGCCCAAAAAGTCCAAGAAAAAATCTTGATATATTTTTACGCCCATTAATAGACGAGCTGAAAATATTGTGGACATTTGGGGTGAAAGCTTATGACGTGTGCAAAAAATAAAATTTCAAAATGAGAGTTGCTCTTTTATAGACGATCAGTGATTTCCCTACAAAGGCGATGGTATCTGGATGGAGCACTCATGGGTTGTTGGCATGTCCTTATTGTATGAAAAGGACAAAATCTTTTAGACTTCGTTATGGAAAGAAGGCATGTTGGTTTGATTGTCATCGTCAATTCTTGCCTCCTGACCAACTCTATAGAAGACAAGCCTTCAAGTTTCGAAAGAGAAAATGTAAAAATGATTCTCCACCTATGCACTTAACTGGAGAAGACATGCGACAAAGGGTGGATGAGCTTCCTAATACCATCTTCGGAAAACCACCAGGTGGTACACAACCAATTGATGGATTTGGCACGACACATAATTGGGTTAAAAGGAGCATATTTTGGGAGTTACTATATTGGCACACAAATCTTATCCAATATAATTTGGATGTTATGCATATTGAAAAACACGTCTTTGATAATATCTCTATCACCATTATGGATGTTAAAGATGAAACAAAAGATAATGTCAGATCTCGAAAAGATTTGGAATTGTATTTAGTCATACTGAGATGCATTTGTTTGAAGGTACAAATGGAAAAATGTACTAACCTAAGGCACCATATACTTTAAGTAACACAGAAGAAAGAATTGTGCTCTTGGGTAAAATCATTAAAGTTATTTGATGGGTATTCTTCAAACATTGCTCGTTGTGTGAATGAAGAAGAATGCAAATTTTATTGGGATGAAGAGTCATGACTGTCATGTGTTAATGCAAAAATTACTCTCAATTGTATTTAAAGATCTACTACCAAAACCTATTTCGGAAGGATTGACTGAACTCAACAGTTTCTTTAATGATTTATGTGCAACTATATTGCGTGTGGAGCACATGCTAAAACTTGAGAAGAACATTGTTGAGATATTGTATAAGTTTGAGAAAATATTTCCCTCCAAACTTCTTTGATTCTATAGAACATCTACCAGTTCACCTTGCATATGAAACTAAGGTTGGTGGGCCTGTACAGTATCGATGGATGTATCCATTTTAGAGGTAAATTTTTTAAGTTCAATTATCTTATATAACTAGAAAATATAAGTTATCTTGTGTAAATTAAAAGTTTAACAAATTTTAGGTTTCTATACCATTTGAAGAAAAAGGTTGGAAATCAAGCTCGAATTGAAGCATCAATTGTTGAGGTGTATATGATTCAAGAAGTCTCAACATTTTGCTTTTCATATTTTGAACCACAAGTAAAATTCTCATTAAATTAGGTTCCATGAAATGATGATGGAGGAATGGTAGATTCTTGTGAAAGTCTATTTTCTACACATCCTGGACGACCACTTGGTTTTAGAATTACAGTTAGATTTTTTGATGACGATGAGATGAAGGATTCACATAGATATGTCTTGATGAATTATGAGAAGATCGATCCATTCCTACAGTGAGTGATCTAACTCGTGCATTATGTCCTCACAAATGTTTCAATTGAGTTGTGTCTATAATTAATATATGGTTATCATAACTTCTATAGGAAATTTAATGAAGAAAATAGAAAATAATTTTCAAGAATAACTGACATGGAACTTGAAACATTGCGGGACACAGATTTTTCTTGGTGGCTACTTGCTCATGTAAGTAATAAATTACTTTCTAACAATGTACATATTAGCAAATTCAAAAATTATGTTATCTTATAAATTATTATTTTTTTTAGATTCGAGATACCCGTAACGAAGTTGACGACCTATAAGAAAGTTGGCTCATGGCCCCAGTCGACGTATTTCTTGCTATAAAGGGTACTTTGTGAATGGATTCAAATTCCACACTTTGGTACTTTGTGAAGGTTACGACACTTCTGATAAAGGGCTTAAGTGGCACACATATGGTCTTGTGGAAATTAATCATAAATTGAAATTAAAATCAAATGACCCTTTTATATTAGCTTCCCAAGCACAACAAGTCTACTTCACAAACCTTCCGAGCATCAAAAGAGAGATGAGGCATTATCAAAGTAAAGGCTACCAGTAAATTTGACGTCCCATTAGCTGAAGGACAAGACGAGAATATTGAGCAAAGAGTCGATATTGCTTTTCAAGAGGATGAGACATCTGATCCACACCAAATTTTTATTGAAACTGTTCAAGATGAAAACAATATTGTTTCGAATGCTGTGGTAGAAGAAGTAGATGCAAATGAATTTGAGGGACTTCAACATGGTGTAGATTTCAATGAAGTCATAATACAGGATGAAGATCATTGGGAAGGAGAAGAATTCGAACCAGAAGATGATGAGCAAGAAAAAGAATATGATACAAATAAAAATGATGAGGATATGGACACTGTTAGTGTAATTTTATTTATTTAATTATTTCTTTCTATCGCTTTATATGCATGTCATATTAGCCTTGTTCGTCATAGTAATCTCAATTTTAGAACTTAATAGGTTTTTTTTCTGTTTGACACAGGATGATGACTAGAGGACGAGCCGGCGAACGTGGACGAGGGAGAGGGGCGGTGGCGGGGTAGAATTTGCAACTTCGAGATAAGAACAAGGAGTTAGTGGGAGATCACTTATCACAACTTGAAGATAATCCAAGTTCTAATCCTAGTGAAGAGGTGTGTGGACAAAATATCTCATCTCGTATTCTTCCAAGAGGTTTGAATAGTGAAACGCAAGTAAGACAATTTTTCACTTTTATTTTTTTATATTATTTATTATGCATTAGACAATTTTTATTTTTTTTATTTTTTTGATTATAGGTTGGTGAAACAATACCTTCAAGATCTAAAATTGAAGAAAATATAGGACAAAGTGAAGATATTGTATCACGTGGACATCGATGGGGACCCAATAATGGTGCTCAGATACCAGATCATCCAAGTAAAAGGACAAAAGTGATAGTGGTGAACAATCAATAATTTCGAAGCTTCTAAAATTGAGCTTAATATATTCATAAATAATGTTAGCTCTATTTCTTAATTTTATATATTTTTGAAATTTATTTTATCAAAATAGATTTATTGAAAGTGGTGTTACACAAAACCTCACAAATGATATTAAAGGCATGGTTACTGAGGCATGGCCAAGATGGCACGCAGTGCCAAAAGCATCTAAAGACTTGCTATGGAAGAACTTCAAGGTAATAAATACTATTTATATTTAATCCAGTTTATTCATTGCTAAATTATATAGACATATTTTTGTAATTATTTAATGTGATTTACTATTTTGAAATGTGATAGTACCTCGGTGGGATAATCTAACCGACGAGGAAATGAGGAAGGTGCAGAATGAAAATGCGAGTGATCGATTTAAAGATATACAAAGCTAAGCAAAAGGCACTGAATGATGCGCACAAACAGTTAGGTAGAGAACCAAAGACTAGTGATATGATTGATAGAGGTCCTTAATGGTTAAATAATCAATTATGGAATGAGCTAGTTTAGAAGTATTGGGCCTCAGAAGATTATTTAGGAAAATGTCGAACTGCCCGAAAAAGTCGTTTGATTGAAAAAGATGGTTCGATAACAAAACACACTGATGGTTCTATTCCTGTAGTGCACATAGGCAAAAAATGGTAAGTTTTAAATATAAAATTTTTAGATATCTTTTATGCAATTTTTTAACGTGTGAATTAATATTGTTTTGTAAACTATAGGAAAAAGAACTTAGTAGAGAAGTAACTGATCTTGAGTTATTTCAAAGATGCCATAGAAAGAACAAAGGACTTGGGGACTTCATCGACAACAAATTCAAAAGAATTAGTGTAAGTATAATTTGTCATTGGATTTAAATATTGGTTAGTATATATGTTGAGAAATTTTGTTAGACTTTTATTACATAAATGTTCCTTTGTATCTAATGTACGTGCATAGGAAGAATACCTTGCAAAAACGGGTTTGTACTAATATTTCTTCACTGTCTTCATTCGATATTTCAACTTGGTATGATATCACTGGAGGTCCTTTTAAAGGACGCTTATATGGGTTTAGATGTAGCTCCTCATCTACAATTCAAGTTCAGTTAGTTCTACTCTTAAAGCATCTAGCGAGAAGCTTAATAAGTTGACAAAACTTGTAGAGGACATGGGCTCTAATGCTACAAAGATGGAAGAAGAATTTTGAAGACAAGAAGAAGAAAATAGAAAATTGTTTGAAATTGCCTTTGAAGGAGCTCGAAAGAGGAAGGAAGAGGCTCGAAAGAGGGAGGCAGATCTACAAGAGTTAGTTCGAAAATTATTTCAAGATGTGGGATACACAAACCATCAATTTACAGGTGGGTCTGGACAACAGGAGTAACAACATACCAGGAAAGATTATTAGTTCATTTTTTCTGTTGGTTGTTTATTACTTAGTTTATGTTGATTTGGGTTGTACATTGACTTACGCTTGTTGATTTGGGAGTGCAGACATTGATATTATTTGGATGATACAATGACATCAATTATATTATTGTTGGTTGTATTATGAGTATCTTTTTAGTTAATATTTATTGTTCTTGATTTGGAAAATTCAGATTGGGTATTGATTGAATGTATTTGATGGTATAATGACCAGCATATTAATTTGGGCACACAAATTAGAAAATCTGCAAAAAAGAACGAAAAAAAGTTAAAGACGAAAAACTTTTGGGAGTTTAGAGACCGAATTAGGGACGGATTGGAGACGCAATTTGTAAGGTTTTACAGACAGATTAGAGACGGAACATTTTGTGCTTTTCAGAGACAGAATTAGAGACAGAATTAACAAAAAAAAACTTTACGTTTAGAGAAGGATTGGAGATGGAAAATACTTTTTTATGACGAAACCAGAGACGAACTGCCTATGGAAATCAGAGAGGATTACTCTAAAACTTCCTTCTTCTTTGTCGACAGAATCAGCAACGGAAAGTTTCGGTCTCAGAATTAGAGACAGAATATTTTTGCATCTAATATTAGCCAAGGGGCTTTCAGCCACAGAATGCGGCAACGGTTTTCCGTCGCTGATTTATTTTAGAAACGAAAATTTTCATCGCTGATACCCTGTTTTCTTGTAAGTAAAACTTTTTATGTTAATGTACATTATGTAATACAAGAAATTTATTTGCTAATGAATTTTAGTAAAAAAAAAAATTATTTTCTAACGAATTTAGCAACGAATTGTTTAAAATGTATGTTAAATAATTTAGAATAACAATGAAAATTTTATTTACTAATTAACTCGACACTGACTTTTCAATCAACAATTTTCATAGCAATATGTCGTTTTCTTGTATTCAATACCAAAATCCAGGTATATTATGATAGTTATAATATCCAGACTGGACCCAATATTATTATATTAGACTCAAACGTAGATTCTAAGCCCATTGAAATAAATATTTTGGGTTGAACAGGATTTACATCATAAAATATCCGTGATATAGGCATCAATATGGATAAAATTAATAATTCAAAATATATATATTTATCTGTTAATTTAAAATCATTGAATTTATATAAGCTTTTAGTAAATCAATCAATTGGATTTATTTGACAGCTGAAAATATTTTAAATTTTGTACATATTTTGCTAAATACTTTTTGCGTAATCATATCTTGACCAAATTTGATGGAGCTTTTTATTTTATTTTCAAAGTGACAACTCAATACGTTTTTAAGAAATTAATTTGAATGTAACGTGATATTTATCAAATGAATAAGTATGTGAGAAAATTAGTTAACCCCGACTAATATATAAAATAGATAAAATTTACTTGAATCCAAATATTAAAAGTATCATCAAAATGATAGTTGAACACATATTCAAATGGATAAAACATTTATGCCGAAGTTAAAATATCTTTCATGCTTAAATATTCTTTTATATATATATATATATATATATATAATTGGACCCAATCATATTTTATATAACTTTTGGGGGATAATATGTTTGGCCCCATAAATTAGGCTCGTTTTATTTTTTATGTCATTCGTCGGGATTGATACTTTTAGTCCCATAACTTATAAAAAAAGCATTTTTGGTCCTTATTTACTTTTCCATCTATTATTTAACAATATAGGTTACGTGCTCGTTAAGTATTTTTGGCTGGAGGAAAAATTGAAACTTCCTTCCCTATGAAGGTTCCACTTACTCTACTTGATTCATTTGTGCAAGAAATGATTTTTTGTGTTGCTTCTACTTGGCTTCGACCAATAAAAATATGGGAAGAGTGAGATTCAAATTTTGTTCAGAGCGAAATTCCCCTTTCTTTGTCCTAATTTCTTTTAAAATTTGTTTTTTCGCTCAAATGTAGTTATATTTTTGCCTCCAATAATAGTTCAGGTTGAAAAACGTGCCAATTTCTCCTCCAATCAAACATACTTAATGGCCACCTGATGGGCACGTGACGTTTGCCGTTAAATTATAGACGAAAAAGTAGATGAGGACTAAAAGTGCTACTTTTTATAAGTTACGGGACTAAAAGTGCTAATCACGTAATGTATGGACCAAATGTGAAATTGGTCTAATTTATAAGACCAAAAATGTTATTTTACCTAACTTGGACAAGACCAAAAATGAGTATTTTATGGGTATGATTCGGGGAGCTCAATAAATATATATTATGGGTATTTATTGAGTATGAGTACGTAGGATATACGTACTCGTCCATTAACAAGCCTACTTGGAATCTACCTATTTCTTGGTAACAAAACAAGCCTATTTGGAATCTACCTATTTCTTGGTAACAAATAAACTAAAGTTGCTTGATACGAATATTAGAAAATGGCTACTTGCGACGGCTTTCGCGATGAATTGTTTGAGAAAGCCAATGCAAACAAAAATTTGCATGTTCGTTTTTCGATGCTCACAAACTCGCGCAATAGACTCCGTCGGAAAGTATTTGCAATGGTGACAAAGGATTCATCCCAATATTTGGAACAAAAAGTCACTACAAAAAGCAAACCTTTAGCAACGGATTTTTGCAATGTATTTGACAAAAAATTTGTGGCAAAATAGATTTGCCATGTACGTTTGTAATGGAATATCATCCATTGCTATAGGTATCACTGCTGTATAGCAATGATTTTTTCAGGCGTTGCAAAGCTTTGCAACAATATTTTCTATTGTAAACTTTTCTTGCAAAATAAGTTGTTAAAAAATTTGACTTTTCATATTTTACAACGATTTTTGCAATGATATATTCGTGAAAAAATTGATGGCCATTTCATTGTAAAATTCTTTTTTATTTTCAAAGATCTTTGCAACGCGTTTTCCCAATAGCAGTTCGTTGCAAATGTTGCAACGAAATATTTTAACATAATCTATTGCAAAATAATTTTCATTTATAATGACATTTGCAATGGAAGTCGTTGTAATATTGCAATGCATATTTCGCAACAACATTCCGTAATAAATTTTGCTATAAATATTTTTTTAAAATTCATTACAAAAGCATTTTCATTTGCAATGGAAGTCATCGCAAAATTGCAATGTATTTTTATAAAGACAATCCGTTGCAAATCTTTTTTTCTGGCAACGATATGAATTTGCAATGTAATCAATGTAATTTAATATTTAATAATAAAATTATATTTTATTTGACTATAATAATCTATAAATTCAAATATGACAAATTAAATATTTAAGAAAAAATACATATAATAAAGATAATTCAATAAAATTAACAAAATAAAAGTGTTAAATTATAAAGTATTCATAATTAAAAAGGGGGATCAAATTTATTTTCACAATATTCTTAAGGTGATTGGTCAGAACGGGATGGCGAATTATTGTCACGAAACTATCTTTTGATTCGCTAGTATCTTCTTTGAGGATAGTACCAAAAATATCCGCCATTAACCTGATTAGCTTTTCCATCTTTTTACTTGTGCGCTTCATTTCTCATTTCATGGTCTTGTTTTTCCAAAGCAACTTGTGCATCAAATTTGATCCATTCTGCTCAAGTATTAGACTGAGGGTGGTTTTGTTAGCCGTGATGGAACAAGTGGATATTCTTGCCTCTGAACTTATACCCCAAACTCACCCCTTCTTTGCTCCTCTAATTGCATCCAACCATAGTTCCTAATCGTTAATCAATTGTGCTTGATGATGACTCGGGTCGATTTTGACAAGCAATGTTGCGATCATCACTCAACTTTTTAAATTTTCTTATACAATTAAGAGTAATATAATTAGCAAATATATTAAATGCAATTAGTAAATTATATAAACTTACAACTGCATCTACAAACCGCAGACCAGCACAATTGCCTTCTTTTGTTTTCCAACACTTCTCCAACTGCTCAATGAGTGTAGGCGAGCGGCCGAGCAATTTCACCAAACAAAGTTTACAAGGATTAATTTTGAGTAAAAAATTAATTATAATCTAGAAAACAAAAATTAAATTATTTATATCTTACCAACTTCCGTTTGTGTTCAGAAACAAAAGCAGAACCACGATAGATAGTAGATGCTGAACTTAAGAATGCATACACTTTACATAATAATTAGGGAAAAGAATTATTTTAGTCCGCTAAGTATGCCTAATTTTAATTTTAGTCCGATAACTATGTCCATTTTTGTTTAGGTCCAGTAACTTACGAAATTGCTTACTTTGAGTCCTCTGGCAAATTTTCGGATAATTTTACCCCTATGAGTGCATATGGAATAAAACTGCCTTTCAAAAGTTGCATATGGGTAAAATTGTATAAAAATTTGCCAGAGGACTAAAAGTAAATACTTTCATAAGTTAGTGAACTTAAAGAAAAATGGACATAGTTATCGGACTAAAATTAAAATTGGCATACTTAATGCACTAAAATAATACTTTTACCTAATAATTAATAGATAAATGATTTGGACTTCCTCAAGTATTAAGCCTTATTCATCACATGAACATAGGATATGTCTGATTTGTTTTCAAATGTAAGACGCATTGTTAGCTAGCTTAGCTTATTCAACTTAATTGGTTTAGCGTGTAAGCCTAATGCATGTAATAAAGCAAAGCTACTATATCATACGAAAAGTTGCAAGAAATTAACATTGTGTTTGGTTTCATGTTGTCGCATTTTTCAAAACAAGATAAAAAATACCTAATGTTTGTTTTTATGTCTTTAAACCTTATTTGTGTGTTTTTTATTAATTTTTTTTTATATAATATATATATATATACACTTATATTCTTTTGATAATAAACAGTATTTTTTGTCTCCAAAAAATACAATATTAAACATATATACAATATTCATATATATACATATTATATATAAAAGTTTATATAAAAATGATATGATTTGACAATGAACAATTATTTTTGTCTCCCAAATTCCAACATCAAACCTACACCACTTATTTTGAAATATTATAGATTATCTCAAAACACAAAATCCAAACATACCATAAATATTTGTGATAGACTACTCATCATTGCCATTATTATATCATTAATTTTATTGATTTCAGTGTATATCTTATAAAGCTGGTATGAAGAACTCCCCCACACACTATAATAAAAGCTTTCACACACGCTCTCAATCTGTTTTGTTACTTTTAAGGTTTACATGATTCAGTCTCGATGCATTCAAAATTCTAATATGTTTGGACTTATTGTAATTATCTAATCATTTTGATATTTGTACTTCATTTTAAATCATACAATTGAGAGAAATGTATGAATAGTAGCCATCCATGTAGCAGATACAACTTTTGCAACCCTAGCATTCTTACGACTTTCTTTATCTTTCTATCATGAGCTACCTAGCTTAGCATTCGAGGGCTATACCGAGGTCTTCCCATTATGGTTATGATGGTAATCTATTTAGTAGGCTTAGTTTGTAGTTAAGAGATTCAAGACGTATCTTGCTCCTCGTGGTTAGCAAATCCCTAATATCACTCTAAAGAACCTTAACACGAGTTTTCGGTACAACATATATATAGGGGACACATTAATGAGAATTAAATTTAATTGTATTTTTACTGTTATGATTATATTCTTTAGTATTTTGTCCTATAACTTGTTATAGTTATAAAATAGTCTTCCACCTTTTCTAACCTCACGATTTTAGAACAAAATAGGCCGGGATTTTCAAAGTTGGCCAGAAAGTAGCATCATAATTCCAGCCAACTTTGAAAATTTCGGCCGATTTTGTCCTGAAATCGTGAGACCAGAAAAGGTAAATGCCTTTTTCACATCTCTAATAAATTAGAGGACTAAAGAATTAAATTATTATTACATTAATAAAGATACAATTTAACCCTACGAATTATATATAAATGCTAAGGTTTATATATATATATGGCTTCTTGCCCTCTTTGCCCTCTGTCGTGCACCCTATGTACCGTTAGAGTGGCTGATTCGTTCATGGTTATAAAAGGAAACGAATTGCTACATCATATGCATGCTATAAGTACAGCCAAATTAATCAACTGCAATTTTACTCCACTACAGAACACATCATTTACCTATGTATTTAGCTGTCACAGGCGCCCTCGACCGCTGATAGCTTCAATATATTGAAAAAGCAAGCTCGCCATTCCAGTGGGCAGAAATTGAACTTTAAACCTGAAAAACCTCTCTGGAAAGAAAGGGATATATATACTCATAGCATTAAATGCATTTTTTGTCCGTAACTTAGGTATTCAACATTTTCATCCTTTAATTTTTCAGGATAGTATTTTAATTTTAAATTTTTTTTAGTTTTCGCGATTTTAGTTTTTTTTCGTAAGAGTTCACCCTTCTCGCTGGTGGATATGAACTCCGACAAACAAAAGACTGAAGTCGTAAAAATTAAAAAGATGCATGACTAAAATACTACCCTAAAAAGCTAAAGGACAAAAATATAAAAATGGGCCAATAAGAACAAAAGCTCTCATTTAAAATGTCACGCGAGAGCACACGCATTCTTTCCGATAAAATGTATTTAAGCCTGTACTCACAAGCATAGTGCAGCAACAAGGAGATGAGACCAACATAATGCCGTATATCAATCAAGAAAAACTAGGAGTACTTGTCTTAAAAGCGAAGAGAAAAAACTAGCAATGACAAGAGTAAGTTACATATAATCATCGTTTTTTTACCTTCGACCCTTAACATACACTTGGAAAGGTAATTGGAATTTTTTGTTGCAAATCCTACTTCATCTCCCATTCCATTCAATATACAAATACTAATTGCATAAAATTTTTTCGGTATATAAAATATATGATGTCATTTTTATACACATAGTGTGTGTATATTGAATAGAGTAAAGGACGAAATACAGTTTTCAATAGAAAATTCAATCAATTTAAATAAATCCTTCAAAACCCAATGGTCCTCAATATTCAAAGGCGACCCGTGTTAATTAATTACCTTGACAACACAAAATTAGTTACGCATATATACTATAAATAGTTTGTGATGAATAGAACAATGGCATAGTACAAATTATATATACTATTAATATATAATAGCTACTATTAATTTTATTGCTGTAAGTCAAAATATATATATTGACATAGTACTAATCAGAACAGTCTCTCTGTGCTTCTATGTCTAAATCTCTCTTGCTTCTAGAACTTCATGCAGGTAGCTAGAATTTTCGCATATATAACTCTTGAAACACACACACGCACATGTATATATATGTAGTAGCTAGCTAAGCTTATACTCAGGTCTTTAAACAAAAGACCCTTGGAACATCAGATTAGGTCTTTAAACAACAAACCCTTGGAACATCAGATGATATATGTGATGATAACATATCTAGGCGGCTGGCGCCACGTTCGACCCATTGCCGTCGTCGTCATCATCATCATCGTCCCCCTCCGCAACTTCTCTAAGTACATGAAAATCACAAATTGCAACCGGCCCATCTTCGTTCTCGACTAACATCGGGTTCCCAAGTTTCTTGCCACTGAAAATCACCATATCTCGAGTTAACAGAAAAATGTATCGGCAAAGAAAATATCGCAGATCGATGGCTCGAATTCTACGAGGGTTGGAGCAAATCAATCATTCCTCTTATTTATAGCTTCAATGAGTAAAATTCTTCTAAGCCCTTTTGCCAAAGATGTTGCCTTTTAGAATCATATTTGTGTGCCTGTCGATGGAATATATGGTCTGTAGGGCAGCAGAAGCGGAAAAGGAGAAGGGTTTTGACGTGGTACAGCTTGTACTCCATACAAATTTGCTTGAATGGGAGAGCATGAGTTTAGCTCATGGAGGGGGGCGCCGCGCACGTGGTCACCAACAGTCTACCCTCAGTCTCCTGCTGAAATTCGCGTGCAGAATTCTTCCAGGTCAGAGATTTGGTCGTGTAAAGTCAAAGGCTTTTCAACTTTTTTCTCTAAGGAGGGTTTAGACTTCTCTGCCAATGAATTATACGATATATTTAGGTGTAATATTTTCCCTTCCCTATCTATTAATTCTGATTTTCATGCATGATAGCATGGAAATGAATCTTGTGTTTTGTCATCAAATCCCCAGCAATATAAAATAGATAAAATTTGTTTGAATTTTAAATCTTAAAATTATCATCAAATGAAAGTTGAACACGAGTTCAAATGGATAAAAAATTTATGCTAAATTTAAAATATTTTTCGTGCTTAAATATTCTTTATATATATATTAATATTATTTGGTTCTTAAATGCTGATGTAGATTTAAAATTTGAGAAACTTCCATAGTGTTTGAGTTTGTATTTTGAGTGTTTTGTTTTGTATTTTGGAGATAGAGAGAGAAAAATAAATATAAGTAAGTGTGTGTTGAATATAGATGGTATGTTTGAATCTGTGTTTTGAGGCAATTTGAAATATTTTAAAATAAGTGGTGTAGGTTTGATGTTGGGATTTGGAAGAAAAAAATCACTGTTTATTGTCAAATCATATCTCTTTTATATATATTTTTATATTAAATATGTATATATAATATATTATATGTTTAGTGTTGTATTTTTTGGACACAAAAATTACTGTTTATTGTTAAATCATGTCTCTTTTATATTATATGTATAAGTGTATATATATTATATATAGAAAGTTGAAAAATAAAAAAACACACAGATAAGGTGTAAAAACACAAAAACAAACATTGAGTATATTTTATCTTATCTCGAAAAATACAAAAACATGAACATAATGTTCATTTTTCAAACTTACCATGAAAAAGATAATGGTCAAAATCGTGTTTTGGTACCATTAAAAATGTCAGTTTTATTTTTGGTACCACAAATTTTGCAAGTTTGAGTTTTGGTACCATTAAACAAAAAAATAAGCATTTTTTGTACCAACTTAATGACAGACGGCACATGGGCCTTAACGGTTATCAACTCCCTTTAAATCACGTGGCAACGGCTGTTGACCTATAAAGACAAAAAAAACATGCAAAACTGTTGAACCCCCTTTTCACACCTCCAACGAAGAAATATCCCCATTTTGAAAACCCTAACCTAAAAAAAGAAGCTAAATTCAAAAATTAAGCCAAATGTGTGATTGAGAATCTGAATCCAAGAGCGTGGAGACTGGTTTTCGTGGTTGATCTGAAGAAATGGCGTTGACACCCATCCTTCGACCCGCTTCATTGGTGTCAGGTGGTGTGCCCGACTATGGTTAGTTTTTTTTCTTTTTTTTTTCTTCTAAACTTTTGTAAGTTGTTGGGTTCTTCTTGTTGTTGTATTTTGTGTGGTTTTGAAGTAGGTGTTGGTAATGTGGATTTTGAGGATGATGAGTATTCTTTGTTTATTGTTTGAACTTTGAAGCACTCGATATGCAATGTGGCCCCTACTATATAATGTTGGGTATATCTTTTTGTTTGTTTGTTGGGTGTTGTTGAGAGCAAATAAATTAAAGGAGGGGTACCCTACACGTTGGCCCCTTTTTTAATTTATTTGTTTGTATCTGGTGCTATTATTTACATTTGCAGGTGAATATAAATTTTTCATCAGCCTACAAATTTATCATGGGGGTAAATTAATATTCCATCCTGAAGCTAAGTATAGAGAGTGTATGGAAAGTGTGTTTGACTTTGTTGATAAGGACACTTTTTTAGTGCTAGTACTTGACAAGTGTTGTGAACAGTTGGGCTATTTGGGTAGAAAAAATACTTTAGAAACGATATGTAAAAAAAGTTTAGAGCATTATGCTTTAAAACAGACCTTTTTCAACTTATAGATGGCCATGAGGGTGAGATTAGGGTATACTTTGAAGCAGTTAGAAGTCCCACAGTTGCTGCTGAAATTCAGGGGGGTGATAAGGGTGATAAGGGTTTATTGATTATCTTTCGATGATTGAACCGAATCAAATAATCGATTTTTTAAATATTATATTAAATAAAATATATTATTATATATTATATTATATTATATTTATATATTATTATAGATATAGATAGACTGATAGTCAGAGAAAGAAAAGAAAGAAGAAAGAAACGCAAAAGCAGAACAGAAACACAAAAACTGAAAAAAGAGAGAACTGAGAAGAGAAACGGCAACGCGCGCGACAGACCTCCTCCACTCTCCAGCCGGCGACAGAGCTCTCTCCACTAGTCTTCGCCATCAGGTAGGTACTTTTCTCTCTTACAAAGAAAAGAAAATTCAAAAAATTTGACTTACAAGTTTTGCTTTGAAGGCGTTACATGAAATGCCTAATAGAATTTTTTTTTTTACTTTTTTTTTGTTTGATTCATTGATTGTATGCTTGAACTTGTATTAAAGTGATTTTACACTGTTAGATTTGCATGTACTGAGGTTGAAGTGATTTTACAATTTTTGAGGTAATTAGAACCACTTTCTTATGATTGAAATTTTACACGAAGCATAAGAGAAAGAAAACTGACAACCTCTGAATTGGTTTGCCATTTTATTGTCCTGATAGAAAAGCATTTAGGCCTTTTTTCGACGCATTTGCTATTTATTCAATCTCGAACTCTTATCTTCAGATGGATGTAATACTTGCAGTGTGAGGCCAAATCTGCAGCAACTTGTTGCTTTATCTATACATTATAGTACATTATTATTTCTAAAGCCTGGTAAATTTTTAGGCTACCGGTTTTCATCTTGATACCTGACTCATAGTGAACGCCACCATGTCAGATGCTGGTTTTCTGGTACATACCAAGTTTGCTTCTTGCTCCGTTGTTTTCTCTCTTTTTCGTTCCTATCTAGTGTGGTGGTCTTTTCAAGCATAGAAAATTAGCTTCTGAAAGTCAGTGTTCAAATTTCATGGCAAAAGATTTTGTTCTGAATATAGTTCTACAAGCCTATTGCAGCACTTTAGTTCTGGTCAATTTTGTTTGCCATTTGCTTGAGCACTTTAGTTTTGGTCAATTTTGTTAGCTTTCATTTTGTTCTTCATGCTTGATGTATTTGTTTGACGTTCTAATCACATTGTTACTTTTTATTTGTTATTTGTAGTGTATTCAAATTTGAAATGGAAAGAGAAACATTGGAGGATGAAATGAGATTGGAAAATGAAGGGATTTCAGACACACCTCCACAACCACAAGATTTACAATCACAAAGGCCAAAGAGGAAAGAAACGTGTAAAAGATCAAGAATCTGGGACCACTTCAATTCTTACACTGATAGCGAGGGAAAGCCTAGAGCTAAATGTAAGTATTGCGAACGAAATTATGATGCTGATCCATCTAGAATGGTACTTCTATGATGAATAATTACCTGAAAGCATGCAAAAAAAACCCACATAACGCTGTTGTTGCATCAAATCAAACAATAACTAATTTTTGTCAGAGTATAACTGGGGATGCTAATGATGGAGAAGCTTCTTCTCATTCGAAATTTGATCAAGAAGCTATTAGGCAAGTCTTAGCTCGCATGGTCATCATCGATGAATTGCCATTTAAATTTGTGGAAAATAAGGGATTTAGGCAATTTATATATCTTGCACTTCCACAGTTTATTGTCCCGTCTAGAATCACTATAACCAGAAATTGTTATAAGTTATTCTTCGATGAAAAAAGAAAGACTGATGAATTATTTTAAGTCTTCCGGACAAAGAGTTTTCTTAACAACGGACACATGGATTTCTGATCAGAAACTCACCTATATGTGTTTGACTGCCATTACATTGATTTTGACTAGAAAATGCATAAGGTCATTCTTAATTTCATTTCATGTCCTACTCATAGAGGTGATGATGTGGGTTTGTTGATTGGAAAATATATGTTGGATTGGGGTATTGATAAAGTTTTTGCTGTAACTGTGGACAATGCTTCTTCTAACGATACAACTGCTACTTATTTGAGAAGAAGGTTTGTTAATTGGGGGACTGCCATACTTGATGGAAAATATTTGCATATGAGATGTGTGACTCATATTATTAATCTTATTTTCAAGAATGGTTTGAAAGAATTGAATGATTCCATTGAGCATATACGAAAAGTTGTTAGGTATGTTCGTTAATCACTAGCTAGGACAAAAAAAATTTAATGATTATACTGTTGAGGAGAAGGTTCAAAGCAAAACAGTATTGTGCTTAGATGTACCTACAAGATGGAATTCAGTTTATACGATACTAGATACTACTTTAATTTTTCAAGGTGCGTTTGATAGATATGAAACATATGATGCTGATTTTCGTAATGATTTCATGCTTGGTGGGTGTTATGGTAAGATTAGATTGCCTTTGAAAGATGATTGGGTTATGATTTGCAAAATTTGTGAAGGTGTTGTGATTCTTTTATGATCTAACCAATTGAGTTTTTGGGTCTTTATGTGTGACATCTAATACTTTTTTGGATGAAAGAAGTGATGTTGATGATTTGTTGAACGAGTGGCTTATGAGTGATGATGGTTATTTGGTAGACATGGCACGACAAATGAAGTACAAACTTGATAAGTACTGGGGAAATGTTGAAAAGATGAACATGATGTTATATGTTGCTTTTATACTTGATCCTCCTTATAAGTTCTCCTATCTCCAATATTTTTTAAGAATATGCATGGGCCAAAAGTAGGAGAGAAAATGGAAATTTGGCCAAATCTGCTTTGTATGATGTATTTGAAGAATACAAAAAAAATATATTCTTCTACAAAATCACGCCCTTCTTCTACCACTTCATCTGGTGAATTAGGTCAGACTGAGGATCAAGATATGATAGTGAACAAAGGGCTATTAGAGACAAGAGAAAGAAATGAAAATAAATGATGTTTGAGATTGGAGGTAGGCATAGGTTAGAATTGAATAGTTATTTGAACGAGGAAAAATTAAGACAGATGAATCTCCGAGCTTTAACATCACTGAATGGTGGAAATTGCATACGTCAATATTTCCCATCTTAGCAAAAATTGGCACGAGATGTGTTAGCTATGCCTATATCTATCGTTGCATCGGAGTCCGCTTTCAGTACCGGAGGTCGCATAATTGATGATTTTAGAGCTTTATTGACTCCAAAGATGGCACAATCTCTAATTTGTTGGCAAGATTGGCTACGTCGCGCTCCATTCAAACCAATTGAAGAAGACTATGACGCCATTGACAAAATTGTAAAAGGTATAGTTTAATTTTATACTTATTGCAAATATTAGTTCATTGACATATATTTTTCAGTTATTATTTTATTAATGATGAGTAATCTTATAATTCTTGTAGATGCTGGATCAAATATTAACCCAGAGTCAACCATCATCGGGTTGTGATGTTGTGTATCGCGTAAGTCGTAAGTAGTGTTTTTTTTCATGCACTTTTATAGTTTTACTTTTATTCGTCGTTTGTTTTATAATTTTTTTTTTTGTTTTGTTTCTTAGGTGCAAGTTGAATAGTTAATGATCGATGACTCAATACTCAATTGCGGAACTTTAATTCGCTATATGTACTATTTGGAATCTTGGATACTGAATATTGTAGTGGTGCACTTGTGACTTGTAATATTAAATTTGAATTTAATTTAAATAATATTTTGTTACTTGTATTTTTGGATAAAATTAAAAAATATCAAAATTATTTATATATATTATTTTTAAAAAAATGGTTTTTTGGTTTTTTTAATCGAAAAATCGAACTTTTTCGGTTTTCGATTTCGGTTCGATTTTCGATTCTTAAAACCCCCAACCCAAATTTTCAGTAACCAATCGAAAAAATACGTTTCGATTCGGTTGGATGAACCTAAATGAACAACCCTACTTTTATGTGTTCAGTAGAACGTGATTTAACACTGGGGATTAATTAAAAAGTTAAGTTGTAAGTACTGTTAAATTGTCTTGTGTTAAAGTTGACTCCTTTTAAGTGAATTTGAATTTGGTAAATAAATCATTGAGGATTATGGACATGCATTGTATCTACATGTTCTAGAGCAAATATCTACATTCAAATGTCTTGCATTTACAATTAAGAAGTGTGATGCTATGCTTAGTTGTTTCTTCTATGTTGTTAGATTTTCAAGTATTCAAGTGGACCTGAAGTGGTAGATTTTGACAATTTTGTTTGAAAAGTGAAAATGATCTTCTGTATTATTCATCTTATTGTCCATTCTGCCTCGACTCGTTTTCTCGAGTTTTAATTTCTTTTTCATTCATTTGATGGGTAATTGGTATTTAGGGAAAATTATTATTTTATTACACCAAGTATGCCTAATTTTAATTTTAGTCCGATGACGATGTTCATTTTTACTTAGGTCCAGTAATTTACGAAATTGCTTACTTTTAGTCATTTGTCAGATTTTTGGATAATTTTACCCCTATAAGTGCATATGGACTAAAACTGCCTTTCAAAATTGCATAGGGGTAAAATTATCCGAAAATCTGCCAAAGGACTAAAAGTAAGCAATTTCGTAAGTTATTGAACCTAAATAAAAATAAACATAATTATCGAATTAAAATTAAAATTAGACATACTTAACGGACTAAAATAATACTTTTCCCTATTATTTATGTGAGGCAATGAGATTCAAATTGGGTATTCGATATTGTTTAGCAGGATCCGGTGATGTGATCTTGAGGTTGGATCTTCTCTCTCTCTCCTTTTTCTTTCTTAATGTTAAAGATTGAGTAAAAATTTAATCACATCTTCCCCTACCTTTTTCTGGTGGCCTGTGGATAATGAGCACGACTGTGGTAGCTAAGTAACATTTGAACTGCATCAGCCCCGTAATGAAAGCCCGTCCCGTTCGTCTGTGATTCAGATTTTTTGGAAAATGTATGCAATTTTCTGAAAATTGTTAAGTAATATAAAATTTTTATGCAATTGTTTGAAAAATATATATGTATTTTTATGGAATCTATATGTAATTTATATGTAAGTACGTTTTGAAAATTAAAAAAATAGAAAAAATTTCTAGTCTCATTTTATGATAATGCTGGGATTTAGTGTACACTATAAGTATTGGATTTACCATAATGAATTAATAACATAATAATTACAATAATCCTAAAAATGAGGCTAATATGAAATAATAATAACATTATTTACAAAAATACTTAATTTTTTGGTGTATAGATAATATGTCTAATGTTACGATTCCACTACCATGTGGTCGTGGACGTGGCCGGGGCCTTGGCCCGCCAGTGCCATCGGTGCCGTCTGATGCTTCCCATGTTGGGGAAGCAACATATCGACCACTCCCACCACCCGACATTGCCTTGCTGTCATTCGCCGCGCAAATCCCAAATGAGGGTGAACCATTTGTTACAGGCAACCCCCCGCCACGAGGAGACAGAATAGCCATCTGATCTACCAGCGGTTGATCCTGCCCGTCTGTGGGTTGTTCCTACACCACCACCACCACCACCAGTCGTCCCCGCACCATCAGCCCGCCAGCATATTACCCTCGATGATGCAAGGTAATTTTATTTATTATTAATATAGGTACTTATTATTATTTTTTAATATTATTTTATCTTCAAAATATCTAATTAAATTGTCCCTTCAGGTCTGGTAGAAAATTCCACAAGCTCATCAATGCAGTCGTGCGGGGGCAATTTCCATACCCTTGGGGATGTTTGAGGCAGGTGTTGCCAGAGCACCAACAGTTCTAGTTCGAAAGCATAAAGGTTCGTAATTTTTTTACTTAAAATAAGTTATTATCTTAAAGCTACATTGTTACATGAATTTCACTAATGTATTTTCTTAATTTGTTATTTTGTAGATGACCTACTGATGGGATTGTGACGATGAATTCATATTTTGGTTCTTCCACATATAGGCTGAAAAATACATCCGAAAAAAGTTCGCCGTAGCTTGGAGGGAGTTGGTGAGGCCACTTTGATTGCCCAAGGAAGTTTGGCTCTAGCTCCAAGTGTACTGAGCCAGCGCGACTTCCAGGAGGAATCCACGAAGAATAAGGCCAACAAGGCGACGAACCCTATGACGTCATCCTCTGTGTACTGCGGGCGATCCTCCTCTATCGGGATGAACAAGAAAAAGTTGGTAAGTATTTTTAAATATTTTTTAAGTTTTATCATTATTTTACAAATATTGTGCTAACTATTTTGATTTTTTATAGGAGGCAAAGCTTCGTCGGCTGCCCAAGCAACTAGAGCTGTTTGCCAGATGTTATAAGAAGAAGGCGAACAGCGGTTGGAGCGGCTAGAGGAGAGCTGAGGTAGTAGTAAGTATATTACAAATTTTACTATTATTTTTTTATTGATATTGGACTTAATTTCTAAAAAAATTGTTTGTTTTGCAGGAGACGTTCCAGAAGATGATGGAGGAACATCAGCCTCAACCAACGCCCAAATATATCATAAACATACAATTACAAAGACTGTGCCTAAATATATCCCCTTCATAAATATAATGAGTTCCAAAATGCTGTCAATAGTATTACAAAAACCGTTCCAACTACATTTCATAAAAGTATTTCTAAATTACCAAGACCATTCCTAAATGTATGCCAAGTACAATCTCTAATTCATAAGGATACAGTTCTTAAGACCATGCCTAAATATATCCCCATTTTAAATACCATGAGTCCAAAACTCTTTCACAAGTATTACTAGGACAGTTCTTAAATTCAGACTGAATAATTTCATCGAACATTGCAATACACGTGTTCATTACTAGTAATAAAATTAAAAGTACTAAAATATTTATGTACTTCTATCATTAAATTAAACAAATTAAATTTTATAAATAATCAATTAATAAAAATATTTAATTTATTATTATCATATATCAATTTTAAAAAGTATTTAAATTATTGTGATCATATATCCAATTCATATTAATTTCTATTTGCAACTTTTTGAATTATCTTATGAGATTTAATAAAAAAAATTAATTTCAATTTATTATTAAACTTAAGGTACTTTCTTCTTAAAACTTTTTTATGGTAAGTTCAATTTTACTAAATTACGATTGTTTTGCGAGTTAATTATTTATGAACATATATAACAAAGGATACACACTCACTTTATTTAGTAATTTATTTTCATCTTTTTTCTTTCTGGTTTTATCTTTTTCAATTTAATTTAAACAAGGAAAGTAGAAACAATAAATATCTTATAAAATATTGAAAATATTAAACAATTAAAATTCTCTTAACCAATATTTATAAAATTATGCTAAATGTACCCCAGAAATAAAATTTTGACATAACACTCACCAATATATTCTGAATTAACTATCTTTTATTCTTGTTTGACATCTCAGATTCAATATTAAAAACAAAATATTTTTATATTATATTTCTTAAAATAATAATGTGACGTCATTAATTTTTTAAAAATTTCCTTCTAGATATAACAACAAAAACTAAATTAATCAACTCATACTTAATTTCATTTATACGTTTTCTTTTTTTATTTTGGATACGTTGAAACAAAAGAGTATCGCTTTTGACATTAAACAATGAGACAACATTAAGTCATAAACAGTTAAGCAAAATAATGAAACTTTATTAAGAAAGAGTCAATTCAAACATGACGGTTGATTCATCGCCACACATGATGTCGCCCTCCAACAATCTTGGAGTTCAGTGAAACGCGGGCCCGCATTCTTGTGTGTCCCTTGTGCAAAACCGTTGTTCTACACAAACTAGAAAATAATTTCCCTTCTTTATCTATTCTTGTGATTAATAAGTTCTTTTTTGTGGCTTTTTACCTCGAGCTACAAAGAGTTTCTTGGTTCTTGGCATACAAAACTTCTTCTTCTGATGGTGGTTTCTCCTTTCCATTTATCTGCAACCGCATAGTATCATTCAACAAACCTACAAATTTCTTGATTTTCTCCTGAAAATCTCAAGAAACTTTTGAAGGGTTTGATATATTAACATTGCGTATTTGCAGATAAGTTTTCTCATTTTTCCATCATATTATCATAATCTTCTCATTGTTTCTTAGAGGAAAGAGGCTCGAAAGAATCAAGTTTATATCCTGACCTTCGTTTCTGTATAACTCTTGAAATATTTGGGATTTACAGGAAGAAGATTCTGTATTTTGCTTTGGATTCTTCTTTTTTTTTTTCATTTCTTGGTGGTTTGGTTAGAAATTTTCTGGGATTCTGGTGAACTTTTATATCTGGGCTTTTTGAGTAAGGTTTGGATCAATTTTTAGTTATTATTGTTGCTTTTTGGGATGTGCATTGGGGTAGATCGTGCTGGTTTTGGTTTTTGGATTGTGGATTAGCTTGAATTTGATTTGTAAAGTTCTATATTTTTCTCCGATTTATTGGATTGATATACTTGTTGAGTGTGGTATTTGGATCTAATTATTAGGCCTAGTAATAGGTTGAAGGCGATAGCATAGAAGTTGGTTGTTTGAGATCAAGTTTTTGGTAGTTTATTGATATCTTGGTATGAGCATGGGGAGACAAACTGGGAAGGAGAAGACCAACTATGGAGATAAATGGCGTGAGCTGAATTTGAAACAAATCAGAGCCAGCGGAAATAGCCTGCATGCTCATGATCATGACACGGCCATGTTCATCTCAATGTCCCAAGAACTGAAGGAAGAGGGTAATAGGTTGTTTCAAAGGAGGGACTACGAAGGTGCCTTGTTGAAGTACGATAAATCCATAAAATTACTTCCAAGGAACCATGTAGATATAGCATATGTGAGGAGTAATATGGCTGAATGTTACATGCAGTTGGGTATACACGAGTATCCAAGTGCAATCAACGAGTGTAATTTGGCCCTTGAAGTCTCGCCGAAATACAGTAAAGCTCTCTTGAAAAGAGCTAGATGTTATGAGGCGTTGAAGAGGCTTGATTTTGCGCTTAGAGACGTCAGACTAGTACTGAAGATGGAACCGAATAATCTCATGGCGACTGAAATAGAGCAAAGGTTGAAGAAAACGTACGAGAGACTAGGCTCCAGGTTTAGTGAGATTTCTGTGGATTTGGTTCCATTGCCCGACTACGTAGAGCCAGTTGTTTCACCTAAAAGCAAAGGAACCAAGGACATGGGAAAGAAAAAGAGAAGCATAAGCCTATTTGATGGGAGGACAGGGGGATATTACGAAGGGACAGGAAGTTATGTGAATGAAATGAAAGGAAAGCCGGCAGAACTAAAAACTGGTGCTGGAGTTGGGATGAGGATGTTTCATGATGTGATTGAGGAAAAGAACACTGAAGACAAATTGGTGGTAGAGGAAGAAAAAGTTAGTAATGGTACTGCCGAAGAGCCAAAAAGAACGGTGAAATTAGTGTTTGGAGAAGACATAAGGTGGGCACAGGTTCCTGTTAACTGCGATGTTTTGAAACTGAGGGAAGTCATATTTGCTCGGTTTCCAAACTCAAAAGCCGTTCTTGTTAAGTATAAGGATCGAGAAGGTGATTTGGTCACAATCACGACAACTGAAGAACTGAGGTGGGCTGAAGCATCTACAGAACTTGGTTCTGTCAAGCTGTATGTTTTTGAAGTTAGCCCAGAGCAAGATCCACTCTTCCCAAAGGTTAAAAAGAACAGGCTTGACACGAGACATGTTACTGAAAATGAAAATGTCGACAGAGGAAAGGAAATACAGTGTGAACCGACTTGTATCAATGATTGGATCATTCATTTTGCTAAAGTTTTCAAGAACTACGTGGGGTTTGACATCGATGCTTATATAGATCTCCGTGAAGTGGGAATGAAACTCTATTTGGAAGCTATGGAAGAGACGGTCACTAGTGAAGAGGCTCAAGACCTTTTTGGTATTGCTGCTGATAAGTTCCAGGAACTGGCAGCTTTAGCTTTGTTTGATTGGGGGAATGTTCACATCTCAAGGGCAAGAAAACGGGTGTATTTTACGGAAGATTCTTCTCGAGAATCTGTGCTTGAACAAATCAAATGTTCTTATGACTGGGCGCAGAAAGAGTTCACTAAAGCAGGACAAAGATATGAAGAGGCTCTAAGAATGAAGTCAAATTTCTATGAAGCAGTTGTAGCTCTTGGACAGCAACAGTTTGAACGGGCAAAACTCTCTTGGTATTACGCAATTGGCACTGGGGTTGATCTTGAATCATGGCCTTCAGGAGAAGTTCTTATGCTTTACAACAGTGCAGAGGAAAACATGGAAAGGGGAATTCAAATGTGGGAAGATCTAGAAGAGCACCGTCTTAGTCAGCTATCCCAGCCAAATAGAATTGAAATTCTACTGCAGAAAATGAAACTCGATAACTTGTTCAAAGACATATCTGTAGATGAAGCCGAAGAACAGGCAACAAATATTCGGTCTCAGATATATGTACTATGGGGTACTATGCTGTATGAAAGATCTGTAATGGAATTCAAACTAGGACTTCCTGTGTGGCAAGAATGTTTGGAGGTCGCTGTCGAAAAATTTGAACTTGCTGGAGCTTCTGAAACTGATATTGCTGTTATGATAAAGAATCATTGTTCCAATAACACGGGATTGGAAGGTAATCCACAAACATAGCATCTCAAAGTTCTTTGATTTCGTGAACGAAAAATTATTTAGTTGATTACGTACTTCTGACCTTTTAACATGCTTCCAGGTTTAGGATTCAATATCGATGAGATTGTACAGGCGTGGAACGAGATGTATGAAGCAAAAAAGTGGGAAGGACACATTTCTTCTTTCCGTTTGGAACCACTACTTCGCAGACGAGTTTCAAAAATTTATTATGCCCTCCAGCGTGTATAAATGCTTTATGTTTTATGCATTACAGAGGGAACAAAAGTACTGAATGGAGGTTCCAACTTATGTCGCAAGCTTCTGTGCTTATTGCATCCTTGGAGAGTAAGATATCGTTTTCAGTCGTATTTTTTCTGTTTTATGGAAAACTTAAGACTAGAAGAAACTCACAGCTAATAACAAAATGCTTTTGAAAAACTCTATTTCCTCATGTAACCATCTTTATTCATATCAAGACCTCTCCTGAAAAGACGCATCAACGTCTAATTCTCTATATGTTCTCATATTCTACAAACATGTCCTTCTTGATAATATGCCTTTCGTGTATATGTCCTCATATGACATTCAAAGCTTTAGCTACCACGGCGATTAGCTAATTATAATGACTGCTTATATTCTACTCACAATATTAAGCTTATCATTGTTGATCATTACTCGCTAAGTTTATGTGAAATAGATCCGATATGCAGAATTCAGTGTTACAATCAACTTCCGGTGACCGTGATGAAAATGTTCATTCGGCGGGTGTGGCAGCCTGCACGTTACCTAACGACAGTGGGAACGCAATCAGCCATACGGCCCTTCCAGTTTTTCAGTTCTGGGGGACCAAGTTGGAGTTGCAGAAAATCATTTTTGATAATTTCTGCTTCATTGTTATCACCTTCTCTTGGTAGTTTATTTATTTATATATATCTATATGTAAGAGCATTCATTAAGATTGATTTTGTGATATTATAGCCTTTTGTTTTATGTTTCTCTTTAGGAAGTTTTTTCTTTGTGAAGCTTAAAAGCTGTAATTTCTTTTGTTGTCTGTTTCAATGTTCATAAATGGATGGAAGTGGTTTTAGTCATCCTAACAGAAGTATTTTCTGTTTGAAGTGAACAGATGCAATTGTTTTTCAGTTTATTTCATGTGCTACAGCTCTCAAAAGTGACATTTCTCTTGATGAACGAATGGTGAAATGACTTCATTGATACTATATTTGGATTGATAAATTTGTGTTTGAGCGAAAAATCTCAAATGATTTTATTTTACAAAAATTTGCAATCTGCTAAATATTTAGTAAATTTTGGGCCTTGTTTACTTGGCCGGTTTGAATCGACTATCCACCCAAATCTGCCACAGTAGGCCATTTACTTGCCAAAGGACCACCCAACTTATAGTCAGGCCAACCTAATCTTAAAACACAAAGAAGGAGCGGATTTAAAACCCATAGGACCCACGTGAGTTTGGACAAATTGTGTGTTTGAATTTTGGAAAAATTATAATTTTACTTCCGTAATTTAAGGATGGTGGCATTTTTTATTCTGTACGAATTGATTTTCGTATTTAGTCTTGTAACTTCATAATTTTGGCAATTTTAGCCTTTTTGTAGCTAATTTGACAAAAAAAATTGCATGTGACTTGTATATAACTTTATTAAATTGCAAATTTAGTTCTATAAATCAATTCGTGTAGGACAAAAAATGTTAACTTTTCTAAGTTACAGCACTAAAAATGTCACTTCTCACAGGATCGATCCAACGGCATTTGAACAAAACGATCTTCATGTTTGGAATAAGTGGGTAATCCAACTGAATTATCTATTCGAGAATCCATAGAAGTCACTACCCATGTCTGTATATAATGAGCTTTTGACACATCCCACAGTTCATAGTTGGTTTGCTTACGCTGTGACGTTCAATTTGAAAATTGTAACTATTCACAAAGTAACACTGCAATGTTGTGACCTCAACTGTAGGACCCCAATAATGCAACTTCAACAGCTTGTTGTTCGTCTAATTTAATTTAGATTTCACCTATATTAGTCATATTAGAGAAACCATATATGGACAATGACAGATGTGACACAATTCATCAGGCACAATTTATCCTCAATATTGGAGTCCTCCGAATAGTGGTGCTCGTAAAGTTCATTCAGAAAGGACTTGTATATAAAAAAAATTGAATACATATCAATACATAGGTTAAAACTCTAAAATAAGAATATGAATAAACTAGCAGTATCTTCACACTTACTTATAGTATGGCGTGATTACTTCACAATTGCACAAGATGTACATCTCAATTATGTGACGCTCTGAGCCGCTGAGCCACCTCTTGTTTGAGGCACCACTTGCTCGGCCAGGGTGATTGAAAATAGACCGTTGGATAGGAGTATCATTTGTACAGAGGTCGTCATTTCTACGGGGCTTGTTTCATTTGCAAAGAATCTGCGGCTCAAAGTAGTGAGAAATGAATGATCGATTTTTTCTACAAGGTAAGCCTCTATAATTGACTCATCGATGTGTGTTTTGTATTTCACATTCATTTTCATGTCTCTATAAAATCTAAATGGATGAATATTTATTACGAAATATATGATACTAGAACTATTTTAAAAAATCATAATAACTCGTGTACTTACCTCTCAAATATGTACACATCCACCAGTATTGCGTGGGCCCTCTCACACGCGCTTCATATGTCAGGTGAACAATTAGGTGCTCCATTGAGTCAAAAAAAGATGGCAGGAATATTTTTTCGAGGTTTCACAAGATGGTCGCTGAAACTACCTTCCAATTCTTGTACCTTGTTGACATATTGTGTCATCGAACATAAAATTTAGAATAGAAGGTTGACCTCTGTTAACGCATTCCACACAAACTCAGAAATATTTCACGAAAGGCAATCGAGATTAATTTTTGTATGAATACTTGACAATTATGTTTCTTCATACTGTGCATCCTCAGTTCCTTCCTATCGACACAACGGGCCAAATTAAATACGTAACCATCAGGAAACATAAGATGACTAATTCAGTCACATATCCTCCTCTACTGCTCCTTAGTCAGGGTATATATGGCTTTGGGCATCACGTTCGGCCTTCTTTTATCCACCTCAAGCTCTAGTCGATTACATATGATCTTCAGGCTCTTCCATGCATTCAGATTGTCCTTCGTTTATCCTTTTATGTCTATTGCGGTATTGAATATATTGTCAAACACATTCTTCTCAATGAGCATATTAGATGCGTCCCCCAGTACTCGAGCTCCGAGAAGATACTTTTCTTTGTCCATTTATGCTCGATACTGTAGTGTGGGAGTGACAACAGTACTTCAACTGCCGGACTAAAGTTTTCAACCCAATCGCGGATCTGTTCTCTCGTCAATCTTGGACGTTTAACCTTTCTTTCTACTCGGTTCTTAGTGAATGCTTACTTGTTCCTGCAGTACAAATGGTCTTAGGGTAGGAACTATCTGTAGCAGTTAAAGTAGCACGCCTTCTTACCGTTCTTGAAATAGAATGCACGTATGTCTTCCATACAAATTGGACACTCAATTACAACAGTGGTACTCCATCCAGACGCTATTCTATAGGCGGGTAGGTCGTTCACGATCCACATCAACGCGGTGCGCATCGTGAATGTCTCGTTCTTTGCATTGTTCTTGTATCAGTACACTCACATGCCACAAATTCGGCAACTCTTCAATCAGCATATATAGGTAAACATGATGAGACGTTTCAGATTCGAAGGGCCAAAGATCACCATTATCAGGAATATAATGCTAGCTATATAATGCGCCAACATGAATACGCCAACATGAATGCGTCAACATGAATACGGTGTAAATATAATGCGCCAACATGAATACGTATGGTCATACTACCCCTGCGGTGCGAACCCATTCGTGCATAAATCCAGTGTAACATTACAGGGCTCTGCTGCAAAATCGATATATGTTCGGTTAAAATGCCTTTATGCCTCTGTATCAGATGGATGGCACTTGGATCCCTCCTCCGTCTGATGGTTGGCATGCCACATCATTTGTTCAACAATCGCTTCTGAAGTATACAACCTTTGTAGGAGAGGGGTAAGCAGCAGGTACCTAAGAATGGCATACGGGGTCTTCTTTCGGTTAGGATTTCGCTCCCTCGTTGGCTTGTACTTAGCTTCTCCATAAAACTTGCAGTGGTTTAGATTAATGTCGTTATTCCAAAACAACATGCAACCATTCTAACAGGCATTAATCTTCTCAACAGGTAAACTCAAGTCTCTTATCAACTTCTTTGTATTATAGTAATGGAGGGGTAGGGTGGCACTAAGAAATATGGCCCTTGACTTTGATATTCACGAACTTAGCCATAGATGTCAATTGAGATTGGGTGCAACTGTTCCACAACGACTGCTCAGTAGCATGCACTACATTATGAAATCGATCTACCAGCGTAGACACATAATCACAAGGGCCCCCGCCGTATTATGAATTAGGCCCGGCATCAATAGGATATGACCTCGTACCATCATTAGGTGCACCATTCTGGTTATAATTAGACCAGAAATTCAGCTCGAAGGCATAAAAAACTATCCTCTACGTCCAATCTATCTGCGTAGTATCATCCTAGTACGTACTAGTACACTGCTCTTCATGAGAAGAGGGAATGTGCTCTTATTGCAAAGGGGGCACGATGACGGCCTCAATATACTCTTGCACCCTCTCCTCGCCATGAGAATTCCAATTATGATACTTCAGCATAAAACCTTTCATATACAAGTCAAAATTTACCTCGTCTAGAATTTTGAAAACTTTGTTTTTGTACTTAATAAGGACACTTCATTTTCTCACTGTCCTTATATGCATGTTGAGTCTTGGCTCATTCTATAACGCACTAACACCATTCTCAAACTTTGGAGTAAAACCCACCCTCCTCAGCAGGTTTTTCGCATACACCCATCTCCTCAACTGTCTTAATATGAGTGAGTCCTACACACACATACTTATATCAAGACAATATTAAATTTAATTGATAAAAATACAATAAATATAATCAATTGACAACTAAACGGTTAAAACTATTACCTAATCAAAATAATTTCAAAAATCAAAAAAAGTTCGAGAGAGATTGATGAACGAGAATGTAAAAATATTAGTGGATAGTCAAAGATTAAAAGAATTCAAGAGAGATTGAGGAAACAAAGAGAATATAAGGAGAATGGAAGAAGATAATGAGATTAAATAGAAAGAGAAGAACATATATATATATATATATATATATATATATGGAAAACTGGAACGATTTTTGGAACGGTTCCTGCCACATATAAATAGCCATTAAAAATAGCTGTTAGTGTACAAGTTGTAACCATCGTAGGACCACATATAGGAATGGTTTCTATCTGTTAAATTATAGCCATTATACTATCTTTGGAATGATTTTAGTAATACAATATTTAATAATAATTCAAAATCGTTCCAACATGTATCACATTTAGATACGATCCTTGTAACACATTCCGTTTAAAATAAAACTCATACTAGGAGCAATTGTTCCTCATTATGGAATAGATTTACCAACTATCATTTTTGAGACATCAATTGTCTTATATATAGGAACGGTCTAGGCAAGACCGTCCCTAACTTTAATAACATGTTCCAAAATGAGTTCCAATTATTTACTGTTATAGGTTTGGAGCGATTTTATGAACACTACTTGTGACACTTGTTTTGGAACACTTGTGGTAATGGTCCGGCCATGCCAAAACCAAAAAACATAAAAAAGGAGGATCATGACGTCATTGGCCAATTCTCGTTCCTCATGAGTGCCAATAATAATTTCAATGTAGAACGGGCTTTGGCACGGTCGTCCAATCCATACCAAATTCCGCTTTTTTTTGTAGTTTAAATCTGTTCTAAATTTGCAACAAATTTATTTAACCTGTTACAAAGTTTTGGGCAAAATCGTGTTTTGGTACCATTAAAAAAGGTAAGTTTTGTTTTTGGTATCACAAATTTTGCAAGTTCAGATTTTTGGTACCATTAAACCAAAAAATAAATATTTTTGGTACCAACTTAACAGCAGAGCCCATGTGCCGTGCACATGGGCCTTAACGGCCGTCAAATCCCGTTAAATCACGTGCCCAATGTCTGTTGACCTCTAAAGACCAAAAAAACTGGCAAAACTGCAGAACCCTCTTTCACACCTCCAAAGAAGAAATTTCCCCCTTTTGAAAATCCTAACCTCAAAATAGAAGCTAAATACGAAAATTAAGCCAAATGTGTGATTGAGAATCTGAATTCGAGAGCGAGGAGACTGGTGTTCATAGTTGATTCGAAGAAATGGCATTGACGCCCATCCTTCGACCCGATTCAGGTGTCAGATGGTGTGCCCGATTATGGTGAGTTTTATTTCTTCTTCTAAACTTTTGTAGTTAGATTAGGTAATAGTTACTTTTGTCTCTAAAGTAGGATTTTTTGGAGTCCAACTGAAATCAATTGTACCATTGGCTTTAGGAGAAGAGTTCTGCATTTTGATTTCATGGCGTCTTTTATAATTTTTCTTGATTAGTATTAAATCAGTTCACATTGAAGATCTGCATCATTAGCTGTTAGATTTGTCATGTCATGTTTTCAAGCTTCGTCTAAACTCGTTAGTACTAAAAACTTCTTGAGGTTCTTACTTACATCTTGGACATTGTTCTATCACCCCCTATGTCCCCTTTGCCTTTGGTATCTTCTGCAACATAAAGCATTTTATACGTTAGACCCAACGGTTTAGCATATTTTAGTTCTCTGTATAAAAAGATGAATTTGAAAAATTGAATTCCCTGTACCTTATTTGGGATTTGGATATCTATCTAAGAAAACAACTAGGTACTTCATAGGCTACCAATGCCTGGTATCGTTTTTATGCTTTATAGAAATTATAAGTCTTTGTCCTGTTAGGGAGGCATATATTTGTCTACTGCTGCTTGCAGTTTTTATGATGTATAATTTGCTGAAATTTTAAAGCTAAACTATACTACAAAATGAAAGATTGTTCTTATACTGGCTTGTCCTGAAAGAAATATAGGTGTGATCTTTGATATCTATCATACTTGTCCTCCCCAAGGACTTCGTTGAACTACCAAATTGTGACAAAAGAGGCAAATTGCACCCAGTTTTGATATTTCACGTACTTTGCTTGATTGTATTAGCTCTGTACGCTCCAAATGTGGAAGTGCAGAAGTAAAGTTTAGAATATACTGATGTCTTAAGTACTTCTTTGGAATTTTTTATCTTATGTTTAAGTATTTCAATTTGTTATATTATTTCTGAAATGGGTTATAATTATAGTACTTCATCCCCAGTATAAATCATATTTTCTTTAATGTAATTTTAGCTATACAACTATTGGATTCTCCTAATTGGTGATGTTACCAAGTTTCATTCGTTTATAGTAGCATGTTAGGCGAGATGTTTTTTGCTTATATTTAAACATGGGAAGTTGAGAATGGAAAATCACGATTTTACTATAGAGGTGATGGTTAAAATTTGTTCGTGGTAACTTCATAAGTAGATCAATTGTGTTTCTTGCCAGATGGCAAATTTGAATTCTGTTCTAATTGTTTAATTGATTTATTTGTGATTGGTGCTATTATTTATATTTGCAGTAAAGATAAATTTCTTATCAGCTTACGAATTTATCATGGGGGTAAATTGATATTCCATCCTGAAGCTGAGATAGAGGGGCTATGAAAACTGTGTTTGACTTTGTTGATAAGGACACTTTTTCAATGCAAGTACTTGACAAGTGTTATGAACTGTTGGGCTATTTGGGTAGGAAAAAATACTTTAGAATCAATATGTTAAAAAAGTTTAGAGCATTATGCTTTGAAACAAATATTTTTCAACTTATAGATGACCATGGGGGTGAGATTAGGGTATACCTTGAAGCAGTTAGATGCCCCATAGTTGCTGCTGAAATTCAGGGGGGTGATAAAAGTAAGAATACTGCAACTGAGGGTGATAAGGGCAAGAACATTATGACCGAGGGTGATAAGGAAAAAAATACTGTGACTGAGGGTGATAAGGAAAAAAATACTGTGATTGAGGGTGATAAGGGAAAAAATACTATGACTGAGAAAGAACTTGTGCAATATAATAGAGACAAAGGGAAGGGTGTGATAATAGAAGAGAGTGGGGATGGTGAGAGGACTGATTGGGTTGATTGGGATAGGGATGACGAAGATATGAGAGACACTGAAGAATGGGTGGCTGATTCTGAAGATGATTTGTTAGATGTAGATGAAAGTGTTGATTATGATGAGGATGATGAGTGTTTTGATGAGAATGTAGAAAAGGATGCAGAATGGGCTGGTATATTGCAAGATGCTTTTGAAGATGAGATATGGTTTGACAGTGATGATCATACCGATGGTAATAGCCCAGATGAATTTTTTAATCGGAAAACCAAAATATTACAAAAAAATTATATAAATAATTTTAGTATTTTTTCAATGTTGTCCAAAAATACCTGTATAAAGTATCAAAAATTAAAAACTAAAATGTACAATGAATATTATTTTATGAATGCAATTCAAAATTTCAAATCAAAAGAACACAATAACAATCCATTCATTCAATCCAAAATTTAAAAAAAAATTAAATTCAAATTTAATAGTACAATATTCAATTTCCAAATAATACATATAGCAAATAAACATCGATGTATCCTTTCAATGACATCATAAGTTCATAACCCGTCACTCGTCAGTTGGGACTTGAGAATCCTGAGAATCTGTCTGATATTGAAGTTCTTCCCTTACAACTAAGAAACAAAACCAAAAAAAAAAAGAAATTTTAAACAAACGACAACTAAAATTATAAAAGTTCATGAAAAGAATTCATATTTACGTGGTACACAACATCATAACCTGCTGATGATTGAATCTACAGCCACATTTGATACATCTATAAGAATAAGATTACTCATCAAAAATAAAATGTGGTTTTAGATGGGACAATAAACTGTGGAATCGCAACAGATATAAATTGCCTAAATTTTTCATTTTCTACAAACTTAAATGACAATTAATCGATAATGATCATACGAGCTAAGGCTTTTTTAACAGCTTCTTGATCAAAGTTCGAATGAGAAGCTTCTCTAAACTCCCCGGTTACACTCTGGTAGAAACTAGCTATTGTTTGATTATCAGCAAGAAAAGTGTTAAGAGAATGCTTTTTGCATGCTTTTAGGTGATTATTCATTGTAGAAGAGTCATTCTTAAATGGATCAGCAACATAAGTTCGTTTGCAATACTTACATCTAGCTCTAGGCTTTCCTCGCTATCAGCATAAGCAATGAAGTAGTCATAGACTTTTGATCGTTTACACGTTTATTTCCTTTTTGGCCTTTGTGATTCTTGTGGAGGTGTGTCTAAAATCTCTTCATCTTCCAATCTCATTTCTCCTTATTCGTTCCTCTCAGGCAAATCGGATGTTTTCCTTTTCCTTTGAATACACTACAAATAATTACACGTTGAGTTGAGTGAGCAATCGTATTAAAAAGCAACAATTCACAAATACACGGTTCAAACTTCAAAGCAACAAAGCAAAGCAAAGAATTCCTTGATAGGCAATTACAAACTTCAAAGTTTATTTTTCTTGTTTATTTGACGAATCTCAAGAAATATATATATATTTTTTGTTTGTCTTCATCTTTTTAGTATTGGATTAACAGATAGCGAACTAGGGAAGAGGGAGATTTGAGGCGAATATATCGGGCTAATATATGTTTGTTTTCCGGCTCAATAATGTTGCTACATGAAGACTAGTTTGCTAATTGTGGTTTCTTCAATGCATATAACAATACACAATACACGAAAAAGCAAAGTTCATCTTCAATTCATATAACAATACGTCATTTGTCATTCCCACAACAGTGATACCAAAGACCAAGCACGAGAACGACTTTGGAAGCTGCTGATGGTGTTGTCGCCTGTTGCACTCTACACATGAATGACCAACAACAGATGAGCAGAAATCTACTCAATCTTCACAAATGAATCGTGTCTTGATCCTGAGAGTGACAGAAAGGGCAACAATAATTACCATCTCGAATTCACTTCAGAAGGTTAGTAGAAGTATGGCTAGCATTCAAGCTTAGTTTCCAACAAAATAGACGTACCTTACTGCAAAATATTTATGGCCCAAACCAAAAATTGCCTGGGCTCATAAACAAACTGGACGGCTAAATCACTAATGGCCCAATGGGCCATCTAACCCACCAGGTTCAACCCGTCTACTGTCCTATTAATACCCTCTCTCTCTTTTGCTCGTCACAATCCTAACCCTAATTTCCCTCACCCCTACACCGACTATCTCTCTCTCTTCTTATCTCTGTGACCTTTTGGGTCTCCCTCCTTCTCCCTTGTTTTCCTCTGTGATTGTTCCTTCTCCGATGGCTCTTACCAGTCATTTAATGGCCAACTTCTTTAAATGGTTGGTGCTAAAATGGTTTGGTGGATAACAGTGAAAAACCTCTATCCTCTTCTTCCTCCTTTCTCTGAAACCTTAACCAGTTCTTCATGCTCTAAGTTGGAAGGTGCTAGGTTAACTAATAGCCTTAGTGGCTTAGCCTTGGTGTCTTTGTGAAATCGCCTTAGTGGCAGTCCTTGGTGGTTCTATTTGAAAAGCCTTCGCGGCTAAAGCCTTGGGGGCTCTGTGATTTTAAGCAATCGTGTGTTTAAGGGTTGTGGCTACTGGATCTGGCTATCTGAGCCTTAATCTCTATTATTAGTTACATGCACTATCTCTCTTTGATTTTGCAGTTCTTAGGGTTGAGCATTATTTATTATGTTTATTTATGAGATTTGTAATAATTTTGTAAAAGGGTTTGTTCAACCCAGAAGGTCTGTAATAATTTTTAAATTTTTGTATTACTCTTTAGAGCTGGTCACTGATCCTCACCTTATAGTGGTATCAGAGCCCTAGGTTAAGTCTCTGGCGCTAGGTTAGTACTTTATTTTTCTCTAAATATTTAATCCTTTGCCCCAAAAACCTTGCTACTACCGTCACCTAGCCAGGCTTTTGAAGCCGTCGGGTATCTGGCTTGAGGGGCCCTAGTTATTACTTATATGTGCTTAATATTTTATCATTGTTTATATTTCTGTGAATTTTTCTATGTCTGTTAAAATGGCTGGATATAATCTGCAACAATTTGATGGAAAAATCTTATTTTTCTATATGGCAACAGAAAATGAAAAGAATATTAATACAACAGAAAGTGTTTAAAGCCATTGATGGCAAATATGCTGAAAATATTTCTGAAGAAAAATGACTTGAAAACAATCAATATGCTTATTCTTCAATTATTTTAAATCTGTCTGACTCTGTGATCAGAAAAGTTGGTAAACAAAACTCTGCCAAAGAACTTCTGGAAAAAATTGGAAGAACTTTACACTGAAACTTCTCTTCCTAGTAAATTGTTTCTACTTGAAAAAATTTTTAGATATAAACTTAATTTATCTAAAAACATTGAAGAAAATATGGATGATTTTACAAAATTAATTCAAGATATTAAGTTAACAAGGGATAAAAATATAGATGATTATTCACCTATTGTTTTGCTAAATGCTCTACCAGAATCTTATGGAGATGTAAAGGCTGCCATAAAATATAGTAGGGATAATGTGAGTCTTGAAACAGTATTTAGTGGGTTAAAAAGCAAGGAAATGGACTTAAAAACTAATCAGCCTAGTCAAAGCCATAGTGAAGTTAATTATGTCAGAGGAAGACCTAAAACTAGAAATTCTAGTCATAAATTTAGGAAACACAGTAAAACTCGGAGCAAAAGTAGAGAAAGAAGTCCCTGCAGATCTAAATACACTGAAAATAAAAGGAGTGATGAAAAACAAAATTCAAAGAAAGATTATAGGTGTTATAATTGTGGGGGTAGAGGTCATTTCATAAAAGATTGCAAAAATCCTAAAATGAATTTTCAAAGAGATTCAGCAAATGTGTATGAAGAAACATTAAATGAAGTTTATATGATTTCTGATATAAATTATGCTGAAAATTCTTTGAATAAATTTGAATGGGATATTGATTCTTGATGCACTTTTCACATGACTCCATAAAAAGAAATTTTGATGAACTATAAATTCGAAAATTTAGGATCAGTGTCTATGGAAAATAAAAAATTATGTGATGTGCTTGGTTTTGGAGATATCTGTTTAACCTTTGAAAATGGTTCTAGAAAACCCTTAAATGTAAGGCATGTCCTTGATTTGGCTTATAATTTAATCTCTTACTCAGCCCTAGAAGAAGAAGGGTTGGAATGGAGATGGGCGAAGGGGTTATGCGAATAATGAAGGGTTCTCTTACCATTTCTAAGGCAGAAAAGAAAAGAAACCTTTGTTTATGCACTATCAAATATGATTCCTTTGCTGGTAATATTTTGAAAGAAAACAAAACTAACCTATGGCATAAAAGACTCGGTCATATTAGTCTTCAACGTCTTGAATTATTGCATAAAAATGGTTTCTTGCATGAAAAACCAATAAATATAAGTTTCTATGACGAGTACATTCTAGGAAAACATCATGGGGTGCATTCTCCTTTATCACCTTCTCTAGGTCCCTCTTCTTCAAATTGCATCTTAGACTATGTGCATGCAGATCTCTGGGTCCTACCAATACTGAAACACATAGAGGAAATAAGTATTTTCTTTCTATTATTGATAATTTTTTCAGGAAAGTTTTTGTTTTTCTAATGAAACAAAAATCTGAAGTATTTGACAAATTTCAAAACTAGAAAACCTTGTTGAAAATCAAACAGAAGAAAACTTAAAGCCCTATGTACTGATAATGGTCTTGAGTTCTACAACAAATAATTTCTGATTTATGTGATACATTCGGAATTAAAAGACATAAACAACCCCCTACACCCCCCCCAACAAAATGGTATAGCAGAAAGAATGAATATGACTTTATTTAATAAAGTAAGATGTCTACTTATTAGTTCATGATTACCTAAATCTTTTTGGGGAGAAACTTTATTAATTGCTGCACATTTAATTAATAGGTCTCCTTCTGTGTCCTTACTTGGTAAAATTCCAGAAAATGTATGGTCTAATTATGATGTTGATTTTTCTTCTCTTAGCATTTTTGGTTGTTTTGCATTTTGTTTAACTAATGGTGATAAATTAGACCCTAGATCCCAAAAATACGTATTTATTGGTTATCCTCAAGGTGTTAAGGGTTATAGGCTTTGGCTTAGGAGCCAGCTTGGTTTGAAGGTAATAATAAATAGAGATGTAATTTTCAATGAATCTGAAATTCTTGTCTTTCAAAATCACCTAAAAATACTGAAAATTACAATATAGAAAACACCTTTAATAAAGTGAAAGTAACTAATGAGGATAACCAATAAGGGGTAGAAAATAGAGAAGAAAATCAAGATAATGAAAACTTAGAAAACGAAAACACTGAAAATAATTCTAATAATGATCAACTAGTAAGGGATAGAGAACGTAAGATTTCCTCTAGATTCAGAGATTATCACCTAGCACTAAACACAGAAAATTTTGAACTAGCTACCTATGAAAAAGCCACTGAAAGCACTAATCCTAAACAGTGGATTTTAGCAATGAATGATGAAATCAAATCTCTAAAAGATAATAAGACTAGGGTTCTGGTTCCAAAACCTAAAAATACTTCCATTATTGATCGTAAGTGGATCTTCAAAATTAAACAAGAAAATAATTCTACTCGTTTTAAAGTTAGGTTAGTAGCAAAAGGCTTTACCCAAAAAGAAGGCATTGATTATACTAAAATATTTTCTCCTGTAGTTAAATTTACCACTGCTCGAATTATTCTTGCTTTAGTTGCTCAATATGACTGGGAACTTAAACAGATGGATGTTAAAACTGTATTTTTGCATGAAAACCTGGAAGAACAAATTTACATGTCTCAACCTTACAGTTTTATTGATAAGAAAAATCATGACTTTGTATGTTTGCTCAAAAAGTCTTTATACGGTTTAAAACAATCTCCCAGACAATGAAACAAAAAATTCGACCAGTTTATGTACTTTTTAAATTTTAAAACCAGTGCTTATGATCTTGCTTATATTACATGTATGAAAATAATGTACCTCTATTTCTTGTGCTCTATGTGGATGATATGCTTATTACTAGCCCTAGTATAAGATGATTAATGCCTTCAGAAAAGTTTATGTAAAAATTTCGAAATGAAAGATCTTGGTGATGCCAAGAAAATTTTGGGGATGACTACTGAAAGAAACATAATCAAATCCACTATTTTCTTAAACCAAAAATCGTATATTCAAACTGTACTTGAAAAGTTTTCTATGTTAAAATCAAAACCAAAAGTTTTATTATGTTTATTTGTGAGATTTGTAATAATTTTATATAAGGGTTTGTTCAACTCAGAAGGTTGGTAATAATTTTTAAATTTCTGTATTACTCTTTGGAGTTGGTGACCGATCCTCACCTTACACTAACTTGGAACCTTAGCATTCCAGACGAGTTTCCTGGAACATATATGGTGGCGGGTTGCAGCCGTGCTGGTAGACGCTGAGTTTTGTTGCTCCAGTGTAATAAAGTAGGCACTTTTGACACTAAACTGACAATCCTTTGAGAAGTGCCAAACAATAGAAATCTGGACAAAGCTCACGCCCCAAAGGAATACTAAGGATGTAGCTCCATCACACTCGAGAAACAGATTATTGATGATATCCAGGTCCCAGTTCTTTGTAATCGGATTAATAAGTGCAGCGACCTTAACATTTTCCAATCCTTCAGGTGTTCGAGTGATAGGTCCGAAAGATTTAGGCCAAGGTAACCACTTATCCAATTCCATATTTTCACCTCTGTACCTGCACCAATTCGCCACCTTCAACCAGCATTAAGCACATCCCGAGCACTGAGATACAACTCCAGGTAAGGGATGGTCGGTAACCAAGAGATACTGTCGATGGCGATGCGTATGGCTAGTATTTTGCGCTAAGGACTTGAGCAAGAAGGCTGCGAGGTCTGGTCACTAGGCTCCACAGTTGCTAGTAGTTTTCTTTTTCTTCAAAAAAATATAATCAATTATGCTGTTAGAAAACAATAAAAAGAACTAATTATTGTATTTAAACTTTACGTATGAATTATCATATCTATCTTTTAGTAATTCAATTTTTTTTTTTTATTTCATCAACTTTTGAGAAAGTCAGCTAGAAATTTACTTACCCAATATTTATTCTTCCTTATTACCGTTGCAAGTGGTTGATTTAATTTTTTAAATGTAGTTTAGTTTTACAGCAATAGTACTAATTAATATACACTGAAACATTTGTTATTATTGTAATGCCTTTTATAATTTTGTATTTAACTACATTTACATATTTTCTTATAAATTTCTTTTTAACAAATAAGATTTTGTGTGTAACTGGCGTAAAATATCTGAAAGAACATCTGCACTATACTTTCATAGTTAGTTGTCTCTATTGTACACATTTTTAAACGTACTCTCTACTAGTTTTAAACAAAATTAAGCATATTACAGACACTTTCGTCGCGTGTAGCTACACACAGCAGGCGCAGCACAAAGACAAACATTTTCGACCAAAAACTAAAACAGTATGGTGTTAGCCAAAAACTACTGCAGGTCGGGCACTATTTCGACCAAAACCTAAAGGACCAGACTCGATTTTTCTGCTGTGACTATGATCATGGTGGCTACAATGATTGTATCCATCATGTTTGCTGATATTCACATCGATTGCTACATGAGCATTTCCATTAGTTTTATGAGAAAGGCCGACGATGGCATTTGGAAGGTTACCACAGTGAGGCTGTATCATCCCGATTCCTTCGTGTTCTGTTGATGGTGCTTCAAGAAGTTCGATATCTTCGTTGTAACCCTTTATCAAGAAATCTGAGCAGTTGTTCTTACAGCCATGATCGTATGGGTTGTGGAATTGATCACCTGGTCCTCTAAGGTAATCATACCGCATTACGTTCGCCAATTCATTCGTCGTGATATTGCGAGCAATCTGCAGCAGGAGAGAAAATTCTCAGACGCAAAGCAGCAAAAATGCCAATGGTTTGCAGAGACACTTACACTCATATTTAACTGAGACTAAAATAGTTGTCCGTGTTCATGTTCCAAACAAGAGTTCTTGAAATGATGAGTTAAAACTATTAGGGATTCATTACCAAGTACTACGACAAAAGAAAATTGATGTTTGCCTACAATATAAACCACCACGATTCAAAAGAAATTTAATTTTTCCCTACAATGTAAACCACCATGACTTAAAATCATGCGTGATCAAACAAAACTAATGTGAATCTTAATTTTTACCATGATTAATAAATATTTTGTCATGATTTTTAGCTGTAGTCAAAATTTTTACCATGATATTAGTTATGACTAATGTTTCAGCCTCACTTGTAAAAGCAACAGTTAATAACCATTGCGGAGCCATGATTAATTTGTATTTGCCGTGTTTCATTTTTTCATTTGTTCATAGTAATTAAAAAAAAACAGTCTTTTTTTTTTCCTAGTGTGTGGACATATATTATAACCTGAGTATTGATCTCACAGGTCACCTGTGAACGGAAGGAAGGGGGAATTTCTTACAACTAGATATTTAAGAAAGGATTCACTAAAAGAACATTTGGGTATTCATCATTTTCATCCATGTCATTTGTAACTCATATGTAAATTCATCCTTCTATTTTTCAAATCCAAATGTCGTCCTTCTGGCCACTATTTCTGGCCGAAATTGGCTAAAAAAAATGAACATTTGACTAAAATACGGTTCAAATGACCATAGAAATATGCACCTGAAAGAAATAGATCGCTCTCTTGCAATTAGGCCGTTGGAAGGCCATTAAAATCCCAACCAAATGAACTTTCACTAGTTTAGCAGCAACATGCAAGAATTCAACAACAATCATCCATTTTTTTTTCACTAAAATCATAAACACCAAGCCGTCAACCACATATCATTTTCAATCGATTACTGTCTACACATTGACTACATATGCCATTCTTCAGGTTCAACTAATAACTGGAGTATCATCGGCAAAATGTATTTTTCGTCCAATAAAGGTAGTGTTGTAGTACTTTTGGTCTACTTTGATTTTAATTCTGCAGTTGAGGATAATAATTTATAAAAGACCAGCACGTTTGGTCATTTTTGCTGGAAAATGCCAATTTCCCCAGAAAAAAGCACATTCTTGACATATAGCACTTACAAAATCAGAACAAATTTGAGTCTCGCAAGATTGAAAGTTCTAAATCATTTCAGATTATTTCACTAGAGTATTGGCTGTTGTTAATCAATTAAGACGATGTGTGAAAAACTATAAGATATTTGGGTAATTGAAAAGTTTGTTGTTCTCTTGATCAAAGATTTAGTATATTTTTGTGGCTATTAAAAGAATCAAAAGATTCAGATACCCTAAATATTGATCAGCTCATAAGTTTTCTACAAGCCCATGAAGAAAGGTTGAAGGACAAAGAGAAAGCTTATAGTAGTGAAGAATCTCGGACTGGGAAGGAAGAGGTGGCGGAGGCAACAGAAGACTTTATAATTACTACGATCAAGGAAGAGAAAAATCTGACAGAAACTTCAACAACCAAAAGGAAACAACTCAAGAACATTTTCAACAAATCAAAAACAACCTCTAAGAGGTCGCCCTAGAGGAAATTGGTGAGAAGTAGAAGAAAAGAATTGGTGGGTATTATTACAATTGCAAAGGATTTCACCATCATATTTCTAAATTCAAAAAAATGCGTGTTATAGCAGAAATTAGGCTTTCTTTTCACATGTAACACGACAAAGATCAAGAGGTTGGTTCCTGGATACTGCTGCAAACAATCACATTACAGTCAAGAAAAATTTGTTTATTTCTTTGGGTGCATCTTCGGCAAAAGCATTTCCTTTGGAGATGGAAGAGTGGTAAATTTTAAAGGAATTGGAGATATTTTGATCTTGGAGAAAAATGGATCAAATCAATTTCTCGAATTTATCATGTGCATATGCTTAAATCAAATGTTTTATGTTTAGGCCAACTTTTGGAAAAAAGATATGGTATCTGATTGAAAGATAGTGGATTGACCATCGGATTCAAGAGGCAAGTTAATAGCACAGATGACTATATCAAAGAATAGATTGTTTTCTCTTTTATTTTAACCTGGTAATCCCAAGTGTGTCAAAACTTGTGCATTATATTCTTCTTGGCTATGATATCAATAAATGGGTCATCTGAACTTTAGACATTCAAAGAACCTATGAAAGACAAGATGGCATATGATCTACTTTGAACTGATTGCCCACATCAAATGTGTGAAAGATACATTTATGGCAAGCATTACAGGAGAAAAAAAAACACCTTAATAAAGAAGTCACCTACAAGAGCTAGAGCTCTTTATGCATGTTGAGATTTGTGGAGCAATTAGTCCACCTTCTCTTGGTAAGATTAGATACGTTTGTTATTCATTGATGATATTTAGTCAAAAAAAAAAAAAAAAAATAAGGTCTATTTTTTGAATGAATAGTTTGAAGCCTTTGGCTTATTTAGGAAATTAGAAGGGCTAATGGAAAAATGTATACTATGTTATGAAATCCTTACAAACTGCCAAAAGAGGCGAGTTCACTTTAAGAGAATTTGATGATTTTTGTAAGTGTTGTTGCTTGCTATTCAAGATCGACTTAGCTTAATGGTGTGGTTGACATGCCTAAGGGGGCAATTGGTATGAATGAGTTTTGATGTGAATAGAATAAACTTAGAAATGCAATAAATGTAGGAGTGAAATGATTTTAGTATATCATTTCTATGTTTGGTATACCAAAGTAATAAGAAAACGATTGAATCAAAACTTTCAAAAGTACTCATTTATCTGTTTGGTAAATAAAGAAACTTAAAAATTATATTTAGAAAACAACTAAACGAAGTCTCACTGTTAAAAAATATTGTTTTGAAATGTTAAATTAATTATAAATTTATAATAATTTTTTTTGGATGTTTTCATATATTTTAAATTATTTTTTGATAAATACTTATTATTTTCATATTTTGGCATACATGTTGAAAATACAAAATATAACAATACATGGTATATATGTTGTTATATAATATTTTATACTTACAGTAATATTTGGTCAAATGCAAATAAAGATGTAAGTAACTTTTGTATTATATGAATAGAATACTTAAAGTTCAAAATTATATATACTATATACTTTTATATTTTGATAACACATATTTAAATATTTCATATTAATATTCATTATATCTAGTTTATTTAAAATAATATATAAGTTTGTGACTATAAATTTTGCAACTATGTTATTGGAAATAGCTAAAATCATAGGCAAGAGGGGGAATGCCTAATTCCATAGTTGTGGGAATGGGAATTCCCAAGGAAATAGATATTCCTAGTCCTAGGTTATACCAAGAATGAATTTTGAAATAAGTTTAGTAATCCCTATTCCCTCATTTCAATCATACCATAAGAGTTTTGGGTAGAAGTTCTTGCTTGTTTGGTTTATTTTTCTAACATAGGCTGAACTGAAAGCTTGCAAGGCTACACCTCAAGAAATACAAAGTGTAATAAAACCAACTCTTTTCATTTAAGAGTTTATTATAGTGCAGCTAATGTTTATGTTGCCAATGAATCAAGAATTAAGTTGGATGATAGAAGTGACAAGATTGTATTCATTGGATATGATGCAAAATCCAAAACATACAAACTCTGTAATAATCCCAGAAGTTAGCCGTGATATGAAGTTTGATAACGATGAATGCTAGAGTTAGGAACAACAAAAAGATTACAATTTTGCAATCAACTCAGAGATATGATTAGTAATTCGATCACATGTTATACCAACACATACTCTTGATGATTTTGGTTCTTCTAGCTCATCTGGTATAGGCAAAGGAAGATGTGAAATCTTCATGATATTTATGCTAATGCAGAAGAAACTAGCAATGTGTCTCTTACTTCACAGTCTGTTTGTAGGTTTAGAATTAATAAACTTTGAAGAAGTCCAAGATGAGAATGGAGTGCAGCCATGGATGAAGAAATAAAATCCATCTAAAAAAATAAAACATAGGATTTTTTTTCTTCTTTTCTTTTTTTTTGGTAATTAAACATAGGAATTTGCTACACTTCCGGAAGACAAGAAAGTTGTTGCAGTCAAATAGATCTTCGAAATCAAAGAGTGTTTTGGGTTTCCTATTTAGTCTTCGAGATGCAACATTCACTTGGAGTTCAAAGAAACAATCTATTATAATAGAATGCAACTGCAACACATGAAGTCTCACGATCACGTTGCTAATATATTTACCTAAGCACTGAAGTTTGAAGATTTTACTAATTAAGAGCAAGACTTGGATTGAGAAGAATTCAAAAGTAAGGAGGGGTGTTAGAAGGTAAACTTGAATTGATGAAATAATTAGTTATTATTATGTATGTGGAAAATTAAATGTAGGATATGAAAGAGTTTGTTAGTTTAATGTTCTTATATTTGAAGGGTTAAAAATCATATATTTGAAGAGCCAAGGGTCTAGTATCAAGGATCATATATTTGTAAGTTGTTTTCTTCATGAATGGAATGAGTACAACCAACAAAATATTTTCAGTCTTATTGTCATCATCTTGCAAATAGTACTCATGTGCAACATTTGGAGGAGTTACTAGTAGGCCTGTCAATGGGTACAAAAAGACCCTACCCAGGCTCAGGCTTAGGCTCAGGCCCAAAGAATTGCAAAACAAATTAATTTATACCTAGACCCTACCTAATCTATTGAACCCAACTCAAGATCCCTAGGTCTCTAGTCCCGACCAAGACTTAGCTTTTTAGCGGGGTCACATCCAGGCCTAATTTTTTTTTCAATTCAATTTTTCTGCAATTCATACTAATTAAATTAAATTTCTTTCTTTTTATTTCTAATTTTTACCCATAATTTATCAATAAAGAGCAATTCACAAATAACTCTTTTTTAATAAATATTTTAAATATTATATCATTTATTATACCATTTACAAAATAATCTTATGAAAATATTAAATCTACATATTTACTAGAAATCAAACTTAATATTATAAAACTTTAAAATTCAATTTTATCACTTCAGTCTTCAAACAAACAATATTGCCTATCAAGATATTGAAAAATATGCCCAGCATGATAATATATTTATGTAACTAATTATTTAATTATTATTATTTAAAACATATACATGGTTAAAGAGTTACACGATAAATAATGTTATGGAGTCTTTAAATTTTTTAGATTTGTTCACTTCAATGTATATCGACTGATAAATAATAATCCAATTGAATTGGAAAAAAAAAAACATATTTTCTTGTCCAAATTGGGTACAGAGACCCATGAGTATTGATCGGTGGAGACCTAACCCAGATTCAATCTATATTTTTTTGATGGGTCTGGGTCTGGGCCAGGACCTAATAACATTCATTGGGTTTGGGTATAGGTCTTTGAATTAGTTTATGACTCTATGGGTCTGGGTAGGGTAAGACCCTACCCATTGACACCCCTAGCTACTAGGTAGCTGCAACCCTAAAAATTGTGCGAGAAAGATGCTAACCATGTGAGATTGGGAATCATCGGCATTTTATGTGAAGTAGCTAACATAAAAACACGACAAACAAAAGATGAAGCTTCTAAGTATACCTGAGAGGCCTGCACACAAGTCAAGGCTACAACACCAGAAAGGATGAAAAGATCTGCAATCACGAATGATAAAGCACCAATATGCTGACCACCGACATGGTTCCACCACGCACCAAATGAAGATGGAGCCATTGGGTCAGTCAAAATTCCTGCAATGATAAGAAAATGTTTGCAACGGATAAAGACACAAAGAGAAAACTAAATCTTAATGCAAATTTCAAATACTTTTTATGTTATAAGGCAATGAGACAAATCTCACTTGTAAGAGCCACTGCTCCTGTGAGTAACATTGCCAAAACTTCCAAACCAAGAAACAAGATGAAGTCCCACTTGTTTTTCTGTTCCAGACAATTAAAAGCAGTTAGATCATGACAAACTTGTAAGTTTTGATGCTCTCTCCCTATATATGCGCAAAGCAGCAAGATTCTTTCAGAACAAAAAAAATTATTCACCAGTTGACTAGAAAATATGACACTAGCAAAATATGAAAACTCAAGATATCATGATGAAAGACATTAAGCATAAATAAACTTGTTCTCTAACCGTAGCATTGGGATCAGCATACTATAATTTCTAAGACGTAAAACACGAAAAAGTCTCAGCTATTTATATAACAGTTATGTAAAATGGAAAAACATGGAAGTGTAGAAGCACCTTGCCGATGCAAGTAGATACCCATGGGCAATGATGGTCAAATTGTTCAACACAACGATCACAGGTGGAACAATGCTTTGAACGTCGAGGCCGAACAATCTGATAAAGCAATCAATTATGAAGCAAAAGAACTCAAAAGATTAGTTTAGATATTGGCATTACCTGAACCTAAGGGGCTTAACACTTTACTTTGAAACTACAGATTTGTGTGGTCAATATCCTAACCTCTGTAAAATATTTAACTACAATCTACTCTTGTTTAGAGAATTGAAATATTATTATGTGCGCAGGTACCCACTAGCTTTAAAAAGATGGGTATTTAATCGTCTACTCTATTAAAAGTATTGCACTTCACTATTGAATCCTTATTTGGTAGAATAAGGTGGAGTATTTCGCCAAAATATTGTCATGTGTTACTCTTTTACCTGACATTTCAGATAATTCTAGTTATCTTATAATAATAAACTATTCTTAGTTATTTTCTTGTCTTGGTTCTGCATGCTAGGCAACAAAATTTTTTTGATGGTTATTCCCTAGTTAATGTTTTGAACATTTGCATATTTGTCGAGTATGTTTTAACTGGAATTTGAAATAGATAAGAAAGATAAAAATGTTTGATTAGATATAGGCACTAAGAAAAAGAACCATGGTATCATAATCACCTTCCTAATTTATCCCTGGACTGAACTACTAACATTCCATCATATATCCATAATTTAGTGTATCATAAGTCATAGGTTAACTCATATTGCATACATAGACATATGATAACAACTATAGAATAGTTTATATTTATACAATTGATAAAATAATTCAAGTTGGAAATGTTCTACATATTTGGTAAGTGGGAGACACATGAGAATATTTAATTTTATTCAACAAAAATAAGGATTCAAGTGCAAGATTTCACTAAGCTAGATAGTTAAACACAGTTTCGTTAAGAACGAAGGACATGACATAATGTATTTCAAAATTTTCAGCAACGTATTATATATTCCATCAATTTGTAGGTGTGGGGCATATCTAATGTGCTATCTGCACAAATTGATACTTTGGGCGAAATGCTAACCCCTCTATAAGCTCAGCGGTTTTCTGTAAGTAATCTGAATAATAATTACACGGAGAACTATTTGACACTCCCACTTTTAGAGTTATACAATAGTTAGTTCAAAAAAAGAAGTCATACCTTGCAAGTTACACAAAGTTGGGACCAATTCCCAGCAAGCAAAGTTGGATTATTCATCTCAATCTTCAGTAAAGGTTCCTAAACAAAAGAAATGAAGGTAACATTGAAAAAATTTCCAATGATGCAGAATAATTTCAAGCTCGAATCATTAATCAAACTGGATAGCTACGTGGGTTATTGGGTCATTAGTCCAATTGGTTTAATTTCAAAAGAACAGTTTAGAGTAAATATATAATCCTAATCTATACTTATAAATACTTTCGTAATTTTTTCAAAATATAATATAATTGTATTTATATTAATTCAAGCCCACAAATAAGTGACTACTGGTTAACATTGAAATTGGCTTGCCCAATATATATATCAAGTGCATTATACACTGGGGTTCTCATCTAAAACCATTATCTATTGAATAAATAACATTTCCATAAATACTATCTCTTTCAACAAACCATTTAACGCGCATACACCAACACAAGTCTGGTCCGTTCATAAACCCTCTTTACACCTCAAAACAACACACACACACACATGTATATCTAATTATACATATTAATGTTTTTGAATCATGGCTGCCACCCAATCCCATCCTAACTAGGTCCCAGATAGCAAACCAACCACAATAGTAGAACAAGCAAAATGGCAACCTCCATTTGGTCCTCTTTCAAGTGAATCGTTGTCAACAGTCAAACGAACCCAAAACCAGTCACCCCAAGACCCAACCTCACCTGTACTTTCACTTCTTTATTAAAGTCAACTAAAGATCAACAACCAAAAGAGGGGGAGAAAACGATGGCTAAGGTCTAAATCCCAGTCACCAATTTGTGCAAAACTATTAGTTCTGGTTGATACTAGTTCGGGGTGGGGGTGGGGGTGGGGGGTGGAGAGGGGTTAGGATCAAAAGCAACCCAGTTTTAGGGTGTGATAGTATCTTGTGGCAATTCATGATTTAACTGGTCGGATCAGCTAATGTTGTCAAGCTTTTAGAAGAGTTGCATATGCATAACACTTAAATAAACCAGCAAGTTGATAATTTAACAACAAAGATGAAGCCCCTAAGAGCGTGTACATGAAAAGAAGAGCTATGACATGGAAGTATGAGAAGTAGTGCTTATCCAAAAATAGAGGCTCGATGTCAAGTTAGCAAAGAGAAAAGTAACTAATAGAATGTGGATCCATGATATATTGTAGCAACTTACTTCATCTTTCATGTTTTCTGGATCATGTATATTTATTTTGATATACCCAGGATCCATCCTGCAAATAAAAAGGATATAAAGAGTTAGCTTTGCTGATGCATCTTAGCACATAATGCCTGGCTTTAAACAAACTGAATAAGAAGGTTTGACAACCCATGAAAACTACTAGGCGTCTTCGTGAAATTCTTTCTCTTCTACCAACTACTAAATATTACAAAAGAACCGAGTTTTACCTGCTACATCTATAAAATGGAACCAGTCCAACTGTTGTCAAGAATACGCCTATCCAAGCAAAAAGACCAAGACCAGCTGTTAATCTTGGCAAATTGGGAGCTGCAAAAATGACCAAATACCATAAGTACTAATTCAACTAAACGAAAGAAATGGAAAGACTGATGAGAAAAATTCGTAAGGAATACCCATAACAACTGAATGTATATATGTCATAAGTAGCAGCAAGATTATAAACCAAAGTAATGGAGCAAGTCCTAATTTTGAGAATTTGCCAAGAAAGCTCTTTCCGTCCTGTCTGTCCAACAACTTCCTAGCAGTTCCCTGCCAATCAAATCCAAACAACATTAATGTTAGCTGCATGGTTCAAATTTGCAACATCGCAGCACATCAGGATATGATAATAAATAATTACTTGTAGAGTGCTTAAAGAAATTTCAAAAGAAAAATATAAATAATGCAAATTCCAACTTATTAGTGCAGTTGCAAGAACGATATTTTCACAGAAACTTATAATCAATAGTATAGCTAGAGTACCCACAAGGAAAAGTGCTACTTGTTTGTGATTTTTATCAGCAGCAAGTTGTGCAGGTGTAAGGCCAGTATTATCTGATACTATCAAATCATCCTTCTTTCCAGCTTGCACAAGAACGGTGCATGCTTCTAAGTTACCCCTAATGGCAGCCCAGTGGAGAGGGGTGCAACCTAAATGATGAAATACAGTATTAGACATTCTTTAATCTGAATAATGTAACATATTTTCCACATGATACTAAGTTGCACTTAAACAACATGAAATATGAAAATGCACAAATCACACCAAATATTAAGCATTGGAATGTGACCTTGTTTGTCCTGGCGTCCTCTAGAAGCATTTAGATATAGCAAAAGACGTATGCAGTCTGCAAATCCTTTGTAAGCAGCCCTTTAATCACCCAAAAGAAATTAAACAAAAATTATTAAGTACTTCAACTTTTAGACCAAACAAATGAATAATGTATGGGTATAGCTTATAAAGAATAATTTGGAGAAATAGTGTGCTATTAAATAAGAAAACAAATTATACTGCTCCAACAATGAGAGTTGTTTGCCAACAACAAATCAAATGATATCAAATAAATTTATCTCATTCATTACTGTCTGAAATTTCCTTATATTAAATTCCAGGTGCATATAGCAAGCAAAAGGTTGATGCTTAAAAGAGATGGCAACCATAGTTAAGTTAGAGGACTGAATGTTAAAGATATCAAAATATTTACCATTAGATATGACACAAATTAAGTGCCATTGAGTTATAAATTCAAGTGAGCATCAAAAGATTCAATTTTTTTATATGGGCCAGCTTTAACCGGAGCATAAACAGAGTTTGGAAAAAGCAAACATGTAAAGGAAAAATAAGCATATTTTAGGACTATGCATGAGCTATCTCAACAACATTATTTTATGAAATACCAGCGATGAGGAATAAATATGAATTCTAATTTAGAGCATGATCTCGTCTTTATAGAAACAAGTCAAGAAGAACTCCACACCAACCTCAAAATGGACAAAAGTAGTCGATCAAAATTTGAATTTATAAAATTCAGACCAATACTCTCTTTTCCAATAAATAAAATGTTGTTTCCCAAATACCTTGCTTGAATGAATGACATCTACTAAGTATTTGATCTATAGAGATAAAACAAAACAATTAAATGATAATATGCCTATATATGTATTAGACAGAAGAATAACAATTATATTTGTCAAGTACCAGTGTAAAGGAGTTCTTCCATTATTATCGCAAACATCAGGATTAGCACTCCATTTTGTGACAATATGATAAAGAAAAGCCGTTTGACCATATTGTGCAGCAACATGTGTTGTCTGCAACCAGAGTAAGAGTAACAATGAATGTATAGGACAAGTCCCCTAGGGAACAGCCCAACATCTTGGGCTCAAGATTTCTTATGGGAGGTCTTGGGTTCAAACTTGAAAGGGTCTGAGTGTGTTGGGTGTGTGCATAAAATATAAATAAATATATAGGACAAGTTTCGGAACATATTATGGAAAGTGTTACTATAATAACAAACTGGGAACTAGCATCAAGTTGAAAATACACAGACTCCAAATGACAAGATGGAAGCCAACACCAACCAGCAAGCATAGTTGGGGGTAATTTGTTATTTACTCTACTCAAAATGAGTGTCATGATCGATGATAATTTTTACTACTTCCATGAATTTTTCAAGTGGAGCATTTAAATCACATTCAAATTGTTGTTCACATCGTCAACCAGTTTTCCTGTTTGTAGCTTCGCAAAAAATTCTCCTTGTGTCAGAATCAAAATAAGCAGTCATTTTTCTCATACTGTGTTTGCCAATTCATTTATTTACTTATTTGTTATCCTACTCAATGAAAAGTGACTTTTCATCATTTGGAAGGTAACTTAGGATATTCCAGTCCCTATTAGGCAGAGAAAAAGAAAAAGAGAAATAAAAACTTCACATTACCTCTCACGTTGTCAACTAAGGTTGTATGATCTGTCTAGTTAAAAAGACCACAGTGCATATATATAAGATATGCAAGGGTAGATAGAGAATATGAACTAAAACTATATTGATGGCATAATATTACAAGGAATTACTTATTTTATATATTCTAAAGAAAATAACTGATTTTATATCTTTCTGCCCATTCATACTACAAAAGAACCACATAGAAATGAAGAATCCATGAAAAATAAAATGAAAATTAAGGTCTCAAGATCTTACATAGCAGTTTTGAGAATAGAATACAAGTGAACACATGCGAAACTCTTCAATATTCTGATTCAGAAGAAAAATAATAGCAGTTGAAGAGGGAAATCGGAAAACAAAATAAGAGCCCATCATTAAGGTTGACATCTAGGACCAAATTTTCGAATAATAAAAGGAATTTGGCTACTGTTAATGTTGTGTTTCAAGAAGTTCAGACATCGCCATGACTGTGCTTATTCCTTGCCAACTTTTCATAATAAATGCATCTACAGATCAGTAACTAAGCAATTTCTATGAAGACTGCCACAATCAAAACAAACCTGATACCCATTAACATCAGTTACAGAGAGACGAGCACCCTCCTGCAACATAAGTTCAGCGACCTGGACTGCACCTCTGACTGCACTCCAGTGTAGTGCCGTTTGGCCTTGATGATCACAAGCATTAATATCACCTCCATGCTGTAAATGATACACCATAACATAATCAGCACACAAAGTACTTTACCAGGATACCTATAAAAAGAAAAATTGAACAAATTCTTAACTTCACCTCCTACTCAGCTAAATTCTTATGCCCTATCTTTGAGAAAAGAAACTATGTAATGGCAACCCCACCCCACCTTTCCTGCCTCACAAACCGAGTACAACAAATGAGTAACTTCTCCACCCCCTCTCCCCTTATCATATTGTAGCTTCAGTCCTTCGTACTCAGCAGAACACAGATAAGAAAATTAGAAATATGTTACTAACTGGACCATTCCAAATTTCCATGTATCATTTAGAGCTCCAAGCTTTAGTTATAGGACAACTTCTGCATGCATATTTAAGCAATTAACTCTATGATGAAAAATGTGCAAAATCACCAATCACTTGTACTATTGGGAATGACACAATTGGTCTGAGTTCTTTCACAAGTGAAATGAGATAATCACATTACCCCCACCCCGACCCCGTTATTTCGAGAATCAATTTTCTCATTCCCAATCTAAACAACAAGACTTAGAAAAAATGCTTAATGCTCAAACCCAAAATCAGAAACCTATAATATCCCACCACTAACCAACATCAGAACCTTAAATGCATTTAACATTCCTCGTACCTCGATGATGTATTGTGCAGCGGCCGTTCGGTTATTAAGCGCAGCCCATTGGAGGGCGGAGTAACCAAGGGCGTCGGACTCGGAAACCAAGCAACCTTCTCTCTCCACCAGCCTCTGCAGCTTCTCCATGTCTCCGTAGGCCGCGGCCGTGTACACGTCGTTTGTCAAGCTCTCATCTTCTACTACGACCGGCGTCGCCTTCTTGAGATGATATCCGGATTCCTCCTCTTCCATCACCTCGATCTCCGACGACATTATACAATGCTCCGAGAAAGGGATGATGGGCTCATGAATCAGGAGGATCCAGTTCACAATCAAGAATGGCGAGAATGATTGTTATTTACATATACTATATTTATAGATTTCTCTTAATTGACGGTTTTTTTCCGGTTAAGTGAAAGGGACAGTCCATTTTTTCCCCCTATTTTTTGCAGTTCTTATTCTCTAATTTATTTGTTTTCAATTTTTTAAAATTATAAATGACAAAAACCTAGGGTATATATATATGGATATTTTTTTATATTAATTGAATTTTCAGCATCACAAATTCGTAATTTAAATTAAAATATTTTAATAATATAAAAACCCAAAAAAAATAAATAAAAAATAGTGACAAAAGTCGTAATTTTAATATTGTTAATAATTATATATATATTTAATGATAAAAAAATTATTTTGTCATAATAACGAATTTCATAGTTTTAAATACTGATAATTATTTTGTAAAACCAGCCGTTAGCAAGAAGTTGTGATAAAAAATAGTTCATTAAGTTGTCACTGAAAATAATTAATGATATATTTATAGTAACAATTTAATGAAATAATTAGTTATTTTCATTGTATTTGTGTTGTTATTAATTAATTTGATATTATAAATGTGTCACTAATTATTTATAATGATAATTTTATTAATAATTAATAATTATATAGTAACAAAATCAAAATTATTATCATTTCATATATATTTTTAACGATAACTTTAAAATTTCACTTATTATTTTGTGATAATTTAGGCACAAACTTTTTTTTATTAATTATTGCTAATAAACAACTTTTATAAAATAATAACCAATATTTAACTCATGAAATTCATTATTATGACACAATAAAATTCTTGTCATTAAATTATATAATAAGGACTATTAAGTTTGTTACTTGATCTTTTTTGCTTCTAATTTTGTGTTTTTATTGTTGTATAATATGGTTAAATAGAAGGATTTTGTTAAAATTTTTAAATAAATTAAAAAAATTTCTTATAATTTTATTTAAAATAAACTTTTAAACTTCCAATATCTTATTATCAAATTTATAAACTCGTCATAAAAATGAATTTACTCGACACTTTTCAATACTTTATAAGCTTTCAATCATTTTATTTGTTGTGATGAAGACCTACAAAGTCCTTCCCTATTGCAGATTTCCAAAAAGTATGATAGCTAAAATAGATTAAGATCATTTTTTATAGCTCTTATACAAATAGACAGCACAAGATGCATAATATGTAACCGTGGCTAATTGTCATGATTAATAATAAATAGTCGTAATTTTTATAAGGATGGCTATTTTAAGCTAAAAGCCATGACAATGGTTTTATCATGGCTCTTAGTTGTGGCAAATAAGTTTTTCACGGTGGAAAACTAATTTTTTGCATCGATTTTATTTAACTGTGGTTAATAAGAGTTATTCACAATGGTTTTTATCACAACTATTAATATTGTAACCAATAGCAATTTTTTTTTATAGTGAGATATGATACAACAAAAATATTGCATTAAAAAATTCAGTAATAATTCTTTGACAATAAACAGTGATTTTGTCTCCCAAATTCCAACATCAAACTGACACCACTTAATTTAGAATATTTTAAATTACCTCAAACAAATTCAAACATACCATTTATTTTCAACACGCACTTGTTTATTTCTAATTTTTTCTCTCTATCTCCAAAACACAAATCCAAATATTATGATAAGCTTTGCTAATAGCCAACTACACCCTCAATTTATTGAGTGGGAGTGGCTTGCTTCAAATGAAGGACAGATGACCTCCAATTCAAGAAGATGGAAGCACTAGTGAAGGATCTTTAGTGCCTAATAGGGCTTGTGGTCTCTTGTGGATCCCTGAGTCTTGACCACAATTTAGTTAAATATTATTTGATTTTACATTAGTAATTAATTGAGACAATCAGTTAATTTGAAGCCCACATCAAGTTCTTATTTAGCTCTTGTGCCTAAGATAATTAATCTCAAAATCTAAATATTTAATTAATCTAATTAATTAACACTTTGGTATTATATCTGATAGGATCTTGATTGAATAATTCAATTATTCAAATGCTTAATTTAAACTCCTTTGAATTAATCTTCTCTCTCTTTCTCTCCATTAATTCGAAACTTAATTTTTATCCAAAATTAATCTTCCAATTAATTTCTCAAAATATCATTAGGTCATGTTTACTTTAATGTATTAGGTATGATATTCCATACAGCCCGTTACTAGTTGGGTTAACCTGGTATTAACCCAAAATTTGGGTGATTCTAATATCTAGCATTCATGGTTGGCCAACATTGTATGATTATTTTTTGTTGTCCATTTGTCCCCAACTGTTTATTAGAAAAAGACCGACATGCCCTCAAATGTTTCTTATTTTACCACCTTACATGTCAGTGGTTCCCGTGCTTGACTTTGATAAATATGTATCCAGTCTTCACTGTTTATTTAATCAACATAGGAACTACTTTTCCATTTGAACAACAACTGTGATTATAGACTTTCAACAATTAGCATAGTCCAAAGGACATAGGAGATTGTCATCATTTGATGATGGACTATGGATTTCTTCTTAGATTACACCAACCTCCATGTGTATTGTAATTGCACTGGGCAAAGGCTTTTGGCAACCACACAATACCACAGTCACATCAATCAGGACCAAAATACAACTGCCCCATACATAAGGTTGTTGTGGTTCTTCAAGTTAGATGATGAATTTTTGTACTATCGCAGCTAAAGAATTCTAGTAATACCGATCATGTTACACGTGCTTCCAAATGACAACTCTTGTGCGTAATTTCGATGAATGACAACCTATGCCAAGCACCTACCAAAGTGTGTAGACATCATACGTTTGTGCCGATAATACGTGAGATTCATCACTTGAATGCATTACTTAGTACAAGTTTCTATAAAACTATTACTACAAAAAAAAAAGAAAATGATACTAAAACTAATGTCGAGCTAATTAACAAGTAAAATTTTCATTACTAATCTATATACGTGATTTAACCACTACAAAAAAAAATGGTGATTTATAACGATTTTTTTGGAACGGCCATAGGGTCGTTGCAAAACGCACGACTTTTGTTACGTTTTTGTAATGGATTGGATGTGATGACGTCATAAAAGGACTGATAAAAATTTACTTTTTTTGTAACTACCAAAGCCATTGAAGAATCAATTATAATCATCTTTGTATCCATAAACCCGTTACAAAAGTAAAGCCGTTATAATTTGTAACGGTTTTGTAATGGTTTCTGAAATTAGGGACGACTGATTTTTCGTATTATGCCAGCCGTTTCAAAATACATTACATATACTTGATCATTACTATTTTTCTATGATTTTTGCGATGGCTGGTAATCTTTGTAACGTTTTTAAGAAAAAATTAAAACTCGTTACAATTAGTGTGGAAAAAAATGCGAGAAAATATATAAGAAGAAGGTATTACAAAAACTGCGTCATTAGGGACGCCTTTTTTTTTACAGATAGTATTACAGAAGTCGTGAAAGGCGGACATGATAACAACTAGTTTTCAACAACTATATTAATCGCCCCAAAAAGCCGTTAGAAAGGCATGCAGTTACAAAATAGATTATATATAATTATGTTGCAAGTTGTTTACATTTCATTTCATTTGTTGTAGAAATTCTTACTGTTAATATAAATGGCCCAACAAGACCCAAACAACTTAAGCCCACCTGGAGGCCCACCTAAGCTATCTGACGGGTTGACCCATTAACCCATTGACCCGACCCAGGTTTGTCCTTATAAATATTGTCTAAGCCTCAAATTTGATTCTATTTCCTTCTCACACCCCCAAATCACCGTCTGCTCTCTTCTCCCTCATATCCACTGATTCTTTAAATCTCCCATTCTTCCATGGAAATGGAAGCTTTCCCAAAACCAAGATGATGGTTTTGGGGAAAATTTCCATGGCTCTATTTTTCCGTTGATTCTCTACACCTATAAAAGGCTCGTGACCCCGTTTGAAAGTGATACAACTTGAATCTCTCAGATTCTCACCACAATCGGTTCTGAGTGAACACGTCATCCTTTGTGGGTCTTTGTGACAGAAAGTTTCTAAGTGATTTCTTGAGGTTTCCCATCGGGTTCTTGGTGGTGGTGCAACCGTGGTCTAAGATTTGTACAACTGATTTTGTGTGACCAAAATCTGGCTTTCCTGAGCCACATTCGTTAAGAATCTGTTTTATTATAGTTTGATTTGTTCATTCTATTATAAGTTGTAATATCGGTTTGTATTTTAAGGAGTTTCGTACTCCATATTATTGTAATAGTTGATTAGGATCTTAAGGTTGCCACTCTACACTTATTAGCACACACACTCTCAATATTCTAATTTTCGTGCATATACACTTGATCAGGTAGATTATTACTTAATTTTTGGACCATGAACTGCTGATCATCTCTTAAGTTGGTTGACCAAGTAACAACGACTAATTTAATCCTTTTGTGTTTAATTAAATTAATTGTAGTTTACTTATTTTGGTTTTATGATTTTTTTGATCTTATATGTTATGTATATTTAAATCGTAGTAATGTAATATTTATAAATTTATAGATCATCGAATTATATAATTAATTATATATATACGTGTTAATACACAGTGGTATATATATCATCATGTTACGAGAATTGAGGAGATACCACCCAATGTAGCACCCCCTACTCGCTACATCTAATTATTACTATTTCATCATTTCTTTAATCAGAACTCATTCTATAAGTAATTCTCTTTCAACCCGTAAAATAAATTCTAATTTATCAATATAATATATATATATATATATATATACACCACAAAAGGTAGTAGATACCTCCGAAAGTTTATATTTACCCTTACTAGATGCCTCATGTACATAACCTCGAGAAAAATCATACCACAACTTATAACACAAATCCTGATAAAAGACCAGAATATTTAACAACCCAACAATCAAAAACTCTGGCTTCAGATGTCACAGCTGACCTACCTAATAGAGACGTCGGCACCGCTCAAAGTCCAATGTGGTTAATTAGTGTGACCTATCTCCTAAAAAGTATGTGGCAAGGAATGAGTTCCCTACTCAATAAGTATAGCCAATCAGTTTATATATATACACAGGCAATAATTCACATACATGCAGTCACATTGACTAACAGTCATTACTCATATAGCAACATCATATATAAGCAGTAATACATACTCACAACTGTAAATCAATCCACGACATAATATTCGACGTTATCGTTTATTAGTTAAAGGCCCCACTTACTCTAGTTGGAGTACATCAGTCAATAGTTTCGTCGGCCATATCATATCATATACAGCACAGGATACCCGTTGTGTGATATCCCCACACTCTTTTACTTCAAATGTGTAGCAATATCAGCATTGGACATCATAACAAATATGGTATCCCCACACCACCCCAGTGTGTAGCTAACAGCACAGGATATTCCCTGCTACCCGGAATACCCCGGTACCCTACGCGCCATGGTACCTAGCTTAATTCATATATTTTTCATATCTCATTATATCATATCATCATCAATCACATTTTCATAAACCATTGACTGTGTTCCCAACTAGGTAAGCATCATCTTTTATTTCAATTTACGATCATCATTCTATTCTTTATAATAATTACTTCCTCAATAATAACTCTCAATTCGATTTCATACAACAATCAATTATACGATCACGTCATCATACCATTCTCACGTCCAACTATTACAAATACATATGACACATAGTAGCAATTCCATCGATATTAAGGTAATCTAACAAATAATCCACAACTAATTATATAAACAATCAATATACGAAAGTCACGCATAATAATATAAAGCCAAGTCCATGTTCGCATCCAAGAAACCAATATATATAATATATACAATACTACACATATAGATATATATATATATAAATCCAATTAGCTATACTTACCTTAAATCCCAAAATGCTTCAATTTCACGAGCGACTGCTCAATCCTCTACTTTATCGTCACGTCCTATAATAGAATATTATACGTATAATCAATATATTTAGAATATTATAACTCTAAATAAAATATTATATAATGTTCGTACATTTTCTACCAATCTTTTAATATTATATTTATACTAAAGTCCAAACCCCTGTTCCATTTTATTTTAGATAACTATACTTTCTAAACTTCTCGAACATATATTTAATTTATCAACTAATTCTTAAGAATTCATTTAATCAAACCCCTTATATATATTTATAACTATCGTTTTTAATAACGTCCGTAAATGAAATTATCATTAAACCCTCATCTTCCCTTCTTAATAATATAATATTCTAAAATATAACTTTTCGAGGTATTTTTATGAATTTTCTGTCAATTTATCGTTGCTATAAAATTTAATTAAGCTCTAATACATAGAATTACATATTTGGTTAATCATTCCGATGGAATTGTGTAAATTAGCTATAATAATAATTAAATCTAACAAATCTAATAATTTAATTAACCAACTATATCATTTTTATATCAAATGTGATATTTATGAGACGCTAATTTAAATAGTTAAAATTATAAAATACTCCGATTAAATAGTACATCGCTCAATATAAACTATATTTAATAAAAGGACTAATTAAATAATATAATTATATAAATTATTAAAGAATAAAATATAAAATCCGCACCTCTGTTTCCTCTGCAATTGTGTGCATCGCTGTGTGTGTAAATGTGAGTGTGTGTGTGTGTTAATGTGTAAATATTTTCAATTAACATACATATATATATTGGATGATTGGTGAGGCGGTGGCGGCACATGCCACGCCCACCATCTTATTTTCTCTTTTTTTTTTAAATTTTTTTTAAATAATTACTTTTACGTCCTTCCTAATTATCTTAATTAATATAATTTGCTCTCAAATATTATAACGAACTCCAATTTAATCCATTCAAGTTTTATTATATCCCAAATTCAGTGGGGTTAAGACTTTCATCAAATGGGTTAAGTGTCATCTTGGACATATGGATGGATACAAAATTAGATGCCTTTGGCGAAAGTGCAAAAACATAAAGTTCAGAACACCTGAAGATGTCAGTTATCACTTGTGTATGCGAGGGCTTATGCCAGAATATTATAATTGGATTTCTCATGGTGAGAAGAGAGTGTAGGAGTACTTTGATGCTGTGACTGCCCCTCTAGTGCCGGAGTAGCAAACTCCAGCTACTCATGTCAAGGGTATTATTCACATTAGGGTGATGAACAACAAATAGATTGGGCGCAGAGGATGGTTTTTTATGCAATCTACCCGTATTATTTTTCTTCTTCTCATGATGGTGTGCCTGATGATGGTACGAGGTCCTATCCTGTTCATGCCGGTCCTAGTTCATGTTATTATGTCGGTGGCCCATAGAATTATGAGTCAGGGTTAACAGACCATTTTTACAATATTAGTGCATGTTACCGACCAGCTATTCGGGAATGGTTGCACCCAATCTCAATTGGCATATGTTGCTGAGTTGGTAGATATCAAGGCGGACGGTCATATTTTTTAGCGATCATACGATGGAATATCCAATGGGCTAGTAAAATATTGTCCCCCCATCACTCCCTATCGAGAGATCACTACAACACGAAGAAGTTGATAAGGAATTTGGGTTTACCCATTGGAAAGATTGACACGTGTAAGAATGGTTTCATGTTGTACTAGAAGGACAACATCGATTCGGAATACTACAAGTTTTTTGGAGATGCTAGGCACAAGCCAACCCGAGAGTGAGACCGACGATGCAAGAAGTCCTAGTATGCCGTCCATAAGTACCTGCGGCTTACTCCCCTGTCTGCAGAGGTTGTATTCTTTGAAAGCAACTACAAAGCACATGACGTGGTATGCCACACATCAGATGGAGGAAGGGTCAATGTTTCATCCATCTGATGCAAAGGCTTGGAAGCATTTTGACTGTACATATCCCGATTTTGCAGAAGAGCTGCATAATGTTCAGTTGGGCCTTTGCATAGATGGTATTGCACCGCACGGGCAATACGATCATACTTATTCATGTTGGCCCGTTATTATTACACAGTACAATCTCCCTCGGGTATGTGTATGAGTTATGAGTACATATTTCTTACGATGGTGATCCCTGACCCTTCTAGTCCGAAGTGTCTAATCGATGTGTACTTGGAACCGTTGATCGAAGAGCTGCTGCAGTTGTGGCATGTGGGTGTTCGAACGTACAACAATGCCACGAACAAGGCATTTATTATGCTGGTAGTATTGATGTAGATTGTGAACGATCTACCCACCTATGGGATGTCGTCTGGGTGGAGTACCTGGTGTTATGGGCTCTCCAGTTTGTATGGATGACACGCGGCATTCCATCGGCAGCACTGTAGGAAGGCATGTTATTTTGACTGCCACAAACAGTTTCTCCCTGAGCACCGTGTGGAATATAAAGTTGCACATCCGAGGCTGACAGGAGACTAGATCCACGATTTGGTTGCAGACATAAGTCTTGCAGTTGAAATGTTGTTAACACTTCCTTCTGGATATGTATCCTCCACAAGAGGACGAAGAAAAGCATCTTCTTGGATCTTCTATATTGGCAACATATCTGATCCGGCACAACCTTGATGTCATGCATATTGAGAAAAATGTGTTTAACAATATATTCAACACCGTGATGGACATAAAAGGAAAAATGAAGGATAATTTGAATGCACGGAAGAATTTGAAAATCATCTATAATCACTCGGAGCTTGAGTTGGATGAACATAAACCCAACGCTATGCCTCTATATCTTGACGAAGGAGTAGAAGAGGAGGATATGTGAATGGATTCGTGGTCTTAAGTTTCTTGATGGCTACATGTCTAATTGCCCGCTGCCTTGACATGATGAAGTTGAGGATATACGACACGAAGAGCCACGACTCTCACGTATTCATGAAAAAATTGATCCCGATTGCCTTTCTTGAGATACTTCCCGAGCATGTATGAAGTGCATTAATAAATGTGAGTCTTTTATTCCAAAGCATATGCTCGACCATGCTTTATGCTGCCAAGGTACATGAGTTGAAAAACAGTGTTGCCATCATAATGTGCAACCTTGAAAAAATATTTTCTCCAGTTTTTTTGACTCAATGGAGCACCTAATTGTTCACCTGTCATAAGAAGCTCACATAGGGTCCATTGCAATACAGGTGGATGTTAAAAACTTTATTTTTTTAAATAAAATTATGTATTTAGAACGGCTAAGAAATAAAGGACTGTTACTAAGGTCGTTACAAATAGACACGAAAATTTTGAGAAATAGAATGGAAAGAGGAGGAAAGTGAAATTTCGTACCGACCATACTTTAAAAAACTGTTATAAACGCCATTCCATTTTAAATTAATGGCGGCAAAATAGAAAAAATTGGGTGAATTTTTTATTGCAACAGCCATTACGAAAGCTAGCCCAAATGTTGTTACAAATATTAAATATATAGGCCGTTTAAAAAGGCGTTAAAATATTGAACTATTTCAAAAATTCATATTGAGAATTACGATTTTTTAAATTTCGAGCACCCAATTTATACCGAATTTAAATATATACAGTATGTGTCCATTAGATCATACCGCTCACATGGCTTGATTCAACGATACACCATCTTGAATGATTACTGTTATGTTCCAAGTACGATATATCGACATCCATATACCTAATAAGGCTAAAACTTTATTAAATGTATTCTTTCATAAGTGTGATCATATCTAACAGTTTGATTTGAATTTGGACGGTCCGATTAACTCATTCAGTTCAACAATATAAGATGATAGTTATATCAATGATACTAACATTTTATGAATATACAAATTTATTGCATATTGTGAAAACATATATCAACTATATTTTTTTTATATTGTATTTTAATTATATTGTTCCATATAATTGATACATTTCTATAACATTAAATTGTCTAATACGGTATTTTGTTTGGTACAGTTTAATTAAAAATAATTAATTACTTGGAATACCATTTATAACGATTTTTGGAACAAAGAGGAATAAAACAACGTGAATTTGTTGTTTCGGAATACATTTGTAATGGTCTTTTACACGGCTACCAATACGATATCGTTTATGATAATACAAATATCATATTTTGTAACTCTTTTTGTAACGGCTTTGTTAACGACACCTTATTGTAATTTCTTTTGAAATGACCTCTCAATTATTGCAACACTCGTTGTAACCATTTTTAGAACAGTCAAAAAAATAAATATAAGCCATACTTAGTATTTTTTTTCCCTTCTCCTCCCTCTCACTCTCTTCTCTCACCCCCGATCGCCCCTGCGTCTGCCCGCCCCCACCACCGCCCCCACCACTCTCTCTCTCTCTCTCTCTCTCTCTCCATCGATTGGACCACCACGCCACCACTGCGTCACCAGGTACGTCCCCATTCTGAGATTTTAATTTTTCTGTAACTTTTCTAATTTTCTGCAATTTTCTAAAATTTTTGTAATTTTAAAAAAATTCTAATAAATTTCTGTAATTTAAAAATTGTAATAATTTTCTGCAATTTTTTTTACCTTTTCTCTGTTTTTTTTAAATTATGTTAAATTTTTCGTTATTTTAAGAAAAATTCCGTAAAAAATAATTATGTTATGTAATTTCTGCATATTTTTTAATTTTCTGTAATTTTTAAAATTTTCTGAAATTTTCAAAAAATTCTGTAATTTTAAAAACTTTCTAATAAATTTCTGTAATTTTAAAAAAAATTAATATTTTTCTGAAAAATTTTTTTTGGTTCTTTTAAGAAAAATTCCGTAAAAAATAATTATGTTATGTAATTTCTGCAAATTTTTTAATTTTCTGCAATTTTTCAAATTTTCTGAAATTTTCAAAACATTCTGTAATTTTAAAAACTTTCTAATAAATTTCTGTAATTTTAAATTAATAATTTTCTGAAATTTTTATTCTTTCCACTATTTTTTTAAATTATGTTAAATTTTCAGTTATTGTAAAAACATTTCCCTAAGAAACATTTATGTTACGTAATTTCTGCATATTTTGTAATTTTATGCAATTTTTTTAATCATTTTCTGTATATTTTTTAATTTTCTACGATTCTAAAATTTTTTTACAATTCTTAATTTTTTTTAATCATTTTCTGTATGTTGTATTTTTTCTGAAATTATGTATGTATATATGTTGTATGAAGTATATTTATGAAATTATTTGTAATTATGAAGATGATTGTTGATTTTACAGAAATATATTTATTCAAGTTTTTGATTTTACACATTTTAGCAAAATTTTAGGAAAATTATGGACTTTGAAAAACAATTGGACTTTAGTACACTTTTTAGGAAAACATTAGGATCTTAATGCATTTTTATGAAATAATTGGACCTTACAACAATTTTAAGGAAAAAAAGTTTGGACCTTACTGCAATTTTTAGGATAATTAGGATAAAATGGACCTCAATGTAATTTTAGGAAAGGTGGACCTTAATGCCATTTTAAGAAAAAAATGGACCTTAATGTAATTTTAGGAAAAAATGGACCTAATTGTAATTTTAGAAAAAAACAACTTTAATGGAATTTTTAGAAAATTAAGTAGTTTACGATCATAGAATATAATACAATTTTTAGAGGATTATGAACTACAATGCAATTTTTAGGGAAAAAATGGACTTGGATGCAAATTTTAGGAACATTTAAAAATTTTAGAAAAAAAATATGATTTTATCAATAATAAATTAAAATTAATACTTTTTAATGTGAATACTTTTAATATTCTAGATTCATAGCTATCGGTGCTCCGCCTCCTCGACGACGAGGTCGTGGTTGGGGCCGTAGTCGTGCACGCAGCTATGTCTGTTCGAAACCGCATAAACATGTCCTATGCGGGGCATAATCGAGGGGTTGTTGTCCAACCGATTATATTGTTTTTCGATGTCATTAGTCATTAAAGTCAAAATTATAATGTGGATCTTTCAGTTGTTCTCAAGTCATTTTTCGAACGTTACACGTTCCTCAGGAGAGGATCTCTCTAGCAAGGCCATCGGGAGCGATTTGTCCAAGATATAGCCCTGGTTCGCAAAATCGAGGACAATACTCAAATTTTGCAGCCAGTCGCTATAATTCATGCTTTTGAGTTTGTTAGTCTCCATGATCATAGTTAGAGGGTTCTTAGACATATCTGCATAAAAGAATGTAAACATAGATCAAGAAATGATTGTAATATTCTTATTAAAGTTGAAGACGTGGCTTGTAGTCTTTAACCCTTACACTATTTATATGAAAGTCCACCATTTTCAAATGCGATCTCGAAAAATTAATTCATTGTGGGCTTGGGATCCACAACCACAATTTATTATGTCCCGCTTTTACGATGCACATGAAAAATAACTCGTGGGAGGTATTCAATACCATTCTCATCTAATGAGATTCCCAAGTTGTTTTGCCTGACCTCTTCACATGATCCCGAGGATTCCAAGCGAACCATGCTACACTGTGTTAGACCCAACCCATCAACCAAATCACACCTCAACTGTCAACCCCCACAACTCGTGAGACAGAAAAATAGTAAATATATTCCTTTGTTCCCAACAATTGTGCAACTTTCCTCTATTCCAAATGTACCATGACTCATGAGACCACATTGTTGTGAATGGAAGGCTTGGATATATCAAAACAATTTTGATCCAAGTGTATTATGGGCATAATATTTAACTTGATCTAAATCAAGTTAAAAATTATGTTCAAAAGGTTTGCATCATTACAGACACTTAAACATCTATTCAGAAGGTCAATTACATGTGTCTCACTGCTCATTTATTGATGATGATTGGAATTTACATACTAGAATTTTGAATTTTTGTCCAATTATCCGATACAAAAGTGAAGAAGTAAGTAAAGGTATTGAGAAATGTTTGCTTGAATGGGGGTATTGATAAGATTTTTACTATTATTGTTGATAATGCATCTTATAATAATTAGGTTATGGTTTACTTGTTAAAAAAAGGGTTTGAATACTGGGGCCATAACATTTTAGGTGAAAATATGTGCGCATGTGGTATATGGCATATATAATTAACCTTGTGGTTCAGGATGGTTTCAAAATGCAAGGATGAACATGAGGACATCTCTCGTATTAGAGGGACAGTTAGGTACATGAGAAACTCTCTGGCTAGGTACAAAAAATTTCAAGAATGCGCTAAATTTATGGAAACAAAAAAGTTATTATCTCTTGACGTACCTACCAAATGGAACTCCACCTACTTGATGTTAGAAGCTACAACATGCCTTAAAAGGGTATTTGATGCTTATGAATATATAGATTTTACTTATAGGATCGATCTTTCAAAAAATTCATTCGATGGGTTTCCGATTTAATCCGATTGGGATAGGGCAAAACTACTATTGAAGTTTATAAAGCATTTTTACAATCTCACATTGTGCATTTCCACTTCTTCATATGTCATATCTAATATTGTATTTGTAGGGTATAACCCTCCAGTGGTACTCTTCTTTCACAAAGAATCCTATCAACTATTACAACAGATATGGAGTGTATACTCCTTAGAAATTACAGCCCCGAAAAATAGAGATTTACAAGAAAGAAATATACAATAAAAGAAAGATATAAAATCACTGTTTGAAAATGGCTCAGGTATTAAGCCAGATCCATAAACCGAAAGAGGGACTCGGTCACCAAAGAGTACCGTTCCCAGAACCCGAAAGCCCTCACAAACCCACGGTTGCACCTCACCAAAATCACCCTAGGAACACGGGTCACAAAGACCTCAGAGGTCACCGAGAAGACTAAGAAACACACACACAGTAAACTCACAGAGATATCGGAGTGAATATAGGAGAAAACAGATTTCAGAATTGCGCGCACCCGAAGAGGGAGATAGAACCCCCAATTTATACAACTCTTCAAGTAACGACCGAGGGGGTGTGACGGTTAGGCGGTTTCCTCGAAGCCATTAAGTTGGCTTCGAAAACTGGCCGACCGGAGGTGGTTCTGACCGTCATCGGAGGGTGCAAGAGAGAGAGAGGAGAAGGGGTCGGCGGATGAGAGAGAGAGGAGTGAGGGTTTTGACCGATTAGGGTTAAGGAGTGATATTTAAGTGAGCTGCTCGGGTCGGGTAACCTGTTAGGGTCGGGTCGGTGGGTAGAGGGCCTCCAAGAGTGGGTTGTGGGCTTGTCGGGTTTGGGCTCCGGGATTTTGGGCCATATATACATAACATACCCCACCGTGGACCAAATACCCAATAGGCAGGTCAGGGGTGTTGGATCTGGTCTTTTTCATCATAGCCAAAACAAAAGTACTCCGTGGGTGTACCTGCAAGATAGCACTACACACAAAAATTTTCAGTCAGGATTTAAATGAAGTAATTTTAAACACTTACAGAATTTCTCTGACGGTAGGCATTTAGTACCCATATCTGCAGGATTTTCTTCAGAACTGATTTTGTCCAGTTTTATAACATCTCTCCCTACGATATCTCTAATGAAATGATACCTAACATCTATATGCTTTGTTCTATCATGAAATACGGGGTTTTTACACAGTTGAATAGAGGATTGACTATCAGAAAAAATTATAAGTTTTTCTTTTGAAAACCCAAATTCTTTTATGAGCCCGTCATAAGGCTTCTTTAAAAGCTTCTGTAGTTGCTATATATTCAGCTTCAGTGGTTGATAATGCAACAATGTGTTGTAATTGAGACTTCCAACTAATGCATGAACCACACAAAGTAAAAATGTATGAAGATGTAGATTTTCGACTATCTCTATCATTCGCATAATTTGAATCTACATAACCAATAAGACGAGTATCATCAGAATATCTAGAGAAGGAAATACCAACGTTATCAAACCCACGTAAATATCTAAGTAAGTATTTTAGTGCTTCCCAATGAGGGGGACCAGGGTTGGACATAAAACGACTAAGACAGCTAATAGAATAGGCAACATCAGGTCTGGTACAAACCATTAGAAACATAATAGAGCCAATCAAATTAGAATAAGGGATTTTGTCCATTCTTTGCCTTTCAGAAATCGTTTTGGGAGATTGCTCTTTGCTAAGTTGAGAATGAGCTGCCAGGGGTACAGCGGTGGGTTTAGCATTTTCCATTGAAAACTTTCTAAGGGCATTTAAGAGGTATGATTTTTGATTTAGAAAAATGGAAAACTATTTTCTATTCCTAGCAATGCTCATACCAAGAACTTGTTTGGCATTTTCAAGATCTTTCATTTCAAAGGCTTTACACAAATTCTTTTGTAAAGTAGATATAAGGAATGAGCTAGGACTAGCAATTAACATATCATCCACATATAGGACTAAGAAAATTGGGGAATCATGCACATGCTTAAAGTAAAGACAATGGTCATATTGACTTCTAATGAAGTTTAAAGATAACATAAACTCGTCGAATTTTTTGTTCCATTGACGAGGAGATTGTTTCAATCCATAGAGTGATTTTTTCAATAGACACACATAGTCAGGTTTAGACAAATCAATAAAACCAAGTGGTTGATTCATGTAAATGCTTTCTTCTAAGCCACCATGCAAAAAAGCAGTTTTAACGTCCATTTGTTTTAATTCCCAACCATAATGAACAGTGAGGGCAAGTATTATGCGAACTGTAGTATACTTAACTACCGGTGAGAAGATTTCATTATAATCTATGCTTTCTTTTTGTGTAAAACCCTTAGCAACTAATCTAGCCTTATATTTGATGGGGTTTTCTTGTTTTATCTTGAATAACCATTTACAGTCAACAATAGAAGCATCTTTTGGTTTAGGGACTAGAATCCATATTTTATTATCTTTTAAGGATTTCATTTCCTCTTTCATAGCACTAAGCTACTTTTCAGATTTTAAGGCTTCTTCGACACTAGAGGGTTCTATAGATTCAGTGTTGAAGCTAGTATGAAAATCCCTAAGTTTAATAGGTATTCTAGGTTGTCTTCTATCTCTATCTCTAGTGAGTTGGTAATTGTCTAGAGGGTTCTGAATTTCTGGGTTTCGTACCTCTTGATTGTTCCCTAATTGCTCGTCTAAGTGTGTTTCATGTGTTTCATTGTCTCCTAATTCCTCCCCTTCTTGGTTATCCTCTAATTCTACCTTATTGAAGGTTGAATCTTTTTCTAAAGGTTGTGATTTCTCTAAACATGGCATTTCATATTCATTGAAGGTAACATTTCTACTTATTAAGACTTTAAAACCTGGTTGGTTCCTAACCCACAGTCTATAGCCTTTAGTGCCTTCAGGATAACCAATAAAAACACATTTAACAGATTTTGGATCAAGTTTATCAGAATTTTGAAGAGCAAACGCAGCACAACCAAATACACGTAAAGATGACACATCAGGTAATTTTTCATACCACATAAAATCAGGAGTTTTTCCAAGAAGTGGCACAGAAGGAGATAAGTTGACAAGATGAGCAGCAGTTAAAACAGCTTCCCCCCAAAAGGTTTTAGGTAACCCAGAGCTAATTAATAAACATCTGACTTTATCAAGTAATGTACGATTCATGCGTTCAGCAATCCCATTTTGTTGAGGGGTATAAGGGTTTGTCTTGTGCCTTTTTATACTAAATTCTTCACACATATCAGAAAAACTTTTGTTGCAGAATTCAAGTCCATTATCAGTCCTAAGTGATTTTAACCTTTTTCCTGTTTGATTTTCAACAAAAATTTTCCACTTCTTGAATTTTTCAAAAACTTCAGATTTATGTCTCATAAAAACACTTTGCGAGAAAAATTATCAATAATAGAAAGGAAGTAACGATTTCCACCATGAGTGGGTGTATTACTAGGACCCCAGACATCAGCATGCACATAGTCTAAGATACATGGAGACATAGACGGATTGGGGGATGGGGATGCAGGAAAATGAACTCTATGTTGTTTGCCCATGACACATTCATCACAGAATTCTATTTTATCAATTTTGTCATTTAAAACACCATCTCTTTTTAGAAAATCAAGGCCTTTTTGGCTAATATGGCCTAATCTCCTATGCCACAAGTAGGTGAAATCACAGTTAGAAACTGATGCAGCAAAATTATCATAGGATGCAGTACATATATAAAGGTTTCGTTTTATTTCAGCCTTGAAGACAACTAAGGATTCTTTCATAATTTTCATGAGGCCTTTGCCCCATCTCCCTTCTAAACCATTTTCTTCTAATGCAGCACATGATATGAGATTATGACTCAAGTCAGGAACATATCTGACATTTTTCAAGATCATTTTATAATCTTCAAAACAAAGTGAGATGTCACCTAGACCCTTAATCTCACATTTTTTCTCATTTGCCATTGAAACAAAACCAATGTGCTCATATTTCAAATTTGAGAAAATTTCTTTAAAAGGACTCATATGAAATGTGCACCCAGAATCTATAAGCCATTCATGCATATCAAAAGTATTCACAGAATTTACTTCATAAACAACAAATACTTCATCATTAGCCTCAATAGACACATTATTGATTTGTTCTTTATCATCATAGTTTCTATTTTCACGTCTAGGTTTTCTGCAGTCTTTAATATAATGACCTTTAGTACCACAATTATAACAACGTCTATCTTTGATTTTATTATCCCTAAGGTTTGTTTCTCTTGGTCTTGACTTACTCCTATAACTTTTATTTTTACTTCTACTCCTGCTGTTATATCTGGGATTAGGATTCCTAAATTTAGACCTACCCCTAACAGAGTTAATCTCATACTGGTTCTGACTTGGTTTATTAATCTTAAGGTCTAGTTCTTTACTTTTTAGTCCATTTACTACAGTTTCTATGTTAACACTGTCCCTACCGTATTTGATGGCAGCCTTAACATCTGAGTATGATTCAGGAATGGCATTTAGCAACACAATAGGAGAATATTCATCAATGTATTTGTCACCCGTAAGTTTAATATCCTGAATTAGCTTAGTAAAATCATCAAGATTTTCATCAATATTCTTGGACAGATCAAGTTTATATCTGAAGAATTTTTCTAATAAAAACAATTTGTTAGGAAGTGAAATTTCAGTATACAATTCTTCAAGTTTATCCCATAAAGCTTTTGAAGATTCTAATTTTCCAACTTTTCGTAAAACAGTATCAGACAGATTCAAAACAATAGAGGAATATGCAAATTCATCATTTTCTTGTTTCTTTTCTTCAGAGATATTTTCCACATATTTGCCATCAATGACTTTAAAAACTTTTTGTTGGATAAGGATGCCTTTCATTTTTTGTTGCCATATAGAAAAGTCGGATTTTCTATCAAAGGGTTGAAGACTGTAACCAGCCATTTTGAAAAGGTTTTAATATAAAAAAAAACAAATTTTCTGAGTTTTGTAATGAAAGAAAAAACAGGAAACACTCAGAACCAGATATAAACAATTACTACCAAATACTCCAAAATACAAGGTTACGAAAAACAGTGTAAATTTCAAAGAAAAACACACACCAATCCTGAAATCACAGAGATATAACAGTAACCGAAAAGTATACACACAGATGATATACTGAATAAGCAGAAAATAAAGAAAACAGGCCACAAGCAGTTATCGACAAGATACTCAGGAAATAAAGCGAAGAATAGCAGGAAAGAGTAATCAGTAGTTAATATCACAGTAAACAGAAATATAGAACCGAGGCTCACCAGCCTAAGTCCCGTCTAGATACCCGACGACCTCAAGGGTCTGGCCAAGAGGGATATTAGGGGGCAACACCAACGGTAAACAGAAATATAGACTGTAATAATAAAAGCAGTAATATGAACGGAAAAAATAAACGGAACAGAGAACCAGAGGAGGGGTTTATCGGAAGTTACCACCACCACGGATCTGCACGGATCAGATTGTGGGCTCTGATACCACTGTAGGGTATAACCCTCCAGTGGTACTCTTCTTTCACAAAGAATCCTATCAACTATTACAACAGATATGGAGTGTATACTCCTTAGAAATTACAGCCCCGAAAAATAGAGATTTACAGGAAAGAAATATACAATAAAAGAAAGATATAAAATCACTGTTTGAAAATGGCTCAGGTATTAAGCCAGATCCATAAACCGAAAGAGGGACTCGGTCACCAAAGAGTACCGTTCCCAGAACCCGAAAGCCCTCACAAACCCACGGTTGCACCTCACCAAAATCACCCTAGGAACACGGGTCACAAAGACCTCAGAGGTCACCGAGAAGACTAAGAAACACACACAGTGAACTCACAGAGATATCGGAGTGAATATAGGAGAAAACAGATTTCAGAATTGCGCGCACCCGAAGAGGGAGATAGAACCCCCAATTTATACAACTCTTCAAGTAACGGCCGAGGGGGTGTGACGGTTAGGCGGTTTCCTTGAAGCCATTAAGTTGGCTTCGGAAACTGGCCGATCGGAGGTGGTTCTAACCGTCATCGGAGGGTGCAAGAGAGAGAGAGGAGAAGGGGTCGGCGGATGAGAAAGAGAGGAGTGAGGGTTTTGACCGATTAGGGTTAAGGAGTGATATTTAAGTGAGCTGCCCGGGTCGGGTAACCTGTTAGGGTCGGGTCGGTGGGTAGAGGGCCTCCAAGAGTGGGTTGTGGGCTTGTCGGGTTTGGGCTCCGGGATTTTGGGCCATATATACATAACAGTATTTTATGAAATATATGAAGTTGATTTGCTTCACAGAAGATGGTTGAATAGTGATGATGTTGAATTAAGTGAGATGGCAATAAAAATGTGATAACTATTGGGGATCAATTGAAAAGATGAATATGATTTTGTATTATGATGTGATTTTTGATCCACGTCACAAATTAGGGTTTGTCGAATTTTTCTTTGACAAGTTATTGGTGGTATTGGAAAAAGTAGTGCTATGAACGAAAGAGTAAGGGATGGTCTTCATGAGTTGTTTAATGATTATAAGTTAAGAATGGACACACTCGTTAAGGAACTATAGAAAGCTCGGCTTCTTCATCTTTTTCCTCATCAGAGGAAATGTCTATGCATGATGAACAGAACGCGACTCGCATGTTTTCTTTACAACAAGAGTACATATGATGTACGTGTATAGGGGGAAAGATCACGTGAAATCAGAGTTAGAAAAATATTTTAGTGAGGATATTGAAGAATATAGGAAAAAGCTTGATATATTAAAATAGTGGAAGGTGAACACTAAGAGGTTTCCAATTCTTTCAAAGATGGCTCAAGATATAATGGCAGTTCGCGTCTTGACTGTTGCTTCAACGGTTGCGTTTAGCATTGGTGGACGTGTTCTTAATGCATTTAGGAGCTCATTATCTCCTAAAATTATTCAAGCCATTTGTGCTCAAGATTGGATCCGTAAAAATTCTAAGCAATAAGCATAGAACATTTAAGTGAAATTGAAATGTTTGAGCAATGTACTTTTTATTTTTTCTTTTGCTTCGTTTTATATTAAATTCTATATACTTGTATTTATATTAATCTCAATATTTTTTTCTATTTTCTTGTAGAGTTGACAAAATTGTGAGTCGATACAACCATCATTGATATTTGACTGGACTACTTTCGACTATTTGGATCTAGTACTTCACATGTAATTGTGAATTGATGATTAGAATGTAATTATTTCATGCATTATTTTGTTGATCTTGTTTGCAAAAATTAAATTTATTATTTAATTGATAACAAAACTAGAGGTCCGGGTGTGTTCGTTTTGCTAATGCAAAAATTGAGTTTATTATTGCTATTTATGAAATTATGTATTTAAAATGAGTTTATAAATTATAGGTGTTGGGCTATTGGTTATATTTTTAGCTGGGCCAATGGACTTTTGTGATTGTTTGCAATTACAATTTTTTTTGTGAATAAAATTTCATTGCTTCATAATAAAAATAATAATAGAAAAAAAAAACTCTCAGTTGCAATAAAATACCCAAGCCTGATAGGTACCCAGTTAGACTCGAGTAATACCCGAGAAACCCGACCCGATGCCCAACCCCTACTTGAAACGTTTCAGATCCAATCCCATAGCAGTTGATTTCATAACCGTCATCCAATACATGGTCCAACTGTATGGGATATCTAAATGGTTTATGGGTTTTGTTGTGATGTTATAAATGAGCGCAACAAAAATAAAGCCAATAATGAACACTCATTTCTACTTATGAATAATATTACATAATATCGAGTTTGTCAAATAGATTAATGACGCACAATCTAATTGGCTTTCTAATCATCTATTCTAACACCAGGCAAGACGCACATAATTAATTTCAATGACTTTTGCAAAATCCAATCCAGGATCTTGCGGATTTAGGTGTGCTTTCCTTACGTGGTTTCAAAAGTTGACCACGACTATTCTAGAACTAATTAAGGAACGCAATGACATAATAGCCACATAAATTATTACAGGTACGTATAATAATATTTGAGGGATTCTATTAGTACCCGTAAATGAAGGGTCATAAACATTACCTTAATTAATGGTTATATTATTGTAGATAACGCCTCCACTCCTAACAGCAATATTCGAATCTAACAGCCGCCATAACAAGACAAAGTTCACAATAAAAAAGAATGTTAGCGACAATAAAATAAGTAACAAAATTAAAATAGTCACTAGTTATATGTATTAAATGATTTTTTTTTTATTTTATTACTATAACAATTTTTATAACTTTAATACTCACAAATTAATTAAGTAAATGTTGCTACTAAAATTAATCAGTGACCAAATATTTGTGCATAAAATTATTATTGTCATTATAAATTGGGAAAAATATTTTTTTAGTCCGTTAAGTATGTCCAATTTTAGTTTTAGTCATATAAGTATGCCCATTTTTTATTAACTCCAATAACTTGAAAAATTGATTAGTTTTAGTCCTCCGATCGATTGTATTTGTAATTTACGCCGGAAAAGTAACATGGAATGACACTTAGATGCATTTTTGTTGATTTATAATCCTATGTGGCTAAAATTATGATGTGGAAGACAAATTGATCATCTTTTGTGCAAGTTTGGAGAGAAGAAAAGTCACCTTTCTTCCCTCCAAAAGATGGCCAATTTGTTTTCCACATCAAAATTTTAGCCACATAGGATTATAAATCAACTTTTTCCTCTGTCTTGAATGATTGGAACCCACGGAGCGGTAAGGGATTCCCAAGTAAGAAGCACCGAGGTACACAATAGAATAAAGAGGAGCCCGAGGGTGTGTCCAACAACTCCTTTCCATAGGACCCAATGCAGTGCGTGCTGCTTGGAGTGTCAGGCGCGGTGGATGGCGAGACCCGATGGGAGAGGCAATGTCAATTGTGCTTGGCAGATTCCGAAGCTTTACAAAAATGCATCTAGGTGTCATGCCATATCACTTTTCTAGCGCAAATTATAAATCCAATCGATCGGAGGACTAAAACTAATCAATTTTGCAAGTTACTAGAGTTAATAAAAAATGGGCATACTTATAGGACTAAAACTAAAATTGGGCATACCTAACGGACTAAAAAAATATTTTTCCCTTATAAATTTATAGTAACACATGTACGACGATAATACTAATAACAAAAATATTTGTCGTTATGTTATGTTGTCACTATAAATGCGTCATTAATTATTTATATAGTTGTGAAGTATTAATCTTGCATGTTAAGGGTGGCCATTTATAATGATAATATTTATTCGATTTTCTTCGACTTAAGGACTCCGACTACCACAGTTGCCATTCGGCTCATGGGCAGTGGTTTGGTTAAGGGGTTAATTATTTTAATATTATTAAAAACAAATTATAAAAATATAATTTATATAATTCAGGACTCAAATTAAAAATATGTTTTTTAAAAAAACAATTGCATGTCGTGGTTTGTCTTGAAATGGGTTTTAGCTAGACACACAAAATATATATATATATATAAATTAGTCTCATCCTTGTTCACGTGCTTTCCACATGCAATTTTCCAATCAAATCCAATAAAATTCTCAATTCTAAAGATTCTCAATTGGTACAGTAGAATTCAGGTTAAGTTTTGCTTGAAGGACTGAAGTTGCATAAAGTTATTAATTCTAGGACTAAAATTAACGGGTTAAATTCATTTCGATCTTGGGTGATATATTAAAATATCAAAAATTTTCCAATGAAATTTTTAATATAAAAAATCATCTCTATGACATGAATAAATAATCTATTTTTTAGAAATAATGATAAAATACTCTTTCTAGTCAACCGTTCAAATTAAGTCTATTAATATATAATTATTTTGATTTATAATATATATTTATAACTATTAAAATATATTTATAATATATATAATTATAATTTATAAAAAAATTCAAAATAAGAATTATAACTCCCTGCCTCCCTCCACCCCTCGCCTCCACCCTCCCCTTCCCTTGCCCCACCACCAGTCTGGGCAACGCTCGCTGGTTGCCCAGAAGTGGTCGCCCTAGCTGTGTTAGTCAATGGCCGTCGCCCATGGGTGAGGAGGGCGCGTCCTTGATGCCGCCGCCACTGTATTTTTTAAAATATATAATTTTTAAATAAAATATTTATTAGATGTGAGAGAAAGGCAAAACATAATTTTTTAAATATTTCTATTATCATAAGGGGAGTTTATGAATTTTTTCCTAAAATTAACTGCTAAGGACATAGTTACACAACCAGACCCGTTCTTGAGGGTGGTCTGTCTAGGGCGATGGCTCAGGACCCAACTCTGAAAGGGGGCCTCTAGTCCAAAACAAAGAAATAATAATAATAATAATAATAATAGTATATGTATATACATATATATGTAGAGAGATAGAGACGAAAGAGAGGGTGAAAAGACAAAAGAGGTGGGAGCCACCCGGCCCACCCCACCGCCTCAACCTTTAGATACATATGTACATAACGTATGTATATATATACATATAAATTAAAACAAAATCACACTCGTACACACAAACTTGAACACCACACTCTCGCACCTTACGGACACATTCACCCAAAGTTCCAAAACTCAGGTAAGGAAAGTTTTAGATTTTAATTATTATTAATTTATATAATTATATTGTTCGATTAGTTCATTTACTAATTGTAATTTATATTGATTGATGTATTATTTAATCAGAATATTTTATGAGTTTGATTATTTAAATTAAAATTAATTAATTAATTTATTAATTAAGTTTGTTAGATTCAATAATTACTATAATTGATTTACTCAATTTCATCGGACCAATTAACTCAATGGTTAGTTATGAGTATTGGTATTTAATTAAATTTTATAATAGTGCAGAACTGACAAAAAAATTATAAAAATATTCACAAATTATATATAAGAAATATTAGAAAGTTGTATTTGAAAATATTTTATTTACTGAAAAGAAAAATGATATTTTTGAAATAATTTAATTTATAATCAGTGTCGATACGAGGGTGCTACATATTAGGTCAATTGGGAATAAAGAAAGTAACTATCCATTTTAGTCGCTATCATATTGCTACTTTCTTGTGCCTCTTTTTTTGATTTTTAGGTATATGACATATTATTTGTTAAGGTATTATTGTATTAATCAATTAAAATTATAATAAAAAAAGTTATAATTATGGATCAACCATTTTATATGTTTCGTTAGGGGTTTTTTTTTTCTTACTCGCTTTAAGCCCACCAAAATATCAAAAACGGGCCTATACACAGCTACGATCGCCACCCGTGATATGTATATGATTAAAATTATATATATATATATATAAAATTTCTGTCAGTGTCGTAGGTGGTAGGAAAAATATTGAATTTTATTGAGTCAGTCGACGGGCGGACTTCTTAAATTGTGAAAGTTCAAATATATGCAACCTCCAAAAATGGGTGTCCTTAATATGCCACCTACCCCACTAATACATAGGACTCAAAATGTATTTTAGACTTATCTATATTTATAATTTAATGCATAATTTTTGTCATTGATAAATATAGTGTTAAGATTAAAAATATTATCAGTTGAGCTATATTTATTAATTATGACACTTTAATATTATTATTTAATACTTTGTTATATGGGAAGATTAAAGCTAGCATTAGTTAATTGACAAGACATTAATAGCCCACATAATTCATGTCGTTACCATCGCTACAAAAATATATTACTGTCTATGCTTATACAGTTATGGACTTTGATGGTATCAAACATGTTTAGAGATCAGCAAATACTGCTCCTCATAACCTTGCTTGATTGAATAAATTATATTTTTCCTATAAAAAAAAAAAAAGAAAGCTGTGATGGTACCATTACACATATCGATTAATTGTTACTAAATTTGTGCAACATCAATTGCGTAGTATGTGGAAATGAGATCATGTGTTTGTTCCAAGCGCCTCGTTTAGGGATTGGTGATGTAGACAAACGTCCCACATTAATTGCAGATGACGCACTGCTGCAGCGACTTATAAGTAATAATAAGTCCCGTAGCCTCATTCCTAGAGAGGCATGTTTTTATGATAAAAAAATCATGAGGTTCATACGATATTAAAGCGGACAATATACCTTATATAACATAATATCGATTGAGTCGTAAGTTACATTAATTTATCGTTAATTAATGTTATTTTTTAATTGTATAGTGGCATCTGAATTGTCCTGCCTCCTATTCTCCATTCCCACGTGTGTAGACAATTAACATTTTCTTCAGCTGACCTGGCCTCATTCTTCGCATGTCATCTTAGGTATTTGTAGACCGCCGTTGAAGCAGGAGTGGAAGACCTCATTATCCCAGCTACCATTCTCCATTCCCACATACATATATATATGTGGACAACATAGTTAAAACCGAAGAGAAATTCCTCTTTATACACACACATACGTTCAAGCATATGGGTTGGGCACATACAGTGCTGGTGCTAGTGATTTGCATGGGGATCACTAGCACGGGCTCATCGTACAATGATGAAGCAGCCCTTTTAGCCATCAAGAATCGTGTAACGTCCGACCCGAACAACCTCTTGCTAAACAATTGGACCCAAGCAACGCCGTTTTGCAATTGGTACGGTGTTACTTGCAGCACAAGGCACACGACGAGAGTGACCTCGATTAGACTTCTAAGTGCGGGCCTAAGTGGCACCATTGCCAAAGAAATCGGCAATCTTTCCTTCCTCGTTTTCTTGGAAATTGGAAACAACAGTTTCCAAGGAGACGTCCCGGAGGAAATAGGGTTTCTGCACCGGCTAAGGCACTTGTCTCTTCAGTACAACATGCTCTCGGGCTCGATTCCCCAGAGTTTTGGATTGCTGGGTAGTCTCCAACTATTAGATCTCTCGAACAACCACCTCATTGGAACTATACCTTTTTCCATCTTCAACATCTCTTCTTTGGGGGTTATCGATTTCAATGACAACCAATTACAAGGGACTCTCCCGACGGATATCTGTCGCAATCTGCCTAGGCTGCGGGCCTTGTCTGCTACAAGCAATCAGTTGGGGGGTGAACTCCCATCACTCGACAAATGCACACAAGCTATTTATATTTCCTTGTCCAGAAATCGATTCACTGGTAAGAAAATTAAACTTCTTCTTTGGTGTTTGCTAGCTAGCTTTTTCTTTCCCTTGTGTTGAAGCTTGTGACGGTTCGTGTCGATGCAGGAAGCCTTCCCAAGGAATTTCGTAACTTCTCAGTACTTGAGGGGCTATATCTGGGATGGAATAATTTGACAGGTAACACTCCGGTCAGTGATTGATCAACAAGTATGAATGACTTTGCGACAGCAGCGATGGATTTTGCAACAAATTTGGTACGGGTATTTCCTATACCAAAAAATGTAGCAAAATCCTCGCAAAATTTAAATGAATTAAACTTAAATTTGCAACGGTATAATTGTCTCAAGTTCTGTTACAAGATCGACAAGGAATTGACGAAGAGCTATCTGTCGCAAATTTTGTCGGAAATATCCAGAATTTGCTTCGAATTGAGTAAACTTGTAGTAATAATACATGAGAAAAGTTTTTGAAAAATGATTGAAGAATTCAGAGTGATAAATAATTTGGTATTTTGTTCAGACATTCTTAATTTCTTTACCAATAATTTGGCTGCTCCTACATATTATAATGCAACAAAACGTAGTTGAACAACCTCAAAATTTAGACAGACGTGTGGTGATATTTAATGAGGATTCGCTGTAATCATTATATATGACTAAGATATAGTACTATATGGTCCCATAATTCCATATGAAGGGGCTGTAAGAAATAGTCAACGTTACTAAATTTAGATTGATGATCTTATGACAACAACTGCTGATAAAAAAAATTAAATGTCATAATTAGGTTATTAAATTAATTGGGAATGATCAGAAAGACTCCTCTTGGAGTTTATCTAAATACAAATGGATCCTTCCAAATTTTTGAAATTACACCCGCTTCATGTCAAACTAATGATTAATGTTTGGAAACCTTTATAATTTTTTTAAGTAAATGAAAAATCCCTACTTGTTCCTTGATAATTAAAATTACATAATCTTTTAGTCAATTATTTTTAAATCAGATCAATTTCCCTTGAACATGTCAAACAATTTCTCGAAAATATAGATTTTGTGTAGTGTTTATTTTAAATAAAATTTTTATTAACAATTCAAATTAAATTTAGGAGAATGATTGTAATATATATTTTTCAGGGGTGTAAATAATATGGTCATTATCGTCATAAGAAATTTGATCTATATTACGAGGGGTTATTTTATTACATTTTATAATTTAGGGGTGTAAATGCACTTTATGTATAGTTTAGCGGTGCAGAATATATTTAACCCTAATTTTAATTAGTGAGAGAAGAATTTCTTTTGTTCCAATAATGGGTTTTATAATTTTATTAGTCATAGTTTTGTGAAAATGATCTTTAGAAAAAATTAATGATAAAAATAGTGTATAAAGTTGTCATCAATGACATATATAATGATAGTCTAGTGATAATAATTGTTTATTATCAACATATTTGACGTTTTAATTATAACAAATATTTTGGCCTTATTTATAAAACAAGAATTTACATTGCAACTTTTTATTTTTTACGACAAAGGTAATTAATTAGCATTAACTTCTTCCGGTGTGAGATATTTATATATATATGTATATGTATTATATGTATTATTCCTGAAATTAATCAAAAGATTTTTTATCAGTACAACAAAACTATGTTAGGAAAAAAATTGGACAGATCTCTACAAATCGACAATTAAAAGTTTGTCCTCAATGCGTGACTTGATTTTTAAATAATGTTCTCAATTATTAGATTCAATTTTTTACCCTACGAAGGTGAAAGTCTGTATGCTCTTTATTACTTCTATTGGACATATTGTTTATTAAACCTCATTTGCTATTGAGCAAAAAGTAACTAGGACATATGTGGTTTTCTTTTTATTTGAGAATCAAAGAGGGAATTCCGTCCAAAACTTCAAGTTGGCGTTAAGTTTTGAACGGAATCCCCTCTTTGGTCCTCAAATTGAAAGAAAAAAAAAAACCACATATGGAACTAAATATGCAAATTCGTCTGAGTATGGGATTAAAATTAAAAACAGGTCCACCTATGGGACTAAAAATATAATTTACCCTAACGTAAGTTATTTGATATTATTTTTTTTAATTTTTTAAGATAATATTTTGGTCATGTGCATTGTTCGGAGTTCACAATTCTCGCAAGAAAAATGCATGTGTTATCATGTAAAATTTTAAAACTACTGCTTCTATTGATTCTTTTGTGTCAGTATTTTTATCCTATAAATTTTTTGAACAACATTTTTGGTTTTACATATTTTAATTTTTACGAATTCAGTCATTTTTTTCGTTTGGAGTTTAGCTCTCTTACTTGTGGAGGTGAACTTGGGCAAAAGAAGGCCTAAAATTATAAAAATTAAAAAGAATTCAATAAAAAATTAAATGATGAAAACACGACATGAACGAAGTTACAGTGAAAAAAGTGCTTTTAGTTACCGACAATTCAATCTAAATGGACTAAAATAAATTAAAGAATATATTGTCATTGGATATTTTGTTATTACTATTATATCTTGTTGTAGTGATTCTGAGATTCATGTATTAACAGGAAGTTTGCCAGAAGAGATTGGAAATGCTCCAGTGCTCCAAGTATTAAGTCTTCGACAAAACAGATTGGTAGGCACCATACCACCTTCACTTGGCAATCTATCAAACCTGGAGATGATCGACATAGGCGTAAACAACTTTCACGGATCTATTCCAACTGAATTAGGACATCTCTCAAACCTGCAAGAGTTGTACCTTAGCTTTGACAACCTTAGCGGTGAAATTCCAATGTCCATCTTTAATATCTCCACGTTACAAGTTCTTGCGCTCACCGGAAACTCTCTCTCCGGCAGCCTTCCAACAGATATGGCCGTCAGGCTCCCAAATCTGCAAGGAGTCTTTCTTGGAAGTAATCAGCTGACAGGACCAATTCCCAGCTCTATTTCAAATGGATCAGTACTTAAAGCAATTGATCTTGGTTACAACTTTTTTGATGGAAATATACCTATGACTCTTGGGAATTTACTCCAGCTGAAGATTATAATGCTTGAAGGAAACCAATTGACAAATGATCCCACTAAGACTGAATTGGAGTTTCTTACTGCATTGACAAACTGCCCGAGATTAAATACCATACAAATCGGCTATAATCCGCTAGACGGAGTTCTTCCCAGATCCTTCATGAGCTCAGGCAACCTGTCGGCTTCTCTTGGAAAATTTCATGCCTCCGGTTGTGGCCTAAAAGGCGTGATTCCTACAGAAATCGGTAACTTCAGCAACTTATACTGGTTAAGCTTGGCTAGAAATAATCTTACAGGGCAATTTCCAGACACAATTGGGAACCTGAGAATTCTGCAAAGATTTCAAGCAAATGAAAATGGAATTCAAGGTAGAATACCAAGTGGTTTGTGCAATTTGGAGGGTTTATACGAACTAAATTTGAGCAAGAACAAGTTCTCGGGAGAATTACCGAGTTGTTTGGGAAATATTTCTTCGTTGAGAGAGATTTATTTGGACTCCAATGCTTTAGCTTCATCCTTGCCATCAAGTTTTTGGAAAAATAAGGATGTTTTGGTTGTGAACTTGTCATCCAACTTCTTGTATGGTGCTATAGGTCAAGAAATTGGAAGTGTTGCTGGATTGAGACAGTTATACTTAGGTTGGAATAATTTTTCTGGTGAGATTCCAACTAGTATTGGGGGACTTCAAGAGTTGGTCAATCTTTCATTGTCAATGAACATGTTAGATGGCTCAATACCAGAGGAATTTGGAGACCTAGTTAGCTTGGAATACTTGGATCTATCCCACAACAATATCTCCGGCATAATCCCCCCGTCGATGGAGAAACTAGGTCACCTTGTCTATTTAAATCTCTCTTTCAATGAGCTAAGTGGTGAAATCCCAAATGGAGGGCCTTTCCAGAACTTTTCGGCAGCCTCATTCATCGGCAACAACGCTCTATGTGGAGCGGCACGTTTCAATGTCATGGCATGTAAAGCAACAGAATCAAGAAAGCCAAGGAGAAATAGGGTTTTGATATATGTTCTGCCATTTTGTGCATTTTCAGTGTTGATCATTGGTTTATTAACTTGGATACTGATAAGATTCAGGAAGAAGGGGTACAAGCTTCAAGTTGAGAGCGGTATCGCGCTTAGACAGAGGATTTCATACCTAGAAATTCTTAAAGCGACAAAAGAGTTTGCTGCAGACAACTTATTAGGGAGTGGAAGTTTCGGCAAGGTGTACAAAGGAACGTTTCTTGATGGAGTGGTAGCCGCTATAAAGGTATTCAACTTAGATGTTCAAGACGCAATCAAGAGCTTTGATAGAGAATGTGAAGCAATGCGCAATATTCGTCACAGGAATCTAGTTAAGGTGATCAGCAGTTGCTCGAATGAAGACTTTAAGGCCATAATATTTGAATATATGCCGAAAGGAAGCCTTGACAAGTGGCTCTACTCTGAAAATAATTTCTTGGACATGAAACAAAGACTGGGAATCATGATCGATGTGGCATCTGCACTCGAATATCTACATCACGGTTATTCTTCTCCGATGGTTCATTGTGATCTGAAGCCGAGTAACATTCTTTTCGATGAAAATATGGTCGCACGCCTAGGCGATTTTGGTATAGCCAAACTTTTGGGAGGAGAGGAAATAAAGGTGCAAACTAAGACACTTGGTACCTTGGGATACATGGCACCAGGTACAATTTCTCCTAACAAATATTGCTGCATTGGATTTTTTATTCTAAATTTTATTATATTTTTTTATTTGATTTAAGAGAAGATTTTCGTTTTTACAGAATATGGGTCAGAAGGTATGGTTTCCACTATGGTTGATGTTTACAGTTATGGGATCCTTTTGATGGAAATATTTACTGGGAAAAAACCCACGGATGATAAATTTACGGGGGATTTGACCATGAAGAAGTGGGTGTCTGAATCATTACAGGATGAAATTATGGAGATTGTTGATGCTAAACTAGTTACGATGATGAATGAAGCAGAGTTGGATGCTAAGAGTAAGTTATTCAGGTTAGTCATGACTTTGGCCCTGGAATGTACTGAAGATTTGCCAGAGAATAGAATTGATATGATGAATGTGCTGGCAAGAGTCAAGAAGATCCAAGCTCAAGTTCATTAGATTAATAGAACAAATTCATGCATCAAGAAGCTCTCCAGGGAACAACCACTAAATCTTCATGATGTGTGTGTGTGTGGTTTTTTTTTTTTTTAAATCGCATTTTCGGACTCATATAATATAAGCTCATTTTCAATCAAGTCCATTTATTATTTTTTTTTTCACATTGGCTCATACATTTTAAGAAAATCTCAATGTTAATCCGACGTTACTTTTTCGCTCAATTTTTTTACGAAAAAGGCACATGAATTAAGAGTGATCGCTAAGTGCTGTTCTTGGAGGCAAAAAATAACACGTGAGCATAACATGTATTCTATCATTGACTTGAGAAAACGAAAATTTAATATTCCTTGACCTAACCTGCCTCGAATCCCCTCAAACCAAAAACTCTATCATTCAACTCAGCCACAACTAAACCTGAAATCAAAGAAATTGAAAAGATAACCGCAGTATATTGTATGGAGTGTAGGAAGCAAGAAGGTGACTCAACCAAAACGACTAAAAAAGAAAAATATCCAAGATATCATCAATACATAAAACAACATTTTCACTTTCCATTGCAACATTGTGATAACTCCTTGAAACTTTTTGATTTCTTCTTTCATGCATGCTCCACTTTTCTTACAACCCAAGTATAACAACACTAGACTTTTTACACAGAAAATCACACTCACCTACACTGCCCCTCGGAATTGTAGAATCTTCTACCTAAATTTTTGTGTGTCCATGAAATCGTCAACTATGTCGACCTTCCACAATAATATGTGAGCTCTTCTTTTACTCAGCTTCTACACTCAATGGACTTGCTTGGGCTCCTTAACAACTTGCAAAATTAATTTTCAGGGTGCAAAAATGTTGGTGTGAGCCATAATTTTTATTTTTCTCTTATAAAGCCGTTGTTTCCCACCAAAATAGACCAGCACGTATACTCACTAACAATCACGTGACTTTTTTGTTAAAAAAATGGACGAAAAAGTCATGTTGGACTAACATAATTGAGATTTTTTTTTTTAGATTTATGTGAAGAAATATGAGAAAAGTGTAACAAATTGGACTAATTAATTGATAAAGAGCCTATTATATAGGGCTAAAAATGTGATTTTCTTGTTTTATGTTAAGTACTTGTTCTGTAAATTACAATTAACACCTCTAATTAAGATTTCTCATGATTAAAAATATTTCATAAAATTAATGATCGTCTAACAAATTAATACCTCCTCGTGAAAAAACATTGTAGGGGGTATTTGTTAGACGGCAGATAATCCCAAGGAGGTTCTTATAATATTTTAAATAATAAAAATATTTGTAATATTGACAAATTTCAATGAGCTGATTGTAATTTATCCTTCCTAATATTGAGCTCATTAAATTGTGATCATGCATTTCTTGCTAATTTGGATCTTTATCATATCTATCTATCTGTTCAATTATAAAAGTGTTAACATTTCTTTGAATTTCTAGTTAGACTAATTTATTATTACGATATAATCATATAAGGGTAATGAAGTAAATTAGTATTGTTATTTTTCAAAATTTTAATTTGGATAAAAATTATTTTAATGGAATGCAGAAACTTGAAGCAACGAACTTAAAGTTTATCTTGGAAAAATGATATTCTTCGTTCCGTAATTTAGTGCGTTTTCACTTTTGGTCTCATTGATTATAAAGTTATCATTTTTGATCCTGTAATTAAAAAGTAGCATTTAATCTCCCGATACATTTCCGTTATATATTTTAAAAAGCACAGGGAGATATAATTGCTATTTATTTTTTCATAAAATATAATCTACTTATTTGTAATATCAAAAATAAGTTGTTTGTATTTTTTACATTATAATTTTGTTGAACTATATTAAATTAAACTGAAAGAATATTAGTTAATTGCAATGGATTTTTTGAGGGCCGAAGGGACTCAGAAAAAGACCCATCACAGTGTTTTGTGACGGAATTTCACTGTGCATCACAAAATATTGTTACAGTGCAAACAGTCTGTTGCAAAGTTCGGCAAATTTCATTTAGAAATAAAATAAGTATATATTTAGGACGAAATTTACAACGGGAACTATCTGACAACAACCAAAGAGAGGTTGCAACGACATTTATAACGATCTTTTATTACAAAATGTATTTTCTTCTAATTATAGGAAATTTGCGACGCTTATGTTTGCAACGGAATGGGCATAGCGGATTTGTGATGACAAGTTTGTTAAGTTGTGAAGATTGATTTGAAGAAGAAAAGGATAACCTGATTCAACTTAGAATTCCCAAGTTGAGTTGGAGAAGGATAACCCGATTCAAAGTTGAGTTGGAGAAGGATAACCTCATTCAACTTAGAAATCCCAAGTTGAGTTGGAAAAAGGATAAGTCATGGCTATATATACTACTCTTATTAGCATTGTTTTATAGAGCAAAGTAGAATAGAGTAGAGAGAAAAGAAAGAGTTGAGACGAGGGTGAGTGTTGTTTTTCACGTGTGGTGAAGACTTGCATACAAGTGTGTGTGTGTTGTACTCCTCAATTTTCCTCCTCTTTGAGTGTTTTCTCCTGGCTTGGTATCGCCCCCAGACGTAGGATTTATATCCAAACTGGGTTAACAAATTCGTGTGTCTTTTATCGCCTTCATATTCCACCTGTTATCCATCTTAACCCGATCCATTTCCTAACAACTGGTATCAGAGCCTGGTTCAAGGAGTTAAGATGGAGGGAAAGTTTCCAGTCGAACGGTTCAATGGTTCCGACTTTGGGTTTTGGCGTATGCAGATGGAGGCCTACCTGTACGGGAAGGACCTGTACGAACCACTTGCAGAGAAGTCCGAGAAGACGAGTGATGAAGAATGGAAGGTGCTCGATCGAAAGGCGATGAGCGCAATAATCCTGTCGCTCTCTCGGAATGTCGCCTATCATGTGAAGGGAGCAAAGAGCACGAAGGAAGTTCTACAGACTCTTGCCGATATGTACGAGAAACCCTCAGCAATGAACAAGGTTATGCTGATGAAAAAACTATTCAGGTTGCAGATGGAGGAGAGGAAGTCGGTGGCCGATCACCTCAATGACTTCAACCAACTCACGACACAGCTGGCGTCTGTGGATATCGTGTTTGACGATGAGGTAAAAGCGTTAATTTTGCTTTCATCTTTACCTGACAGTTGGGATGTGGTTGTTACTTCAGTGAGCACTTCGTCTGGGAAGGAGAAGATGAAGTTCGACAACATCAGAGACATGATGTTGAACGAGGAAACCCGTAGAAAGCAAACGGGTGGATCATCTGGCTCTGCGCTACATACAGAGTCCAGAGGGAGACCTGACACACGGGGTAAATACCGTGGAAGGTCAAGGTCAAGGTCCAGGGGGAAGAACAAGGGCAAGAAGGAGATGGTGTGCTGGAACTGCGAGAAGCCCGGACACATGAAAAGCGAATGTCGGGCGCCAAAGAAGGAAAAGGAGGGCCGAACAGCGAATGCCGCGACGGAGGAGATCACGGATGCACTCTTGTTGAGTGTGAGCAGTTCTTCCGATGATTGGGTTGTGGATTCAGGGGCCTCATTCCACTCATGCAGCAACAAAGACATCATGGAGCCATACACCTCAGGTGATTTTGGCTTAGTTTATCTTGCAGATAACAAACCCCTCAAGATTGTAGGAAAGGGAGATGTGCGGATCAAATCAACGAATGGGTCATGCTGGACCCTACATGATGTGAGACACATACCAGGACTGAAAAGGAACTTGATCTCAGTCGGACAGCTGGATAGTGATGGATTCCACACGACGTTTGGAGACGCGAAGTGGAAGATCAGTCGGGGAGCAATGACTTTGGCTCGAGGACTAAAGTCGGGAACGCTCTACATGGCGGGAGGATCTAGTTCAAACATTCCCTTTGCAGGAACTGTATCGCAGGCTAACCTGTGGCACAATCGCTTGGGCCACATGAGCGAGAAAGGAATGAACGTGCTGAAGTCGAAAGGACGGTTGCCCGAGTTAAAATCGGTGGAGGTGGGTCATTGTGAACACTGCGTGTTCGGAAAGCAGAAGCGGGTGAGCTTCTTGACCACAGGAAGAACTCCGAGGAAAGAAAAGTTGGAGCTTGTTCACACCGATTTGTGGGGGCCAGCACCAGTGTCATCTCTTGGTGGATCAACGTACTACATGACATTCGTCGATGATTCCACTAGAAAGGTATGGGTGTATTTCTTAAAAAGAAAATCTGATGCCTTTGATACATTCAGGAGATGGAGGGCACTAGTGGAAAATGAGACAGGTCTACAAGTGAAATGTCTCAGATCGGATAACGGTGGCGAGTACAACAGTGAAGGTATCAAGAATTACTGCGCCGACCATGGAATCCGAATGCAGAAAACAATCCCGGGGACACCTCAGCAAAATGGCGTTGCTGAGAGGATGAACAGAACACTGAATGAGCGTGCGAGATGCATGCGATTGAAGAGCGGACTACCAAAGATGTTTTGGGCAGATGCAGTCAACACGGCTGCTTTCTTGATCAATCGAGGGCCTTCTGTCCCGTTGAACAACAGGATACCAGAAGAGGTATGGAGTGGTAAGAAAGTGGATCTTTCTTTCTTACGTACGTTTGGTTGTTCAGCCTATATTTTGAACGATGATCGGACTAAGCTGGATGCTAAGTCGATTAAATGTACATTCATTGGGTATGGGACTGACGAATTTGGGTATAGATTCTGGGATGATCAAAACCGGAAAATAATTCGTAGCAGGAATGTTATATTCAATGAGGATGTAATGTACAACGACAGGAAGGTAAGCCCGGACGATGACAAGAAGGAAAGGGAATTTGTTGATCTCGATATTTCAAATTCCGGGATCATGAGACCAGCAGATACGGATTCAGTGGGAGTTCAGACGGACGAAACCGAACAAACGGAGATAGAGCCAGAACCAGTATCGGAGGAACCGATTACTGAAAGCAGCACACCCTTGGCACTAGGTCGAGAACCGAGGCTGAGAAGGGCCCCAGATAGGTACTCCCCCTCTCTTTATTACTTGCTTTTGTCTGATTGTGGAGAACCCGAATGTTACGCAGAGGCAGTCAATGATGTCCACAAGAGCAAGTGGGAGCTTGCGATGAACGACGAGATGAACTCGTTGAAGAAAAACAACACATGGGAATTGTGTCAGCTCCCAAAAGGAAAGAAGGCCCTACAGAACAGATGGGTCTATCGGGTTAAGGAAGAATCAGACGGGAAGAAGCGGTACAAGGCAAGACTCGTAGTAAAGGGATTCCAACAAAGATACGGTATTGACTTTACTGATGTTTTTACACCTGTTGTCAAGTTAACTACTATTCGTCTTGTGTTGAGCATGGTAGCGGCAGAGAACTTGGAGTTACAACAGATGGATGTAAAGACAGCCTTCCTACACGGGGATCTTGAGGAGGAGATATACATGGTACAACCAGAGGGGTATAATGGAGATGATCAGCAGGTGTGTCGCCTGAAGAAAAGCCTGTATGGATTGAAACAGGCTCCGCGGCAGTGGTACAGGAAGTTTGACAACTTCATGCTAGAGATAGGTTTCTCTAGATGCAATGCTGATCATTGCTGCTACGTGAAGAGGTTCGATGAGTTTTTTATCATTCTACTCCTGTATGTTGATGACATGTTGATAGCAGGATCAAATGTCAAGGAGATCAATAGGCTCAAGGATCAGTTATCGAGGAAGTTTGACATGAAAGATCTTGGCGAAGCAAGACAGATATTGGGCATGAAAATCACAAGGGACAAAGGTATTGGTAAATTATGGTTATCTCAATCTGATTATATTGAGAAGGTATTATGCAGATTCAAGATGGAAAATGCAAAACCGGTTGGAACGCCATTGGGAAATCAGTTCAAACTATCCAACAGTGATTCGCCCCAGACTGACTCCGAACGTGCAAAGATGAGAGTCACACCGTATGCCTCAGCAATTGGGAGCCTGATGTATGCTATGATCTGTACTCGACCGGATATAGCACATGCAGTGGGAGTAGTTAGCCGTTTTATGAGCAATCCAGGAGTGATGCACTGGGAAGCTGTGAAATGGATTCTTAGGTACCTGAGGGGTACTAAGGACCGAGCATTGGTGTTTGGTAAGGGCAAGCTTACCTTGTTTGGGTTTGTTGACGCTGATTTTGCAGGGAGTGACTATGACAAAAGGAGGAGCACTACAGGGTACGTGTTCACATATGGCGGTACAGCCGTATCCTGGGTCTCAAAGTTGCAGAAGGTTGTCACACTGTCCACGACGGAAGCTGAGTACGTGGCAGTTACTGAGGCAGCTAAGGAGCTCATTTGGCTGCAACACTTGTTGGGTGAATTAGGGAAACCTCAGGCAGATGTGATTCTTCATAGCGATAGCCAGAGTGCGATCCATCTGGCAAAGAATCCCGCGTTCCATTCGCGGACAAAGCACATCGAGATCAAGTACCATTTCATCCGACAACTTCTGGAGAAGAAGGCACTGCAGCTGGAGAAGATCCAAGGAGAAAAGAATCCTGCGGACATGCTGACCAAGGCGGTTGCGATGGCGAAGTTGAAGCTGTGTACGGCTTCGACTGGCCTTGATGACTAGAGTGGACAAACCCGGCGGTACCAAGAAAGAAGTGGAGAAAAGCTAATCAATCTTCAAGTGGGAGATTGTTAAGTTGTGAAGATTGATTTGAAGAAGAAAAGGATAACCTGATTCAACTTAGAATTCCCAAGTTGAGTTGGAGAAGGATAACCCGATTCAAAGTTGAGTTGGAGAAGGATAACCTCATTCAACTTAGAAATCCCAAGTTGAGTTGGAAAAAGGATAAGTCATGGCTATATATACTACTCTTATTAGCATTGTTTTATAGAGCAAAGTAGAATAGAGTAGAGAGAAAAGAAAGAGTTGAGACGAGGGTGAGTGTTGTTTTTCACGTGTGGTGAAGACTTGCATACAAGTGTGTGTGTGTTGTACTCCTCAATTTTCCTCCTCTTTGAGTGTTTTCTCCTGGCTTGGTATCGCCCCCAGACGTAGGATTTATATCCAAACTGGGTTAACAAATTCGTGTGTCTTTTATCGCCTTCATATTCCACCTGTTATCCATCTTAACCCGATCCATTTCCTAACAAAGTTTATGGTGTTTTTATCAACAATATTGCTATGAGACATACGCCAAGTTAACCACGAGTGTGACGAGTTTAGTGACTTGAGCTTTCCTTGCAAATTAAATAATTTATTATTACAATTAATAGATAACAAAAATTGCAACATCACCTGTGAGTGCAATGGATCTGCGACGGATTTGTGATGTCTGTGTTTCTTTAATTTAATTGAAAAAATAAGTATTTAAATATAAATTTTAATAATTAAGAGATTTAATGTAAGAGAAAAATTACATTAGAGATTAAATATTATAAGATTTGTAATTTACAGAAAGGAAAACGAGATCCTGATCTTGTCAATTGCCTCATGTTCTCTATACGAGGCTTGGTTGCCTTGACAACTGGATTCATTGGTACTAAAAGAAAATTAAATATTCGCCGGAATATAAATAATTATGATTTAAAAATTATGATAAATCAATACTATTAATTATGGTTAAATAAAATTAAAATAAAAACTTAAACTTTTATTATGAATAATCAATATTCGCCATGATTTTTAGTCATAGCCAAGACGTTTCCCATGGTTTTAGCCAAAGCTAACGTCTTGGGCACACTCGCAGAAACAACGGCTAATGGCCGTTGCGAAATCATAATTAATTTGTATTCATTACAATTTCTTTCTTTGACTATAAAAATTAATAGCAGGAATGTGAGGAAAGTTGGCTATTAAGGTACTAGGAAGCACGACAGAGTACAATGGCACCGTAATGGGACATCCAACCCGCCCAATTTTTGTTCCAATTCCTGGAATTTGTGTTCTAGAAAGTCTATGTGGTGCTACCTTCACTACAAAGAAAAATGATCAATAATTATAAAAAATTTGATACTAAAATCAGCGTCCAATTAATTAGCAAATAAAATTTTTATTTTTAATCTACATGTTTAATATATCTTTTAAATAGTTTGTCGCTAAATTCGTAGCAAGTTAATTTTCCTTGATAAATCCATAGCAAATAAGTTTCTTTTACTAAATAATGTAGATTACCGACGAACGTTTTACTTATTAATTATCATAACGTTAATTCTTTTTCGTTCCTATTAGACAATTTTCTTGCAGTGCTTCCAACATCGGTTCAACGAAGGTAGTGGGATAACTATACATAGTGGTAGACTAGGCCTCCCACTCCATCGTAAAGATCTGGCCCCTTCTCGTGCCCATTGTTACCAATAAGGCCTTCCGGCCGGGTGGCACACTGCTAGCAGACATACCTTCGTCCGGGGGGCATGACTTGCTTCATCCTCCAGTAACTTTTTGTAATTCTCTTGAAAGGAAAAACATTATGAATAGTTAGAGAAATCTAAAAAATGAAAACATCACAGATAGTTTTGGTGAAACATTACCACAACTTCCTACCCCTTGTGCCTACTCTTAGGTCTATCAGCCTGTTTTTTCCAGGTCTTGTAGACCTCCATCAAGGATTGTGTCTGCTCAATTGATCCATCTAAAGATACAACAAATTAATAGACTAATAAAAAAAAGGGGATAAAATATATAAAATCCCACTGTGTTTTAAAAAGCTGGCTAAAAATTTATTTCTATTCTAAAAATAGGCTAAAATCCTCCTGTGTTTTGTAAACTCAACCCAATTCCCCCCTCTCGGTTAAATCCAACAACGGTGTTAATTTTTTTTATAAAATGACCGTTATACCCACACTTAATATATATTATTTTTTAATATACATTTATCTCAACAAAGTATCTCAATTGTCAATAAAAAATGATGCCCCAAAAATATATTCAAAGGTAATTAATAGACTTACTCTAATCCAATTTCAGGAAGCTCAAAAAAATTAATACGGAAATTGATAATAAATTCGAGATGTAATTAACTGCAACACTCCGAATAATATCAACATATTATTATGTGAAGAAACACTGCTGCAAGAATCCTTGGTGTTCTTTAGCTTCACCTACGGACAAGAGAAAATATATTTAAAGAATAAATTTATATTTAATGTCACAATAACATTAAAAGTAATACTACAGTGGTGAGCCATACCTATATTGTCCTCATCATCAATCTGAATATATAAATTGGTTAGTTTTGAACTCAAATGCAATTCATTATCACAAAAATCTTCATTTACAATAGAAAATTAATGCCTGAACAATCTATGGTTTCAAAGAGCATCGATATTGATCAAGTACTCTTCCTCCAGCACTAAAAGCGGATTCTGAGGCTACAGTTGTCATAGGAATTCAAAGTACATCTCGTGCCATAATGGGTCAAAGTGTTTTGATTTCCACCAATCTAGTGCATTAAGATCGACACCTAAATCTTCCTTACATACATAAAGACCCTCTTCAAGGCATATATCCAAATCAGATTTTGTAGGTACAATGGTATCAAGTTCTTGTACCCACTGTAAAAGCTGATCAATACAGTAGCTGTCTGCAGGTGTTACAATGAAAGAGAAGAAGCCATAAGTCGCAGATTAAACCTCTCGCGTTTTTATTACTAAAATGCGATCTTATTACTTTAGTCCGCTTATAGTCGCATTTCCACACTCTTGTCGTTTCTTCATTTCACGTTTTTATAAGTAGAAACGCGAGGTAGTTATAGGCGGTTATTGGTGAACGTTATATAATGAAGAAGGGTTGTTGTCTTCTTCAACTGAACATGGAGAAAGAACAAAAACTCTGTACTTCAAATAGCAGTGCAATGCTCTGCTAATTAGAAATCTTTTCCAGAAATTACTTCTTCATTCTTTATGCTTTCGCTGTGATACTTTTACATGGTATTAGAGCCATCTTTTGATGGTCTCTGGTTTATCCGAGAAACTACCCAATACAATAATTTCTTGAAATCAAGAAACTGATACAATATAACCATGGCCGAAGATCCGGAGATTTTAAAGCTACAACTAGGAGACAACCCAGGTATAAGCTTGGTGACTGCGCCGTTTGATGGATCAAACTTTCTAATTTGGAGTCGTTCGATAAAGCTGGGATTGAAGGCAAAGATGAAACTTGGTTTCATCAATGGAGATATACAGAAACCGAACAATAAGGCTAAGGACTTTGAACAGTGGACAAGAACAGATTCCATGGTGTCATCATGGATTCTGAATTTCATCACAAGAGAGGTGGCAGAGAGCTTCATCTATACCAACACTTCAAGAGAGCTGGGGGTGGAATTGGAGAGCAGATTTGGCCAAAGCAATGGGCCTAGGGAGTATCAACTCAAGAAAGAACTAGACTCCATCTCACAAGGTTCCATGAGTGTATCAGCGTATTTTACAAGAATAAAGAAACTTTGGGACTAATTGGCTTGTATTACTGGAACGTTAAATGCACACGTGGATGTACATGTGGAGCAGAAAAAGAAAATGCAGAAATCAAAGGGAATGATCAGCTCATGCAATTCCTCATGGGATTGAATGAGATGTATGATCATGTGAGAAGCCAAATTTTATTGATGGAACCATCACCAGACAGTAACAAGCTCATTCAATGGTTCTCAGGGTTGAAAAGTAGAGAGAAGTGAATTCAGAACAAACATACGTGGCACCAAATTTGGCAATGCAAGCCTTCAAGAAACCTGATTTCTCAAAGAATTTTCAAAAAAAGAAAAATCTTATAGACAAGAAATCTCAGATATGTAAACATTGTGGAAAATCTGGATATTTGAAAGAAGGATGTTTTGAAATCCTTGGATATCCAGAATGGTATAAGGGGTTCTTGGATCAAAAGAAAGGGAATACTATGAGTACAAACAAAGTTGCTGCTATGGTGAAATATGAAAATGAAACAGCCAACAGTGCGATGGATGAGAGAACTGTGGCAGAGTTGGTCAAGTCAGAATTCCAGAGGCTTGTTGAGACATTGAAGTCACAAACATTTCTAGGAACACATGGTGAGAATTATGAATTCTCAGGTAAGTGCCTTGAACTCATCAAATCTGAAACTAAGAATTCAAATGCATGGATTATTGACAGTGGTTCCACTGCACACATGTGTAACAATGAGTTATTATTTGATCATGCTAAAGTTCATAAATAGAATACCTTTATACATTTAGTTGATGGTACAAAGCATGTAGGTAAATGTACTGGAATTGTTAGATTAAACAATAAACTGTTGCTTGAAAATGTTCTGCTAGTTCCTGATCTAAAGTTTAATCTGTTATCTGTTAGTAAACTATGTAGTAACTCCTCAATAAGATTTAAATTCTTAAAATCTCACTGTATTGTGCAGGACCACAAGATTAAAGAGGTCATTGCCATAGCATCCCTTGTAGGAAAATTATATACACTCAAGGCTGAATCCTTTGACAAGAATTTCATACAAGAAACCATGAGTATCTACACTGATGTTGTTTTAGCTGCATCTCTCATATCTCCTGAAACCTGGCATAAACAATTAGGACATCTATCTCATGATGTTTTGATCAGCACTGGACTATTGAAGAATAACAAGGATTATAACTCCTTTTGTGAAATTTGTGCAAGGCAAAACAACAAAGGCTGCCATTTAGTTCAAGCAATTCTTATTCTGATGCTTGTTTTGACCTTGTACACATTGATTTGTGGGGACCTTACAATGAGTATTCAATAACTAAATGTCTTTACATGTTAACTATTGTGGATGACCATAGTAGATGCACCTGGACCTATCTTATGCAACAAAAATCTCAAACCTTCTACCTATTAAAGGAATTCCATAAAATGATTTGGACATAGTTTGATAAGAAGATCAAAAGAATAAGAACTGATAATGGATTGGAATTTTTAAGTGAGCAATGTCAAAAAAATTTTAAGGAAGAAGGTATCCTTCATCAAATCACTTAAACATATACACCTCAGCAAAATGACATTGTAGAAAGAAAACACAAGCACTTGTTACAGGTAGCTAGATCAGTGATGTTCCAATCCAATTTTCCAAAGATGTTTTGGACTGAAGCCATTCTAACATCCACCTATATTATAAACAGACTTCCAACACCTGTATTAAAAATGAAAACTCCATATGAGGTGCTGTTTAATAAACCTGTTGATTACTCATCCTTTAGAGTTTTTGGATGCTTATGCTTTGCTACTAATAATATGCCCCATAAGTCTAAATTTGATTCAAGAGCTGTTAAATGTGTCTTTTTGGGTTATACACTTAATCAAAGGGGTTATAAAGTTTATGACATTGATAAGAAAGTCGTCTTTGTTTCAAGAGATGTAGTTTTTGAGGAAGAAGTTTTTCCTTTTGCTGATAAAATTACAGATCCTATTACTTATTACACATCTCCAACAAACACAGAATTTGGCATTGAAAACTTGGAGAGTGAAAATGATGACTTAGAATCAGATCCTGAGCCTGTTAATGACAACTCCTCTGATAATATTATCCAAGAACAGGAACAAAGAACTGACATTATTAATCTGAGAAGACCAAAAAGACAAGTCACTAAACCTGCAAAGCTTCAAGACTATGTATGTTCCTGCAATAAGGAAGAACATGATATCCTTAATGTTACATTGTTGAATGATATGGACAGCTGGATGTGTACTACAAACAGTTTACCTCAGGAACCTAAGAACTATAGTGAAGCTGTAAAGGAAAGGAAATGGATAGATGCTATGCAGACTGAAATAAAGGCATTAGAGGAAAATCAAACATGGGATATCACTGAACTACCAAAGGGAAAGAGGGCCATAGGTAGTAAATGGGTTTACAAACTGAAATTGAAACCAGATGGTAGTATAGATAGACATAAAGCTAGACTTGTCGCCAAGGGTTCTAACCAAATTGAGGGAATAGATTACATGGACAGTTTTTCCCCAGTTGCTAAAGCTGTTACAATTAGAATCCTTCTGGCTATTGTTTGTAAAGAACACTGGTACTTGCATCAACTTGACATAAAAAATGCCTTTTTGCATGGCTTCATAGATGAAGAAATATATATGTATCCACCTGATGGATACCAAGTCCCAAAGGGACATGTTTGCAAATTGAAAAGGTCTCTTTATGGCTTAAGCAAGCCTCTAGACAATAGAACTTAGAATTTACAAGATAATTAGAGAGAATTGGTTTTGTACAATCAAAGGTTGATCATTGCTTGTTTACTATAATGACTAATGCTAGTTTTTTCTGTCTTCTTGTATATGTAGATGACGTGCTTCTTGCAGGTCCATGTGAGGACACTATTACTGGTTTTAAACAAAAGCTACATGATCTATTTACCATAAAGAATCTGGGAAAAGCCAGGTTCTTTCTTGGTTTAGAAATAGGAAGATCTGATGCAGGTATGATCATAACACAAAGAAAATATATGAAAGATATTATAGCTGATACAGGACTCACTCGAGCCAAAGCAGTCAACACCCCACTACCAGCTGGACTACAACTCAGAGCAGCAGCAGGGCAACAGTTAGCCAATCCAGAGTCCTACAGGAAATTGTTAGGTAGATTGCTATATCTAGGCTTCACCAGGCTTGATATATGCCATGCTACCCAACAACTTAGTCAATATATGCAGTATCCTTGCACAGATCACTGGAATGCTGCCCTACACTTGGTGAAATGCTTGAAAGGAACGGTTTACAGAGGATTGTTTTTTAACTCTGAAAATAACTTTGATTTGGTAGCTTTCTGTGATGCAGATTGGGCTACTTGCAAAGAAACACGAAGGTCCCTCACTAGATGCTGCATATTCTTGGGGAAGACTCTAATATCTTGGAAAACCAAGAAACAAACCACAGTGTCTAGGTCTACAGCAGAGGCAGAATACAGATGCATGAGTTTAACTACTTGCGAATGAATGTGGATTTTTAGTCTTCTCAAGGACTTGAGAGTTAAGGTGCCTACACCCATTCCGTTCTACTGTGACAACCAAGCTGCGGTCTACATAACGGCAAATCCAATTTTCCACGAGAGAACAAAACATATTGAAATTGACTGTCACTTGGTAAGTGACAAATACAAAGAAGGTTTTATTGCTCCGAAACACATACCTTCGAAGGAACAACCAGCTGATCTTTTTACAAAGATACTACCTGGACCAAATTCATGTCCTTAATTTCCAAGTTGAGCTTGGTAAAATGTTACCACGAGCTCAACTTGAAGGGGGAGTGTGAAAGCTGACCAATACAGTAGTTGTCTGCAGGTGTTACAATGAAGAAGAAGAAGCCATAAGTCGCAGATTAAACCTCTCACGTTTTTATTACTAAAACACGATCTTATTACTTTGGTCCGCTTATCGTCGCATTTGCACACTCTTGTCGTTTTTATAAGTAGAAATGCGAGGTAGTTATAAGCGGTTATTGGTGAACGTTATATAATGAAGAAGGGCTGTTGTCTTCTTCAACTGAACATCGAGAAAGAACAGAAACTCTGTACTTGAAATAGCAGTGCAATGCTCTGCAAATTAGAAATCTTTTCCAGAAATTACTTCTTCATTCTTTATGCCTTCGCTGTGATACTTCTACACCCACAAGATAAATTCCGCTCGACCTTTGGTTTTACTTTTCATCTTGTCGCTACGATCACTTTCAGTGAAAAAGCTAGCTCTTGATTCATCACTTAGCTTCATACTACTAGAAGAACAATTAGCAGCACATTCATTGTAAATCTCTTGCAATGAATAGTGCACCAATTCAATTTCTTTGGGAAAAACAATAAAGAAGTTTTTGACTCCGACAATGCTTTTGATTCCAATTTCTGAAGGGAAGTGAAAAAATTTCCTTAATTGAAGACATACATCTTCTGTAAAATCATTGAATTCCATAATTAATTTTTGTTCAAGGGATGAAAATGTAGTTGAACAAGGAAAAATTCATATGGAGAATGTAAGAAAGTTGTATTATATATCTTTGATTATATTTGATATTATTTATGATATAATGATACTATCTCCTGTATCTGATAATATCGTTGATAATATTTGATATTATCGGTGTGAATATGTGAAATATGAAATTACAGACAAGTATGGTTGGGAGAGTAGAAATACTGAAGAAGAGGAGATAAGAGATTGCTTCAGGGCATTATGCACGTATATATTGACACTGTAATTCCATCACTATCTTATATTTCTCCTTTTCTTGAATCTCCGTTGCTGAAAAGGGCTCAAGCTCAAGAAAAAAAAGAGAAAAATATGAAGTTTTATGGGCTCAAACTTTGTACAAAAAACGTAAGAGAAGGGAGCAAATAATTGAGAAATTCTTTCTTCTATTCAGCCCATTGTGAAAAAACTCTTGTCTCGTCTTCACAGTTTTCTTAAATTAAATATTTCTTTTCAAATATTATGTATATTAAATAAATTTTTAAATATATCGACTTATTCATTAAAAATGCTATTAGAATTAACTTTAATTGAAATTAAAAATATTATAGGAGGAGTGATGATGATGCCCATCATTTTGAGCCCCACTGTATCCACTTTCTTTTCACTATGCATATATGTCTTAAATATTTATGTAATTAATTTCATTGATTTTTAATATTATAAAACTTTTAGTTTGTAACATTATGTAACAATTTGTGATGCTTCATCATTCTCATAATACTAATTTTTCTGATATTTTAAGCATTGTACAACACATTCTTTCTGTCTCGCCTCATAATATCTCGATACATCGAGATCCATGTATAACAATATCTGCCAACTTTATTTCGAACCATGATCTGAACCAAAACAGTTGATTCAACACATATCAACGTTATGGTCATGTTCTTGATCTAGGAATCAAAGACAGTGGTTCCTTCATGTACACTGTTGTCTCAAACTTCTCGGTCATGTTGAGATTATCTGGGCTCATACCCTCTGGAAGAAACCAATCAAAATGATGCACCAGTAATGCCACCATACCCTGAATATGAGTGGTGGCCAGACTAAGTCCAGGACATGCCCTTCTCCCAGCCCCAAACGGAATAAATTCAAACTGAAGATTTCCCTTCAACTCTAATTTGGACACAAGAAACCTCTTTGGCTTAAACTTCAAGGGTTCGTCCCAAATCGTTGTGTCTCTCGCTAGTGCCCAATTGTTTATCAGTATCACAGAATCCTTGGGGACGACATAGTTGTTCACTGTACAAGACTCTAATGCACGACGCGGTATGACAAACAATGTCGGGGGATGCAACCTTAATGTCTCTTTGAGACAAGCCTGCAAGTAAGGCATGTGACACAAAGAGGCATTTTTAATATCTCCGTCGACCATATTTTCAATCTCATGGCGAAGTTCGTGCAGAACCCCTTGGTTCTTTGTGAGCTCCGCCATCAACCACTCTATTGTTGCACAGCTCGTAAATGTTCCGGCTGCCAACATTTCCTGTAGGGTAACAAACGTTAGACAACTTTGTTCGAAAGAATGTTGAGAAATGAAGGGGAAAATACAATTTTTGTCTACTTAGTATAGGATGGCTGTACTTTCAGTTTTGTCCGGTTTGAAAATTGTGATTGATGAATATATCAAAACATATAGTATATTTAATTCAACTCTCACCCAAAAAATTAAGGCATGTGACCTATGTAATTTGGGCCTTTTAAATTTTTTGGTCATTTTTTATACTGACGTGACATGAGAATCATTTTTTATACTGACGTGACATGAGAAACGTAAGAAAAAAGATGCAGTTTTCATCCTTAAATATAGCCGACGATACATTTACTCCAAATGTTACTAGCGAAAAATGTTACATTAGAAAAATTGATTAGAAAATTAAAAATTTCGGCAAAATTGCAAAATTGATCCTGTAAGTATAGGGGGGTGGCAGAATTGGGACCGTAAGTACAGGACTGGCAATTTTAGTCCTGTAAGTATTGATTTTTTGGCAATTTTGGTCCTTCCGACAAAAATTGCCCAAAAACGCGGCGGAGAGATTTGGGGCTTAGGGTTCCGACGTCCACATGCGCAACTTAAACACGTAGGTGCTTGCGTGGCGAATGACATGGCCAATGACGTGGCTTTAGGCGGGAAAAGAGCTCCTCTTCCCGCTTTTTTCACCTTATGTAAGGGCTCTCTCTCTTTCTCTCATTTTTGCTGCTGCAAATGAAGTTGCAGGTGAAGAAAAACAGAAAAAATGTCTTCTTTATCGTCGGGCAATGACTCCACCAGTGTGATAAACTGCTTTTGTGGCATTAGGGCTCTATTAAGAACCTCTTGGACCAATGACAATCCCGGAAGAAGGTTTTATTCTTGCGCAAATTATAAGGTAAGAATTGAAGTTTAAGTTTAAGTTTTGTAGATGTTGGCTTATTTTTTGTTCAATTGCAGAGTAGAGGATGTCGATTTTTTACATGGGATGACCCACCTATGTGTGCTAGAGCTTTGTGGTCATACCCGGTTTGCGTCGCAAGCTTCAAGCAATGGAAACCGAAGCAAAACAGCTGAAGAAGAAGATATTTTGGCTTAAAGTTTGCTTGGTGGCATCATGGTTTGTGTTGGTCGGTTTTTGGATGGGTAAACGGGTGGTGGTCTTTGGATGAATCGTTCAATGAATTGTTCCAAGTTGTTAGATTTGTAGGGGCTTATATTATGTTGTTAGATATGGGAAAAAATAAAATGGAGGAATTGTAATGGGATTTGGTAGTTTTGATAATGAAATTGAGACTCTCAAATTTGAAGCTTTTGTGAATTATGTGTTATGTTGTTAAAGAATTCTGTTAATGAATTTTAAGAATGATATTAAAAGCCTAAAACTGCAGTTGTTAATTAATTTAGTAATAGAATAAAAATAAAAATAAATTTTCAGTCATTTCTGCACCCTTTTCAGCCATTTATGTACCCTTTTCAACAATATAAGAAATTTTCAGCAGCATTTCTGCACCCTTTTCAGCCATTTCTGCACCTTTTTCAACAATATAAAGAATTTTCAGCAGCATTTCTACACCTTTTTCAACAATATAATGAAAATAAAAACATTCATTTCTGCACCATTTTCAACATGTTAATGAGAAACATTCATTTCATAATAACATCAACAATTTTATAACATCCTGTCCACAATATACAGCCCGTCTTCACAAAAAACATGAACATCCATTTACGACATTTCTTTAACAACATATGCACAAAACCCCCTAATTCATAGCATATGAAATCACAACTGATTCCTCAAGTTTCTCAAGTATCTTGGGATTACAAACAAAAAATGTTTCAATCAAAATAAAAAAGTTCTTAAACAAAAGGTGAATTCCTCCCATCTTTTTTCTTGCCCTTGTCTTCCTTGTTTCCCTTGTCCTTCGATTGTGATAAAACATTGTTCAATCGTGATAATGTAACATACTTCTTGCCATCCTTCTCCAAAAATGTACATGTTGACAGAAGAGATTTGGTCTCTGGTTGTAAAGGTTGTTTTGGAAATACCTCCTGTCTCCCTATCCATCGTGGTGGAGCTCTAATATTAACTTTTGGGATTGGTGGCTGCAGATGACTTGGTTGAGTTGGTGGAGGAGGCCTAGAGTTTTGAGCTGCATTTTCTTGTTGGGATGTGGAAGACTTGTATGATGGCTTCCATGGTTGTTTGTGTGCAACTTTTTGTTTATACCGGGGTGGCTTGAATGGTTTAGGTATTACCTATAAGGAGAATGAAATAAACCGAGTAAGTAAATGATAAACAAAACGCTTGAAATTACTTGAGAAAAAAAAAAAAAAAAAGAACACAAACAAACAAACACAAAACAGAACAAGTTAAAATTCATACAAAATCATACATAAAAAGAAAATAGAAAGATTCATAAAAAAACATAAAAAGAATCACATTTACACATAATTTCAGAAAATGGATACATTTACACATAATTTTAGAAAATGAGTACATTTACACAAAATAGATTTCTAAGAAGACTTCGTAATACAAAATATGATTGTCAAAATTCATTAGATTTCTAAGGAGACATCATCTTTTTGGGTAATAAAAATAATAAATAGGATTGTTTTCTTGTGAGATTAGAATATGAAAAGTAGCATTAAGATCACATTCCATCGCTACAAGTGAGATTTCTCAAAATCTCTATGAGATGATAGCCTACAGATTGTATGATTTCCTGGAAATTTAAAAGCAAAATTAGCTCTTGTTCTGTATAGGATTTAGGAGAAGTTGCTATTATCTTTCTTATATTTGTGGTTGAATATGCATTTACTGGAATAGGTATGTGGAGAATGTTATAGCATATCTTTTTCCTTGCAAATGAAATGCTATTCAACTGAACACTGAGGGGACTCTATTGTATTTATCCCTTTGTCAATCTTGTAAGCCCCATCAAAGTGACAAGTTTTGCCTTATTTTTACTTTCTTTAACTGGAAAATAACTACACTCAAATCTCTAAATTTACAGTGGTAATGAGTAAGTATGCAGGTCGCATTTGCTGTGTACAAGCAAACTATCCCTCTCGAAACTCCGATGCTCAATTGCACTTTCAACAACTTTCAATATACTCTGTCTACGTACACTTAAACCACATATCGACAAACAACAAACAATTCTTCATTGGAATCACAAAATTAAGACAATAACAACATAGAAACACAATGGACCACTTTTATTTTTGGGACCACAAAAAACCCTAGATTTAACTCTAAAAATCAGATTTTTTGAAAACATAAAAAACTTACCGTACAAAGGTGGAGGAAAATCGTTAAACTCAGGATCCCGAAGTGGCATTGCTTCAATCGGGTTTCTTCCTCCTCAATCGACGATCAGTTGTAGATTCGAGTTGAAAGAAGAATTTTTAGGGTTCTTTCGATTTGGGGGTGAATTTTTACTGCTTTGTTTTACAGCTCTCTTTTTTAAGTTTTTAACTCCTCAGTTTTTTTACAATTTTGCCACCTCAGTATTTTTTCCCATATGTCAGGCCACGTGTGCTGCTGACTGTGTAATCTTGCCACGTCATTAGCCACGTCATTCGCCACGCAAGCACCTACGTGTTTAAATTGCACACGTGGACATCGGAACCTTAAGCCCCAAATCTCTCCGCCGCGTTTTTGGGCAATTTTGGTCGGAAGGACCAAAATTGCCAAAAAATCAATACTTACAGGACTAAAATTGCCAGTCCTATACTTACGGTCCTAATTCTGCCACCCCCCCATACTTACAGGACCAATTTTGCAATTTTGCCTTTCTAAATCAAAGGGGTTACTTACCACACATATGCTTAATTTTAAGTGAATTTAGCATTTTTCAGCAATATTTGCACAAAAAGGTGTTATTTTTTTATTTATATTCCTCAATTACAAATTTAAAATCAGAAAGGATGAAAAATATTATTCCTATAATTATAGGACTAAAATTATATTTTTCTTAATAATTAATGTACTTAGTCACACACAACAACAACAAAATAATAATAATGAATTTACTTTAGGTGCTAAGCAGAGATTTTGGTTCTACTAAAATTCAATTGGCAATTAAGTGGTTTAATTTTTAAAAATTAGCACATGCGAAATTCTAAGCCAAAATTGCAATTTCAGGTGGATTTCGTCCTTGATGGACCGATTTGTAGAATAATAGGACTTAAACAATCATTGTAAAATGATCAAATAAAATTGAAGCGAAAATTTAAATTTTTACTGTGATTCATCAATATTTTTCATGCTTTTAGGTTAAAATATTTGTTATAGTTTGTTGTAGCTGATGTTTTGACCTCGTTCATAGAAACAACGGCTAATAAGCATTGCACAAATGTGATTAACACTAAAAAAAAATTTGCTATTGACTACATATTAATGCTTGTAGCTAAAAATTATGGTAAATGACTACTATTAACTACGGGTAAACAAAATTGCAAAAAACTAGCTTTTCCACCATAAAAAAATTATTTGCCACGACTAAAAGTCATAGCAAACGTTTTAGCCACCTTAGCAAAAAACTACGACAAACAATCATTTGGTGGCCGTAGTCATCAACTATTTGTTACGACTATTTTTTTTAACCATGACAATTGTAGTAATTAAATGTTACAATTCTTCTAATATAATTAGCTAGCATTCGGTATAATTTTAACCATAATAAAAAAATAATATTTCTTTTAGTGTCCCAACCTACTATAATTACGAAATTAAAAATATAATTTTGCGAAATATATGCAAATAAAACATAGCATCAAACCATCAAAAGTGCGCAGATATCGTCGTTGCAAAATCCATCATCGATCAAAGCATCCAACAAGTCTTCCCTACCACATTTTGCTTGTCTTCTTTCTTCAATAACTTCCCCCCAAAGAGACTTGAACTCTTGATGTAACTTAGTGGCCTTCCTCCTCTCCCAAAACCCTAGTAATCCATCCAAAGCCGGAAACAGGTCAACTAGACTTGGAGTTCCAAGAATGGTAAGCATTCCCTTTATAAATCCCATCAAACTCTTAGTTCCATCTTTACATTCACGTTCAAGATCGATTATGTCCGTCGACACCATCATGTGACACATAGAGTTAGCAAGAGTTGCAAAGACTATATCCCTTAGCCTCACGACTTTCCCCTCCTTAGCACGCAAATAATCCGCCATTTCCATCACCTTCCTCGCTCTAACCTCATTCCTCAGTTTTATAGCTTTGGTAGAGAAAACCAGATTGTGACAAGTACCTCGTATGTGTTTCCAACTGTCGTTGCATTCTTTGGCTCCCAATACCGACGATCGCTCCATGTGTGGGATCTTGTAATATAATGAGGGGATATACCTCCCACAAAATATATGGTCGTGAGCTTTTAGTATTTCCATTGCTGTTTCTGGTGATGAAGCAACAACGATGAGCAATGCTCCTACTCTTAGAGAGAAAATGGGGCCATAAATCTGAGCTAGGTTGGCTAATGAGGCTAGGGGACTCATGAACATGTTCCGTAAGAGTTGCCAAGCAGACGGGCCTGGTGGAAGTCGTCTAGAGCTATGAATTGCTTCATGACGCCGAACAAGAAAAGACAGACAAGCTGGTATTGATACAAGAGCAAGAAGAGGAAGAAGATAAATATACCCGACATCTACGTTCATATTTTGTTTCTTATTCAGGGAATTGTGGCTCACTTATTCAAACATTCAAGCAATATTTATGGATCAAATGTTTACTGTTTATGAGTATGTATGTTAGGTGAAGGTCACAATTGCTTTTATTACTGGAAGCTTTATGCTGCTACTGATCAATCACTATTGATTATGTGAACAAATTAGGATCTATTTCTCTCATTTTTATTGCACCTTTTTTGTTAAAGAATAATTGCACAGGTTCAAAATGCAAAAATAAATATGAGTTCTGATGATGCACATGTTAAAAATACAAAAAAAAAAAAAAAAAATTGGCTAAATTGCATAACCCCTTGTTTTAAAAGTACAACTAAAAATTTCCCGTATATAATAAACAGGCAGAAAACTCCATTTGATTTAAACATAGCTCACTTGTCCCTCTTCATTAAATGCACCGGTTAATTTTTTTATCAAGCGACTGTTATGTCCTTACCTATTATATGTTATTTCTTATTTTAATAATCGTTGAATCTTTTTTAAGTTATAAGAGCCATAGGATCTAATCAATTTATGTCAACAGTTAGATCTATAAATGATTAGGGGTACAGATTTATCAAATTTTAAAAATACATTATAAAAAATAATCTTATTATTTTTTAAAAATAAATATAATAAAATTAACCTCCCTTCCTCCACCACCCACCCCAAAAACCCCCCTCTCCTGCCACTCACTACGGAGGGGGCACCGCCGTTGCTTCCGTTGCCCATCCATGAGCGACCGCAACGACAATAGGGAGATTTGGGTGACGATAAATTTTAGTTAAAAGAAATAAGAAAATTAATTTTATAATTTTCAAACTTATAAATAATTCAAAGAAAGTATTAAAAGTTTATTTTAAATACTTATAATAGTAATTTAAATTCAAATACTATTTATGATAAATAATATAATTTATTTAAAAATATTTAGACAAAATAATAATTTAAATTAGTCAACCGTAGTATAGTAGTAATAGAGTATAACCTAGCATGATTCATAGTGGGGGTAGCCAAAAAAATTAATAGTACTTAAAATATAATAGTACAAATGCAAGCATTAATGTTAGGGATAACTTATATAGACTTTTAACTCATATGTATATGGAGTCTTTGGGAGACCCCATACCTCAGCTCCTAGAGACTTCCCCCAACCTACATGTGACATGACCGACCATGTAATGACTGTGTTAGGACATTATGGGGACTTAAGGTAAGGTTGTGGTATAGTTGTGGAAACTTCTGGACAAAAGTTGAAAGGAGAATGAATACTGGAGGGATGATGACATGAGGTTGGATCTTCCTCGCAGAGAACGAACAAAAATAGTTGTTGAGTTAGAAGGAAATTTGGAAGAGCAAATACAAACTAGCAAATCCCAAGTAGAGCAACTTCAAGTTGAGATTAGGGGTTTGAAGCATGATAGACAATCCTTACAGCATGAGATACTCAACTTGCTGGAGTTTGATATGATCCTATGTATGAATTGATTGGCGGGCAATTTTGCCTGTGTGTATTGTATGGGTAAGAGGATAACTTTCACCCACCTTATGGGAATTGTTTCTCCTTTCAGATGTGTATGAAGGGACAAATAAGGAAACATGCACCATTCTATTAGAACCTCACACATTTAGGGCCATCAGAAAGGGATGTGAGGCTTTTCTAGCTTCTGCAATTAACACTACAAAGGTCACTTAAAATTGAAAGATATCCTAATAGTGAGAGTTCTCAGACGTCTTTCCTAGGGACCTACTTGGAGCACCCCAAGATAGGAGATAGAATTTGAAGTCAACTTGCTCCTAAGAGCAACGCGCACCATCATGCGAGGATCCTATTATTGATGCAGGCAAAATTGCAAAATTGATCCCGTAGGTAGGGGTGGCAAAATTGGGACCATAACTACAGAACTGGCAATTTTAGTCCCATACGTATTGATTTTTTGGCAATTTTGGTCCTTCCGACCAAAATTTCCCAAAAACGCGGCGGAGAGATTTGGGGCTTAGGGTTTCGATGTCGACGTGCGCAATTTAAACACCTAGGAGCTTGCGTGGCTAATGACGTGGCTTCTTCTTCCTCCCTCACTCTCTCCCAGGCCATCTTCTCTCGCTCCACCACCCTGTGCCATGCCTCTTCTCACCCTCCTCTCTCTGTCCCTGCCTGAAAGAGCTGAGAAATAAATTATTAGGGAGAGAATACACCCATGTGCAGGGGAGAGCACAAAGTTGTCACGGTTAAATTAATAGGGATTCTTAGGATTGTACTTCATCACCTCATCGTACAATATGTGACCCATCGGCGCGTAGCCCATAGGCAAACCAGGGTGGCTGGAATTGGCCGGTGTCAATTGACAAGAACCTAATAGTGTTGATGGATTTCTCAACGAGCTCAGTGTCAGTTGTTTGCTCGAGGGTCTTGACAGCGGCGAAGGCGCGAACAGGGAGGCGGGTGACTACGGGGGTGCTACGGTGGCGGGAAACAGAAACAGGGGCGGAAGAGAAAGCGGATTTGAGATCAAAGATGGAAGGGATAGAGAGATGGGGGTGAGAGGAGGCATGGCGTGGGGCGGTGGATAGAGCGAGGATGGCTTGGTATAGAGTGAGGGAGGAAGAGAAGCCGCGTCATTAGCCACGCAAGGTCCTAGAACGTTAGAAACCTAAGCCCCAAATCTCTTCGCTGCGTTTTTGTGCAATTTTGATTTTTGACCAAAATTGCCAAAAAAAACAATACTTACGGGACTAAAATTGCCAATTAAGTAGTTATGCTCCCACTTTTGCCACCGCCCCATACTTACGGGACCAATTTTGCAATTTTACCTATTGATGAACTAGTAGCTACTCAATTCAAGGATTGATTCAAACGTTGTGTAAGTTGTGTATTTTTAATTGTGTTACAACTGTAATTTGTCAATATATGATTTCCCTAATATGTGCAACACAGGTTAAATCTGAATTGAATTACTTGGACAACGAGCTTTTAAAATTGCATTATTGGGGTCCTACAGTTGAGGTCACAATATTCCCGTGTTACTTTGTAAATTATTACAATTTCCATACTTTAATTTTAACTCTAAATTACAATAAATTCAGACTTATGATTATTTTTGTTTCCAATAGAGTAAAAACCAAAAAATTATCAAACAAGGACACCCCCCCCCCATACTACGGTGTTTTTAATTTTGGGGGAGAATTAAATGTTATGTTTCTCACTTCGCCATTAGGAAGGAAGGTGGTAATATAGGGCCATCAGTAGATACCAAAAATTCAAACCAAAAACAAAATTGAACTGAAAATTCAATTCGGCATTCAATTTTGTCTTTTCAAAGTTCGGTATTCAATTCAGTTTTAATTTTTTGTGTTAGCCTACCGAACAGTACCAAGTACTGGTTTACTTTTATTTATTTTTTATATACATTTTATGTATATTTTTATGTATTAATTATTTTTATACTATTTTTATTTTTTTACTTACTAAAAATTTTAAAAGAATAACCAAAAGTATAATTTATTATTTTTAATATTTTTAACAAAAAAATCAATTTTACCGAATACTGAACCAACTAATTTGATTTGGTATTCGGTATATGATTTTGACATGCAAAACTTCAGTTTATTAAAATCTCGTCTCAATTCGGTTCATTTTTTCCTGATAGACACTCCTGCTTAATTACAAACAAGCGAATTAGACTCAACATGCTTTCAGAGAGCTGTGGAGGACAATAAAAGGACGATTAGGTGACCAAGGGATTTTGGGCGATTTGCTCCTCATCTAGTCCACCCGAAAGTTCAAGGAGAAATCCAAGATGAACAAGGCGAATCAGGTGGCAAATCCCCCATCGACTAGTACAATATACCGAAATGGATCGTCATCTATCGACCAGGATATATTGTAAACAATTTGCTAGCAAGTAATTTTTTGTATTAAATAATGTAATTTAGCAACAAGAAGCTTACTTGCTAATTACATTAACGCTAATTTGTTTTCATTGCTATCAAGCTATTTTTTTGTAGTGCCTTTCAATTTTGATAAATTTAAGATCTAGCTGTTGAAACTTAATGTCTACATCTGAAGGTTTTTATGTAATTAAAAAAAAATTCCAACAATCATTAAAATAAAAAAAAATATATAGTAGGTAAAGGCATAACGATTATTTGATAAAAAAAAATTAATGTTGTTAGGTATACTTAATAAAGAGGGGCAAGTGAATATGTCCAAAAAAATATAAGATTTTTTTTTAACGTATTTTAAAATACAAGGAGATTTTTTACTGAATTTATAAAATATAGGGAGGTTTTATGCTGTTTGGCCAAAATTATGTAGGGGAGGCACAATTCGGTAAACGGATTTAGATGTGTCAAAATCAACACGAGTTTTTATTTATAATTCGGTATTTGATATTTATTTAATTTTTTTAGATATATAATACGATTTTTTTTTTTCCTGAAATATGAATGAAGTATTAGACAGGTTTAATTATTTAAGCATGAGTCATTGAATGTTTGTGTTGTATGATTTATTTAGTTTAATTGCTTTTTATATATATTGGAATTGTGTGATTTTAGTATTAGAATTTAATTCTTTTGTGTTATCTTGTTTTCTTGTACTTGAGATTCAAATTTGTAATGAAAAATAATTTATTTATCTTTATCAAAATTTTCTTTTATAGGTTTTTCGTAGAAAATAAATTTAGTTAATTTTTTGACAACATAATTGATAATTTTCAGTAAATTATTTTGTCATTATTGGTTCATTTTTATAAAAAAAATTCATTTAATTTTGTTTTTAGTAAAATAATCGAAAATTTTCCAATTACTTACCAAACCCGATCGAGGAATTCAGTTCAATATTTAATGCACTATTTTGGTGTACTGAATTTTTTATTAACTAAAATTTCAGTTCAATTCTGTGCAGTTGTCCGAACGCACACACCATGTTAATAGATGAACGTATCCTTTAGAACTGTCTGACGCATGTACGCTTAATACAAAACTAGAACCACCAAAAATGAAAAATCAAAATAAAATCGGTATTTTAGGTACCAGCAATATTACCAAATTAGTGGTACAGAATTTCTCTAGGATCGACTGATTGAAGCAATGTTTACCTAATTCATTATGATATATGTTGGAAATTAAAACTGTCCCGTGGGAAATTACTGTTTTGAAAGCGAAATTTCAGTACTATCGTAGTGCAGATAGTATAAATCGTTCACTCCCCAAAGTTAGCACAACTATAACTCTCTTACATGCGCACTCGTGATAGAGAGTTTGGAACAACGAACAAAATGACATTCAGAAGAGGAAGGAGAGAAAACAAAGTAGATAGAAGAGGCTCTCGGATTTTGGTGTGTTTCAAATGCATAGGGGCTGAGGCTATTTATAGACGAGCAGCTCAGTTGCTTGAGGACTTTGGACTCTATACCAGCCACAAAAAATAGACTCCTTATTTACAAACGGATTTCTCATTTAACAAAAGCCAAAAATTCGGCTAATAAGGGCTAATGAGGAGACTTGGTCACCTAAAAGTCCAAAAACGTGAGAAATGAAGGATTTGAATGTAATTTTTTCAAAAACTATCTATAAACGCGCGTGCCCCGCCCCGCCCGAATTGGGACTGGCCGGCGCACGCTTGTGGTGATTTTTCCAAAATCCACCTACCCTCATTTCTCATTTCAAAGGTAGCAACATGGTTTAATATATAGAAGAAAAGTTGTTTATAATATCTATATGAGACAAGGAAATGTGCATTGGTCATTCCCAACAATTCCCCACAAATGACTAATTTAGATGAAGAATATGATTTCTGAGTAAAGAAAGAAATATACTTAAGCATTAATATCTTTCGATTGAATTAATGCATAGTGAAGTGAAGCAATCAATTTGGCTAACGAGAGTGATATGACTCTTGAACTTTCGATATCTCAAATTGAGATCCCCACAATCACGTATGATTTTCTTAGTGTTCGTTGTTCAGCGATAAAGTTCCGAGCGCTATTGATGGCCTTGCGCTTATACCTTGGGTTCTAATGAGTACTCTAGAAAGAACTTTCATTCTCTTTTCATCGAAGGCGGCCCACCTCCACACTCATCCAGATAGCTTCATCTAGTTTATAGACCACTCAACAACTGAGGTATGAGACTATCTTTTTGTACAAAGTCAGAGTTATCCATCAAGTCCTTATTAGGACCACCCAAACACAGGGCTATGGATTTATATGATCATTATCATATTCCATCAATCAAGGGGTTTTAGCCCCATTGCTCTCAAAGACAATTCTCCTGGTAAGTCCTTTTCTGAGATGATCTGCCAAGTTCCTCTCGTTCCTCACATAATCCAAGGAGATTATCCCATTCTTTAGGAGTTCTTTTACTGCTTCATGTTCGATACGAATATGTCTCTTTTTGCCATTGTAAGAATAGTTTTTGGCAATTCCAATAGCAGTATGAGAGTTGTAGTGCAGAGACACTAGCATAGTTGAGCCCCACAAGGGCACATCTCCCAATAAGTTTCTCAGCCACACTGCTCCTTGACCTGCTAATTCAAAAGCTATAAATTCAGATTCTGTAGTAAAGCGAGCTATACAAGTTTGTTTTGCAAATTTCCAGTAAATAGCTCCCCTACCCAAAGTAAAAACAAATCCACTAGTTGAGCTTACTTCATCATTATCGGTAACCCAATTCGTATCACAAAGTCCTTCTAACACTGCGGAAACTTATTAAAGTGCAAACTCAAGTTTATAGTCCCTTTTAGATATCTTAACAAGCGACGTATTGCATTCTAGTGTTCATTATTGGGATTATGGGTAAACCGACTTAGTCTACTCTCAGCATAGGCTATGTCAGGTCTAGTGTAATTTATGAGAAACATGACACTCCCTATGATTTTTGCATACTAAACTTGTGACATACTATCACCTTTATTCTTTTTGAGACATACACTCGGGTCATAAGGTGTTTTGATTGGTATCTAATCTTGAACACCAAACTTGTCCAAGATTTTCTCTATGTGTGACTGCCAAGGAGAGAACCCATTTTCAGTTTTTCTAATTTTAATGCCTAGGATTACATCAGCTTCTCCTAAATCTTTCATGTTAAACTATATGCTGATAAAAATCTTTTGATTTCGTCAATTATTTCTATGTTACTGCTAAAAATCAGCATATCATCGACATATAGGCATATAATAACACATTCTGTCCCAAATAATTTTGAATATACAATGTATCTGATACATTTATTTTGTATCCATTAGTTTTTAAGTATAATTAAACTTTTCATACCATTGTTTGGGTGCTTGTTTTAGTCCATACAGTGAGTTTTTGAGTTTACAAACTTTATTTTCTTGGCTAGGTACCATAAATCCCTCTGGTTGTTCCATATATATTTCTTTTTCCAAGTCACCATTTAGGAAGGATGTTTTTACATCCATTTGATGGATTATTAAGCCAAGAATGTGTCAAAATAGTCTATGCCTTTCTTTTGTGTATAACCCACAACCACTAATCGTGCCTTAAATTTGTCTATTGACCCATCTAGTTTCATTTTTTTCTTGAAGACCCATTTGCATTTTATAGGCTTACTTCCTATAGCAAATCCACTAAATCCTAAGTGTGATTTAACATTATAAAATCTAGTTCATTTCTAATGGTTTCCTTCTAGAAACTAGAGTTTATGGAGGTTATTGCTTCCATATATATCTTAGGATCATCTTCAACTAAAACATCAGAAAAAAGTCTTCATTTAACTTTTCTTGGTCTTTCGTTAGGAAAACAGTTAGAAAGTCTGGTCCAAAACTATGTTCTGTTTTTTGTCTTTTACTTCTTCTAGGTTCATTCACAGCAGAATTAGAGGAAGTTAACAAAAGTTTGTTGCTTGAAAAGACTGTCTGTTCTAGTTGTTTTAATCAATGGAAAAACTAGTTGAATGAATTTAACATCTCTTAATTCACAAAAAGAGTTATCATTTAAACACGTGAATCTATATGCGACACTATTTTGGGCGTACGCAATAAATACACAGTCGAAGATTTTAGATCCTATGTTTATTTTTTTAAATTCTTGATATGCTACTTTAGCTAAAGAACCCCACACCTTAAAAAATTTAAAGTTATGAACAAACCTCTAAATAATCAAGGCACTAGAAAGTCGGAAGCCTCTCTTAGACAAATCGACATAATATAAGTCACACCATGTTCATGTACTTAAATGGTGAAACTAGTCCTTTTAGATATCCAACTTAAAATAATTTTAGTTAGATGTGGATCGTCATCTTAATTATTTTATATTTTTATATATTATTTTCTATCACATTCTAGATTGAAAGTCAAATATAAACTCAATATTTCTTTATCTCTAGGTATTTTTCAACTTTTCCAGCAATTTTCGTGGAGTATTTTTCTTTTCTAGTTTGATAATTTCAAAATGCATGCTGTTGAAGCATGGCAATGCTTTTTTTTTTTGTTTTTTTCCCAACTCTCAATTATTATCAAGAAAATCGCCGACAAGCATTCACATCTTTAAGAAAACAGAAAAGCATTTCATTGAGAAAGAAGCATTCTCATCAAGGGAGATGTAACACTAAATGGGAAGAGAGGATCCCATGCCCATTATTGACTGTCTTGAAAATGCCAGCCTTCACCTTATATATGATCCCAAATATAATTTTTCCTACTCTATTACGTAATTATACAGTACAAATGAATGCACATATATGCATCTATGGAAAAGAACACTTTTCCTCCCGTAATTTAGGATTTTTACGTTTTGTCATATTGATTAGGAAATTTTTATTATAAAAAAAGGTGGGATTTGAAGCAGGTTTAGGAACGATTTTTTGTTTTGTCTTTGGAACGGTTTGCAGGAAACCAAACTTATTTGGACCTATTTTTGGAACAATTCTGGAATTCCGTCCTTACAAATGGCGTTACAAAATTTTAGGAACGATTTAGGCAAGACCATTTATATTTGGGACGGAAACTGTAGAACACTATGAAAACCGTTCCTAATATTGAATTTTATCTGGGAAAACTTATTTTTCTAATTGAAATGGTTTTAGAAACGGTCGCTCTTATTTAGGAATACGTATATAAAACGATTTTAGTAATTGTATTAGGAACGGTCTTTTTGAGTTTGGAACACATACTTAAAATTGAAATAGCAATGGTGTTAGCAACGATCAGCCACTATTTAAGAGCACTTATTTGTAATAGTTTTAGCAATGGCATTTGGAACGGTCAATGCAGTTTACGAACACGCGTTTGGAATTATTTTAGTAATGGTATTTGGAATGGTTATTTATTTAGATTTGTAGTATTTTTTTACCATTACTAAAATCGTTCCTAGTTTTTTAATTTTATAATTTATTCATATATTTAATAAATTGTAACAAATAAATAAATTTATATATTCTAATATATTTGAATATTTATGAATTTAATTAACTAACTAAATATGAAATAATGGAATGTAACAAACATTATGAAACATGAATAATTAAGAAAAAAATATTATATTAATATGAAAAATTATCTAATTACAAAAATAAAAAATAAAAATAAAACCTAATCTAACCCCTCCTCTTTAGCGACATCTATATCGTCCTGGTTCGAGGTTGGGGGGATTTGTTGGAGGCAGTTCTGGAACGTCTCCTACAAAACAAACAAAATTAATAGTACGTTTAACAAATAATTATTTTTTCTAAAAAAAATAGTATTAATAATTTACTTACCGCCACCTCAGTCGTACTCAGCTTGCTCCAACCGTCGTCCTCCTTTTTCTTGTAGCACCTTTCAAATAACCCCATTTGCTTGGCGGCTGACCGAGTTCTGCCTCCTATTGAAAAAAAAAAAAACAATTAGCATCTTATAATTTATCAATATTGTCTTTTGTTGACAGCTGAAAAAGGCTCAACCTAACTAGTTCTACTGACAAAATTTACTTAATGGGCTAAACAAGCTTAAAGACATGCATGATCTGTTTGTATGTGGTTACAATGGAACTATATATTTTTAAATAATTATTAATTATATTACCTTAATATTGTTATCGTCGATATTATTTTGTAAATAATTTATTATTGGGATTATTGATCTAATTTTGTGATTGTTAACATTATTATGTAAAAATATTATTATTGAGAATATTTTTTAATTTTGTGATTATTGATATTGTTATGTAAATAATGTTATTATTGGGAATTGGCTAATTTTTGTTAATGTGATTATTATGTAAAAAATTATTAATGGGAATATTGTTCCAATTTTTGTGATTATTTACATTTATTAGGTAAAAATATTAATATTGGGAAAATTAATCAAAATTTTTTTTATTAATGTGATTATTATTTAAAAACTTATTAATTGGAATATTGTTCCAACTTTTGTGATTTAATTTACATTTATTATGTAAAAATGTTAATATTTGTGAAATTGGTGAAATTGTGTTTACATAAATTACATAGTAAAATAAACATAAATTGCACAAATTACTGGATAAATTACACATAAGTGGCATAAATTACTCAATTAAATTACTCATAAATTGTATAAATTACTCATAATTTAAAAAATTACACATAAATTGGAAATGACCGAAAATCAGAAAAAATTGACAAAAAAATGTTAAAACTAACAAAAATCTTTTGTCAATTTTTCAAAAATTAAAAAAAATTACAGAAAATTCTAAAAAGCACAAAAATTTACAAAAAAAATTTAAAATTACCAAAAAATTTACAAAAAATTAGAAAAATTACAAAAACATTACAGAAAATTAGGAAAATTAAAAAAAAATCAGAAAATTTTCAAAAGTATTTTCTAGAATATTTTCTGGAGAAAATTTTAGAAATATATTCTTAAAATATTTTCAGAATTTTTTTCCAGAAAATCGAAATTAATTTTTTCAAAAAAATTTCAGAAAGTTTTTCAAAAAACTGAAATTTTATATTGAAAAATGGTTGTATTTTTTTTTTTTTTTTGGAAAACTGACGAAATGTTTCTAAAAAACTTGGAGTTTATTTTTATATGGAAGTGGGGGAAAAAATGGAAGAAAAGTGTCGTAAAAGAAAAAAAGAAGAAAAATGGTGGGGGAGGGGGGAGTATCAAAAAAAAAAGGAGGGGGGGTTCGTAAACCAAAAACAATCGGCCATTTGATTCCACTTACCTCTAGACAGAGATGGAGAGGCGAAGCCGAGTACCAGGTGAGGGAAGCAGTCGGTCGAAGAGAGTGAGGGAGGGAGACTGAAGGAGGAAGTGGGAGGAAGAAATGAAAAAATCTGCCAAGTGTTGTATATATACTGATTTTTGGTGAAGGACGCAATTTCCCATCAGACCGAGTGATTTTAGATCAGAGCGCTAGATATGTTCCGTATAAAAAGAATTGTTATGCATTTAAGTTTGGAATTAATCAGTGTCTCGGATGTCGAGATATCCTAATCGAAAAGTGAACGAGGAATCTATAGACATATTTAGGAACGGTTTTGGAATTTATTTAGGAACTATTTTTTGTTAATAATTTTAGGAACGGATAGTTTATACATTTAGGTACGATTTTATTTAAATTTATTTTAGGAACAGTCAAATATTTAAAATTTGTTCCTAAGTTTGAACCATTCCTAAACAAGAAATTTCTTTTTTGTTTTCAAGAATAATTTTATTTGTGTGACAATATTATTTTGTAAATTATCCACAAAATTCCCTCGAAAAACCGTTCCAACTTGTAGCGGGTTTTAGAATAGTTTTTGAAACACATTACTTCTTAAGTAAAACTCATAATTTAGAACGATTTTGATATAATTGATTAAATGTGTACTAATCGTTCCAAATTGTACCTTATTTTGAAATACATTTTCTAACTATCATCTTTTTAGACCTCCGTTGTCACAGATATAGGAACGGTCATTACAAGACTGTTCCTAATTTTGGTAATCCATTCCAAACAGAGGTTCAAATATTAACCATTATTATTTTGGAGTGGTCTTTGGAATGAATTTTGTAACGATTAGTTTGGAACACATATTGGAACAGTTTGGTCGTTCCAAAATTATAATTCAAAAAAAATATAGATTATGACGTAATCTATTAATATCCATTCCTCATATGTTTCAAAGCCCGTTTCAATATGGAACAGGTTTTGGAACAGTTCATTTACCCGTGCCAATTCCTGCCTTTTTTTATAGTGTTTTGCATTTGGTCCCGTAACTTCTAAAATGTAGCACTTTTAGACCCATAACAAGGTTTTGTTAGATATTTTGAAGGCAATGCCACGTGCTTAGCACATGGTTAGTCGAGTCTTTACACTTTTGGTTTCATTTGTTATTAGATTTTTACTTTTGGTTTTATAACTTTTAAAAAGTAGCAGTTTTGATCACATCCACCTATCAACCTCTTAGCGTTTTTTGTTCAATATCTAATGAAAAAGTGTCATAGAAACAAAAGTGCTACTTTTTAAAAATTACAGAAGCAAAAAAAGTGATAATTCCATGACTAAGGCGTCTAAAACTGAAAATCCCTAAATTATATGGCAAAAAATGCTATCTACCTTTAAATTTTGTCTTCCAACAGAACAATGGAACACTCAATCTGAAACGAAAGAGTTGATAAATATATCAACATTACTGTGAACTTCTTGATCTAGGAATCAACGACAATGGTTCTTTCATGTACACTGTTAGCACCAATTTCTCAGTCATGTTGAGATCATTTTGTTTGATTCCCTCTGGAAGTACCCAATCAAAAGAATGCACCAATAATGACACGATACGCCCAATATGAGTAGTAGCTGAATTAAGTCCCGGACAGATCCTTCTCCCAGCCCCAAAGGGAAGAAATTGAAACTGAAGATTTCCCGTCAACTCTAACTTGGACTCCAAAAACCTCTTTGGCTTAAACTTCAAAGGCTCGTCCCAAGTCATTGGGTCTCTCGCCAGTGCCCAATTGTTTATGAGAATCACAGAATCCTTGGGTATGACATAGTTCTTTACTGTACAAGTCTCTAACGCACGACGTGGTACACCAAACAAAGTTGGGGGATGCAGCCTTAATGTCTCTTTGAGACAAGCTTGCAAGAAAGGCATGTGATGGGAGGAGGCATTTTTAATATCTCCATCGACCGTATTTTCAATCTCACGTTGAAGTTTGTGCAGAACTCGTTGGTTTTTTATGAGCTCCGCCATCAACCACTCTATCGTTATACAACTAGTAAAAGTGCCCGCCACCAGCATCTCCTGTACATGGGGTAACAAAGGTTGGACAACATTAGTTGAAAGACATGAATGCCGAAAACGTACTTTAGGTGCTAAACATATGTGATACGGCTTGATTTTATGCGACCTTGATCGACGACCATGAACTTGGCCACATCACCTCCCCAGATGTGTCATTAGGCCTCAGAATAAAATAGGTAGGTTAAGCCAGTCAGGTTCGACTCCGACGACGACCCTCCGACACTTAAGTTAGATTGTGGTCGAAAGGAAAATATGCGATTTCATTGTCGGGACGAACCCGAGTAGCTTAACCTACCTATTTTATCCTCAGGCCCGATTTGGGGAGATGATGTGGTCAAGATCGTGGTCGTCCATCGAGGTCGCAAAAAATCGAGCGGGATCAATATTTAAATGGATTGAAGGCGAGATCAAATTGACCATCAAAAGTGCGCAGATTTTGTCGTTGCAAAATCCATTGTCGATTAAAGCATCCAGCAAATCATGATATGGCGCTTTCCCAGCACATTTTTCTTCTCTTCTTTCCTCGATAACTTTCCCCCAAAGAGACTTGAACTCTTGATGTAACTTAGTGGCCTTCCTTCTTTCCCAGAACCCTAGCAATCCCTCCAAAGTTGGAAACAAGTCAACCACGCTTGGAGTTCCAAGAACGTCCAGCATTATTGCCTCTATAAATCCCATCAACCTCTGATTTCGGCCTTCACATTCACGTCCAAGATCAATTAGGTCCCTCGACACCATCATGTTACTCATAGAGTTAGCAAGAGTTGCAAAGACTATATTCCTTAGCGTCATGATTTTCCCCTCTTTAGCACGCAGATAATCCGCCATTTCCATCATTTTCCTCTCTCTAATCTCATTCCGTAGTTTTATAGCTTTGTTAGAGAAAAGCCAATTGTGACACATACCCCGTATGTATTTCCAATCATCGTTGCATTCTCTGGATCCCAATACCGAAGATTGCTCCATGTGTGGGATAATTTTATAATACAATGAAGGAATGTACCTTCCAGAAAATATATGATCGCGAGCTTTAAGTATTTCCTTCGCGGTTTCTGGTGATGAAGCAACAACGATGAGCAATGCTCCAACCCTTAGAGAGAAAATGGGGCCATAAATTTGCGCTAGATTGGCTAATGAGGCTAGGGGACTCATGGACATGTTGCATACGAGCTGCCATGCATATGCGGTTGGTGGAAATCGAGAGCTTTGAATCGCTTTACGGTACCACAGAAGAAAAAACAGACAAGCTGGTATTGATACAAAAGCAAGAAGAGGAAGGAGATCCATATTTTCTTTATTATTCAAACGATCAAGCACTGATTTATAGTCCAAATAGTTAGCTTTTATTTGGAGGCATGCATGTTAGGTGAGGGGTTACAAATGCATTTAGTACCAAATTTTAACGTTGTAATCACTCTTGATCAAGTGGTCCGCGAGGTACATTAATATGAATGTTATGTGCAAAAGGTATTAGTTAAATTTGATACAAAAATGAGGTCCAGTTCTCTCATCGACAATCCTTTGCTCTTACAGTTTATCAGTTTGCTTATATATGAACCCAAGTTAATAAGATTAAGTAATCAAGTGTATATATATTGGTAACTATACATTTATTAGTTCGTTAATCAATATCTCATCAGATTTTGCAGAATGTTTATTTGCTTTTAATTCAATTGATTTTAGTTTAGTTTTTATTTAGTTAGTTTGTTGAGATTTTTTTGAATTTGTGATAGTTATGTTCTCGTAACCTATTCCTATAAATAAGCTAGCAGTGTAATGGAAAATCATCATCTTCTTTTCCGAAAACTTAACATAATGTTTGGATTCGTTTTCTAAATGTTGTGTTGTGTTTTGTGGAGATAGAGAGAGAAAAACAAAGATAAATAAGTGTGTGTTAAAGATAGTATGTATGTTTGGATTTGTTTTTGGAGATAATTTTTAAAATAAGTATTGTATGTTTAATGTTGTGTTTTGGAAGACAAAAATTATTATTCATTGTCAAATCATGTCTGTTTTATATATATTTATGTATATGTATGTGTGTATATATATGTATGTATTTATGTTAAAACAGTTTAAAACACCTAGATAAGGTGTTTTTGAATGATGACAAACATTAGGTATATTTTGACTTGTTCCAGAGATAACTTGAAAATGAAAACAAACATAGCGTAAGTCTTAGGATTCTTTTTTGCCAGAAAAGTGGTACCAGAACCCTTTTCTTAAGGACTTGTGTCAGTGAAACTAATGAGGAACCTGTCATCAAACAACTGACATCGAGCCTACGTCAATGGCAGGCAGTAGTTTCTTATATGCTTTTTTTCACATGAGAAAATTGTCATGCATGGATTGTGAAAATGGAGTACTCCACCACTTCCTGCGGATCCAACAATTGCTCAAATTAAGAGATTATAGGGAGGTCATGAAGAGGATACTTAAGGCTAGGACCTATAGTCCCAACTAGAAAAGAAACATTTATTAGTACGAAATTTCAGGACGATCGTAGTTGGAAGTACTGTCCCAATTTTCAGACCAATTTGTAAATGTGGGTACTTTCTAATGAATTTATATGGGCTGATAAGACACTTGCCATTTTATGACTGGAAACAAATAGATCGTTCCAAAAACCATCCGAACTTAGGATGAAAAAAATTATCCATCCCGAACCCTTTGAAGTTAGTTAGAATATTCCTTTGATTAATTATTTGTGATGGAGTTTTAAGCGGGGCAATGTCGGTCAGAAACTTTGGACTTTGTCAGACGATATAATTTTTATTTCGGACGGTTTTTGAGGATCCAAATTTCTAATGGTTTTTTGTCGAAAAAGCAATTCAAAATATTCGGTTTAAGATGGAGCTTTAGACGGCATGCTTCAGTCCTAAATTTTAATGATTAATTTATAACGGCTAAATAATGTCGTCCCAAAATCCGTCTCAAAAGCTATCTAAAACCTTCTATCGGCTATGTTTCAACCGTTATATTATAACGGCTATTTGTCATCCCCAAATCCATCCAAAAATATGATATTAATAAGTCTGCAAATTCGTGTACTCTATCGCATTTGTATATTCATTCAATTGCATCATTCCTTTGAAATTGAACACTCGAAGTTGAATATATATATATATATATCAACTTTTATTTTTATGTATTGAGAAATATATATATTTATATATCTAATACGTGTAGCTTAGAATTTGCGATTGATCATTCTATTCTGAAAAATTGAGGTGGAGGAGATGCATCATTATCCAAATATTACATAATGTAATTATTTAAATTGGAATCTTGTTCTTGTTTTAATATATTATATATTAATTCTAAAAAGCTTATTTTATATACATATAATTATTGAGGTGCTTGTAAATTAATATATACATATATATATATATGTGTGTTTTATTTATTAGGTAAATGTGTTATGACAACAAAAGAGTTGGATGTATAAGAAAAAACCTGCCTGAAAATTTAGGAGTTAGGCAAAAGTTTGAGAATAGTGTTCATAATTAATAAATTGGGTTAAGAATCAACATGCATACATGAACTGCGAGAAAATTAGATACCCGTGTCTTAAGTGTAGGAATCTTGTGCTGAAAACAAAGGACGAAATTATGTATGAAGGGTTTTATAGAGAGATACTACAATTAGAATGCTTGTGACGAAGCACAAGGAATAGAGTGCTATGACGATCCGCCTTAAGAGCCTCCAGCCAACCTAGTAGCCAATCTACCCTCAATCCAAGAAAGCAACCTCCTACTCACAATCAGGACGCAAGTAGCCTATTACGACGTTTTAATTGTGCTTTTTTTTTTTTGTAAATTATTATTATTTTTAAATAATATATTATTGCTTATACTATTTTCAATTAACTGTTTCTGCGCATGAAATTTACTTTTTACTGCATGTCATATGAGAATTTCTTATTTACAGCAATTTACAACTTAATAAAAAATATTAAAATTTCTTATTATCTAAAAAAAGCATAGCAAATTCCGTTACAAATCCGATGGAAAATTTGCGACGGATTTGAGTGATGACACCTTTGCTAACTGTGAGGCGATGTACCCTCTCAAATCCAAAGGAAAAAATTGCAATGGCAGTCCAAATTGCCCATCCCAAATTTTTGCGACGGTATTATCTGTTACAATCTACTGACTATCTCCCTTCTGATTCGGGATTACTGGTTGTCACAAATTCCATCTCAAAATATCTTCCTCCATATTTCAAAATGTTCGGTCGCAAAATTAGTTTTTCAACTTTTCAAGAAAAACAGGTTTTGCAGCACGTTTTTCTTTTTTCCATTGCAAAATATATTTTAGATCACAAATATCTGACCGGATATTTCGGCTTCCACTTGGGCTTCATAAATACCATCGGAAATTTGCTTTTGGCTCCTAATTTTAGGTATGAACTTAAATGTGCCTATGTAGACCTAATTTTGGTTCACTTTTTACGTACATGAGACAGAGACAGAGCCTCATTGTAAATGTGCATGCGAAAATGTCCTCAACGACCCCATCTTCCGAACATGAATGTTCAAAGTTTATTTGTGTTGGGATTCTAATGGAAAATAAAATAAATAACAATATAGAATTGCAAAGGAATTAATTAGATGTATTCGGAAGATATTAATTTTAAATAATTATCTTCTCCAACAATTTAAGCCTTTATGCTTTACACAAGCTTAAAAACAGTCTGAAAATTAGATATTTTTCCGACAGATTTAAACCCACAATTCAACTTCTGTCAAAAAATAGACAACAAAATCACATATGCTGTATGTGCCATTATTTTTCGTCCAAAACTGGCTCTGGTCTGTGACTGTGTCTAATCCCATATGGCCAAGTTGGGATATCTTCGCAATCCCCATTAATGAAAGAATTGTACCTAAAATACCCTCGACCTTGTAATGTCCCACATGGCCAAGTTGTTCAACTGTTTTCGTGACGTCCTGTGTGCACAATAAAAATATAATATTTAATTGTAATTAATTATTATGATTAATAACAAATAATTATAATAAATAATCATTAACTATGATCATACAATAGTTGTTGGCTCGGCTTTTGCAATGACAAAATACCATAATAATGGTTGTAAGAAGACCAAGTGAAAAGAAAATATATTCATTCTCAAGAACAATATGGAGAAAAATTAGTGTTAATTCATCATCAAACAAAATACAATGAGAAACTTGTATAAATACAACAAGAGGGAATCTAACTAACCAAATCTATGAAATAACCAAAAAATCTAACAAAATACAGAAAATGACAAAATAGTTAAACTGTACAAATGATGTCGCAAGTGATGATCAGGTGGAATGGCGATGCGACCTGGTGAGGGATAGCGACGCGACCTCGAGGTCTTGTATATTTTGCACAGATAGGCGATGCAACCTAGTGAGAGATAGCGACCTTGAGGCCTTGCATATTCTTCACAATGGTTTTACCAGTACTCTTAGGTGTAGCAAGTAAATTTTTTTATGGTGAAAAAGGTAGTTGTTTTTTGTATCCATTTTATTTAACTATCACACAATGCTATAGCAACGAATTTTGCATAAAATCCGTTGCAAAATAGTGTTGCCACGAAAATTTGCAATGAAAATTTTGCGCCGCTATAGTTGCATCGATTTTCTCCATCTGTGGCAAAGTGAGAGGAAAACTAAAAAAAAAAATTATAAAGAGAGGGAGAATGAAGAGAAAAAACTTTGATGTTACTTTTTTTTTTTATTAAAATTAGAGAATGTATATCTTATATATATTTTAAAAATCATACTTTTTATAATTTAAATTTAAGTTATATATACTTCTCCTTTTAATAAAAAATAATTAAATTTGTCTCTTATATATATATTTTTATACATTATGTAATCATATTACTTATTTTTTTATGTTTTCTCAATATATTTAAATAAGAAACATTGTAACGAAATACATTATAATTAATAAATAATAATCATATCATCTCAAAAAATTAAATGAGACAAATTTCGTTCAATCAATAATCATCATCTTGTACAAGTGCTTATTCATCATCATCTTAAAACTATCTTCTTCTTCTTCTTCATTAGCAAATTCTTCATTATAGGCTGTACCGTTTGTCATATAGAGGTGGAATTTTATTTTCCGCAGTAACTATTGGAATAGATTTAACCTCATCATCCTAAAACATTGCCTAAGTCCACCTTGACTCAACTCTGTGGTAGGTTGTTTTTAGATTTGATGTTTACTAACTTGGCCACTGTAGATCACTGAGAGTGGCTCTCGCTCCACTGTACAATGGCTGATCTGTAGTGCTTACAACATCAAAAAAATTATCAGTGTTGTGCTTTACCTTGTCGTTAGAACTCACATCAGCCTCGTTCTCATGTGACTGATGACTAATAGGTGTCATTTCGTTGAATCTATCCCCATAATTATGATATCCATGACCAATATATGATAGAGGAAATACAGGTCTAGCTGCATCAAACACCATTCTTTTAACCCAATTCAGTTGCTCATAGTTATTTTTCGATATTAAATGCTCGTATTCTAGCTCACATGAGATGTCAATTGTAGTAATTTTCTACAGAGCCTTTTCTATATATGGAGTCGTATGTTGCCTCCTCTATGGATTTGTAGTTACTATTCTTACATTTATCTAAATGAGTTGTTTGTAATTACTCAAATACCAAAATTACATTATTGAAAAAACTCCGAAACCAAAATAAATTTTACTCAGTCAGTTAATACAGCTATGAAAATCAGTAGATGCGTTTTATAATTTTAAAACTATTAAGAAGTGCTTATTTCAAATGTATATACATATACATATGTATATATATCATCAAAAGTTGATAGTATGTTGAAAAGACGACATAGTAACAAAGAATTAATTATTCCAACGTTTATGCATATGCATCTATAATATTTTAAAAAAATTATAATCTCAAACGTTGTTTCACTTAATTTTGCGTAAATTAAAGTACAATAATTACTTAATGAATACTCTCTCTATATATATAATTCATTTCAATTTAATATATATATTCATGAGTATTATGATTATACTTTATAATCTGAATTCTTGTTTTTATTTTAGATTCACAACTCGAACCCATTGCTATCCTATCAATAGGTACACACAATTAATTGGAATTGTCAAAAAATGAGAGAGCAAAAATGAATAAAAAACAAATAGAGCTGTGGATACTTATGGGACAATTTGATCATATTAATGCAAAACTTTAACTCTAATTAAATTTTCTCCTTTAAAATGAGTATTAATTGCCAACTTAAATAGACTTAAGACAACATTAAAATTCTTGCAACACGATACGTCCACTTGTAAAAAGAAAAACATATTCAAGCAATGCTACAGTTTCAAACTCATACATCCCTAGTTATAAAAGCCATCCACATGACTTCTACATGCAATTTCCAGCGAAGAAAATGTCCAAACCTAGCCTCATTCATGCAGTTGCCTTCATTGCATGCACTTCCATCCTCGCTACGCCAGGCCTCGCACATTTACTCGGCAACTTAGGGTTTTCGGGAGGAGGCTTAGGCGTCGTGAATGTGAACCAATGCCTCAACGTCATCTTGGGCGTGCCTGGATGCCTTCATGAAGTCATATACTCTGCTCTCAGTCTTCAAGCCCGACTGCTTGATCCTGCCTGTTGCAAGGCCTTTTTGCAAATTGACGAGAGTTGTTGGCCGAAGGTGTTTCACTTGAACTTGGCCTTTCTCCCGTCGTTAGAGAGTTATTGCACGGGTAAACAAGGTTTGTCACAGGCGCCACCTCCGCCATGCACCAGTATTGATGGTGCAGGTAGCGACCCGACTGAGGAAGCAGATGCTGACGATGATTCAGACTAGTTTTGATGTGTGGATAATCTTGAATTATTGTGGTAGCAAACATGGATTGAGATGGCTCGCTGAAGGATTTATCTGGTAATGGAAAATGAATTTTCAGTATTTTGGTATACTAGAGACGTTTTTTCTCAAAAATTCAATTATTGTGTCATGAAACCCCTGAAGATTTGAGGTTAAGTTCTCAAACTATTCGTGCAAAGGTATGCAATTTGCTTTTTTTTTTTTTTTAAATAATAAATTTCTTGATATTTTGAGTAGAAAAATAAAGATATGAGAAGAAATCGGAGATCTGTGGTTTCTCAAGTACTCAAAGATGTAGACACATGCACAATATTAGGGTAAAATGCAATTTTCTTGTTATAATTTTGGGTTGGCACTTTTGCTTAGTTTGATTTTAATTTTGTAATTGAGGATAATAATTAAAATAATTAGTATGATCTAATTTCTTTTGGTAATATCAATTTTCCCGATAATATGGGTTGTCACGTGCTAAGTATGTACATTTTCTGATAAAATTGGTATTTTCAGACACAAAGTGGATTAAATGTGTTACTTTTTAAAAATTGTTGTCTTTAATTGTAAAATTAAAATTAGAGTAGACAAAAAACGCCACCCACCACAATTACAGGACTAGAATGTATCTTTTGTCCCTATAATATTATTATACTAATTTGCTTCTCTCTACAAGAAAATACGAAATATGAAGTTTTCCTTCTCTGAAGCCTATAATCCATCTCTGATAATTTCGATTTAAAAATTATTGCTGAAAGTCCAATTTCCGATTCAGTACCAATCCTCTCTGAACTTTAAGACAGAATGTAATCCATCTTAAAATATGTCTCAGTTTCCAAACAAATTTAGACAAGATCCACCTTTAAATCAAATCGTCTTTAATTCTGTTTCTAATTTGTGAAAATTCAAACATCCATCTTGAATTCCGTCTCAAAATCCATTGTCAACATTATCCAATGTTGTTTCCTATTCATATTTTCCGTATTCGGCATTGTCGCTGATTCCATCTCTAAATCAATTTCTAATTTGTAGCTGAAGACAAAATTTCATCTGCAATTCAACCCCTACTTATATATATATATATATATATATATATTCGATAAAGTTGGAGCAGAATGAGACTAAGGTATCCGGAGAAAATAAGATACCATGGCTTATTACAAATGCAACTATCACTGTCTAACAATAAAAAATAAAAATATTCATGTTCACAAGTACTATACCCAATTACAAGCATAGAAATGCTTGAAATACTATATTCATCTTACACTCAATACTTAAACACTAGGATATTACTATTTATGGGTTTTTTCCTCTATTCTCCAACTTGCTTTACAATCAATAAATACCCAAAGTTGCACAAGAATTCTTCCACAACTTTTTCGGCTCAAAGATTCATAAATTTCAAGCTCCCTTTCTAAGACCTGTCGAGACATCAAGAATGCAAAGAGTTGTGAGTTGAATCAGAAAGAGGGTCGAAATTATAGATCGAATATCTTCAGTAGGAAACATTAACTTTCAATACTCATGAAATTAAAGGCTAAATTGCATTTACTGCCCCGTATATTGGGGGTAGCATTTCAGGGACTGTAGTTAAGGGTGTAGCAAATAGCATCCCAAAATTAAATTTTTTTTGGCTATCGAAGGACTCCGGCAACCGGATTTTTCAAATGCACCGGAAAATGCTTACCTGTACAGAAATTAGAGTTCGAATTTGGGGCTTTTGCTGATGTGGCGGGGGGTAATAAATTATTGCTATATAAGCTGCTGACGTGGCTGTGGTGTAGATATAATTGCCAATTTTGCCATTGACGTGGAAAAGAACATAAAACAAAAAGAAAAAAAAACAAAAACAAAACAAAACGGCAAAAGACTGAAACGCGTACGTTACTTTCTCTCCCAAATCGACAGACAAAGAACCCTAATCCCCAATAATCCCCAGCCCTAATCTTTGACCTGAAGAAGACGATTAAGCCACTAAACGACGAATAGAGAGCACCAAAGGCAAGAAAATGGTGGTTATACGGAGTAAACGTCACCTAAACCTCCCACCTCCTCTATACCGTAAGTTTCCTTCTTCTTGTCTGTGGTCCCCCATTGCCCCTCTTTATCTCCCACTGCGTTTTCATTTTAATACGCATTTTGTGGTCCCTCTTTGTCTGCCACTGCGTTTTCATTTTAATTGTTCGAGGGAAAATATGTGGGGGGATGTTATGAATATTCATATTATATTTCTGTATCTTTCTGTATCAGCATGTGGGGCATGAAAAAATTAATTTTTTTTTGTTGTTTCTATTTTTAGTATGTTTAGTTGTGAAATGGTATTCATTCTTCAACTTTTATTAATGCTTTAGCCACTTGTGTGAATAAGGAGAATAGTAACTGTAAATGTAGTTGCTGCTATTTTTGGTGAGTCAGTGACTATGAATTTATTAAATCTGTAAGTAGGGATTGTTTTGTTTGTTTTTTGTTGCTATTCATCAATGAACCGTATTATATTTTTATTTGTTTTTTGCTTAGTCTGTTGGTGATGGTGATATTTCTAATTTAGTATTATTTTTTTTGTGCTTTTTAATTTACAGATCTTGACAGTAGTTCAACTACTGTCACATATTATTATGGGGGAAAATTTGGCCCATGTAATTGTACTATTCCTTATTATATTGGTGGCGAGATTGCTAAGTTTGACTATGTAGACTCAAGTCACCTATGTTTTGCAAACCTTAATTTGTTCTGTGATAAATTAGGGTTGGTTGGTGATAAGAGATACTATAAGAAAGTAAAAATTGGTTTTCAGCTCCTAACTACAGATTCGCAGTGTTTAGAGTTGGGGAGGGAGTACAGGCATGCTAGGGATGTCCCTGTATATGTTGAGATGTTTGGTGACTTCGGGGTTGGTGTTGATGTAGATGAGGATAGTGAGAGGGGTAGAAGGGAGGAGGCTGTTCATGTAGATGAGGAGGGGGGTAGAAAAGATGATGTTAATGATGAAGATGAGGATGCAGACTTGTTTGATTCTGATTATGATTTATCAACAGAGGTAGATGATGATGACATATTATTTGATGATTATGTGGATGATAAAATAACATCAGATTTAGAAGTTGATGATGAAAACAACTCTGATGGTCTAAGTGGGTCTAGTGATGATGGTGAAACATATATTATGGGTGATGAGATTGATCTAAATAAAAATAAAGTCAGTGATGATGAGCAAAGTGAATCTAGCTACCCTATTTTTAATCTTGCTGAAAAATTTGATCCAACATTTACATTGGGGATGATGTTTAGCACAAAGGGTGAGCTTAGAAATGCTATTCAGTTTCATGCAATTAAGACAAGAAGACATATAATTTGCACAAAAAAGTGACCCAAGCAGATACTATGCTAAATGTGGTGATACAAATTGTGATTAGAGGTTACATGCTCGTAAAGTAAAAGATGAATGCACTTTTCAGATTAGCGATTACAACCTAAACACAAGTGTGCCAAGACTTTCAATCTAAAAAATATAAAGTCTAGTTGGCTCTGTGATAAATATCTTGATAAATTCAAATCTGATCCCAAGAGGTCTATGAAGGGGTTTAGAGTGGATGCTATAAATGAGATTAGATGTCATATCTCCAAAGATCAAGCATATAGGCCAAAAGGAAAGCATTGAAAAAACTTGAGGGCAGTCCTGAGTACCAATACACAAGACTTTGGGATTATGCAAATGAGATTAGAAGAACCAATCCAGGTAGCACTATCATTGTGGGGACTGAAGATGTGGGAGGGGAAAACAGATTCAGTAAGTTTTATGATTGTTTTTCAGCAATGAAAATTGGTTTCAAAGAGGGGTGCAGAAAGATAATTGGTGTTGATGGGTGCCACTTAAAGGGGCCTCATGGGGGAATTCTTTTAACTGCAGTAGGGGTGGACCCAAAACAACAATCTTTATCCAATTGCATATGTTGTTATAAACACAGAATCAAGGGAAACTTGGGAGTGGTTCTTGATTTTGTTGAAAACTGATTTGGCTATTGAAAATCAGAGTGAATATGTCTTTATGTCTGACAAACAAAAAGGATTAATTCAAGCTTTTCAAGAAGTGTTACCTGCTGCACCTCATAGGTTCTGTGTAAGGCATATGCATAGTAACTTCAAAAATGCAGGTTTTAGAGGGTTGGCATTCAAGCATGGCTTATGGAGAGCTGCAAAGGCATGTACCATAGGTGAGTTTAAAGCTAGAATGAGGGATATCCAAGTGCTTGATCAAACTGCTTTTGATTGGTTTTCTGATAAACCTCCTGAACAGTGGAGTAGGTCACACTTTAGTCCAAATGTAAAGTGTGATATGTTGTTGAGCAATTGTTGTGAGACCTTCAATATGATGATATTGGATGCTAGAGAGAAGCCAATACTGACTATGTTAGAGTGAAGAAGGGAATTTTTGATGAAGAGATTGCAGGAAAATAGGGACATGGCTGAAGCAAAATGGAAAGACAGAATCTATCCAAGAATAAGAAAAATACTTGACAAACATATAGAAAAAGTTGGTGACTGTATTCCCATCAAAGCTGATAATTTTCATTATCAGATATCATGCTTTGATGGTGGTCAGTATGCAGTGGACTTGTCAAACCATACTTGCAGTTGTAGGAAGTGGAACTCAGTGGGATTCCTTGTAAGCATGCCATCTCAGCAATCTTAAATCAGAAAGATGATCCTGAGGATTACATTGATGACTATTATTCTATAATTGCTTACAAGAGGATATATGCTAGAGCAATAATGCCAATAAGTGGTAAGAATCAGTGGAATGAGACATGCTTCATACCTCCATTGCCACCAAGGTTTGGCAGAAGGAGTGGAAGACCTTCCAGTGCATGTAGAAGAGATTTAGATGAGCCTATGACAAAGAAGAAAATAGGGAAGAAAGGTAATAGGATGAAGCTGAAAAGACAACAGTCAAATGTTCTAAGTGTGGCTAGGAGAAGCATAATGCAAGGACATGCCCAAATAAAGATCTATCTCAGTGGTATGAAGAAATTACAGACTTGACAGTTGAAAAAACAGCTTTTGATGTATTGGCAGCTGATGAAGCTTTACCAACAAAGCTAAATGTAAGGAAGAGAGGGAGAATTTCAATACAGCAATCTCAAAATAAAGGGTTTGTTCCCAATTTTATGAATTTTTTTTTTTTTGCTTCAGTTTTATTTTGCTAGTTCTGATAGCTTCTTCTGATATTATTTGCAGGTGGTAGACAAAGGAAAAAATAAGGTCACAAATGAGGCTCCAATTATTTTAGCCCCAATTACTGTAAGTATTTTTATAGTTGTCTTTTTCTTAAGATTTTGTATGTTTTCTAGTTGTCTTGTCATAGTTTATTTCGATGTTTCTTAGGGAAAGGCAAAGGAAAAAAGAAGGTGACAAATGAGGCAGAAATGATGCAAGTGGACAATGAGGCAGAAATTATTCTACCCCCAATAACTGTAAGTATTACTTTACATCTTTTTGCAGCTTTCTTTCACAATTTATTTCACACTTTTCCCTTTTCATGCAGAGCCTAGTCACCTCACAATCTGCAGAAAATGAGAATGAGATCTTTACTACACTCCAAGTGCCCAATCTAGTTTCCAACTCTCCCCAGTACACTAAGGGACCTTCAATGTACACTCAACTGCAGAGTGTTGGACATCCCAGGAGTGCAACATCAAGGGTAAATATTAGAGCCCCACCTCCTATGCTTGGTAGTCAATACAGTGTCACACAGCATCCAGTCCAAGAACATTTTCCAGTTATAATGCAAGGGGGAAAGAAATTCATCACATTGTCAAACTTGCAGAGATTAAGCTCAAAAGGGCCTCCTAGAAGCAGTAGCAACAACACATAAGAAACATAGACTTGACTTGTATTTTTGGCATTTTGGATTGTTTTCTGATTTTGACTTGTTTAGCATTTTGGCATGATGTTTTGGCAGGATTTTATACTTTTTGTGAGCCCTTTAGATTGCCATTGTTTGGCAAACTAATTCAAACATCATGTTTTGAGGTGATCAAGTTAATATAATCATCTTTACTCTTTTTATGTCTTTACTGTTGTTTTTAGTATAATCTATTACTTAATGTTTATAGCTTATTCACATATTCACAGGTTATAACTTAAGACAATTTAAACATATAAACAATCAAATGCTTACTAATCCATAAAAATAAAGTTCATGATGCTTACTAATCTAAATTTTACATAGCAAAACAACACCATCACAACAAAACTCCATCTATTACATAGCAAAACACCATCAATTACATAATCCTTACACAAATTACTCCATTTATGCACGACTTCCTAGCATCCAAACACAAATAAAAAAAAAACCATGACAAGACAAGCAACTTGAAGTAAAATTTCATCTTCTTTTCCATCTTTGTCTTCTCCAATTCTAGCTGATTCATCTTCCTCACCAACCCAGGAATTACAGACCTTGCTCTTGAGCACATTGGAGGATCTTCCCACTGGAAGAATCTACACCCATTATTCTACATTTCTCACCAAAAAAAAACTTTTTTTGAGAGTATGAAAAATGGAAAAATAGAAAGAAAAAATGAACTGCTCTCTACATACCTTGTAGTCATAGCATGAATGGAATCGTCTACCTGAATTTTGGTCAGTCCAAGATGTGCGAATGTAAGCTGGCTTACCACAATAACATTGTGTCCACTTGGGCATGGAAGACATCACGCAATCTTCGCTCTGTCGGGCTCGGAGCAGGGGAAATGGTGGCGGGTTGGGCTCGGTCGTCTTCTTCAGCTTCAGGGATGGGATGGGATGGGATGGGGAGTGTTGGGGGTTAGGGATTTTTGTCTGAGAGAAGAATACTTCGGTCGATTTCAGCGGGAGAAGATTTCTTCTTTTATTTTGGGTTTTATTTTTTGTTTTCATTTTCTTATGTGCTTTTTAGCTTAGTTGGCAATAATTTATTACCCCCCGCCACATCAGCAAAAGCCCCAAATTCGAACTCTAATTTGTGTCCAGGTAAGAATTTTTGGGTGCATTTGAAAAATTCGGTTGCCGGAGTCCTTCAATAGCCAAAAAAAATTTAATTCTGGGATGCTATTTGCTACACCCTTAACTACAGTCCCTGAAATACTACCCCTCCTAATATATAGGGCAGTAAATGCAATTTAGCCTGAAATTAAATAATAGGGACAAAGATTATTTTGGTCCAATAAATTTTCCTGCGTTCAATTTTAGTCCATTATGTTTACGCATTTTCAATTAGGTCCAGTAACTTGCAGAATCGCTTAAATTAGGACCACAGATCGATTTTTGGACATTTTTACCCTTGTGCATATTTTAAAAAGAGCTGTTTTAGTCCATTTACACTAAAATTCTAATTTTTCATCCATGCTCGCCAAAATGGTATCAGAGTTTAGGTTCAATGAAGAAATATATAATTATATTATATTTTGATATTATTAATCCATTAATGGAGGAGACTCTTTGAAAGAAAATGGAATCGAATGAAAGTTCAAGTTACAATGATAACATGGAATATTTCCAAATTTTGGAAATACAGAGAAGAGAATTTCTTATGGAAATTCTTGACAAGTGTTACAGCGGTCCCAAGAGGATTGATCCAAAACTTCTCACGCCAGAAGAAGATGATGATGAATGCAATGACGTCATCAAAAAATAAATTTGGAGTCCGAAGTTGCAGTCCGCGGACAACTATAAATAAAGTGCAATGAAGCAGAAGGGATCATCAGAAAACTTCTCTTTTTAAAGCATTAGAATTCTGAGTCTTTTCAATCATTTGTAGTATTTTTTTTCAGTTTATGGGGGTTTCCCCAACGAGTAAAGTCCTCTACAATATGAGAGGCTAAATAGTTGTCTCCTCCAACGGAGGAATAATATCTATTTAATATTCTATATATTTGAGGTTGATCACTTGAGCTTGGTGTAAAAGGGGTTGAATTTATCACCTTCGACTTCTTGCTTCTCATTCTCTTCTTCTTCTAGATGTGGAAGAAAATGATACGTTTCTCCTCATTGGATGTTCCAATTCCATGAGGTGTCTTCCTCGAACTCCAAGTCTCTACTAATCACAACTTTCTTATTAATGGGATCAAAACATTTGTACTCCTTAGAATTCTCATCATAGACAAGAAACATCATCTTCTTAGTCTGGTTATCAAACTTTGTTCTTTGTTGTTCCGACACATGAACATAACAAAGAGAGCCAAAAACTCTTAAGTGCTTCACACTTGGCTTCCATCCGCTCCATGCTTCTTCAGAGTTATCTTCTCCAAACTCATTGGTGGTGATCAGTTTGAGAGATAAATGGCACATGCAACTGTTTTGGCCCAAAACTCTCATGGCATCGCCTTACTTTTGAACATTGTCCTTAACATGTTTAGAATTGTTCTATTCTTTCTTTCCACAATGCTATTTTGTTGAGGTGTTCTTGGGACAATCATAGGACGTCGTGTTCCATGTGTTTCACAAAAAACTTTAAATTCATTAGAAGTGAACTCTCCAACTCTATCGGTCCTTAGAGCTTTGATTTCAAAACCACTTTCTTTCTCAACACGGGTTTTGAACTTTTTAAATGTCTCAAACACTTTGGCTCTTGTATTTCAGAAAATAAATCCACATCTTTTTTGTAAAATCATCGATAAAGAGTATAATGAATTCTTACAGAATGATTGTGGATTGAATGGACCACATACATCCGTATGCACAAGTTCTAAAGCTTGGTTGCTCTGGAAAGTGACTCCTTGGGGAAACTCTTTCTTGCCTGCTTTTTAAGTAGACATGCCTCACACAATTAATTAATGTGGTTGATTTTGGGAACTCCTCTCACCATATTCTTTTCTCATAACATCTTAAGCCCTTCAAAGTTGAGATGCCCAAATCTCATATGTCATATCCATTAAGAATCATTGATGCAAACTTGTAGATACTTTGCTTCGGCCACCTTCACATTTAGCTTGAACATTCAGTTATTTGTCATGGCAACTTTTGAGACAAGCCTATCATCTTAATCCCGAAGTCTTAGATACTTGTCCTCCATCTTCACTTTGTGTCCACTCTCCATAAATTGATCGATGCTCAAAATGTTATTCTTTGTTTTTGGAATGTAGTAAACATTATAGAGAAGTTTGTGATCTCCATTCTTTGTGGCCAAAATCATTGTTCCTTTTCCCTTGATCTCTACTTTGGTATCATCTCCAAAGCGAACGTCACCAATTACTTTTTTGTCCATTTGCACAAACTTGCTACTATTTTCGGTCATATGGTTGCTTGTACTATTGTCAAGGTACCATGTGACATCATTTTTCATAGTACCCTCCTTTCGAGAAAGCAAGAGGGGATCACCTTCATCCTCCTTACGCTCGGCAATGTTTGTCTCTTCAGCATAAGTTTTAGACTGATATTCCCATAAATAGTGTCTGGTTTGTCCACATGCATAACATTCAACATAACTTTTATCATTTTTTCACCAAATGTTGTTTCTTCCTCGACCACGACCTCTTTTAAAATTTTCATTTGCACCGTCTTGGAGTGGATTTTTGTTCACCTTTTCCGTTGCCTCGACCTCCTCCTCTTCCTTGACCACGACCTCGGCCTCTACCACGAACTTAACTTCTTCCTCCTCTTTCCGAAGTATTTCCATTAGGATTAAAATGCAAGTCTTTCTTGCAAGACTTGCTCTACCGGCACTTGTTGAGTTTTTTTTATTCTTTTTTTATGAACTACTAACGACCCATTTAGCTCATCATAGACAAGGATTCGATGCCCTTAGCCTCTTCTATAGCTACCACCACATGATTGAATTTTGCATTGAGAAGCATAGAATTTTCTCTACTACGCTTACATCCATCAATTTCTCATCGAGCCGCTTCATTTGGTTCACCACCACTAAAACTCGAGTGAAATAATCCGAAATGGATTCATTATCCTTCATCAAAAGTGACTCAAACTCATCCCTTAGAGTTTGGAGTCATACCTTCTTTACTTTATCAACTCCTACTACGGAATTCTTTAGAATATCCCATGCATCCTTGACTTTTGACTCATCGGCGATTTTCTCGAACATTTCGTAATCCAATCCTTGATGGATGATGCTGAGGGCACTTTCATCTCCACTAGTTTTTTGCAAGGTAGCTACTTTGACTACAGAAAGAGCACCTTTTTCAGTGGGTTCATCATACTCGGTCTCAGCAATATTCCACAAGCCATGAACACCAAGAATCTCTTCTTTCTAATTGACCATTGATCATAATTGATTTTAGTAAGAGTTGGATATTGGGAGGAGATAGATGGAGTTTTAGTGGTCATTTTAACGGGCTCTAGATACCACTTTTTTGGAGGCTATGGTGGATTCAAGTGTATAATACTTTTGAATAAAGAGAAGACGAGGAAAACTTAGGATTTTTGTATTCTAAATTATTCCTTTCTATTCATTTGAATAATCATCAAATTACAAGCCCTTTTATAGGCCTAAACATCCACGATAAGCATAAAATTTCGTACACAAATAAATGCAAAAATAAAATTCTAAACATCATTTTCTATTTTGGCAGTCCATAGTAAAAAGGTCATAACTTCTATAGAAACTTTTAATGCGCTTGAAACTTGGACCATGTGAAACTAGACCATATAGCTTTAATTTCATATAAAATTCACCCAAAATGACAACCGTTTACCTACCAAAAATGCGTCTAAAAGTCAGATAAAAACTATGACTGCTGAAAATGAGAAGACAAATTTATCCTTTTAGATTTCTCAACACCAATTACATCACGTTATACAAAAAACCTTCTTTCAATGCTGGATGACCTTTCTACTGTTGGCAATATCATTGAAGACATTAAAGTTAGGTCTTTGTTTTTTTTTTTATGCTATTGTAGTTTTATTTTATAGTTTTAAAACGGAAATCATTCCGTCTCTGAATGAGAAGTAATTTTTTTTTACGAAAATTGTTCTATCTCTTATTTTCATCTCTGAAAGCTTGCTCTCTTTCAAAGACATTTCAGTACACACTAAGTTGGGAAAATTACTTGTTTCATCCCAAAGGACAGAAAAGTCTATACTTTTGATACTTTGCTTTATGCAAATTCTAAAACAGTCCCAAAATTAAAAAAAATTCAACATTTAGTCCAACAACTCAACTTTCACAAAAACAACAGTGGGCAAAATCACGTGTCCCGCACCTAGCATTATTTTATGAGAACTAAGTGGCTAAAATTTTAGTGACTCCAGTATCCTTTGGGACGAAAAATGTTAGGACAAAATTACATTTTTACATTTTTTGCCCCACATAATAGGAGGTCTACAACTTTAATCCCAAAATTTGACTTTTTTTGGACACATTCAGTCCCAATAACCACTTTTCATCGAAAAATAACAGCCTCGTACAGGGCACCTAATTTTGCCATTTTTTTTTTTTTAAGTTGGGTTGTACTTCTATATTGTATCAAAAAAATTCAATTTTGAGACTATTTTCACATAAAGCAATGGACAAAATATATTAACCCCATAATGTTGAACTAAAAATGCAATTTTCCCCACTAACGTGGAATTCCACTATGATATTAAAACTTAAATTTCTAAAATCAAACTTATATTATGGGCTTTGAAACATAATACCCAATGGGCTCACACATGATTCAAGATAAAATAATATATCAGTTATTCGGCCGGACGAGGGATGCCTAACATGACCTCAAAATAACAGTAATACTGATGCATCATACATGTTTCGGCCCTCACTTGTAAAAATAAGGGTAAATAACATTTTTGGTCTCATGATCCCACATTCAGGTTAATTTACACATTGAGTTCCATATGTGATTTTTTTTTTCAATTTGAGGACTATTGAGGAATTTTCGTCCAATTAATAACGGCAGATGCTCTCTCCGTTAGTTAATACAATCAAAATAAGGGTTAATTATATTTTTGGACCCATAAGTGGACCTCTTTCTAATTTTGATCCCACACTCATGCCAATTCGCACATTTATGTGTGGGACCAAAATTGAAAACAGGTCCACTTATTAGACAAAAAATATAATTTGCCCTTATTTTGATTATATTGACTAACGGAGAGAGCAGCTACCATTATTAATTGGACGAAAATCCCTCAATGGTCCTCAATTGAAAACAAAAACCCACATATGGGACTCAATGTGCGAATTGGCCTGAGTGTGGGATCAAAATCAAAAATAGGTCCACTTATGGGACCAAAAATGTAATTTATCCTAAAAATAATAACCAATATTTGTTATACAATCGTAATTAATTAATATTTATTATAATTTTTTATTTTTAACTATAAATATTAATCATAATAATAACTCATATTTCTTCGCCTCCAACACATAAATATAGGGGTTTATGTCTGGAAAAGTCAATTTGAAATAGAGGTTTCCGAAAAATGTATCGAGGAATGTATATACGCATGGCTGAAAATTATTGGTTTTTTTTTTTTTAAATTAGCAATATTGCATCAAACTTATGATGATTGAATTACACAATATATGTATATATTATTGATATAATAATTGAAACGTGCATACATATAAAAATAACAAATATTATAATTAAAATTATTGGCATTAAATTTTTTAGATAAATTATTATTTAATAATTCAAATAAATTAAATAATAATTAGGTCTAAATGACAGTCTACACCAAATTTGAATTTCATATAAATTAAATACAGTTCACATCACGATGGACAGATAGTCCTCAAAACCCATCAGAGATTTCGCGCTCCAAATCAAAAAGCCCTACTCATCTATACTACTAAGAAAGGTGGCACGCGGTTTTCGTGCATATAATTTTTAGCAATTTTGAAATACTCATAATTACCCTATAATTTATTTTTTTCCTTCAAAAAATATAACTGGACAGAACAATAATTTTAATATTTCTAATTATCTTACAATTGCAATTTGTTTTTTACTCAACCCACTAATCTACGTAGTTATCTCACCTTACTTCTCCATGTTCTTTTTCTTACAATTTTTTATGTTTTTAATAAACTCACAATTAAATTTTTAATTTTTTTCCTCTCACATTACTCCACTTTTTTTCTTCTCTCGGACTTCTTTCTTTCTCATCCCTCACACCATGATTGTTTCTTTTGACAATTTTTTTTCTCTTCGTCTAACCTCTTACTTTGTTTTTATATGCTTACAAAGACCGTATATAACGACGACTAATGCCTATAAAAAGGAACTTCAAGCTACATTAAATTCAAGACGCAACAATCAAGCAAAAAACTACCAAAACCTCAAAGTCTTTTGTAGGCCACGTCAAAATTCTACCGCCGCCAACATTTTTATTAGCATCAAATGTAATAAAAAAACATAGTATATATATTAGGATTTTTCTTCCAAAAATTATAAACTCATTATTTAAATTCATAAATTGATTTGTGCATATCCTTTTAGTCTTGTAACATTATTTGATGCCAATTAGTTTTATATTATTGAGAAAAAAGAGGTAGCACCTAATCAACTATAACTAGTTGTTATTTCTTCCCCTTTCTAATTTGGGCTGCTAAAGATGAATCCCAAAATCAATAGTAATAATTACATTTTTACCCCTAATCTATGATCTATTTATATAAATTATTCATATTTTTTATTTAATTATAAAAATGAACCACTCTTTGCAGTCAAAAAGTAGTAGCTTATGTAACGATATGGACGTGGTAATTGTGTGGCAGCTTAGGAAATTTGTTCTGAATTCTCTCAAGGAATCTGGCCATACAGAAGACAAAAACCAAGTATCCGGAATTCTTGAGCAGAAGGTGAGCGCTTTTGATTTGCATTCTTTATTTGTCAGAGAAAAGAAGTCAGTAAAGGTTCTTATGCCTCCGAAATACACAAGCGACTCTCTAATTGTTTAATCCCCTTGACTATTATCTCGTGAAATGTTTTGCAGATAAACTCAAGTTCTAAATTTATTGTTGATGGAAAATATGTTCGCCTAAGCCACGAGCAGCTAAGAAGGAAAATAACTAGTATTATTTTCCTACGCACAACTGGAACTTGCTGAAACGCATTATGCTGTTGTGCCACTTGGACTAGGGAATTTTGGTTTTAGATTTTTATCTTCAGCACCAGTGAGCCGCTCTGCGTTCTAATTGGATCGTGAACAGTACACAGTTTTTATCTTTGTTGAGAAATTGGATATACGGAAATGGTTTGTACTGCTCACTGTCATAATTATGTTAATGAACAAGATTTTTTATTGCAAAATATACTTGATGTCCTGGAATCGTGGATCTGTTTTATGTTATTTTCTCAGCAGCAGAATCCTTTTTAAAGTAGAAAATGGCAAAAATGGGAGTTGGTTAATAGACCTGAAACCTCAAATGTCAAGAAGGGCCAAACAAGGAGCAGATATTGGGAGTAGTTTTATTCAGGAAACACTACCTTGGATGACTGCAGGATGGCTTAAATTCTCAATTCAAAAGCATTTACGTGCGATGCATCTTTTTCAACACTTGAGGCTAATTATTCTTAGAAGTTGCAATTAACTCTTGTTGATGCCGTTTCGCTTCTTTAACCAATAATTTTTCGCGTACATTGTATGAGAACATACAAGTCAATGAAATTTTGTTCTCAATGTATGAAATTTTTTATGTTATAGGACTAAAATTATAATTTTCTTTTTGTTTCTGGCTTTCATTACGTTATTCCTTAATGAGGTTGATGATTGAAAATGAGTCCACAAAATAAAAGTTTGGAGACATCATTTGTCTTCAGAATGGGTGATGAACTGATTAGCTTTTGGAGCAAACTGTCTTCTTACATTCCAAGTTTTGGCGTGTTTTATCTCAAAATTTCCTCAGCGGACAAGTATTTTCAGTTAATTATTTTTCTAAAGCTATCTCTTGCATTTGCACCGTTTGTTCTTGACGATGTAATATACAAACTTAGATATTGCTGCAAGAGACAGAGAAAATCCGACAAAGAGACGAAGATGTTGCTTTTCGAATTATGCTGCTTCAAACTATTGGTCTCTTAGCATGTATCAATCAACATCACAAACGGTAGGAGTAAACGGTGGAGCGTCCAGGAAACTGAGTTCTGATTTGTCTCGAGGTGTATAACTTGCCGGGTTTCCCAGGGAGTCATGGACGTTAGTTATGTCCAGATTCAAAATGGAAATATAGGTATATGGCAATCTCTCTCAGTGACCGCACTGACCGACTCTATAAATACCCCTTTCATTCTAAAATGATGCACAACAATCCTTTGTGTCAAGTTTAGTTTACACATCAGAAACCCTGCTTCTAGCACTCAGCTAGCGGAAAATGGCCATGAACCCAAGTTGGAGGCTTGTCATTGCTGCATTACTAGTGCTGGAAATGTGGAGTTCTCAGGGCACAGCCCGTACACTGCCTGATGCAGCAACGGTTCAGGAACATGAGCAATGGATGGCACAATTTGGACGTGTCTACAAAGATGAAGCTGAGAAGTCCAAGAGATTCAGAATATTCAAGGAAAATGTGGAGTACATCCGGTCATTTAATGAGGCTGCGGCTCGTCCTTACAGGCTTGCCATAAACAAATTTGCTGATTTGACAAACGAGGAATTTGTGGCATCGCGAAATGGATACAAGATGGGATCTTACATGAAGTCGACTAAGGTTTCATCGTTCCGGTATGCAAATGTTAGTGCAGTTCCAGCCAGCATGGACTGGAGACAGAAAGGAGCTGTTACTGGTGTCAAGGACCAGGGCCAATGTGGTAAGTGAATGAAGCTATTCCAATTCAAGTTCACTTTTTTTTCTAGAGAAAAAGAGACTGATCTTCGGAAACAACCAAACAGGATGCTGCTGGGCATTTTCAGCTGTTGCAGCCACTGAAGGAATCAATCAGCTGACAACAAGGAAACTGATTTCTTTATCTGAACAAGAACTTGTGGATTGCGACACAAGTGAAGATGAGGGCTGCAACGGTGGTCTCATGGATGATGCGTTTGAGTTCATTATCAGTAACGGTGGCATCACAACAGAATCCAACTACCCTTACGAGGGAGTTGATGGCACCTGCAACAGTAAGAAGGAATCATCCCATGCAGCCAAGATTACAGGGTACGAGGATGTTCCGGCCAACAGTGAGCCTGCATTGCTGAAAGCTGTGGCTAACCAACCGGTATCCGTTGCCATTGACGCTAGTGGATCTGACTTCCAGTTCTACTCGAGCGGAGTTTTCACAGGAGAGTGTGGAACTGAGCTGGACCATGGTGTCACTGCAGTTGGCTATGGGAAAACTAGTGATGGAACCAAGTACTGGCTGGTGAAGAACTCATGGGGAAGTAGCTGGGGTGAGAATGGATATATTAGAATGCAAAGGGATATTGATGCTGCAGAAGGCCTCTGTGGCATTGCCATGCAAGCTTCTTACCCAACTGCTTAAAATTCTTGAAACCTTGGAAGAAGTTGTACAAGCTCCCATGTTAAGACACTCCTGTCCTTAGAATGTGTGTGTATACATACGTGTAAATTACTTTTCGGTTCCAAGAATTGCTTGCAAACAAAGGCCTCAATATCCAAATTATTCTAGTTTAATTACTTTTTGTGCATCATATTTCACGAATAGGATTTTCTATTCTATTTTACATATACATGTCACGTACATAAATATTATTTACTTTATCTAAAAAAAAATTTTATACCCATATCATATATATGTTAAATGGAATAGAATATGCAATCAAATTTCTGAAATAGAATGCAATCTAGATATTTCATGGCACCCACAAGACAACACTTGTGATGTTATCTGTGTTCTATATCCATATATCTATTATGATTTATTGTATTATGTTCTATTATACTATCATTTATTGTGTTATTATATTATCATTATCTATACTATATATAAAAGTGTGAATTCTAAAAGGATTTGTTGTTATTGTAAAAAGATATCGATATCCACATCTAAATAATATTTTTAATAATAAACACAAATTAGGTAAAAGAAATAGTCAACTTTTAGTAATTCTTTGTTGGGGATAATTAACTCTTTTAAAAATATGAAATTATACTTTTCTTTAAAGAAAAAATTAAAGAATTACACTTGCACCCTGTTAAAATAATACATTGTTACACCCGATCCTTTTTGTTAAAATTTGTATGAAAATGCTTATATTAGCAAATAAAAAAAAAATTAATTTTACCCCTCATTTAACATTGCCATTTAATAATTTTGTACTTAGATGAAAATATAAAATAAAATAATTTTAATCTCACTCCATATATATGTGTAATATATTTATCCCTTAATATATATATATATATATATATATATATATATGAAAATGTCATATGAAAGGCAAAATTAAAAATTATGTAATTATTTTACTAATATCAACATTTTCTGAGATCAAAATTTTTAAGTGTAATTTCAATGAAAGAAAATGTGATTTCACATTATCAAGGGAGGTCTAAGTGAAATTAACCCTTCTTTATTGAACTCTAATATTGCTTTATTGAAATTTTCATTCTAGCACATTAATTAAACAATCCAGTCCTGCAACAACTGCTGCTCAAGTACAAGAAAATTAGTATAATGCTGTCTTTGTTTTAAACAGCTGAGGGTCAAATGAGCTCTTGATTTGTCTGTCAAATGAACATTGCAGTGGCTGCTTCTGTAAAGACAACAACTAAAATGGAACAGTGGTTTTGTCCCATATACAGGTGAATTAACAAACCTAATTTTCTTAGAAAACACTTTTTGCTTTCTCAATGAAAGATTCATATCAACATGTGTATGTAAAGTCAACAACTCTATATGGATGCTTGTAAATATCGTGGAAGCCCATGGAAGCAATAAGATCAGAGCTAGAAAAGCAGAATCATGACTACGATTAACAATATAACAGAGAACCCCATAGCCTGCTAAAAAACAAAGCGGGATTCAGATTGATTCGGGTCGAATTATGCGATCTTGAGATTCGATCTCCAGTAAGAATACAAATTCGTCCAAAACCAGATTTTGGGTTCCCTGAGAATGAAACAAGCAAAGTGAGCTCGTCGGGCACGTCCCCGACAATGACCCTCCGATGCTCAAGTCAGGTTGATCGAGAGAAAAGTGTTCTATCTCAAAGTTCGATCGCAATAAATACGTAACAGGTACCTTTAATGTCGGTGTTTCGGGTCTATTTATAGGACTCAGCAGATCAGAGTTGACCAGCCACGTGGTCTCATCCTGCTGGCTCGCGTCCTCGATCGGACGGCTATCATTGTCTGGGTCTTCGAAGGCGGATGGATCCGGGTCGGGTCTGTTCGACCCGACCGGTGGAAAAGACGCGGATCCTCGCTTAAATGACGGGAATGCCCTTAATGAAGGGTTTTTTTGACATTTCCCAAGCATTCTTCATTAACACACATCATTACTCCAGCACTTATCGAAAAGTGGCGATACACTTTTGGAGAAGTCTTGCGGTCGCGTCTGTCATCTCTGCCGTCCGTGCGTCCACGTGTCGCCATCTCGCGGGTTACCAAGCGGCGCGTTTCCCCAGAGGTTGGGCCTTATAAATACCTCCCTCTTTCAAACGTTCTCCTCTACCTCACACACAGACGCCCTGCGACCAACACTGCTGTCCCCGAGATCATGTTCGACCTGCTGCTTCCAGAGCCATCCTGCTTTTCTAAGGTACGATGTCTTCCAGCTCTAGTTCAAACTCTAGGTCGCGACCTGGTTCTAGGTCGTCCGCGACTTCTTCTGAGTCTACGTCTGGGTCTTCATCTAGTTCTGAGTCCGGGTCTACGTCCGGGTCTGCGTCTAGGTCTGAGTCTGGGTCAGCGTCTGGGTCAGCTCACGGTTCGTTCTCTACCTCCCCAAAAAAGGAACAAAAAATTCCCAATTTCCAAAATCACCGATGAACAAGCCGGTCCCTCTACCCTTGCGAAATTCCAAGATAGGCTTGCTAAGAATCCTTAGGAAACCGTGGTCAGTAAGGTTAAGACCCCAGTTCTCAAGATTAGGGAGAAATACCATATACCCTCAGGTTATGACATTGTCATTCCTGCTAGTTTTGATCGCATGCATCGACCTCCTGAGGGTTACAGTGCTTTTTCCATTAAACACCTCGATGCAGGGCTTCGGTTTCCTCTGGCTCCTCCAATAGCCTCAATTTTGAATAAGCTAGGGTTGTGCCCTATGCAACTTTCCCCCAATTCTATCTCTCATATTGTTCTTTTTGTTGTAATAATGCGCTTCTTAGACTTAGAACCCAGTTTTGATAATTTTTGGAGCCTGTACTCTTTTACCACTTCGAAGCGATCCGGCAGTAGGGGTTTCTTTTATCTTTCGGCCAAACCTGACTGTGGGTACTTGAGCGCCTTGAAGTCGAACGTAGGAGCCTGGTTAGATCGCTATATTTTCATTCGATCTCGTAGAGGTGTCTGGCCCTTTAAAAACGAATGGACTAAGTATAAACCCATTCCGAAAATGAGTGGAGTGGGGGTGGAGGGTGATCAGATAAAGAGCCTCACGGTTTATAAGTACGACCCCAAGAAACTTCTCACTGAGAAGGTTTTGCAACTATCTGGGCTCTCTCCAGCATCCCTCCACATCGAAGAGTTTTTAGGTGATTTTCTTTTTCTGGCCTTGCTTATTCTGTTGTTGTCGCACTCGCATGTATTGACCTTTCTGATTCTGCAGATAGTCTGATAATGAGTACGCGCAGTTCTATGCGGATGAAGGCGGCCCAGAACAAAGTGAGGAAGGGAAAAGAGGTCGCAGATCCTTCGGGCCTCCCCTCAAGCTCGCCTGCCCCTGTGCCTTCGAAGGCTCTAGTTCCTACGGGCCTTGCCGAACAGCGACCTGTCATGGTCGATAGTGAAGAGACCCCTTCTGCTCCCGAGGGTCACCTTGGCTATAACTCCTCAGAGTTAGAGCTAAACCTAGATGAAGTCAGTGGTGGCCAGGGAGCCGAGCAAGTAAGGCGTGATCGTTCCGGCGAGGAGCGATCCAAGAAGAGGAAGCGGTCTTCACCCAAGAGAGGGTCAGGGGATAAGGCCAGGCTGAAACCGAGCGACAAGGGTAAGGGGAAGGAGCCAGCAAAACCCTTCAGCCTGCCCCCGTCTAAACCGCATAGCTCGAATTCGTTGAGTAGGATGGCTAAGGAAGCTGCAGAGCAAACCAGTCAGAGTGAGGAGCGGGACAAATACTTGAAGTTGGCTCAGCTCGCTTCCTGCTGGGAGGACAATAGGACTGCCCTTCGGGGGAACCAACCTCCTCCGAGGTGGGATCGCATGTCCAGCTCGGTATTCTACGGTGAGGCTGGGGGCGACACCTTCGATCTCTATGACTCTCTCACTTCCGTTCGTGATCAGAGTTCGTTGGTGATGAACAACCCCATCCAGCTCGAAGAGTTCGGGGTTCAAGCTCATCTTCAGGTATATATCCTTACTCGATCGTTTGTCTCCTTGCTCTGCTCTTCTAATCGGCTCTGTCCAATTTCGCAGGCTTTGACCTTTTTTCGGAGCGTCCTGAAATGCACCCACTATTGGAAGAGCTTTATCTCGACAGATCAGAAGCTGCAAGCTCTCAAGGCTCAATTGACAGAGAGGGACCAGGTCGATCTCAGGCATGCGGACGATATGATGGTCCTTGGTGAGAAGATCAAGAGCTTAGAGGGCGAGCTCGACGTTGCCCGGAAGGAGAAAGAGATCATGCTCTCTGAGAGGGAGGTGGCTTTATCGGATGCTAAGAAGAAGGCGTTCGAGGCTGGTCGTGAGGTCGGCCTCGTTGAGGGCCATAAGCAAGGTTTAGAGGAAGGCCAAGCCGGTCGCATCCCTGTCGAAGAACATCATCAAGCTCTGGCCGGCTCAAGGATGTCCGTGGTTCGTGACTTTTTGAAGACTGATACCTTCACGACCGCTCTTGAAATCAAGTCCGCGGACTCATTTGCCAAGGGCTATGAGACCTGCCAGGCCCAAATCGCAAAACTTGGTGGATTTCAAGAATCTTTTGACCGCGGTCAACTGGACATCACGCTCGATGGCGACCTCCAGCCTTATCCTGCTGATCCCGACCTGAAGGATGACGAGTTCATGGCCTTGAGGGACGAGCTGGAAGCGGAAGCTGATGCCTAAGTCCCCATCCCCCTGTTTTTTTGTCATAGGATTCTGACTTGAACATTCTCGAATTGTAAATCCTAGGGACCATTTGTGTTATGTAATTCTTTTGGGGTTCGAACTTTGGGGCGTGGATTTTTTGGTTGCCCATGTAAACAAAAACTGCAAGGTGATGGGTCAGTAGATCGTTATAAGGCTCGTCTGGTCGCTAAGGGTTTCACCCAAGTTGAAGGAGTGGAGTATGGGGATGTTTTCTCTCCGGTCGCCAAAACTGTGACTGTACGACTCTTTCTCGCCATTGTTGCAGCTCGTGAATGGCCCATACAGCAGTTGGACATCAATAATGCATTTCTACATGGACACTTGGACGAAGACATTTATATGACTCCCCCTGAAGGATATGAGGTCGCACCTCATTTGGTTTGTAAGCTAACCAGGTCGCTGTATAGACTGAAGCAAGCATCTCGTCAATGGAATGTGGAATTCACCTCTCGACTTACATCTTATGGATTTCGCCAATCAGTGCACGACCACTGCCTTTTCATTAAGGATACTTCTTCAGGACCACTTGTGTTGTTGGTCTATGTGGATTATATACTGCTCACTGGTCCTTCTATTTCAACTATTCAGGCCGTTAAGACCTATCTTCACAATTTATTCACGATCAAAGATATTGGGGACGCTCGGTATTTTCTTGGGCTGGAGATCGCTAGGTGCAGTGATGGTCTCTATATCTCGCAGACTAAGTATGTCATGGACATTATTCGCGATACAGGTTTATGTCAATCGCGACCTGCTTCTACACCGTTTCCACAAGGTTTGCGACTTCAATCTACTTCGGATGATCCGCTTCCCAAGCCAGATTCATACCGTCGCCTTGTGGGTCGTCTACTATATCTTGGATTCACTCGTCCAGATATTTCACACTCGGTTCAACAACTTAGTCAGTTTCTCACACACCCGTGCGAGTCGCACTGGCAAGCAGCTCTACATGTAGTTCGCTATCTTAAGAGTTGTCCATCAAAGGGTCTCTTCTTTTCCTCACAGAGCTCGCTAACACTGACGGCTTATTGTGACGCAGATTGGGCGACATGCCCAGATTCCAGACGATCACTTACAGGTTTTTGTATATTTCTTGAACCAGCTTTGATTTCTTGGAAAACTAAGAAGCAATGTACGGTATCTCGGTCGACAGTTGAGGCTGAGTATCGTAGTCTAGCTGCTACTGTTTGCGAACTGCGTTGGATTTCTTATATTATGACTGATCTCAGTATGTCTACTTCTCTTCCGATTGATCTATTTTGTGATAACAAAGCTGCATTGCATATTCTGGCCAATCCTGTTTTTCACGAACGAACTAAACACATAGAAATGGACTGTCACTTAGTTCGTGATGCTTATAAAGAAGGTTTCATTGCCCCTTCTTTTGTTCGAAGCTCGCTACAGCTCGCTGATATCTTTACTAAGGTGTTGCCCATGTCTGCCTTCACGAGTTTGTTGACCAAGTTGGGCTTGTTCGCTATCGAACCAGGTCCAACTTGTGGGGGGATGTTGAGAGTTTGAAGATGTCCTCTGATGAAGATTTGGATGTTGCAGGGTAGTTTTTTATGGTTTTATGTAGTTTCATGTTCTTATCCATTATTGTTAGTTTTATTACAAGTAGTTACAACATTTGTATCTATAAATACTTGTATTACGACATACATTTTGAGTATTGCAACATATCAAATTTAGAGAGTTTTCCTTTTATCATTTTGTGTATTTCTCATTTCCTGCTCCTTTGACTTATTTTCAAGTTTCTACACACTATGATATTAAAACTTAAATTTCTAAAATCAAACTTATATTATGGGCTTTGAAACATAATACCCAATGGGCTCACACATGATTCAAGATAAAATAATATATCAGTTATTTGGCCGGACAAGGGATGCCTAACATGACCTCAAAATAGCAGTAATACTGATGCATCATAAATGTTTCGGCCCTCACTTGTAAAAATAAGGGTAAATAATATCTTTAGTCTCATGATCCCATAATCAGGTTAATTTGCACATTGAGTTCCATATGTGATTTTCTTTTTTAATTTGAGTACCATTGAGGGATTTCCGTCCAATTAATAACGGCAGATGCTCTCTCCGTTAGTTAATACAATCAAAATAAGGATTAATTATATTTTTGGACCCATAAGTGGACCTCTTTCCAATTTTGATCTCACACTCAAACCAATTCGCACATTTATGTGTGGGACCAAAATTGAAAACAGCTCCACTTATTAGACAAAAAATATAATTTGCCCTTATTTTGATTGTATTGACTAACTGAGAGAGCAGCTATCGTTATTAATTGGACGGAAATCCCTCAATGGTCCTCAAATTGAAACAAAAACCCACATATGGGACTCAATGTGCGATTGGCATGAGTGTGGGATCAAAATCGAAAATAGGTCCACTTATGGGACCAAAAATATAATTTACCCTAAAAATAATAACCAAATATTTGTTATACAATCGTAATTAATTAATATTTATTATAATTTTTTATTTTTAAATATAAATATTAATCATAATAATAACTCATATTTCTTCACCTCCAACACATAAATATAGGGGTTTATGTCTGGAAAAGTCAATTTGAAATAGAGGTTTCCGAAAAATGTGTCGAGGAATGTATATATGCATGGCTGAAAATTATTTGTTTTTTTTTTTAAATTAGCAATATTGCATCAAACTTATGATGATTGAAATACACAATATATGTATATATTATTGATATAATAATTGAAACGTGCATACATATATAAATAACAATATATTATAATTAAAATTGTTGGCATTAAATTTTTTAGATAAATTATTATTTAATAATTCAAATAAATTAAATAATAATTAGGTCTCAAATTACAGTCTACACCAAATTTGAATTTCATATAAATTAAATACAGTTCACATCACGATGGACGGATAGTCCTCAAAGCCCATCAGATATCGCGCTCCAAATCAAAAAGCCCTACTCATCTATACTACTAACAACGGTGGCACGCGGTTTTCGTGCATATAATTTTTAGCAATTTTGAAATACTCATATTTACCCTTTGATATATTTTTTTCCTTCAAAAAATATAACTGGACAGAACAATAATTTTAATATTTCTAATTATCCTACAATTGCAATCTGTTTTTTTCTCAACCCACTAATCTACGTAGCTATCTCACCTTACTTCTCCATGTTCTTTTTCTTACAATTTTTTATATTTTTAATAAACTCACAGTTAAATTTTTTATTTTTTTCCTCTCATATTACTCCACTTTTTTTCTTCTCACGGACTTCTTTCTTTCTTATTCCTCACACCATGATTGTTTCTTTTGACAATTTTTTTTCTCTTCGTCTCATCTCTTAGTTTTTTTTATATGCATACAAAGACCGTGTGTAAAAAGGACTAATGCCTATAAATCAACCAAAAAACTACCAAAACCTCAAAGTCTTTTGTAGGTCACTTCGAAATTCTACAGTCGCGAACATCTTTATTAGCATCAAATGTAATTAAAAAAAATAATATTTTCTTCCAAAAATTATAAGCTCATTATTTAAATTCATAAACTGATTTGTGCATATCCTTTTAGCCTTGTAACATTATTTGATGCCAATTAGTTTTATATTATTGAGAAAAAAGAGGTAGTAGGTTTCAAAAGGTAGCACCTAATCAACTATAACTAGTTGTTATTTCTTCCCCTTTCTAATTTGGGCTGCTAAAGATGAATCCCAAAATCAATAGTAATAATTACATTTCCACCCCTAATCTATGATCTATTTATATAAACTATTTATATTTTTTACTTAATTATAAAAATTAACCACTTCTTGCAGTCAAAAAGTAGTAGCTTATGTAACGATGTCGATTTTTTTTTTTTTTTTTGCAAAATATACGTATAATTTTGTAAAAAATAAAAATAATTCGTATAAATGATGTTGAAATTTTTCGTAGATACGTATATATTTTTTCAAAAAACATGCATACATGATTTGTGTTCATATAACTCTCCCAAATAAATAAAATGTGTTAGAGAAAAATCATTTGGCCAGCCGAGAGACAACTATATAGCCGAAAGTGCCTCATGTAACAACAAAAAGTCCATACACGTACAGCACATGAATGTTTTTTTTTTTTTTTTTCCCAGCTAATCTCAATTTTCAATTGCACTAATCAAAATCTCCACTCCTGACATATAGTTAGATATTAAGATATTTTGTACATATATATTTTGAAGAATAAATACAATTTTGATTTTGAGGATGGGAATATTAATTATGTTGGAATTTAATTTGATAACTTAATGTTGCAATTTGAAATAATCCAGCAGATTTTGTCATTCATATGCTAATTCTTTTAAATTGCAAGGTTTAATTTCCAAATCGAATTTGAATAGGACTAAAATTGCAGAGTCGATCCCGTAATTATAGAGGGTAGTAGTTTAGTCATGTTGGAATTTAATATGGCAATTAAACCCTATAATTTGAAATATTTGGGGATAAATATTTTTTTAATTCCATAAAATAAGGACATAATTATTTTTTTTTGGTACCACGATTATGGTAAGTGACGCTTTTAGCCTTATAAAACTCAAAAAACCATATTCTTTGGGATCAGTTAAAAAAAAAGTGGCTTTTTCACGTACTTTTAAATTTGAACCGGTATGATGTATAAACATAATATTGCGAGTGTTTGGAAACTATTTTTTTTTTCTTAAAATGATAATTTCGTACATAATTACATCAGCACTTCAATAAGTTAAATAACACATCAAATCAACTGATACAAAAATATGATTTATAGAGCAATAAATAAATTATAATTAATAACTCACATAAAATATAATAAATGCCCATATATCTAAAAATACTTAAATTCATAATATCGAACTTGTGTGGTTTGAAAACTTGAAGTTTGCAAAAGTTAAGAAAATTGTTATTATCTCTTCCTGTTGGTGTCGTGGAGCAGTTCGACAGTCAGTGCGTACAAGTTGGAAGTCAGTGACCTACTTTACTTTTCTTGGAAATTTGTTCTCATAAAGAATACGTATGATGTGGATCACGTTCCCCCTTCTCGAGGAGTTCTTCAAAAATACATTAAACATTTATCCGAATCAGATTTAGTCGATTGAATACATGCACTTATTATATAATTAATATTTTTTTTAATTATATATTAATCACATATATATTTATTATAGAGTTGGTCGGGTTTGATAAGATTCAATTTGAATTATATTTATCGTAAATTGAAATTTGATCGAAACGAATCAATCATATAACAAGTATATATAATGAGAAAGAAGTTGCATTTCTTGTCCCATAATTTAGGTCCGACATATTTTCAGCCCTGCTGCTTACGAAGTTCTTAAAAATAGTCTCATAACTTGCAAGAAGTCCCATGTGCAGTCATCCTACCAACTTTTTTTCAGGTAATTAACATAAAAAAAATTAATAATTAAAACATGCAAGTCACATGGCCGTTATCTTTTCAAAATAGAGGAAAATAGCCACGTAATTGGCATGTAAATTTTTCCATCAATTTTCAAAGTTAGTAAAAGACTAAAAATGAGAATTTTTTAAAGTCGTAGGATTATTTTCGGGATTCTCGTGAGCAATTGTGTTTACTTAATTAAAGTGTACAAAGCCTAAATTATGCAACAAGTACTAAAAGTGTTCGGAGGCTAAGTTATGCAACTATATGATTAATCACTCTCTTTAAGTCGTACAGTAATAATATAAATAGTATTTGATGGGTATACATATAATCCCCCTACAAAAAGACTGAAACGCCCTTCATTAAGGGCATTATGGTCATTTTCGCGACCGGATCCGCGTGTTTTGTAACGGGCGGGTCGCAGAGGACCCGACCCGGGTCGCATGAACCAACGGAAGACCCGGACAATGACGACCGTTCGATCAGAATGTGAATCAGCAAGATGAGGCCACGTGGCCCAGTACTTGCCGTACAATTGTGTACTATAAATAGACCCCGATACGCCATAAATGAGGTAACTGTTACGCATTAATTGAGATCGAACTTTGAGATCGCATACATTTCACTCGATCAACCTAACTTGAGCGTCGGAGGGTCATTGTCGCCCGACGAGCTCACGGTTCGTGTTTTATTCTCAGGGGATCCAAAATCTGATTCGGAGGAGTTAGTCAATCTGTGGTGAGACCGTCTCAGGAGATCGAATAAACCGACCCGCATCAGTATTACATAATGTACAAACTCTCCAAACACTGTCAGACACATGTCGGCATCGAAAACACAAAGGACATGACACCTATGTGTTTAAAAGTATAAAATAAGAAATCTGGACACAGTGTCGGACACGCATGTTCAACACGTTTTAGACACGTTTAGGATTTTTTTTTAATTTTAAAAAGTTTTGGGTTGTTTTTGGAAAAAAATAAAAAAGAGTTTTTAGCTTAATAAAAAAAAAAAGAATTAATTCACTCCTCTCACACTAAAAATTTTGGGATGAAATTACTAAAATATTCGAAAGATGGTCATGATGATTTAACTAATTTAGATGATTAAAAACTTTCCATTGCATATCTTTTACAATAAACTTATTATGCATATTTTTGAAAAAATTATAATTTACATCCCATAACTTAGCCGATTTGCAATTTTGGTCCCATTTTTTACGACTCAACATATTTAATCCCACAAATTAAAAAAAAAATTGTAACTTACGTCCCAATAACAATTTTCGTTAATTTGTTAACAGAAGGAGCACGTCTTAACTATACATAAAGTGCAACATTTTTTGACTTGTAGGACTAAGTCAACTAATTCGTAAAATAATAGGATCAAAATTGAAAATTGGCACGTTATGGGACACAAATTACAATTTTTCCGTATAATTCTAAAGCTCGTTTAGTTAAGAATTGAGACGTAAAAACATGTTTATTTTATATTCTATTTAGATATTTTTCATATTGCATAATTCAATTTTATTAAAAATCGAGAATATGTATAATAAAAAACATATTATATATAATCAAATCAGTATTATGTAGTATTATAAATTTCTTAAATTTATATATCGCCGTGTATATGTTCATACATCACACATATATATCAGTCCACGCAAAAGCTGGAACTGACAGTTAACAGGCATTCGTAGGCCAAAATAATAGTCGGGAACAACTTAGTTCGTCCGCAATCCACTGTGGTTCGAAGGAAGGAATGCCATTGGAGAGACGAGAACACGTAAAGTGTAGTATTGGGGAAAAACATGGAAAGTTGTTAAGTAAGACAGGCCTAGCTGCCTACCAAGCTTTAAAAATAATAGTTGAGTATTGGTAAAATTTAAAAACGTAGAGTTAAAGCCTATTACAATTAGGGATTAATTACGTCGTCCTCTCTTCAAATTTGATGTAATTATATATAAATTAACAAAAATGTGTTTACATCTAATAAATAAATTTATCTATTGGTAAAGTATATGAAATTTGTCGACATCAACAAAAAAATTAAATAAAAATTTCATATTTATCCTCAATTGAGTTACAGATTTATTGTACTTTATAAGAGTGGGGATGTGCACCTCCTCGAATGCATTAGCGTGGGGAAATGTGTAAGGGCAGTTTAATCAGAAAAATTTGTTTGACCTACAATAAGTTTATAATAAGTTAATTCAGGATAAATATTTATTTCCTTCAGTTCTTTTGTTGATATCAACAAATTCCCTGAAGTTTAACTAACAGATGGATCTATTTATTGTATGAAAACAAAAGTCATGGATACAAAATGTAATTTCACAAACTATAAGAAACTTAATCATACTTGCACTAAATCTTAAGCTAGGGCGGTGTAATTGTCCCTTACAACTACTTATACATATTGCATCCAACAATAATCCCATGATACAAACAATCACAATCGTCCAACGACTTAAACGGATTTAATTTTCAATTTTAAAATCTTATTACATCTTCTACTACATTTAATATGTGTCATGCGTACAAAATTTCATCATCTATTTTATTTTTTCAAAATAACTTACACATATTACGCGTATGTATGCGTATTTACACGCGTCACTCATTCTTACACACACACAAACACCTAGAATTTGAACCCAAAACCACTACTACGAGATTTTAAGCCTAAAACTACTGGAATTTCCCCTAAGGGACTATATGCATGCACGTATATTAAAAAGTAAATTATATTGACACTTTCCAAGATTAGGTTCAAAAATATCTTGTCATTTGCAAAACTACAATGCATTCCATGAGCTTTGTAGTTGTGATTATCAGTACACCTCAAATTCAATGGCGAAACGTTACACAAATACCGTTTGGGTACACTAACACCCCCTCAAGTAACGCACCTGTAATTTTATAAAGGATATGAAATATTTGTGTAATTAGCTCTTACATCATAAAATGTCGAGATAATTTATTTTATATTAAATGAAACAAAATAAAATAAATTTTGAAAAAAAAATCCCATTTACAATCTGAATGGATAAGATATATTAAAAACCAAAAACAAAAGAAAAAGGAACATTTTAGATGAGGTTAGGTTTGACTTTAAAGGTATAAACTAGTGCACCTAATGAAGTGAGGGTTGGAAATGCAAAATGGATGAGGTGATTTGTTCTTCTACTCAATGTTCTCTTTTGATACAAATTTGGCTTTTTTTTGCCATTCACACAAGAAAAGCTAAAGGAGTTAGTAGCTGTCATATTTTAATTTTATGTCCTATCACAATTATGATTAAGTAGAAAGATTAATTAAGCTAGAAAAGGGAAAAGTAGTTATATTTATAGGAAAAAGTATTATTTTAGTACGCTAAGTATGCCTAATTTTAATTTTAGTCCGATAACTATGTCCATTTTTGTTTAGGTTTAGTAACTTACGAAATTGCTTACTTTTAGTCTTCTGACAGATTTTCGGACAATTTTACCCCTATGAGTGCGTATGGACTAAAACTGTCTTTCAAAAGTTGCATAGGGGTAAAATTATCTGAAAATCTGCCAAAGGACTAAAAGTAAGCAATTTCATAAGTTATTGAACCTAAACAAAAATGGACATAATTATTGGACTAAAATTAAAATTAGATATATTTAGCGAACTAAAATAATACTTTTTCCTATATTTATATGATGAAAGTTGTTGCCTCTTCATCCATGCTAACTTTACCAATCAAGAAATTCTTGCAAGTTGACATGTAAATGATTCCTTAATATACACTAAAATAGAAATTAGCATAAGTGATAAAATATTAAGTGGGAGTTTTTAAATTGTAATTAAATATATATATATATATATTTTAAGTGGTAATAATTTTGGTTTTATCATAATATAATTATTGATGTTAAATATTGTGCATAAACATAGATTAAGAAAATAAAATATTCGTTACAAAATCAAGTGATGATTTTAAAATTTGTCATTGAAAATGTCTATTAAATGATAATAATTTTATTTTTGTCAAAATATAATAATTAGTGACAAAAATTGTATACAAAATTGTCGCTATCGATAATATAGTGAAAATGAATGATTACGGTTACTAGGTTATCAATATATATATGCGTCACTAATTGTTCTTAGTGACAACTTATGCATAATTTGTTATACTAACTTTTACTAATGATACACAAAAATTATTATAACTAATAAACCTATTAAATATTTATAATTAGTGAACATATTAGCATTATCAATTGAAAACTTATATCGCTAATCTTTTCTTTGTTTTTTTTATTTTTTTGTAGTCATAAGTTGTCACTATGAGCAATTAGTATACTGAAAATTTAGTCAGAACACAAAATTTATAATTGTCGAAAAAATTGTATTTTTAGTATTATGAGTTACGCCTGTTTTTAATTCAGCCTCATTTATTACGATTTTCTCACATTATATTTTATAAATTATAAATTATCTCAGTTTTAATCATCACGTCACTTTTTCATCCAATAACTTAACAGAAAAGTCACAAGGCTGTTAGTCACAAGGGAATATCAACTCTCAAAGATGAGAAATGAATGGGATGATTAATTGGTCTTAATCTTGGCAATTTTGAAAACTTCAACCACCAATAAACATAAGACCATGAACCCCACATGTCTTGTGACAATAATTTCACACCAAACATGGGTATTTATATATATATATATATATATATATATATTTATGTGGGAAAAAGATTGAGTTGGGAGAAGGATTAGTTTCAACACATGATATATATAATATTAATGATAAAAAATTAAATGATAATTTTATAATTATTAATATTTTGGTTAAAAACCATTTAATTTGCCCTTCAAACTGCGGTTGATTTTATCATTTGTCATATAATTAAATATTGTTTTTTTCGATTTATCATAAAAGTTTTCTAAGTTATCAATTTCACCAGAAAATTATCACATGCAATCCAAATGTGCAAGAATCTCCCGATTTCTAAAAAATCACTCATGAGTTTGTTAAATTTTGAATTTTATTTTTTTATTATAATAAGAACATGGTATTCCTAAAAAAAAAAATAAACCAAATTTGAAATTTTGTAGTGAAAAATTACACATGTATGATGCATATGTCTATTTTTCAGTGAAAAGTTCTGCTAGAAAATGGCATGCTATGATAACTTGCAAAACTCGTGTAGTTAGTATATGGCAAATACAGAAGTGACCATAGTTTGGGAGACAAAATATTTTTTTCCTAAATATATTTTCGAAGCAATAATAATTCTAATTTTATCATTAATATAATTGTTAATAACAAAAATTATGTATAATTTTTATTATAGATAATTCGTAATATATTTCCAGCGACAACACAAATATAATAACAACAATTAATTGTTTTTGCTTGGGCTTCGGATGGCGGACAAGCTCAGCAATTTTGTTACAAAGGGGCAATGACATTGGACTCTCATTATGGACATTGAGTGCTTGGAGATTTTGCATGCATTGCCAATAATTCATGGCTAGACAGATCGCATTATTTGGCGATTTGAGAAAGGACGACCTACAGTTGCATCTCTTTACAGGCTATTGATCCCACCGAGACCCAAGGTAGGTTGGTTTTCACTACTCTCGGGTTCCTTGAAGATCCCCACGCATAATTTCATCCTATGGCTTGCAATTTTGGATAAACTATCCACAGCTGATAAACCATGGCTATCATACCTAGGTGCATGTATATTATGTGATGAGGGAGCAATTGACACACATACTAATCTATTCTTTCGATGCCGTTAGCCAGAAGATGCCTCATAGTGATTCGGTGGATTGTTCGGTTTGAATGGCCTAATAGAGATTGGCCACGGGACGTTGAGTGGGCTACAAGAAAATTGAGATGAAAACATATCATTAACTTGGCTTATCGTGCACTCCTTGCAGCTTGCATTTACCACATTTGGAGGGAACGAAATTTGAGACGCTTTGAGCATACAGAGCGACCATCGAGCATCATAGCCACCATTTTTATGAAAGATATTAGACAGAGGATTATCAGTGTTAATTTATCTCGTTCTGTTAGTTCATATGCGTTATATAGATTATGGCTTATCCCTTGGCCTGTTAAGGCAGAAACCACCAGTTGAGCAATGTGGTACTGTACTATCTTATTTTATTATTGAAACTTATATTTACCCAAAAGTAATTACTTGTTTCCAAGTCATTGAATAATTGTTATACATGTTTCGTTAGTTGTTTTTTGTGAGAATATTACGCTTAATTTTCTTGTCATTATTTCTTGTTAGTAACAACTTCTACAAAAGTGTCACTATTAAAATTATGAAACTCATTATTCTGACCAAAAAAAAAAAATATCACTTAATATATATAATTAGTGACAATATTAAAATTATGGCGGAATTTTGTTATATATGATCTTCACTTTCTTTTTTTTTTTCGGTAAAGGTAAATTTTATTAAGTAAAAGAAGTATAATAGTACAATACATCTTGCTTAATCTAATCTAATCTAATCTAATCTTCACTTTCTTTATATTGGATTGTAAGTTCTCGTCAATTGGAAGTGGTTTGAACACAATTTGTTCCTCAAGTTCTAATTCAATTCTTACAATTACCCCTCTATGGGTATTTATAGGTTCGGAAAATTTTTGTTCAGATTAGGTTTAGCAGAAATAAATTATTAGAGAGTAAGTATATCATACTTGTTATTCGATTAGTCATTTTTTCTGAATTATACACCAATCACGTGGCAAGTGTATTGCACTTGACATATGACTGGTTCAAATCCGAGCTAGAATTTCCCGAATAGGTTTATAGACATAATTATTTTTAGGGCAAATTACAATGACCTCCCTTAAGGCTTGGCATAATTACAAGTACCTCTCGTTGTTTGAAAAATTACTATATCCCCTAATTTTAGCGGTCGTCTAACAATCAACCCAATCCATTAGATTTTTTTTCCATTTTTTGTGGTGAACTAACCAAAATAATCTTGTGAATTAAAAATTATAATTTTATTTATTTTTAGAAAATTTCTTATTTTTTTTATGGACTGAATGGATACTTTTTTTTATAATTTTTAAAAATTTTTCATCCACCCTATTCAATTTTTTTTATAAATTTTTAATTTTTAAAAAAATAAAAAAAATACTAGAAAGGCAAAGTTGACTGTTTCATACCTTCACCCAAGGATTACATAATTTCGTCAAACATGAGGGGGTATTTGTAATATTGAAACAACGAGGGGGTGTTCATAACTATGTCAAACGTCAGAAGAAGTCTTTGTAATTTACCTTATTTTTATGGTAACGAGTTTGAAATCTCATTTTGCCCTTATTTAATTTTCTTCTCCACATTTTTCACCAAGGGCGAGTCACTGAAATGTCTTTTATGCCCATGGATCAATTTTCCTTCACCAATCAATTTTTTTCCCTAATTATAACTTGAAAATAAATACATTGATATGATGTAGGACAATTAAACTAAAACTGAACCAATTATGTGGTAATTAAAGATTGATAACGAAAAATTCATTCAGCAATCAAAGGTATTGAATAATGAGTTTAACCCATGTATTTATAGGCTTGCAATAAAAGAATCACAGTCTCACGAGAAAAAAAGAATTTAACGAAAAGAGAAATTAAATACATAGACGTTAATAAAATCCTAATCAATATAAAATTTAAAAATTACATCGACACCCCTTAAAGTTATATCTAAATATACACATAAACCCCCTACTCATTGTCAAATTACAATTACAGTCCTTGCGGTTGTAATTGTAATTATAAATATACATCCTATTCAGTCAAAAGTCTATACAAACACCCCACTACAGTAACAACCTCTTAAGGAACTGTGTACTTATAATTTTACAAAATACATAATATATTCGTGTATTCGAACGTAATCTTAAAATGATACAAATGAAATTACCCCTAAAAATTACTATAAATTAAATATATTATATATTAATATTAATTAATTTTATTTTATTCCCCATCACAATATTTTCACCTAATAAAATATGGCATATATATACACTACAATTTTCAGTCCCACCAAATTTCTAGCACATGCTAAAAACTCACATAGCATGTGTTGATGAGTACTATGGTTGTGTACTTTAATGATGTAAGGATGAATCACATTTATGCCAGATTTTAGGGTTTTGGGGTCCAAAAAGCTAATGAAATCACCATCATATATATATATATATATGTATATATCAGATCTCGTACCTACATATATATATATATATATTTACCACACAATCATGTGAAAGGTTCCATCCACACGTGGGCTGAGTTTAAGTCTATGTTTAAAAAATTTAAATAAAGGAATTAATTTTAAAATAATAAAATTAATTATTAAATTGCGATTGGCTAGAAAATTCATTTTCGTGGAACGTCGATTATTATTTTTAAATAAATAAGACCATCGAACCCCAACGTAAATTACGATACATTAACTGTAATTTAAGCTGTCAGAAATTATGCTAGTACAGAAATAATTCTAAAAATAAATCTTGAAATTTTTTAACAGCTATTTAAAATTATATTTGTATTTATTGTTATTAATTTTTTGTTATTGGGAAAACACAACAATTTTAGTTAATGATATAATTAATTATATAATAATTGTATATTGCTAAATTTTGATTTGTTAGATCCCAACTTGGTTGGCTGGCAATCTTAAAATGGAAGAATAGTGTCGTTTGCTTGAGGTGAACACATTATCCATCAACATGAATTCATCATTACCTTCTCTGAAAATATGAATTCATCAAGATTTTAATTTAATATGAAATTTTAAATAAAAGTAGGAAAAAAGAAGTATAATTATGGATTTTTATTTGTATTGTTGCTAGAAATTCTTATTTATATTATTTATATTTTAAATTCAAATATGGAGTTATATTTTCAGGGAAAAATGAAGTTTTTAATTCATAAAATCTTATTTGGGAAAATTGCAAGATTGTATAATTACAGGGTTGAGACGACAATTTTAGTCCTATTGAAATTTAATTTAGCAATTAAATTCTGCAATTTACAAGAATTGGAATATAAAGAACAAAATCCATTAGAAATTTCAAATATGGTTGGGATTTTACATATATCCCTCGTGTGAGTTCCAATTTTAGGTGGATTTTGATGTGTCAATTTTTTTTTTAAAATTGCACTTAATTATTAAATTGAATTCTAACACGACTGAAACTGCTACTCTTGTGACTTAGTTAGTAAGAATGAACAACTAATATGAGTATGATATTTGTGAGTAATCTGTAAACATCAATATAAGTAATCACGAGGCACACCTAGTCCATGACAATAATCGAAAATCGAAGCCACTTTACGACTAAAAAAATGTGTTCAAAATTTATACGAATAATAAATTCAAAATAAATAACGATATTATTTTCCAACAGAATTAAAATTGCCGAGTCCTATAAGTATGAAACCATATTCATAATTTCCAATCTTCTTTTAACATATTTCAGAAAGAGTACCAGCACTTGTCGGCTCAATTGAAAAAATATAATCAAATTATTTATTCGATTGGAATCGATTGATAAAAACTTATTCGGACTCAATATGTTTTACAACTCGAACTTTGTTCGTAAACTTTTGAGCTCGCTCAAGCTCGATTCTATTAATATAAAAATAATAAAATATACTTAAAAATATCGAATTACTTGAGTTCGATTTGTATTTGATTTAATTAAAGCTCAAACAAATTAATAATCAAATTAAATTTAGATATAATTTTCAAAATTTAATAATAATTAAAACAAACCCGAACAATAATGTGCTCTCGACTCAAATATTGTGTCGGTAAGGAATCATTAAACATCCATGTAGGTGGTCCTGAGGCATACCTAGCCTATGATAATTATAGGAACAGAAGCCACCAAACTTCTTACAACTGAAAAAGGGTGTTCTAAATGAACTAAAAATGATAAATTCAAAACCAAGTAAGATACTATTAATGCATTTTTCATCATTATTTTTCTTTCTATATAGCAGCGTTGTTAATGGGCGTGGCCCCAGATCTTGTGAACCCCACAACAGTTCATCAAAATTCCTATTCGGCCATACTTTACCTTTCCCTCTGCGCTTCTGCAATCTTTCTACGCCTTTCTGAAGCAAAGCACATTTTCAATGGCCCACTTCAACGAACTTGGACATTGTTTATTTACTTCCACACCATGAAAAAGGAAAAACAGCACCAAAAATCTTGAATTCGTTTCTCCATTATTGTCAGCTCGAATAAAGCTTTCCTAGCTCCTTAAATGTCCCTGTCTCTTTCTTATTTTAGTTCATAGTCCGGACCCCCCACCGGTTGTTTCTTTCTTGCTATATGAACTTTGTTTTCAACTGGGAAGATGATTTTTGAGCATTTGGGACCTGTGAAGTTTTAGTCTTTTTTCTGGGTTTAATGAGGCTGGGCAGGTGTTGAAGTGACGTTTCTTGAATTTTTGTGGGGTTGTCAGAGATGGGTTCTTTCGTTTTGCCGAAGGCGTGGTGGGTGTTGGTGTGTGTGCTGTGCTGCATTGGTGATGTGAAGGCTGGTGAAACTGTTGAAGGGATTGTATTTGTTGATGGGAAGAGCCCCATTGCGAAGACGGATGAGGATTTCATATGCGCGACGCTGGACTGGTGGCCGCCTGAGAAGTGTGATTATGGAACTTGTAGCTGGGGCCACGCTTCTTTGCTGAATTTGGTCTCTCTCTCTCTCTCTCTCTCTCTAAATATATGTATATATACATCTGTATATGTGTGTGTAGGCGCGCTTGCTTGTGCATATATGAAGTTGGTGTTTGGAAGAAATCCAGATGTTCTGTGTTTGAAGTTTCGGAATTCAATTCAAAGTGCTTTTTTCGGCCTTACGGTTTTGTCTTTGTGTGTGTGTGCACATATATGAGCTTGGTGTTTGAAGAATGCAGTTCTTCTGTTGAGGTTTTGAGATACAATTCTTATGCTTTTTGGCCTTTTTTATATGGCTGTTTCAATAAACTACGGTCAAATTTGATAACCAGGGTCCATTTTGATTCCGTTTCTTGGTTCTTGATTTTGTTACTGTCCACTTCAGAACAAAAGTGGTACTCCATTTTGTCATTGCTTGTGCTCATCTCTTCATAATCTCAATATAAAATTTGTAAGCAGAAATTTAATCTGTTTCATGATTTTAATTGCAGGATCTTAAGAATAGTGTTTTCTTGAACGCGGTAAAAGGTATAGATTCTTTTATATTTTCTCGGCACGAAGTGGAATTTTATCCCATTAAATGAAAATGGTGAAGCATAACTTGCTTTATGCCGTATAATCATGTAGCCTTTTCACCATTGAAGATCAGATTGGGGGGCACTTTACAAGACAAAGTCATCTATCAAACTGAGGATAAACCGGAACCGTGCATTCCGTTTGCCAAGAACTCCTCGCAGATGTTTGGTTTCACTGGAGGATGTCTGCCCTTGGCCAGATGGGATGAACTAAATTCCTTCTTTAATCAATCAGGGTAAGGAGGTCGTCCGTTGTCTGAATTCAAGTTCTATACAAGAGGTGATGCTGATATTCAGACTTACAATCTCTTTGCGTGTTCGATTCAGGGCTCTTGTCATTTTCGGATTGAACGCTCTTAAGGGAAAATCGATACAGCCTAACAATACTGCTACGGGTCCCTGGGATTCGTCGAATGCAGCATCTCTCATTCGTTATACTGTGAGAAAGGGCTATAACATTTACGGTTGGGAACTTGGTAAGAATTTTTTTTTGTAATGTCGTTTTGCCAATACCATGTCAGCGTGTGTGTGTGAATTTGTTGATGACTATGAGTTGAGTTTAATCAAAGCATTTGTGTTTTTGGGATAGTTGAAAAGTTTCTCTATCTCGTATGTTGTCAGGGAATGAATTGAGTGGAAGGGGAATAGGTGTAGGAATCGATGTGGATACGTATGCCTTTGACACTATCGTTCTACACGACTTAATACATGATATTTACAAGGAAGTTAACACAAAACCACAGATCATAGCACCTGGAGGATTCTTTGACCCTGGATGGTTCCAGCAGTTCCTAGCTAAAACAGTCGGATCAATGAATGTGATCAGCCACCATATATATAATCTTGGCCCAGGTATTTCAGAAAACAAAGTAAAACGAGAAGATATCGGTCACAAATCTGCTGCTGCTGACCCCATATAAACAAATTCTCACTTGGGTTATTTGTAGGAAGTGATGAGCACCTTATAGAAAGGATTCTGAATCCATCTGTTCTTGATAATGGAGCTGATGTCTTCAGGAACCTCCACAACATCATCAGGACCTCGGAAAACTCAGCTGCCGCCTGGGTTGGTGAAGCTGGGGGGGCTTACAATAGCGGCCGCAATGGAGTTACAAACGCTTTTGTGTTTAGTTTCTGGTAATAGCCCCTTGCAATTTGGAACAGTTCTTGGATTGGTTGGACTTGACGTTTATAGCTGATAATGATGTTAAATGATGAATAGGTACCTGGATCAACTAGGACTGGCATCAACTTACGATACCAAGACATATTGCAGGCAGACATTAATTGGTGGCAACTACGGTTTACTCAATACCACCACATTTGCTCCAAATCCAGATTACTACAGGTTAAGTGAAACTGGATTTTTCGTTAACTGCGTTTCCCTTTGCCCTTCTGTTGCATAAATTTCCCTTGCGTGCCATAGACATTGCTGCAATGCTTAAAGCTAGTTTGGATTGTTTACCAGAAGTTCGACCCAAGGTGAATTTGTTTCACATACCGTTTCTCAGTTCACTGCCGACCACAATTTAGAGTTGCGGTATCCACAAATGGTCCCTAGATAATATTTAGCATTAGTCGTAGAGATATTATCAAGCGGTACGGAACAAATACATTGAGGAATACTCAGGTATCTGAAATTAGTAAAAATAAAGAAAAATACGAATAGTAAAAAGTTGGACTTACTAGAACAGTTAGTAAGATCGTAATAATGGCCTATAATATAATCATATTGGCATATACTATCAGTGATACAATGTGAATCCAGAAACAATAGGTATATCACTGGATTTTCTCGGATTTGTATTGCCCAATTATCTGGTATCGAGATATACTTGAACTATGTTTTCTTTCTGACTTACAACTAGCTGGTTGCATTCTTGCAGTGCTCTTCTTTGGCATCGGTTAATGGGAACATATGTTTTGTCAACCAACTTTACAGGGAATCGAACGATCCGTGCTTACGCTCACTGCGCAAAGCAATCTGTAAGTATCACTCTACTTTAGGGAAACAAAACCTTTGCCCGTCTCATAAACCAAAACAACAAAGACATCAACCGGCCTGATCGCAGCCTGTATTTGCAGCAAGGCGTCACCCTACTTCTCATAAACATAGACGGGAACACGACTGTCCATGCAAAAGTCGACTTCAACGGTACATTGACGCGCCTACGCAAACACAGGCACCACAGGCATAGATCAACAGCAACACCGTTGCATCATAACAAACAGGTATCTGGCAAAGTAAGAGAAGAATACCACTTAACACCAGCGGACGGGAACATACAGAGCCGGACCATTTTGCTGAACGGAAAGGCATTAACAGTTAACTCATCCGGGCTTATACCTGTACTAGAGCCTGTGAGGGTGAATTCATCGGAGCCCATAATGGTCGCTCCTTACTCCATTGTATTTGTTCACATGCCAAATGCTGCTGTCCCAGCTTGCAGGTAGAGATACAGAAAAAACATAAAACTGATTCATTTCCCAATGGTGATTTGATCAAATAAGAACTAGCCAGCAAAGGTTTTCAGTTTTTTGTTCAATTCTTTCGGTGGAAAAATGAAGTGTACTTGTGTTTTTCATGAGTAATTAATTGGTGTTTCTACACACAATTGATGTATAGTTCGGAGAGAGTTATCAAGAAGCATATGCAATTGTAATTGTCGCATGATTGTCGGATTTAATTAAATTTGTGATTTGAAAAGAATTTTCTCTGGAACAATTATAAATTGTTGCATTTCTCTGGAACAATTATAAATTATGCAACGTGGATATAATTTATTTATCGTGGGATATTAATCTACTTTAATAATATTCGCGATTGTAATAGTAGTTGTTATGGGATGATGCCCATTTAAATTAAGTCCCAATTATCTCTGTGACAAGTTAGGATACGACTGAGAACCGACTTGTTTACTTGTTGCTGATTTATTTGGACACAATGCTTAGTTATTACACTAGCATGTTTACTAACAATTATGATGCAAGAGACAAAAACATAAATTTTATGCTTTTGGTCCCTATAGAAGTCAAAAAAGATGTTGGTGCATTAATTGTACTTACCAAGTTATTAGGTTGTTTCGAAAAACATTAAGGGCATATTCGACAATACAGAGCAAAATTTCAGGACAAAGGGCAATGGAAAAATAGAGCCCAACACATGGGCTTAACAAGATTGCGATCACAATCCTTCATAAATCAATCATTGTAATATAAACAAAAAATCTCGAATTTGGCTCAATAATGCTATTTATTAAAAAAAGAGTTCATGAAGAGGACGTGTTACAATATTAATATAAATTATTCATTTCTCTAACAGTTTAAATGATGTGGTCGTTCATCAAAACTGAAAACAGGGAAAATTACCCCAAGACAGGTAATTTAGTTTGAAGTCATTTGCATTTACAGGACTCACTGAAATTTATAACCATAAATATCCCTTACAAAACAAATCAAACATTAATACAGGAAGGTACGTACATAATATGTACACTCATATGTTGTACTAACAATGATGCAATAAAATGTTATTAGCCTATGATTTTGCACAAGGGGTAAGAAGGGATACAAGAACCTAAGTAGTAGGTAATATAAAAGGGCAACCTACACTGCGCAAAATTGTTCGGATATGTAATACATCCGAAAATGAGATGGGGTTGTTCCGACGCTCAATGCTACTATTAGTCGGTCTTGGAGAATGTTTGCTGCTTACTGCTAGCTAACGCCAACCAGACAATTGTACCGGTGAGGTAGAAGAAGATCGACGGAGCAAACAACGACATCTATGTGAGAAATAGACGTATATGTATTAGGACAGGGGTATACGAGAAAACTTAAATCACTTACTATTTTGAAAAATTATGCTATAATCTTTGCAAACATATTATGCATTACAAATTCTTCCTAAAGACCAGATGGTAAAGGAAATCTGTAATATAAAACGCGACTACAGGAAGTCTTAACGTAGTTTTTCAAAATTGAAGGGGTTTTTGGCAATATGCTAGAAAAATTAAGAGATGTCTATGTAATTGTATCAAGAAAACACAAATGTTGCTAAGAAAGGTACTTACCGCCCATGAGTGAGTCGAATCGAGAAGGTAACCTGTGAGGGCGACACCAACAATTCCAGGTATTGCTCCGACTGTGTTGGTTATGCCCTGCAAGAATGACCATATAATTCAGTTTCAGTAAGTATATGAAGAAAATCGTATCATAACTTCGTCATCAATAAAATAATATCCCAAAAACATTGTTTAGTAACAACTTCAAGTGCTAGACGCACAAAAAATCATACCAAAAGGACACTTGCATATTCGGGCGACATGTCTTGGTGGGTACAGTACAAGCCTGCCGCAAACGAATGACGTTGTATTAAAATTTATAACTTAAGAATCTGCTGTTTGAATATGCTACCAAAGCTGTTACGGGTTTAGTACCTGATAAGGCAAAGCTCGATAGCGCTAAACCACCTGTAAGGATTGCAACGACTTCCCATGGACTCAGTCCTAAATCGATAGAGGAAAGAATCATGCAAGTCGCAGGAGAAACAAATGCGATTGTTTGGCAAATTTTCCGTACCTGTTACCATACGAAACAGTGGATTTCCTAATTTAAAGTTTCAAATGCAGATGACTTCCTCCAAGTTGCAAAAAGTAGTTTGACTTATGATTGTAGAAGGAACTTGGAGTGACAAATAATATGACGAGAGGTTTGAGAAGAGAATATGAAGTATTTCCAGTACTGTAAACAGCAGACATGCTAAAGCAAGTACTTCACTATGAAGGGCATATTAGCTATACAGTTCCAATAACGACAAATCACTGACACAAAATATCAAACAAGAGCTTTCAGGTTTGAGAATATCAAACAAGAAACTCGTGACTTCGACTGAAAGGTCTGATTTTTTTAATTCAAGAAACAGAAACGGCAAAAAGAAGACAGTAGCTTAAGGTAATGCAGAAACCAACGGGATTTTATTACGAGAGGAGTAAGCATATGTACCTAGGTAAACTCTACACTTTCACCATTTAATTTCTAGTGCTTCTCTTCACAGAGAAGGTTCCATGTACACCAATTACATATCACAGAGCCCTCCATTCTGTTAAGGACTATCAAACAGAGAGGATGATACGTTTAAAACAAGCATATATGGGGTAGAAGTTTTCTAATCCTGAATCCAGGGGGTACTAAGGTTCTGCATTTAATGTACTTTTGAACTCATGAACAAAAAATTACATAAATAAGCATCCGCCTTTAACTCACCACTGTGGTTTCAACGCCTTTCGAGATTAAGCTGTCAGCCAATTGGGATGCAATGCTGGTGACAACGACTGAAGCTAGTGGCGGAAGAACTGAAACCTGCAGTTGCATAAGACAAAAAGTTTGTATTAATCCTCGTTAATTGCCAAGAACTCACACAACCAAAATCATTGATGATGTATTGTCATGCAACATTTTCAATACAAACTCCGAATTAGTTTATAAGCATGTTATCATATTTCAACTCTGTCTTCCCATGAGCACTCACTTTCTCCTTCACAAGTAACATATATGTACTTCATCTTATTTAATCTTTGGTATTACTTATGCCAAAAATATGTAATTAATTGGAGAGAAACATTACACAGGTACAGATATTTAGAGAGATATAAGGAATATTAAAGCAGGTTTGAAGATATATGCAGTCAAATATAGGTTCCCATATCATATTCAAATACTGTAAAATAAAGAGTTGGTTTTCAAGCTACAACACTGGTGTGGACAACATGGTATCCTGAAAAAGAATTTTGTCAAATCTGGTACGATGTTCTATTATGTAAAATGAGGTGATAATATATACAGGAGGTCCTGTGCGATACTTCAACCAACTAAGTTTTGCATTCCTACATGAATAGGATCTTGGTTGCTGTAAAGCTGCTCTAAAATGGAAGAAACAGACCGCAATTAAACATCCTTGTGGATAAAGGTTATTGTCCAATTTGATATTTCCATTATTATTACATTTCTTTTTGCAGTCAGAAAGGATATTTTTGTACCATTCTGTTGGTAACTCTTTCCATAGGCAACCCTACTATGACCACTCCAAGCAGTCTTTTCCATGTTTCCAGGACTTGTGCTGGCTGCTGGGTTAATTTTAGAAGGTTTCCCTATATGAACTTTGATTAAAGAGTGCGAGGCCAACACTATTAGCTAATTTACAGAGATATAATATTGATAAGAACCATGAGTTTAACCATGAAGTCTCATGCCACCTAGTTTCTTCCACACTTTCTACAATAACATCAACAATGCTCAGATGCGTTAGATAACACTTCCAGTAGTTTTCCAACTCAATATTAAGTCAAAACAAGTTCCTCTGAAGCGCCATTTATTATCAACTTTAGTAATTAGTTAATGATGAGATTACGGGACTAGAATTTAGGTTGAAATTTTTTTTGCATTTCTAAATTCATTATCTAAAAATACTATGGAAATTTGCTCCGCAGCTTATGATATCTTCTATGAAACAATAAGGTAGAAACAATGTCCCTTTCTTCTGTATTTGCATTTGATACAACAATCATACTGAGGAAGTAAAGTCAGATTGAGTATATTATCATGTTCTGATATGGAAGTTAATGAAGATATTACTAATTGGATGGTTATTGATGCATCAAAAATAGGACAAACAGCATATTGATGTATAAAATCTATCACTAAAATGTTCTAGACTTACCCAAGCAGCTTCTGTCAGATCAAGATTCAGCTCCTCACTGCAAGGGATGTTGCTCTATTTAAAATCCGATTGCATAATAACTTGCACCGTAATAAATTATTTTCATAGTGAATTGCATTTATTGACTAAAAACTAACAATAGAGAAGAGAAGAATACAGGATAAAGAAAAGCAAAGGTTGTCTCAAAGATGAAAAGGAATCCAAGAATTTCAGCATTTACTAGTCTAAGAGGACAAATTTCACAAACTCAATGTAAATAATTTGAATGCTACAAGGAATTACACTTCATTTAATAATAATGTGCCCCAAATTTGCAAAGTTGAGATGCATGTATAAAAGCCTTCGAAAAGTGAACATGTAAATTTCCGACAGCATTCGATCTTCAAACTAATAAAGTCATATTGAAAGTTGGTTCAAAGTCCAAATATTCAAATATTTTCTCCCATTTTGCAGATGCAAGCTCGTAGTTAACAATAAGACACTGGGTATAGGCATTACGATACTCTCATGCTGAAAGGTTAAACTTTGGTTACTTAGATATCCATGTCGTGATAGTAAAGTCACCAATTAGTACCATCAAAGTAAATACATATTGCAATGATCCAATAAAGTTGTGAATTTCATAAGCATAGTCCATGGGTAAACCTTTAAAAGTTCCCAAGAAAGAATCCTGCAGCTATGGCGACAAGAATAAACGGTTTTCAATCTTTTGACAAAATGTAGCAATAAAAGTGCACCTGAAATATGTGGGAAGCCAAGATAAGCAGGTATAGTGACCCCAACTTCCACAAAAGTGAGCATATATCATTGCCCATACAGCTTTAGATTTGAAAAATTCCTTCCAAGGTACATCCTGTATATTATCAAGAAATAGTCACACAGAAGCTCTCAACTCCAATCAATGTTCCCAACTCTTTTGATTCTTAATTTAATTCATTGTTTTTCTTGACAACAAAACCAACTGTTTTAAGTTATTATTATTCCTATGCTAGCAGATACTATTATCATAGAGAAAACCACAATTCTCAAGGATGTCATGCAAAGAGACATGTAAAATCCTTGTTGTTTTATGAAACATGATAATAATAGGGTCGGATTCTGCTTGTTTCAAATTCTTTATGTAATTTAAATACGTATCTGCGTCTAGTATTAAAGGAATAGATACACCTACCCCTAGTGAGCTACTCAACTCTTTCAAAGAGGAACCCCATGGCTTGCTCATAGGGTTAGATTGAGGCCCTGCAAAGATAAATTATAGCATATATGCGAGTCAGGAAAATATCGGACTATAAGGTTTCGGCATTTTCTATATGTAAAGCGTTGATGGAAAACATTACAATCTTAAACTTCAAAACAGAGTTATTGGAACTTAGGACAAATCAATCCAACCGAAGCAGAATCGTCCCACATAAATCTTCTCACTCACTTGTATAGCATAATTTTGTACAAGAATTGTCTCACATCACTAGAAAATGAACTTGTAACAACCTTTCTTCAATTATAGGGAAATAGTCTAACTAGTTTAAGAAAGTTTTTGTTGGCTCTTGCAGTGTGAGCTTAAGCTATTTATGTTGCAATTATCTAGTGACAACTGCATAGACTAAGGCAAGAGTCTATTCAGATACTTCGGAGCCATGGTTTAATATCACCTCCTCAATTGGTCCTAAACTTTAGGTTGGTATTTGACCATAACCAGAGGATGGATACAACGAACATTTCGCGTACTGTGGGGGAGTTGCAACATCTTCCCACATCAGCCTTGGGACGAAATCTTTTGGAGTAGTTTATAGGCCTGCCTTAGATTTTACAGTCAAGATATAGCTGGCTAGGGTCCAATATATGAATACAAGGGAGTGTGATTCAATCATTACAAACAATTTCCAGAAGATGCGAATTGAAATGAAAAATGAAAAAAATTTAATAACTAAGTGTCCATGACTTCTCAGATTCTTGTCAGCTGATTTTGTAAAATGCAGATGTTAGTCACTTCTGAATCGGACGAGCGGTTTTCTTAAAACCATAAACATTTTACTTCATAAAGATCATCGATAAACTAGATCTGGTCCAGAATTCTAATCTGCAAGGGTTGATAATCGAGAAAAAAAGGTAGAATCAGATCAAATAAGGAGAACGGTCAAAAGTATACCTTATGGTTGCGTTTAGTTACCTACTTTGGAGCCAAATTTATATGTCCATAATAACTAGTCTATTACACTTATTTGTACAAATGAGTTATATATGGATTTCAAATTCTTTAGCAACCATTTGGATTACGTAATAACTTTGACAAAACTAAAATGATTACTAGATCAATTTGTACAGAAGCTATTCAAGGCATTAGCACATGCATTAACATAACAAAAAATGAAGACGTCATCACCATAGACTACTGAAATCGACAAACAATTAAAAACAAGTTAAGCTTATTTCAAACAGCAAAGACTTTAAAAACGACGGAGGCAGAAATTTAGACAAAAATGAAAAATAAAAAAAGAATAGCATACATGACAAGTAAGGAGCTCTAAATGGAGGCTCATCTTCTCTAACGAACTGAAATACTGAAAACCTGAAAAGTAGTTTAAAAGATTTGAGGGAGAAAAGAAAAGTCTATGTTAGTTTAAGTGACCACATCAATTACTTATGTATCTTTACCTATGAAACTGGAGAAAGAAAATTATAGTGATTGACAGGCTTTCACCAGGGATATTTTCTTATCCTATTACAGAAGAGAAAAAAGAACTGATTATGTTGCATCTAGAACGAAAACATGAGATTTTTGGGGTTATTCTGCTTTTTATTTTCATGGTTCTTCTATTGGTTCCAAGGGACAGGGATATACAATCTGATTTAAATTCGAACATTATCTTACCAGGCTATACCCAGGGAGCCAAAAATGTAAAATACAGATCCCCAGCCATAATTCTGGATTAGTGGAGGCGCCGAAAGAAGCCTGCAGTTCAACGATCCAAATATTACAAGTGAGTGAAAACCCAATCACAACATTTGACTAACAAGAAAACAAATAACGAGTTCAAATCATTCTACTGTAAATTCAAATAGATTTTATGTGTTATAGCTGCCAGCCAATCAATTCCATACTGCGTAATAAAAGCTTCGCTATCTTCCATATAAGATCTTGCAAAATCTAACAAATATGATGCATGGAAGGCAAAATGAAGATTAATTGCTAAAAGATCATTACCCCAAGACACTTCCAACACTCAAACCACCGAAAACAAATGCTACTGCACGTGAACGCTCTTCAATTGGTATTGACCTGAAAATAGTTCAAATCGATGTTACATAGAACACAAGTGAAGAAGTAAGCAATCACAAATACAGAACCCCTCAAAAGAGTTAGTGATGAAGTCAATTTATTATCATCAGAAGATACAGGCAATGACTCATAAATTGATAAAGGAAGAGATTGAAAGGAAGTAAAGTTGAACCTCGGGTACCAACCTTCTCAAACTATTAAACCGATCTACCACCTTTTCTTCACTTCCCACTCCACAGATAATGAAGCAATGAAGAACAGGCAAAAATAAAATATTTTCCTTTGAACTCTGGGCTACAACATTTGAGGTGCATCCAAACAAATTGTGCTGTTTCCCCTATTCCCTAAGATATAATGAAATCAAACCCTTTGTGGACCACTAACTTTTTGGATACCTTAGTGAAGTGTATTGAACAGAGCTTATAAACAACGATCATATGTACTTATGATGTGAAATGCGGACTCATCGTACACTTCATTGTTTCTATACTTGACTCTATTCTACACATAAATAACTTCACTTACAGCAGAGAGGATCCATTATAGCAACTCAGAAGGCAAAGAATTTTCGGTTAGCTTGCTCCATGTTCCAAGTTTTTATTGATATAGACATGGTTAAGAAGTAGAGAACACTAGAGATAGTCACCTTATGGCATAATCAGAAGCAAAAGATGGCATTCAAGTACATACACGTTGCTTACATCTGATTTCTAAGTAAAAACCTGCACTGTGCAATAGCCACTGACTCCTAACTAAAGAGCAGGAGAAATGATTTGTTTTAATGAAACACTTAGACCTTAAATCTATCCTTAAGATTCACTATTTCAGCATCGATAAACACCTAAAACTTGCATAGGTTAAAAAAGCATTCCCCCATTACAATACATGATACAATAATTTATAATGCACTTCAGAATGAAAACTTAAATCATGGATTCTTGGGCAGAATAACAAGAGTCAAACCAATTCCTCACCAACGCCCCAACAAATAATAAAGAAAAAAGAAGGAAAAGAATCTATTATCTGATAAAGATCAAAACAAGAGAAGTATCTAAATCTGTCAGTCCCAGAACAAAGAACTCCACGAAGAAGAAATTACATATGCAGTAATTATAAGTCCTAGATTGCGTCATCGCACTCCTTATAAAGACCAGAACGAGCAGCAATGTGGTTCTTTCCTAAAATACTTCTGACTTCCGCTAAAAGTATTTAAGGTTACACTATTTCTTGTTAATCTTATCATTATAACAAAACTAGTGTAACAGAGAATATCTCAGATCATCTAGAAAATTTCTAATCTGCAGAAATTTTAACAATTGAATCAGTGGTCTTTGAACTCATGAATCCAGACGGCATAGTTCTGTCTTCATGTAAATACAAAGGATAACTCAACAGAAAGCAATGCTTGCAAACAATTTTATAGTGAGAAGTCATAATGGACTACTTAAAGATCCTGACCTTTGTACTTTCTAATAACATTACCTTCTAAGATAACTTTGTCAAGAAAACCATAAGAATAGGCAAGCTAATATGAAATAGAAGAAACCCCAACTTTTCCGCAGGTACAGACAGAATTTTAGGTGCTATAAGACATTGTGGAACCTAATAGCAGTTAAAAAAATCAAAATATTCCATTTCTTACCAGTGCCAAAAGTATCTAGAATAACGATTTATTGTTCTCCATCAGTGATAAATTCTCTATTTCTTTTCTAATTCTCATTATCTCATTCTCTTTACAATATTTTTCATCTTTTATCTGTGTTCATCCTTCTGGTTTCAAGGACGTCACATTAACAACGTACCTAGCAATCATATCAGTGGCAGCAGATGGTGAAACACCTTCTCCTATTCCAACCTGAATTGTTAATTAAGCAAGTCAGGATAAAGGATAAACAGAAATGAATCTGAATGCGTGCAAAGTTTTGAATGAAATTAATCGGAAGAAGTTTAAGTTGTCATCAGACCAGAAAAATTATTTTGCTCCCAGTTTGATAACGAAACAAGTAGAGAGTTTATCTTAGCATGAGATAGTATTTATGGAAGCTCGGAGAAATGGAATTACCAAAATCCTGGAAAATATAAGTCCTGGCATAAACCCAGCAAGAAGGGGAACCAGAGCTGTGGCCAGCGACCAGACCAGGACTCCAATTTCGAGAACTTTTCTGCATACAGACAGGGTAATCGATGGAAAAAAAGATTTGAATCGATAATTCCCATTTTCCTATTTATGATGCTCAAGATAAATATTGAAAACTGCATAGTACCAGCACTTCAAGAAACTTAATGAGGATGTGTTTTATCAGTTGTAAGCAATAAGACACATTTGACAGGATTAAGGCGCCAAAATTTTCTTTTTGCTCATTGTTGAAAACGAAGACTTATATCAAAATAAATGCAAATTGTAGAAATACATCCATTACCAGTGCAGTTGATCAAACAAAGAAAACTGTTGATAAAACAATTCGATCACAGACCAATTCTTAACGCATTAGATTTCATTTTAAGGTTTCAACCTCTTCCGATCTTTTATAACTTCGGTCAATCAAAATGTCATTCTGAGGTTTGAATTATCAGTATTTGTAAAGATTTCTGATTCTGAACCAAGAACAAATCAAATTAGCTGGCAAAACGTAGAGGAAAGTCAGTCTATTCTCAGTAGCAACACCATCTCCATAGTTGCATGAGCATACAAAATATTTCTTCACATGTTAGTATTGTTTATATGTTCATGCAACTACCAAATGGCTTCTTATAAGCAACCATCCCATGCTTTAGGATCCTCCACAGTAATGTCGCTAGTGTAAACTTAAACAGCCAAGTTTGGCCTCAGGTACCAACCTCCCACCAAAAACTTTTGCGAGCCAACCACCAGGCAACTGACTAAGTGCATAACCCCAGAAGAAAGATGACTGCACCAATCCAGCCACAGAAGCATTCCACCCAAATTGATGCGACATTGGAATTATGGCAACACTCAAATTCACCTATTCAGTATAGGAAAAATTAGTCATAAATTTTCCCATAGTTAACCTAATAGCATTTATCAATTCTGACAATATATCTAGATGAATTTTCATAACTTTGCAATCAGTAGTCATAAATATCCAAAAGGCAAGCACACCATAGCAACATATCACTCCATAGCAAGAAAAGATTCCATTATTCCAACATAAGTTCCTACTCATTTCCAAGGCAGAAAACTAATGCCCCCTCCCTCGGTAAAATGAAAAATTTGGCCTTCAAACATTTACACATCCCAGGCATTAAATACATCCTGTCTGCACGAATTTACTTTGATCCAGTGAGAAATCAACCCTCTTCAATTATCACAAGAATTGTACTCTCACAAGAAAGGCTTAGAACATATCCTAAACAACAAACAAGAAAAATTACCTTATCCATATTGCAAACAACAAAGGCCAAAGACGTAGTCCCAATGAGCTTATATCTTTGAGGAAGATTCTTCCATGGCGGCCAATCCCAGTTAAAGCCCACTTCCCCACCCACACTCCCAAACTCCCCTAGACCGTCCTTCTCCTTCAACTGACCATTCACTTCGAGCCCACTTAGAATTCTTTGTGTTTCTGCAGCATTCTCTCTTTCTGTCTCTTTTATGCTGCAAGAAACTCTAAACTTCAAGCTTTGCTTAAAGGGTAGCCCATTCAAGGGTTGGTTTGCCACCGAAGTTCCGAAGGTTGAAGCTCTTATGCTTTTGCCATATGAAATATTGAAGAAATCGCTGCTTGGCTTAGAGATGAGTCGAGCCATTTTTTCTTCTTCTCCAAAGTAAAGGGAATATGAAGAAAATGTCAGAAGCTCTGAATTTGGAAGGAACGAAGTTGAAGAGTATAAGGTGGAAGCGAGCGTAGTTAATGTATTGTGTGTGTGATCAGAGAGTGAGGAGAAAGAAACACGACATTTAAGAAAAGGACCAAACTTTGCCACGGAAGTTGGAGGTTTGTGGCGCCCAATTAAATTGGAAAAATATCATCGAGTCTTTGTTTTTCTCTTTTTGAGTATATTATTATATTTGCAAACTCGTAATTTAGTTTTATAAGACACGAAGTTCCGCAATTAAACATAATGTTTGGTTTTGTTTTTAATTTATTTTAGGGTATTTTGTGGAAATAGAGAGAGAAAAAACAAAGATAAATAAAAATAAGTTAGAGATAGTGTGTATGTTTGGATTTGTTTTTAAAGATAATATAAAATAAGTATGGTATGTTTAATGTTGGGTAGTAGGGAGACAAAAAGTACTGTTCATTATCAAATCACGTCTCTTTTATATATATATTTATATATATATATGTATAAAAATATATATAATTTATTTAGAATTGAGTGATTAAAAATAACTATTATTTTTTAATTAATTATATTTTTTGGAAAAAGTAATTAAAACTATTTTAAGATAATCAAAAATATATTCAAAACTTACAAAATTAAGCAAACCAAACATACTCTATATTCAAAATCAAACATAGTGAAAGTCTCTTGCTTTATGGGATTCACAACTAAATTCATCAATATTCAAAAAAATTAACAAATTTCATCCTTTTTCAAGAATAAAAAGTTTATGGCATTTATATATGATTCTCATACGTAGGGGTGTTCAGTTCCATCAATTGAATTGAACTTAATCGAATTTTTGATTCTTCACCCAAATTTTAGTTCGATTTTGGTTTTGGTTATAACCGACATTTTTCAGTTTAAAAATTGAAAAATCGAATTTTTCTAGAAAAAATAATGTTAGTATTTTTTTTCAATATTGTCTAAAAAATACATATGTAACCAAAGCCCAAGCATGTTGTATTGCAAAGGAAGAAAAACAATTGAAGTTGTAAACATTAGGGAGAAAATTGTGTTCTCCATTTCTGCAAAATATCTCTATTAATTTTCTGTTACAGAGAAGACGATCACCTCTGCTCTATATATATATACATATGTCATGCAAGATAACTGCCAAAATAACAAACTAACAATATGACGATGAGATGGCCCAATAATAACAAGAATAAATGACAAGGCCTGACACATAAGTTATACAACACAGAAACAGAACTAAAATGTGTTGCCAAAAATGCGACTTCAGTAAAAACTCTTTAGCTAGTATCCAAGAAGCCAACGTCTTCTTCTTCCTCAAGCTGTTGCTCTGTTATTTGTTGCTGCTGTAGCTGCTGAGATTGTTGTTGTTGCTGCTTAACTTCAACATCCCCCCCACAAGTGGGACGGGGATCGAAGGAGACCAGTCCCAACTTGGAGACAAGAGAGAAGAATGTCTTCATGAGTAAAGACTTTGTAAACACATCAGCTAACTGTAGAAAACCAGGAATAAAGATAGGGGAAATGAACCCGTCTTTGTAAGCATCTCGAACAAGATGGCAGTCCAATTCAATATGCTCTGTACGCTCATGAAAAATCGGATTCGCCAGAATGTGCAAGGCCGCCTTATTATCATAGAACAAGTCAATAGGTAGTGAAACGGAAACATGGAAATCAGAAAGAATATATAATAACCAACGGAGTTCACAAACAGTTGAAGCTAAACTCCTATATTCATATTTAGCAGTAGACCGAGAAACGGTGGACTGCTTCTTGGTTTTCCAAGATACCAACGCATCACCAAGAAATATGCAATACCCTGTGAGAGAACGTGTGGAGTCCAAGCATGATACCCAATCCGCATCACAGTACGCGCGAAGGACTAATGAATTTGCAGCAGGAAAATACAATCCTCTTGAAGGACAACCCTTAAGGTAATGGACCACATGTAAGGCTACCTTCCAATGTGAGTCGCTGGGGTGATTCAAGTAATGACTCAATTGCTGGACTAAATAAGAAATATTCGATCGGGTGAAGCCAAGATAGAGTAAACACCCAACTAATCTCCTATAGGATTCAGGGCGTGAGAAAGGGGAACCTGATCCAGCAACCAATTTCAAACCCGGAAGGAATGGACTAGAAGCGGATTTAGCTTGAGCTAAGCCAGTATCTCATACAATGTCCAACACATATTTAGTTTGTGCCACGTATAAACCTGAAGAACCACGGGCGATTTCAAGCCCAAGAAAGTACCTCGCATCCCCTATATCCTTAATGGTAAATAGTTGGTGATGATACCGTTTAACTGCAGCAATATCATCGAGAGAAGGGCCTGGGATGAGGATATCGTCCACATAGACGAGAAAAACCATAATGCCTGAAGAAGGAGGCTTGATAAAAAAGCAGTGGTCGTGGACAGATTGAACGAATCAATAAGCCGTAAGCTTCAAAGTGAACTCTGTGTTCCATTGACGTGAGGCCTGCTTGAGGCCGTACAAAGAACGCTACATTTACAAACCATGTTGGGAGGAACCTTATATCCATCAGGGGGCAGCATAAAAATATCTTCTTCAAGGTACCTGTGAAGAAATGCGTTATTTATGTCCAACTGTTGAATAGGCCAAGAATAAGCAGCAACAACAACAAGGAAGATACGCATAGTTACACACTTTGCCACTGGGGAAAAGCTATCCGTATAGTCAATGCCCTCAATCTGGTTGAAGCCCTTGGCCACCAGACGTGCCTTGTACCTGTCCACTGTCCCATCTGCACGAAACTTGGTTTTAAAGACCCACTTACAGCCGATTGCACGTTTACTGGACAGCAAAGGAGAAATTTTTCCTGGGGTGATTAGCCTCCAAGGCTTGCAACTCCATATCCATGGCCTCCCTGCACTCCTTATGTTGAACTGCTTTTGAAAAGGACTCGGGCTCCTGCAAGACAGACAAGGAAGCTACAAACGATATGTATGCAGGGGTACAGGAATGCAATGAAGAGAGAGTTGACTAGAGCAAACAAAGTCGTTCATCCAAGTAGGACGCTAAGAAATTTGAGTGGAGCGTGTAAGTGGTTGTACTGAAGCTGGAGAAGAGTCAGAGGTAGGCAAGGATGGCTCAGGAGAGGGTATAGAAGCAGAAGAGGTATCATGAAATGGAGCTGAAATATCTGCAGAATGATATAACAGAGGCAGAGGACAAGAGTTAGTCTTTTGAACAGAAACAGAGAATGGAAATACATCCTCATAGAATTGGACGTCTCGAGATATAATAACACGATTGTTGTCCATGTCAAACAACTTATATTCCTTTTGTGTCATGGGATAACCTATGAGAATACACTTGAAGGCCTGGGATGAAACTTAGACCTATGGGGCTCAATATTCGCTGCAAAGCAAAGGCTACCAAAAATACGAAGATGGTGATAAGTGGAAAGTTTACCGGTTAAACGCTCGAAGGGTGTTTTCCACTGAAGAATCTTAGAAGGTGTCCTATTAATCAAGTAAGTGGTGGTGAGAATACAATCACCCCAAAACTTAGAAGGCAATGAGGTTTGGATTAATAAGGCTCTAGCTACATCTAGGAAATGTCTATGTTTACGTTCTATCCTACCATTTTGTTGAGGTGTATATGTGCAAGAAGTTTGGTGGATGATGCCATTCTCTTAACAAAACATTAGGCAATCTTTGTTCAAGAACTCAGAACCATTATCCGTTCTGATCATCTTAGTATTTGTAGAATGTTGGGTTCTAACCATAAAAAAGAAGATTTTTAGAATAGAGGTTACTTGGGATTTCTGTTTTAAAATATACGTCCAAAGGGAATGAGAGTAATCATCAAGGATTATCAATACATAGCTGCAATTTGAAATGGTATAGGTTGTATAGGGTCCCCAAATGTCTAAGTGTATTAAATCAAAGGGGGCTTTGGCTTGTGAATCACTTGGAAGAAAAGGAATTCTAGTTTGTTTGGCCTTATGGCACACTTCACATGGTTCAGTAGATGCAGCATTAGAACAATTAGGAAGATGAATGTGTTTCATTACGATCAAGGGAATATGCCCCAATCTATGATGCCAAGTCTGAGCATTACAATGAATATCAGCAGAATTTGAAGAACTGTTACAGATAACAGAGATGGAAGAAAGATTGTATGAGGTCTGTTTAACAATGTACATTTCTGAAAAGATTTCCTTCAAACAGATTCGCATTATTTGCTTGGTCCTGCAACAAACACTTAGAATCAGTAAAGTGAAAGGTGTAAGAGGTGTTACGGCAAATTTGGCTAACAGATAATAGGTTGACAGAAAACGAAGGAAGGTTAAGGACTTGAGTAAGAACGACATGCTTATTTAAGTGAACTGTTCCAATGTAAGTGGTTGTTTTATAGGTTCCATCAGGTAAATGTATGTGTATGGGTTGTGCAAGAGTAGTGTATGAATGAAATAACTGGAGATTAGCACAAATATGGCTTGTAGCTCCCGTGTCTATTATCCAACAGTCCAAATCAATGTCTGAAAGTTCAGAGATATTACCTGCGAATTCAACATCATCATGGCAGGTGAAGTTTGAATAGCTACTGATAGGATCGCCAGCTGCAGTGCTCTTTTGCATCAGTTTAATTAGGTCCCCCATTAACTCAGTCATGTGCTTAGTACTGGATTCGTTTGCAGTCACATGTTTCTCAGCTTAACATTCATCACCTTCTTTCGCTTATCACCCAACGCTTTGTACCAATCTGGTACACCGTGGATTAGAAAGCACGTATCCATTGCGTGCCCAGTCTTGTGACAATGTGTGCACGTCAAACTTCGCTTATCCACATAAGGTCTTCTCCTGCTCTGAAATTTTCCATTTCCATTTCTCTTGCTATCTCTATATATGAATTGATAGGCCATGTGTTGAGGAGTTGCAGCCGTTTCTGTTTTGACTTCTCTCTGTTTCTCTACCGTATAAATCATAGAAAATGCTCGTTCTATAGTTGGCAAAGGATCTACCATCAGTAATTGACTTCTTTCATTGTCGAACGTTTCATGTAATCCCATAAGAAACTGTATAAGTTGCATATGTTCATTCCGTTCTTCTATCACTTTGTTGATTCCGCAAGTACAACAACCACAAGTGCATCTTGGATTAGGTGCTAAAGACAACAGCTCGTTCCAAAACTTTTTCAGCTTAGTAACATAGGCTGTTAATATCAGACCATGCTGTGCGATGGATGAAATTTTGCGTTGGATTTAGTATATCATCGGTCCATTGCTCCTGCCATAACGACTCTGTATTTCTAACCAAAGTTCTCGCTAGGAAGTGACAAACATGAAGGATTCGACGATCTCCTTCGAGATAGAGTTCCATAACCCGGAGGTGACCATTAGATCAACTCGACGCCACTGTTCGAACATTGTTGTTCCTGCCGCTGGTGTTGGAAACGTGCCATTAATGAAGCCAAGCTTCATTTTTGTTCCTAAAAGCCACATAGATAGCACGACTCCATGTTAGGAAGTTTGTACCATCCAATGGAGAGGATGATAATGCCAAACTAGAGTTTTCTGACGGATGAATATACAACGCCTCGCGCTCTATCTGCTCTGCAGCCGTTCTGTCAATTGGATTGGAATCTGCCATATCTCACTGATTTTGTATATTGCAAGCAATTGTGTATCCAGATATCTTCATAGAGAAGGCTCTAATACCATGTTGGATTACAAAGGAAGAAAAACAATTGAAACTGTAAACATTTGGGAGAAAATTGTGTTATCCATTTCTGCAAAATATCTCTGTTAATTTTCTGTTACAGAGAAGACGATCGCAACTGCTCTATATATATACATATGCCATGCAAGATAACTGCCAAAATAACAAACTAACAATATGACGATGAGCTGGCCCAATAATAACAGGAATAAGTGACAAGGCTTGACACATAAGTAATACAACATAGAAACATAACCAAAATGCGACTTCAGTAAAAACTCTTCAGCCAGTATCCAAGAAGCCAACGTCTTCTTCTTCCTCAAGCTGCTGCTCTATTATTTGCTGCTGTTGTAGCTGCTGAGATTGTTGTTGTTGCTGCTTAACTTCAACAAAACACAACCAAAACAAAATCAACAAAAAATCAATCATGCATTTCAACAAACACTTTAAAAGCATTCAAATTTCTTCTACAAACTGTAAAAAAAAATTACAAAGAAGAAAAATTACATATTAATGGAGTTGGAGCGAAGCTGTACCAATCGAGTCAGAGCCGTCCGAGAGAGAGAGTTAGAAGAGAGAATTTTGCACAATTTTTTCTTTCTGCTTCAACCAGTCTGCCATCTCTGTCATCGAGAGAGAGTTAGAGGGGAGAGAGAGAGAGAGAGAGAGAGAGGGGGTTCTATTAACGGCTATTAATTCATTCAATGACTATATATTGGTAATAATATTTTATTAAATTCAAAATTATTTAACTTTATATATGTTACATTTACCCCTTACAAGTATAAAAGTATTAATAAAAAAATGCTGAATGAGATTTAAAATTGAAAATGTATGTAATATTTTTGTTCACTCTAACATTTTTTGTCCAACCCTCGAGAAAAATGATAGTTTAAATAGAAAATTTTTGAAGGGGGTGCAAATAAAATTTTAAAAGTATTTAGGAAGGAAATATAATTTTTGTATTTTTAAAAGGAAGCTAAATGTAATCAACCCTAAATACAATCTTTAAATTTAGGTATTTGGCAACAAAATGTGAACTTTAACCATGAAAAAGAAGATGACAAATATTTTTTTATTATATATACTTCCTTTGTACTCCAATTATTACTCTTAATATGTTTTACCACTAGAAAAAAAATTAAGTTTTTGCTACACTATAAACGATTGCAGCTTAAAAATGATAAATCAATATTATTAATGACAGTTAATTAAAATCAAAGTAAAAATTTAAAATTTTACCATAATTAATCAATATTCACCGTGATTTTTAGCCATAGCTAAAACATTTATCATGGTTTTAGCAATACCTACAAAAAGAACGGCTAATGACCGTTGTGAAGTTGTGGTTGATTTGTTTTGCTACGATTTTCTTCTTTTAGCTACAATAATTAACCGTAGCGGAAAATTGTATTTTTTCTTGTTAAGATGTCTCAAGATAATATTTTTTCATGAAATAATTTTTTGCTAAATACTCATTTACTTAAATTAATGATGTAATACTACTAACTTTATTTTATAAAAATTGCAAAATTTTTATTACCTTTGTAAATTAGTCAAATGAAAACCTTTCTAATCTTAAACTGGGTAATTTATATAGGCTTAGTTTGTTTCTATTTTTTGATTGTTTGAAAGATAGTAAAAACCATTTTGAATGTTTGTCTATATTCTGAAAAAAGAAAAAGAATATAATTTTGATCTGCTAGCTATAGAGTTGTCGCACTTTTTGTCCTGTCTGATTCAAAAATTATAATTAAAAAAAATATTGCATATTTGGTTTAAATATCGTCAAAACAAAAAAAGGCTAAATTAGCCATATATTTTCACATGTCTTTCACGTAACTTAGTTATAATTTGAGATTTTTAATTTTTTTTGGCCACATTTGCTAACGTGGCTAGAGGAATGTAGGAAAAAATACAACTTTGATCCTATAACTATTTTAGTCCAAATGTCACCTCAGCAAAACTAATTGAAAATATAAAAATCAAAATTGAAAAGGGTCACATGTTAAGCATGTGCCAATTCTTGAGAAATTTAGCATTTTTTAACTATATTTGGATTAAACGTGCTATTTTTTTTTTAATTATAGCCCTCAATTACAAATTTGAAATCACAAAAAACCAAAATTGTATCTTTCCCTTTGAAAAAACTCATAACTATAAAATATTTCTGTTTACTTTAATTTATCTTATATAATACAAAATAAAACATATTTAAAATCCTCAAAAATGTATTCATACCTATCTATCTTTCTCATTTTATCTATAGAAAAAATTATTTTTTTAATTCGCTAAGTATATCCAATATTAATTTTAGTCTTGTAACTATGCTCTTTTTTTATTAAATACTTTAAATTTCAAAATTAATAAAATTTAGTCAAATTTAGGGTTTTGTATATAATTTTTCGATCAATTTTTGAATTTTAGCCCAAAAATTGCACAAGTGTATAGCTATGTGTACATCCACATATGCTTGAAGTTGACTAAGCGATTCCTATATAATATTACATTTTTATATTATTTATAAATTTTAAAAAAGCTTAATTTTCTTAACTTTCAAAAAATATTTTTGAACTTTCTTTAAAAACTTAATGTTTCTTAATTTTTAAATTACTTTTAATTAAATTAATTAAAAAATTTAATTATTTTTTTTAATAACTAGCGGAGGCAGTGATGTTGTTGCTGCAACAGCGACGCGCCTTTCTCACCATTGGTGATGATGGTCGCCCAGGCATTTGGGCAACGCAACTGTTCATCATAGCAGAGGGCGACCTCGAATGAAGAGGTTGTTGTACCATTGGGCAACGTTGTCGCCCAAATCTATCTTCAGTGTGGAGGCGCTCGTTGTCCCTATCTGTGGGCGCGAGGGGTTTAGATAATAATTTGATTTTTATATGTTATGATTATATATAATATAATTATATCTAATATTTTTTTCAATTCATGTATAAAGTCACGTAGGACCAAAAATCCTAAAAATATATCATGTTGGCATGTCTTATCATTTTCCGAACTAAAAATCAAAATTTGGATCATCGAAGAACTAAATTTCATCAATTTTGAAATTTAAAGAACTTAATAGAAAAAAAAATGCATAGTTATAGAACTAGAATAAATATTGAGCACAGTATCACAATTATATTCCCAATTAGATACTTTTAAAAAATAATTGTAATTCTCATTTTTATTTATAAAAGTGACTACATGTCATTTTAACACAATCATACTAATTTTTTTATTGTGTTGACATTACCATAAAGTTGGTTTTATTTGCTTCTAATTTCTTTCTTTCTTTTTTTTTTCAAATGTGATTTGTTGGTCTATATATTTTATTCTTATTTATAATATATTTTAAAACGCAAAAAATTATTTATTATATGCACGAATAGTCCGCATACCACGATTGCTAATACTAATATAAAAAAAATAAGAGTATTTCAAACTTACAAATGGCGATTTATGATACTACAATATTAATTTTTTGTTATGCCAAGTTAACTCTCTATAACAATTGATTTTTTACCAATCGGATTAGGACATTATTAATCCCATCTTCGTGCCTGCTTGATCGAGAAGTAATCCTCTCCTTCTAATACCTGATACTCGTGTTTGGCATTTTACTAAGGATGGCCGCTTTACTATAGGGAGTGCATATTTCGAAGCCCGGTCGCTCGAATTACACTGTTCACATAGTTGTGTCCACCTTCAGCAAGGATCCTGGAAGTTGTGTGTGGTTGGCTTCCTACGGCTACAAACCTTAACAAAAGGCTAGGGGGACGGAAATTCCATTGCCCGATATGTGGAGTGGCTGACGAGGATCTCGAGCACGTCATGGATTGCACTTACTCTAAATAGGTTTGGGCTCTTTCGAACCTCCAGTAGAGTAAGATTGCAGCGTGGCACGGTGATCCATTTGCTGGATGCGATCTCTGGTGATTTCTATCGCATGAGGAATTTGGTTTCTTCCTATCTCTCCACTGGTTCTTATGGTGGGTGATGATAGGGGTGATTACACTCCCTTAAGATAGAATGATGAAGATACCCTCCTAAGGAAGAAAATTAACAAAAATGGCCCGAGATACAAGCATTTTTTATCGGGTTGTTGGACCTACCTGCCCAAGCCAACCCGGAATTAAGACCCGTATTATCAGCCGTTGGATCTTTTAATAGGCATTCCACTAGATGTTGTCATATGGGCCTACCTTCTACGGACATGGGAACCTATAAATATCGTTGTTCAGAAGCATTTATAGTATATTGCATTCATTACTCTATCGATTTCATTAAAGCCCTTTAGATCGCTTTTGGCCTTCAGACTTTCTAACTTAAGCATCAGAAGGCCTTAGTTGGGGGCTTCCAGCAAGCCTAATGATTTCTTTGTTCTCAGGACCCACATCCCAAATAGCTCAAGATTGATCACGGTCCGACCCATATAAGCGACCTGGATCAATTTGGTGCCGTCTGAGAGAAAAATCTTGAGAACATGTCGAATGATATGGAAGGAGCGTCCAGGAGAGATCATTAGTATGAGGATGAGATGCCTACACGAGAGGAGGACGAACTTGAGCTAGACTCAGAACTAGAAGAAGACATAAGAGCAGGGCAGAGTAAGTACCTAGAAGAAAGGAAGAAGGCTGAGAGGGAAGACGATCCCCAAAAGCAGCTCGAAAGCGAAGTCAGGGAGGGCGGTCAAGAGAGTCAAATAAGGGCCTATATATAGGGGGAAAGTGAAAAAGCGCGCCTTTTCATGAGCAAGGAGATGGCGACACGTCAATAGGGATCAACAACTAGGATGCGACGGTCTGACAAATGGTGATTCAATTTCTCCTGGTGTAAAAAATAATACTAGAAGAAGTGGGGGAGTAATGACAGGGGTGATCTTACTCTCCCTTAAGATAGAATGATAAAAATACCCTCCTAAGGAAGAAAATTAACAAAAATGGCCCGAACATGCACTTTTTATCGAGTCGGGTTGCTGGACCGATCTGCCTAATCCGACCTGGAGTTCAGAACCATATTATCAGCTGTCAAATCTCTTAATACCCGCTAGATGTTGCCATATGAGCCTATCCTATACGAACATGGGAACCTATAAATATTACTGTTCAGGAGCATCTATGGTATGTTGCATTCATTACTCTTTCGACTTCATTAAAGCCCTCTAGATCGTTTTCGACCTTCACACTTTCTAATTTAAGCATCAAAATATCTTAGTTGGGGGTTCCCAACAAGCCTAACGAGTTATTTTATTCTCAAGATTTATATCCTATGTACCTCAGGATCGATCGCGACGCGACCTTCAATCATTGAGGATCACGAACTGACCTGGATCAGGTGAGAAATTAGAGACTGATGGAAAATGTTTTGTTCTCCCTAGGTCACACGATCTTGGTGGCGCGCAGTCTCGCACGGGCTTGTGCTACAGCAACTGAGAGATTACAGCCTCTCCAACTCGTTCCCCCCCCCCCCCCCCCCAAGGTGTGGGCTCCCCCTCCAGCAGATAAATACAGACAGGGCTATTTTTAGGGCGACAGGAAAGATTGGCATTGGGGTTGTGGCTCACGATTGCAAGGGCATAGTGGTGGGTTTGCTCTCTCAGCGCTTCTCGGCCCCCTCTAACAAGGAGTTGGCTAAATTTCTGGCGGCACGGGCGGTGTTGGGGCTCGCTCATCATATGGGATGGCAGTCGGTCATTTTAGAAAGTGATTGTCAAGGGATGGTTCATTCTCTAAAGGTGAAGTCTGACAATTTCTCCGATCTTAGGCTGATTCGGGTGGATATTTGGATTTGCTTGTGGACAGTTTGGAGGTGAGTTTCTCTCGGTAGAGATGGCTCATTGTTTCCATCTGATTTTTTTTGTTGATTTTATAAATTAGTTCTTTTCCTTTCAAAATAAAAAAAATAATATTAGTCTTTTTTTCTTTTTTTATTTCTTTTTTACTTTGAAATAAGATCTCTTGGTTATATATATATTTTATATTTATAATATACTTTAAAATATAAAATATTATTTTTATTCATTATATAGACCAGAAACAGTGAAACAGAACCAACACATGCTGACCATCAATCGATTCTCTTGTAGCCAACAACAACGTGGCTATAAGCATTACCACATACAACTACACATTCAAGAGAGAGAGAGAGAGAGAGGAGAGAGAGAGAGAGAGAGAGAGAGATCATGTTCAACTTTTCTTTTTTTCTTGTTTTTTTGAATCACCGATCATATTCATTTGAAGCTAATGATTATGATCATACGATATACCATGCAGTATGTGATGAGAAAACATGTATTTATCATCACAATTATTTTTCTATATTCAAGAGGCAAAAAAAGAAAACTTAAAGAAAGATGAAAGAAAAATGAAAATGAAACTGAAGCTGAAGCTGAAGCTTCTTCCATGGTGGGCGGGCGGCGTCATCACGGCGGCGGCCGGCGGGCGGAGTTGATGTAATCTTCAAGAGCTTGGAGCTGCTCCCGTGAAGGTGGTTTCTCATTGTTCTTTATGGATCTGTGCACATCGTACGTTGTTGCGGCCAAGAATAAAACCCTGCAGAGCACTCATGTTTTTGTGCAATTTCAATTGAACAAAACAAGAAATTGGAGTCGAATGTAGTGGAACAAAATTGAAAAAAATAACTAAAGTTGGAAATTTTCATACCCGGAAGCGAAAACCATGATTTGCCTTGGATATACATACTTCCCAAACATCCTCATCTCTCTCTCTCTCTATCTCTCTTGGAAATATTTTCGACAATCCTATCGATTGGTAAATTAGAATGTCCCCCCACATATTAGACCGAATTATACATGCAAGTTTGAACAAATTCCTAATTCCCCATTACTTGGCGCTTTGTGGTACATCAACGGATAAATTGGAGGTTATGAATTTGAATCCTACCAAATTTATAAATATTGTCTTATTTAACTTGTGTATGTGTATTTATTCACTTAATTTGGTTTATTATTGTATCAATTTATTATACTGTGAGTTATTGATTGAATCGATATATTTATCGATTTATTAATATTGTATATAATCATCGTTTCTATTAAAAAGATTTATATATGAAAGAAAAAACCGATCAATTCTAATATATAAATTTTGAGACAAACTTAAGGACAATAGCTGGAAATCGTTAGGGCATCACAATTTCCTCGCGATGAAAATAAAATATCCGTCACAAAGTTTGCACTGAGAAAGAAAATCCGTTGCAAGATCTTTTTTTTATTTTCAAAAAAGTGGAAAAACTCATGTTGTGAGAGCTAATTTTGCAAAGGTTAAGATTTTCATTTCGATTGCTCGTAAGATCATCATTTCATTCCGTTCTTTTGTTCATTTCTTCTCTCCAAGCCAAATGCCATTAGGATCAGAGTGTATTAGGGGGTGCTATATAGGTGGTCAAACCGATTGAGGCAATCGAGTTTCCAAATGCCTTATCCCCAAATTTTCTTTAGGTGACTGTTGATTCTTTGAAACTATTTCTATTAAATTTTCTCTAAAGTATAGGTGACTTGTTGCTAGAGATAGGTCTTGGACGTACATTAAGATTTACATCAAGATGCACAATGGGTCGGGTTGGCTCAGGACCAACGCGGACCAACCCAGAAAAGCCTAGTCTAGGACCAACCCACTACTATTCATGATTAGTCCTAGGGTAGTCCGGTGCCTTTCAATGGATTCCAATTGGGTCCATTTATAAATCTAGACACAGTCCATGAACCTACCCGATTGAGGCTAGGACTAAGCCTAAATGTGCCTTTTTTTATTTTTTATTTTTCTACAATAGAGGTTTTCTTTTGAACAATTACTTAACTTTATAATTGTATTATGAAATAAAATAAATAATCATTTAAATCACATAAAATTCACAACAAAAAAAAATATTTAAGATTATATAATGAACTTAAATAATAATTTGACGAACAAGCTTTCGAGAATAAACTTAGATGGTAATAAATTCAACAAGGATGTAAAATAAACTTTCAAAAAAATAAAGAAAGAGTATTAATGAATTAAAATACTGAAACATTAAAAGTAGAACAATAAAAATAATAATTTTTAGAGTTTTTAAAAGTATCGAAAAGCTACAAGAATAGTTAGTTTAAGAGAATAAAATAAAATTTATATGATATGTATTATTTTATAAAAAAAATGATCCATTAGGCCCGGCTCAAGACCAAGTGATCTTAGACTAGTGGACTAGGCTGGTCCTAAATTTCAATACATGAAATTGGACTGATCCAACTCGATCTACTGTGCATCTTAAAATTTATATGACTCGTTGACTTCCAAATGGGCTTATGAATTGGGCTTGATGAGCCTCTAGGTGTGTATTCTCACTGCCACACTCAGCTGCTTTCAAGTAAACTTTCAAACACGTCATTGTTACAAAAAGAACATTTTTAGAAAGAAATTCAAGTTTGAGCAGATAAGGTGTAATTTTACTATCCTGAGGAAGTCTAATAGATGATAAATTTGATGAGAGGACGCCCTATCAAAACTCCCCAAAACCAAACAAAATTTCGTCATGGTTATCCTTCCCATCCTTCGACTACTTGATTAATATATATATATAAAGGTGGGCTTCTACAAAACATAGTCCCCAACCCATCCCACACACTCAAAACCTTCCATCTCTTCCACCTGTTTGACGAAATTAATCAGTGAGATGACTGAAGTCTCTTCCACCGCAACAACAGTTCAAGAACTGGTTGAAACCGGCGATGAGCTGCCACAGAGCTATATTTGGAGAGACATTAATGGCGATTATGGGGCCATAGATTTCGGTGTTCCTCTGGCTACAGAAATCCCAGTTGTTGATGTTAGCTTACTGGCTTCCTCGTCATCCGCCATGGATCCGGAGCTGCTGAAGCTCCGCTTAGCTCTCACCTCATGGGGTTGCTTCCAGGTTCCACCTTCTCTTCAACTATACCAATTGTCTTCCGCGCTTTTTACCTGCACCAAGTTTCTTTGATCTTGCAAGAAAACGCTTTTCATGAGTTTGTGCAAAGTTTTTGTGATTTAAGTCCCTGATGAAAAGAAAAACTACTCAGGTTTGGGATTTCAGTTTCTTGGTAACATCCATGTATATATATATATATATATATATATATATATATGATTAGTTTATTTTTTGTTTTAAATGATAATTAAATATGAATATTATTTACACAAAAATAATATAATTAATAAAAACACATAGATAATAATTTAAATTAATTTATAAATTATAATTTAAATTAATTTATAAATGATAATTATTATAATTGCTTAAGATTTATATTCATGTACATATCTAAATTAAAAAAATGAAATTTAGTATATTATTCTTTTTAGTGTAATTTTTTAATTGTTTTGGTATTTAATATGTAATAAGTATATTTTCAAAAAATTAGGAAAAAAAAGTAATAATGTATATTAATATGTATAAAAAATATATTTTTATATTTTTTGGTATTGTTAAAAAATTTGAAATAAAAAATAATAATGTATAATTTTTATAATTTAATAAATTTAAATATAATTTATTTAATATTTTTAATTATATAATATTTGAATTTGTTAATTGTATAATTTCTATAACTAATTAATATCCATATTTGTTGAGATACTTAAATTTTGAATTATGATTTTAATATAATTTATTAAACATTAAAAATTTTATATAATTTTTTTGTATATTTAAAAGAATTTTTTTAATTTTTTAGAGAGACGAAAATAAAAAAAAAACACTCAAAACAAGTTAAAAATAAATAAAACAAAACCTATTATATAGTCATATAGGGGAATTAATTTTAATCATAATAGCAACAAAAAATCATGAAAGGACGCCAAAACAGTCTTCAAGTCGCATCACTCGTACGTGCATTGCACTTTCCGTCAAATCCTAATGTCAAACAATTTTTTTGCAGGGATTTACAAAATACGAATTTTCTTTTTTTGCCTATTTTCAAATTATAAGAATTTTTTTTGTTAATTCAACAAAATATGAAAGTAATTTTGTGAAACTATATATGGGATTAAAATTGCAACTAGCAATTTTCTTATGCCGAGATGTTATTAGTAATTGTTATTCTGATTTTTTATTTTATGTTATTATGATTAAAAAAAGAAGAAAAAGGTGGTCTACCATAATAATTAATGATGCATGGTCAAAAGAATTGGGCATGATTAATTATAATAGGAGGATTTTGTAATTAATAAAATATATAGCAGCAATTCATATAGTTCTAGAAATGTCAATTTCGAGGGCTGATGATTTGACTTTGGATATTCATATCTCTTCATTATTAGTCCGCTAAATATACTTAATTTTAATTTTAGTCCAATAACTATATTCATTTTTGTTAGGTCCAATAACTTACAGAATTGCTTACTTTTAGTTCTCTGGCAGATTTTCGGATAATTTTATCCATATGCAACTTTTGAAAGGCAGTTTTAGTCCATATGCACTCATAGGGGTAAAATTGTCTGAAAATCTGCCAAAGGACTAAAAATAAGCAATTTTATAAGTACTGGACCTAAACAAAAATAAATATAGTTGTCGGACTAAAATTTAAAATTAAGCATACTTAACAAATTAAAATAATACTTTTCCTTCATTATTATTTAAGAAATGTGATCTTCTAGGAAAGATCAATGTGTTAGTGGAGCCAACATCTTAGGACAATTCTTAAAAAGTTATTAAGATAAATTGTGTTATTTAATTTATAGAGTAAAAACCTATCTAAATCTTTATCTATATATATATATATATATATTATATAAAAGTAAAAATTTCCCATATGTTTGTTTCTATTATGAAAAGATGTTTGTATCTTTATTTAAATAAAATAATAAATTGAAATTAGTTGGAGAACATAAATTTCTATAAAAAAAGGCTATTTAAGAATCTTGATTCCTCTAAATTACTTGGACATTAATCATAAATAGACAGATACTATTTTTACATGATTAATTTTTAGAAGTTATTTTTAAAAATTAAACTTATTAATATAGGGACAATAAAATTTAAAAATAATAACATTAGAATGACGTATAAAATACTAATATAAACTTCAAAAATTATATATATATATATATATATGTATAAAAGAATAAAAATCATGAATAAGTTTTAAATAAAATTTATCAATCTTATTAAATTAGAAATGCTTTTGAAAAATTTAAAATGGGTGGCTCTAACTAATTAATTTTAGAAAAAAATATATTTTTGATCCCATATATTTCGACCAAAACACCTTCAGCTGTTATAATGGATAAAAGCCAATGAATCCACTTAGAGAACTTATCAATCGGGCAAACTAAATATTGGACCCATTTGGACCACGACACCCATCACCGCTGCTGCCTCCCCACTATCCGATTCGAACACGCACCGGTTCCTGTTGTACCAAAGCTCCCAGCATACTATGAGGCACGTGGTGAACTCCTCTCTGTCCAACCCCTTGTGAGCTCATCATATCCAAACGTCAGCGCCAAGACCTTCACGGGCCACCCATCTCCACGGGATATGTGTTAAGTCCCATATCCGTCTCGCAAAGGTACATTCGACTAACACGTGTTCTAGCCTCTCCTCCCTATCGCCACACTAGAGACGTAAATCACAGGTTCGCTTTGGTTGGGAGTGCTGAGTGGAAACACCTCTAGGCGAAGAGGAGGACCTCAAGGGCTGCTTTAACACGCCAAATGAAGCTCCAGGCATTAGGACTGTCGATCTCGCTTGTGCATGACAGATCAGCAAAGGTGGAGGTAGCGCGATATGCACTCTTAACTGTTGAAGAGGTATTTATCTTCTCCGTCTCTACTGACAAAACTAAGAACCGGAGAAACCCTCTACCTTTACTTGGCAATTTCTGGAGACGCAGTTAGCTTGGTCTTGGTACGACAGAAAAACAAAGAGCACCAGCCCGTGTACTATGTCAGTAGGATGCTGCAAGGGGCCGACTCCAAGTACTCCCAAATCGAAAAACTAGCCCTCTCTCTAATCACCGCAGCCAGAAAATTGAGGCCATATTTTCAGTCGCACCAAGTAGTAGTACTGACGAATCACCCCCTGAAGCAAGTACTTTCAAGTCCGGAGGTCTCCGGAAGAATGGTCAAGTGGGCTGTAGAGTTAAGTGAATTTGGTGTCGAATTTCAACCAAGACCAGCCATTAAGGCACAGGCGCTAGCTGACTTCATTGTAGAGTTGGCATATGATGAAGCGAGTATCTCTACACCTTCCTGGAGTCTGCATGTCGATGGATCATCAACTTCGACGGGAAGCGGGGCCGGAATAGTTTTGGAGAGCCCTGAAGGTGACTATTCATTGACGAGACTCCTCATTCTTGAGAATTACACATTTTTGGCAGAAACTATATTTCACCTGGTGTAAAATTCCGTCGTGGTAAAATTCTGATTTATTCCCTAGCAAAAAAACCTCGACCACATCATTGGCGCAGTCTGTGGGAAACTTTTACCTCGACGTTGAGCATGCAGACCAGGTCCTGAGCTCATGACGTGCACGATCTAGACGCCATCCAAGAAGCCCAGGCAAACGGAATGGAACAGAACCCCCCTGGCGAACAGTCAGTTCCTCAGGAGGTAACCCCCCTAACGCACCAGCAGACACCCCTCAATGGAGGAGTCCCCTCGTTCCATCAGAAATCTCCAGCTGTACCCCCAACCGGAGTACTCCCCCCGGATGCTCCCCCCCAAGAGCCGATGATTCAGCTGACAAAGGAGGCTTTGCTAACCTTGATTCGAGATGCGTCCACACGAGCTGCGGCTCAAGCCGTGGCCCAATTTGTGGCGCAACAACCAGTGAACCCGCCCCCTCCTTCCCCTCGCAGAAGTCGAGAAATATCCTCGGGTCCCGAGGAGGAGGGCAGAGGCGAGAGGAAGTATACAGTCGGATTTCCAGACCTGAAGTAGCGCAAACTCACAACCGGAATCTCCCTAATCGAGAATCCTCCGCCCCCCCACCAACTCAGGGAGCCGAGGATTCCTACTTGCCGTTGGCTGTGGCACCTCCGAGATGAAGTCCATTCGCCTCCTATATTCTAGCCGAGGCGCTCCCAACCGGTCTCAAGGTGTCGAATCTGCCAGAATATGACGGGGCAGGAGATCCACAAGAACATTTAGACAAATTCTATGCCAAGATTGATTGGTATGATCTGAGTGATGCCGCATACTGTAAAGTCTTTCGTACTACACTCTCGAAGTGCGCATTGGCCTGGTTCAACCAACTGTCCGCTGGAACTATTTCCAGCCTCGAGCAGTTGGTTCAGCGTTTTTTGCACCACTTCTCTATGAACAAAAAGATCCCGAAAACAGCGGCATACTTGTTTACTGTTCGCCAGAGAGAAGGCGAGACCCTGAGAGACTTCATGCAAAGATTCGTAGATGCGGTTCATGAGGTCCCTCACGTCAATCAAGAGTTGTTGGCCAGTATCGTCCAGCAGAATCTACAACCGGGAAGATTCAAGGAATCTATAGCCGGCAAACCCCCTAGCACTATGGAGGACTTGATTGTACGCTCGCAAAAATACATCCGCATAGAGGAGTCGAACGCGATGGATCGTTCCTTCAACAACAAAAGGAAGGGTCGGGAAGAAGAGAAAGAGCCGAAGACGAAGGAGGAACGCAAACATGTACCTCCAGTTGGTTTCGCCCGCTACACCCCTTTGAATGCCCCCAGAGGAGAGATATTAGTCGTAGCTGAGCGGCAGGGACTGATCAATCAATGGCCAAAAAAGATGAAGGACAATCCTAAGAGGCTCAAGTCCGACAAATACTGTCGTTTCCATCGGGACAGAGGCCACACTACGGAGGAGTGCCACCATCTGAAAAATGAGATCGAAAAGTTGATTCAAAGAGGATATTTAAAGGAATATGTAAATCAGGGACCGAAGCACCAACCCCGCGAATCAACCTCCAAACAAGCTGGAAACGGCGACAACCAACCCACGGCAGGGGTCATCGCCGTGATTTCGGGTGGCCCCGCTGGGGGCGACTCGGCCAATGCTAGAAGGGCCCTCACTCGAGCAGCTAGGGGGAGTCATGCGCAAGCCCCTATCCAAGTTCACACCATTAGATCGCTGCAAGAGGATGAGATTTCATTCGGCAAACAGGACTTAGACCCTACGAGGAATCAGCACAACGACGCCTTGGTCATCTCCGCCACAATATCTAACTTCTGGGTCAAGAAAATCTTGGTGGATAGTGGAAGTTCTGCTGATATTATATTCCACGATGCATATGTCCAGTTAGGAATTGATAATGCACAACTTCGGAAGGTGAATACCCCTCTCACGGGTTTTAGCGGGGACATGATCCAACCAATGGGGGAGGTGATGCTGCCACTATCCCTCGGTTCTCATCCAAAAAGATCCACGAAATTAGTGAAGTTCCTCGTGGTGAAAGCCCCACCCGCTTACAACGTCATCTTGGGGAGACCGAGCCTGAACCTCTTCTGAGCGATAGCATCTACTTACCACCTGAAGCTGAAATTCCCCACTCCTGACGGCGTGGGAGAAGCGATAGGGGACGAGAGAATGGCGAGAGAGTGCTATATGAATACACTTAAAAGATCTCGCGAGAAGACGGATGACGCGACCAATGGAAAAATGAAGAGAAAAATAACCGACGGGAGACGAGAGACAACGGACCCCCCCGAAGAGTACGTGGGAGCACCTTGTGGGGAAAAGAGAGTCGAAGCCGTGGAGGAACTGAAGGTAATCCATCTCTCCGTAGATGGTGCGAAGACCGTAAAGATAGGCACGGAAATGTGTCAGCCTACTGAAGAGAGTTTAACACGATTTTTGGTTGAAAATGAGGAAGTGTTTGCATGGAGCATGACGGATTTCTATGGAATCCCACCCGGCGTCATCACTCACCAGCTCAATGTAAACCCCGAAGCAAAACCCGTGAAGCAAAAGAAAAGGATTTTCGGGCTGGAGAGAAGTCAAGCAATACAAACGGAGGTGGATAAACTATTGGAAGCAAAGCACATATGCCCGGTGCAATATCCGGAATGGTTAGCTAACGTCGTCCTGGTCCCGAAGCCAAACGGAAAGTGGCGTCTCTGCATTGACTTCACTAATCTGAACAAGGCATGCCCAAAGGACCCCTTCCCCCTCCCGCGAATCGATTTGCTGGTTGGCTCGACCTCAGGATGTGAAATGTTAAGTTTTCTTGACGCGTACCAAGGATACAACTAAATTTCGTTGGCGCCTGAAGATCAAGAGAAGACGAGCTTCGTCACAGATCAAGGTATCTTCTGCTACAATGTCATGCCGTTCGGCCTCAAGAATGCCGGAGCAACGTATCAACGACTCGTCAACGACATGTTCAAAAACCAGATAGGTCGGAACATGGAGGTATACATAGACGACATGCTGGTTAAGAGTGTCAAAGAACAAGATCACGTCAAGGATCTGGAAGAGTGTTTTCAAATCCTAAAAGCTTTCGGCATGAAGTTGAATCCCGCCAAGTGTACTTTTGGGGTGCGAGGGGGAAAATTCCTCGGTTACATGATCTCTGAGAGAGGTATAGAGGTGAACCCCGAGAAAATCAGCGCTATAATGAATATGCGCCCTCCCAAGTCAATCAAAGAGGTGCAAACGCTCGCCGGAAAACTGGCTTCCCTGAATAGATTCATTTCGCGGTCTGCGGATAAGGGACTGCATTTCTTCAAAGTACTTCGCGGTGCAGCAAAATTTGAGTGGGACAAATCTAGCCAAGAAGCATTTGATGCGCTGAAGAGGTATTTATCTTCTCCGCCTCTACTGACAAAACCAAGAATCGGAGAAACCCTCTACCTTTACTTGGCAATTTCTGGAGATGCAGTTAGCTCGGTCTTGGTACGACAGGAAAACAGAGAGCACCAGCCCGTGTACTATGTCAGTAGAATGCTGCAAGGGGCCGAATCCAGGTACTCCCAAATCGAAAAACTAGCCCTCTCTCTAATCACCGCAGCCAGAAAATTGAGGCCATATTTTCAGTTGCACCAAGTAGTAGTACTGACGAATCACCCCCTGAAGCAAGTACTTTCAAGTCTGGAGGTCTCCGGAAGAATGGTCAAGTGGGCTGTAGAGTTAAGTGAATTTGGTGTCGAATTTCAACCAAGACCAGCCATTAAGGCACAGGAGCTAGCTGACTTCATTGTAGAGTTGGCATATGATGAAGCGAGTATCTCTACACCTTCCTGGAGTCTGCATGTCGATGGATCATCAACGTCGACGGGAAGCGGGGCCGAAATAGTTTTGGAGAGCCCTGAAGGTGACTATTCATTGACAAGACCCCTCATTCTTGAGAATTACACATTTTTGGCGGAAACTATATTTCACCTGGTGTAAAATTCCGTCGTGGTAAAATCCCGATTTATTCCCTAGCAAAAAAACCTCGACCACATCAACTGTGAAAGACCCCTTATTTTTGAAGTGCTAGTACAGTCGGTCCTTCACCCCTCAGTCAAGTTTCGTTAGCCGAAACCACTCCACATCATATGCCTCAAATTCTGCCAATTGCAGCTCTAAGCTTCAGCCACCCTCTGCCATCAAAAGCGCATCATGGTGGTACTCGACGATAGTGTGCGGGCTGATCAAATTGGTTAAAAAGTGGATGGTTTAGGGATCCAAGGATCTTTGAAAATCCGAGCCCTCTTGACCCGATGCCCACCTCACTCCTACCAACAACAGTGGCCTAGCCGCCATTAGCGACCGCCATGCATAAGAGGGATGCCCGCCTCCTGATGCCGTTAGAAAGGAGTCATTCCAAAAACACTTGTGTTTATACACATTATGCAACAAGTTGTTTGATGCTGATACCATTCTCCATGCTTGCTTACATAACAATACATTGTTGAACTCCTTCAATCTGCGAATCCTAAGACCACCTTCCTTCTTCCCCTGACAAATCTTACTCTAAGACATCTAGTGGACTTTTCGATCCCCATCTTGGTTTCAAAAAATGCCGCTATCATACTCTCAATCTGGTTTCAACAGACCGTCCAGGAGCCGAAAGCAACTCATAACATATGTTGGTATAGCCTGGATAGCTGATTTGATCATCACAACTCGTCCTGCCTGTGATAGCCTCTTCGTCGACCACCCCTAAAGTTTTCTCCAAATCCACTCCTTTATCCCCTCAAAGACGGCTCTCTTAGATCAGCCCACAACCAACGAGAGACCTAAGTATTTGTCATGTTTGTCCAGCACTGGCACCACCAGGATGCCTATAAGGTTCTCCCACACCGATCCTGGCATGAATTTTTTTTTTTTCAATTTAATAAGATTCAATTTTCCCATAAGATCGTAAGAGATGGGATTAATTGAAAAACACTCTAACATATGGGCCCAAAAACTACGATTTTTCCTTAATTTTATTTTGATATGAATAGTAGAAATTTATTTTGAGATTGCATTTTAATTTACGTACTTTGATTTTTATCATAATATACTAGAGGTAAAATAATACAAATAAGCGCAACTTATCATTAAATATATAATAGTGAGAATCTCTTGACCGTTTATTCTTATTGTGAGGAAGCCATTTGTACCCCTAATGAGATATTCCTTTGGATTTTGATACTTCCAGTATATATGTATATATATATTAGTGATTACATAACTGAATCGATATTATGTTATAATTAATGTTTTACATATACATTTACAATAATTACAAAAGTTTACTCATTATTAAAATATACTAATTTTCAACTTCTCATCAAGAAAACAAATAACCCAAAAACAAAAATATAACAGAATCAATCAATAACAAAAAGCATAATATGAATTGATTATTTTGCCCTTGGAAAATAACTTTTATGGTTGGTTACTGCATTAATTTTCACATGAATTATGGAGTAATATATAGGGTAAGTTATAGCATGCTTTCCTGAGATTAGACATGATTATAAATATCTTCTCATTGTTTGAAAATTATAAATAACTTCTCATATTTTATGAAATTATGTAATCATTGGATGGACAACCTGAATTTAGTTATCAAATTTGTTGTTGGTGTGTTGTTTTTCTCTTTTTTTTTTTAGAAAATATTTGAAAAAGTGTAAAAAAAAAACAAACGAGGTGGACAGAAAAAAAATTTTAAGTGTAAAAATATTGTTCACTTAATTTATAAAAATATTGAAAAAAAATTATAAAATAAGTAATACTATATAATTCATGGTCGACAATGGCATTTGGCTAGTTCATCATAAAAAACTGAATGCCTAATGGAGACTAAAAGATTGAGCTAGTCGTTAAAATCATAGAGTATTGATAATTTTTAAATAACAAGTAAGTATTTATAATTATGTCTAATTTCAAGATATATAGTTATATATAACTAGACGAATTTGTTCATTTGTTTTCCTTTACTATACATAATACATAGAACAATGAAGCAACGTTCGAAACGTCAACTGCCAACATTTTTGGATTTCAGGCAGTAAACCATGGCATTGAGAGTTCCTTCCTAGATCAAGTGCGCGAGCTCGCCAGAGAATTTTTCCACTTGCCGACGGGGGAGAAGCAGAAGTACGCCAGGCCAAGCGATAACTTTGAAGGTTATGGCAATGATATGGTTCTCTTTGACAACCAACTCCTCGATTGGGTTGATAGGTTGTATCTTTTAGTTCATCCGCAAGATCAGCAAAAGCTCAGATATTGGCCCGAAAACCCCGTATCTTTCAGGTAATTTTCGACGTTCCAAACAGTGAAACGGATCGACTTCATCATGCACAACGACAGATGAATCCCGTGTTAATTGTTACTCTCCATGTGTACTAATTTGATGGTGTGAAAGATATATATGTCGGGATAAATTACATTGATACCTTTGAAGTTAGATCTAATTACACAAATAACTACCCATCGTAAAAGGTTGTCGATCATGGAGTGTCCTTATAAGTTCTGCATCGTGAATGGTGTTTTATACAATTAGACTTAATGAACGCCAGAATGTATCGTTGTAATTTACCCTATATGTCATTCATTTTGCAGAGATATGTTGTATGACTATACTGCTAGGCTGAGACACATCGAAAACCAGCTCCTCAAAGCAATGGCAAGGTCATTAAGCTTACCAGAGGATAGTTTTGTGATGCAATTTGGGGAGCGACCCTCGATGTACGCAAGGTTCAACTACTATCCACCGTGTGCGAGGCCGGACCTAGTTGTCGGGCTCAAACCACACGCAGACGGTTCAGGGATAACCATCCTCTTGCAAGACGAACAAGTAGAAGGGCTTCAGCTGCTGAAAGATAATCAGTGGTTTCGTGTTCCTATAATGCCTTACGCTCTGGTTGTTAACGTCGGGGACCAACTTGAGGTATGTATATATTGTTTGACTAAAATGATTTTAATTCATAGTTCTTGTTATGTATATATTGCCGATTCCGCCTCTAAATTTTCAGTATCAATCGAGTCTCAAGGACGAGAGTAGTACAGTAAATTTTAAGGATGATTAGTGATATTTGCACAAGTTCTAAATTTACTCCATGCTCTAACACAACTGGTGGTCTTTCTATACTGTTTATTAAGTGTGGAGGGGCTAGAGTAATCACCTTCGGATATATGTTGATCACAATATTTTTAAATATATTTGTTTTTACACTAAATTACCATTTCTTTAGAATTTTTCTATTAAAAAAATTATTCATTTGTATTTAAAATTACTGAAATGTTATTTTAAGAAAATATCAGTCATGATCAATTATTTATTTTATTTTTCTTTTGTTTCATATTTTGAATTATGCACGCACGTCGAATATGGTACAATAAATATTAACTTGAAGGAAAGCCTTTAGCAATTTCAAAAAGGGAGAGAGACATAGTAATGACAGTGACTCCCAGTCCCAGAAGGGGTCTGTTGCGTTTTGCCTTATATAGAGTCGCTTCAATGGGATTCATCGCCATTACCTTGTTTAGCATGATACGAGCATTCTTACGATCTATTGTTGTCGCTCGTTTTTACACAGATAATGAGCAATGGGATATTCAAGAGCCCGGTGCATAGAGCACTTACAAACTCGACAAGGGAGAGGAACACATTTGCTATGTTTTGCGCCCCGGATCCTGCAAAAGAGATTGGGCCGGTGGAGGAACTTGTGGATGAGAGGAGGCCGAGAGCGTTCAAGAAAATAAAGAACTACACGGAGAGTTATTTCCACTATTATCAGCAGGTTAAGAGGCCGATCGATGCAGTTAGAGTTTAGTTTCTTTTTCTGGGTTTCTGGTTATGATGAATGTGAGGGTACCTTTAAACTACATGAGCAGCTGATCATAGGAATCGCGTACCGATATATAACAAGAATTACCATGGTTGGTTTAATACCTGGAAAATACAAGTCCAGAATTCTTCATACTTCAGTCCAAGTGAGAATGTTTTACCAGTTCCACTGAACGCAGAACATGATAAAGACAAGAGTATAACATGAGAAAGGGATGAGCATTGATCAGACATTACATTCCCAACTTAGATTAATTCATCAAGAAATAAAACATATCAGCTCTGGCTGACAGCTACTCCATGACAACGATTAAGCTGGACCATACAATATATTTCCGTTAATAAACGACTACAACACGGTGCGAAATAGACAAACATGAAAAAAAGAAAAAGGAAAGGGGGAAAAAGAGGCACAACAAAGAATGCAAGGAAAAGAGTCTCTCAGTGATAAGTTACACTACCGTCTGTACACCACTGAATGTCTCCATCACCCTTTGGTCTGTTACCAGGATGAGTAACCTTGATATGCAGAGCCAGGAAATGGTGACACATCTGTCTGCCGATCAAAGCTGGAAATACCAGAGAAGTATTAAGCCTTAGAATCAGTACAATCAATAATGTAGTTAAAGACATGAACTGAGTATCCAAGGCAACATAGTGAGGCAAGTAGTAATGACAAAACAAATCAACAGTTCGATGTAATTTTGGTTCATTCTCAAAGATACACCCGCAGAGAGGTGGTTCTTTTGAGCATGCTCATACTTGGACCACATATTAACACAAGATTGGTCCAAAAGATAGCAAATTCTCAAGATCCAAGTATGCAAGTGGTGTGATGTATCTTGCCATAATCTTCTCAGAATTATTTTCTAGACAATGCACTCTTTTGCAGTAAAATAAAATTATCATTGATTGAATGCTCAAACTGTTCCACAGATACATTTGCATATACCAAGAGTAATTACAAGTCTGCTCTTGGTGATTTTTGCAGGAATAGATAATTGCAAAGCGTGATTCATCTACAGCCAGGTTTTGACATGATCATAGTGAAGATGATTCTTCAACATCAAGAAAACTTTCAGCGTTCTTGAATTCTCCCCTAACAATCTTCCTCTTAGTTATTAATTAGCCGAGAGGAAGGTGAGTATCGGAATCTACTTTGCATTATGAATATTTGCAATTTTGCCAATCAGTTAGATCTGTAACAGGCAACAGTTATGTTAGCAGTCCCGTCTCACTGATGAATTAATGCCTAATACTCCCAGATATAACCTCAACCCCATGAAGTTCTCATCTTCCAAACTATAATTTCCCAAAAGTTTCTCTTTCTTAAGAAAGCCAATATTTATGGACACAGCATTAATCCCATTGAAGTACACTCTTTTCCTACTAAGACTTCTCAATCAGCTTATCATTTATGATAAAGCCGATTAACCCTCCACACCCCACAGTACAACAGATAGGGCAGCATACACCAAATAAAAACAGGAAATTTCAGTTTTTAGGTTAAAGACCAATTTTATACATGCCGTAGCATGTTCGTTCACTCCAAACCCCGACTCCAATATCTTCAGCAATTCAGCCAACATATGACATTTTTTTTCAGCTCAACCAACATAGGTATAATTGATCAGGGGTTCCCAACATCAAATTCACAAGGGAATGCGCTAGGAGTTTCCTACTTCACACAGCTAGAATTAATTAGTGGACAAACCTCTTCATACTACCATCAGAACTGCAGAACCTTTCTCAAGGAGTTCTCAAAAGTAAAAGGAAAGACTGAGAAGCACATAACAATAAGTACAACTCTCAAACTAAACTTGATCTACGTATAATCAAGTAAACTCAGCACAGCCTTGAATGGAAGTCTTAACCACATGCTTTGTGGGTATTGTATTGATAAAACGGGAAGAATCAAACGAGAGTAGAATTTGATCATATCATAGTACAGATATGATCATGTCAACCAACCATCCATGTCCCAATGTTTGCTCTTCCATGTGAGGTATTGATGCCAGGCAATGAATTGGCGTTTTCAGTACATAATGGCAATAGAATTCCAAATGCACTAGCAATATCAATTTCTCTTTCCACTTCTTTCATTTAGCTTTATTGCCATACATCATTTTCTTAATATTACATGGCTTTGGAGAATAGAAAATTAAAAATTATAGTTCACTCCCCTGTTTGTATGCATCAAGCAAGTGGTTATATTTGGCATGAACGCATTTGTTATATGGATACAGAAGCAACTTTAACCTTATTTATCAATAACATAGAAGAGTACCAAATCTGTCTCGCATCCTATACTTTGAAATTGATCGTTCCAGCATATGTGATGCACTTAAAAAGACCCAAGAATACCTACTCCATTTTATTTTGCATTATTCAATCAAGACAGGGAAGCTATACAAATAGATTGATTATATCGATGCATCAATTAATTTCATTGTTTTCACTCACAATAAGGCCAAAGAACAAATCCCTTCAATCAAGGTATCATGTTGGAAAGACAGGTGCATACCTAATACAACAGAAATCATCTAATTGCTCTTGTTGCTCAAAGTCTCTGATTGAGGTGGCAACAATGGAGTCCCATTCTTCGGCAATTTAGCCAGCATGGGCCTCCGAAAGCCTCCCTCCTCTGCCTTCCCAAACAACTGCTTCCTCAATACCTCATGCAAGTGTCCAAATAACTCCTTCTTCAACGCCTCAAATGCCAAATCCAACCTTTCCAGCTGCTCCATCGCATTCTTGTTATACATAAAAAGCCCATAATACAGGTCAAAACTATCACTAGCCGTATTCTCCACCAAATTCAACAAAGTCTCGTACCCCTTGGTATTAATCGGAGTACTCTCCAACTCCAACTTCTCAAGGATCCTACCCATCGTGTGTGTAATAAACTGCGATCCCGCTGCGTACTTATCGTGCTCGGCACAAGTCATCTCCACCATAGTACACCCTTCCTTCTTGAAAATATCCAAGAAAGCCTCTACCCTGGCGACCCTCGACTCCTCATCCCCAATCCTCACTTTATCAAACACAAAGGGCAAATTCTGCCAGCTGTGTTTCCCACTCTCCGGCCCGAACATCGGGTGAGTGCAGAGAATATCGAAATGGTTGGGAAGATGTTGAATGAAAATATTCTTCGGGAATTCTTTGACCGACAGAACATCAACAAACAGCGTGTTCCTCCTTAAGCGCTGGAGGGGCATAGCTCTGAGCACTGATTCAGTCGAAATGATAGACGTACAAATGAGGATGACGTCCGGGTGCTGCTCGCAGAGGTCGTGGAGATCGGAGAAGAAGGCGGCGCCGAGCGATTGAGCGATAGACTGGTAATTAGATCGCGAATGCGCGTAAACCGTGTGTCCCTGGCGAACGAACGCCTTCGCCAGGAATTGACCGAAGTTCCCAAACCCAACAATAGCGATTTTCAACTTGGTGGATTGAGTGAAGCGGTTGACGAGGTGGGCCTCATAGTCATAGGGCTGAGCGGCATCAATTGCGCGGACCCGGAAGCGGTGACGGCGGCCGGAATGGAGTCGCTGGGCTGGAAAGGAAGAGAAAGACAATTGGTGGGCACAGTGGTAAGGAAGGAGGGAGGTGCGCGTGGCGGCGGGCGGCGGCGGCGTGGTGGTGGGTTGAAGGGAGGAGAAGGAACTCATAGCTGCAAATTTAAGCTGGGTTTAGGTGCTTAATTACTATAAGTGGAACAATTAAGAGGAGGAGACATATGTGGGCGTGTATATCTATACTATATATATATATGTATAGGCGGACACACAGTGAGCGTGCTGGTGTGTGTTTGTCTGTCTGCGCGTGTGGAGGGAGGAGGAAGTTGGTGGTGGCTGATTGAGGGGGTTTGGTGGTCCGCTCTATTTTTTTCTTTTTTCTTTTTTACACACGTAAATTTTCTATAATTTAAATAATTTTTTATTTATTTTTTTAATATTTATTTTTATTTAATAAATATTTTTTTATAAATTAAAATTTAATTAAATTTATTAATATTAAAAAATTAAATAAAAAATTATATTTATTGAGTTATTACAGATCAAATAAATATTTTCTAATCAAATTAATCTTACACATCTTCAACACATATAAATACCTGTGAAGAGGTATATTTCCACTCATAATTTCATTTTTGGTAGAATATTCCATGGACAAATTTGAAATAATTTAAGTCATGTGCATGTTACCCTAAACTTAAAAAATTTATGCATCTAACCACCTAAGCTTAAAAATTATAAACACACACACACACAAACCACCTAAATTATTTAAAATCTTCACACTTTTAAAAATACAAATCAAAAGCTTGTGGGGCAAAATGCATTACCCCCTAAAGTTAGAAATTATTTAAAAATTGGACCCTTCTAAAATTTATGAAACATGGGATAAAAAGAAAGGATTTTTCTTTTTTCTTTTTGTTTCTTTGACATAAATCGATTAGAATTACGTCATGAATTTTAATTAAACAATCGGTATCCATCGACAAAAATGTGGGTTTTTGTTATTGATATGGTCAAAGGTATAAAGCATGACTAATTAACCATAGCCTGCCACGACTATTAGTCTTTATTTCTGCAGACGAGGTCGAATTATTTATCATAATTGAAAATCATAATAAATATTTTGATAATAGTTAAAATCGGGACGTATATTTATTAACTGCAGTTAAAATTTAAGATTTTACGTTGGTTTTATGCAGATTGAATTTTATCTTGCAAATTCTATGGTATCTCTTATTTCATTGAATATATACATGTCATCCGTATAAAATTTATGTTATTTATGCTATTTATAAACATGTGATGTGTATATATAAATTAGAAAAATATAATAAAATGGGTTGATTACACTTAATTCCCCTAAAAAAATACTAAATTACACTTTTTCCTAAAAAGTCTTTGAAATTACGTTTTACACTCCCTCCAAAAATTCTCAATTTACACATGACTCCCTTTTCATTAGGATTTGGAAGAAAAATGCTGAATCAAGCAAAGAAAAATACATAAATTTTCAAACTTGTCCCTTATTTAATATTTTCAGATTAAATTATATCGATAAGTCCTAAGGTTATGTTTAATTATGCAAATACCCCTATCTTTATCAAATTACAAATACATTCTCTGAGGAGCTATATTTGTAATTTTTTATTTCTAAAAAGAGGATATACGTATAATTATAACTATAAATTCAAAACATATACTTATAATTTTATAAAAATTAAAAATTAGTATTTAAATCTAATTTTACTCGATTTCTCCATAATCTACCCAAAAATAAGTAGTTTATAGCGTAAGGAACAGTCGCACAAAGTTGCATTTCCCACTTGCAATATATTATACCTTTACCTCTTTGTTTTTTTTTTTTTTCCTTTTTTTCTTCCTTTTGGAGTTGTGTTGTAGTTGCCTTTCTTTGAATGGGACTTGCTGATGATTAGAATTTCTTTTTTCATAAAAAAAAATTTAATATATTTTGACTTCTCGAAAATTCTCAGGTGAATTACGTTGACACTTCTTAAACTTAAACTTAATTATACAAATATTTTATAATTTTTACAAAATTGTAAGTACATCTTTTGAGACTGTAGTTGTAATTATAAGTGCGATCCCTGTTAAGTTAGAAAAGTCTGCACAAATACCTCGTGGTACGTTATGGGTGTATATAATCTTGCAAAGGACGTAGAGTGATTGTGTAATCAGGTATAATTTTAGAGGATATCGATATAATTTAACCAAAAAAAAAAGGTACCGAAAGATCCAATGAAATTGCTTTTCAGGTCTAGAATACCTATAATTGGTAATTGGTCACTTTTTATAAATTATACATCAATATATCTATAATAACTGCTTTAGACAAGTCTGTGCTAGAATTTTTCTAGTTGTCTTTTCAACTCTTTATCGCCAGTGATGGGTATCACCCAAGAGAAATTGACCCAAAACGAAGTACTAATCTCAGGCGAATGCCCACCAGCCCAAGAGGAAAGCAATCTGTCTAAATCACTATGCCCAGCCCAAGAAAGGGACCTCCTACGATTCAGCTTGGCCCAACAAAAAGATCCATCTGGATCAGCCCAAAGGGCCCCCTCCGTACACCAAAACCCAGTCGAGGAAGAGCCCACTTTGTCATATCTAACCCAGAGGAGGAGCCCAATTAAGAGGCCACTAAAGCCAGCTGATAGGAAAGAGAGTGCCCTCAAGAGGAAGCACTCTTCACCCTAAAGGACTCTTCACCTGATAATAACTCGCACGGAGAAAAAGTCCCCCGACTTGTTGTTCAAGAAACGGATAAGGAGGAGCACCTTCCCCAAATCCCGCTTTTTTCACCGGAAATTCAGGTTCCCCTGACCAGATACACCTCATTAGATTTTTGCTATAGAAGGACTCTTCTTCTATAAATACAAGGAGTACCCCCAACGGATCTTCCTCTTCCACACTCTAAAGACTCTTTTCGCTGCTACTCTATTACTTTAATCTCGTGCTCTTGCATACGAAATTTTTATTTTTATCATAATTTTTTGTCTTAATTTATTTTTATATTCATCTATTCTTAAATCTAGGACTAACTTTAAGTATCGGAGTGCTAATCCTTTGTTTTGCAGGTCTTCTTTTTCAAAATTTTTAGCTCAATTAGCCCAAATCCAACATCAAGAACCAAGAGTTTTGGAGTCTTGCTAAAATTGCAGGCATTAGCCAGCATTCTTCATTTTAAAATAGTGCAGTACCGGCAAAATGACCAAGATACTTTACCACAAGTTTGGTCCACAAATTTGTACAAGGAGTATTTTTGAAATATCACATAAAAAATTCACAAAAATTATACCAAATAGAGTTACATGTGAGATGGAACAAATTTGAATTAAGATAATAATAGTTTTTATCTAATAAGAATGTATTCGTAATTAGATCAAATTTCAAGAAATATGAATGTAATTTACCTTTATAAATATTTAATTTTTGAACCAACTCTCGTTGTACTGTACTCTTGTAACCAAATATTTAAAAATGTTTTGTGCTTTAAAAAATATTTTAAATGTTTGGTAGAGGCCGATATATAAACAGACACACAACTTATATGAAAAATTAATTCCCTATATTCGTTGAAAAAAATGAAGAGATTCCTCTCCTTTTTCCAATGTAAATGTGGGCCCTTTTATGATAAATTAAAAATATACGTTAAGGATCAATAATTGATTCTTCAACGTAATTATAAGATCACAAAATAGTTATTATAATATTTAGAATAAATTACAATAAATTTTTTTGAGATTTGACGTAATTACCAATTATCAGTAGTCCTTGATTTTAACGATTGTCTAACAATAAACTAAATCCGTTAGTGCCCATTAGGTATCATTTATTTTTGTATTGATCTGACCAGAATTTTCTTGTGGACTAAAAATCATATTTTTATATATTTTTTTATGGTTTAAGTAGATAATTTATTAAGCATATTTGATAGGGTTAAGTGTGCTCTATCTATTTATTGAGGGATCTAGAGATGGTTGATCAAGTGCAACCACAAGGTTTTGGATATGTAGCGAGCTTTGAGTTGAAGAGTTATGTCAGTTCGGTGATGACTTAATATAACTCTCCTCACAATTCTTTTCTCGCTTGGTCGCATGCCTTATTTCCTCTATAAAAGGGGGAATGAGAGACGAGAAATTTTAGTTTAGAGAGACTATATCAAATATATATGGGTTGGAGATATTGGATATACATTCATATTTTATAGAGTTTTCTAGTCTTCCAAACTTATCGTTAGGAGAACTTCTCTTGGATGTCTTTATCTAATACAATATTTGTAGGGGAAAAGTATTATTTTAGTCCGTTAAGTATGCCTAATTTTAATTTTAGTCTGATAACTATGTCCATTTTTGTTTAGGTCCAGTAACTTACGAAATTGCTTACTTTTAGTCCTCTGGCAGATTTTCGGATAATTTTACCCCTATGCAACTTTTGAAAGGCAGTTTTAGTCCATATGCACTCATAAGGGTACAATTGTCCGAAAATCTGCCAGAGGACTAAAAGTAAGCAATTTCGTAAGTTACTGGACTTAAACAAAAATTGACATAGTTATTGGACTAAAATTAAAATTAGGCATACTTAACGAACTAAAATAATACTTTTTCCTATTTGTAGTCTCCAAAACTTGATATTGAGATAAAAGATTAATCTTGGATAAATGATATCTGAGTAAGAGTTTGAGATCTCCTGAGTTTATCTAGGATTAGGACTCCGCTTGTGATATACATGATACACACCTATAAATAAGGCGTTTCTTTGAATTCAAGAGTGTGCATTAATTCATTCTACGTGTATTCTCCCAAAAATTCATCCAAGCATTCTCTCTTGGAGTATCATCACAGTCTCGTAGGGTTTAAGGCGTGAGCTTGTATGTGGGCCAGAAAGGTTCAGGATTTGTTGGTTTATTTCCCTACGAGTTATTATACCAAACTAGAAAGGTAATCACCGAAACCCTTCGTGCAATGTGTATCTATTATGTGATACATGTGCTTAACTTTCAATAGTTATCTTTTCTCAAAAAATTGTATATCGATATTAAAGTAGTAAGGTAAAACAACTTGGAGAGAAATTATATATACGAGTAATAGAGTAAAGAAAAATAAAATATATACTTTTATTTTTTATTTTTTTGGACTTATATTTTCACTTTTTCGCCCAATTTTAGACGAAAAGAAATTAAACTTCAAAGGAATTTCAATTACATCCAGTTTTACTTTCCTCCAACTATTTTTCCTATCCAAACACCAAACTTTTTCTTATACAATCATTTTGTGGCACCCCATAATTATTATGTTAAATATTAAGTATAATCTTTAATAAAATTATTTACTATTACTCACGAGATTTATTCTTTTTTCCCTATTTCTATTTAGGACTTATTTACAAAAAGTGTATTTGAGTTAATTTGAGATGCAAAAGAAATTATATATATTAAACATAATTACCTAATTTGCTTGAATTAGAAAGTCCCATATCAATTAGAAAATAAATATAGTCAAATATATATCAACATTTTAAAGGACTATATTAAAATTTTATAAATTTTCGGGGTTGAATTAAATAAGTCTAAAAATCAAGGGACTAAATTATATATTTGTTTCTACATTTCTTTCTTTTCTTAATTTTCATTTCTTTTTAATGCTTTTCATATATTTGTCATTAGTCACTATCGATTAGATAAAGAAATTTGTTTAATTAATTAGCTTTTAATTAATCGGTTACTCCCTAATGACAACTCGTTTGCTTGATTCAATTTATTTTAAATAAATGATTATTTAATTATTCACTAAGCTAATATTGACTAATTCTAATTAAATAATTGGTAATAATTTTGTTTCTTGAAACTGAGTATATATCATTGAAAATCTAAAAATAATTCTGTTATTACTTTAGTAATTTACAAAAAGGACAAAACATGTGAAAGTTACTTATTGGGTAATTTTCCTTATTTTTCAACTACTCTTGTCAATTATGTTTAATTAACTAATCAAAATACAAAGTGCAACATGATACATATGAATGTGTTAAAATTACCCACACTCTACTTAGGAGAAGAATAAAATATGTAATCCATACATAACCCCATTCTAGTACAAGTGAACATCATATTCATACTTTTGACAATATTGGAATTATAGGATTTGTTGGAGATGAATTATCTACTCAACTTTCTTGTGATTGTTCAAGATCAGTCTTACATGGATCTCAGTGTTATTTAAAATTATATTAGTATTTATTCAATATTGGAGAAGACTTTTTGAGAGAAAATGGAATCGAACGAAAGTTTGAGTTACGATGAAATATGGAATATTTCCAAATTTTTGAAATACAAAGAAGGGAATTTCTCATGAAAATTCTTGACAAATATTACAACGGTCCCAACTAAAAGAAGAATAAGAATGGTTGAGGAATTTTCAAGTTTGAGAGTCCATGGTAGAATCCCAACCAAAAGAAGCAGAACGTGTAAATTTATGCATAATTACAATTCTTAAAATTATGATTAAAGGAACTAACTGGTAAGAACTCGAGCCGGATACCTCGAAGATCTCCCAAAATTTGAGAGAAATACAAAAGATAGGTCAAAACTATGGACATAGGTTAATTCACATACCTATGAAAATAGAAACCTTAAGCTAGAAAGTTGACGAGATCCTTAAAATCCTTCCCGATCTACACAAGGCCTTACAGATCTGAAGTCAAAAATTGCAGATCTATAGAGAAATCAAAGGGAGATTCCTAAGACATTAAAATCCAGACAGGGGCGGATCAGGGACGCCCTTGAAACAGTACATCTTCTACATAAGGGGAAGGCCATGGAGATTCCAAAGTCGAATACTAGAGAAGATATGATCATCGCATCCACTAGATCTATTAAGTAATGGAGGTGACAAGAGCAGATATGTCATTTACAAAAATTGGCGGAATCCTTTTCCTAGCCTGGGATCGTGGAATTAAGTTAATATCCAAACTAATAAAATCACTCTAGTATTACCACTGCCAGAGGGAAGTACATGTTGCAATGGTCCTCCACAAGATCATCAAATGAGAGAGAATGAGGATTTCCACACCAACGTCAACCCAACGTTTGTAGGGACTAGGCTAAAAGAAAATCCAGGAAGAAATCCAAGAAGAATTCCTAAGAATACACCTTGGGCGAGAATCATGCTCCAGCCCTTGCATCCATATGGCGCTATACTTAATCTGGATATTATCGATTTTCAAAATATTGGAAAATTGATAGATGAATAGGTTGCAACCATAAAAATAGTAGTAACTATCTTAGAACTCGACAAGGAAAACTTCATAAAATTAGTGGAGTTTAATTTCTTTGTAAAGATTATTTTGAATTCGTATTTGTCTACATTGACGACATACTAATTGCATCTAAAATTAGAAAAGATCATATTAAACATCTTGAAATATTTTTGGATGCAAGCCATAAAGAAGGTTTAGTGCTTTCTGAGAAGAAAGCTACTATTGCTATCAATAAAATTGAATTTTTAGGAGATCTTATTGACAAAGTAGAAATTGAGTTACAAGATCATATTGTGGAGAAAATTCACAATTTTTCGGACGTACTCAAGGACAGAAAGCATTTGCAGAGCTTTTTGGGAGTTGTTAATTTTGCAGGCATCTTCATTGAGGATCTTGCAAGATATAGAAAGGACTTCCGACCACTTTTTAAGGAAACGGAAAGTTTAAAGTGGAATGGGAAGAACTCCACACGAAAAGGGTTCGTGAGCTGAAATAGGTTTGTAGTAACCTACCAAAGCTTGCTATACCGCAAGACGGGGATGAGTTGGTGGTCTATACAGACGTTAATGACTATAGATGGGCAGCGGTGCTCATGAAAAAGACAACTACAGGGGAAGAACCTTGTAGATATACATGAAGATTGTTCTCACAATAAGCCAAAGTGTGGCACATTAACGAGAATGAATTCTTTGCGGTTTGAAAGGCTTTTAAAAAATGACTTTTATTTTTACTAGCTAAAGAATTCATTTTAAAAGTTGATAATACTAATGTTAAGGCTTTCTTAAGGAATAAATTAGAATCTAAAATAGAGAAAGTTTGTATTATCAGATGGCAAGCTGAATGCCAATATTATTTTTATAATATTGTCATTATAAAATCTCATGAGAATGTTCTTGTAGATTTTCTAACAAGAGACGGAGGCATCTGAAGCAAATTCCATCATGCTAAGACTCAGACACCTTTAGAAAAACCTCGAAGAGCTTGACAAGAAGTACGAACAGCTAGCGGTGAATGCACAAGTTACCGGACGAATTCAAAAAGCTGTGTTAGACACTGTCCAGATTGCCATAAAGAGTCCTTTGTTAGCATCCACCTCGCTATGGAACGACCTACGAGAACCAATTCGGAAGGCATCACCCTCGAGGATGACTCACGAGTTGAGGGAGCATAACCCTAAACATGCCCTTAGAGTGCAAGGCTCTAGACCTGTAGCATCGGATTCAAGTACCGATTGCACAATGCCATTGCCAGACTCTGGTGAAACGACATCAATTGGGTCACAGGAAGTGCAAACTCTTGATGATTCAAGTCAACCCAATACCTCTAGGGTAAAAAAGGGACAAATTAGTCTTAGACCAATGGCAAGCACCTCTAGGGCTAATACTAACAAGTTGAAATCTTCTTTTTCTACTGCTTGGCAGGAATACCAGCTTATGTGGGAAAAATTAATTTCCAGCAAAGGAGTAAATCCAAGCAATACTACCATAAAAAACATCCAGAAAATATAACAGAGTTTGGCCGTTAGAGGGTTCCAAACCAGACGAGGTCATAGAATGGTATGATTTTAAAGTTTTAGCTTTAGTCCATACTATGTCCTAGATTTTCGAAAATATCAAAGCTGCCGGAGTGGATTAGTGGCGTGACTTTTAACTTATGGCAAAATTACCCCACTTAAAGAGAGAAAATATTCTGGAGATAAAGTTCGTATTAGTAGCTGCAGACACTGCAGGTAGAGGGTCTCATTTAGCATTTCATTTTATGAAGTTGTAGAGTCCGGGCATGGTAGCTTTCAATAAAATTAAAGCTGCTTTAGGAGAAGCTTCCCTGGTATCAGCTATTAGTGAAGACAATATCTCTACCAAAAGAGCTTTGGGATTATGGGTCTGTCTCATTCAGATGGATAAAGTCAAGTACCCATGCAAAAATTTCTAAAACAAAGTGAATGGATCTTTCCTATTAAATTTCATGATAGGGAAAAACACCGAGTTTGTTGAGAGCTTGTGCGAGAAAAAGAGAATGCTGATATAAAAAAATAAGCTGCTAGCAATTAAGTCTATAAGGATGAAGACATGCAACATGTTGCATGTTGGGCAATGACATAACTATGTATGCCCTTGCTGTGAAAAATAAGAGAAACCTCTGTTTGGAACTAAAATTCAGGTTACCCAATAGAAAAACCCAAGCTGAAACTGGACAAGGATAAAAGAAAGAATTTTACAAGATAAAGTAAAATCTAAAAGATGTAAAAAAATTCAAAAGTGAGACTGTCGGCAGAAGACGACAAAGGCCAACAGTCAGAGAATAAGAAATCCAGATAGCAATCAAGTGGCCGACAAGCTATCATGGTCAACAACTGGAAAGGATAAGAAGATGACGAACACAGTGATGTCATCTAAAAGAGACAAGATGATGAGGAGCGCAGTGACATCATCAAAAAATAAGTTTGGAGTTCGGATTTGAAGTCCCCAGACACCTATAAATAAAGAAGCAATGAAGCAGATGGGGGATATCAGAAAACTTCTCCAACTCTTCAAAGGATAATATTTCAAATTCTAAGTCTTTGTATTTTCAAATTTCTTAGTTTATGGGGGTTTCTCCAATGAGTCAAATCCTCTATCATATGATAGCTAAACAGTTGTCTCCTCCAATGAAGGATATAATATCTACGTAATATTTCATATATTTCTTCAATAAAAGTAAAGCTTCTATTAAACCAGTTTGTCCAAAATTCTATTAAGTCCTATATTAGAGTGTTTTTTATGTCCTAAGGTAGGAAACGAAATAGGGTTGTGCCGTTTGTTACTAAAGGAGCCAAATGCCTACAAACCATATGTTGCGATACTGTGGTTAGAAGACAAGGCGGTCAGAACAAGGTGTGAATTTATGATGGCTTAATTTATCTCGAAAGCATATTGGGTCTAACTTGGAGTATGTAGTGAACTAAGGTTAATTTTTTCCTAGAAGGGCAAAATGGTTATAAAAGGGCTGAAGGACCAAAATCGCAAAAATTTGTCAACCCTTTATACATACAGGACGAAAATTGGGATATTACCAAATAAGTGGTCTTTCTTGCGACGAACCTCGGTAAAATGTTTCTTGAAGTTGTTCGTTGATAAATGAGAATTAATATGATATTTGGTTATCTATTTTGATTGAAATGGGCCTTTGGAACTCTATGGAGCTAAGTGCTACGACGAAGTTATTATGTTTATCATGTGATATTTGATATTCAATATGAACGTGCTTTGGAAGCCACCTCTAGAGTCCATATGAGTATCCAAGAGGTCGCATCTATATTGAAATTATTCAGTTCGTCGTAAATTTCAATATTCATGTGATATTTAAACGATTCGTCTATATGATTGTTCGACTGGCTTTATAGATTAGATCATATGGTTCTTTCTAAGCGGTCAATTGGTCCGGGGTTGGACGGTTCGCGGGGCAAGTTGAGATAGCATTGGGCTGCTAGTTGAGGCTTTGTCGTTCAGTTCCCACTTGGGTATCATTCCACAAGCAAGCTGGAGGTTGTCTGCATGTGATTGGCGCCGCCATGGACTTAGGCATAGCCAGTTCAATGCAGTCGTGAATCGCTGCCTGTATGGAGGATAATGTAGTAAATGGTCCTTTAGGGGACACAAGGTGGTGCTCATGTGATTCGATCTTAGCCTGATACAGTCTTCACAGGCCCAATTATTATTGTTGTCAGTCAATATAATATGCTTTAAGTATTTTGATCGAGTTTTTAATTATAACTATTTTCTTCTACGTGCACCTGCTCATGGCATCACCAAGCTTTTGCTTATGTAATTTAAAATTTCTTTCTCCAGATACAGATGAAAATTTGATTATGACTGACCTAGAAAAGAGATCAAGGCCAATTGGGATAAGGCTGAATGATTAGGACTTGTAGTTGCTCTATTTATCATGTTCCAATTTTAGTGAGTATATTATTATTATGATTTCGGTTAGGTCCCATCCCAAAAATAGAGCCTAAGGTAGGAATCCTACTTTTAGGGCGTGATGCATTTTTACTCCCACTTTCCCTATTCACCTATTTTTCACCACGACCAAACCAACCCTAAGTACACCCTTCAGTTAGGAGTCTTAGCTCGCTGAAGAAAGACCCCCAATAAAGAGGGGATTTGATCCCTAAAAACAATCACTCTCCCAAGTGCCAAGGAGGCGGGGCTCCTCCTTTCGGGTGAGGGAAGAGGCTATAAATAGACTCCTTTCCTCTTTGTAAATGCTATTGTCTTCTTGACACTTGGACACGAGAAAGATCTACAGTTCAAGCATATTTGCTTTCATTTTAATACTCATTGCTATTCTTTAGGTTTGTAATTACCATTTTTACAATCATTAATAGACTTGAACTTTGGAGTGTTAACATGTTTTTTACAGGCTCGCTCCTTTAAGTGTGCAAGGATCCAGGCCGAAAGACCTCAAGTTAAAATTATTGAAACGAGCAATTTTTTGCTCGAATCATATATCTTATTAATACATTAAAATAATGAAGATCAATATAAATACCTAAAAATTGTGTTGTCAAAATATAAAAGTATATAAGATAAACAATTTACATTCTGAAATAGTTTACTGAGTACATTATAAAGTTAGCTATATCTTTACATGCATTTTTTTACCAAATATTACTATTAGTATAAAATACCATGTAACAGTAATTGTGTAATGTATTTCCAATATATTTGCTAAATTATGTAAATCATAAATATTTTGTTAAAAAAATTAAATATATAAAAACATCCAAACAATATACATTATAAAGTTATAATTAATTTAACATTTTAAAGTAATACTTCTTATGTAATGAGATTTTGCTTGTTTTTTTTTTTTATTTAAATTCTTACATTGCACTATTATTTACCAAATAGACAAATGAAAATTTTCAAAAAATTTGATTCGATATATTTATTTATTTTAATATACCAAACATATAAACTATATACTAAAATTATTTTATTCTTATTTTTATTTTATCTTTAAATTTACTTTATTCCCACCTAAATTTATTCCCCATCGTCATCTTAACATCAAATGCGACATCGACATGACTGGTCAATGCAAGCGTCGAATAACACTGGGCGTCGTTTGCAGACATAATTGGGTAGGTGAAGTCTACTTTTCCCCAAAATTCAGTGAATATGAAATCGTGTTTTGCTTCCCTCAATCCAACTTGACATCATACATCCATTATTTCGCCTACTTTTGACTTTGGAACAACATGAAAAGATTTAAATTTGTTTGAACAAACCTCTAAGTCAATAAACCACTTTGGGACTAAATTTGCCTTTTTCGCTTAAGTAATTCACGGGTCTGACCACGTCGGGTTAAACTTATAAACTCCTCAAAATATCTTGTAAGATACTCGAGAAAGTATAAATTTTTGAAATCGTCCGACTGATTATTTTTTGATAAATTTTTGAAATCCTAAAATAAGATGTTACGAATCTCGTAAGTTATTTTAAAAAGAAAAATAGAACTTCATTGAACTTTTTTGAAACGAACTCATAATTTTTATTAGTATATTTTAGTTTTATCTTTCGTATGATTGACGGGTTTTTTTTCCCAAAGCCTAATTATCTATTTATAATGTTTAAAAACACTGAACTGTTTGATGATTTTTTCAGTCATTATTACAATCTATTTATATAATTTAAAAATTTTGAATTGTCAAATGTTCCAACATATTAATTATAGGCACCGGAATCGAGTCCCGCCAATGAGTGGATCGATATTGATTTACTTTAATAGTAATTGTTGATATATTATAATAGTAGTTATTGATTAGTTGTTCCTATTTGATATTAATAATTGATGTTTGGTGATTATCGATGATTGAAATTCACAATGTAATTTTAATCAATTGTCCGAAAAGAAATAAAATTATCTGGATTTTGTATTCTTATGTGAGGGTGCATCAATACTTGATGCTTCATGCATTTTAGGGTATTCTATGATTTTATATATATACTATTTATTAAATTTAAGCATCTAAAAATAACTAATATTTATTGATATTTCAAAAAAAATTATTTGACCTGCAATAATTTAATAATAAGTCAATTGAGGGTAAATATCGACTTTTGTTTAGTTTTTTCATTAATATCATCAAATTCAGTGAATTTTGACTAATAGATGGATTTATTTGTTAGACGAAAATAAAAGTCAGGAATACTAGATGTAATTTCTCAAAATATATAAAATTTACATATAATTATATCAAACCTCAGGGGAGGGAGTGTAATTATCCCTAAATAAAACATAAACTGTTAATTTTGGTGATAAATCTAGACCTTCAATTTAAATTTACTGAAATATAATAATTCATTTTTATTTAAATTTGCACCGTTGATTATATTAAATACATATAATTAAAAAGTTAATTTGAATTATACAAAATTTCAACCATAGATCTTGACAAGTAAAATCGAACGGTTGAAAAATTAAGGTCTAAAATTAATTTTATTGCCAGAAAATCATGAAATTTTGGATAGAGGACGAGTGTAAGACACCTCTAGTATTCAGGGGGTGTTTTGTTTCATTTTAAAAAATATAGCAGAGGGGCTTTGTTGTTGTTTTTCAAGAGAATTTATTCAATAATTTATATATCACACGAGGGTAAATTGTATTTTATTTTTTATTTCTTTTATAAATAACTATCTTCTTAATTAAATTAGTTAGATCAATAATATTATATTCATATACATTTAAAATTATATCTTTTAAGCTTTTCTCAATTATTCATTTTATACAATTTGTCTATGTTATTTAATTAAATAAATATAATAAAAAATTAAATTATACATAAGAATTTAATGTGCTTTAACGATTAGTTATTTATAAGAATTATTACACTTCTCTCCCCTGAGATCTGGTGTAAATATATATAAAAATAGGTTTTTAAATATATATATTGTATATTATATAAAAAAATTCTGTCAAATGAATATAAATCGTAGATATTATTGATGAAATCTGAATCATTCATTTATATAATATTTAGATATATTTAGAGAGTTACCTACACACGACTAGAAACTAGAGTGGTACGACATTTTGATCTATTTTCAGCCTTTGATCTCTTTGAATAGATAAAATTACTACTATCATATACAATTATCTTCTCTCTCTCTCTCTCTCTCTCTCTCTCTCTCTCTCTCTCTCTCTCTCTTTTGAGTTAATTCTTCATTTATATTTTACTAAACAATTAATATTCATCAATATTTGATATGTAAAATTATAATTACATCATATTAAATTATTATACATATAAAAATATCAAATGCCAAAATGAAAATGCATAAATTTTATTTTAAAATTTAATTTTGTGTTGAATATTTCCAACATTTTATTATTTATATAAATTAAGTAAATAAATTTTAATGCTTTAATATAATTATATTTAAACTAAAAAATACATAATTAATTTAATTCATTACATTACATAATTAAAAAAATACAACAAATAAAATAAATTAATTAATTAAAAAAAGAAAATAGAAAAATGACAACTGCATCGTCTTCTCCAAGTTTCCTTCTCTGCTTTCCCACCACCTCTGCCTGTTCGTAGCCGCCTCTCCAGGCCACCTCACCTCTCCCTCCTCTCCGCAGATACTCACCGCCCAAACCTGTCTTAGCCTAATAATTAAGGTGTACCATACGAATGACTTGCGACGCTTTTCTACCTAATTTAGTTTCTCACTTATTAAAATCGAGCTCGAATCGAGTTTCAATATTTATTAAAATAAAATTATATTTAAATTTGATTTATTAAATTTAGTGGGTCGAACTCAATTTTGAATAAGTTCCAAGTAATTTAATTTAATTTTCAATCAGACGCGAAACTTATGAGGGGCGGTGATTTGTTTATTTGGTTGTGTATTCTGAACATAAAAATACTAAATAAAGTGTGTAATAATACAACATGCCAAGAAAATATAAATTACATGTTGATATTTTTTAATTTTCACCTGATATATTTTAATACTAAGAGAATATTTAAATATATATACTTATCTAAAATTGTAGATCACCCTTCTTGGTGTTTTTATCTATTTTTTTAATTATTTTATTAGTTTTCCTCTCTCTTCTCAGCTTACTATTTATGTCTTTCTCAGTTTCCACATATTTTTTTTTTCATCTTTCACTCTTTTTTTAGTTTCTCATAACTTTTAATATTTTTATTTAGATAATTAATATATTTTTTAAAAATAATAATTAATTTTTAAAGTACAAAATTAATTGTGTACACATATTTGAGTGTGCTTCATATACTAATCTATATTGTATATTAAAGGAGAGCACATTTTCCTCTTTATTTGGTCTATTTTTTTAATATTTAATTTAATTTTTTATTCATTCATCTAACTTTCCACTCTTCCATTATCTCTTGATAGTTAATTCTTTTTTTTCCTAATTTTCATGCATATTTTTTATCACTAGTTTCTTATAAATTTATATTAACTTATTATTTTATTAGTAACAAATATTTTGTAAAAAAAATTATTTTTGAATAGCATTACAGAATTTGAGTACATATAAAATGTGCCACAAAATATGAGCCCACGAATGAGAAAGGCCCGTTGAAGCCCGCCAAGTACTTGAGCCAGCAAAACACATGGGAAGGGGGACACACGGCAACATCGCCTAGGAGGACGATGTCATCCGTACAAAGGTTCTTAATTAACCAACTTTTACAATTCTCACTAATATACGGCCTATCCACCTACACGACTTAACTTGAACGTCAGAGTGCTCACGCCCGATCAAAGCTGACACCTCTCCTTTGTATAGGTCCCAAACTCCTTCCCTGTACCTCGAGCTCAGGAGTCGAGCACCAAACAACCTTTGAAAGTCAGATCCCATCATATTTTGTTTTAAAATAGCATTAATTTTTCATGCATTTTTCTCTCTCTAATATTTTATCAATTCCTTTTTGTAAATCGAATATGTACATTAACTTATTATTTCTGTATGCTTTATTGGATAATTTATATTATATATTATTTAAAGGACCATTAAAGTGTCCAAATTAATTTTAGCGTGTTATTTTTTAGAACTTTTAAATTAATTAATTATTTTTCTCATACATTTTTTTATCTCTCCAATTTACGTATTATCATAAATCAAAATATTTATATGTTATCATATATATACACATTAGGTATCTTTTACCTCTATGAAAAATAAATAATATAATTTATAGAATATTATATTGCAAATAATTTTTAAAAATTATGCACATACATAGGATGCGCGACACTTGCTAATTTTAAATAATTACGTACGCATGTAAAATGTACCACAAATTACTGACATTTATACTTATTATTAAGGGAGAGGGACCTTTTGATGTCTCACCTATTTTTGATAGGTTATTTTCTTTTTTAATATTTAATTTATTTTTATATTTTCATACAAATTTTCACGAAACTTTCTATGTAAAAAAAGTCGGGCTCCTTTCAAAATTTAAAATGCTTTAGAGAAAAACATAAAAAAATAAACATTGCTGAAAAATTACCACAAAGTACAACAAACTCGAATATATATTTTAAATTATTTTTTACGATCATATCCATTTAATTTCTAAAAATCATACTTATTTTTGCACACATACCGATCGTGTTCATATAGCTAGTATATAAGAAAACTCATTTTCTACTTGAAATTATATTACATCTATTTCAATTAATATAAACACTATAACTATAATTTTTTATTAAATAAAATAAATCATGTTATTTTTATATATATACTGTAGATATATAAAATAAGATAAAAAATTCAATCCGCACCGTAGCAATAAATAATGGACAGTACTATGAAATTGGAGTACCAGTTTTGAATTTTGTGTCACTTTCAGTCACTGTAGAAAAAAATATTAAATATAAAATGGTCCATTGTCATTTATTAATAATTTGGTCTGAACTATGTAAATAATCAATGAATGTAACGTGACAAAATTAGAATTTAGTCACATGGGGCTTGTCGCCCACCACCAACCTACCAACAAACACACATTGCAATGTAGTAATAACAATTCTACTCTTTTATTTAAGACTCCATGCCCATGAACTTTTTGGTATTTGTACTTTGGACCCTCCTTGCTATACATTTTACTTAGGTAAAATTGCATTTTTTATCCCACTAGATAGGATTATTTTCTTTTTTGGTTCCTTACCTTACGGGGTTGATGCTTCTAGTACCAACATCCTAAAATTTTAAAACTATTGGTCCTATGCTGTTAAATGTTAATTGAAAATCGTTAGTCAATGATAGTTGACTTGACCAATAAATATCCAAATTCTATTTTACTCCTTTATATTTTTTAAAAGGGGTTAAAATCCCCATGTTTTACAAATATGCTAAAAACCCTTTGTAATTTGAAGAAAAATAATTCTTTTTGTACTCAATTTCACTAAAATATCTTCTATAATTTTGTAAAATCACCCTCTATTTTTTTTAATTTTGAGATGTTTTTGTGTTTTTTATATTTTTCTCCATCCTAAAAAATAAATAATTCTTTTCTTTAATATATTTATTTAATATTAAAATACTGGAAAGTATAAAAAGATTTAATCCTGCATAAGTTAAATTAAAAATTAAATTAACATCATAATAAAGATTAATGTACTTGATCCCCATAAAAATGAATTGGCCCAAAGAAGTTCAAGCGGTTTAAAAGGAAAAAATGGATGCGAGGTTCATGGTGTCCCCTAAGGAAGCACAGTTTAGGAGAGGGCCCAAAATACCTCCAGGAAGCCCAATCTAGGTAGAGCGCGTCCAAGAGTCTGATAAGCGTAACCTAGAAATATATTGGCTAAATATAATCGAAATGACCCAAATTTGAGAGGACCTCGATCCAAGAAGGCCTCACAGGCACAAAAGGAAGTTTAGGCACTTGAAGTCCCCCAGCCAAAGTCAAAGCCCATCTCTGGAGGCTCACCTCACAAAATCGGATAAGGACCAGCAGGCCCCACGGGGACGCATGGCGCCTCCAAAGAAAAGTAACCTAAACCCTAAAAGCTTGGACAAAGATTGCGAAAGGGCGTCTTCTCAACCTCCTTGAAAATTTGGGAAAACATCCTTATCCTCAAATGAGATCTTCATCCACAACGGACTCTAACTGACTCCCCCAAATCCGAAAGGGATCCTCCAAGTGCCTCCCTGGATTAGGGGGGACGGGGATCCTCTAATTGTTGGCGACTCTCCACTGAATTTGAGAGGGATTAAACATTATCTAATAATTTTTAGATCATGCTCCCTCACATTCATGTTCTTCTCTAACCAATTTAGAGTTCCCTATAAATAGAGAGTCCCCCCCCCTCCAGTGGGAGATGACATGTTTTCTTTTCTTTTTTTTTTTTTTTTTTTATATACTTTGAATCTACATACTACAACTTTAGCTTAAAGGAACTATTGCATTTCGTACTTAGGGTGCTTCTTAGATGCCAATCTTTTTCTTGTACTAAAAATTCAAGCAATAACACTTTCCTTTTCACTCATTTATACATTTTATCTTCTAGCATTTTTTTTACTACTTCGCGCTCCAAGTAGACCGAGCACCATATTTATTTTGCTCACATCAATACTAAAGTTCATTTTTCAAATTTGAATATCTATCTGAGTATAAATATTAATCAATTATAAGAAACATATATTGTTAATTAATTTAAATATATTATATTCTTTATTATAAATAATATTTAAAATTAAACAATCATTATAAAGTATAATCCTAATTAAAAAAATAAATTACCATGCTTCATATATATTATTTATTATATGTACAAAAATATAAATTTAAAAAAATTAAAATTAACCACCTACCCTACCCCACCCTTGCAAACCCTTCACCACCCACTCACAATCTCCCCATCCCTCCGCGCCCTGCCACCAACCCCCACTTTGGCTCCCCCACCATCGTAGAAGGTGGCGATAATAACGTCATCCCCAAGTTGGGGGCAACATCGTTGTCGCCTTCCTATGAGGGGTGGCGGGGAGTAGGGGAAGGAATGGGGGTGGGTGATGGAGGGTTTCCAGGGGGTGGTGGTGGGGGTGAGGGTGAGGGTGGGCATTGGGTTAATTTTATTTTGATATATAATTGTACATCTAAATAACTAATATATATTAATTATGATTGTTTATTTTTTAGTCATTTTTATATTTATAATGGTAATTTAACTTTGAATATTATTTATAATATAATATATTTAAATACATAATAATTTTAATTAATTTAAAATATATAATTATTATAATTGATTAATATTTATCTTTTGATAGGTATTTAAATTTGAAATGAGATCTCTGCCCGGGTACAAAGAAGAGCTGTTGAGTGTCTAGCTAGTCCTAGGAGAGCAGGACAAAACTATCAGGATCGCCTTTCAACTCAGTCTTGAGTTAGGAGGGCAACTGACCATTTTCTTGCAAGAAAATGTGGATGCCTTCTCATGGTCAGCCAACAACTTGGTAGGAATTGACCCTACTGTTGGTGCATAGCTTGAACTTAGGCCCGTCATTCCCTCATGTGAAGTAGAAGAAAATACATTTTGGTCCTGAGAAGGACAAGGTGATCCAGAAGGAGACAAGTAAGCTCCTTGCTGTGAGGCACATCAAGGAGATTTAATTTTCCCAGTGGTAATCAAATATCGTGCTTGTCCCCAAGCCAGGAAACAGATGACACATGTGTGTGGGTTTTAGAGATGTTAATAAAGCATGCCCTAAAGACTTCTATCCTCTCGCTCGAATAAACCAGCTGGTGTATTCCACCTCTAGTCATGAACTGTTAAGCCTAATGGAGATCGTAGGGATATTATCAAATTATACTTAACCCTAATGACCACAAGTGAATAAGCTTCACCACGTCAGTGGTACCTATTGTTATATTATTATACCATTTGGCTTAAAATGCAGGTGCTACCTATAAGCAGTTGGTAGACCATATGTTCCGAGAACAACTTGGATACAACATGGAGGTGTATGTCGACATCATGCTAGTCAAGAGCCGGCAAGCTGACCACGAATCACTAATCTTGTTGAGACATTCAAGATACAAGGAAGTACCATATGAAGTTGAACCTAGCTAAATGCGTGTTTGGAATCTGAAGCGAACAACTCCTCAACTATATGATTGAGAAAGGCATGAAGGTCAGTCTAAATAAAATACGAGCAATCCAGGAGATGAAACCTCCTACCATCCTCAAAGAGGTACAAAAACTGGTTGGCCATATAGCTACTCTTAGTGGTTCATATTCCACTTGGCAGATTGCAGCCTACCCTTCTTCCATTCGTTGAGAAATACTAAAGATTTTGCACAGGAAAAAACCTATCAGCAAACATTCTAAGTCCTGAAGGCCTACTTGATCGAACTGCTCTTGCTCACAAGGACATCACTAGGTGAACCATTATATCTCTAACCAGCTAAGCAGTTCGCCTCCCAGCACAATGGCCTGTAATCAGAGCGGGTCAAGTTAAGTTCTCATTAAAATTTGATAAAACTTATTGCAATTTATAAATGCTTGTATTATCACCCTACTGAGGTGGGAAGTAAAACGCTTAATAGCTTTCATCCGAGGCAAATTGTCCACGTACTTCTTTTCCATTGGAGGTGGTATGCTTTTCAAGAAATCTGCACCCAAGCTTCTTCTCCCTCCCCAACAATAGGGATTGACTCTATGACAAAGTACAGTCAAGGAGGACCTTCTTCTTAGCCACCATTTCTTCAGTAGGGTGAGGAGTCCCAACTCACATAGTAGTGCGAGTAAAAGGTGGCACAAGAAAGCCAGAGAAACCTTTAGCCCTTTTGGAGGACATTGACAGCGGATCAACAGGATGCTTGCCCTTGGGATCCTTTGTAAAGGCAGAGTTGGCTGGGGTAGAAGGAAGACTCTTCAACAAGGTTCTCTTACTAGAGGATCAAGCAACAGGGATCTTCTCCCCTTTTCCTTTCTTAGTCCTATCTCGCAACTACTTCTCAAACATTTTTTCTACTAGAAAACATGTAAAAACAATTGTTAACATAAAGTTAAAACATCTGTGCAGTAGGAAAACAATAAGAAAAGAAGGCTACAAGAAGTATATCGGCAGTTGGATCCATATTTGCCTCTTTAGGGATCAGTCCAATACTATGAAGGATAGTAAAGCGGACTAATTTGAGGGGATCAGAAAGATAGACATTTAAATATTCCAGTAAGTTTTGGAAAGCAACAGAGTGAGTCCTAACGGAGTACTTAAGCTGCTCAGGAGGGTTCGCAACACAAGAGGAAACTTCTAGAGATAACGACGCTTCCAAAAGATAAAGCAATAGAAGGAAATTGTACCTAACAAAGGTGGTAGAGGAGCAACGAAATTAAAAAATCCCTAGAAAGCTGCAAACGTTTAGTACCTTTAGAGACAAAAATAGAGATTGTAAGTAAAAAAATCATTTTTCAAAGAAGAGAAAAAGATGAAGAAAAGGAGGAGACTCACTAGGCAAAGGAAATGTGTGAAATCGGGAAAAGAAAAATTGGTAAGGAGTCCCATCCGCATAAGAGTTGGCTCCCCTTTCTTCTCTCTTGCTCAATTGGGGAGGGGAGTGATGATACCTCCTCAAACATTTTTTCTCAAAGCCGAAGAGTAAGGTAGTAGGCCCCCACTAGGAGTGCCTAGCAGGCCAACGCTCTGTTGGGTCAAGAGCAAGGTATAATGTTCATAAACTATTTCTTTCTCTAATCTGGCAAGCCCAACGAATGAGCCGAATTCAGAACCTGAGTCATCATACAATAGGAAAGACACGTCGTATAGGTGACAGACACCTTAAGATACATCATAGTAAAAATATTTGATTAACTTCAAGAGATCCTGTTGGAATTGGCTATTTAGTCAGCAAATAATTGCATCCCTAGATATGCGGACAGACTGGGCAAGGCCTGGTCAAAATGTCATACCTTCATCTAAATAAGTCCAAATCTTAAAATTCTTTTTCCGTTATGTAGCTAACACACGCAGTGATCCAATAAAATTAGATTCAAGCCAATTATCTTCTAGATCTTGCTCTATAAATACTCATAAATTAAGACATTATGTAATCATTTCCGTAACACAAACTATCTTTTAGCTTCAGTAGGCTTGGCTTCTTGGTCATTCTGGTCTGATAATTCTTTGGACTTCGGAAAAATTGATATCCTAGATATTATAACTAATTATTATTAATGTAATTTTTATGTAAATATTGTAACTATTTCAATTATAGAAATCATTATAATGACAAAATAGAGATCTCACCAGGAACTACAAGTGTGTTGAGAAATCCGCCGGAAATTGTTTACAAACTTCTAATCATTCAGGAAAGAAAATTGAAGTAATAAATATATTTCACATCTAGATATTAAAATTCAAAAACATACACCCGGAAAAGTTTGCATTAATTTCAATCAACATATTCTTGCTTTATTTTTGTGAGTTGATTTTTTTCTTTTTAAACATTGATTACAGTAAAACCTTTATAAATTAATACTCTATAAATTAATAAACTCTCTAAAATAATAAAATCTTCTGGTCCCGACTTGGGCCTTTGTAAAAAATCATCAAATTCGATAAGATAATAAGATAATAATTTTTCAGAAAATTCCTTTATAAATATTAGGTCCCATTAAAACTCTAAATTAATAATTCATAAATATTACAATTATAAATATTATGGTAATTTGCTAAAATATGAAGTCTGTAATGCTTTACGCATTTGATCATTCATGGATGATTTTACGATGCCTTTTAGATGAGAAGACATGGTGGGTTGTTATGAATTATTTTATTTTCATATTAAGATTTATATAGTATATGTTTCATTCATCATGTATGAATGTATTTAACTGGTTATAATAGTTATTTAAGTGCAACAAATTAATGTAAACATGTATATTTAAGTAATTTCAATAAATTGATACATGCGTCTATGAATATAATAGTTAATTGAATACAATGAATTGATATTATACATAAATATATTTAATTAGTTACAAAGAATTGATTGATGCATGAATATAATCAATGAAACATATATGAATTCATTTATTTTTAATACATATGTACTAAATTTGTTGAATTTAAAAAGTCATCTTTTAATTAATAAAATATTAATTTATCGATAAATTAATATCTCTCTAAATTAATAAAATTTCATGGTCCCAAGGTTATTAATTTATAGAGATTTTCCTGTATATTGCTTTTATTATAATGTATTTCTGCCATCTTTATCAAAATGCATTGTATAATTTAAAGAATATATTGAACTTGCATGTATTAAATTTATTTATTTTTCTGAATAATTAGTAGTTTTTTTTATTAATATTTCTATTTTATATCTACTTATACTATTATAACAAAAACTCTTGTCCTACCAATTTTTTAATGCCCAAATTTACCCTTAAACTTATTTCTTTTCTTTAAAACAAATTTGATCAAAATAGTAATATTAATTTTTTTTTAATAATCTCACAAATTTCTTTTTTTCTCTCCATCTAAGAAGTAACTCTATTTTTTAATTTTTAAAAAATTATTAAAGTACACGAATTTTCAATTTTTACCTTTCATTAATAAAATATTCCCACCACGACACAATTTAGTTAAATTTCGTTAAAACTCGGGATAAATTACTAACGAATTTTTCTAAAATTTGACATAATTACAACTATCTTTGATATTTTATTGAAGTATATAATCCTTAGATGATGGTTTTGAATTGTCAACTTTACCCTTACTGTATTTTTTCTTGAAAAATTGAAAACTTGTAAAACAAAATCCAACGAGGTGGATAGAAAATTTTAAATAATTATAAAAAAAAATATCCATTAATCCATATAAAAACTATTATAATAAATAAAATTATAACTCTTAATTCATAAAGGCATTTTGATCAATTCACCATAAAAAATGATTGAAAATCTAACAAAAAATAATGAATTCGGCTAGTTGTTAGACGACTACTAAATATGAAAGTAATGATAATTTTTCAAATAAGAAGAAACTATTTATAATTATATTAAATCTTAGGAGAGATTGTTGTAATATATTCATGTGTGATGAATGAAACATATACTATATAAATCTCAATATGAAAAATAAAATAATTGATAACACCCAACCATGTCTTCTCATCTAAAAGGCATCACAAAATCATCCATGAATGATCAAATGCATAAAGCATTACAGACTTTATATTTTAGCAAATTACCATAATATTTATAATTGTAATATTCATGAATTATTAATTTAGAGTTTTAATGAAACCTAATATTTATAAAGGAATTTTTTGAAAAATTATTATCTTATTATCTTATCGAATTTGATAATTTTTTACAAAAGCCCAAGTCGGAATCGGAAGATTTTATTATTTTAGAGAGTTTATTAATTTATAAAGTATTAATTTATAGAGGTTTTACTGTACGAGGGATTATCATAGTGCATTTGATAAACATAAATTAAAATAGGGCCGAAAATACAAATAAAGGACTCATAAAAATATTTCACCGTAATAAATATTTGTCGAGAGAGGTCTGAAAGAAAATTGACAAAATTTCCCTAGTTTCTTGTCCCAATTTGAGCGAACGTTCTTCCCCAATTCCTTACATACGACGTCGTAGATTGCCAGGTGAAAGACTGATTATTGTCACCATGTTCATCACCCTTAACCAACAAAGCAATACCAAAAACTCCAATAACAGCGTCCACACTAAATTTCTCTTCACAAGATTTGACCATTAATGATGTTAACTCTTCTGTTTGGAACCTTGATCTTACAAATGGGTAGAAATCAGGAAGACAACCGAGGATCATACGTCGAGATAAGGTTACTAAGAATTCAGGGCAGCCTTACTTCAGAAGATCTTGAAAAGTAAGCCACCGTGGGTGGCAAAGAAGGGGGCGAAAACTAGCGATTCCACGGCCATTAGCTTGATGAGAATGTTCAATGATGGCCCGGATGTGTCCTTGAGAGGGTCGCCAACCGTGTCCCCGATAACAGCTGCTTTGTGTGCAGCGGATCCCTTGGGGCCGAGGGCTCGGGCATGCTCGGACGCACCGGCCTGTTATTGTCCCATGATCGTTGGCACAGTAGTAGTAGGTTAAGATGGCACAATCAATATACTTCACCATGATAAGTATCTAATAGAATAAACGTTTACCTCGATGTATTTCTTGGCATTATCCCAAGCACCACCCGTGTTGGATGCAGAGATAGCAATCTGACATTACGTACGAGTTTTTATGTTATGTGTCAATTTAAGTGATACAATGTTCGCAGGAGAATGCAGTAGAAATATGCAGCAACCATGATGAACGTTTTGACAGAACCAGCACATCTGCTCAGGCATCTAACGGGTAATGATGATAAATTCAAAGAGCTTACCTGAACACCAGAGACAAGGGCTCCAGCAAGAACACCAGAAAGAGTTTCCACACCAAAGAAAATGCCCACTATGAGAGGTGTGAGCATGACGAGGGCACCTGGAGGAATCATCTCCTTTATTGAAGCATCCGTAGAGATCTTGACACAATTTGTATAGTCGGGCTTTGCTGTTCCTTCCATGAGACCAGGGATGGTGTTGAATTGCCTACGCACTTCTTCAACCATCTTGAGAGCAGCACTTCCAACACTTTTCATTGTCATGGCCGAGAACCAGTAAGGAAGCATAGCACCCACAAGCAAACCGATGAACACTTTTGGAGTTAAAACATCGACAGTTGAAATGTCTGCACGGCTCACAAATGCACCAAAAAGAGCAAGGGATACGAGAGCAGCAGACCCGATTGCGAATCCCTGAAAAAAGGATTAAGTATTTTTGTTACAGATGGAAAATAAGGGTAAGAAGACACTCCTGGAAACAAGTTGATTGGCCAAGTACAAGATTCAGTATCATGGACCAAAAAAAGTACCTTGCCGATAGCTGCTGTGGTGTTCCCTGCAGCATCAAGGGCATCAGTCCTCTCTCGAATACTGTGACTCATGCCGGCCATCTCAGCAATACCCCCAGCGTTGTCGCTGATGGGGCCGTATGCATCAATGGCCAAACCAGTTGCTATGGTGCTCAACATTCCTAGGGCAGCCACAGCAATACCATACATTGCAGCAAAACTAAAACTAACGAAAATGCTAACTGCTATAGCAAGAATTGGGATGATAACTGATTTGTATCCCAATGCAAGGCCAAAAATAACATTAGTAGCTGCTCCAGTGCGGCATGAATCAGCAACATCTTGTACTGGGCTGAATAGAATAAGACAAGACATGTCTAAAAATATTTCACATTCATAAATTGCTTTATGCTAGATAATTGTGTCAGCAAAGATACCTATAAGCATTGCTCGTGTAGTACTCTGTAACAAATCCAATAATCAGCCCAGCCCACAAACCAACAGCGACACATAGGAACAGTTCCCTGAAAGCACAGAATCATATGCTATTTGGAAATTGGAATGACCTAAGGCGCACATTTTCTATATATTCAAACATCACAGCGAAAAAGAGAGAGAGAGAGCAACATGGTTGAGAACTTCACTATATTTACCAATCAGGCAAAGTAATTCTTGAAACTTAAACAGCTACTAGCGAGACTCGGTAAAACACTTCATGGTAAAGATGCGAATGATTGCACAAAAATGATGGCGAAAAGGCCAAAGATGTTGAAACTCACCAGCTCTTAACTTCTTTCTGCACTCCGAAATTGAATATTGTGAAGGTGGATGGAAGGGAAATCCAGCTAACAATTGCTATTCCAAATGTCATCAGTACTGTGGATATAATAAGTTGCTTCTTTAGTGCGGGCTCAATTTCTTCAACAGCCTTGACCTCAAAGAAATCAGTTGCAAATAATGTCGTCAGCAAACAAATGAGGATCCCAACAGAACTCACTAGAAGAGGATATAGCATAGCAGTCAAGTCATGAGTGATCCCAAAAGATGATATGGAAGCAACAACCAGGGCTGCACAGGAAGATTCTGCATACGAGCCAAATAAGTCTGATCCCATACCAGCAATATCTCCAACATTATCACCAACATTATCTGCAATGACCTGTAACAATTTCGAAAGATAAGATGCAGATGAACAAAGTAAATAACTAAGAAAGTTTGAGCATCCTAATTTTACTAGGCATACCGCAGGGTTCCTGGGATCATCTTCTGGGATGTTCCTTTCCACCTTACCCACAAGATCAGCTCCGACATCAGCAGCTTTCGTGTAGATACCTCCACCAACTCTGCCAAAAAGAGCCATTGAAGATCCACCAAGCCCATAACCCGTTATAGCTTCAAACAGGCCTTCCCAGTCAGAACCATAGTATAGCTTGAAGAGGTTGATGGCAATGTACAAAACCAGAAGACCATTTGCGGCAAGGAGGAAACCCATGACTGCACCAGATCTAAATGCAACAATGAAAGCCTTTCCAACACCTTTCCTAGCCTCTAAAGTAGTTCGGGCATTAGCAAAGGTTGCAATTTTCATTCCAAGAAAGCCAGAGACCACAGATGTAAAAGCACCAAGAAGGAAGGATAATGTGCTAAAAGCAGCTGTGGCAAGAGCGGGCTTGCACATTCTGGTACTGTCATATGTACAAGGTTGGCTTTTTGTACTGAATCCCTCCACAGAGCCGAGGAAAACGAAGATTAATATGGCAAAAGCAACCATGAAGATTCCAACATACTGGTACTCCGTAAAAAGAAATGATGTTGCACCTGTAGAATCACAATTAACTTATTAGAAGGATCCCAGTAAAGGTGAGGGCTGGAACCTTCAACCAATAAACAGCAACTGTTGGGGTGCTTCATTTCTTTCTCCACTACGAACACAATGCTGTGGAAACAAATATATATTGTGATAGCAACAGCAGATTCTGCGTCCCTGATCTCCAAAGTGAACTTTCCGAAGAAAAGAAATAAGTAGACGAAGAGGAGAAAATTGGAAGTTACAATATTGATCAAGGCAGTCTTAAAGTAGCATTACTCATTTAATAAATATGATATCCTCCGCCTTGAAAATTATATACTATCAAATACACTCCCCCTCCTACAAAAGTATGACATGTTTAACTTTCTGGTAAAATAAAAAAGTCAAGTAGTAGCCAGTTTCTTCCAAAACCATACTCCAGAATTAATAAAACCATAAAACCTGTAAAAAGTGAAGCTAAAATCAATAATAGAAAACATCCCATTTCTTTCTTTAAGACAAAAAACCATATGCAGGTTCATTAATAAAGCATGAGTTTTAATGGCACCTAATCGTGTTTCTTTCCACATACGGTGATTGCGTATGTGGAAAATTTTGTTTTATTTTCTTTCCCAAAATCTTAAACAAAAGGTCAGAAATGGGATTCAAATGAATATTTACACTAATTTAAAGGAAGGGATGAGCATTCTGGGACAAATGAAAATAAAAACTCGGACATCCTTGGGACGTTGAGAGCAACTCTTTTTACACATCCAGTAGAATCTCTTAGCGGTTGGAGAATGAATAAGGCTAAAGAGTGTACGTAAGACTAAGATAAAGAATTCACTCAATGACGAAAGAAAAGACAAAATTCTAAATACAGTCTGCAGTGTTGCTATTACTATTAGTATCACTATTATTTATTTCTGAGATAAATTTCAGTTATATAAGAGTATAACTGTATAAGGGCTCCCAAGATGCCCATATATACTCACTTGGATAAATTAATTCAAGCACTCCATCAAATATCTATGCAAAGACAGCAAGCACAGTCAGAGTTATCAGACCTTGCTACTTATTTAGCACTAATGTTAGAATTATGCAGGAATGAAGCAGAGAACAAAGAAGTATTAGGTACTAAACATTGCTAGAAAATTACCAAGAAAAATAATCCCATGTGAACAAGATTGACCAAATCTAATGTGAAAATAATGACAACAAATGCATCATAAAAGAGAAAAAGAATGTTTTGCAAAATTTGAACATAATTAATTACAGCCCAGTGGATGAACAACTAAACTGCAAAGAATTCGTGATCAAATTATCAATGATGCCCATGTTGAATTCAAGTATCGACTACAATAATTTAAGAGGACTAACGAATAAGTCAAGGTCCACACCACCCATGTCAATAAAGAAACCATTATCATAAACAATGAGAACTATCAAATAGCAAAAAGAACAGGATTTTTTACAAGAGCATCACATCATAGGGGCTTGACAAAATGGAAAGACAAGTGCATTTTTTTAATCAATCAAGCCTACCAGAAAGGAAAACTCAAACTTTGATTTTCATTTGCCCAGAGACTATTAAGGCATTATAAGAAATCATCCAATAAGTTAAAAAAGAAGAGAAACCACGAATTTCCCACCTTCAAGAGAAGGGAAGAAATCAGAAAATGAGAGAATAAGGCCAGAAAAAGGATGGAGGAACCGAAGTAACTCACACCAACATTTATCAGCCTTCACAGAACAATTTGAGCATTCTATCTAAGACTATATGCAAACATGAACGAGAAAAGAGAAGGGGGAGAAAATCTGAGGTTCAAACACCCAAAACTCAGAACTTTTACTCAAAATCACACAATTTCATAATTTAAACGCATAAACACACAAGAATATTCAGATACAGGCATACATAAAGATACGATAAATTGAATCAAACGTAAACGGCTTGAAACCCACCTTAACAAAGTACCCAAAAATTAAAGCACTCAACATCCATCCACTCATCATCGGAAGTAAGCATCTCGAAAGTAAGAAAAACCCACTCTTTCCTCCATTTCAATAACTCCCACAGCATACAGGTTACTACATATAACACACACACACATACATACATGCAAGTAAGCAACACACAAGATTACCTTCGGAAATGGCGGACTGGATTTCGGCGCACTTTCGGACGACGGAATGATCACTGACGCCTTCCTCCTCCTCAATCAGGGCCTCCGTGTATCCACTTCTCCCGCCTGCATAGTCCTTTCCGTTTGAAAGCCTCACCTTGGCCACCAACAGCCACTGCACGAGGGCGAACGCTATGCCGATTACGGCGCAAACAGGGATGAGAATTTCGGTTCCGCGATCTGGAAGTAGCGTGGCGTCGCCCATTGCTTTTCCTTCAAAGGAACTCGCAGGGAAAGCAAAAAGGAAAAGAAAACAAGAAGGTGACGAAGTGGGGCGTGAATTTACGACAAAATGTTCGTATGGGATTCTTGTTTTACGATGATGCGTGGGTGAAGGGAAGTTCTTGATGAGTTATGGTTTCTATGTTACAGTGTGTGTGTGTTAAATGTGTGTATATAGCAATTTATAGTGGAGTGGGGAGAATTTGTTTGGTCAAAACAAGGGAATGTTCGAGTTCGAGTTCGCGGTCTTGTAAGATCAACACACACAAATGAAATTTTAGAAGGATAAATTTTTGGGTACATTTATCTAAATTACATCTAATCAAACAAATATTTTTTATTATTTATAAAATTACAAACACAATATTTGAAAATACAGTTGTAATCATAATACATCGTTTATTAAATGACAAAATTTTATAAAGAAACCCCTTAAATGACATTGCACTAATATCTTATAGGTATTTATAATTTGAGAAAAACGCAAGCAACCCCCTTGTGATATCGCAAATGAGCAAATTACCTCCTTATGAAAAAATAAATAGCGATTTACCTCCTTATATTTTTTTTAAAATACAACACTTTACCACCATATGATTTTTAAAAAGAAACAATTTACCTCCCTATCTAAGGAGGTAAATTGCTTCATTTTAAAAAACACAAAGGGATAAATTGCTATATTTTTTTTATAGGAGGATAATGTGCTAATTTTCAATATCACAGGAGTAAATTGTTATTCACCCTTAATAATTTTATACAAAAATAAATGGTATTTTTATATAATTAATTTAATTTTAAGTAACATCGATCTAATTTATTTTAAATTAACGATATCCCAAGTCTAGAACTAAATTGATTAGTTTTTATTTCAAATAATAGTGATTTTTCTATTCCATTTAATACACATGTTATATTTACAATGTTTTCTAGATAGCCCACCATTTTTCCTTTTTTTTTTTTATTACAATATTTATTTTACTTTTTGTTAATGTTGTGGGCTACACTCGGTATTTTGTATGGCCAACGTTTTCTTTTTTTTGGTAAATCATACTAATATACTTTGAAGTCAGGTCTAATTAAATAAATATTTTTTATTTTTTTATAAATTTACAATTACATTCTTTGAAGGAGTGTTGCTTCAAGGTGCACAGTGGTATAATAAATAATTATTTATGCTTTAAAATATATTATAAATAAGAATAAATATATAAATTTACATCCATTTAAAATAAATAAATAAAATAAATAAAATAAAATTAATTTAAGGATATTATCGACACAAAAAAAATTGGTGCGAGTGAAATTTTCATATTAGTGTATATAAATAGTATAGATCATATATATGATAAGAAGAATTCGAGTAGGGGTAGTTGAAAATACATAAGGACATTTTCGGTAATTTTAAAAATTGGTACCGCGTTGTAAGTAACCGTTATTTGTATGTAAAAATGGGGTTTTCTTTTTAATATAGTATAAATTAGTATAGATGTACCCTAAAACTGAATTTTTGAGTGGAGAAAGAATAGATAACAAAAATTTATTGTGAAAATAATACTTTATTTTGTGAATGGAGAAAAAAATTATTACAATTTGCACACAATGATACTAGGTTTATTTTTTTTTTTCTTTGTCCCACATTGCTTTTACAAACATTTTCTTCAATGTTTATATAGAGCCTTTTGCTACCTTGAATTCAAAATTTTATGTAGATGAGTTTTGGTGGGAAATCCACACAACATTACTGAACTTTGCTTGGTTTTAAATTTTTTGGAGAATAAAATTTTTTGTAATACTACACTTATCCAACTCTGATTTAATTTTTGAATCCTATCCTTTTGGAACAACTTAATTTGATCCGTCGATTGAGCCTATTCCTTTTGACTTGATAAAACTAAAAAAAGTTCGAACTTGTCTGAAAGTACTGCATGGAAATCCAGCGGACGGTGTTGAAGTATCTGAACTACTAACGCCTCTCTTCACTATAAATATGCTTGAGTTCTTCAGCACTTTACGCACCAAATTCTCTCTTCATTTCTCCCTTATCTCGTTTTCTCCAAGTGACACAAAACTTGTTGTTTTAACTCTCCGCAACAGGTGCACATGTCATAGAGCAATTGCATTAACCTTGAGGAGCGAACGGTTCTATACTATTGCACGACAATAGTATTAAAATTTTACTTTTATGACGGTGGATTTTTCACAGTAAAGTTTTATCATTCCGACACAGGTAATCGAAAATTGATTATTATTAATATTCCAAAGAACATACGTATTCTATATTACAATATAACTACTAAATAAAAAAAAAAACACAAAGTCTATGATTATTATTACTAATTCAAACTAATGATGCATGCACATACGAATTTCATTTTGATGGTAAAAATGGCCCATTGAATTTTGTTAGTGGTTGATGTGTGTGAAAACAACAATTTGCCATTTCCAATACCACCAAGAACTTAACCAAAATTATAGTCAACATGAGGAAAGTGTAGAACATGATTGAACAGACTAGTTTTGGTAATTTGAAAAATTCAATTGATCAAGTAGCTAAGTTCATTGAATTAGGATAGTCTTTTTTATTGCATTAACCATTTTTCTCAAAACACAATTGATTTTTGTATGTACAGCTTAAATTTTTATTATATTTATTTAATTGAATAAAAAAGATAAAATTAATAACTCATTCAAAATTAATAAAATAAATTAACTTTAAATATGCATGATTGAGAACTTATTGATTTGATTAATTAATGAAAAAATATGGTCATTTGGGAGGAAAAAAAGTATAATTAAGGGTTTTCCTTAATAAAAAGGACCAGTAGTCGATCACGCTCGATGAGTGTGTATAATTTTTTTTAAAAAATAAATCTATATATTTTTTAAAAAAAATACGAAGCATATGCTTTTTTTTTTTATATATCGTAATAACATCAAGATAGAAATTTATATTAATGGTCGAAATACATTTATATATATGCATAATTAAGAATTTTATTATACTTTTTGTCTAGCTTGTTAAATCAAATCAATTATTTATCAAAATTGATCAAATAAACTTATATCGAATACGTATAAATATAAAATTATTGAGAGAATTAATTGATTAACGAAATATATATCTTGTGAAAATATAAATATGTTTAAGGGTACTTTGTCAATAAATATTTCTTCATCCAAATTAGTTAGGAGATATAATAGAGTTAATTTATCTTTGTTCGTTGCACGAGAATATTAGAAATAAGGGGTTTTTACTAGAGGATAAAAATTGGAAATTTTACCTACGGCACAAATACACACCAGGTGAAGTGCGATTTTCGAGTGAACAAGAAAAATAGTCAAATCAATAAATAGTGCTTCCCTTAAAAAATTAATGTTTTTGGTATTTATAGTAGTGTTGGAAATTATATAGTGTGGTGGATAACATTTGTTTAATGTGTGTCTCATATATATTAAATTACTTTTTTACCCTTATAAGTTAATATCTTTTACCAATGTACATCACTAGTAAATTATTAAGCTATTGGGCAAAAATGATTATGAGTGGAGGGAATTGGACGTTGAGGGATTAACACTAAATTTGTGTGATTTAAATAGTTTAGAAGGATTCCAGTTTGTTACAAAGGGGTGGACAGCAATTTATTCCTATATGATATTGAAAATGAGCACATTACCTCCCTATGAAAAAAATATAACAATTTATCCCCTTGTACTTTATAGAATGAAGTAATTTACTTCCTTATACTAGGAGGTAAATTGCTTCATTTTAAAAATCATAGGGGGGTAAATTGATGTATTTTAAAAATATAGGGAGGTAAATTGCTATTTATTTTTTCATAAGGGGGTAAGTTGCTCACTTGCAATATTACAAGGGGGTTGCTTGCATTTTTCCATTTAACAAAGTCCCAGTATTTAAGGAAAAAAAATGTGAATTTAATCTCTTTATCTGAAATTGATTTAATTAGTAAAGTCGATTGGACCGCCCTGTTTTTTTTTGCACAAGGAGATTTTGAAGAGTTCTATTGATTCGGGTAGAAATACGCAATTTCTTTGAGGTAGGCTTCGAGTTCGCTAATCGCTATACACGTCCAAATATCGAAGTGGTTTTTGAGAAAAAATAAAAACGTTAGGCTAATTAGACCGTCTCCGACTAAAACCCTCAGAAGAATATCTAAAATCAAGGGTATTAGTGTCACAATATTCTGATAGTCTACATGCAAAGTCCATGCATTTTCGAAAAGGAACAAACGAGGTGGCTTAGAAGTGTGGGGGTTCAAACATGTAAGAATTGGTGAATAATCCGAAAACGGGAAAACAAGATGAGTAACAAGCGTATGACGAAATAAAATACTCCATATCAGCTTAGCAAACATCTACCGAGATATGGATTGAGGAACCACTACAAGACAGCAAGCTATGAGAGAAGGAAATATATTCGTAAAAAAATTTAATCTTTTAAAGACGGATTTAACGACAAAAAAAGTTTCCGTCTTAAAATTATAAAATAATCTTTATATTAACTGAATTTTTGATGAATAGGAATTTTTGGAAAAAAATTAAAAATATAAAAAGTATTCCGTCTTTGACTTGATAACAAAATAACAAATTTAAGACGGAATTAAAGATAGATTCAAAAAATATATTATTTTTTTTATTTCCGTCTTTGATTCTATCTTTATTTCCATCTTTATCTCATATTTTTATAAACAAAAATTAAAAATAAATTTTGTTTTTTTTTCTTTTATTTTATAGATATTATTTTTTAAAAATTATTATTGTGAGTAAAAATAAAATTAAACCCTCAAAATTCCCAAGTTACCCCCAAATTACATTCACGTACGAAAGTTGTTCTTCCTTTCTCGCTGCATGCGCCATCAACAACTCACCACCATCAACAACTCATCGTGTTGACGACAACTCGCCGGTGTATTGCGCAGCTATTTGTGGTGGCCGGTGGAGGAAAAGAGTCATTCGAACAAAAAGGTTAATTTTTCTTTTGCTTAGTTATCGCTCTCAAATCTCTTCTTTATTTTCTATTTTTTTCTATTTTTTACCTTCTTGATTAGCTTAATGTTGAAATAGATTTCTGTATGTAATCATATAAGTTGATGATTGAGTGGCAACTTAAAATTAGAGAACACATTTGAGTGCTTGCTACTTGTTTGATAAATTGCTTGAAAGAGATTGCTGTATGTTTTTTTCAGGTACTGAATAATTGCCTGCCTTTATCTTTAGAAAAGGCTTTTGTCCAACCTGTTCACCCAAAATTTTATTAAGTCTCTATTTTGGAGTATCTATACGCCCGAAGGTAGGGAACAAAATATGATAGTGCTGTTTGCTGCTGAACGAACCAAGGGCCTGCGAACTATCTGCTGCAGTAGTGTGGTCGGAGGAAGTCTGTAAAATTGAGGATTTGGAATACTCGGGACAAAGCGATAAAAAATGAATGAAATTTATGGAGGTTTAATTTTATTTCAAAAGCATATTGGGTCTGATGAATTGAGTAGTAATAGGAATAGGTCTGCAGGAAAAAAAGAAAAGCTTTTAGGGACTAAATTGATGCTTTTGAAAAGTTTTAGAGGCAAAAATGAAAATGAGATACCAAAACTGCAAACCTCTAGAAAGTATGGTATCAAGAATGCTATTCTATAAATTGTGGTACCTGACTTGCAATGCTTCCTATATTGCGGTACCAAAAATGCAATTTTCTCGAACTAAATGGACCCAAATAAAAGATGATAAGGTTTATAGCAAAATGCATATAATTTACTATAACCTACACAATCTAAGAATATTTTTGAATAATTGCATCAAAATAATTAACTTAATAATACGAAAACAGACAAAGTTCAAGCAAGAAAATTGAAAAATAGAATAACTATAGATTCATTAAGGACATTTCTTAAAAAAATCTTAATAAATAGCATCTATTATAAAAAATTATAATATTAATTCTTAAACAAATAGTTATTACTAATTATATTTTTAAAAAAGATTCAAAGTTTATAATATGTTTATAATTTTTAAAACTATCTTTTATAAGATTAACAAAAAATCAAATAGATGTTGACCGTCCACGTAGACATGGGTGCATCTATAAAAGTTGGATATGTTCCCTATTACAAAAGAAAATCGAAATAAAACATAAATTAAGTCACTTAATTTTGATTGGTTCAAAATTTCATGTAAAGTTCATAAAGTATATACATCAAATTGATAAGAAATATGGTGCAGTATATTTGAGAAGACAATGAAAATAGTTAATAATGAATGAGAAAATTGATATTGAAACTCCAACGATTAGTAATGTTCAGACTTCATGCATATCCCCAGTGGGAGATTGTATTATGTAAGATAATCAGCCAACATAAATACATACAACCATACTACTTGTGCGGTGCAAACCCATCTAATGATAACCTAGTCTAATATTATGGGACTCCAAAGCGAAATCAGGATATGTCTGATCGAAATGCCTCCAAACCTCTGCATCGGACGGAAGGCACATGGAGCGCTCCTCCGTCTGATGGCTAACATGCCACATCATGTGTTTCGTAGTTATTGTCAAATCATACAACCTCTACAGTTTCGGAGTAACCAGCAGGTACCAAGAACGGGATAAGCGGACTTCTTGCTACGGGGGTTTCGCTCCCTGGTCGACTTATACGTAATATCTCTACAAAACTTGCAGTATTCCATATTAATGTCATCCTTCCAATAGAGCATACAATGATTTTTATACGCATCAATCTTCTCATTAGGTAAACTCAAATCCTTATCAACTGCTTCTTACTATTGTAATCGGGGGGTAGGTTATGATAGTAGAGCCAAATATTACTAGCCTACTAGGACACGTGATCGTAGCATCTCTCAGAAAAAATGTTCTTGGCTTTGATATTCACTAATCCAGCAACTGTCGCCAACTGAAATTGGGTACAATTGCTCCACAACGGTTGGTCGACAACGTACAATACATTGGAAAAAAACAATTTGCGAACCCTGACACATAAACATAGGGGTCCGGCCATACCATGAACTAGAATCGGTATCAGTAAGACATGACCTCGTACTCTCATCAGCCACACCTTAATGGTAAGCAGGAAAAAAAAAAAAAAAATGACCTAGCTACATTTAAAACCATACTCTGCACCCAATTCATTTACTAGTCAACACCCTAGTGTGTAATACCGCCTGAGCAGCTTAGGTTTGCTCTTCCTGCACCGGGGGCATTGTCACTGCATCAAGTTCAAAACCGCTTTTCGGTACCATTAAAAAAGATCATTTTCATTTTTGGTACCACAATTATTGCAGGTTAGTGTTTTGGCACCATCAAACCCAAAAATAAGCTTTTTTGGTCCGAAGTTAACTGCCGTTAACCCCACCATTTTAGAGGAAAAACGCACATGATGCTGCAAAAAAGGAGGAAAAATTGACATAAGTTAGGGCTTTCAACGTCTCAATTTCATTTCTCCTTCATTTTCTTTTCCCACTTCATTTTTTTCTCATCTTTGTCGAACTTTGGCCACAAACTATAAGAATTTCTTTTCACAAAAATGAAAATATCAGAAAATTTTTATTTTAATATAAATAATAAATAGTTATAAAATTATAATTATTTTTATTTCAGATAATTTCTAAAATCTATTTTACTATTTTTAAAATTAATTTATTATTTGGTCTAAAAATATATTAATACTTGAGCACAAACTATAAAAATTAAAATTTATTTTGAATAAAAGTATTAGATAAATTTTATTTTATTAAATAATAAATTTTTAAAATTATAGATATTTACGTTAGAGATAAATTATAAAAAATAAAACTAAAATTTATTTCTTGATTTTTCGGTCAAAGTTTATTAAAATATTTTTAGAATAAATAATAATTTAATTTTACAAATAATTAATATATGCTAGAATTTATCTAAAATACATAATTATAAATTATAAACTATTTTAATATTTACATTAAACTAAAATTTCTTTTATTTTTTTAATTTTTGAAAAATTTTATTTTATTTCTTATAATTTATGGTCAAAGTTTATTAAAATATTTTCAAACAAATAAAAATTTAATTTAAAAAAATTAATAGTTGCTACAATTTATCTCGAATGGAAATAATTTTAATTTAAAAATTAATTTATTATTTAATAAACAAATATATCTAGTACTTTTACTCAAAAAATATATTTTAGTTTTTATAGTTTGTGATCAATATTAATGTATTTTTAGATCAAATACTAATTTAATTTCAGAAATAGTAAAAAAGATCTTAAAAATTATTTTAAATACAAATAATAAAATTTTAGAGCTATCTTAATATATATTAAAATAAATTTTTTCTAACGTTTTTATTTTTGTAAAAAAAAAATCTTATAATTTGTGCCAAAGTTGGTCAAAATATTTTTTTTTTCTTTTAATGGTACCAAAAAAATATATTTTTTCGTTGTTTTGTACCATGGTAGAATGCCAGCCAGGAGAAGCGGAACGGGTAAATTTCTACATAATTTCAGTTCTAAAAATTATGACTGATTGAAAAGAACTCGAGCTAGATACATAAAAGATCTCACAAGATTTGAGAGAGATACAAAAGACAGTTCAAGACTATAGACATAAGTTAATTCATATACCTATGAAAATAGAATCTTTGAGCCAAAAAATAGACGAGATCCTTAAGATCCTTCCCGATCTACACAAGAGCCTTATAGATATGAGGACAGAAATTAAAGATCTGAAGAGAAATCAGAGGGAGAATCCTGACACATCTAAATCCAGACAGGAGCGAATCAGGGACGCCTTTGGAACAGTACCTCTTCTACACCAAAAGGGGAAGGCCATGGAGATTCCAAAGCCAAAAACCAGAGAGGATCTGATTATCACAGCTATCAGATCCATAAAATAATAGAAGTAACAACAGCAGATCTATCAGATCTACAAGAATTGGCGGAATTCTTTTCCCAACTAGGGATTGTGGATTTAGTCAATATCCAAACAAATGAGATCACTCCAGCACTACCATGAGAGAAAGTGCGGATTTCCATAGGATCAACAAATGAGAGAAAGTGAGGATTTTCACACTAATGCCACTCCAACGTTTGAAGGAACTAGGCTAAAGGAGAATCCAGGGAGAGATCCAAAAAGAGTGCCAGAGAATACACCTTGGGCAAGGAAAATACTCCAGCCCTTACATCCATATGGCGCTATACTAAATTTGGATATTATCGATTTCTGAAATATCGAGAAATTGATAGACGAATGGGTTGAAGCAATCAAGACAGCAGCAACTACCCTAGAGCTCGACAAAGAAAACTTCATAAAGCTTGTGGAGTTGAGCTTAGAGGGATCTGTAAAGATCGGATGGGATAATACCCCAGAAGATACCAAAGCCAGCATCCTTGCCGGAGATTCAAAAGGTGCGATTGCAGACTGGCTAGGAAGACTTATCAAAATACACTTCATTGGAGATGGATACTTCGAAAAGAGTAGAGCAGAAAAGGCTAGAGAATACGCACAAGCTCTTTTCAACCTTGAAAGAAGAAGTATTTAGCAGTAGATGAATATATCTATTGGTTCCGCAAATATTTTTTCCAAAGTGGAGTAGCAACAGAAGTAGCAGCTCCAATGTTCTTCGCAAAAATATGTAGTCTATGGAGGGAAATGTTGATCCAGTCAAACAAAGTACCTGAAGGACAACTAAATTCAGTGGCGCAAGAATGTCTTTTCTTAAAGACAAAATGAAGGATTGGTGTTATCAAGCATCCATCCACAAGAACATGAAAAGATTGAGAGGTAAAATTAAATGAACTCCTCTCTGTTGTGATAACAATGATTTTCCAACTTTTATAGGAGAATCAGGCGAGCTAAGGAAAAGGAGGAAGCAAAGTAGTGACTCCTACCCCAAGAGTTCCAGAAGAACCTTTTCCTGACGGAGATCATGGTGGTCCAAATCCAAAGCCAGAACATACAAATCTGGACAAAGAATAGGACTAACAAGGGCTTCATCCCAAGCATCTAGACGAACAGATGCAAGATCCACCGGAAGAACCCTTACAAGAAGAACTTTCAGACGGGCACATACTCGAGCCAATGAAAGTTTTAAATACTATAATTGCTGGACTTGCGGAGCAAAATGACATATATCTTCCGACTACCCGCAGAAACGTGGTGAATTGAAAAAAATTTGAAGTTACGGATGATATCTTGGATGCAGTTTATTATGGCGATTTGGTACCCATCTGCCAATTCGAAGATCTTCCTTCAGACGAAAGCGTCTATGAGGAGGAAATAGCAACTGATTTGGATGGATCTTCAACCGAGTCAGAGTAATTACAACGAGGGAGATAGGTTTTAAACTTCCGAAAGCCTATCAGGATTCTTTTCTAGGATGACCGTGTTAAACAAAACCATATAAAGAATCATCCGACAAGATTCCAACCTCAGCCCATAAAATGGATTTAGGATTGGAGGCATTGGGAAAGTCCTGAACTAGATAGGACTGAACCAAAGGAAGCATCACATAATCTACAAAGTAAATTCAGGTGAGTTTGCTATACCTATGGAACTTACTAGTAATGTGATGGAGATGCAATTAATTCCTAAGGAAGAAATTTTTGAAGAATTAAGTAAGCTTAGAGAAGAAGTAGCTGTTACTATGAAATGGATCCATACAGGGGCTATTGAAGTAGTAATAAAAATAACTTTTAAGGAAGGAATTGATTCAAAAATACATTTATCGATAATGGATAGAAGAATCAATAACTTTGAGAGATGGTTGTCTTAGAACAATGATAGGAAATTTGTATGTAGGAAAACTGATGTTTGACATTCATCCTAGGATTGCATACAACCTAGCAGACCAAGATTTTAGTAGAGTCTTAACCCTTCATCAAGATTTCAAAAGAAAAGATCTAATGAAAGAAGGTAATAACCATATTTTATAACTTATAGAATAGCTTATGCCCTTTCCAATATGCATCATTCAGATTTATTTCTTAGGAAAGAGTATATTGAGATTCCTAGAATTTTCAAAAAAATCGCCAAGGTAATGACACCAGATCCTATTAAGATACCTAGAATAGGTGGTGTTGATATTATTATAAAAGATCACCCAGTTTTAGATCGAACATTTAGCTCTAGGACTGAGTTTAGTAGTCGAATGTCCTTCTCGGAAGATAGGATTATAGGCTACAGAGGAAAGGAGAAACAGTTATTAAAAGCTTTAACTCCTCAAGAGATTAGGGTAGATAACGTAAAACTTAGATGCCCTAAAGGATGGAAAGAAATAAAAGTTATATTTGACATCAGTAAGAAAGAAATTTTTTTCCCTTATGATGACTTATACCATTTGCAACAACCTATTGTTGAAAAATATAAGGGCATGCTAGAAATAGCAGGCTATTAAATTTTAGTTGCAGGTGTTCCAGGACGAGAAAATGGGAGTATGACTTTGGGGTTAAGTTTCCTTGAAGATCATAAACCATGGGGAAGAAAAGGTAACGGAATGGAATTCAGTCTTGATGGTGTTACCATAAGGATTGAATGACGAGTCCCTTTTCTATATACATATCTGTTGGTATGTTCTATGATCAATATAAGACAGAGTATTTTGCAGCTTATATTGATTCAGGATCAAGAATTTGCATGGCAAAATCTGGAGTTTTCCCTAAGGAAGCAAGAGAAACCTTACCCGTTATTGCAGGAAGGGATTTTTCGCAAAAATTCCTGAAACTCAATAAGGGAATACGAGAAGCCATAATCATGATTAGAGGAGCATTTGGATCGCCCTGGTTTAGGGTAAAAACACCTCCTATATACTTTCATGATACAGGTAACAATTTCATTCATTTGCAAGATATATGCAGGATAATTGGAGGAATCCGTTAATCTTTACTACTAACTGTGGTAGTGAGATACAGGTGTTGCAAAGAGAAAAGACATTTAACAGGATAATGCCAATAAATTTTCGCAGAAAACGTGGTGATTTTGATGCCAGATTAACTCATCCAAAAATATAGGATAAGAGAAAATTTGGTAAGGTCCGTTTGTCTTTCGGGCAGCAAGGACTCATAGATAGTGATAGCTTCTATAAGGAATCCGAGGAGGAAATTCTGAACCTTAAAGAAGCACTACTGGAAATGAAGTCGCTAGACATCAGTGAAGAGAGCAGGCTTTCTCTTGAGAATGTCAAGAGGCTTATCCAGCGGAACTTCAGTGAAAATCCTCTGGCTTGGTGGGATAGGAACAAGATTGAAGCTACTCTAAAGGTCAAAGATGAATGCAAATACGAGTATGTACGATACAAACCTATCCAGATGAACATGGGGGATAAGAAGGATATGCAGATGATAATCAAAGAGCATATCAGTCTTGGACTCATTGTACCTGGAGTCTCTACCTACAGTAGCCCTGGATTTCTGGTAAGAAACCATGGTGAGATTAAGAGAGGTAAACCCAGGTTGGTTATTAACTATCAAGGTATTAATAAGATATTAGAATTTGATAGTTATTACATTCCTAGTAGAGAATACTTAATTGATTGCATTAAAGGGGCAAAAGTGTTTTCTAAATTCGATTCCAAATCTGGTTTTTATCAGATTAAGATGGAGAATGAATCAAAGAAATTTACTACATTCTCTACACCAAAGGGACAGTATACTCTGGAATGTGCTTCCAATGAGTTTAGCTAATGCACCCCAGATATTTAAAAAAAAAATGGATAATCTCTTCAAAGATTATTTCGAGTTCATGTTCATCTATATTGATGACATACTAATTGCATCCAAAAATATGAAAGAACATATTAAACATCTTGAAATAATTTTCGATGCATGCCATAGAGAAGGTTTAGTACTTTATGAAAAGAAAGCTACTATTGTTGTCAATGAAATTGAATTTCTACGAATTCTTATTGACAAAACAGGTATTGAGTTAAAAGAGCATATTATGGAGAAAATTCACAATTTCCAGAGGTGCTCAAAGACAAGAAGCATCTGCAGAGCTTCTTGGGAGTTGTTAATTTTGCAGGTATCTTCATTAAGGTTCTTGCAAGATACAGAAAGGATTTCCGACCACTCTTGAAAGAAACGGAGAGTTCAAAGTGGAAATGGGAAGAAATTCACACAAAAGGGTTCGTGAGCTGAAACAGGTTTGCAGTAACCTGCCAAAGCATGTTATGCTGCAGGACGAGGATGAATTGGTAGTCTATACAGATGCCAATGATTAAAGATGGGCAGCAGTGCTCATGAAGCAGACAACTACAGGGGAAGAACCTTGTAGATATATAGGAGGGTTGTTCTCAGAACAACAAGCCAAAGTTTGGCACATCAGCGAGAAAGAATTCTTTACGATTTGGAAGGCTTTTGAAAAATGGCCTTTATTTTTACTTGCTAAAGAATTTACTTTAAAAGTTGATAATACTAATGTCAAAGCTTTCTTAAAGAATAAATTAGAATAAAAAATAGAGAAAGCTCGTATTATCAAATGGCAAGCTGAATGCCAATATTATTGTTATAAAATCTCATGAAAACGTTCTTGCAGATTTCCTCACGAGAGATGGAGGCATCTGAAGCAAACTCCATCATGTTGAGACTCAGGCACCTTCAGGAAAACTTCGAGGAGCTTGACAGAAAGTTCGGACAGCTAGCGAATGCCCAAGTTGCTGGACAAATTCAAAGAGTCGATCTAGACACTGTCCAGGTCGCAATAAGGAATTCCTTATTAGCATCCACCTCGCTACGGAACGAATTACGAGAACCAATTCGGAAGGCGTCACCTTTGAGGATGACTCACGAGTTGAGGGAGCATGACCCAAAACATGCCTTTAGAGTACAGGGCTCTAAACCTGTAGCGTTGGATTCAAGTACATATTGCACAAGGCTATCACCAGAATATGGTGAAACGACAACAACTGAGTCTCAAAAAGTGCAAACTCCTGATGATTCAAGTCAACCCAACACCTCCAGGGTTAAGGAGGGAAAGATTAGCCTTAGGTCGATGACAGACACCTCTAAGGTTAATACTAACGAGTTAATATCTTCTTCTGCTTGGCAGGACTACCAGCGTATGTGGAAAAATTAATTTCCCGCAAAGGATTAAACCCAGGCAAGACCATCATCGAAACATCTGAAAAATATAATAGGATCTGAATGTTAGAAGGGTCAAAACCAGAAGATGTTCGGGAATGGTATGATTTTGGAGCTCTTGCTTCAGTTCATACTATGTCACCAAGTTTTTCGAAAATCTCAAAACTTCCGGAGTGGATTAGTGGGGCAGTTTTTGATTAATGGCAAAATAACCCCCACCTAAAGTGAGGCGATGTTCTGGAGATAAAGTTCGTATCAGTTACTCCAGAAACGATGGGAAAGGGGTCTCATCCAGCATTTCATTTCATGAAATTGCAGAGGCCAGACATGGTGGCTTTCAACAAAATTAAAGCTGCCTCAGGCGAAGCTCCCCTGGTATCGGCCATTACTGAAGATAGTATCTCTACCAGAAGAGCTTGGGGTTTATGGGTCTGTCTCATGGAGATGGACAAAGTCAAGTATCCATTCAAAATCTTCTCAAACAAAGTGAATAGACCGTTCCTATTAAATTCCATGACAGGAAAAAGCACTGAGTTCGCAAAAAGCTTATTCGAGAAAAAGACGATGCTAATCTGGGAAAATAAGTTGCCAACGATGGAGGCCACAAGGATGAAGACGTGCAATATGTTGCATGTTGGGCAATGGCATAACCTATTGTGCCCTTGCTGTTAAAAACAAGAAAAGCCCCTGTTCGGGACAAAGATTCGGGTCACGACAAACAAACCCGAATTAGACCAAGACAAGGGAAAGAGAAATATTTTTATCAAAAGAAGTAAAAATTAAACGATATAAAAAATCAAAAGGATAAGACTATCGGTGGAAAAGGACGAAAGCCAACAGTCAGCAGAGTAGGAAAGACAGTTGGAAGTCACATGGCCTACAAGCCATAATGACCAGTAGTTGGAAAGGACGAGGCAATGACAAATGCAGTGACGTCATTCGAAAAAGACAAGATGATGATGGGAGCAATGACATCATCAAAGAACCAAGTTGGAGTTTGAATTTGAAGTTCGTGGACGCCTATAAATAAGGAGGTAGTGAAGCAGAAGGGGATCATCAGAAAACTTCTCCTACTCTTCAAAGCATTAAAGATCTAAGTCTTTTTTAATCTACTGTAGTATTTTTCAGTTTATGGGGGTGTCCCCAACAAGTCAAGACCTATACACCATGAGAGGTTAAACAGTTGTCTTCTCCAATGGAGGAATGATATCTATGTAATATTTTCTATATTTCTTCAATAAAAGTAAGGCTTCTATTCAACTTGTTTGTTCAAAATTTTATTAAGTCCCTATATTGGAGTCCTTTTACGCCCTAAGGTAGGAAACAAAATAGGGCTGTGCTGTTTTGTTACTGAAGGAACCAAGTGCCTGCGAACCATCTGCTGCGATTGTGGTTGGAAGAAGTCCATAAAACTGAGGATTTGGAATACCCGAAAGCAAGGCGGTCAAATCAAGGTATGAATTTATTGGGTCTTAATTTATTTCGAAAATATGTTGGGCCAATTTTTTAGCTTTAGGGGTTGATTATTAGAGATAAGCAAGAAGATATGAATAAGAGACAAAATACTGCTGAAATTCTAGAAAACTTTGGGACCATTGGTGTACTTTCATAGCCCACTCGCATTCAAAACGCGTGTGGTCCAAATTATGTGCGGAGGGGATTTTTCGAACATTATTTTATATTACAGGGAGGTAATTGATAATTTAATTTTCACAAGGGGCTTTTTGAATATTTCCATTATCACATGGCAGATTTCTGGATTTTTACCTATTCTTCTAGCTTAATTTATTTGCGTCAATAATCTATTTTAATAAATTAATTGCAATAGGAACTTTGTTACATTTATGTATCAGATTTTGCTACAATTTTACGCTAATAATATTATCTTATTAGTGGGGAGAAGCATTAGCTTATTAATCTAAAAGCTATTTATTTTAAATCATTGTTTGCAATAGCTATTTATTTTTAAGGGTAAAATACACTTTACCCCTAAACTATTCATCATGCAACAATACCCCCAAAACTAAGAAATGTAGCATTTACCCCCAACAATTAAATTTTAGATAAGATTATCCTTATATTATACACACATATATATATATATATTTATTTAGTTCAAAGGATTTTTTTTTTTTTGGCAAATTTGCATTTAAATTAAAATTTTCTTAATTCAAAAAAATATCTTTATTTATAAAAAAATAAAATATAATTAGTGAGTTAAATACTTTGAGTTTTATTTTTTTACAAACTCAAAGTTAATACACAATAAAAATTAATGACAAGATTTTATTAACTTGGTAATAAAATTAAGTTATTAACTATTTATTCTTTCAGATAACAATTAATAATTATATATTGGTTTTCTTAACATTTTTTTTAAAAAAAGAATATGATAAATATATTCTTTCATATTTTTCCAAAAATATTTAACTTTTGGTTACGCATATATATTATTTGTTAATTTCTTTTAAGAAGCATATATGAGTTGATCATTATATTATATTTATTGTGTATCTACTATATATAGATATATTAATTTATACTCAACTTTAATTTAGATTCTTCACTTGCCAAAAAATAATTTGGTGATGATTTAATGTGCAAAATACTAAAATATATTGAAAATAATCTAATTATTCAAGGCATGAAGGGCATTTTTGTCCAACTAAAAGGGGTAATTATTACATTTATTAATCTATGGGGTAAATATTACATTACGAATAGTTTAGGGGAGCAAAGTGTATTTTACCCTATTTTTAATTATAACAATTTGTTGTGATTAGATGTTATATGTCTTCTAGTGTGCATAGCATGGGACACACGCTATAGATCAATTGTGGTTATAAATAACTGATATTAATAATATAATTTTGATTTACACTAGAAATAAAGAAGAAAAGACTAAACATATATGTGTAAGAAAACATAATTAGTCAAACACAATGAAGAAAGAAATAAGATTGATGGATGTAGCAAGGTTGGTTCATAATGCAGCAACCCCACAATAACATTCTCAAAATAACAACACCTATCTCACCATTCTTAATAAAAGTCAACGTGTGGTATGTGTTTGATTTTATGATAATCCTCCCCTTCTTCACCATCCACGACTCGTGCCCTTTTCTCGAATTCTTCTGGCATGGATACAATTAGCAGTTCTTTGAGAGTTGTGATGAATTTCAATCCAACCGGAATCATCTCCAATTTATTGCAGCGACGAATCTCTAGAGCAGAGAGATTGGGCATTGCTCTTTTCTCAACTTTCCACTCAACTAAATTAGGCAACTCTACCAGAATAAGTGTTCTGAGTTGAAGAAATCCAGATGCCCCACAAGCCATCTCTCTGCCCACATATGCATTGTTATACAAGGAAAGTTCTCTTAACACAGGAAGCTTCTCTAGAATTTTCATTGGGTCTTCCTCAATTCCTGAATTGATAAGGCACAATTCTATCACATTTTGATATAGTTGAACTTCATAGGCGGGTAATTTGCTCACACGGCATGGAATATTCAAGACACTTAGTGAGCGACACATCAACAACCTCCTAAGAAGAGTTGAGTCATCTTTTTCCTCATTCACATTGCGCATATCTTGCATATCAAGTTTTATGTCACGATATTGGTCTTGATGATTTAAGATGTGATCAACAATCATTGATAGACTTTCTTCATCCGAAATTCTTTCGTCTATTACTCGAAGCTTCTGCATATTAAGAAAATTGGTCATATCACCTTGTGAACTGTCGAACCCGATTAATGTTTCCAACTCATTCAACCCATCCAATTTCAAATTTCCACCTCCTATGATGGAGCTACGATCAGGCAAATATAGATGCCTCAAACTCCTCATTTTATGTATGAAGTTAGGCAATTTGATATGATCAGCTACTTGTAGATTCAATGACTGAAGATAAGGTAGCTTGCACACATATACTGGCAGCACTTTCACTAGACTGTCCTTGATACTCAACAGCTTCAGCAGGATCAATTTTCCAACCCCTTTTGGCAATTGCTCATTCTTAAATTGGTAGCCTTCTAATATTAAAATTTTCATAAATTTGAAAATACCAAAATTAAGACCTTCCATGTGGTTCCAATATCTGTATGGCCACCCTTTCCAAATGAAAAGAAGAGATCTTAAGTTTTTATTTTTCCAAATATTCTGAATATCACCATCACCCAATTCGTCCAAATGGATAGCCAACCTACTTGTCTTGCAAATTGAAGACTCATCGGCTCTACTCGTCTGTCTATCTACAACTTCTGTAAATCCTTCTTCTTTTCCTTTCAACAAACACAAATCTCGCATCAGATCATGAAGCCGGCATGATTTGTACCTACTATATATCGAATGTTCATGCATTTCTACTTAAATCATATATTTATTTACCAACTCAAACAAATAGCGTTCTACAACATCACGCAAACTTTCTCCTCTTCCTCTATCTTCCAAAGAAATCATTCCTTCAGCCATCCATAGTAAATATAGATTTTCTGTTTCTATATCTTCATCCTCTCGGAAACATCCCAAATACAAAAAACATGACTTCAAATTGTAAGGAAGCAAATTGTAACTCAAATTTAGTATTTGCTCTACTCTTTTGTCTTTCTCCAAACCTTTCCCACGTTGAAGGTACGAATCAAGATTTCTATAGACCTTTTCCCATTCAATTGATTTGTTTTCACGACGAAGAATTCCCCCAATAACTGAAATAGGTAATGGTAGACAACCACATTTTTTTACTATCTCCTTGCCATATTCTTCGAACAATTTTATTTCAGTTGTAAGTAGCTCTGCATACATAATAAAATGCCAATTATTTACGTTTGTTAATTGAAAATAATATCAAATTTGAATTTCTTATAAAATGGTATAGTAATTTAAACAAATCAAAATGAAAAAACTTCTCCCTATACTTAAAAACAAATAAAAAAAATAGAAATAAAATCTGAAAGCATATTTGTACATATTTTATTGAGAGGAAAGACCAATGCAGAACACATTAATTAGACATTATATATTAGTATAAATAATTAATTATGATCAGTTTTATAATATTATTCTTTCGTACTTTATAAATATATAATTATATTTAAGTCACTTTCTAACTAGATGTGACACTCTTTGATTATTGTTTGAAACTCTTTTTATTAACTTATAACTTCAATTGTCGAATTAATGAATAAACCATCTCAAATAATTAAACAAGTACTTGCAAAATATTAAAGATGTCAAATTGCTAAATTTTAGAATGATACTATAAGTTTATTAATGTATACATGTTTATAATTAAATACACAAAAAATGTTATAAAAATTTGAATTTACGAAGTACATTGATATTTGATTATTAATAAGAGATTTTCTATTGTGGGATTATCATCATCTAAGTTCCTAAATTAGTAATTTTAACATAAATTTCATTAAATATAAGTAATTTTATTTTCACTAAATTGCATATCTTGCAATTGATTTATTTTTTGTTGTGTCCTTTTAGTTGGATTATTTTTAACTAAAATAATCAAATCACTTTTATTATCAACTTATTTGTTTTGCAGAAATAAAAGTAATTTCAACACTATTTTCATGAAATTAATACTACAAAGTATTACGACAAAGGAAAAAAAATACAACATTAATCATGTAAGTCAGTTGGTGATAATTTTGGTCTTATTCAAATTAGAATTTGCAATTTGATCATATAACTTTAAAAATTGCAGCAGTTTTAGTCCTTTCTACCAATATTTGGCAAAAAAAAAACTTCACATTATCAACCGTATCAATACCTAAATTATGGGTTTCGAACAAATTTGGTAATACGAGAGTGGAACATGTTTTCTTTTTCAGGAAATAATAACTTGGCTAAAGAAAATTACAACTTGAAAAAACTTAACATATCATGAAATTGAATAGATTTATACAATAATAATACTCGACATAAATACCATTGAAAACAATACAATCATAGGGATATTTTAGTCCAATCAAGAATAGAAAGAAACCTATATTAATGTTATTCATACTTAGATATAGACATGGGTTAATAACAATTAGGTCCCCAGAAAATACGAAATTTCACTTTCCCCAAAAAAGTTTAATATTTACACTTACACCTTTTCCGAAGGTTCTCACACTTGACCCATTTTCGTTAGGTGTTGGACAAAAAATGATAAAGTTAGCAAAAATAAATTACATAAATTTTTAATTTTACCTCCCATTTAATATTTTCATATATATTTTTGTACTTGTAAAATGATAAATATAATAAATATACATATATGAAGTGATGTTAACATCATTTTCTTTTGCCTTAAAAATACAAAATTATTACATGGGAATGTTAAATGAGAGGTAAAATTAGAAATTTATATATATTTATTATTTTTTTGTTAAAATCAGCATTTTTTGTTCAAACCTTAGCGAAAGAGAGCCAGATATAATAAACAAAGAATTTTGGAGGGGATGTAATATAATTTTAACACTTCTTTAAGAGAATGTATAATTTTACATTTCAAAGGAGTCTAAATGTAATTAATCCTATAGATATTGACATATAGAAAGATATATATAGTAAGATTTGTAACAATGTGCATTTACTGTGTACAAGTAATCAAACTCTAAATCAGAATAATGTTTTGATAGTTAGTAACAGAATGTGCTTCATCTGATTGCATCACTAATGATATAACTAACCAATACATAATATGAATAGCAGAGAATTTATTTGGAAAGAACATTTTAAAATCAAAGGAATCGTGTGATTTTGTCTTAAAAGAAGAAAAATGACAAACTAACCTTGTGAATAGTAGTTCGGGAGTGCTATCTTTTGAAGGAGTTCCCATCCTTCATCTTCATCCAAACACTTCAGATTGTGGACGTATCCTGTGGAAGCAATGTTTTGATTTCTAGTCGTGAGCAAAGCTTTGCTATCTACCTCTGCAATGGGAAAGGCACGCCTTAAGCAATTCCAGTGATCAACTTCCCAGACGTCATCCAAAACTAGGAGACATTTTCTCTCTCTTTGTACTTGGTACAACTTTATGACCAATGTAACTTCGTCTTGCTCCTCACTTTCATTCGGAAGAAGTTGCTTTAATAGTCGTTGGAAAATAGTTTTGGGTTGGAATTGCTGGCTTACACAAACCCAAGCACGATATTTGAAGCACCGCTGCACGGCCTCCCCATTGTAAATTTTAGTAGCAAGAGTGGTCTTTCCCAAGCCTCCCATGCCACATATGGAAATCACTCCATTTGATTTCTCATTAGTTGTCAGAAATGATTCTAACTGTTTAATATCTTCCTTCATTCCCACAAAATATTTTTCAACCTCATGTCCATACGTTTTTCTTGACCAATCGGTATCATCTACCAATCTTGATGAGTTGTCTCCTACACTCATGGACTCCGACTGTTTGGTGAGGTCGGACATATGAGACTTGATATCTTTAATGTCTTCTCCGATTTGGTGCATTCTCGACCACTCGTTCAATATACAAGTAAATCTTTTGAGAACCTTTTTAAGGCTTTTTCCTTCTCTTCTGGACACCACTTCAATAGCATATCTGTCTAGTACATTCTCAGCTTGAATGGACAAATCGCAAAGTTCAGCGACCCAATTCTGGACTGTTTGTGAATTGTACCGATCTTGCCTCCTATTAACATCCTTCAAGAAACAGTGCATGATCTTGAGCTGCCTACGGACTTCCTCAACCTCACCGCCTACACTCGATAGAAACTTTGCTTCCTCAATCAACAGGTCCCGAAGTGTTTCAAGAGCTATTGTTGCAACAGAATCAACTATTTTACTTTATATTTGGGTGATTTTCTGGAGAAATGTATTGGATCAGAAGCAGCTAATTGCAAAGTGGATGGATGTTATTGATCTCTTTAATTCACCAACTGCCTTCATTTTATATATGCGCATACCAACTTCTATTCCTACTTGACACAAATTCTACGCATGGTAAAAATTCTTTTCTCCTCTTATCGTTTCTTGCAAATTGGAAGTTTAGATTCTTTCTCTCATATTTCACACTTTCTTGATTCTCGCTTTTAATTTAAGTTAAAGCAAAAGAATCGGGCTACTCATAACACAAGTTCAAGAAATCCCTTTCAGATTTAATTTAAATTCTACTCTAGGTATAAATTCTTTTTTCCTCTTTCACACAAATTTATATTTTTAATAAGTTTGGATTTGGACTTGAGTCTAATAATAACAATTATTGGATTTGGGTATGGGTCTGAATTGACACCCCTAATCCTATCAGTGTATTCATATCAAATTAGTAGTTGGTTTACTATAATACTAGTTATTAATTAATTATATATTTGATATTAATAATTGAAATATATCAATTATTGATGATTGCAGTCGATGTTCATAAATTAGTTCCAAATGAAGGCTATAATGGCGTGGGAGAAGGTGCAGAAGTACTTTGAATCAGGGGCAAATCCTTTTTTGGTCTTGTTAAAAAAGGTAATTTTCATTTTTGGTACCATAATTATGGCGAGTGTCGCCATCCTCTGTTAAGATGCACAAATGAAAGCTAGTAACTCTCTTATTCTTATTCTTCTTTTTATTTTTTATTTTTAAAAAAGAAAGTTTTATAAATGATTAATTCGGCGTCAATTATTTTTTTCTTTTGTTGGACAGGAGACACAACTTGATCGCAATGCTAAGCATAAGGAACTATTCTCTAGATGCTACAAGAAGAAGTAAGAAAAGAGCTGGAGCTGGCCCAAGAGTAGAGAAGGTGGTAGTAAGTTGTTCATAGAAACGATTCTCATTTTCAATTCTAATTATTTTATACTTCTGTTACAAATGGATTTTTTAGTTTCGCAATAGATCTTCTAGAAGATGTTGGAAGAGCAAATGGCCCAAACAATAGCTGGTGGGTAAGATCCTCCAACCTTTTCTAAAGCATCGGTGGGCATTACTGGTTGAGGAATTCCGCAGTTGACGACCAGAGTAGGATACATGTCTTTGGACTGGGTTTAGAGGTCCACAACTCGGCTTTTGAACCATCACAACCCAATCGAACGCATATACCGCCATCCACTGCCATGCCTACGATCTCTATGAATTCTAGATACTCTTGGTACAAATTCTTTCGCTCAAAATTTCTTTGAGTTCATTCTCCATGTTTATTTACAAGGTGGAATTGTCCATCATGAGATTGAATAGATACTTGTATGTTTGGAGACACAATGGACAACTACCTCATCCTCATGGAAAGCACAATTTTCTCTCAAAAGTGTATGTCAAGACAATGAGGCCTAATTTAGTTCGAATCTAAATTTAATTTAACAATGTTGTATTCAGATATGAGTAATAAGTTTTCATATTTGGTTTGAATCTGGGTATTGCTCGACCTAATAAGCCGATGCATGTGGCCCTTCACATGGTTGGACTATACACACATTTTCAAAAATTATTCATGCTGGAATTATTAGTAAAAATAAATTATAATTTAAAAAAGTCATAGATAGATAATATGTGTTGAATTAATAATAAGGATAAATAATATTAACACCTCTTGAAATTAGGCCAAATTACTCAAATGCTTCCGATCTTTTGCCGAATTACAGCTACAGTTCTGAGGGGTGCTAATGTAATATTTTTTTTTAGAGGGCGCATCTGCAAGATTTGCATTTGCCTAGGGGTATAATTGTAATTAAAACTAAAATTTCAGGGGGTGTAGATGCAATTTATAAAAGATAGAGGATATTTGTGTATTTTGATCTAACCTCAAGAAGTGTAAATTTAACTAATATTACAATCAATATGAAACGTTCGACTTTATCAATATTCACAAACAAGTGAAAATTAGACAAGAAGTTCGGTTCAAATTCAATTCGATTAAAAGAGTTGAATGGAACTTATGAATTTTGATTTTGTAATTATCTTTTCCTCTAACTCGGGCCTTCACTTGAAGTGTTCTGTCATGTCATTAATAATTAGGTTTTTTAAGACCGGTGCTGAATCTCAATCCATTCGGAAGCATCTCCAATTTATTGCAAAGATAAAGCTCTAGCGTAGAGAGATTGGCATTGCTCCTTTCTCCACTCTCGCCTCCACTAAATTTGACAGCTCAGAAGAAGATTTCTGAGTTGAGGAAATCCGCAAGCAAAGTCGTGGCAACATAGAAAGCATCTCTAATATTTTCATTGGGTCTTCCTCGATCTTTGAATTCTCAAGTGTCAAAACCTTAACATTCTGATACAACATATGATACTCATATGTTGGTAATTTACTCACACCACACTCAATACATAAGTTACTTAGTGAGTGAGTTGAACCATGTTTTTTCCAATTTACATTGTAATATTATCGAACAAAAAGTTTGTGCATAAATTGGTCTTTGATGATTTAAGATGTGATCAACAATCATTGACAGGCTTTCGTCATCACTAATAGGTAAATATTATAGTTGGTTCCTTATATTTGCGTTTAAAATTACTTGAATTTTTCAAATTTATTTTTTACTGTTAACATTCCTAAACTTTAATGTTAGTCACATATTGGTCCCTGTGACCTTTTCTGGACGAGAATGTGGCCAGAACATTTTTTTAAAAGTAAACAACAGGACACACACTATAGATCAATGGTGGTTATAAACAGCGGATATATAACATAATTTTGATTTACACTAGAAATAAAGAAGAAAAAACTAAACATATATGTGTAAGAAGACATAATTAGTCAAACACAATGAAGAAAGAAATAAGATTGATGAATGTAGCAAGGTTGGTTCATAATGCAGCAAGCCCACAATAATATTCTCAAAATAACAACACCTATCTCACCATTCTTAATACATGTAAATGGTTGGTATGTGTTTGATTTTACGATAATCCTCCCCTTCTTCACCAACCACGACTCGTGCCCTTTCCTCGAATTCTTCTGGCATGGATGCAATTCGCAGTTCTTTAAGAGTTGTGATGAATTTCAATCCAACCGGAACCATCTCCAATTTATTGCAGCGACGAATCTCTAGAGAAGAGAGATTGGGCATTACTCTTTTCTCAACTTTCCACTCAACTAAATTAGGCACCTCTTCCAGAATAAGTTTTCTGAGTTGAAGAAATCGAGAAGCCCCACAAGCCATCTCTCTGCCCACATACGCATTGGTAGACAAGCAAAGTTCTTGTATCACAGGAAGCTTCTCTAGAATTTTCATTGGGTCTTCCTCAATTCTTGAATACCAAAGGCTCAATTCTATCACATTTTGATATAGTTTAACTTCATAGGCAGGTAATTTGCTCACACGTCATTGAATATCCAAGACATTTAGTGAACGACACATCAACAACCTCCTAAAAAGAGTTGAGCCATCTTTTTTCCTCATTCACATTGCACATTTCTTGAATATCAAGTTTTATGTCACGAAATTGGTCTTGATGATTTAAGATGTGATCAACAATCATTGATAGACTTTCTTCATCAGAAATTATTCCGTCCAATACTCGAAGCTTCTGCATATTAAGAAGATTGGTCAAATCACCTTGTGAACTGTCGAACCCGATTAATGTTTCCAACTCATTCAACCCATCCAATTTCAAATTTCCACCTCCTATGGTGGAGCTGCTACGAGGCAAATATAGATGCCTCAAGCTCCTCATATTATGTATGAAGTTAGGCAATTTTATTTGTTTACCTACTTGTAGATTCAATGACTGAAGATAAGGTAGCTTGCATACAGATACTGGCAACTCTTCCACTAGACTGTCCTTGATACTCAAAGCTTTAGCAGGATCAATTTTTCGACCCCCTTTGGCAATTGCCCATTCTTAAATTGGTAGCCTTCTAATACTAAAATTTTCATAAATTTGAAAATACCAAAATTAAGACCTTCACTGTGGTTCCAATCTCTGTATTGCCATTGTTTGCGAAGGAAAAAAAGAGATCTTCGTTTTATATTTTTCCCAATATTCTAAATATGACCATCACCCAGTTCGTCCAAATGGATAGCCAACCTACTTGTCTTGCAAATTGAAGACTTGTCAGCTTTTCTCGTCTGTCTATCTACAACCTTTAGAAATCCTTCTTCCTTTCCTTTCAGCAAACACAAATCTCGTATCAAATCATGAAGCCGGCATGATTTGTACCTACTATATATCGAACATTCATCCATTTCCACTTGAATCATACATTTATTTGCCAGCTCAAACAAATAGCGTTCTGTAACATCTAGCAAACTTTCTCCTCTTCCTCTATCTTCCAAAGAAATCATTCCTTCAGCCATCCATAGTAAATATAGATTTTCTGTTTCTATATCTTCATCCTCTCGAAAACATCCCAAATACAGAAAACATGACTTCAAATTGTAAGGAAGCAAACTGTAACTCAGATCCAGTATTTACACTATTCTTTTGTCTTTGTCCAAATCTTTCCCATGTTGAAGGTACAAATAAATATTTCTACATACTTTTTCCCACGCAATTGGTTATTTTCTTGGGGAAGAATTACCCCAATAACTGAAATGGGCAGTGGTAGACACCCACATTTTTTTACTATTTCCCTGTCAAATTCTTCCAACAGCTTTATTTCAATTATATGTAGCTCTACATGCAGATTAAAGGGGCGCTAGTTATTTGTTAATTTAAAATATTGTATCCAATTCCTTATGAAATTATATAGTAATTAAAACAAAACAAAAATAGGGGAGTTACACTTTTGTCTTTTGCTTATATATAAGACCACACTGTCCAAAATGTTGGTTACTTTCAGTTGCTCTTTTTATCATTACAAATGTTAATGAAGAACTCAAGATTGGATTGTAAATTTGGTTTAGAATGACCCTCTAGTCATAGTGATCTTACTACACATAACTTTATTTTTGTTTTAGTAAAAGGATAAATTAGAACAGGCATTTAGTCCCTTAAATTAGAACTTAAAATCACTCTAGTCTTTTAAGTTTATTTCTTGATTTGATTTTCACTAATTTTTATCTTTGCCTTAATTTAGTCCCTTTGACTAATTATTTGCGCAAATGTGGTTGAATTTCAACTTTTTGAAGGTTCAAATTAATGGTTAAAAATATATGATTAGTAATCATTTTAATTAGCATTGTTACTTAATCTTTTTGTAGCTAATCAGAGAAATAAGATTCAAAATCAATCAAACAAAATATTAAATTTTACAAGCAAACCTTGTGAATAGTTGTTTGGGAGTGCTATCTTTTGAAGTAGCTCCCATCCTTCGTCTTCACTCAAGCACTTGAGCTTGTGAACGTATCCTGTGGAAGCAGTGTTTTGATTTCTGGTAGTGAGCAAAATTCTGCTGCCCGACTCTCCAATGGGAAAGGCGTGGCTCAGGCTATTCCAATCCTCAACCGCATACCTTTCCAATATAATCTCAGCCTCAGTGGCCAGATCTCGAAGCTCACTAAGCCAATTTCGGATTGTTTCGGAGTTGTCCGTATCTTGTCTTTTACTAGCATCCTTCAAGAAACAGTGCACGGTGTTGAGCTGCCTACGGACATCGTCAACTTGATCGCCGACCCCAGATAAAACTTTCACTTACTCGATCAACAGGTCACGAAGGGTTTCAAGAGCCACTGATGCAACAGCTTCAACCATTTCCACGATTTCCCCGAACGAAATTGCCGGATCTAGCGGCCGATCGACGATTGCAAAGGTATTTCAAGATAAGGCGTGGGTTTGGATGAGTTGTCAATACTATTAGGTTGTGAATGAGTAATGGAGATTTGATTCTGATTGCCTGAATGCATTTTTTTTCTTTTTGATAATTAATTATTGGACTGTCTGTGGGGTAGATGATTTGCATATTTGGCCTAAATCAGTTTGATTACATAAGTTTAATTCAAACACATATTATATATCTATGAATTTTTTTTGTATTATAACTTATTGGAATAATTATACCTAAACCCTCTTATTTATAGTTTATTTACACAAACTATTTATATTTTTTTAAAAAAGTACACATACATCCATCAGATACGTCAACATCGTGTATATAAATAACCCATATCTTTTAAAGAGTTGAAGGGAAATTTTGTCCCCCAACTTTAGCCATTTCATATTTTAATCCTTTAACTTTAAACAGTTGCAATTTAGTCTGTAACTTTTCAAAAACACTCACTTTTAGTCTTCCAGTCGGATCTACTAGATCTGGGCAAAATTCAGACAATTTTAGCAATCAACAGTTTCATTAGGACAGGACTAAATTTGTCAAAAAAAATAAGGACTAAATGTGTAAATTAAAAAAGTTACGAGATGAAAAATGTTAATAACTTAAGTCATAGGATTAAAAATATATTTTTTTCAAATTTGATTTACTTGAAATAAAGAAAAAAAATCAAAGATGTAACAGAATGGAAAGCCATGTATGATTCAAACAGTGATAATATGCAAATTGAACCTCTAGAGGGCTTAATGATTGAACTTGTACATATATGCAAATTGAAGAAGTCCCTTTATGGAAAGTGGACAATGTTGGAGGAGGGAGACTGAGCTGAGAGACGGAGCTGAGAGACTGACTGGGAGATCTTACACCTAGCCGTCGACACCTGCCACTGTATCCGCCGTGGCTTCGCTGCCGCGCCATCGTCGGAACTTCTCTGGCGCGTTTTCGGCCATGCGCAATAGATCCAGAAACGCCGTCTGACGATCTATCCAGCCGTGCCGCGCGTGCCCAGAACTTGGCCCTGACGCGCCGCCAATCGCCAGCCGAAGGTCGCGATTTTCACCCCTTTTTCGACTCACCACCGTCTTTCTCAAATTCTAGCGCGGTCCCGACGAGACACCTGCCGAAGCTCATACCATTCGACTCCCCATCACGAGGCGAACATTTCCCATAAATTAATTTTGGGTTTCATTAATGAGAGAGGTTGGGCTTTCTCCTTAACCGTGGATTCTTCCCGTCTTCGATTCGCCGGCACCGGAGCTCCTCCCGGTAGGGACCACCACCAATCGACTCATCTCCTCCGTGCGAGTCAAACGAGCCATCTCCCAACAACTTCCATCAAGCCATTGCGTAGATCACGAAATTCCCAAATGCCGCCTGTTGCGCATCCTTTCTCCATCGTTCGACGAGCGCTCACTGACGGAGAACCACAGGTGGACTCGCCTTCCCATGGCCGACCAGCCCCTCCGATCAGCTTCCACCAACAGAACCTCGACGCCTATGGAGACCTTGGTAGCCAACTCGGACGAGTCCGGTTCCAACTCTGACGAGTCAACTCAGAAATTGTCCCCTATTATGCAGAAACAAATTGAGCAGCAGAAATCAATTCCTCTTGTTAAATCATTTGCTGAAGCTGTTGCTAATTCGGCAGGAAATCAGAGTCTCCATCAACATCCCTCCGATCTCAAAAAATATTTTCTGGCTGATCATAACCCCCAACCACTCGGTATCAAGTCTGTTAACCAAGGCCGACCCACTATTTCATTTGCAGATGCTGAGACGGAGGAGCTCGCGGCGCCCTATCGATTTTCCCTTATTGGAAAATTCTCACATGGAGCACCCCCTTACAGTTAAATGCATCAACTTATTGCTAAATTGGGCATTCGAGGCGTGTTTACAGTCAGCATGATCAACTCCAAACACACCCTTATCTCTCTTTCAAGCGAGTCAGACTACTCCCGCTTGTGGCTACGGCGCATTTGGTTTCTTCAAGATTTCCCAATGAGAATTTTCAAATGGACGCCTACATTTACTCCGACGCAAGAATCATCTGCCGTTCCTATTTAGGTTTGCTTTCCTGAACTCCCTGCTCATTTATTTCGTAAGGAAGCTCTTTTTTCTGTTGCTAGCAAGGTTGGTTCACCTTTATAAATTGATGCTTTAACTCTTAACAAGTCTAAACTATCACATGCCAGAGTTTGTGTGGAAATAGACCTGTTAAAACCTATCATTGAAGAATTTGACTTGCATATTAATGGTGTAACCATAGTACAGAAAGTTGTTTTTGAATATCTACCTGAATATTGTTCTCTGTGCAAGCATGTGGGACATAAGGATTCTGATTGTTTTTTGAAAGGTAATGCCCCTAAACCCCCACCCCATAATAAGATCAGCCCTAGTCATCAATAATTTGCAGGAATTGAGACAAAACAAACCCGTGATAGAGGTAAAAAGATGACTGTGTCAGTAGGCCGTCCTACTGCCGATCAAAATTCAGAAGGAACCAAAGCACCACTTCCCTCTAAAGAAGCTGAACGTTCAATAGCTAACGAGCCAGAAAAGGGGGACAAAGATCAACAGGAGAATGACAATCAATCGGAACAGATTCAGAGCCATGGAAAATAGGGGAACTTAAAGATTGACAACACAAGAACTCCAAACACTAAAACTTATCAGGGAGCTGCCATACAGGGATGCACCTCCCACACTACTTTGACGCCTCAAGGAGAAAACTGCAGAGACAACATGGACAACTTCAACTTGGATGATCCCTTAATTACAGAATTAATGGACAGGGATTGGAATGCTTAAAGTCATGAACTAAGTTCCATAAGCAAGTTGAAAGTCAGAGGAAAAGCTAAGAAGACCCCAAAAAGTGGTGACAAGGGTTGCACTTCAACAAAGGCAACAGGAACTAGAATCCTTTTAAGAGGAGAATGTAGCAACCAAAAACAAAGAAATAAGCTGCTTTCTAAGATGGATATCATTGAGATTCAAGCTACCCAGGAAACTAGTGAAAGTGAGGCTCAGGACACCAAAGAAAATAGTGACAAAGATGAGGCAGTCACACCAATCTACAACAGATTTCAAAGCCTGGATGACTGTGACTCACTTCTGGAGCTTGACACTGAGCTCCAACCACAATTACAAGCAAGAGAACAGGAGATCTATCAAATGGCTAATGACATAGCACTAGAAGCCAACCTCCAGGAACACATTTTGGAAGACTCTACTATGTCTAACAATTAAAGAGAAATAATTCCATGGAAGATAACTCTCTTAAAACAGGCAAAGGTAGAGGCAAAAGAAAAAACAACAAAGGTAACAGTACTACTAGGATCCTCCCTAAAAGGCACACCAGGTCTGTTTTCTCTTCCTTCGTGGTATTAGTAAGATAGACAAACAGAAAATTCTTTTTGACATGCTTTTAACTCATAGACCTCATATTTTGATTTTGCTAGAACCTTTTATTCATGTTGAAGACGCCTCTTTCATTCACAGGTTTGGTTTTCATTCCGTTTTGTCCAACATTTCTAACAAAATCTGGTGTCTTGCTGAGGTTGGTCTTGATGTTCAGGTGGTACAGAACACTAATCAACTACTTCATGTTAAAATATGTTCTATACTTCTTCAAGAGGACATTTTTTGTAGTTTTGTATATGTCAAATGTTATAGGAATCCCAAGAGAGCCTTGTGGGAAGAGCTTAAAAGACTGTCCCTCAACAAGGTACCTTAGATTATTGAGGAGATTTCAACACTATGCTTCATACCCATGAAAAACACTATCAGTAGCTTGGGCTCTATTGAGGACTTTAATGATATGGTTTTGGATAGTGGATTAACTGATGCAGGATTTGAAGGGGAGCCTTTCACGTGGACTAACAAAAGGGTTTGGAGGCGCTTAGATAGAGTCTTATATTCTCAAGAATAGGCTGAATTATTCAATTCCACCAGAGTTTCACATCTCCCCAGAAGATTGTCAGATCACCACCCTCTGTTAATTACTGCCACTAGAACAGAGGACAAAGTTTCCTCCTCTTTCAGATTTCAGCATATGTGGATTATGCACCACAACTTCCAAAATATGGTTAAACAATCTTGGGGTGCCCTAATCCAGGGATATGGTATGTATAGGCTGCAATAGAAGCTATATAGACTGAAGGAATATCTAAAGCAGTGGAACAAGGATAATTTTGGCAATATCTTCTCTCTAGTGGACCAAGCCAAGGCTACTGCTAATGAAGCAGAGAAGCAGTTTGATAGGCTGCCTTCTGAAACCAATTTGATAAACCTAAATAGACAAAATGCTGCTTTGGTCCATGCTCTAAAACTTGAATATGAGTTTTGGAGGCAGAAAAGCAAATTGTAAATGGCTTGAAGCGGGAGAAAGGAATACCAAATTCTTTCACGCCTCTGTCAAAAAGAAAAGGTTGAGATCCAGAATCTCCAGAGTGATGGAAAATCAACAAGAAATCACTGACTCTGCTCAAATTAAGGAATCTATTGTTCACTTCTTTGAAAGTCTCTTAAGTGATACTCCTGCCACATCTCTTCCTCATGATTTTTCATTCCAATTTCCTCAAATTCATCAAGATGTCCTCTTTAACCTCTGTCAACCACCCTCCCAAGATGATATCAAAGAGGTTGTCTTTTCTATTAATAAAATAGTGTAGCTGGGCCTGATGGTTTCTCTTCAGCATTCTTTCAAGCGTGCTGGAATACTATCGCAGAGGATGCCAAAACAGCTGTCATGGATTTTTTTAGGGGCACCCCTATGCCCAAAAGCTTCTTTGTCACATCTATCATTCTTATCCCTAAGAATGACTCACCCTAATCCTGGTCCGAGTTCAGACCTATCACCCTCTGCAATGTTACCAATAAGATCTTGTCCAAGCTTCTTTACACTAAAATCTCCCAAGCTCTTCCTAACCTCATTTTCCCATCTTAGAGTGGCTTTGTGCCTGGTAGGCTCATTGCCGACAATATCCTTTTAGCCCAAGAAATGATACATCATCTTGACATGAGTCATAGCAAAGGGAATCTTATTTTAAAATTGGATATGTCTAAGGCTTATGACAAGGTGAACTGGAAATTTCTCTATGTGATTCTTGAGAAGATAGGTTTCCCTTCCAGATTTATTGTCCTCATCAAGCACGCTATTGAACATTGCTGGTTTACCATTCTGGTTAATGGAGAACCATCTGGTTTCTTCAAATCATCTCAAGGCCTTAGACAAAGTGATCCAATTTCCCCTGCTTTATTCATCCTTGCAGCTGAGGCTCTTTCTAGAGGGCTTAATCACCTTTTCTCAGAATCCTGATATGTTCTATCAGACGGGCTGTAAAACTAGAGTATCTCACCTGGCCTATGCGGATGAGATCATCATTTTCAGCAGATGTGAAGAACACTCTCTGACCAAACTGATGCAATTGCTGGAGCTATATGAGGACAATCTGGCCAAAAAATCAATCATTCCAATAGCTTCTTTATCCCTGGTAAGAAGGCCAATAACATTACCCACAGAATCAAATCCATTACTGGCTTCAACCTCAAGTGTCTTCCTATCACCTATCTTGAAGCTCCATTGCATAAAGGTCATAAGAAGAAATTTTTTTTTGAACCCCTTATTGACAAAATCAGAAACAGGATCAGTGGATGGGAGCATAACCATCTTTCACAAAGGGCAGGCTTCAACTTATTAAAAGTGTCCTGTCCTCTATGCCTGTTTATCTTCTTCAAGTTTTGAGTCTTTGATAGGATCGCATTTTGTGCTTATTTTATATAATATTTTAGATAATATTTTAGCCTATTTTGTGATCAAATGCTCCTAATTAAATATTATTTTGCAGCATTAGGACAAAAGAAATGAAAAATGAAGAAAAGCACCAAAAGGAAAATTCAAACAAGACTCAAACTCAATTTTTGGCAAGAGTTTGGAGCTGCTTGGACTACCTCTGATGAAGGAAGAGTTTAACTAGGATTATAATTTTATCTCTATAAGTCTTTTAGTTCAACTAGGAATCTACTTCTAATCCTAGTAGAACTAGGTATCTAGCTATTATAAATAGGTGATGTAATTCACTTTAAAAGACAACTTTTGAACTCTTTTATTTCTCTATGTTTTTATGATATTTTCTTATTTTAGTTTTCATGCGTTCTTCCTTGAGCATGTCTAGCTAAATCTCTCATTCCGGTTGAAGACTTGGTGAACACTTAAATCCAACGAGTTGTGAGATCTAATTTATGCTTTCTACTTTTATTCATATTGGTATTTGTGTTGTTCTCTGTACTTTTAGTACAAATAATCTGATGTATTGTCAAGAATATTTTCCTAGCCAATTGAACTTGCAAATCCGTAATTGTTTGTTTAGTTCAATAACTAGTGGTAGCACAACATAATTGATTATGTAGAAGTTTTCGATTATGTTGTGGGGAATGCTCAATCTAACTTAAATAAATCCTCGTAGGAATTTATTGGTTAGAACTGGGCCTTTCTAGTTCTTAATGTTGTCGGTAAATTAAATCTTCAGGACGCTCCCAAGGTTGTTTATTGATTAGGGATTTAGTCAACGGACGTTCCTTGACTATCTACAAGGTAAGGAAAGGTAAGGTCGTTAGGTTGTACCAATTGCCATAACCAATTTATCTATCATGAATAATTGTTATCTTTGCATCTATGATCAACCGTGGAATTAAGCGTGATCCTATCTTTAACTGGAATACTCTTCTCTTATATTTATCTCCTCTAATTTTATTAGCTTTTTAGTTTTATTCTTCTTCACAATCAAAACTCCATCTAATTATTTTTATTTTTGAAGGAATTAATTTAAAACCAATCTCTGTGGATTCGACCCTACTCACACATCTACAAAAGTGTTCGTAGGAATTATTTTTGGTGAATTCGACACCCATCAGTCTTCCTATTGGCACTTTGCAAAAAATCAAACAATTGTTTGCCAAATTCTTTTAGGGATCCACTACTGAATACAGGAAAATTCATTGGACTAAATGGGCTTTTCATATGCTATCCTTGTGAAGAAGGGGGCTTGGGTATCAGAAACATTACGGATATCGTCACAGTCTTTACCCATCAACTCTGGTGGTGGCTGAGACAAAACAATTCTCTATGGGCCAGCTTTACTATTAGTAGATATTGTAAAAAGTCTACTCTTGCCTCTACTAAAGCTAAACCGAAGGACTCTAACATTTGGAGAAGAATTTGTAGCATTAAATCTATCTCTCAGGAGAACATTTTTTGGAGCCTTGGAGCTGGTAATGTATCTTTCTGGTATGATTGTTGGCTCCCTGTTGGCACCCTTCATCTCCTCATACAACCTAACAGAGCATCCAATGCGCTGATCAATAACTTCTGGAACAATACACATGGGATATTGGTAAATTGAAGGAGGTTGTTCCTCAGGATATCATAGAGTTTATTTTGCAAATCCCCATTAACCCTCAGCATTAAGATTTTATGCATTGGAAACCATTCCCCCATGGTTTCTTTTCTACCAAATCAGCTCGGGAGATTAGTAGAGATCAAAAACCTTCTCTTCCCATCTTCAAAAATCTCTGGTCTCCCCTTGTCAGGCCTACTATTTCTATTTTTATTTGGAAAGTCCTCCATAACTGGATACCAGTCGACAGCAGACTCAAACAAAATGGCATCTCTCTTGCCTCTAGATGCGTTTGCTGTTTGAAGGAGGTGGAGACTATCCCTTACCTTTTCCTTCATAACAAGGTCTCCCTTGAAGTCTGGAGCTTCTTTGCCTCCAAATTTCAACTCAATATTCCAGTCACGGACACTTTTTTCATGATCCTTCAAGCCTGGAGAAGTAATATTTCTAATCAGCTTCACATCAGAGATATTCTTCCCCCGCTGATCATATGGAACACTTGGACTTGTAGGAATGTTGCCATATTTGAGGGGGCTCCTTTCAAAGCTAATCATATTATCTCTCAAACCCTCAATTATCTTCATCTTCTTGGTAAAACCAACCTCTTGAGAGCTATACACTGGAAAGGGGACAGATCTGTTGCCTCTATTTTTAAATTTTCACTTCTCCCTCGAAACACATCATCCTGAGTCTCTATTGCTAAGTGGATTAAGCCAGATAGGGGATGCTTCAAATCCTTCAGCCGATTCAGATCCCGAATCCTATCTCTTGGAGAGAGGTGCACAGAAGCTCTCCTTTTGACTCAGGGGGGATAGCACGGATGGGGCCTCAAAAGGAAATCCAGGCGTTGCAAGAACAGGCAGCATCATAAAAAATCATCTAGGTCAGACCGTCTTTGCATTCCAAGAACATCTTGGCCTCATGTCCAACACAGCAGCAGAACTAAATGCTATATATAGAGGTGTTAAATTGTGCATTGATAACAACATTAGGAAAATTTAGGTGGAAACAGATGCCAACATCGCCATCAAACTTATTTCCTCTCCCCCCCCCACATGGCACCTACAAAACTTGCTGCAACAAATTAGAGAGTTTCTATCCCAAACTGAGTTCAAGATATCACACATCTTTAGAGAGGGTAACCAAGTGGCCAATTATTTTGTTAACCAAGTCTGTTTCAGCCAACATCTCACTATTTTATCCCCTGATAGTATCACTGGTATTTCTAAAGGTTTGATTGGACTTGACGTCTGCTCTTTGCCTGCTATTAGAATCAGAAGTACTAGTACCTTTAATTTCAGTTAAAATATTTTTTCATGAAATTAGGGGTACTTCATTACTGACTCGTTCTTCGTTGATACATGTTGTCCTATCTAAGCTTTTCTATGCTGTTTTTGTGATTGCTCTTATATGGGTTCCTTGGAGGTTACTCATCCATATGGCTGACGTTGGGACCAATATTTCTCTGGTTACCTTTTGGTTTTGTCACTTCTGCTAATCTCCTTTATCTAGTTGTTTGTTGTTATATCTTTTGCAGGTCTTATGAATCCCTCTCACAGGTTCAAAGGCTGTCAGCCACACAAACATGATCTCCACGTTAATACTTATGTTCATTGTTTATCCTTTTGGAATATTACACACACTCTAGCTTCGCCTTTTTCTTATAGATTTATTTGCAGATGCTGTGCGATCCACGACGTGGTGGGATAAAAAAAACCTTTTTGACTCACCATAATTTTTCTACGACACCTGTTCGGGTCTTTTATTGTAAGGGAGTAGTACTCCTTGTTTATTGTTGCTCTATTTGTAAGGGAGTAGTACTCCTTGTTTATGGCTTTACTAGAAATTTTAGGGAGGTAGCTCTCCCTACTGTAACTATTTTGTGCGTTTTAATATAGAAAGACTGGGGACTCCGAAAAGCTCCCCCCACCTCTAGGTGGTTTTTGTTAAAAAAAAAAAAAAAAAAAGTCCCTTTATGATTTGAAACAAGTCTTAAGAGAATGGAATCATAGATTTAAAGAGAAAATGGAAGGCATTGGTTTCAAGCAATCCAAGCATGATTATTACATGTTTAAGAAATCAATAGAAAATGAATTTATTGTGTTGTTAGTATATGTAGATGATATACTACTTACTGCTCCGTCAGAAAAGATGTTGAATGAGGTTAAAGGGCACTTACATCAAAGATTTAGGATCAGCCAAGGTTTTTCCTTGGCATTGAGTTTGCTAGATCACCTCAAGGACTATTGGCCATACAAAGTAAGTATGCCACTCATATTGGGGTTAATTATTTATGTATTAAAAAAATAAAAAAAATATATTAATATAATTTATTATAATATACTAATATTAATATAAAATCACGACTTTGAATAAAAAATAATATTTTTTTCACAAAAATGCCCAAGTCGCAATTACAAATCATGACTTGGGCGGTTTTCTTTTTTTTTTTTTTTTTGGTTAGTTAAATTTTGTATAAATTAATTATATAAAATTAATTTTTAACATATTAAAGTCCAAAAAATCATAATATTAAAATTGTATTAATTTAAAAAATTATAATTAAGTGTACAAATATAATAGTGTATATTTTTTTTGTATAATCGTAAAAAATACAATAAAGTATACAATTATTCTTGACAATTCGGTACCGACACATTTGATTGTGTAGAAGAATTTCTTTGTTGGGATTGTTGCCATGCAAGCGTTTGCGCTCAATCCATCTCGTTGTGAATACGTAATGTTTGATTTCGGCCAGGGTGTGAAGAGATGGGAATAGTAGTGTCGTGGACCAACTCAAATCCCTGTACATCCCAATAATCTTCGAAATGCATAGGTTCAAATAACTTGGAATATGTATTCTTGTAAGCCATTATTTCATAATAATCATTCACCATTGATGCAGCATTAATCATGTATGCGGCACATACCTTTTGTGCGTGACTGCAAGGAATACCAAATTGAGTCCACTTGCCGCAAGAACATTCTCGATTCATAATTTTGACAACATGGGTATTGAATCCATTTCCACTGTAACGTCTTGTAACAATGGAGGCAGATTATTGGAACTGATGGTAATTGGTGATGGTACGCTCAACAAAATTTTGATGCCAACATGTGAACATCTTATGTGCAAAATCTGTCCACAGTTGGTTGTTGGCCAACATTACAGTACTTTTCGCTAACCTCTCACGAAAATAATGGACAATTCGCTGAAACGTCATCTCAGCAATTGCTGTCAACGGTAGGCGACGAACTCCTTTCAATACTCCACATGCATTCTGACATATTTGTCATCAAAATTCCGCATCGCCATCCACCATCATGAGATGTTGTCCATTTTTCCTTGTTGATCTAGTCTAAATACTCAAACACGGCTAGTTAGTTTCTGGCTATTTATCTCTTCCATAATGAGATTGAATTTCCTGATCCGATATTCAGAGCTAGCTCTCCAACAAAGATCACTCAATATGATATTTTTGTGTTGACTGTTGAAATTGGAAAACACATGCCTCAAGCAATAGATGGCGAGCCAGTGACTGGAGCTGATATCGACCACACAACACAACGATGGCAGGAATATTGCTTATTTATTTAGGCTTTAATCCGGATGCAAATGCGTTCAAGGGCTCTAGACTGCAAACACAGGCAATTATATCTCATTTAGCGGCGGTCGATATTACTCATAAAACTCCCCACGACATCGTCGTCTAGTACGCCCTTGTTGTTGCTTTGCTTCTCTTGGTTGGGATGATGTGCCCAAATTCATCAGGTAACCTGGCATCATTACTATTCTTTCAAAATTAAAAGATATAGAACGGCTAGGAACTATTATTGGGGAAGTGCTGTTCTGACATTTTTATATCGTGAATTATGCAATGTCAGCACAAAAGGAAAAGCTGCAATTGATGGTTGCAAGTAAAAATTTACTAACTCTTACACAATTTTTTTTGCTATGAATATTAATTATTAACACATATTTGTATTATTCGTACAGATTTGGGCATGATCACGATCACTCCACTTTGCCTTGGACTTGGTGCGAAACGATTATTTATGGGTCAAATCCAAATGGACTACAATCGCTAGCTCCCACCAGCACTATATGGTGCTACTTAGAATTGTCAGCACACATTCACCCGAACAGTATGGGGTACTGTCCGGGTGATAAGAGAAATACTGGATGAGATGGGGGCGGATCAGGTAACTTATTTTTAATATTATATGTATATTTAGACCGTGAATTAAATCCGTATTAATTTACATATTTTTATTTATTACAATTCATGTGGCAGTCGTATAACATGGACTCGGATGTCATTATGGCTTACGCCGCTGATTTGAACCCTCAGTTGTGGAGGTCATCATGTCCATTGGTATTCTACGCAATAGTTGAAATGCATCGTCCCGAACCAGTTCTTCGCCAATTCAGGATGAGGCAAAATATTTCAGAAGCGACGGATACCCAGGATATGAGCCTCCATCAGATCTCCCGTAAAATGACATGGGTATAGATTGACACCTGCAACACATACAATACACCACTAGATGGGAAAGACAATATGACATGATTGTACAGAGGCCACCCATTTCCAATGGAAGAGAATTAGAACGAGGTTATTAGGAATGGTATTACAACATAATAAGAAATTTCGTGTCATCTACTGATAGGCATGTGGAAAGCGGGAGAAGCACCTATGTTACAAGTTGTGGTATGTTGTTATACAATATCACATACTTTATTTTAGCTATTACTTTTTACAACACAAGACTCATTATTTTTCTACAATCTTCAGGCAGACGAGGTGAATGCTCTTGAAACTTTGTGTCGATCTAGACCACTAAATATTGAAGGATATAATCCATTGATGGATAGATTCGAACACAGGTTACATATTATCAAGGAAGCCATAAACCATCAGCCACAATAATTGCTTCTCAATCGGATGATGCTCCTACAACGTCCCACATATAAAGAAAAAGTTCTAGCCAAATGTCTACTGGTTCAGTTGAACGTCATGATGTTAGGGTGGATATAGCGGGTCCTTCTACATTATATACACCTCAGGATTATTACGTGCCTCAATATTATTACATGCCTCAACCGCCTCAAGATGATTTGTTTCAATCGGCTCCATTTATGCCAAACCAAACACAAGATTATTCTTCACAAGTACATCTTTACCTTGTTCTTGATATTAATCAACCATATACACAAGAATACAATATTTCACCAATTCCATTTCCATCATTTAGTGCATATCGTGACAATGTGGAATCTAATTTCGCAACAATATTAAATCGGTTCGGTGGTGATGAAAATGAGGCACAAAATGACCTAGTGCAAAATGTGGGCGAGAAAATAAGACGACCTCAGCGTCAACACCACATACGCAATTGTCGTACGGGTGGACATATTTTACAATTGAAATTGGATACTTCATTGTATTTTTTACAATTGTATAAAAAAATATACACTATTACATTTGTACACTTCATTGTAATTATTTAAATTAATATAATTTTAATATTATAATTTTTTGGACTTTATAATATATTGTTAAAAACTTATTTTATATAATTAATTTATAACAAAAATTAATTAAATGAAATTAATAAAATATATATATAGGCCAAGTCGTGATTTCAAATCGCGACACCAAGTTGTAATTCTAAATTGGCGATTTCTTTAAAAAAACTTATTTTTTTAAGCGAGTCATGATTTCAAATCACGACCCGACATATTAATATTAATATACCTACTGATATTGTAATTGATATGAGATTGATGCAAGCCAAGGCCAAGGATACACCATTGCCAGTGGGTATCAAACTATCCCCTGAGGCAGGAAATCCATTGCAGGATCCATCTAAATATCGTAGACTAATTGGCAAATTATTGTTTACTAACCTTACTAGGCCAGATATATCATATGTTGTGCAACAACTTAGCCAACATTTACAAACTCCTTGCCAACGACATTGGGAAGCTGTTGTTCACTAAGTGAAATACTTGAAGGGCTGTATATCTAGGAGAAGTTCGTTTGACTTTACCTCTCAGTCTTTTCTTGTTCTTCTAGATAGATGTTTGATAACACCAATTCTTCAGTTTGTCTTTAAGGAAAGACATTCTTCACGCTACTGAATCTCGTTGTCCTTTAGGTACTTTGTATGACTGGATTAACATTTCCCTCAATAGATTGCATATCTTTGCGAAGAACATTGGAGCTGCTACTTCTGTTGCTACTCCAATTTGTGAGAAATACTTGCGGAACCAATAGATATATTCATCTATTGCGCAAATACTTCTTCGTTCAAGGCTGAAGAGAGCCTGAGCATATTCTCTAACATTTTCTGCTCTACTTCCTTCGAAGTATCCATCTCCGATGAAGTGTATCTTGATAAGCCTTCCTAGCCAGTTTGCAATCGCGTTGGCTTCGGTATCTTCTGGGTTATTATCCCATCCGATCTTCACAATATCCATCGAAGCTCAACTGAACGAGTTTTATGAAGTTTTTCTTGTCGAGTTCTAGGGTAGTTGCTGCTATCTTGATGGCTGCAAGCCTGCAACCTATTTGTCTATCAACTTCTCGCTATTTTGAAAATCGATAATATCCAGGTTCAGTATAGCGCCATATGAATATAAAGGCTGAAGCATGGTCCTTGTCCAAGGTGTATTTTCAGGCGCTCTCTTTAGATTTCTTCCTGAAATTTCCTTTAGCCCGGTTCCCACAAATGTTGGAGTGGCATTAGTGTGAAAATCCGCACTTTCTCTCATCGGTTGATCCTGTGGAGGATCATTAGAACATGTGCTTCCCTCCAGCGGTAGTAGCGCTCGAGTGATTTCATTTGTTTGGATATTGACTAAATCCACAATCCCAAGTTGGTAAAAGGATTATGTCAATTCTTGTAGACCTGATAGATCCACTCTTGTTACCTCCATTATTTTATAGATTTGATAGATGCGATAATCAGATCTTCTCTAGACTTTGGCTTTCGAATCTCCGTGGCCTTCCCCTTCTGGTCCCTCATTCGTTCTTGTCTGGATTTTGATGTCTCATGATTCTCCCTTTGGTTTCTCTTCAGATCTGCAATTTCTGCCTTCAGATCTGTAAGGTCCTTGTGTAGATCGGGAAGGATCTTAATAACCTCGCCCACCTTTTGGTTCGAAGATTTTATTTTCACATGTATATGAATTAACCTATATCCATAGTCTTGAACAGTCTTTTGTATCTCCCTCAGATCTTGGGAGATCTTCGATGTGTTCGGCTCGAGTTCTTTCCAGTCAGTTCATTTAATCATAATTTTTAGTTATGTAGGAATTTATCCATTCTCCTTCTCCTGGCTGGGATTCTACCATGAACTTCAGTGGAGTATAGACGTCTCACTATATTTCCTGATAATACTTGTCGAACTTCAAAATTTCTCAGTCATTCTTGTTCTTATTTAGGCCTGAGAAGTCTTGGATCATTTCTCTTGGGACCGTTGTAACACTTGTTAAGAATTTCCATAAGAAATTCCCTCTTTTGTATTTTTAGAATTTGGAAATATTCTCTATTATCATTGTAACTCGAACTTTCGTTCGGTTTCATTTTCTTTCAAAGAGTCTCCTCCATTAGTGGATAAATAATATCAAACCTAGTATCTGATATCATCTTCCGAGAGCAGGGGATTAGCATGTATGTAGAGATGAATGAAGACTAAATGTGCAAAATTTTATAAATCCATGGGACTAAAATTGTTGACCAGGGGGCAGTGTGATAATTTATTCATAACACAAGGGTGATTTTTTATTTAAAATTTTTATAGGATTTTTTTTATATTTTCATATATCACAGGGGTCAAAATGAATTTCACCCAAAAAAAAACTGAAGACATTGCTCCAAAATACTTCAAAAACATCCAAACCACATTTCAAAAAGATCAAATTCTCATCAGCATTCTAATTTTCACATCAACGAATCAACTTTTCAGGAAAAAAAAAAAAAGAAAGAAAAATCATATTCGTGATCTTCCCATCCTATGAGGTGGAAATGGAACATATTTTCATAAAACAAATTCTTCAGAAATGAATCCCAAATGAGATTGGAGCCAAACAGAGCATATCATTAATCTCCCGAATATTACCACTCTTTCACCGTTTTTCATCTCCTTTTTCCTTCACTATTTAACTGCCAAGTGCTCACATTCTCACACAATCTCTCTCTCTCTCTCGAGTTTTCTCTTGCTAGATTTTCTTGATTGGCACCTCCGCTCTTAGCTGCTCTATCCCCGCTGCGCCTTTCATACCCATTTCTCCCCTTAAACCATTAATCACCTAAACCCTCAATCTTATGTGCCTTTCAATCCTCAAAATCTTTTAATAGGCATTTATTTCTTACTATATTGTGCAAATTTACTTTTTGGGTTTTTAAGATATATATATATACACACACACATATATAAGATAATGGGAAAAAGAAAGAGAAGTGTCGATGACAATAAAGCACCACCACCCTCAGGTAAATTCATATGATGTTCTTTTTCATGGGAGATTTTAGTGGGAATTCCTATTTATTTCGGATCATTGGATTTTGGATGATGAATTCTTGGTAAATGGGGATTTTCTATTTTTTGTTTAATTGTTTTGGGTCATCGGGTGATCCATTCTTGGTGGGCTTTCACGCTACGTTGTTTGCTGCTGTAATGTGGGTGGAAACTTTCATTCTGAAGCAATTTGCTTGATTGTCTGATTAAGAAATCAATCGCCCTGTTTTTCTTTTCATTTTTCCAGAAGAACAGGTTCATTTACATGCTTGTATGGATAACTATAGGTTGGAATGATTTCTTCTTTGGTAGGTTTTACTGAATACCATTAATGCATGAAATGATTCACGTTGCCTTCTTAGTAAAGGAGATTTTGGATGCACCGTCTTCTGAAATTAGGCTGACTAGTTGTCTTAACGTCGCCAGATGTTCAATTAGGGCATTCGTTATTATTTTGTTGTTGAGGGTAGTGAGCAGTATTGGGATATTCAGTTCCGAGTTCTTTTGTAGTTTAGAACTATGGTGCCTTCAAATTATTCAAGGTAGAGTATGTTTTCAGCAGTTTCATGACTAGAGGAAATATGTCTCCGGTTTCTATCAAGAATAGAAGAATTGATATCTATTCTTTTTTCTGTATGGTTGGGGAGGAGGGGTTAGGCAAGATAATGGTGCATGATTTTAATTGATGGTTTAATGGAGAAGAGCTGCCTCTCTCATGTCTCTTCGATACTTCAGAAAGACTTGTCCTTTCCTTGCTGGAGTTCTTCTAAATGAGCCCTTCTTACTTGGAAATGCTGTCAGAGGTATTGGACGTATAGCAAGATGAAAATGTTGGTTATATGGTCGTGCATGACCTGATAAATCACGGATGGGCTGATTGTTTGATCTCTGGATTCATGCTTGTGAGTGAGAGTAGGTGTCTGTGAAATTATATTATGTTTTTGCTTCTTAGAAGAGTCTCAAATCTTCTTTCTCTTTATGCGGTCTTTGCTGATGCACACCTTTACTTATGAATGCTGGCAAAGATATGCTACCATGGCACTGGGTGAGTGATACTTGGATATTACAAGCACGATAAGATAGATTGTCCTATCCCACGGAAGTATGTTTATCTTCCCTACCCATAGTTGCTTTCGTCCCAAGTTCAACATGTCTTGTGCATTTTTGTCTTTGACATAGTGTTGCTATTTTGTTTACTTTCAACTGTGTATCTGGATGATCCCTTTTGAAAGTGTTCCATCTGTGTCCGGCATATTATGGATATGATCGTGAATATTATACATGTAAATTCTCTTTTTGCTGGTATAGGATGATAAAATTACATGTTTACCCAAATGAATATGAAAGTATCTCCTTGCAGCCCTCCAACTAACACTTAATCCCATGAACTACCAAAAATTTTTGAAGTGGAAGATTCCAGCAGCATGCTGGCTGATTCGTTAAGTAAGATCATGATAACCGACCAATGGACTTGATACATAATTTTGTCCGGAAATAATTAAGCATTTAAGAAAAGTATCCCCAAATAGGTTCCACCGATCATCTACGATATTGCACATTTAAGAGAGACTAGTTTGATCCATATTTAGCTGGCAATCCCTGGAAGTCCTCTAGTTGAGAATTGTGACTGATTGAGGTTTAAGTTTCATGATAGGCACAGGGCCAGTGTTCTCTGTGCAATGGTTTGAGGAGGTTCGATGAAATCTCATGGAAAACTTTTAGAAACACTGACACTGGTCTTTCTTACTTTTATAGCGTGGATTGGGTTTTCCATCTTGGGAAAGCCTTCTTTCATGTTTCATTCCAGACTCTCTTTTTCTTATGCGACCGAACTTCAGAGTTCTGGTTCATTGCCATTGACACACCGTTGTTGCATTGCGCATTTTTTCATAGAGCTTTAACATTGACTAGGTACTGGATAAGTTCAGAGAATATTTGAAATCTGAACACTTCGGTCCTGCCATACGCTTTGTCCATTCCATGGGAAAATTGTTTTAACTGTAGGGAGTTCCAATCTTTTGTCATCACCACAAGCAGTAGAATGATACTTAGTTTTGCATGTTCGATTTTTATTTTCTCAATGGTTCTTGTGGTGCAACTGTCGTCTAGAATATGTGGTTGCCACATTTTTTTGTCTTTTGTGTTTTTGTGATGAATAGTCATTCGGCACTTTGCATTTTGTTTATTTACTGAAATCTGGGTAATCAATGGAATGATTGCTGATCGTATTTTAGTTATGGATTTTAGAGTTCATATCACATGCACCTCAAGTGGATCTGCAGTGCCAACAGGTTTGTTTATCATAGTTCATATTTGATTCTCTCTCTCCTTCTCTCCCAGTCACACACACACACACACATTTTTATATTTAATATTTATTATCCGCAGCGATCTTCTGACCGAGCTGAAAGCAGCGCAACACAGTCTCTACCGTCCATTATGGATGGTTCTGTTAAGAGGCCACCAGGCCACCAATCACCTCTCAATCAAAGCCATGGTTCCAGCCGTACAATATTGTTGCGACATTCTCGTCATCCCTTTGGCCGCCACTATTCTAGACGGAGCTCTACTAACCATTCTGATGCATCTCCTTCTAATTGGAAGAGTACCCCTGTCTATGATACTAAGTTGTCCTTCAAACTTGATAGTAAAGACCTTCCAGACTTCCCGTATAGAGGTGGCTCCTTTCTTTCTAAGTCTATGTCTTACAAGTTACAAATTATCTGAATTCTCCTGTACATAAATTGAAACTTTAAAGGATGCAGCCTTGAAAGATATCTTGTGACGTCTCACATCTCACATCTCATTTATATATTCTTTCCAAATTCCTCACTTTTATGCATTGAGTTTCAGAGGTCAGGGACAGAACATTCTCGAAACCAGAGAGGATAAGGTCAACAAGTTCATTCGCGCAGAATGCAGTACCTGGGGACATGCGAAAGATGGAATGCAGGATATGTCAGAAGCGTTTGAGGAAGAACCCCTTCATTTTCAACAACTCCATCTCATCCAACGATCTCTCTGTGGTAGCCGTTTTAGTTTGTGGTCACGCCTATCACGCTGACTGCCTGGAACAGAAGACGAGCTTTGAGGATAGACAAGATCCACCTTGTCCCATGTGTAAGCCAGATATCCCAGGTGATGCCTAAATACCGTATGTGTTTTTAACATGAAATGTAGAAAAGTAGTCTTCCATTTCTAGAACTCGGTTAGGTGAACATCGCGAGTAGCAGCTATATATCGAGGTGCTCGACTCCTGTGCAGTGCTGGTTTTGCAGTGTTTTTATATAGCCTCCAAGCGAGTTATAACCTTCGGTATTTGGTTATTTAGTTCCAAAGATGCTAATGGCAGTGGAAATGTAATAAGCAGCTATCTATATATACATATTAGGCGTTGTTCTTTGTTTTAATGCAGCATTTTGCTGGTTTTTGCAGTTATCTATACTCTATTATTATTCAAAACAGCAGACTTTCTACTGTTGTCAAATTCTCATTTTCTCTCTTTTTATTTTTTATTTTTGACATTATATTGCCGAATTTTTAATTTCTTACAACTTTCTTTTCTTTTTATTCTTGACATTTTTTATAATTTATAAAATTAAATATTTTAAAAATAATAATTAATTTTTAATTACTTGTGAATGGGCCACACACACAAATATGAATGAAATCTCTGAATCTTTATAAGCTGCAGTTTAAAATTGGTGTAAACATTAAATATTTGGTGGATTTTAATTCATTGAGAGCATTAATTCTGTAATTGTTTCTATCCAAATTTGTAGTTTTTATATCAAAATGTTATTATTTTCCGGATATAATAAAAATCAAAGTAGGATTTACAAAATGAAATATTAATTAAAGCGCGCGTGCACACACACATATATATATATATGTTTATTTATTTGAGGGCATCGACATAATTGCATTTTAATATTTAGAGTGTTTTGAAAAATTACAATTATTAATGTAATGCACGAAAGTTGTTTGTGCAAGTTTTTTCCTTATGTCGATGTATTACGGTTACAACTCCACGGGGTATATTTATAATTTTGTAAGACAAGTGGGTGTCTGTATAATGAACTCTAATTTCAGACGTCGAATGTAATTTACCTTAAAAATATAAAACATAAAAAAAAATAAAAGGATTTATTATTTAGAACACCATTATAGGAAGTTCAAATTTTTATTTATTTTTGTAAGAAACCTATTACATGTCGTTGGAGAACTAATTCTAATCCTCCTTTATTTATAAAAAAATAAAAATAAATAAGAGCATACCAACTTACTCGACACCCTAAAATAAAAGATCAGCATGTAAGTCGAAACAGTCCCAGCCATCTCTTTGGCACTTTCTTCTTCTTTCCTTTGTTTTTGTGTTGACGACTTCCTTCTCTTACAACAACGCTCTCCTACAAAGGGGAAAGCCACAAGTTTTACACTCAATACAACGTAAATTGTAAGAACTTGGGTAGTAAATTAGGACTAAAGAGACATAGATTTGTTCGTAATGAGTCATTTTACGACGTTTAAATAAGGACATACAATATCGATCTGATTAATTTGACCAAACTAAAGTTATTCTAACCAGAGTTATTTGTGTTCCCAAATTAATGATTTTAAACCTTTTAAGTGAGTAGGATGGGCTCCGATCCAGTCAAGGTCAAGTTTGCCAAAACTCGAAATTCTTGGATATGGGGCGTAATAGGTAGAGCCTTGTGTACACGGTTCAAAATTTTTAAAATATTGACAATTAATTTGTAAAAATCAACAATATCATAACTTTATAAGTATTAAAAATAATATTATTGAAATACTAATTTTTCTTTATAAATTTATATGTGCATGTATTAGGCTTTAAAATATTTGAACTTTAAGAACATAGGTTAATTATTTTTATATACATTAAAACATTTATATACTATTTTAAATCATTATCTAACTTTAGATAAACTATCAATTTGTCTATTATACATAAATATAAATAAAACATATACATAATTTTTCATATACGTATAAATATACTTAATATAAATATATATAAAATACATTAAAAGAATTGGTTTGGATCCAAAATCCAACTTAAAACACACTTATGGCTTTCAGGCCAGTCCGAGTCTAACCCGAACCCATTACCATCCCTACTTAACCTGATCGGTTGAACGTTATCAAACCAAAAAAGAGGGTCTTACTTGTGGTGGAGTCATGGCAGGAAGTTGCATTTCTTGAGCAGTGAGTGGTGGTGGACTCTCGTCCTGTCTCTTGGGAATGGATAATAGTTCAGACTCTTTGGCTGTCATTTCTGAAACTTCAACTGTTGAAGTGCTGGACTTGGATGTGTTCCCTTCGTCCATTTCCAGGCTCAACTGCCAGGCCAGACAGGATGTTACTTCAACTCTCACAAACCTATAATATTTCTCAGATATATATATTATTGCATTCTATTAGGCTATAAGAAATACGACTTTTCGTCTCGTAAAAAGTAATTAACTGCAGTTTGTGATTGGCTGTTTGTCCCGGCCCACGAGGTCAAAACTCTAGTCACATCTAATAATCATGATAAATATTTTAACTGGTGATCAGCACTTAAGTTTCACATTTCTTGGTTCAACCATGGTTGAATCAGTAGCCGCTATAAGCCGTATTCTTTTATAATATATAGAATAATCAATTTCTTTTGTAGTTGCAAGAAACCTGCAGTACTCGGTTCTCAAGCAGGACGAGCCGCTCTATGAGCGTGCCTTTCCGGTGGACTTCGTCCAGAGCCGACGACAGAGTCTTGCACTCGTCGACGTTGCTCCCCGCATCCACTGCACAAGTATTGCCACAGAAATCTCTCCTTGACAAGCTATGCTTCTCCTCTAAAAGCTGCAGCTGTAACATTCCAAACCAAGAACATCACTACTCATCCAACACGTAAACACCAAACTTCCATGTTGTATTATACCGATGTACTATCATTTATAATGAAATTTATATTTACCGGAAAAAAAAGAACCTTCCATATCCCATAAAAAAAAAAAAGGAATCACATACAAGGCGATCAAGACGATCCAATCGTGGGATGACGGGCATGAACGTAGCGGCCGTTTCTTGGCTCTCGTCGTGCTCCATGGCCGTCGTCGTGCTATCGCTTCGAGAAATTCTTGTGAGGTTTTCTTCTTAGGTTATATGTATGAAAGAGAGATGGGAAGATAAAGTGAAGATTTGAGTAGATGAGATTGATTGGAGATTGAGGTTGGTTAGTAATGGCAACTACCATGCCCATACTCTTGTTGTCATTATTGTATTGGCGTATCTTAACTGCGTCGTCTGCCTCAGCCTCTCCATCGCACGCTATGCTTCGCAACAGCTGCCCAACGCTTCAATTATTGGAATATGATTATATGAATGACCTCTTCCCACGCGGTACAATACCAAACCCATTTATTACTTTTGTCAAACTTAATTTATTTTCCCATTCCTCGTCATGATAATTTTATTTTATCCAATCTTCTGCCGTGTTCACTCGAACTCTTGCTCGAATCAAGTTTAATCAAATCAAATTAATTACAGAATAAATGTGATATATTTACTATATGATTAGTCACTTTCTCTCATGTCAGTTACATGATAATAAGTGAATTGTATTTATCATATAATTGATTGAGATCCAACCAGTCGAGTTCGGACTAGAATTTCCCGCATGAAAAATATGGCTTGTTTTTGGAAACTTATGTTTGATCACTGTAATTTTGTCAATTTGCCACATAATCTTGTTACAATAGTCATTGATTTTTGCCAGAAATTTGTACAATCTTGTTGCTATGGGACAAAATAGCACGCCTTACACAGTAGCCAGGAACCTGCGCTTTGAGCGGGAGGCTACGACAGGATTTTTTCCCCGGCAAAATTGAGGATCATTTGACGTGACAATTTTCAAAATTTAAGTGACTGTAGAGTTAAACTTTGAATTGATCATTTTATTTTTATCATTAAAAATATTGATTGTTCGATGACTTTTTTTCACCGAAAAGTTGACTGAGGAATTGGAATAAAACAATATATGAAATTTATGATGCAAAGATAAAAAAACGAAGATAATTAGAGACTATATTGGTTTTAGGAAAAAAGATTAATTTATTAAGGTTCTATTCATAAAATTCTAGTCCAAATTAGAACAATCGTTATGTGCAGTGGAGAGTGACCTATTATATGATAAGTATAATATACTTGTTATGGTGTGCAATAAAAAAAGAACGATAGTAATTAAACAAAATAAATTTACATATTATGTGATTAATTTGGTTCAGTAATACTTACTTGGGCCGCAAAAAGTTAATCTTTTCTTCCTGTTATTCGGTAAATTCAGAACTTTGCAAAATACGCTATCGAAATTGTATTAGTTTCCTAAATTATGAAATAATCTTTTATTTTCTTGAGGCTAGATTTGGATTGAAGCATTTCCAGCTCAGAGCAAGCCCAGATCACGCGGAGATGCTTGCGGTGATTGCTGCCGTGAAACTCCGCGCGGGACGATTGTCTGTCAACCATCAACAGGCTGGATTGTTTAGTTCTTTGGTCTTTTGCTTTTGTTCCTCGTCCAGCTGATACTTCGGCCTCGCACAATGGCAGTTCAACTCAGAAGGATTGTCTTGATGATCCTACCTGATGTTTCTTTTCAATATGTTTACTCTCTTACAAAAACAAAAATAGATAAGTTAATGAAATAGACATAAAGCACGTTATAAAATACGGAAAAAAGGTAGTGATTTTTCAACTTATAAGACGTAAGATCTTATTTTTAAAAAAATATATCGAAATTCTTGAATAAAATAAAGTCACGAAACTCATAACAAATTGTATTAATTTGAAAACAATAAACTAACTAGTTAAGATATTTGAGACAAAGTTGGGAACTCGTTACTTTTTTTAAAGGAGCTAAACCGCTAGACTTTATAGAAATTATAGGGCTTAATGCAATTTATCCCCTGTGATATTGTAAATGAATAAATTGCCCTTTTATAAAAAAAATTGTAATTTAACCCCTTATGTTTTTCAAATGAAGCAATTTACCCCATTTAGGGAGGTTAATTGCATCATTTTAAAAAATACAGGAGGTTAAATTGTTGTATTTTAAAAATATTTGAAAATAAATTACTATTTTTTTTCTGTAAAAGAATAATTTGTACATTTAGAATATCATACGAGGGTAACATGCTTCATGTTAGCTTAAATAAAGGAATCAACCCCACCGTACCGAAATTTCAACTTGAGCACAATTGAATCAATTTATGGAACCATACACACCCCTATCAAAATTAGTGAATAGTTCCTCGAATGCTCCCCCTTTCTAGTGCTCTAGGAGAGTTGTCTCTTTTTGTGAAGTACTATTTTTTATCAAAAAAAAATATATATTTTGAAAAATTAACCTTATTTATAAAGTCTATACTATTACAAATATATATATATATTTATCATGTATGAATGCCCGGGGTTAATATTTCCCCATAGCTATAAATGCTGCTTTTTCAAGAATGGGGTGTTGTCAATACCATGGTTCATCATGTGGTCATTTTTATGCAAGTGAGGTGGTTATGGTCATGGTAATGATAGGGGGCATCATAATACAAGGATTAATCTCAATATTCATAAGAACAATGGAAAAAATACAAAGATTTAATAAGAGTATACTCTAAAGGGATAATTATATTTGCACCCCCTGACTTATGGTCTACTTACACAAATCATTCATATTTTTTGTAGAATTACAGAAATAACCTCTAATAGCCAAAAATAGGGGTAGTTTGTGTAATAATGCTAATATTTTTAGGGGTGTTTGTAATTTTTCAAAAAAGTAAGGGATGATTTGTGTAAGTAATAATAAAATCTTGGTGGGTGTATGTGTAATTATCTAAAAGATATGAGTGGTTTGTTAAACAGGTCATAGATCAATGGGTGTAAATGTAATTATCCCTACCATAAATGGAGATTTTTTCCATAGATGTGGATGTCTGAACATTGATTTCGTGTCTGTTGTATGACACAACACTTGGTTAATATCAGGCTTCTAGGAAGTGAATGGTAAAGAAGTTGAGACTACGGGTATAAATAAGTCGAGCTCGACCTTTTTTTGTGAGCTCGAGTTCAATTCTTACATGATGAGCTCGAGCTCGACTCGAACTTGGTATAATTTTTTTAATTGTTATTATAATATTAAATCATGGGATCAATTCACCAAATTTTTACATAAATTTATAGGTAATAAAATAGATTGCATAGTGTGTATACTATGTTATAAATATACCAAAATATAGTATGAAATTTTAATTTATTGTTATAAATATATACTACTAATTAGTTTAGTAGTTATATAATTAGTAAAATATACCAAAAAAAAAATCATACTGAACAATTTAAAATTATAAAAATTTATCCATTATCTGAAATAATGCAATTGAAATACATAAAAATATTTTATAGTTGAGTTAATATATGTTCACAATCTGCAACAAATTTATATATTTATAAATGTTAGTATTACATTGATATAACTATCATCTTATATTGTTGAACAACATGGGCTAATTGGGCCATCAAAATTCAGATCAAACCGTCAGATATGATCAAACTTACAGAAAAATATATTTGGTAAAGTTTTAGACTTGTCGGATATACGGATGTCGAGATATCATACTCGGAACATAAGAGTAATCATTCAAGATAGTGCATCGTTGAATTAAACCATGTGATTTTAAATCATACCAATTGATATGATATAATAGATACAATCTTATATATATATATATATATATATTTAAATTTGATTATAATAGGGTGTCGGAATTTTAAGATATCGTAATTATTATTTAAATCTTTTGATCTCATTATATATATAATAAAATAATAATTAAAATAATTAAAATTGTTCAACCATCATTACTATTATAATTATCATTATTTTTAAATTAATTCATCGACATAGGGGACTATTCACCTAGCCTCTAGTGTCATAAATAGTTGTTAGACGACAACCAATAGTAGGTTATTTCTGGTTATTAGTTATTAGTTTAATTAATGATTTTGGTCTCACTCCCAAGTCTAGCTGAGGGGAACCTAAAAAGTCACAAGCAAATCACGAAAAGTGAAAAAATTAATTTGTAATTAATTTCGAAAGAGGTGAATTAATCTAATTAGAATAAATTATTTCTTGGAGAGCATAAATGATTGGATTATTTACGAGGAATAATCTATTATATGGATAGTTCAAAAGTTAATTAATTAGATTAATTGAATATTGGATTTAGTGTTTTAAATTGATTGGATTAATTTAAATAAGGCTTGTGCTAATTAATTAATAAATTGAATTTATTGATTAATTAGGAATGGACTTGTCTAAAAAGTGGATTGGATTCATTGATTAGACTTGGGCTAAAAATAATTAGCTGGACTAATTATGTTGACTGCGGGCTTAACTAATTAAGTGGATTGATTTCATTTAATTAATCAAGTGTATTTTAGGTTTGTGAATATTTATAAATATTTACTTGAGCTCTTTCTATTGGATATTTTATTTAATTAGATTAAATATTAAATCCAACAAAATTAGTAAATGGGCTCAATTTAATTTGTTGACAAGTTAATTGAACATGGTTTGAATGCCTGAAGCCCTAACCCATGTTGACCTTTTCTAGGTCAAATGGCTAAATATTATAGAAAAAGTGGACAAGTTTTTTGGTAAGTGGGAGAGACATGGCACATGTGGAAGTTAGAATATTTGTGTAATCTATGTAATTTCTCAATATTTGTGTCATTTTTATAATTAAAAAGTTTCTGAAAATAATCATTTTTGAAAATTTTAATTTATAAAATAGTAATTTTCTTGAATTTTTGGGTATATATTGTTGGGTAATATTTGTTGTCGAATAATATTTGGTGGGTAATTTTTGGTTGATTATGAATTGTTGGGTTTATTTGGTTAATTGTTAATTGGGTTTACAAACTAATTTTTCTGAATATATTACAGATTTTATTTTAATTTTTCTGTAATTTTTCAAATTTTTTTTTGTTTTTTTCTGCATTTTCTTGCAATTTACTATATTTTTATGTCATTTTTGATAAATTAGAAAATTTTAGAAAGTTGGAAAATTAAAAAAAAAATTCTTTGGATTTTATATATTTTAGAAAAATTATTGGATTTAGCACATATCTTAGGAAATTTTTGAGTTTTAGCAAAATAATAGGAAAAACAAATATAATTTTAGGAAAAAAAAATTGAGATTTAGACCACATTATAATGTAGTTTATAATAAACTGCAATTAATATAATATACTTTATAATAAATAAATTATTATAATATATATTTTATACATACTATTAGGATATAGGAAAATATAAGATATAAGGATTTAGAAGAAATATAGGAAAATAATATTAATTACGATAATTCAAAATTTTTCCGATAGTTAGATTAGTTATATAATTATTAGAATAATCATTAGAATATTTAAATAATTAGAACAATTATGAAATCTGAGAAAATTATAATTGTTAAAAAAATTTATATATTATATTAATTATAAAAATTCAACAGTTAATATTTACTATAATTTTATAAATCATGTCTAATGGTGATCCACCTCCTCTAGGATGTGGACGAGGCAGCGGTTATAGCCCGCCGATTCCACCACCACCGGTGATTATTCCCAAGTTGCAGAAGCAGTATTCCAACCACCCTCACCACCTGACATGGCTGGCCCTTAGCCAGCACACTTGGTCCAGATGAGGTCGGACCATCTACTGCCGCATCGCTAGCAGATCCTGTATGTCCATGGGCTGCACCACTACCAGTAGTCCCCCCACTATCAACGCGCTGGTATATCAGTCTTTATGTATGCGAAATAATTTTTTTATGTAATTTTTGCATAATTTTTTTTTAGAAAATGACTAATCAACATGTTATTTCAGGTCTATTTGCATATTTCACAAACACATCAATGCGGTGGTGCGAGAACACTATCCCCACCCCTGGGGATGTTTGTGGCAAGTGTCGCCAGAGCACCAATAATTTTTGTTTGAGAGCTTGAATGTAAATTTTTTTCTAAATTTTTTATATTATCATATAATTTAAATTCCTTTGAATATTTTAAATTTTTTTGTCTTTTTCTAAGATATTGCAGATGACGTACTAGTGGAACCGTAAAGATGAGTCCATATAGCGGGTCTTCCATATGTGGGCAGGCAAGTTAATCCGGAAGTGGTTCGCCGTCGTCTGGGCTAGCTGACAAGACCGATATGGCTGGCCAACAAGGTCTAACACTAACTGCATCTATATTGGGCTAGAGCAAACTTTAAGGATGAGTCGGGCGGAAAACAAGGTCAATCGATCGGCTAACCCGCGGCGGTAGCTATTGTCTACTGTGCGAGACCTTCCTCTGTCAGCATGAACAAAAAAAAAAATGGTAAGTACTTTTATTTCTTTAAATTTTTATTAATAAATTATTAATATTTTACTAATTTTTCTTTAATGTACTAGAGTCGAATCTCAATCAGCATGTGAACCAGATCAGTTATTCTCCAAATGCTATAAGAAGACCAACGCCAGCTGGAGTGGACCGAGGGCAACGCAAGTGACTGTAGGTAATAATTATTTAAAATATTTTGTTTGTTTATTTTTTGTAATACTACTATTTTTGCTTGTTTTGTAGACGACATTCTAGAAGCTGCTGGAAGATCACCAACCTCAGGCTATGGCGATGGGCAGGATTCTCCGGCCTCATCTGAGGGCTTGGTGGGTATGACCGAGCGTAGCTGTGACTGGCAGCGGACGGACACAAGAACAAAGGTCGTGAATTTGGCCTTAATTTTGAGGCCCACAACTCGAGCTAGACCTACACATTACCTTCACCACCACACCGCCACGCTTCGAGATGGAGGATAGGATGACGAGGCTGGAGACAATGATGGTCGACATAATGACCATGATGATGTTGATGAGGCCAGTGCCTCGACTGTCAGCGCGTCACAGCCTCCGGCGAACCCCCCACCCTGGACAATGACGAGGAGGTCGGGGGAAGATTAGATTTTTTTTTTATATTTGTAAATGATCGTTTGGTTTGTGTGATAGGATTAGGCGTGACAGGATTAGATAGGATCGAAAATTGAATAATTATTAATCCTATCTTACATTATATGATGTTTGATTTGAGGTATTGCATGTGGGATATTTTATTTGATAATATAATATGGTGTTGGTTTAAAGGATTATAGCACATGATTAAATGTAAAAGACTATAAAGGGTATCTATTTTTAAAGTATTTATATTTTTATATTGTAAGTTGTGAATGGTTTAAAAAAATAAAAAAACCACTAAATTACTTATTGATATACAATTGCTTAAAATAAAATTAATTTGTGAAATATATATATATTTTTTTTCAATATTTAAATAAAGCCGAAGTTGAAAATATGTACTCAATTAAGTAATTAATGATAAAAACTCAAACGAATGTCCAAAAAAGAAAGAAGTAATATCTTTACTATTTTTTACTATTAAATTACTATGATTTAAAATATATTATTTTAATCATATACAAGCTTCACAAATAATAAGGGAAAAATACAGCGCACCCCCCTGTGATATGGGCAATGTGCATGATACCCCCCTGTGATATAAAAAATACCAAATTACCTCCCTGTGAAAATTTTATTGGAGCAATTGGACCCTTGCGAGTGGAAGGTGTGGCGCACGCGCCAATATTGCGACTGGGGGCCATATTTATATTGTTTTTTGACAATTTTGCCCCTCTTTCATCAAATGAAAGAGATTAAGTGCAAAATACCCCCCTGTGTTAGTGTAACGAGCAAATTACCCCCCTGCATTTTTTTCAAATAAAAGTGCAGCAACTTGCTCATATGTTATTGCAATTTCTCCTTCTTCCACTTGTTTCTCACGTTTTTTTCTCTAAAACAGAGAAAATCTCAAGGTCATCTGCCTCATTCTGTATTTTAACTTTTTTGACATTTTGTGACCGGATTCCTCATGCTTAAATTTCAGAAATAGAAGTTGAAAATGTACAGAAAAAATAAACATCAACACTAAACAAAATTGATAAACATAAAATTGAATTCCATTAGAAAGGATTGAAACTTGATATTTTTGTTACTGCCACATTACAAAAGGAACTGAGTGCCATATTATAGACAGTTTTTTTCACATTTACAAAAGGAGGCCATTTACCCAAAAAAAAAAAAGCCATTTACCCAAAAAAAAAGGCCATTTACAAGATGAAGATGCAGTCTAAACTACTCTTGTTGTCTTCTCTTTTGTCTCTCTTTTATCTTGTCCAAAACTTGTGAAATAGTTGGCCTCTTGTTATATCTCCTAGTTGCAGGTATTGAAGAAGCTGCTGGAGTATCATTCCCCAACAAGGATGCATTTTTAGGGCCTTGATAGCCTACCTGCTGCTACATTAAATTTGAATTTAGAAAATATTTGTTACAGTTGGGTTGGTTAAAAAGTATTTTAATAAAGAAGAACATACCTGGGTTGCAAAGTCAGGTGCAGGTGCAGGTGGTTGTACTACATTGCTGTTTTTTCTCTTTTCTTTTGATGTAGCCTGCAAATTGTGATAAAAAATGAGTTTAAGAAAAACGATGAAGGGATAAAACAGAAACAGCATAATTCATTGAACATGCTTGATGTTACCTTTTTACTTGGTTGCTCCTGACTTAAAGTGGGGGGGGCTTGAGATCCATGTGGGATTTCTACTGGAACAACAACATTTGTCTGAAAAATAATTAATTTTGTTACATAACAGATTATATGACATATTAAAAAATTGACACAAACCTTGAAAAACTTCGACTTTCGATGTATTTCATTCTCAATCTCAACCCCATCCAATCCCTGACCCTCTATACCCTGCCCCTCACAGTCCTTCCTCCCATCACCCTCACACTCATCCCCCCCCACCCCCTGCCCCTCACAGTCCTTTCTCCCATCACCCTCACTCTCATTCCCATCCCCATCCAATTCATCAAAATCTATTCCATCTAACAAGTATCTAATTTCTTCTTCCTGCTCCTTTTCAACTGGATTACCTTAGCTATCTACGACTAGAATAGGTTCAACATCCTCTTCCTCTACATAAATATTTACTGGAACATCCAAGTTTTTATGACAATTTTGTAGGTCAACCAAACAAATATCAGGGCATTCTTCTTTAATTTGTCTTATGCCCCATTCTAATGGTAGAGTGGGATCTTTATAATAAAATTTAAGCACTGACTTTTTCCCCCCGCACTGTTCATACATTTCTCCTAATTCATATAAACCCAAATAATCCAAATCTAATTTCTCAAATACTTTCTTGTGCCCTCCTACATAACTAAGTTTAGGATGTTTTACAAATTTTCCACCCCACCAAAAATTTATGTCATGTGTTTGAAACATCTGCACATAAATGAAACAAACCACAAAAAAAATAATGCTTCAGCAAGAAGCAAAACCATAACAATAAAAGCACAGTAACTTCCCAACAATAAAAAAACATTTAATAATGCTTCAGCAAGAAGCAAAACCCTGACACAGGGTGCTTTTCATGTACATAACAATAAAAGCATAACATTATTTAATCAAAGTATATATTGACTAAAAAAATAGACCCAACACATTTGGGACCACAAAATGGAATAAAAAAAAACAGTATAGATAGAAATGCCTACCTTAACTGCTTCCAAATCAGATGCTTTGTCAGTTTTTCCCACACAAGACCATTCAAAATATTGGTCACAGCCAAACCAAGTGTCAGCAGATCCGCTCTAGACTATGAACTGCGAGATATAGTAAAAGGGACCAGCCGTTATTGTATAAAATATTTATGATAAATCAAGAACAGAAACCTAGACACTTCTGTTATTGAAAGAAAAACAACTTAAATCACAACAAAAAATTACGCAGAAAATTCTGAGTTCATCTTTTGCCGAGGTAAAGTCACTAATAAACACCACAAGAACATTAGAAACAACAAATGCTTCAGGAACAGTGCAAGATCTTGATTGACCAAATAACTCAAAACACAAACCCTGCAGTTCACAATCAGAAAAATTGACACCCAATATTTCTTTATCCTTGACCCAAACAAATTTCACATTCCATTTTCTAGTACTTTGGGAAAGACACAATCTTTAAAACAACATAATACCAACAGAGCAATTCCCACAATTTAACAACTAAAATACTGAAAATTAGGTACGCCAACACAATCAGCCAGGGAATTTAACAACAAATAAAACACAAATAAACTAAATAAAATGAACAAACAAAAAAAATAGCAGCCTCATAAATAGAAAACACGGACACAAAATGCTCTTTAATGGGATTGAGAAATAAAGACAAGCTGTTCAACCCCAAGAAAAAATAATGGACACCAGGTGTTTGTTGAAATGTACCTTTGAGATGAATCCTCAAGTCCCCAGAAAGGCAAGAATGCTAGAACAGAAAGCTAGACACTTCTGCTGCAATTACACTCTTCTTTCTCTCAATTCTTTCCAAATGACTTTCTCTCTACATTCTGCTGCGAATTTCACACAGTTTAGCAGCAAAATATTGCATAATTACAGTAATATACACGCTGGAATACAACAATAATTACAGCAATTACAATAAAATGAAAAGCAAAGGAGCCCGGCTTCTTACTCCAAAATCTGGCCATACCACGCTGGAAATTGCGACAAAAGTATTCAGAAAAAGGATTTTCAAAATCCGGCCATATCGGGATTATTTTTTGAGCGACGGCGTTTGGCGAAGGGAAAGGGAAATCGGAGCTTGAAATAGAGAAAACTGACCTCGAGATAGCGAAAATCGTTGTTGCAGTCGCGGGCAACGACGTTTGAATGGATTTCGCCGGCGGTGGTGGTGGATTTAGTCGCCTCTCAGTCGCCTCTCAATCGCCTCTCACGCTTCTTTCTCTCTTGCTAGAAACAAAAATATGAAAACCCTAGGTTTGACTAAAGTCAGCATTTTCAAATATAAGGAGGGGTATTTTTGTCTTTTACCCTTCTCACCAATATTTAATTCATGTAGGGAGGCAGTGTGCTACAGTATTTAATTGACAGGGAGGTATTTTGCGTTTTTTTTTAACACAAGGGAGTAATTTGCTCTTTATCAATAACACAGGGTGTATTTTGCTTTTAACCCCAAATAATAAAAATAAAAAATTGCATAAAATCTCCGGTCGTGAGGCGGAGCTCTTAAGGTGGAAATAGAGGCGTGCAGCGGTGTAGGGGGCGGGGGGTGTGGTTGGCCCTCGAAGAAGATGAGGATGTTGTGCATCTTTTTCTTTCTTTCTTTTTATTTTTTTTAATTTTATAAATTTTAATATATGAATTACATTAATTATGTGTTTTTATGTTTAAATATAAATATATTAAAATACAAAAATTTATTTTTTGTAATTTATATAAATAATATAATTTCAAAATATTCAATACAAATTAAATTAACTAGTATTATTTTAGAAAAAATATCATGTAAATTTATTTCCTATAATTTATATAAATAATATAATTTTAAAATATATTCAACACAAAATCAAATTAACTAATAATATTTTATGAAAAAAACATGTATTTTAATTTTAAATATATATAAATATTAAAATAATCCTAAATATTTGATATTTTCATATATATGTATACTAATATAATTTGATGTAATGATACATTTTACATATAAATATTTCATGAATACTAATTGTTCAGTATTTTGTAATATTTTTTAGTAAAATGTGAAAAAGGTAAAGAACTAATCAGAAAAATAAAAAGAGGAGATAATGGCATAAGACAGGGGTAATTTTGTCCATTCAAAATGGTCAAAGGCTAAAAATAGGTCAAATGGTATCTTACTCTCATTTCTGGCTCGTGTAAGCAACTCTCCTTTTTTTTTTTAGATAGTGTAAGCAACCGTTTCAAAAAATGTATCGTTTCATTAAACAGTACCGGACGAACCGTTCCAAAAAGTGTATTAATCTAGTGAAAAATGATGGTGCAAATACAATTTTGATATATTTTTTACAACACAGACACGCTATCAATATGTATATCGAATTGAGAATCAATTGAAGTTCCAAATACCGTTCCTATATGTAAAACAAGCACAAACATAATTGTTCCAAAAAGTGTCTTAAACATTGATAAAAATGGTGGTGCAAACATCATTCTAGTTCACATTCTACAACATCGACCCAACAGTTCTAACATGTATTCTAAACAAAGGACCTAGTTGTGCTAAAATATGTTTCAAATGAATGTTCAAATAGCGTTCCAACGCCCATTTCAAGATATGCAACTTGCACAATTAAAATCGTGCCAAACTATATTTCTAACTTACTCAAACATATGTCTTTTTTACATTCAAATTGTGTAGATAGTGTTATAATGACCGTTTCAAAACATGTACAAAAAATTAAAAAATATTCTAAAACAATAAATTATACTTTTAGATAGTCAGATGTATTTAGGAACAATATCTGAACAAGTGGTACAAAAGCCATTGCTAAGTAGAAACGATTTGTCCCATCCTTTTCAAATAATTTGGAACACCGTCTATTACGACGAAAGGGCAACATTCCAAAATCTGATCCACTAATATTCAACTATTAATTTGTCCCCTCCCCCCCCCCCCCCCAAAATATATATATATATATATATATATATATATGTTTTCTAAAATCGCTCCAAATCCCACAATTTTTGTAATAATGGAGGAAAAAACGAACCTTGAAATGAAAAGTTGCTGAAAGAAGAAAAAAGAAAAGAAAAATAAACTTGTACTATATTCTAATGTAATTATACTAAATTACACCCCAACGAATAAAAATTTAATCGGTCTCATTTTGGTATCATCATATATATATATATATATATATAATTGTGTTGCAGTAATATCAATTGAAAATTTTTTAACTATAAGAAAATTAATAATAATATAATATTTTCGTGTAATCCGGTCCTCATATGCTCTATAATAATTAGCATTTCAATAAAATTCTAAATCACTATAAACATAATTCATATTCATAAGGAGATGTATTTTCTTAAATTTGTTTCTAATCTTAAATATTTTCCCTTCCCTTTTTCTGAAAATTTATAATTTTTTATAGAATACAAAAATTAGCAATAGTAAATCACACGAAAATGGATTGATGTAATTATATCACTAGTGACAAACCATCAAAATAATGGGGATGATTACATTATTCTCCTTTGAAGTTTGATGTAATAATACGTAAATTATTTGTGATTTGAAAAATTACATGTAGTACTTTAAGATTTGCTTTTATCTAACATATAGGTCCATTTGTTAGTCAAAATTTATTCAATTTGCTAATATTAATAAAAAAAACTGAATAAAAATTGATATTTACCCTCGATGGACTTATTACTGACTTATTGCAGGACAAATAGTTTTTCCGACTAAGCCACCCTTGTAACGGTAAAGATATACCTCTTCACATGCATTAACGCGTGAAGACGTATGAGTGTAATTCGATCGTAAGAATATTTATTTGATCTGTGGTAAAAAAATAACTTATAGTATCCATGAGACTTGCTTTAATCTAATAAATAAATTGTTTGTTAGACAAAATTCACTAAATTAGTTGATATTAACAAAAACATCAAACGAAAATTCATATATACCCCTGATTGACTTATTTCTGATTTATTGAAGGTCAAATAATTTTTTTATAATTAAATTAACCTTACATATCGTCATATATTAATGCATGTGAGGAGATATTTTTTCACCATTATAATGGTAGTTTAGTTCGAAAGTATTTACTTGACTTGCAATAAGTCAGTAATAAGTCAATCGAGGGTAAATATTAATTTTCATTCAGTCTTTTTGTTAATATCCACAAATTCAATGAGTTTTGATTAGTAGACAAACCTATTTGTTGGACGGGAGCAAATCTTAGGGATACTAATGTAATTTTCTAAAACACATAGGGTCTATATGTAATTACATCAAATCTTAGGAGAGGGGAGTGGACTTATACCTTTTATTTAGGGTAAATTACAATGGATTCTCTTTAAATTTGTCTTTAATTACAAATTTCTTTTTGTTGTTTGAAAAATTATAAATTAATACCCCTCTGAAATTACAAATATTTTAACAAATACTCTCCTACAATGAGCTTCACAAAGGGGTATGTATTTGTAACTTTATGGGGTATTTATAATTTTCAATAACCAGGCATATTTGTAATTATGACAATTTCAAAAAAAGTTATTGTAATTTACTTTTTTATTTAACGTGCACTCCTAATGTGTACAAAAATTACGTCGTCTGTTTATTAAAAAAATTACAATTATAATAAATATTTAAATAAAATATAAAGTACAATAAAATTTAATACAAATATTTCAATCCATTATAAATTATTTAAAGAACTTTTAAGGTCACTCCTCGGACGGCTGAGCAGCACAAGATATCAATTGGCAAACAAAACAAATATTATATGGTTTATGAGGTCCAGAGGAGAAGAAAAGGCAAAAATAATTAATTACAAAATATGGGGCCCGACCCGGCAGCCAACAAAACAATACCAAGTCTAAAACACCTGTACTTGTAATAATGGTCCCCATATTATGACAACCTCAGCAAGAAAGATCCGAATCTGCCCATCCGAACATTCCTCACCCACTGTCCAGTGCTCAATCCAACGGCTCAAAATCGCTCAACCCCGTGAAAATATGCCCAGTGGCCAAGGCATCATTCGAGTATCAAGAACAGCAACCTCCCCATTTTAATCATAAAATTAAAATGAAAACAACCAATGCGCCAACTCATATACACTCTCGTCTTCCCCTCCATCCCCCCCACTCCCACCCCACACCTGTATTTCTCTGCCATTCATCCAAACTCTTTTTTCCTTCCTTCTCCACGGAAATCAAAATTCCTTGGGTTTTCTTGCCCCTGGATTCTTGATTTCTTGTTCTTCTTCAATAAGGTAGATATATATATATATTTATTATATAAATCATTTGTATGTATTTTCTGCATTTTTATGCACGTTTTCTTTCCCTTGTCATTTTAACTTGTTTGCTTTTTTTCTTTCTTTGCCATTCTTGAATTTCTCGCCGGAAAGACGTTTTCTTGGAGGGTTTTCGAAGATCCCTCCTGGTGGGTGGTTGGTTGGTTGGTTGCTTTAAGATTGTACATTTGGATGTATATATGTATAAGATACATGTATATTCGTCTCTCTCTCTCTCTCTCTCTCTCTCTCTCTCTAAAAAAAGTCCGTTTCTTTTTCGCTTCCCAACCACTTTTCTTCTGGGAATGGAGGGAGGAAAATTAAAAAGAAATTATAAGTCCCTTTCCTTGTAGCTCTAAGCATCATTTTGGCTCTCTGTTTTCTTGGGTTTTTGGAAATATTTGGTTTTTGTTTCTGGGTTTGATCCTAACCGTTTGATAAAAATTACTATACAGAATTTCCATACCTATATATACAAGTTTCTTTTGTATATATAGATATGGCGATGAAGGCGGTGTCTCCCCGGCAATCTATAAACAAGGTGTTTGAAAGAGTTGGGGTGTATGGATTGGTTGGTGGGAACAGCCAGAAAAGATGCAAATATGCCAGTGATGATGAAGGCGAAGATGGGAACTTGGAGTTGGAGCAGATTGGCGCTGAGAGAACGAAAAATGTGCTGATTCTGATGAGCGATACCGGCGGCGGCCACCGGGCGTCCGCTGAGGCGATCAGGGATGCCTTCCAGCTCGAGTATGGGGACGAATATAGGGTAGGCTAATGAATTTTTATGCTTTATGAGGTTCTTGCTGTATATAGTAACAGCTCAGATTTTGGTGGTTCTTGAGCAGTTTACTAAGGAATTTTTGTCTTTTTTGAGAATTCAAATCTTGTTCAGTTAGTCCCTGTCCCTGAGACTTTGGATTGAGTCAGTGCTGGAAGTGTTAGGTTGCTTTGTGTGATGTCTACCACCATTTATTGTCTTCTTTTACTCCCAATTCAGGACCAAAAGTTGATAAGAATAGCATTCTTGTCTTGTTCTGGTACTCCTATCTATCTAGTCATGTTCCTTCGCTCATGTTTCACCACCCTTTTCTTGTTTCATCATCTTGAATTTTGAGTGTGATTACTCTACTTTCATCTGTTGTCTTTCTTGATGTCTCTGTTGTCTGATTTGTTTTGAAGATTTTTGTGAAAGATGTCTGGAAGGAGTACACAGGGTGGCCGTTGAACGATATGGAGGGGCAGTACAAGTTCATGGTTAAACACGTTCAGCTCTGGAAATTTGCGTTTCATGGCACGTCTCCTAGATGGATCCACTCCGTCTATCTTGCCGCCATTGCAGCGTTTTACGCCAAGTATGTCCACCCATTCCTATTATTTCCTTTCAGCTTCTTTCAGAAAAGTCACTTACGGAGCTCAGAAACCTGAGTGATGTTCGATGATCTTGATTTAGTAAGAGAGTTAATTATATCCATTTTCATGATCTATAATGATTGTTGCTGTCAATGATCTGAAAAGATATTTCTTTTCATTTCAAAAGAACATGTTGCACACTATTGTTCTTAGAGTCCAAGTACATAAAATTACGCCTTCTCCTTTTGAAGGGAGGTTGAGGCAGGACTAATGGAGTACAAGCCCGATATAATCATCAGCGTCCATCCACTTATGCAGCATATTCCCTTGTGGGTGCTGAAATGGCAAGGCCTGCATAAGAAAGTCATTTTCGCTACCGTCATCACAGACCTCAATACTTGCCACCGCACATGGTATACTACCCTCTTCTTGTTGAAATTTTCAGACATTTGGGAGCCAATGATACAAAATACCAACTCCGGAATTGTTGTTTGTTAAGGTTTCATCCGTCGGTAAATCGTCTGTACTGTCCCTCGGAGGGGGTTGCAAAGAGGGCTTTGCTTGATGGCCTTGAAGAATCTCAAATTCGCGTCTTCGGATTGCCCATCCGCCCTTCTTTCTGTCGTGCAGTTCTGTCAAAGGTGACGCCCGTTTTTCTCTTTCTTCTGCTTAATTAAGCTAATTTGGCAATGAGATTGAGAAGTATGGTAATTTTGATGGTCGGTGGTGGTTCAATTTTTGGCCATAGGACGATTTGAGGGTGGAACTTGAGATGGACGCTCAATTGCCTGCCGTTCTGCTAATGGGAGGTGGAGAGGGAATGGGGCCCGTAAAGAAAACAGCTAAGGCTCTGGGAGAGTCTCTGTACGATCAAGAACTCAAGAAGCCAATAGGGCAACTCGTCGTCATCTGTGGCCGCAATGAAGCATTAGCTGAAACACTAAGATCCCTTGAGTGGAAAATCCCAGTCAAGGTACAAAATATAAAGTTTGATTATTAGCAAAGAGAGTTTATCGTTCCCGTTTTTTTTACCAAAACTTATTCTGTCAATTTAGATTAGAGGATTCGAGAAGCAGATGGAGAAATGGATGGGTGCTTGCGACTGCATCATTACTAAAGTACGTTAGTTCTTTATATTCATATGTTGGACGCAAGATACTTCTGCTATTGATATCGTGCTGGACTGGTTGTTTACAAATGTTCTGATTTTATAGGCTGGTCCCGGGACAATTGCCGAGGCACTGATAAGGGGCCTTCCGATTATTCTCAACGATTACATTCCTGGACAAGTAAGTTAATCTGAATGGTTGTAGTTTCGTCGCTTTCTTTCGTTTGACTTAATTTTTCATGGTTATTTGTTCTATTACAAGAAAGTTCAAAAATATGATGAATGTTTGACTATGTCTTGAAAAAAACACAGCTCAATGTGCTGATTTTCATTTATCTTACATTGATACTAAATCCAAAACTAAACATACTGAAAACTCTTAAAAGTTGCACACACTTATCTCTATCTGCCAAAACTAAAGAAAAAAAATAAAACCGACCAAAGCCGAAGCATGTGTCTGATTTCTTGCATTCGGCATCGACAGGAAAAAGGGAACGTCCCATACGTAGTTGACAGTGGGGCAGGCGTTTTCACCAGAAGCCCCAAGGAAACGGCAAAGATCGTGGCCGAATGGTTCAGCACAAAGACGGATGACCTCAAGAGAATGTCGGAAAACGCACTCAAACTCGCGCAACCGGATGCAGTTTTCGACATCGTGAAGGACATTCACGAGCTCGCTTGTCAACGGGGACCTTTATCAAACATTCCCTACATGCTGACTTCATCATTCTCCAGCTTAATATACTAGAAGATGTTGTCGTTCGTTGCCCCGACATCATCTTGACTAGGCCCTTAGGCCCTTGTACAAAAATAGCTCCCAGAACTGATAGTATTCTTTGACCACTAGAGTTATAAACTCTGTTGTTGGTTTTCTGGATGATGAAAAGAACAAAAAAACAATGGTGGTTGGGGTTGATTTTTTTTTTTTTTTTTTTTTGAATTCTTTTAGGTTAGTTTGATAGGAATTGAAAGCATGATTGATCTTATTGCAGTCTGATTTTGGTTTCTTTTGAGTGACCTCTATTTGTTGCTTAGTGAATATTTCCTCTTTTCCTTTAAGAACTTGCCAAACTTGTGAGTCCAAGATTTTCAATGAAGTTGCTTTCAAGTTTGGTACTTGTAAGCCAATGCTGGATCAAGTTTTATTTCAAATTTTATTGCATCTTAAATTTATTTAATATATATATATATATTACGCATATAAAGATTATTTAAAAAAAAATGTGTACATAATTTGTGTATATAAATAAAATAAAAATAATAATAAAATTTGAAATAAAATTCAATTGCCTAAAGGGAGTGCTTTCAAGTCATCATTCTTGGACTTGAAAAAACAAAAGTCAAAATAAAATTTAATGATGGTAATCATTAATGTTTTATTTGAATGTCATGAGTTAAAATATTATTGTAGAACATGTGTTCTCTTACAACGGTATATTATGGACTGACGATAATTGATTTATAGTACTTAATCCAATACAGATTATATTCAATTTCTAATATATCAATAAAGCTATAGTGATTAAATCAGACAGTGTTCCACTAAAATTCTTTATCAAAAAACAACTAAATTTTGTGTCAATTAAGGTTTTAATCCAACCTAATCTAGGCCATGTTTGAGTGGTCGGAAGGAAAGATATTTCAAAAGATGACGAAAGCAATTCTATAATTAAAAACAAATGACAGAGAAAGAATATATAGATATATTCAAATAAGTGATGAATTGATATTAAGTGAAAATGAAAGGTTTAATATTTGCATCCATCCAACCCAACCAATCTTTGGTGGCAAGAAAGAGAAAGAGAGGGTCCTCTTACACATGTGATTGGATGCTTTCCTTTTCCATTATGGTTTTGACTTTAGTGTTGATGAACAATTGGGAGCCACCACATGGGAAATTGATCACTAGTTAGTTTGAGTTGTGTGAACCTCCGGGAGTTCAGACAAACACACATCTACCTATGATTTTTACAAATTTTTTAATACGTGTGTGTGTGTGTGTGTGGATACAACATCCATGAGGACTTAAGATGGCACTTCCAAAGTGTATTGGGTTTTTTATTTTAAATTTTATTATATAATTTTTATGAATATGTTTATATATATATATATATATAGTGTATATAAAGATTATGTTGTTATTTTAGGAATAATTATATTTAAATTTTTTGATTTATAATCTGTTTACACATATTATCGTTGCTTTCTGGACAGTTTTGCATACAATAATTAATATCATTTACATAAACCATCACTGTTTGTTGAAAATCATATATACAACCCAAAAGAACGTCAATGTTTTAACCGTTCCTATGTTTTAGCTGTCGAGGGTGGTTATGCAGTTACGAAAAATTTATGAATAATTTGTGTAAACAGACTATAAATTGAGGTATAAATGTAACTATCCCATAATTTTATTTAACGAGAGATATTATATATTTGATATGTATATATTATTTGGATAATAAATACAATAAAATTTTGAATAGAAAATTCAATTTGACCTATCAAAATGACAAACTCTGTAAACACATGTCAAGGATCCTGGCAGGAGAGATCACTCCCTGTTGTGTGGATATTTTAGTGAAAGAAGAGGTAAGCAAGATCAAGTTTAGGTTTTTGGTTATAAAGCAAGAGCCACGTGGAGGCCTTCAAAGTTTTGCTCCAAGCACAAAAGTTTGTTATAAGTGGTGCATATGTTCTAAATTTGATGTGGTTGTAATTTCAGTATGAGATAAAATGAAAAAGTTATCCTTGATATGAATTTTTAATTTTCAGACTAGTTAATAAAGAGAGGAATTTTGGTGGATAATGGTGTAAGGATTCTCTTGTCGATGAATAGTAGTTGGTGGTAAAAATAATATTTAGAGTATTTACAACAAAGTTGAAAGTTTTATAGTGTAGTAAAGTGTATGTATAGATTATGTATTTTATATGTATAAAGTTACTTTCGTACCCTTCTATATAATTTGATATCGTTAATATATCCATCACATGGCCCTCTGCTCTTAAATGAATTACTAGAATTGGGACGAGTAAGTCGGCCGAGAGTAAGTGTGTTAGAAGGGGCCAAGTGGATGCTAATAAAGTGTTGGCTCCACCTACCCAATGTTCATACCCTTCACACATTCAAACTCTCTCACCTTAAAGCCAAGCACAACTTTTCGTGTTTGATAGTGTTTTTCTTTCTTTCGTTGTTTTTTTTTTAGGCTTTCATTGGGGGCGCGCAAGGTACGACCACCCCTGTGGACTGGTGGGGCCGGCAAAGAGTTGCCTCGCCCTATTGCCTGGCAAGCTTGAGGAAGAAGCGACAACTTTTACTTGTGGTCATCGAGCCCGTCATGGCCTTGGGGAGGGTGGAGAGGGGTAGTTTTTTTTTTTTTTTAAATTTAGATTTTTCTTAGTTAGTGAACTCTATACTTTCTTTTTACTTTTCATATAGCCGGTTTTGACATGTACTTGGAATAGTTTTTTTCCAACCTATGTAGTCGAACTCAACATGTGATTTGCATTATTTAATATTTATGAACATACTTGTTGCAATTGATCGTCAATCGTATCTATCGACACGTGTTTAATTGCCTTGAATGATATTTTTGCTGATGTCACGGAGTTGATCTTTCACCAACTTCAAGGGGATGCGAAGTTTTCGGGGCATCATTCTTGATGGAGATCTCAATAAAGTTTTGTTCAAATGGTCCCTCGGCAACGGTGATTTTTGCCTCTAGGGTCCCCTTGAAACTTCCGGGATCTTTTGGGACATTGATTTGAGGGATATTTTGTTCATGTCTCGGATTCAACTTTAAGGAGATGCAAAATTTCTAGGATTACATTCCTGATGGGGATCTTAATGAAGTTTTGTCATTAGAGTCTTGGAGCAACAACGACTTTTGCAATTAATTGATACTACGACAAGAAAAACTTGAGCTTTACATGAAATTTGATTTGATTTGATTTTATTGATACTACGACAAGAAAAACTAATTCATTACTTAGAATTCACATTGCAATATCTTGGAGGAGAAATCATAAGGGGAAAAGGATATGCTAAGTTCTTACTTGAGCTTTCTCATATTACAAGTGCATAGCCAAAAGATAACTTTTCCTACTATGCGAACTTAGGGTTACTACTTTCTGGCAAGGGAGTCTCTTCCCATTGTTTCCCCATGAGTTCACGAGATGACTGTTGCTGGAGGAAGATTATCGTCAAGAGGAGCATGAGCTGATGTCAACTCTTGAGGCAGTGTGATTGACCCTTGGTCAAATTAGCATTCCTGTATTGGTTGACTTCCTCAGATATCCCCACTAAATCAATTTTTCTGTCATTTTAGAGGTGATGCCAATCCTCAATTGTATGCCCCATGTTACAGTGGAAGCGACAATATTATCAGACTTTAGCCTCTTGGGATTATCCTTCATTTTTTTCTTTAACATCGGTTAACCAACCCTTATTGCTCTGCAGCTATCAATATTTCACCTCTTGTGGCAACCTCTCTGCCTTTCCTCTTGGCATTAGAAGTAGGGTTCATTCCTTTTTTAGTCTTCTATTTTGATATACTTTTATGCTCGAACGAGCGATTCCTCCAAGGTGTTAGCGGGATTTCCCACTATAGACCCTTTGAACTGTCCATGACGCACATTTTGTTGGACAATGCTGGCTAACAACTTGTGGTTGACATACGACACCCCATCTACTGCTTCCACGAACCTTTAAACGTAATCCCTCAACGACTCCTCTTCCTTATTGTCTATAGTGAAGACGTATGCAATAGTTTATGGATACTTGTTCATGGAGAAATGATGCAAGAAACACTGTGTCAGCTACTCGAGGCTGGAGATAGTTCCAGCAGGTAATTGATCGAACTATGTTAAAGCACGATTTGAGAGCATCGTGCAGAAAACTTCGCAGTAGAAGGCATTGCTAAAGTCATACCAATCAATCTTAGCATAGAATTTATCCAAGTATTCCTACTGATCTCCTATTCCATCATGCTCTAATAGGTTTGACACTTTTGCACCTACTAAAAGTGATTGGGCCAAGATGATAGGGGAGAGGGGTTGTGTTATGGTTGAGCTATAGCCAAAGGCAGATACCCATCCTCTACTCCCCTAGAGGGAAGGGGTGAGGAGGGTTGCAGCAATTAGAGCATAATTTGTTCTTGGTTATGAGGGATTTTAGGTCAAGAGACTTAACTATTCACCTCTTCTCGCATCTACTCATTCTTGGGAGCTGGGGAAGATTCTCGACATCGACGAGGAGAACGAGGGGATGGGTTCATGAGGTGGTGAATCACAAACTAAGCCACGGCTTATGCAACAACTCGAGTGGATGCATCATGGATTAAAGCTAGTAAGGCTTCTTGCATCAATTGTATCATTACCCCTTAAGGTGTTGGCACACCAGGGAGGGGAGGTTCTTGGGGGGAGGATGGGGCTTGTTCATATGGGTAGCACGCATAGGGCTTGTTCAACTCCATTCTCATATGATTCATGGCCTGTGTACACCACTTGGACATCATGAGCTTAAGACCTGATTTGCATCCTCAATGTCGGAGTAATATTTTTCCACATACGACGCGAATTAGTGGTTATAATTTCAAAAGCGAGTAAAATGAAAAAATTACCCTCGATACAAATTATACTTCCCAAGCTTAGCTTTTAGAGAGAGAATTGTTGGTTGATAAGGGTGTAAGAGTCTCTAGTCAATGAATAGTAATTGGGTGTACAAATACTATTTAACGTATGGGATAATCACATTCACACCCCCTCACTGATTCCCTTTTTATACAAATTACTCCCACCTTTTCAAAAATTACAGAAACACCTCTGGCAACCTTTAAAACCCAAAATACCCTTGTTGAGTTGGTCAAACTTCAATTAATTTTTCAATAAAAAAAAATGCCCTAAAAGCTGTCTTGTAATTACCAAAAGGTAGAGGAGGTATCAAAATAATATTTATGGGGATGAATAATATGACCCTGAATATTTTTTTATTATTTATACTAATTTTTAATTTTAATTTTAATTATTTTATTATTTTTTAATTGAATCTCTATATAAAATTACACTTTTAATAATTATAATATTAAATAGGGACCTCCTTCTCAATTACCCAATGTTCTGGAAACTCTATTTCGCTCTATTTTATTTGTCTCCTAGTATTAATTCTTGAATTCTGTAAATTTGTTTCAAAGAATACTGTTTGTTCAAGAGTTTTATTATCTTGTGTCTTACAATTAGGATTGAGTGTATGGAGAAGCTTATAGTAAATTCTATAACATATACATATTAATTCTGATCCAGGTGTATAATTATATCCATGGGTCTTAACATTTAACGTTAGTGCATCAAGTATATTAACATCCGACATAGATAACTGTAGATTTGGGTAAACATTAAAAAATACTGGCCCATGGGCTAGACTAGATTGGATTATTTCTATTAGAGATTTCTTCCAGTCTAAATTTCTGGCATCTCTTAGGGCAGCTAAAAAGCTTTCTGGTAAACCTTCTAATGTTAGAGGCTTAAAGGCTATTTGAACAAGACCAATATGTAAAAATTTATATTCTTCTTGGTAATGCCTTATATCCATAGAATCCAAAAGTTTTATTACTTTTTCCTCATTATCAAGAGAGATACATTCTTCAGTAGTTTTTACTACCTGTTTAGTTTTCCAGAAATCAAATCTTCCAAAATTGTAAATTAATCTAGGATTTACTTTAGGAATTGTCCATTTATTTAGTTGATCTAAATTCATTGGGAGTTCATACTCCTCTTTTCTTGCATTCTTAACGTGACTGCTATTATTATCAAATAAATACTGCATATTAAGCAGAGAGATAAAGGACTGCTGAATTATCCAATATAAATTAAAAATATTTTAAATTATTAAATTAATTTTTTGAAGAATTATTCTTTCTTTCCCATCCTATTGCCTTCCCCACTTTCAACTCCTACCTATGCCCTCGTTTACACAGCTCTATTGCGGCATACGGCCTCGCTCCACTTATGCCTAGCCTTTCATATAAATATGTCCAATTATATATATATATATATATATATATATTTATATATTTATATTGTATAAACATATATACATATCTATATAACTTATTAATTGTAATAAAGTTTAGTTATAAACAAAAAAAAAATATTTATTTTAAGAATTTAAAATAATTTATTCAAGTGTGATAATATTTTAATTTAAATTCATAAGCTAGTAACTAATTTTTATTAATATATTAATTAAATAATTTAATATACAGATTTAATAAAAAAATTAATAAAATAATTTAAATTTAAATTAAAAATTAGTATAAATAATAAAAAAATACTATTCATCCCTATAAACATTACTCTGATATTCCCTCTACCTTTTGGTAATTATAAAATACCCTTAAGGGCATTTTTATCATTAAAAAATTAAGTTAAAATCTGACCAAGTCAACAGGAGTATTTTGGGACTTCAAAAGCTATTAGGGGTGGTTTCTGTAATTTTTGAAAAGATAGGGGTGGTTTGTGTAAAAAGGCAATAGGTTAGGGGCTGTAAATGTAATTATTCCTTGACGTATTTATAGTGGAGTTGGGAGTTTTATGGTATAGTAAAGTGTATGTATTTATAGGTAAACAAATACTTTTGCATCCTTCTAAATAATTTGATATTCGTATCCATACAACATGGAATAACAAACTTGGAACAAAAAGTCTAATCTGCTAATAAGCCAAGCAAAAATACTTTAATTTTTCTGGTAACTTTAACTTTTGAAGTCTATTTTCTGATGAGTCAAAAGATCCAACATAGAACACAGCGTTGCTTGTATGCTCCCAACATAGAGAATCAACTTCATCATGATTTCGGGGAATAGTTTTAATCATTTGGATGATTTCTGGTTTGAGTTGATGCTGCGGCTATATAAATTTTGAGAAAGTTTTGAAACGTGTTTTCACTTTGCTCAAAGTAAAATTTGTCCCTACAATATGATTATATTGTTGGATTAATGTGAATTTTCATTTTAATGTTCATAAAAATAACCTAATCTTCGAGTGGTCTAAAAGGAAAAAGAGGATGACAAGAGCCGAAGGAATACAAGGTTCAAGGTGGCCCTATAGGAGGCCTAACTCGGATAATGACCCAAGGTAGCGCTAAAAAGTCTAGTCGTACAGGAGATACCCTTAGGAAGTAAATCGACTCAAAGAGACCAAAGCGCCTCAGATCCGAGAAGGCACGAATCCAAAAAGGTCTCACAAGCCCAAAAGAAAGAGGGGCTCAAAATATCCTAGCCGAAGTATAGGCCTATATCACATGGCATCCACGAGTGGCTTAGGTGATATCCACGTCGAACCTCTGAGGTCACATCCCCAGAATCAGATAAAGACCAGCGGCTTCTCCAGGGACACGCGGTACCTCCATCCGAAAGTAACCTCTAAATCTTAAAAGCTTGGACTCTAGTTGGGAGAAAGCGTCTCCTGAACCATCTTCAATTGTCATTTTAAACTTAAGTCGGATAGTTTTTGCATGAAACACCTAAAATTTAATTAACTATTCCATGTGAGACAAGGAATACACTATCATCCGTTTACATTCCATTATTAAGTTGTATAAACTACCCAATACATCTAGGTAAGGTGTTTCTTTACATTCACTTGAATTTTATTGATAGTTTATTTTCATATCAAGGAATCTTTGGGTAACTTTATAGATAGTTTATACTCATATCAAGGAGTTCTTCAATTAAATTTGTAGACAATTTATACTCATATTAAGGAGTTCTTTAAGTAAATTTCTAGATAGTTTATACTCATATCAAGGAGTTCGTCAAGTATTGATGTAATCCAGCACTGGCTCATCTTTTCTTTGATGTTGATTAACAATTTCAATCATGCTAATAGTACGTCAGGTGCTATAAAAGTGACTGCAGATATTCCAGATAAAGTATCTTTGCAATTTAATGATAGATTTCTTCAATTATTGATGTAATCCAGTACTGACTCATCTTTACTTGACGTTGATTATCAATTTCAATCATGCTAAAAGTACGTCGGTAACTATAAAATCAACTTAAAAACTTATTTTAAACTACTTATCCTTTAACTTGCATCAATTAGTTGATTTCCAAGTGCACGGATACCCTGTTTGACATAAAATATGATCCCACTTCATATTTTGTTTATTGCTTCCATTACTCATTTTACATCTCAGGCTTGTAACTATTCCTTCACTATATACCATTATAATTAAATTATAAATATTTTATTGTCAATAAGTAGTTAGCATACTTCAGTTTTAAATAATTTAAGGATAAATTACGTCGTCAAGCTCTGATGTTAGATTTAATAACATAAACGTCTCATGCCATTTACAGAATCATAAGTGCATCCCAAAATATTATAATTACAATTTATAATGGAAGAAATACACAAATACCTCTTGAGGTAAATTACATGGATATTTACCTCAAAAGGTATACTTGTAAGGTAATACGGGGATATTTATAACTAAATTAATCTTAGGGACGTCGACATAATTTACTTTAAATTAAAACTATTAGAAGTACTTCACTTGCCTCCAACCATATATAGATAAATAATCAAATGCTGCAAACTAACCAACAAATTGTTGCACCAAAATTATAAACTACTGCACTCCAATTCCAAACAAAGCACCCAAGTCATTGATCGCATTTCCATGCACCTCTAGTTTCAGTGGGTTTCACTCGAATAAAATTTGAAGGGTTAAGATGATGACAGCATGTTCATAGAAATGGCTGACTGAGAGAAGAGAGTTTGACATTGGAATGGAGTCATGACATTATTTGAACCAAACCAAATAAATATAACATTTCTCAAGCAACACATAGTTCAACATTCTGGAGGATTGAGCTGCAACTAAAGAATGTTAAATTACAACAAACTCTCCTCAATTTTGATTTAACTATACATATTTTTTTTTTATTTTAATGATCATCTAATATTTAACTCAACTTATTAGTCTCTATTGTATTTCCGTTAGATTTTTGTAATACTAACAAAAAAAAATTTGTAAACTATGACATATAAATTTACTTATTTTCTAAAAATTTTCATGGACTAAATGGATGATTTTTTTTCGATATTTTAAAATTTTCCATGCACTTCATCTAATTTTTCTTAAAAAAAAATAAAAACATAAAAATATAACAAGAACAAAATTGACAATTCCAAACATCTATAAATTATTTTGTTAAACATCGGGGGTTTTATAATTTTTAGACAATGAGGACTATTCATAATTATGTGCGGAGCTCATTGTAATTTACCCTTTAAACAAACAATGACTAGACAGATGAAGTAAAGGTGAAGAATCCATAGAAGGTAAACAGGTTCTTTAATCAGTTTATCACCAAAACAAAGTCGCCTTGTATGATTGGCGCTCTTTGAGCTTTAACCAACCCCTACATTTTGTAGAATCATCACCTACAATGTAACTAGGAATGGGGAAAAGGGAAGAGTCAAAACATCAGAAATTTTGTTTAGAAGCAATGTAACTCCGAGAAATTGAGATGAAAATAAATCCCAACTGAAGTAGAAGATTGCTCATCAAGATGCACCTGGATGCAGGAACTAGTAGTAGGAAGGCCTTAACCAAAGACAAGCCTAGAAATATTGGTATTAGTTCCTCAAGATAGTTCATTGAAGTTCATGGTATAAGGTATCAGGAGCGCCTGTTTTCACGAAAAATGGTCCTCATGTAGCAACTGTCCTTTCACTTGCTCTGTAATAAAGCATTTTCTGCACGTAGAATATCATGTATCCTTGTGCAGCCCTGACAATGTCGTCATTGACTCGAGTGATCCAAGCATCATCGCACTTGTACCATTGATTGCCTAATCTCAAGTATGTCACGTAATGACCAGCATCAAGTTTACCTGAGTGAGTGATGACAGCAAACAACTCAAATTGCGAAGAAAATTCACCAGAAGCATCTTGCTCATCCCCATCAAAAGGGAAGATTCTGTTTCCATACCTACTTCGAAGAATAGATGATGATAGGTAAGGTGCCATGTCTAGCGAAAAAGGGAACTGTAGATAACGGTCAATCTTTCTCGAGATTTTACGGATGGGAGAATGCTCAAACCGCTTAATATGGAAGCAAGAAACAAGAGGAAGCTTTCTTATAGACATTTGTTTGAGAGATTCCTGCCTCACTTGACATTGCTGGCAGAAGAATTTTTGGTCAGAACCCAATCTCTCTGGTCTTGTGAAATGATCAAGACATCCAACCAAGGTGGAAAGGCTGGGGCTCTGCCCAGAGTTCCTGGAATCTGCCTCATTATTGACAGAATAATTGGATTTTGTGGATGTCGCTTTTGCAGAACCAACCTGATTTGGTTCCAAGTCCAACGAGATATCTACACATGGATCGTATGTTGTTGATGTGAAACCACAGGACGTACACATGACATCAGATCTAAGGATGCCGGAAAATACACGGTGAGCAATACAACAGTCTCCACTGCCTGCACAGAGAACATGTAGATACAATGATATCATCAGGACAAACATGACTTGCAACATGTTCAGAGTAAATTTTCTCAGTAGGGCGTGCAAGATTATGGTAACATGTGAAGCTCATGATTCAGGCAAAGTAAAGGATGTTAACATAATCCAGATTCATTAGAACACAATGTAGGATAATGTTACAACCTAAATGCAGCGTGGCAAACAGGTTTAAGTTACCTACTACCATGGAACAAGGAAGTGCTGCGAGGACTCCATTCATTTCGTTGGTATAAATTCTCAAGAACTTCAAATTCTTGGCAATTCAAGTTTTCATGATTTTCAATCTCTGGACTTATTGTCAACATAAATTTATCAGAAGTTGGAATCCTAAAGTATAATTATAGACACGGGTGAAATCAATTGAGGCGTCTAATAATTAAATAGTAAGATTAAAAAACTAAATTGAATCATCCAAGTAACAATCATGTCACGACCTCTGAGGATTTATCGATACCACCTTAGTTTTTAGCTAGACAAAAATACCCAAAATGGATTGAATAACTTAATGTGGGAGAACCACCAGCAACATATTCTCAAAGAGCAACACAAAGTTGCAGCTGAAGGTGACTCTAGAGAATCCCATAAACTTAAAACCAAGGACAAGAATATTCTCCAAAAGATCAGGAACTCCTAATTGAAGAAAAGGTGTGACAGATTCTTGGCCAACACCAAAACATCCAAATGTTGAATCAAAAGGATTCATATTGACATAGCCTAATGAAACTTGAACGTTCATCAAGATCGAGGCCTGCTGTTTCTGACATAAGGACCCTACCAACAGCACAGCTGAGTTAGCAAACGAATTAGTGTGGCACAAGAACCCTATGATGAAAGCCAAGTGCACCGAAGAAAATGGGACTTACAGGAGTGAAGCAGATGGCAAGCTCGCGGTTTGAGTACTGGCCCTAAATCTGACAGCACTTGCCAATATGAATGTCTAAGGCAATTGGAAAACTAGACCAGAGTCCTGCATTTAGAAATTCTGTTACTCCATTTATTATAGTAGTTAGGGTTGCCTAGATCAGATGAGATATGGTGTATGAGAAAGTAGGATACTAGTGGATAAGATGACAAGAACTTGTAAGTTATCTTCTTATAGATTATCCCAAGAAAAATTCAAGCATCCATCATAAATCATCCAAAACAACAAAATGAGATATAACAGCGGCCACTTATTAACCCAAGCATATCAAGAATACCAACCTAAAAGAAAAAAAGACAAGGAAACAAATGAAATAAATCCTACATGTTCCAAAACTAATCATTCAACATCACCAAATCTTATCTCCTTTTTCCTCTTTTCATTTTTTATTGTTTGTTACCATAATTGAAATTGAACTCCAATCATGCATATTCAAGAACTACGGGAAAGTCCGCAACAAGAATTTTGTCAAGTGTAGTTCTCTGACAAACTGCCTGCTAGAAATAAAGAGTTGCGGAAGACTTCACACAATCAGAAATACTTGTTAAATCCATGAGCAGCAGTTTTAGGTGAACCCGTAACTCAACATGCCGAACTGCTACCAGTAATGCATGAAATTCTTAGATTCCTCTGGCTCCAAAATAAAACCAAAAAAGAAAATATATACATTTTTAATCTTAAACATAATATTCCCATTACAAGCATCTGACAGTTAATGTTGAGCTTGTGCACCGGTGCCTATGGGAGACTGGGAGTAAAAGGGCCATTCAGAAATTAAGGCCACACCAAATATAAATATTCCATAGGACGCTCGTTTTAAGACACATGTACCACATTTGAATAATGTGAGGAGAATCACAAGTAATTTTGCATCAGTTTCGAGTTACCTCTTCTCTTATTCACAATCAGGTTAAAGGTGCAGAACAAGCAGGAATGTTGGCTCTTACCTTGAATATGGGGTTTGCGCCTGTCTTTCTGCATCTTTTCATGAATGCCATCAAGCATGGAAATGAAAAATTCATGTGCATCCTGCTGTTCGTAACTTGCAAGGTTTGATGCATGCTGCCACCAACTATAACAAAAAAATGCAGCCCAATAAACATGTGTATCAAGATTTAACCTAGCTGTTTAAAAGTATAATATCCATTCACAAGTATAAGTTGGACAATGAACAACAGTTGTATCAATTGGATGGCAAACTTTCAAATAAATACAGACATAAGAAATGGCATATAAACTACTCAAGCACCAAACAGTATAAAGAATTAGATAACCAGAAAAGGAACCAAATTTCAACGGAAACGCCAATCTCTATGCACCCACAAAACGCAATTCATATGCAGACCTGTACAAGAACTTTGCTGGGCTGTACGGCATCCGATCCCCTGAGAACACTGCCGAGAAAATCGCATCCAGATCACACGCTAGACACAACTGCACGTTCTTATTATTGGCTTTATTAATCTCGGTCTTTCGAGTAACAATGGTTCTATTTTCTCTCTCGCAGTAGTAGCGGTTGTGCTTATCACTCAGGAAATAATTCCTCAATGGAGGCGTATGCAGCAACGCCTGCAAAACTGAGTTCATGAAACACGTATTTCCGAGATTGCTGAGACCTCTCAACCCACAAGGAAGCGGTCCCGGGTCAACTCCGAGTCGATTCACAGAGTCACCACCGAGTTGAGTTGGTGGCAAAGGGCTCGAGTTCTCAGCAATCAGGGCCTGCTCCTTGAGATCTGGGCTCCACGGTTTGTAGTCCACGCGCCTCCGCTTTCGAAGATTCTCCGGTGGGGGAAGGGGACCGATCCCAACGGCGACTTCCACGACAGCGGCGTCGAAATCACGATCGTATACTTGGTCCCTGCACGAGCAGCAGAAGAGCTCGGCCCGATCCACATCCACAGCGACATGGTGCAAGGTCTCCTCCGCGTGGGGTGGGGCATGAGCCCGACACGCAACGGCGGGGCACGACACGCAGGCGTACAGCTGCGGCGCCGCGCGGCCACATATTCCGCACCAGATGTTCTCTCCACGGCGGATGGAGGCGCGCCCGAGAGCGCGGACGCGGATACACTCCCGAAGATTGCGGAACGGGTCGGGACCCAGCTGTGATCTGAGCTCCGATAAATGCTGACAGGAACAATTAGGGTTTTGGGCAGCTGCTGTCGAATCCCTGAAACTAGAAACCGATTTCTGGGACTCAGCCGCCAATTGGATTTCCTCCGAATTGTTCTTCAATACAGTGAGCCGAATTTTGTGATCCGACGATGACATTGGGCTCCGAAACGCCCTACAGTTGAAGAATCAAATTCAAAATCAAAGAAACTTCTGCATGAACTACAAATATGAAGCTCACTCAATGCGGAGTGGCAAATTAGCAATTACTCATTCAGATCCAAGTGCATTCAGCTCATACAACAAATCTTCGTCACACGAGGGATTAATTTTTTGCTAAATCCAGGAGGGGGTGTGTGCCGTTGTTTGTTTGGAGTGTTTCAGTTCATATTTTTCCTAGTGGTAGTAAGCAAAAAGTAGAGCTAAAGGGAAAAAGTGAGGATAAAAAATGGTACATTTATCATGCGCTCAATTGCCGCATCTTCATTTTGCTTTTGTGATTGCTCTCTTTGCCTCAATTTGAATTAATTACAAAATACATTAACATAATAACAAAAATTAAAATTTACCTCGTTTTATAATTAATCAAAAAATTAAAAAGTTGTTTAATAGACATAATTTATAATATAAAAAAATTGTGGGACTAAAAAATATTAATATGTTGTATGATGGAGTTTAATTCAAAACATAATTAGCGTCAACTAGTACAAAAATTATATTTATATTGAAACACAAATTTAATTTGTTCGATCACCCGACTAAATAGGTACTTAACTGGTTGCTCAATTATGAGTCAAGATGCATAGTGGGTTGCGTTTAAGTAGCCCGTTCGAGTCTGAAGAACTAAAAAAAAATTGACTAATTTAGCCTAGGATTGACTAGGACTGGATTGGTCCTAGACTGGGTCTATAGGTCCGAGTTAATGGGCGTTCAACTAGCTAAGACTCTTTTTTTATTTATTTTATTCTCTATTTTTGTTTGTAACTAAATTTTACTAAAATTAAAATTAAAAATAATTGTGTATTTTATATAAATCATATTAGAATTAATAAAATAAATAATTATTTATTAAAAAATATTTTAAATTATTAAATTATTTATTTTAAAAAAATTATCTCTTCTTCCCCAACCACACCGCCATGCCCACCCTAATACCATTTTATTAAAATATCATTTTAATAAATAAATAAACTAATTTTATTAATTCTAATTAGATTTATATAAAATGCATAAATTATATTTTATTTTTATTTTAGTAAAACTTAGTTATAAATAAAAATAGAGGATAACTAATTTTTTAATTTTAATATTTTCAAAAAATTATACAAGTGTGATAATTTTTCAATTTAAACTTATAATCCATTAGCTAACTTTATTTATATATTAATTGAATAATTTAATATTTTAATTATTAAAAATTGCAATTTTATACAAAGATTCAATAAAAAAGTTATAAAATAATTTAAATTTAAATTATAAATTGGTATAATAATAAAAATATATATACGGGATCATATTACTCATCTTCATAAATGTTACTTTAACACCTTTTCTACCTTTTGATAACTACAGAAACAGCCTAAGGGCCTTTTGTGTCCTTAAAAATTATTTTAAAGGTTGACCTAGTCAACATGAGCATTTTTGGATTTTAAAGACAGCTAGGAATGGTTTATGTAATTTTTCAAAAGATAGGGATGGTTAGTGTGAAAAAGCAAATAGGTGAGGGAGTGTAAATGTAATTATCCTTTTACAAAATTGATGCATTTTTTAATTTAGAAACAAAAACTTTTCACAATTAACTTTTATAAAATTTCTATTAAAATATAATTTTGATCATAGTTAAATTAAATTCATACATAGCATAAGTGACACACTAATATGATGTTTATATAAATTGTTTTAATATATAGAAAAAAATTATTTAGCACAATTAGAAATTATTTTTAGTGACTGAATTCAATAATTCCAAAATTAACTTTGCTACCAATAATGATAATTTTTTAGTATATACGACATTTTGTTCAAATCCCTTCATATATTATATGTAGATTGAATAAACAAAATTATTATATACAACAAAAACAAAGTTAATAAAGTGAAAGATAATTAATACAAAGTTAACATTTTATAAATAAGGGTGTCATGTTGTTAAGAACCATAAAAAGAAAGTAATTCATAAACAAAACACTATATGGCAATAAGAAGCACATATAACATAAAATTATAATATTAAGAATATTTAATAAGCCAATAAATGGATTCAAGAATATTTATATATATGGAAATTTGTATGCACCGATGATAATTTTTCAATGTAATTAAAATAATTCAATATTATAAAAAATTAGAATTAAGTCAAAATTGCTCAATTTTGATCAAAAACTTCCTTCACATATTATATATAATAGATAATAGATATATTCCTTATTTATTTTGTTTTGTCCATTGTTTTTCCGTTTTTTTTCTCCTTTCAATCAAAGAAAAGAAACACAGACAGACGAGCTCTTCTTCCATCTCAAAACCCTAGTTTTGCACCGCCAGACCCTAGGTCTGCATTGTCGCTTGAAATACTAGTGCTGACACTGCCTAGAACCCTAGCGCCGACGCCGCCTTTGCTTACCCCCGCCCCTGCCGTTTGCCACCCTCTGTTGCGGCGCTTTGAACCCTCGCCCTGCCATGGTGTGCTTTTTCACCCCTTAGACACTTGTAAAAGGCGTGTCTCTACGCCTTGCAGTAAGGCGTGCCTTTCCGCCGCTATAGCAAAGCCCACCGCCATTATTTGAAAATGGCGTTGTATAACACTCAAGATAAAAGTTTCAAATTTAATAACAGAAAGGGGGTAGGAAAAGAGAATAACAATGAGGAGAAGATGAGAACTGAGATTTTACTTTATTTCATAATAATCTCCAATAACATGGTTTGCCCCTTTTTACATGGAATTGCAACCAAAATTCGGCAAACAGTATAAGTAAAAGCTACAATTAATTCTTCAGAAAATGTCGTTCTCAATCTTCTTCTTTCAACTTGCTTTGTACTAGTCCCCAAATTCTCAAGGTTAAAAAACAACCCAAATTGCAACTCCATAGCTACTTTCCCTACTCTTCTTCGTTGGGTTCCACGTGTCCCCTTGTCGGACCCTCTACAGAACAATTAGCCATGTCACAATCTCCTGATTTTTCCCCAATACAACCGCGCCCTAATCCTTTGGAATCGACGTCGTCTACTACTGAAATTGTTGATTTATCCTCCAATTTAGTTAGGCCCTTGATTAAACGGCTCGCATCCATCATCTCCATTGCACGGGTGTCACAAGAAGTCGCATTTCTGTTACAAAACATGACATTCCCTCCTTTTTGGGAGCCTTGTCCCCAAGGATCAAACCCAAGGAATTTAGTAGCCATTGCACTGTAATCTTCCCAGGTTGCTTGGTTTGGAGAGGCATGCGGCCATTGAATTAGCACCTGAGCAACACCCACATTGTTCCTTGGTATCAATCTCCTAATTAAGATAGCCACAAGGTACACTTTGAAGACTTCATCTTCCAATCTTGGAAGATCCACAAATGTAAAATATTTTGCTCCAATGTTCTCTTTCAGCAAAGAGACATGAAAAAAAAGGGTGAATTTGCTCTAGGGGGCAATCAAGCTTATTAGCCAACTTTCCCACTTTCTCTAACACCTTATATGGACAAAAGTATTTTGCAGACAACTCAGTTATTTCCTGAGAACCACAGTAGTTTGTCTGTATGGCTGAAGTTTAAGAAAAACTTCGTCTCCTTCTTCAAATTCTCTCTCTGGCCTCTTCTTGTTTGCATACAATTTCATTCTCTGTTGGGCTAGGTGTAAATTATCCTTCAGTAACTGCATGACCTTGACCCTTTCTTGCATTAATCCTTTCACTTCTGTGTGGTGATTCTGTAAATAAGGTCTAATAGATAACTGATAAGGGGGATAACCATATAAAGCTTGGACGGGAGTAGTTTTTAACCCAGTGTGTGTTGAACCAGAACTCTACAAGAGTCAGCCTTTGTGCCCACTTCTTTGATTTTTGATGACACATACACCTTAAGTAATTCTCTAAACACTGGTTAACTCTTTGTTTGTCCGTCAGTTTGGGGGTAATATGCAGATGACATATCTATGGATACCGAAGACAAAGTGAATAGCTATTTCCAGAATCTGCTAGTGCAAACTTTATCCCTACGAGTCACAATATTCACAGGCATCCCATATAACTTGTAGATGTTATCAAGGAAGATTTTGGCAATAGAGGTAGCAGTCTAGGGATGTTTAAGACCCAGAAAATGAGAATATTTGATCAATCTGTCCAAAACCACTAAGATTGATCCTTGCCTTCTGAATTAGGTAACCCTTCAATAAAATCCATGGAGATGCATGACTAAGCTTAGGCAAAGGCTGCAATAGCCCAGGTAAGAGCTATTATCATGTTTATCTCTCTAACAAATCTCACATTCCTTCACCATTCTTATATATCATTTTTTAAGGTTGGCTAATAAAATAGGGGTTTGATTCTCCGATAAGTTCTATTAATTCCAGAGTGTCCACTAAGTGCAGAATCATGCAATGATTTGATGATTTTATCTCTAATTCCCCCATGGCTCTTGATTCATAGCTGTAGTTAGGATATGATTGAACATCCACCACTTTTGCTTGAATGACTGTCTGGAACCTTGCCTCCACGCCATGTGCCTTGGCGTGCGTGATTTTGCACTTTTAATAACTATGCTCACAGGTTAACACAATAACGCCATTATGATTAGATGTTGTTTTTATCTAGTCAAGTTGTTGGCCCGCGCCACCCTTTTGTAAAGGACCCATACATAGACTATGAGATAGATAGCGATGAGGATTGGGAAGAGGTATACTATCCTTGTTATAGTAGTGGTTATTCTCATAATAACATTTGGAGCTAAAAATTTGATTAGAGAGGATGAACCCGGTGAAAACCTATCAGATTCTAAGAAGGATGAGGAATATGAAAGTGCAGAAGGGTATATAAAAGATGACAATGAAGTGGAAAGTGAAAATGGATTCTTTGTTCCTGATGAATATCTCTCCAAGAATGAGGTATATCTATCATTACACTGTGTCTAATTATATTTTCAACATCTCTACCATCCATCACTATGCATTCGTGTAACCATGTAAATGGTGAAATGCCTTTATATGCCTGTGTGTTTGGAGCTATCATAATATACAACATCGCTGCAATACATTCTTGAAACTAAGGAATAGCTAGAATGGACTTCAATGCACTTTACAGGTCTTTTGTTTCTTGTCTTGTGAGAGGTGGTACGATGTTGGAGGGTAAGGTGGTGGAGTGAGCTAGTTTCTTCATTTTCTAGAGATGTGCCCTTGTCTGCTTAGAAATTTATTCTCTTTGGGTGCACAAGGAGTGAAGGCAATCTGATGATTTGGTTAAGGAAGTAAGAAATTTGCCTAATTCTGAACAGCAAGTGCAGTGGCTGTTCAGAATTCCACACCTTGCTTCGGCAGTAGAAATATCTGAAGAATTTGACGGAGCATGCGCTTAAAAAGAACCAGCCGTTGATCATATTGAATCTTATGCATGAAAAAACCACATCGTTATCAACTAAAGAGCTCACTGGTTCAGAGAAGCTTGAGATGCAAACACTTGCTACCCATCTTTCAACTCATAATAATGTGGTGGATGAGGATCAAGAAACTTCCTTTGCCAAGTCAAGTACAAAACTGCTTACAACTGCTGCAGCTTTAGTAGACTCCGATTTGCCTCAAATTGTAAGTTATTCGTTTTGTTGCAGATTCACCAATCACACATTCCTTATACAGCTTCTCTATGTTTTTCTGGCTTGGTCTGTGCACTTTTTGTGCTAATTCCTACGTGCAAATGACTTGTTTAATCTTCCTAAAAAAAGTCGTACCTTTTGCAACTAACATTTTACAGATATCTGTCAACCAGTCATGCCCACATAGTATGGGAAAGATAACAAACTCACTGCAGATGATAAGGAATATAGTGCCGGCAATATCTGAGTTCTCTGATAATCATTAGCAGGTCACTGTACTTAACTCTTTATGATCCGATGATTCATGTAATGGTTTACTACCTGGTTATGTTTTTTCCATTATTTATGGAAATATAATTTTTCTTTCAACATGTATGATATGAAGTAAGGTCTACATCATATATTCTTTCCTTATGCACCCTATTTCTAATTTTTTGTTTTCATTGTATTATATAATAAGTAGCATAATTTATTTATGCTGAATATGTTAAGGAGCATAGAATGACTTAATATGGATGTGTAGGAGGTTGGTGACTTCAACTTTCTAGAATGTGACACCCCCCCTGCCAGTCTTTCGTGTCTCTCCCCGAGAGACACTCTCTCCTTCGATTCTCAACTCAATTGGGAAGAGTAACAGCATCATCTCAACTATGAGAGCTCCCCTAACGCTTTTGTGCTAACAGGGATCTGGCTAGGGATCGATGATATTGTTACCCTCCTATGCCTATAGCCCGTTCCTACTTTCCAACCAGGAAATCAATCAAATATTTTACCAATGTGAATATCATGTGGATATTATTTAGAAAAAGAATAAATTTATACTGAATTTTATTGTGCTTGCCACGGTTTTGATTTTCTGACTTTGCTACTTGTATTATTCAGGTTAAGAAAGAAATTCTGAGCAAGCATGGCCTCAAGAATTGACCTTGGTCCCAGCCTATCATGTTGCTCTGGTGGTAATACTTTCCCCCAAGAACAGTATGATCTACATGATTAAATCAATTTCCTTTGTATATTTCCATAAAAGACTTGTGGGAAGACAAATGGCATCACTATATTTTTGAAAAGACGCTTGCCTCCATCAGAGATGACTTTGAAACTTGAGTGAATCATCCCCACAAGGTGCAATTGTGCTTGAACCACCCTGTGACATCTCATTTGAACATCAATGAGCGTCTTGGGTTCTCTTTTATTTCTCATATGTAACTAGTTCGATCATCCAAGTGTTGTTAGCATTTCAAGTTTTGGCAAACGATGTTTTCCTAATAGTTTGTCGTCCAACCAAAATGATGGTGTAGGAAATGGGCTCTAACAGTTTCTGGAAACCTACGACTTCCTTCCCACCTGTATGAATGCTCATAACGAGCTTTGTTGTTCTCTTTTGGATGCTACTACCATGATAAGTAAATTCGTATAAAGTAAGATAAATATTTACACGTTTAGTGGGATTTGAAATTGTTTTTGGTGGGCAGATTGTATGTTGTGTAATTTAATCTTTTGTTATATTTTATTTAATTAAGTAAAAATTAATGAAGATAAATGAATAACTAATAAAAGAAACGAATAATTAAACCTTAAATATGCCTGAATAACAAAATATTGATATGTAATTAATTTTAAAGATATGGTAAAAGAGATAAATACGTTAAGATTATTTTCGTCAAGTACATCTCATTATAAGTTACTTAATGGAAAATTATAGTCCGGATTCGATTTGGTCAAACTCAAACCAATTATATGACACGTGCAATACATCATGTGACTGATGTACAGTTCAGAAAACGTGAATATCACATAGCAAAATGATATACTTGCTATGTAACTGCTTTGGTTCGATCGAATTTGATCTGGACAAAAATTTTCCATTACTTAAATTCAGTTAATTGTATAGATTTACTGGGGGGGGAAGGGTAAATTGCATACCCCCTATAGTTTGGCAAAAAAGTGCGAAATCCCCTTGTGTCAATTTTATAGGCGTTATTTAAAATACAACAAAAAGTCATCTCTCCTTTAGAAACTAAAAGAGAGTGTCTAACACGCGCCTATTACACAAGTTGGCTTCGATTTTGGTATTTTTTAGGATTACTTTATACGTGCAAATATTCATTTTAACACCGTTAGAGAAATAGGCATTTAGAGTTCACTTTGTTCCACCACAAGATCCCTGCTTTTCCTGGTTTTCAACTCAGATCTCACAGAGTTTCCATAGCTTCGACTTTTCATTCTCCCTCTGGGTGAGTTTCTTCTTTTGATGTTGGCTTTTCACTTGGTTTTCTTGGAATTCTTTTTATTTTTTTTTTACCCCTATTCCTTTTATCTCTTCCCGTATCTGTATTAAAAATGTAATGGGGATGTGAAAGACGAATTTTCGTTTCTTGTTGCTGGTGTATTGATCTGAATTTGTGGTAATTTATTCGCTAAACAAGTTGCATGGTGGTGATCCATCTAATGTGCATTGCATTTGTGGAATTCAAGGGATTTGTTGGACTTTTTGTCTTTTTCTTTTTGTATGGGTGATGGAGGGGTGAGTTATGATGGTGATGGTGGTAAGTTTGTAGAGTGATGCATGCATGACTTTATGGTTGTCTGTTTTGACTAGACGGAAAAGATATTTGTGGGTGGATCTTGAGCACGGGTGGCTTATTTTTATAATAATCTCATAGTACAGTATAATATGATATTTTATGATTTCATGAATCATGTTTCATTGGTTGAAAACTGAATATTTTGTCTTATGTTCTCTTGACCTTTGTAACTGTGTCAATGAAGAGAACAATATATGCTCATTGTAGGTTTCATTGTTTCGAGTTAGACTATGTCTTGATTCGATGAAGAGAACAATCTATGCTTGATGTAGGTGACGAGGTTTTGTTCTCAAGTTAGAATGTTATTCTTGAGTTCATCCATCGTCAAGATTGAGCCTGCCTTGTTCCCTATTTCTGTTGGAAGCATTGCAGTGGTGTGATTGTTGTCCATTCTACATGTGAGGATCCTTGGACTTTTCTTGTTGTCCTCTTTAAATATACTAAAACCACCAAGAATTGATACTATTTTGCTTCTTTATTTGCAGCCTGCAAAAATTTCAAAAATTTTACTTTGTGCCCTGATGATAAGATAAGATTATGTTAAGTGGGTAACATCTGGTTTAGTTGATTTTTAGTTGATATCCTTAATGCATGGCGTAGCTACACTTACACAAATAAAAAGTTCTAAATTCTTATTGAATTGTTAATAGGGCATTTTAGCTGTTTTTTTAATCTTGTTCCTAATCATTTACATTTCATTTCTTTGTGAAAACTCCCCATGATGTTCCCTCCTTGTGAAGGGCATGATTAATTACAAATGTTGATCTTGTTGGCCAGACATAGTAGTCTGACCAGGCTGCACTCGCGATGGAAAAGGTCTTCTAGATGTACTTTCTGGCTCACATGTGGAAGACCCAGAACATGGACTCATCGTCACAGTTTCACCAGTAGGTCATCTCGAATAATAAGATTAAATAAAACATTAGTAAAATAAATTAAATAATTAGATTATATATTAGATAAAATTACACTAATTTAAAACTAATTACCTTCATGCTCTCGAACAAAAAATGTTGGTGCTCTGGCAGCACCTGCCTCCGACATGGCCGGGGGTGAGGGAAACGTCCCCCCGCGACCGCGTTGATGCTCTTGTGGAACCGCCGGTCAGACCTTAAATTTAATTTGATATTAAAGAATTAATTAATATTTTTAAAATAAAATAATTAATAATAAAAAAATTAGGTAAATAAACTTACCTCGCGTCATCGAGGCTGATGTACTGTCCAGCTAATGGTGGGGGGACCGATGGGGGTGGTGGTGGCAGTGGAGCATCAGCTGGTGTGGCAGACTGCTGTAACGCGTCATCTCAGCAGCACATGCTTTTAGAGTTTGCGGGGCGGGGGATGGTGTGGGCGTGTTCGGTGGTACGCGTGGTCGAAGGAATGTTTTCCCGACCTGGGAAGCATTTGACTGGACTAGTGGCAGTGGCGGGCCACGACCATGACCACACGGTAGAGACAACGTACCACTAGACATCGTCTACACAAATTATATAAAAGTATTAGTCTAAAATTTTGGATTATTGACATTAATATTTTAATAAAAAAGAATACACTAACTCTTTTTATTATTATATAAAAATATTAATACTGGAGAAATTGGTCTAAATTAATTTTGTGATTATTTACATTATTATGTAAAAATATTAGTATATATTGTGCATATTGTTCTAATTATTTTAATTTTTTTGATTGATATGTGAGAATGTTAATATTTGGGAAATTGATCTAAATAATTTTGTGATTATTTACATTTATGTAAAAATGTTAGTATGTATTGGGAATGTTGATCTAATTTATTTTATTATTTTTAGTAATATGTAAAAATATTAATATTGGAGAAATTGGTCTAAATTAATTTTGTGATTATTTACATCATTATGTAAAAATGTTATGGGAATATTATTGTAACTTACTTTAATTTTGTGATTATTATTAAAAAATATTAATATTGGGGAAATTGATTTAAATTAATTTTGTGATTATGTACATTATTATGTAAAAATATTAGTATGTATTGGGAATATTGTTGTAATTTATCTTAATTTTATGATTATTATGTAATTTATTATTATTTATATTTATTAATAATTTATTGTTAATATTGCATAAATTGTTTCAAAATTCTTTATTAATGTGATTATTATGTAAAATGTTATTAAATCGCCTAAATTGCATAAATTACAGAAATTTGTGTAAATTACACATAAATTGCATAAATTACACATAAAAATTATAAATTTCATAGATTACACATGTATTGCATAACTTGTATAAATTATACATAAAAATTATAAATTACACATAAATTACATAAATTTACAGAAAATTAGAAAAATTTTGAAAAAGTATTTCCTGAAATATTTTCTAAAAATATTTTTTCGAATTTTTTTGAAAAAAAATTCAGAAAATATTTTTTAAACGATTCTTACAAAATTTTGCAAGGAAAATGGGTGGGGGGGGGGGGGGGAATTGGCAAGTGTTATCATGCAACATTCCACTCTACTTCAGTTCTTAGTGAATGCTTTCTTGTTCCAATACAAGAGATGGTCCGGGGAGAGGAATTGTCTGTGGCAGTCAAAGTAGCACGCCTTCCTACCATTGTATAGGTAGAATGCACGTGTGTCTTCCATACAAACTAGACACCCCATAACACCAGCGGAATTCCATCCAGACGCTATCCCAAAAGCGGGTAGGTCGTTCACAATCTGCATCAATGCGGCCGGCATTGGGACTGTCTTATTCTTCACACTATCATGCGTCAGTACACCCATATGCCATAAATTCTGCAACTCCTCGATCAACGGCTTCAGGTAAACATCGATGAGACGTTTTGGATTGGAGAGACCAAGGATCACCATCATCATATACTCTAAACTCATACACATTCCAGGGGAAAAATTGTACGGTGTAAGTATAATGGGCCAACACGAGTACAGACGACCATACTGCCCCTTCGGTGTAAACTCATCTGTGCACAAACTCAGTCTAATATTCTAGGCTCTGCTATAAAATCGGGATATGTCCGATCAAAATGCCTCCATGCCTCTACATCAAATAGATGATACATGGATTCCTCCTCCTTCTGATAGTTGGAATGCCTCGTCATTTGCTTGGCAGTCGCTTCCGAAGCATACACCTCTGCAGGCGATGGATTGACAGGTACCTAAGAATGACATACAATGTCTTCTTGATATTAGAATTCGCTCCCTGGTCGTCTTATACCTAGTTTCTCCACATAACTTGCAGTAGTCCAGATCAATGTCATCCTTCCAGTACAACATGCAACCATTCTTATACGCATCAATCTTCTCAACAGGTAAGCCAAGTCTCTTCAATTTCTTTGTACTATAGTAATCTTAGGGCAGGGTGTGGTTGCACGGCAATATATGATCAGCCTATTGCGATACTCGATCATACATATGCTGAGAAATATGGCCCTCGGCTTTGATGTTTACCAACTCAGCTACAACCCCTAATTGAGATTAGGTGGAACTGTTCCACAACGGTTGCTTGGCAGTATGTACTATATCGTGAAATCGATCTGCTATCCCGGATACATAATCGTAGGGCTCCCCACTGTAATACGAACTAGGCCCTGCATCAATAGGACACGACCTCGTACCATCATCAGGCACATCATCCTGGTTACAATTAGAAGATCAGATAGCCGGCCCAGTGGCACCAAAAATCATTCTCTGCTCCCAATCCATCTGCTCCACATCACCCTAAGGCATAATTATCTCCTGCATAGCATGAGAAATCCAAGTTAGCTCCTCCCACAACAGGGCCGCTGTCATGGCCTCAAAATACACCTACACCCTCTCCTCGATATGAGAAGTCCAATTATAATATTCCAGTATAAAACCTTTCATAAACAAGTCGAAATTTATCTCATTCGTGGTTTTGAAAACTTTATTTTTGTACTTCCAACAAGGACATCTAATTTTATCACCATCCATATATGGATGTTGAGGTTTCGCCCATTCTATAAATGTAACAACACTATCCTAAAACTCCGGAGTAGGACTCGCCCTATTCGGAATTTCTCATATATCCATCTCCTCAATTGTCTCAACACGATGATTAGTCCTACACATACACATATATATTATTATACCATTAAATTTAATTAATTATAAAAAATAACATCAAATATATAATCAAAATAACTCCAAATATCAATGAAAAATCGAGACAGAATTGAACAAAAGTACAAAAGTTTTAGTAGGATAGTGAGAATATAAAAAAATTCAAGAGAAATTTAGAAAATAAAGAGGAAATAAGAAGAATTGAAGAAGATGGTGAGATTAAATGAAAAAAGGGGACCACATTTACATAGAAAAAATTGAAACGGTCTTAGGAATGGGGATAGGAACACATAAATAGCCATTAAAAAGTAGCTGTTAATTTCTACTTCTTGAACGGTTTGTTGGACTATTAAAATATAGCCGTTGATGATGAGTTGATTTAGATTCAATAACACATACGAAATAATTTAAAGGAACCGTTTCAATTTGTACCATATTTTGGAATGAATTTAGAAACACATTGCTTATTACATAAAACGCATATTTTGAAACGATTTTTGGCATATTTTAGTAAGAGTGTACAATAACCGTTCTAAATTGTATCTCATTTTGGAATACATTTTCGAATTGTCACTTTTAGGTCATATTTTGCATCGGATATAGGGATGATTAGGTTGTTTCCGTTACTAAACCTAATATACTGTTCCAAACTGAGTTCCAACATTTTTTCGTTACTATTTTGGCACGGAATTGGAACGGGTTTAGTAATTGTCTATTTGGAACTCAACTTGGGACTGTTGGATCGTTCAGAATTTATAACAAAACAAAAATGTTCCACCTAACGTTATCTTTCAATTTTCGTTCCACAAGTGTTCCAAACACCGTTTCAAGATGGAACGGGCTTTGGAAGGCTTTGGAATGGGTAACCTGACGGTGTCAAATCTATATATATATATATATATATATATATAAACAATAACACTTGGCACTACATGCACATGTTTCTAAGAAAATAAATATTTTATTTTATTTTTTAAGAAACGTGTCTACTATTTCTTCTAAAAGTTTATGCTGCATTTTTGAATCAATTGCTGCATGGTATGAATTGCAACATTCGAAAAACAACATTTAATTCAAACATAGAAATGCTTCATGAAATTCCATAGAAATATAATGTAAACAATTTAGGTTAGATTAATTTACTACTGTCATTCAAAAAGGTTGATATACCAAATCCCACATGCAAGATAATATCCTATTTTATGTGATAATGTCTTTTTCTGAGTTGGATGAACAGTTCTTACTTGGATTTGCAGAAAGTGTCACTACAACTTGGCAAGAAAAGGACTATTCGCACAGAATCAATATGGTAATAAATCTGGTATTTAGGTTCTTGTGTTATTGCTTGGTTGCTAGTTAAAGTTTCTCCATTGCACACTTGGGGAAAACAATATTGTTGCAGGTGTACCACTCTAGTTTCATCGATGATGAACAAATTACTAAAGCATGTGGTTGCCCTTTACTTCCACTGGAAAGCCACATTAAAGGGCCAACTCCAGTTTCCGAACAAGGTCAGCTTTATTCATTACTAACAAATACAAAGAAAACCCAATGGATTAGTATAAAGTAGTATATGTTGTATGCAGATAGCACGGATATTGTGGATGAAGCAATTGCGTTCTTTCGTGCCAACGTCTTTTTTAGTAACTTCGACATCCAGAGTTCAGCTGATAAGCTTCTTATCTATATAACATTTTATATAAACATCGCTCTAAAGAGGGTAGAAGGGTGTAGAACATTGGCTGAAGGAACCAAAGCAATTACTAATTTAGAGTTAGAAAAGGTCCCTGTGCCTGGAGAAAATGGATTCCCATTCCCTGGACTATTTGCTCATCCACAGTCTCAAAAAGAAGCAGGTAAGATATTGTTATACGTACAGCGTTTATGAATTAAGAATATTTCAAGCCATATAAGAGTTACATTTGTCAGGACATGTTAAGATATGGAAAAAAATGTGTTTGAAGTATGACAGCTTTGTCTGTTCAAGGGACCATTTATCATATACATCGTATAATCTCTTGGTTATGTTGCCTCGTCGTGCAGAGCTCTTGAGAAACTATTTGAAGCAAATACGGGAAGAAACCAATAGGCGATTATTGAGCGTGGCATATAGATCCAATGGTACTCCAAACAAATGGTGGTTGGCATTTGCAAAGAGAAAGTTTATGAACATCACTATACCTTAAAGTTTGCTTCTACAGACAATACAATTAACAGGATTGACCACAGACTTGTGAACACAATCCAATTGAAGTACTCTACGTTCCCAATAAATGAGGATAGAACCGGTATTATGAACACGTATAATTTTGTGTATTTTCTATCCTTTCAATAAGTTTGTGATTGAAAAGTTTCCATCCAAGTGTTTTTAGACATGTTGAAATGGATTCTTTGGATAAAAGTTTGATCTGTTTCAATTCTTTCTCGTGCCCCATTGTTAACCTTATCTTCATCTTTAACTTCATTTATGCAGTTATTATTTATTTGTATGCAGTTACAGTTTTGAACCATGTTTGCTCCAGAAAACAAACCAGTGTTTGTCATAGTATCCCGATGTTGCTAACTCCTTTTAGATCTTATTTGGTTAGTGTGATTACGCATGATAGTATTGATCCGGTTCGAATTATGCGACTTTGATCAACGACCTGGATCCGGCCACGTAATCTCCCTAGATCTGTGATGAGTCATGAGGAAAAAAAGTACGTCAGGCTTGTCGGGATCGTTCCCGCGAAGACCCTCCGACACTCAAGTTAGTTTATGGTCGAAATAGAATATGCGATCTGAAGGCAAAGAGTCAAAGCAATAAATGTCAGTTACCTCGAGTGGGTCAAATCTGAGGTATTTATAGGATCTTATTTAACACTGTAGATCAGACGATGTGTTTTCATCTGGGCTTCTCCTACCTTCAATCGTGCGATATATAATCCTCCTCAAATTTTGGGTCAACCCATGGGGCGGGTCATCGCAACCCGACCCGCGACCTTATACGCGGATCCTGATGGAATGCTCGTTTTACCCTTAATGAAGGGTTTTTTTTGTCTTTTAATAGATAAGACCCCCATCAAGTATTTTTTAGGATAATTATATTGCCCTCTCCTGATTATTCTACAAATACACGTAAAATTTTTGTGGTTTAAAAAATTATATCAAGTACACTTGACATCTATTTCGGTCTAATAATAGATCTATCGATTAGTTAAATTTCACGGAATCTATTGATATTAGCAAAAAAAAATTGAATGAAACTTATCGCGAGTTGACTTCTTGCAGGTCAAATAACTCTTTTATGATCAAACTACACTCATACATCTTCACACGGGCTAATGCATGTGAAGAGGTACATCTTTACACTTATAAAGGTAGTTTGGAAAGATTTGGTTGATTTGAAGTAAGTTATAAGTCAGTCAGTTTGGAGTACATATGAATTTTAATTTAATTGTTTATATGCTAATATTAATAAATTTTGTAAATTCTGACCAATGGGGGATCTATTTATTGGACGAAAATAAACGTTAGAGTACTAGAAGTTATTTTCTGAACTTAGGGGTCTACATGTAATTATGCTAAACCTTAGGGGAGGGTAGTGTGATTATCTTATTTCTGATCATGTACAATTATTTGTGGGGGATAATTACACCGCCCTCCCTAAAGGTTTGATGTAGTTGCACGTAGATCCCATGTGGTTTGCAAAATTACATTTGGTACTCCTAAGATTTGCTTTTATATGACCAAAAAAGTCTCTCTATTAATCAGATTCATCGAATTTGTTGATGTTAACAATTTTTTTTTCTTACATTCCCAATTAATTTATTATTGACTTATTACAGGTCAAATAATTATTTATGATCAAATTATCTTTATACATTTTCACACGTTAATGCATATTAGGAAGTATATTTACCCTTATAGATAGAAGTAATTTAGTTCGGGAATTTTGGCTAACAGAGTGATCTATTTGTTATAAGAAAGCAAACCCTATAGAATTTTTAGATATAATTTTTTAAATTACAAAAAATTTATGTGTAATTATACTAAATTCCAAGATAGAACAACATAATCATAACTTATTTATTTGATTGAATTAATCGAAGCCCAGTATAAACACTAGGTTGGTGCTTATAGATCCTCACACATGGTGGGATATATCATCTAAGTTATAATGATTATGATGATGATGATGATGGTTGAATAATTTTAATTTTTCTCATTGTCATTTATTATTATATTGGATAAGTTTCATTTACACCCCTTCATTTATTGTTTTTTTGCACAAATCATCCATGCCTTTAAAAAATTACAAAAATCACCTCTGGTCGCCTTTAAAATCCAAAAATATCCTTGTTGACTAGGTGAGTTTTGGGTTTTAAAGGCTGTCAGGAGTGATTTTTATAAATTTTCAAAAGGTAGGGGAGGGTTCTATAAAAAAGTAATATGTGAGAGAGTATAAATGTAATTATCCCTATTACATATAATGCGATCAATCATTATTTTGTACTTTGAATTAAAAAATTCGTCTCTTATTTTTTTTTTTGTTGTATATAATAAGATCAACAACTTTTAAAAAATAACTTATGTTTTTTTTATTAATATTAACAACTATACAAAATTATATGTAAGTATTTTAATAATTTGATGTATATATATTGCACTATTTCTAATTATATTACAAACTAATTAATAATGTATATTTATAATAATAAATTAAAATATTATACCATATATTTTAATTTTTTTATAATTAATCTAATAATATTTGATATTGCTTAATTATAATAATATAATTTTATTAAAACAATATTGAAGCTAACAATTTCAAATTTTATTAAAAAAATACGTTCTCTCTTTTCTTTCTTTCTCACTCTAAAATTCTAAATCCCCAATTTCTCTCTCACATCTCTCAATTCAAACGTCATTCCCAAATTCTTTCTCCCCCAAATCTAAATCCTAAAACCCTAACCCCAAATCAACGCTTGCAAGTGCCAATCCATCTACCAGCGGCAACGAGGAGGCGATTGCTGTTGTGTCGGCCAAGCAAGAAACTCGAACAGGTTTGCCATTACTTCTCAGTTTTCTTGGTCTCATATCGTGGTTTACTGTTGTTTGCCATTACTTCTCGGTTTTCTTGGTCTAACACCGTCTCACACAGTCGTTCGCTATTGTTTGTTGTTCTTGGTCTCACACCGCCGTTTGCTGTTGTTGGTCAGCTCGAGCTTGTTTGCTGTTGTTGGTCAGCTCGAGCTCACTCGTTTACAACCCTAGTCAAGAATGACTATTTTCTAATTTAAAATGTTGGAAATGAGAAAGAAGAGAAAGACATCTACAAGGGTGTTTACATCATTTTCATTTTCCGTTTCCACAAACTTTGACGATTTTAATGGCTCACAATTGTTTGAAATACAGCGTTGTTTAGCGGTCTTATCCGGTTGGATAAATCGCAGAACCCCCAAAAATCCTTCCTTGTGTTTTTCAATGTTGTTCAAATGTTAAGGAATTTTGTAGCTCAATAAAAATCATTTAATTTTGCTGTCTGTTGAGCTACATAAATTCAGAATTCATACCACATTAGGATAAACCTGTTTAATTTTCAATTGGAGTTGTGAATCTTTCTGATTGGGGGCGCCGACCTCTCGTTTTTAATCAGGTAAAAATATCAAGAACCCACATCGATTTCTAGTTGAATATGCTGTTAACTTACTCTGTTTCATCAAGAAAGTAGTTGTAGTTGATTTTATTTCGTAGGGAATTATTGCATGGTTGTATAGTTGTATCTGAATGCTTTGATGTGTTTACCATAGAAAAGGGAGGTTAGAAATGGTTGTGGAGTTGTTGGGATTTTTTCATTGTGTTAGCTTCAAAAGCGTCCAATGTCCAACTGTTACAACCTTTTCTCACATACAACATCGCTCACCACTGTTAGGTTCTTGGTCATTTTGGTCTTCACGAGCACCGTCAGCTTCTCCACCGTGGCTTCGGCTTCTTCAAGAAACGCCCAGGTAAATAGCTTCAAACAAACCTTGTACTTCCAGCATAGATTGTTTCTTGGATCTGATGATAGTGCACACATTCACTAGTCACTTGATTTCTTGAAGTTGTCGAAAATCAGCCACACAGAGAGACTAGCTTAAAATGGTTTGAGGATTATAGGTTGAGTAATTGCAAATATTTGATTTTTGCTTTGAAGATTAAACATGCAGTTCAGGGGTCAAAATGCGATTTTGGATGACCAACCTTTTTCAAGAGTTGAGCTGAAGCTAGAAGACTGCAATTTACAGTTCATTTCAAAGCTAAAATGCGAATTTGTTCTTTTGTTATGAAGATGATCTAATTGGTGATATGGATGATAAAACTATGGTCCTGTAGTTATATCTTGGGTTCATGTGTTATATATCAAAATATACACCAAAAACAGAGCTGCAAGGATGCTTAGAACCATCTTCACATTGCACAACTGCGTTTTATATGTATTATCTCCTAAGAGATAAGTTTTACTCATCGAATGGCTAAACTTTAGGTTCATAAAATTATATATAATATCTGAGTAGGGGTACATAAGGAGGCCCTATATTTGAGTGTAGAAATAGGCACATTCTTGAGTTCAATGAAGAGAAAACTTTGTGCTTGATGTAGTTTACTTACAATTCTCATAACTAAGTTTAAGAGTTAACCATGTCTTTCCGAGATGAAATAAAAAAGAAAAAAGAATTATATTCAGTTATATCTCACTCTGTCAAGTAAAGCATGCCATCTACCCTTATTCATGGTTGTCCCTATCTGCTGTCTTACTACTGGTTGTTCTTCTTTTTATCCGTTGTCAAGATTGACCCTGCCTTGTTCCCTATTTCTGTTGGAAACATTACAATGGTGTGATTGTTGTTCATTCTACATGTGAGGGTCCTTGGACTTTTCTTGTTGTCCTCTTTAAATATACTAAAACCACCAAGAATTGATCTCTTTTGCTTCTTTATTTGCCGTCTGCAAAAACTTTTCTTCATGCCCTGATGATAAGATAAGATTATGTTAAGTGGAGAATGTCTGCTTTAGTTGATTAATGCATGCTGTAGTTGCACTTACGCAAATTAAGAGTCTAAATTCTGATTGAATTGCTAATAGTGCATTGTAGCTGTCTTTTGAATATTCATTTTGGACTGGCAATTCCATGTTAGCTGAATGAAATGTTCTTCAGTGGCATTATGGATTTTTTCCTCATTTTTAATTTTTTGGGAGGATTATATCTCTGGTTCTTTAATCTCATTTACCTATCTCAATTGTTTGAGCAGCTGAGCCTGTGATATTTTCTTCCACTTTGGCATTTTAGCACATAATGGAAGATGTTCCATTCCCTGATTTTTTCTTCTTTCTTTTTGGTTCACCACTATGGTACTTTAATGTCATTGTTCTATCTCAATGTTTGAGGAACTGAGTGTTTGATCTTTACTTCAAAAGGTATTTACGTAGTTATGTTGCTGATTGTGTTAGTATATCTCTATTACAAGTTCCATTAAGGTCACTCAATTAGTCATAAGCTGCACAGAACTTTGTTATGGCAGAATCGTGACAGACTCAATTTTTTGTTTTCCTTTTTCTTTTCATGCAGTTAAAAAGCGTCAACAAAGGGTAATTTCAAATACCTGGTGAATATGTTTCCAAAGGATTGCATGTGGTAGCTGTTGTTGGTGCTACATTTCTTTGTGGAAGTTTTGCTCTCGGCTTTTATCATTTGGCAAGAAAAGGACTATTTGCACAGAATCAACATGGTAATGAATCTCGTATTTTCTTTAGGTACTTGTGTTTTTGCCTGGTTGCCAGTTAAAGTTTCTCCATGTGACTATGCAATCATGCATACTGCTTTTTCCGTTCTGTTTAGTTTATTTTGTTGTGTTCTCCAAAAGTTCCCTTTTGTCATTAGTTTATGGAAGTTTGGGAACTTTATCATCAGGTTTCTCTATGTTCATAATGACTTATTGGAAATATAATGCAATGTGGATGATACCTTTAAACTTGTAATTTTTTTGCGGGTTATATCAAAAGTGTTTTAACTCTAAGCTTTAGCCAGCTCTTATCTTCTCTAGCACCTTTTTGTTTTTGGCAATATGCTACTTTAGCCCCTTGAATTTCTCAATCATAGGACATGTACTTAATATTCTTTTAAGAAAAGGAGGGAGGTCTAGGAAGATCCAGGGATAAAACAAAGCATTTCTGTTGACATGGTTGTGGAACATTCTTGCTGGATACCTTAAGAATCATTGATAGAAATGCTACAGCCATAGTTGGACTATGATGTGTTTGTTTCTCAGCACTAATGAAAAGTTTTCCTTCAAGGTCTGCTTAAAGATACATTATCCATGGGTTCTATTTTGGAATTTCATGAGGAAATTGTAAAATTATACCAATCATTATCAGATTTATAAGTGGAAGGACTTTAAATGTTTCAAGATCACTTGGTCATCTCAGATGTAGCCACCTACACAAGTCATGAAGGCGAATATGTGTTCTGTATGAGACATTGCTCTAGCTTCACCTTGAAGTTTGCAGTGTAATGTGTTAATAGTTTGGCAGTAACTAGGCAACGGATACAAAAGCAATGAGAAAGAGAATTGAGGGACTTCGCACTTTGACATGGAGATACGTTCATTCAAGTGGTCTCCTTCCTTTTCAGAAGCAAATTAGAAAATTATGTGGATTTCAGGGTTCTCTTTTCTCGTTGTTTATGATGTAGGAGGATCTTTTATCATCTTCATATTTGAGATTGTAAAGGGGTTTCATTAGTTTGTATCTTCAACACGTGGAGAAAACAATACTGTTGCAGGTGTACCACTCTAGTTTCATCGATGATGAAGAAATTACTAAAGCATGTGGTTGCCCTTTACTTCCCCTAAAAAGCCACATAAAAGGGCCAGCTCCAGTTTCCGAACAAGGTCAGATTTATTCATTAGTACCAAATACAAAGAAACTCAATGGATTGGTATCAAAGTACTATATGCTGTATGCAGATAGCACGGATATTGTCGATGAAGCAATCACATTCTTTCGTGCCAACGTCTATTTTAGAAACTTTGACATCCAGAGCTCAGCTGATAAGCTTCTTATCTACTTAACATTCTATATAAATATCGCTCTAAAGAGGCTAGAAGGGTGCAGAACGTTGGCTGAAGGAACCAAAGCAATTATCAATTTGGGGTTAGAACAGGTCCCTGTGCCTGGAGAACATGGATTTCCATTCCCTGGACTATTTGCTCATCCACAGTCTCAAGAAGAAGCAGGTAAGATGTTGTCATACAGTGTTTATGAATTAAAAGAATTTCAAGCCACATAAGGTACTGCCATTATAATCTGCATGTTTTGCCACGAGTAGAAAGGTTTCATCTTCTATAGGGCTTTATTATGAAGCGTTTTAGACCAGCTAGAAATCAATGTAATAGGAAGGTTGAGTACCCTAACTGATTAACAAGCCCATATGCCATCTGAATCTTGTTGATTAAATTCAGATTTGCTCTACTGAAACAGGAAAGCATGTAAAATATGCATAATTTAAGTCCTATGGCTCTTCTTTCCTCTTACACTACTTAGCTTGTCAAGTGGAGAAGGCCATATTCTGGGATCTTAGAATTGCTATTGTCCTGTGCTCATTTTCCATTTCCATTTCCTTTTTGGTATTCCTTATAACTTCTCAAGACATGTTAAGATATGGAAGAAATGTTTAAATGGTCAAAAGCTGGATGTATGTGTTTGAAGTATGACAGCATTAATATAGTTGTTTGTTCAATGGCCTTTTTTTCATGCTATGTATCTTTTTCTGCCACTAAAATAAATGCTGTGAGTATTAGCTTATGGACTTTTGTCACAACATGTTAGCATTGTGTTTTGGTGAATACTTATTCCCTTATCATACGCATCATATAATGTCTTTGTTACATTACTTCTTCATGCAGAGCTCTTCAGAAACTATTTGAAGCAGATACGGGAAGAAACCAGTGGGAGATTATTGAGCGTGGCATATAGATCCAATGGTACTCCAAACAAATGGTGGTTGGCATTTGCAAAGAGAAAGTTTATGAACATCATTATACCTTGAAGTTCGCTTCTACAGACAATACAATTAACATGGCTTGACTACAGACTTCTGAATACAATCCAGCTGAAGTACTCTACATTCGAGTTGTATGTCCCCAGCATGATGCAAAGATTGAACTCAGAAGGTTTAATGGCTGGCTTTTTTGCGTGTGTAATTGATCTTCACATGATAGTCATTTGAGGTACTCCAGCTGCTGTATTAAAATTAGAGCTCGATCTGTATTTAACTGCAAGGTGCCTGATGGGTACTTCATATCTCAATAAATGAGGATATTCTCCATAGATGCCTATTATGAACACGTATAATTTTGTTGTATTTGCTATACTTTCATAAGTTTCTAGATTTTGTGATTGAAAAGTTTCCATCATGGTTCAAGAAGTGTTTTTAGACATGTTGAAATTGGATTCTTTGCATAAAAGTTTGATATGTTTTTTTCTCTTTACCCCATTGCTAAAAATATAGCAATGGTAATAAACTGATTAAAGAACACTCGGTAGCTTCCATTGATCTTCACCTTTAGCTTGTCTTTCATTTTGCTGAGAAATCTTCATCTTTAACTTCATTTATGCAGTTATTGTTTGTTTGTATGCAGTTACAGTTTGAACCGTGTTTGCTCCAGAAAACAGACACGTGTCTGTCAAATTATCCCAATGTTGCCGACTCCTTTTAGGCCTCTTATGATAGTATTTTTTAGGATAATTGCATAGTCCTCTCATGAGGATGGTTAATTTCAAGTAAATATTTGTACTTTGGAAAATTATATTTAGTACCCTTGACGTCTGTTTTTATCTAATAATAGATTTATTCATTAGTTAAAATTCACTGAATTTGTTGATATTAGATAAAAAGTTGAATGAAAATTTATATTTACCGCCAATTGACTTATTGTAGGTCAAACGACTCCTTTTTTATCAAAATACACTCGTACATCTTTACACACGCTAATGCATGTGAGGAGGAACATCTTCACACTTATGAGAGTAGTTTGGAAAGATTTTATTGATCTGTAATAAGTTAGAAGTAAGTCAATTAGGGTTAATATGAATTTTAATTCAATTATTTATTTCCTAATATCAATAATTTTTTTTAATTTTGATCAATGAAGGATTTATTTATTTGACAAAAATAAACGTTTCGGGTACTAGATGTTATTTTCTGAACTTAAAGGTCTATGTGTAATTATGCTAATCTTAAGGGAGCACAGTGTAATTATCCTATTTCTCATCATGTATATTTATTTATTGGGATAATTACAACACCCTCCTTAAAGGTTTGATGTAATTGCACGTAGATGCCATGTGGTTTGAAAAATTACATTTGGTATTCTTAAAATTTGATTTCGTCTTATAAGAAAGTCTATCAAGTATGCAAAATTCATAGTATTTGTTGATATTAACAAAACAAGAAAAAAAAATCTTACATTTCAATTAATTTATTATAAGTCAAACAAGTTTTTAACGGCCAAATTATCCTTGTGTATTTTGACACATTAATTAAAAAACTACCCTTTCTTTCTTTCTTTTTTTTGCACAGTATCATTTTTCATAATCTTATCAACCGAGTATAAGATTGGATTTTTACGTCGGATAAACACTTCACAGTATATAAAACCAAACAAACAATATGTTTACAACCATTATCCGGAATTATATTAGTTGCTAATAATTATGAGGTTAACTAGTTTAAAAATGACTAATTTGTAGCTTGTTTACTTGTTCTAAAAATTGTCAAGATAATATTGAGGACTATTATATTTTTTGAGTCAATTAATTAGACTATATATCTCATTAGACTACATTCACTAAGATATCCGACACAATACTTTTTAAGCCATATTTACTTCATACTATTATGCATGCTATTCTCAACGGTTATTAATAGTGACTTATTTACTGGTATTTTATTTAGTCCGTTATTAAGTGGGTTGGTCCGATATTGAGCCACACTTTAGCCTGACTGTGTTTTGAGGTCATTTTTTAAGTATTTCGTGGGCAAAGATATCGAGGATTAAGCAGAGGAATGGCGGAGGGAGTTAATTATTTTTTTATTATAAAAAAAAAAATTATTTTATTATAATTTTTTTTAAAATAATAACAAAAACATGACGAGTCGCGATTTCATTAAATAAATGCCCAAAAATGCAAATCTTCCCAAGTCGGGAAACAAAATCCCGACTTCAAGTTGGGATTTCGAATCCCGACTTGGGAATTTTGCTTTTTTTTTTTTTCGTTTAAATTATTATTATATAATTTAATTTATATATAATTAAGTTTAACAATATACTAAAATCCAAAATTAATAAAATTAACATTGCATTAACTTAAAAAATTACAATTAAGGGTACAAATGTAATAGTTATTTATTTTGTACAATTGTAAAAAATTACATTAAATTATACAATTACAAATATCAAAAATGTCCACCCGTTCCACAATGTCGTCTGTGGCGTTGACGTCGAGGTCTTCTAATTTCCTCGCCCACATTTTGAACTGGCTCATTTTGCGCCTCATTTTCTTCACCAACAAACCGACTTGATGTTTCAGAACTTGACTCCACATTGTCACAATATGCACCAAATGATGGAAATGGAATTGGTGAAATATTATATCCTTGTGTATATGGTTGATTAAAACCAAGACCAAGGTCAAGAGAAAAATCTTGTGTTTGATTTGACATATATGGAGTCGATTGAAACCAATCACCTTGAGATGGTTGAGGCATATAATAATCTTGAGGCGGTTGAGGTACGTAATAATCTTGAGGTGGATATACTGTAGAAGGACCAGCTATATCCACCCCAAAATCACGACGTTCAACCGAACCAGTTGACATTCGGCTAGAACTTCTTCTTTGCCTGTGGGATGTTGTGGGAGCATCATCGGATGGAGAAGCAATTTGTTGTGGCTGTTGGGTTATAGCCTCCCTGATAATATGTACCCATGTTCAAATCTATCCACCAATTGACTATATCCTTCGATATTTGGTGGTCTAGATCGACATAAAGTTTCAAGGGCATTCACCTCATTTGCCTGAAAAGTGTAGAAAAATAATTAGCCTTGTGTTGTTAAAAATATATATAAAATAAAATATGTAATATTATATAATAACGTACCACAACTTGCAACATAGGTGCTTCTCCAGGTTGGTACCCGCTTTCCACACGTCTATCAGTAGATGACGACACGAAATTTCTTGTTATGTTGTAGTACCACTCCCAATAACCTCGTTCTGTTTCCCTTCTATTAGAAATGAGTGGCCTATGTACAACCGTGTCATATCGTCTTTGCCATCTATTGATGTATTGTATGTGTTGCAGAGACCAATCTGCGCCCGCGTGATTTTTACGGGAAATCTGATGGAGGCTCATATCACGGGTATCCGTCGATTCTGGTACATTCTGCCTCATCCCGAATTGGCGAACAACTCGTTCGGGACGATGCATTTCAACTATTGCGTAGAATATCAACGGAACAGATGACCTCCACAACTGGGGGTTCAATTCATCGGCGTAAGCCATAATGACATCCGAGTCCATGTCATACGGCTGCCATATGAACTGTAATAAAAACAAAAATGTAAATTAATATGAATTTAATTCACGGTATAAATATACGAATAATATTAAAATTTAGTTACCTGATCCGCCTGCATCTCATCCAAAATTTCTCGTATGACTCGTACAGTTCCCCGAACTGTAGTGGTGAAAGTGTGCTGACAATTCCAAGTAGCACCATATGGTGCTGCTGGGAGCCAGCGATTGTTGTCCATTTGCACTTGGCCCATAAATAGCCGTTGGGCACCAAGTCCAGGACAAAGTGGCGTAATCCGTGACCACGCCCAAATCTACACGAACAATACAAATATGTGTTATTAATGAATATCAATAGCAAAAAAAAAATAAAAATGTGTAAGACTTTTTAAGTCAATTTTACCTGTACCAATTGCAGCGCTCCACCAATTGCCGCTTTGCCTTTTGTGCTGGCATTGCACAATTCGCGATATAAAAATGCCAGCACAGTACTCCCCCAACTATAGTTCCTCGCGGTTTCTATATCTTCTAATTTTGAAAGATATAGTAATGAGACATAGTTACCTGAAGAATCTGGGCACATCAATCCCCCAAATAAAAGTAATGCAACGGCACGTGCGTACTGGACGACGACAGCCTGGGGAGTATTATAAGTAATTTCGACCGCCGCCAAATGGGAGGTAATTGCCGATGTCTGTAATCTCGAGCCCTTCAACACATTTGCATCCGGGCTAAAGCCTATGTAAGTAAGGCAATATTCTTACCATTGTTGTGTTGTGCGGTCGAAATCAATTCCAGTCAACGGCTCGCCGTCTATTGGGAGTGCCCAAATTATTTGTACATCTTGTAGGGTAATTGTGGCTTCCCCTACACGAAAATGAAAGGTGTGTGTTTCCGATCGCCACCTCTCCACTAATGCAGTGATGAGGTGTTGATTTAATTGAAGGCGTCCGCACCTGTAAACTCCATAAAATCCTATTTGGTGTAGGATTTCTTGTACACGCTCGGATATATTATTTTGGTTAAAGTAGCTCCAAAAGGTACCATCCGCACGCCGTGAAATGAGTACGGCGTCTAGGTCACCATCTGGAATATCGTCAGACCTATGTTGGGCTTGTTGAGATAATACAGTACTATCACGAGGACCGTAGACTGATCGTCTATCCATTTGTGTGGAAAAAAAATTGAAAACAAACTCACGGTATAAGATGAAGGTGGGTGAAAATTTTTGCTGGTGGATGAAGTGAGTTTCCACCCACCTTCATCTGTCCAATTTATAATGGTGGATGAGGGTGGGGGAAAATTTTAATTTTTTAAAAAAAAAGATTTAAAAAAAAATGGCCAGCCTTAATCAATGGCTGGCAGCGCCAGCCTTAATTTTAAGGCTGGCCGCGGTCAGCCTTTAATCAAGGGCTGGCAGCGCCAGCCTTGGTCAAAGGCTGGCGCTGCCAGCCTTAATGAGGGCTGGCAGCGGCCAGCCCCCTTGAATATATATATATATATTATATATACATATATTATATATACATATAATATATTTATATGTATAATATATTATTATATATTATATATTATATATATAATGTATATTATATTTATATTATAAATATTTATATATTATATATGTATATATTATTATAATATATTTATATATTATATATTATATTTATATAATAAATATTTATATATTATTTATTATTATATAAATATATTTATTATATATTATTATAATATATTTATATATTATATATTTATATGTTAATATTTATATACACATCTATCCCATCACGGTGATGGGATAGATGGCTGGCATGTACCAGCCTTTATTAAAGGCTGGTACATTCGCCAGCCTTTAATAAAGGCTGGTAGGTCGCCTACCAGCCTTTAAGGCTGGTAGGCGACCTACCATAATAAATGTCGAGCCTATAAATATGCGTGATCAGCTTGTTTTCGTCATATTGTTTCAAGCAGCATAATCCCTCGTTCATCCCATATCAAATACGAAGAGTAATTTTACGTAGAAACTTGCAAAAAAAAATGTCAACTTCATCTTCTCGCATTGAGATTTTTTTGTATTTTGGTGGTGAATTATCGAGTGATGGATGGTCTGTTACATATGATCAGACGCCCATTGCAGCGATGAGGATCCCCTGTTCATCCAGTTATGATCAATTTTTGTCAAAAATCTACAAAAAAATTGGTGTTGATAGCTCCCGATTTTCATTGAATGTTTCTGCAAAACATTCGTGCCAATACCTAGGGCGAATTAAGGAAACACTGATACCAATAAAGGATGACGATACATTGTCATTCTTTACTGATCCTACAGCTGGGTTTCCACTAATGGAAATATTCGTCGAAATGGTGGAAATCCAACACGACGATGCTCCACAAATTGGCCGAGGTTGGGGAGCTTTCGATTCCCGGCAGTTGGTGGATGACAACTCACAAATGAGTCAACAGTGGGGGGAATACATGGCGATGTTATCGAGCCAAGGATTTCCGTCATCCTCCAACTACGAAAATTTCACAGGTACCTATAACTCTAATTTCGATGCAGGTACTTCTAACCCCGATTTTGGTGCAGGAACATCAAATTATGATACAGATTGTTATACTCCGAATGTGGTGTATGTCACACAAGGGCTCGATAATATTGAACTTAATTACATAGAGCCCACCCACTCACATACTCCATCCACCTCCCATTTTATACCAACTTCTGCACAACACATTGTCGAGCCAGAAGACCCTATTGCGGACAGCCTGGCTAATGAATCAGATGCAGCCTCCGAACCGGATGAAGTGGATTACCCAATTCCACCTGAGGATGGAATAGAAGATGTTGACATAAATGTTGTCGCCGAAAATATTGCACAAGGTACGTCAACATCCTCTCAGCCGGTTACGGCACAACGAACTTCTCAGGAAACATTTTACCGCTCCATACCATTTTTTGAACAAACATTCCCGGAGGTACCAGTGGATTCCATTGATGTACCGAACTTAAGGTATGCAAAATTTTATGACAAAAATGAAGGCAGACTTGATGTGGGAATGCTTTTCAAAAATAAAGAAGCTTTAATCGAGGCGATGAAAGATCACTCAATACGATATGCCCGACGCGAGTATTGGGTACCTGAGAGTTCAAAGACCAAGTGGAAAGTTTTGTGTAGGCATACCACCGAAGGTATATATATATATATATATATATTTTTGTTGTATATGTCTAAACATACAAAATTATTCGACTGATTCGTGTTTATTTTTTGCAGCTATGCGGTGTAGATGGGAGCTGCGAGGCATTTACAAATCAAAAATGGGAAGGTGGACAATAACAAAATACGGAGGGGACCATACATGTATATTGAATCAAATGCCCCTCGAACACGGTAATTTAGATAGAGTATATGTTGCTTCTTTATTGTTAGGACATGTAAAATGCAACCCGTCGTACGGAATCAAGCATGTCATCCAGACTGTGAAAGACCATACCGGATACGATATAGCATATCAAAAGGCATGGTACAGTTTGAAAATGGCACGTGAGATGGTTTATGGCACATGGGAGAGCTCCGTTCAAAAGCTACCCAAATACTTGGGAGCTCTCCAAAAATATAATCCAGGAACGATTGTTGAATGGCAACATAAAGCCCGCGACACATCAACCGGTGCATATGTGATAGGGTACGTATTCTGGGCGTTCAAGCCGTGCATTGAAGGGTTCCAACACTGTCGCAACCTTATCAGTGTAGATGGGACCCATCTATACACAAAGTACAAGCACAAGATGTTGATTGCTGCTGCCATGGATGGAAATCAACAGGTACTTCCTCTTGCTTTTGCTGTTGTCGATGAAGAATCACTTTTATCTTGGAAGTGGTTTCTTAGACAATTGAGCAGACACATTATACGGGGTATCTGCCTTATTTCTGACCGCCATGCTGGTATCACAAGAGCTGTACGTAAATGTCCGGATTTTGTGCCACCTAACGGCGTGCACCGATATTGCTTGCGGCACGTGTGTTCCAATTTCAACAGTAAATACAAAAATATTGTGTTGAAGGATCTTTGTTGGAGAGCTGGCTCTGAATATCAGATCAGAAAATTCAATCGCACTATGGAGGAGATAAAGAAACAGTCCCTCGAGGCGTTTCAGTGGTTAGATAGGATCGACAAGGAAAAATGGACAGCATCACATGACGGTGGATGGCGATGCGGAATTCTGACGACAAATATGTCGGAATGCATAAATGGAGTATTGAAAGGGGCTCGCCGCCTACCGTTGACAGCAATTGCTGAGATGACGTTTCAGCGAAGTGTCCATTATTTCCGTGAGAGGTTAGCAAGAAGTACTGTAATGTTGACCAACAACCAACTGTGGACGGATTTTGCATATAAGATGTTCACACGTTGGCATCAAAATTCTGTTGAACATACCGTCACCAAATACCATCAGTTCCAACAGTCTGCCTTGGTTGTTACAAGACGTCACGGTGGACATGGAGTCAACACCCATGTTGTCAAAATTGCGAACCGAGAATGTTCTTGCGGCAAATGGACTCAATTTGGTATACCTTGCAGTCACGCTCAAAAGGTATGCGCTGCATTCATGATTAATGCTGCATCAATGGTGAAGGATTATTACGATATAATGACTTATAAGAATACATATTCTAAGTCATTTGAACCTGTACATTCCGAAGATTATTGGGATGTACCGGGATTTGAGTTGGTCCACGATCTTACTATTCGCATCTCTTCGCGCCCTGGTCGAAATCAAACAACACGTATTCACAACGAGATGGATTGGGCGCAAAGGCGTGCACGACAACAAGCACAACAAAGAAATTCTTCAACACAATCGGATGTGCCAGTACCGGGTAGCCAGGATTAATTGTATATTTTTTGTATTTTTTACAATTGTACAAAAATATACACTTTTACATTTATACATTTAATGTAATTTTTTACAATTGTACAAAATAAATAACTATTACATTTGTACCCTTAATTGTAATTTTTTAAGTTAATGCAATGTTAAATTTATTAATTTTGGATTTTAGTATATGTTAAAATTAATTATATATAAATTAAATTATATAATAATAATTTAAACGAAAAAAAAAAGGAAGAATTCCCAAGTCGGGAAACAAAATCCCGACTTCAAGTCGGGATTCAGGATCCCGACTTGGAGTCGGGTTTCAGAATCCTGACTCCAAGTCGGGATTCAAAATCCCGACTTGAAGTCGGGATTTTGTTTCCCGACTTGGGGAATTCTGCATTTTTCCCCCTTTATTTAATGACGAGTCGCGATTTCAAATCACAACTCGTCATGTTTTTGTTATATATTTAAAAATAATTATGATAAAATAATTTTTTTTTTATAATAAAAAAATAATTAACTCCATTTCATTATAAACTAGTGGTGAATGACGAAACAAAACTCAAAATATGTTTTCATGATCTGTTTTGCTGTAATTCATGATGAATAAAGCTAATGCGAATTTCATCGTACATATAGAATAAGGTTATAGAAAAAATCACAAGTTAGAGCAAATTTATGACAAACAATTGTTTTGCAAAATTCTTCAAAACTATACAAGATTTCAAATCAAAGATATGTGCAAAATGTTAATGTATCAACTACCTGAAGGACTCTTTCAAGAGGCAAGAAAATGACCTTGCCTGAGAAACATCACACATACACACACACATATATAGATCAAAATGAAGCATTCTCCAATTGTGAGATGCCATGGTATTTCAATACGAGTAACAGTGCAAGGCATGTGCTAGGAATGGTGTGCACAGAGTAAGAACAAATCAACTTAAAAACCCTAAATCGAAATAAGAGGCGATGAAAAATTGAAATGTAAACAAATCAACAAAACATCTGAAGTTGAACATCTTGGAAGAAACAAGGACATATCTTACGTATAAATTTTTGTACGAGGGACAAGGGAAGAGCAACACTAACTACATCGTCCCCAACAAGAGGCCAAAATTTTTTATAAAAGAGTGGGAGCATACATACCATCAGGACCAGGAGATTTAAGTGGATACATACCAAAGACAGCTTACTTGACCTCGACAACAGTGAATGGCTCCGCAAGGGCTCAATTCATCTCTGCGGTGACTTGTGGTTGGACAGTTGGAACACCTCATTCATAACCGAAGTCGATGGATGCCTAGAAGAGAATATGTCTCGAAAATAGTTGAGGAGAATCCGTTTCGCTGTCTCTCCACACGCCACCTCATCTTTCAATCTATCAATGGTGTTCTATTGCCGCCGAGTTGAGGCCTAAGCATGAAAGAACTTCGTGTTTTCATTCTCCTCAGCCAGCTAGTATGTTTTACTTCTCTGTTGCCACTTAAGCATTTCCTGCCCTTGACATTTGTTCTTCGATTTGTGTCATCCTCGTGTGATATAGCCGCCTCCAACTGTTGGTACTGTTTGTCAAGCTCTTTTAATGTACTGCCTAACTTCCCAAAGCACTTTCTACTCCATTTTCAGTAAGTTGAGCCGACACATCTAGGTTTTACGCCAAAGCCTAATATTTAGGTCCTCCTCAGCCACCAACTTCCATGATTCCTCCACAACCTTGCCTTTGCTTCAAAATGGAACTGATGCTTCTTCCTCTTCTACAGTTCACCGGAGCCCCATGTAATAACCAGCATAGCATGACCCGAATAAGGCAAAGCTCTATGAGTAACACAAGTGGTAGGGAACCTCTCGTTCCAACTTGTATCCCCACAGGCCCTTTCCAGACGGGCTTAGACTGTTTTTGGATGTTGGCGTTGATTACACTACGTGTACTGCGAACCCTGAAATTCCAAATCAGTCAAATCATACCGTACTAGGGTTTTCCTAAAATTCTTGATTCTTTTTATTCTCTCTCTAATTAAAATTAAGTTTGAAAGTTATACTTCTATAAATTTGAAAATTAAGTTTGGACTTGCACTATCAACATTGTTTTTCGCTACTTTTCTGGATGATCTCTTACGTAATTTCTTCTGGACCACTGATAATTCCTCATCAACTCTGACCATAGTCTCATTTTCATAATTAATATTGTCCAATAACAATTGTTGCGGCACGGCCAATATTTCCAAAATTGTTACCAGACCGTTCCTACGTATAAAATTTTTATACCTAGGAACGATCAAAAATTGCTAGACCACTCCTACAACTGTTCTTATATCTGGTTGATATTCTAAAACAGAGAGGGAATTTCGAAACTTAGGAACGGGCGACTAATTTTGGCCGTTCCTAGGTTTGTTCCAACAAATTTAATTACGCACCAAAAGGGAAACTACAGGGAAAATTAAATTAGGCACAGTTTGATATTTTTTCACCATTCCTAAAGTTGATTTTTCCCAAACCCGTTCCTAAGTGCGTCGATAAATCTGTTCCTAAAATATTTTTTTTGGCCCGTTCCTAAATGTGTTTCTAAATCCGTGCCTAAGAATGTCCACAACTTGATCATTTTGTTCTCGACTATGTTATCTCTACATCCGAGACTTTGATTAATGCTAAATTTAAATGTATAACAATACTTACCATATATTAACATTTCTAGCGGTTCGATTTAAAATCAGACGGTCTGATGGATAATTGCATCATTTTTAACATCGTTGATTGTGTATTAAATACTATATCTCAGGATTTGTATAACAAAAATATCTTAAACATCATCGAACGTAATATTTTGTCGATTTAATAATATCCAACGGTCCGGTTAAAATTTTAATCGTCTGATTACGTGATCCAATATAATAGTATAAGGTGTTATTTACATCTATGTAAGACTAACAATTCTATACATACAAATATACTTGATCTTTTGAATAGTTGCCAAATTTTATTTGTAACATTATATATTTCCAATTAATTACTTGTTGGTCTACTTTTTTTTCTGATCATTAACATGTTTGGGACGGTTTTTCCTATATTTTTTATTTTTCTTAATTTTTTGGAAAATTCACTTTGAGACACTATTAGGAATGATCTCGTTAAGTTTATACAAAAACGACATCTTCTTATTCTATTTGGAATGGGTATTCGGAACGATTTTTTAATTGATGCTTGTCAAATGTAACGATGTTATTTTACTCACTAGGAACAGTCGTAGGAACTATTCATCTAAAAATGGTCGTTCCATAAATAAATATATATACAACACTTAACAGATTTTTTCTCTTCATCTTCATGTTTCCTTCTTCTCCCTCCCCCCTTTCCCCCTATGGAGTGCCCCACTTCACCTCCTCCTTCCGTGCGCTGCCGCCAGCCTCATTTTCTGGTACATGTCCCTTCCCCCCCAACCCTCTCTTATTTCTGCTTCCCCCCACCCCCTCTCCATTTCTGCTTCTTCAAACCCGCCCCCACTCCCCCCCTCTCCATTTCTACTTCTTCAAACTTGCCCCCGCCCCCCAGAAAATATTTTCGTCAAAATGTTTTCAAAATATTTTAAAATAATTTGGTGAAAATGTTTTCTTCAAATATTTTCAGAATATATTTCTGTGCAATTTATGCAATACATGTGTAATTTAGACAATTTATTTATGTTCATGTAATTTATATGTTTTATGCGTTGTATGTGTAATTTATGCAATTTAATAAAATTTTACATAATAATCACATTAATAAACAATTTTGGAATAATTTATGCAATACTAACAATAATATATTAATAAATGTAAATAATCATAAAAATTAAAATAAATTACAACAATATTTTCATAATATTTTTACATAATAATATAAATAATCACAAAATTAATTTACACCAATTTTCCCAATATTAATATGATATGTATGTAAAAATATATACATACATGCGACAGCCATGGTCTTAGGCGTAGGTGGTGGTAAGCGTTGTGATGGATCAGGGGTTTCCGAAGGTTGAGTTATAGATGTTGAACATGTGATAGTGTACTTACTCGTGAGGAGCTCTTATTTATTTGGGGGAAGATACCTATAAATTTTCCCGTATGGAGCCATCTTCTTCATCCGACATGCTCTGACCTTACAGAGCGGTACGCAGCTAGCTCCCCACTCCTTACTCTCACAGCTGCTTTGTACCAATCATAGCCGTCTCGTCTAGTCTCGATACTATGGCTTTGTTAGTTCTCCAATAGGCAAGCAGGGCGGCCCGAGAACCTCTGTCCATAGCTGCAACTAGTTTCTATGATCATATATAGAAATTGATCTATCTAAATTTATGTAGTTTTTGCCCCTTAGAAGGAACTCCCCTGATAGTTGTTCTTCCTTCTCCAATGCAGAGAATTAGAGTACCTCTCGATTCACTGTTCCTCCTCATGCCCTACTAATAGACGTGATCCAAAGCTATGGCTTTTGTATTAGTCAATTTAAGCCCAATCCTTTATGTGCTTTGAGGGTTCTAGCTTTGACTTAGAGAGAGGGGGCTTTCCTCACTCTATATGGTTTTCATGGGTTGTGGCATGTTCATCGAGTATTCGAGACCTCCTCTTCCACCAAAGCGAGAAGTATTTTTATTTCTATTCTCACTTGGGGTGTAAGTTTTTAGAGAGATTCCCTTCTTCTTGAAGCCTTTGAAAAGAGAAGCTTTTTTATGTTAGGGGTGATCGTTGGGGTTTAGCTCCGGAGTGGAGCAACAGTTCACCTATTTTGATTCCTCATTGTAGAGAGTTGGGTATCCTTTGTGAGGATTTTATGTCGGCGGGATTATTTAGTCGGCTGATAATGTTGCACGATACTTTCTTCGATATTAACTTGATATTGTTTTCAAAATTAATTGATGTGTTTAGATAATACTTTTGTTTACCTTTCTCGCATATGTATAAATTTTCAATTTATTCACTACTTATTTTAATTAAGAAAATTGACATCGAGATGGTGAATGCGAGTTAGACGATGGGGAGGGAGCAAAAATGTCGTGAGCAGGAATTAGCTCAATAGTGGACAGGGGCGAGGGTAGCACACAAGTGCCCGTTTGTGTGACTGGAGGCAAACATTCTTCTATTGTCATTGGTGTTTGCGAGCCCTAGCCTTAGGGGTTTCGTTTTGGGCCTTCTCCTCCATGCAAAATACCATGATTATATGATAGATATACTAGTTATATTAAATTATTTATGAGGTCATAAAAGTAATTTTTATATCTAAAATACCCTATAAATATATACACCTTCAACACACCCTAATATTCTCAATTACCTCAAATATCACTTTTTAAATGAGGATGCTATTCATCGACAAGACTTGACATAAAATCAACCCACATTTTTCAATCATTCATTTCATAAAGTAATATAATTTCATGATGTTAATTAACTAATTTTTTGTTTCATATGTTATTTATCTATTTATTTACTTATTTATGTTATTTTATTAGTTTCAATTAATTAATTTTTTTTATATTTTTTGTTTTCTGGTGACTTAGTTATATGTCAAGTATACTTATATGATTAATATATAATTTAAAATAAAATAATCACATCACATCACAAATATAAATATAATGCACGCGTTATGTAATTAATTTGATTTCATCAAACTTAGCCAAAATTTTCCCAATTTCCCTATACAAGAACAGCAATTTACACTGTATATGGGGTAGTGGAATTCTCACACTAACAGAAGACTTTACACAAAGATAAGGTATTCACTATTCACTATTCAGTATTGAGACGATCAAGGTGAAGAACCCCACAAGACCTCAGCAACAACGGTGGCAGATTCAGCATCGGAAACGCAAGCCTCTCTCACTTTGCTCAATATCTGCTGCTTGAAAGCCCTTTTCTCTCTTTGCCGCAGCCCTTCTCCCACCTCCAACTGCACTGCAAACCTCGCTACGCAGTTCGCAAATGGATGCTTCCTCTCTCTGCCTTGCGGTTTTGCATCCCCCGCCACTTCCTGCCTCTGCAGTTCTACCAGCCTCTTTATCAGCCCGCCATTGATCATCGATTCCACCGCTTCTTTCCTCCCGAAATACCCGATTTCCATCACGCATTCCACGGCCATCGCTCTCGTTTCCATATCTTCCGATGATAAGTGGCCGACGATCTTCAAGATGCCGCCGCAGGACTCCATTTCGTCCACCAAAGGGCTCTTGATGGCCTTTATTAGCGATGAGAGGACTTGCAAGGAGCCCATTGAGATTAATGCCTTCACGCTTCCCCCCATCAGGACTGATCCTACGAACACGTCTTTATTGAAGAGGACTAGCTCTTTCATCGAAACTGCCGCTTTTTCCCGGACCCTTTCGGAGAACAGGGGATTGCAGAGAACCCATTCCAGCTCTGTGAAAATCCCTGATTTCAACAGCAGGTCTTGCAAATCTATGTCGAACCCCCGGGAGAGCCTGTCTTGCAGAACAGACATTAGATCAAATAGTTGGTCTTCCTCGGACGAAACCACCGATGCTTGAACGTTACACCGCATTCCGCCCACATTCTTCGTCAAATTCGACACGTTTTCTCGGTCAATCAAGGCATCGAGCTCCGACTCAATCTCCGCTGCGAGTCGGGAAACCTCGTGTGACCTGACCCGGCGAGTCACAAACGATATCAGACCTTGCGCCGGCTTGGTGTTGTGGAGATCCTGAACCGAATCAGCCAACTGGGAGAGGTGCTGCGAGAGGGAAACTAGAACCGGGTCTCCGGATAGAATCAAGCCTGAAGCTGTTCGGAGCTCGTCCAACGCTTTAATGGCGGACAAATCGGAATCCGGCGAATCTTGAGTCGTTCGCGAACCGCGCGAAACCCGGTTGAGGGCTTCCAGAATTTTGAGCAACTGTTGATGGGTCTCCATTTCTTCTGCTTCTCCTCCTCTTTCCTCGACGATTTCAAAGTCTAGAGAGAGGAGAAGACGAAGAGATGAAGAAGAGGAGAGAGAGAGAGTGCAATGTGCACGTGTACGAATTCTCTGCAAGAACTGTAGGATCAAGGAATATGCAATAGAACATTTGGTGGCTGAGGGCCCGCCCCAATCTGATTTCTAAATACTAAATTCAAGAAACTTCAAGTCAAGTTTTGAAAATTTGGTGGTGGGTGGCTTTTCAATCTTCATCAATATCATATCAATGCAATAAATATAAATAGTTAATACCTGGTTTTATATTGTAATTTACTCAAATTATCTTACTAGAAATTGATCATGAGTAAGGAAAAAAATGGAAGCAATCTCTTCTGATATCGCAAATGAATCAATTATCTCATTATGAAAAAATAAATAGTGATTTATTTTTCTTATTTTTTTATATTTTTTAAAATACAATAAGTTGTCCCCCTATAATTTTTAAGCTTCATATACCTCCCTCTATAAGGAGGTAAATTGCTTCTTTTTAAAAAGTAAAGGGGGCTAAATTGATAAATTTTTCTTCATAAAGGTGTAATGTGTTCATTTTCAATATCACATGAGGGTAAATTGCTATTCACCCCTTGAGTAATTATGGATGTAGGAAAAATTTTTGAATTACGTAATTTTAGGAATAATTACACCGTTCTCCTGAAATGTAATGTAATTATGTGTACATATGTTGTGTTTCGAAAAATTATATCTAATACTTCTTAAGTTTGTTTCTGTCTAATATATATATACCTCCAATAGTCAAATTTTATCAAATTTGTTGGATATTAACAAAAAAAAAAAAAGAAATTGAATGAAAAATTATATTTACCCTGATTGGCTTGTTGCTCACTTATTGTAGGTCAAACAAATCTTTTATAACCAAAATATTATTAGAAGAGGTAAAGATCTACTTCTTCACATGCATTACTGTGTGAAGATGTATAAAGGTAGTTTTATCAGAAAAATTTATTTGACTTGCAGTATGCCATTAATAAGTCAACCAAGGATAAATATAAATTTTCATTCATCTTTTTTTGCTAATATCAGCAAATTCGATGAATTTGACTAACGGAGTGGTATGTTTGTTAGACAGAAACAAACATCAATGGTACTAAATGTAATTTTCCAAACCGCTGAAATTTGCATATAATTACACCAAACTTTATAAGAGAACAATGAATTTTTCCTATATTTTATGTCTTGTAATTATCTTTTTTTTCAAACTTTCTGCAAATCGGGAAAATTATTGTTTTAGTCCGCTAAGTATGCCCAATATTAATTTTAGTCCGATAACTATAACCATATTTGTTTAGGTTTGGTGATTTATGAAATTGCTAAATTTTTAGCCCTCCAATCTAATTTCTAACGATTTTACCCTGTGGAACTTTTAAAGAGCAATTTTAATCCACATCCACTCATTTTGCATATTATTGCTAATACTCATTCAAAATGATATCAAAGACTAGGTTTCTTGAAAAAATATTTGTTTCTATTATATTTAGATACTTTTATTCACTAACAGGTGAGACTCTTTAAAAAATGAAATTGAACGAAAGTTTGAGTTACAATAAGGAATACTTTCAGATTTTGAAAGAACAGAGATGTAGAAATTCTAGAAAAAGGATAAGATTGTCTCCAAGCACTAAATGAAGATTCGAGTGACAACCAGGAGTATTTCCAAATCTTCAAAAAAATAGAGGAAGAATTTCATCTCGGGAATTCTATGGGTTTGTCTAACCGAAATGGACAAAGTAAAGTATCCATTTATAATCTTCTCAAACAAATTAAATGAATCGTTCCTGTTAAACTCTATGACAGAAAAAAGCATTGAGTTTGCAGAGAGTTTGTTCGAGAAAAAGAGAATGCTAATATGGAAAACAAGCTGCCAACAACTGAAGCTACATGGATGAAGAATTGCATGTTTGCCAATGGTATAACTATGCATGTCCTGCTGTGGAAAAAAAAAAAAAAAACCTGTTTGGGACTAAAATTTGGGTTAGCCAAAAGAACCCGAACATAAACCTGTCAAGGGTAAAAGAAAAGATTTTTACAAGGTGAAATAAAAACAACAGAATGTAAAAATTCAAAAGCAAGACTGTCGGTAAAAAACAACAAAAAAGCCAACACCCTTGAGATTTAAAAACTCTAATAGAAAGTTACAATTATAACTAAAGAATTTTCGAAGGAGGTACAAGTGTAATTTCAAAAAATATTTAAAAAATATATAATTTCATATTCTTTTAGGGGGTTTAAGTGTAAATAATATATAAAAGAATTCAACTGCTACTCGTTGAATTAATTTCATGGTGCATAATAATGGGTACCAACACCCTTGAGATTTGTTTAATTACACAAATATCCATATTTTTTTTGTAAATTATAGGTACACCCCTGAGTGGGTGTTGGTGTTTTGTATTTCAAGGGGAGTTTTTGTAAAATTTTGACATAGAATATGAAGCATACTAGTAAGTACAACTTGAACTGTACTTATAATTTTGTAAAAGATAAAGTATTCTTGTATAAATTAGACCCAACTTCAAGGATGTTAATGTAGCTTACCCTAAAATAATTTAAGAATAAATTACAATGATCTCCCATGAAGTTTGACATAATTATGAATATAGCTTGTTGGTTGAAAAATTATAAATATCCCCTAATATTTGATAAAATTATATAATCCTTAAATGGATGTATATAATTGTCAACTTTACACTTACTATATTTTATTTATTAAAATTTAAAAAAATTCAAAAAAATAGGACGGGATGGATGGAAACATTTACAAAATTATAAAAAAATTACCCACTTAATCTATAAAAAAATTAAAAAGTTCTTAAAAAGAAATAAAATTACAATATTTAGTCCAAATGAGTGTTTTTGTCAGTTCACCACAAAAAATGATGAAAATCTGATAGAGACTAATGGATTGGACTAATTATTAGAGGTTAATTATTTTTTTATCAATAAAAAATAAATAAATTATATGAATATAATTTATTAAATAGTATAATATTAATATAATAAGTGACTCGAATTTAAAAACTATTTTTTTATAAAAAAGGAGCATGTCGTGGTTTCAATCCCGACTTGATTTTTTTTATTTTTTTTATTTTTTTAATTATTTTTTTTATAAATTAATTATATAAAATTAATTTTTAACAACATATTAAAGTCCAGAAAATCATAATATTGAAATTTTATTAATTTAAAAAATTACAATTAAGTATACAAATGTAATAGTGTATATTTTTTTTGTATAATTGTAAAAATACAATGAAGTACACAGTTATTCTTGACGGATAGACTCCTACCAGGCAAAAAGTGAAATGTAAACGAGGCTAGCTTTGAGCAAACACCTAGGGGGAAACAAGCACAAGTAGGGGTATCCATTTCGGTTAACCGAACCGAACCGAATTTTCGGTTCGATTCGGCGGTTTGGAAAACCGAAAACCGAACCGGTTGGTACTGGTTTTGTTCGTTTTTTTTTGTTTTAAAATCGAAAAAAACCATTTTTTTTAAAACCAAATGCAAATTAACCAATTAGTAATGCAAATTAACCAATTAGAAACACCAATGCAATTACTAAGCACAAAATTAACTTAGGCATTTCATCAAACACCTTCAAAGCAATATTGTAAGTTAAAATTTTTTCATTTTCTTGTAAGAGTCTAAGATACCAAACCAGAAATCTTACCTGTCGTGACTCGTGTAAGATTGGTTTTGCAATTTTTCTGATTCAATCCGTCGATCGTCGCCGCCGGTGCCAAGGTGAATTTCAGTTTTCTCTGTTTCAGACTTTCGAACTCTTATTCTCAGTTTTCTTTCGTTCTCAGTCGCCGGTGCAATCGTGTGCAATGCTCTCTTTTCTTTCTTTTCTTTTCTGTTTCAGTTTTCTTTTCTCGAGTTTTCTCTCCCTGTCATCATCTTCAGTTTTCTCTTTTCTTTCTTTCTTCTCTTTTATGTTTCGTTCTCTTCTCTATGTCTCAGTAAGACTCTTGACCTCTTCAGTCTTCTCTTTTCTTTACTAATATAAATTATATAATATTAATATTATAATATATATATATAATTATATAATTTTTATATGTATAAAAAATATATTTTTTTTATTATTTATAAAATTTTGGTTTTCGGTTCGGTTCGGTCACCGAATTGGTGACCAAAAAACCGAACCGAAAATCAATTTTTTTTTAAAAAAAAAATCGAAAACCGAACCGAATTTTTCGATTCGATTTTCGGTTCGAACCGAATTTTCAGTTCGGTTCGGTTCGGCCGATTTTTCAGTTTTCTGCACACCCCTAAGCACAAGTCAAAAGAGGCTGCATTGAGAGCTCACAATGCTGCAAAAAACTATAGCATCGGGTTGTTACCAAAGAAAGCTATCAAACCTATCTAGGTGAAATGTAAATCCACCCCTTCCTTTGTGCTTGGAACCTGGATAGGCTTGGTAGCTTCTTTGGTAACAGCTCGATGAAGTAGACATAATTAGCAAGAAACAGAGAAATAATGGAACACTATATTTGAGATGGCAAAGACTGAATGAGTTGTTGCTTCTTTAGCTGTTTGAAGCATATACGTCCAGCTATTTATACACGACCAACATATTAACATTTAAAATCAAACCTACCGTCTTTGACTGGCCTCTTTATTTAAAAAAATTGTCAGCCTTGTTTCAATTATAAGGCTGACACATCATCAACCTTATATTATTACAAGGCTGAGGATGGTCAGCCTTGTAATAAAGCTGACCATCGTTAAGGGCTGGCACGCTGCCACCCAACGCTCATAGTGATGGGTTAATCAACGTGACCCAATCACTTTAAATTCAAATAAAAATTTGACCAGCCAAACGTCTATAAAATGAGGCGTTTTTTACTTTATTTTCAAATCAAACCTCTCGTGTTACTTTCATTCATAAGAGTTTACTGTGTTATATTCTTATAAATATTTTGTGTGCGGTTAGATAAATTAATTTTTCGTACAAATGGATAGACGAGCAATCTACGATCCACGTGATCGAATTATGTTGTTCCAACAAGCTCAACACAGGTTCGATGATATTCCTAAAGGTGACCTAGATGCCGTACTAAAGCGCGGCGTGCGGATGGTACTTTTTGGACGCATTTTCTATAACATAATCTTTCTGTATGTGCCCAGATTCATCAGGTAACCTAGTATTATTACTATTCTTTCAAAATTAGAAGATATAGAAACGTCCAGGAACTATAGTTGGGGTGTGTTGTGCTGACATTTATGCAATGCCAGCACAAAAGGCAAAGCTACAATTGGTGGCGCGCTGCAATTGTTGCAGGTAAAATTTACTTATTAACGTATACACAATTTTTTGTTATGAATATTAATTATTAACACATATTTGTATTATTCGTACAGATTTAGGCATAGCCAAAGATCATTCCACTTTGCCCTAGACTTGCTACGGAACGACTATTTACGGGCTAAGTCCAAACAGACAATAATCGCTGGCTTCCAGCAGCACCATATAGGGGAATTTATTAAAAAAATGCAAAAAAAAAAAGTTAATAAAGTAGAGTGAAAATGAAAGGATTAAAAAAGTAAGTGGCACCGCGGTGCCACAATTTTTTATTTTAAAAAAAAAAATTCCTTATGTCACCGCGGTCACAAACCGCGGTGACATTGTTTTTAAAAAAAAAAAAATTTTTTTAATGTGTCACCGCGGTTCAAAACCGCGGTGACAAATTTTTTTTTTAAAAAAAAATTATTTTATTTTACGACGAATAGCTGTCAACTTCTCGTTAAAATTTCGACACTATTATGGCAAGTTGTTAACCATCAAATATACCATTCGACTCCAATTGATGAGACGAACATTTCCCCACAAACAATTTCAAGTTTTATCAATCGTAAATAATGAATTTTTAGCACGAACACCGCACCTTTCGGCCGTCGATTCGCCGCCACCGGAGCGACCCACGATCACGAACAACCACCACTGGACTCGCCTCGACCTAACAGTTCTAACGAGACCAACCTAGTTCAATTTTATTAAATATTTGTTTAAGATATGAAAATTTGAAGTTTTTCCGCCGAAAATTCGCGCTGAAGCTGTTTGCTGTCATTTCTCCACCGTGAGGACGAATCACAGATTAAGACCATAACCGTTCGAATCCTGTCGTCCAGACGATTCCAACAAGACCAATCTTGCTCAATTTCATCAAGTATTTGTTTGTTCAATTAAAATACATATGTTTTAAAATAGTTATAATTTTATTAAATTCTATTTATTAATTAATAATACTATTTATAATAATTAATTAATTAATAATACTATTTATAACTAATTAATAATTAATAATTAAATTTATAATTAATTAATAATTAATAATTAAATTTATAATTAATTAATAATACTATTTATACAAATAATTAATTAATAATTAATAATACTATTTAGACCAGTCTTGCTCAATTTCATCAAGTATTTGTTGAAATTTAAAAATTTGAAGATTTTTCCACCAAAAATCGCTGAAATTGTTTGTCAAATTTTTTTTTTTTTTTGTTTGTTCAATTAAGATGCATATATTTTAAAATATTTATAGTTTTATTAAATTCTATTTAATTAATTATAAATAGTATTATTAATTAATTATAAATAGTATTATTAATTAATTAAATAAAATTTAATAAAATTATAACTATTTAAAAAATTGAACAAACAAATACTTAATGAAATTGAGCAAGATTGGTCTTGTTGGAATCGTCTGGACGACAGGATTCGAACGGCTATGGTCTTAATCTGTGATTCGTCCTCACGGTGGAGAAGTGGCAGCAAACAGATTCAGCGCGAATTTTCGGCGGAAAAACTTCAAATTTTCATATCTTAACAAATATTTAATAAAATTGAACTAGGTTGGTCTCGTTAGAACCGTTAGGTCGAGGCGAGTCCAGTGGTGGTTGTTCGTGATCGTGGGTCGCTCCAGTGCCGGTGAATCGACGATCGAAAGGTGCGGTGTTCGTGCTAAAAATTCATTATTTACGATTGATAAAACTTGAAATTGTTTGTGGGGAAATGTTCGTCTCATCAATGGGAGTCGAACGGTATATTTGATGATTGACAACTCACCATAATAGTGTCGAAATTTTAACGAGAAGTTGACAACAATTCGTTGTAAAATAAAATAATTTTTTTTAAAAAAAAAAAAATTTGTCACCGCGGTTTTGAACCGCGGTGACACATTAAAAAATTATTTTTTTTAAAAAACAATGTCACCGTGGTTTGTGACCACGGTGACATAAGGAATTTTTTTTTTTTAAAATAAAAAATTGTGGCACCGCGGTTACTAACCGCGGTGCCACTCACTTTTCTAACCCTTTCATTTTCACTCTACTTTATTAACTTTTTTTTTTTTTTTTGCATTTTTTTAATAAATTCCCCCACCATATAGTGCTACTTAGAATTGTGAGCACATGTTCACCAAAACAGTACGAACCACTGTCCAGATGAAAAGAGACATATTGGATGAGATGCGGGTGGATCAAGTAACTTATATTTATATTATACGTACATTTATATCGTAAATTAAATGCGTATTAATTTACATCTTTTTATTTATTACAGTTCATTTGGCAGTTGTATGACATGGACTCGGATGTCACCATGGATTACGCCGCTGATTTGAACCCCCAGTCGTGGAGATCATCATGTTCATTGGTATTCTATGCAATAGTGAAAATGCATCGTCTCGAACGGGTTCTTCGTCGATTCTGGATGAGGCAAAATATTCCAAAAGCGACGGATACTCGGAATATGAGCCTCTATTAGATCTCCAGAAAAAACCACACGGGCACAGATTGACACCTACAACACATACAATACATCACTAGATGGCAAAGACGATATGACACAATTGTACAGAGACACCCATTTCCAATAGAAGAGAAACAGAACGAGGTTATTGGGAATGTTATTACAACATAACACGAAATTTCGTGTCGTCATCTACTGATAGACGTGTGGAAAGCGGGTACCAACCTAGAGACGCACCTATGTTGCAAGTTGTGATACGTTGTTATATAATATCACATACTTTACTTCAAATATTTTTTTTTTACAACATAAGGCTCATTATTTTTCTACAATCTTCAGGCAGACAAGGTGAATGCCCTTGAAGCTTTGAGTCAATCTAGACCACTAAATATTGAAGAATATAGTCAATTGGTAGATAGATTGGAATACGGATTACATATTATCAAGGAAGCCATAACCCATCAGCCACAATAAATTGCTTCTCCATCCGATGATGCTCCCACAACATTCCACAGGCAAAGAAAAAGTTCTAGCCGAATGTCTATTGGTTCAGTTGAACATCATGATGTTGGCGTAGATATAGCTGGTCCTTCTACAGTATATACACTTCAAAATCATTATGTGCCTAACCGCCTCATAATTATTACATGAATTAACCGCCTCAAGATGATTGGTTTCAACCGGCTCCATATATGTCAAACCAAACACAAGATTGTTCTTCACAAGTACATCTTAACATTGGTCTTAGTATTAATCAACCATATGTACCAAGATAAAATATTTCACAAATTTCATTTCCATCGTTTAGTACATATCGTGATAATGTGGAGTCTAGTTCTGTAACAATATCAAGTTGGTTCGGTGGTAATGATAATGAGGTGCAAAATGAGCCAATGCAAAATGTGGGTGAGAAAATAAGAAGACCTCGGTGTCAACGTCACGGAAACAATTGTGGAACGGGTGAACATTTTTGACATTTGAAATCCTATATTATTGTATTTTTTACGATTGTACAAAAAAATATAATTACATTTGTATACTTAACTATAATTTTTTAAATTAATACAATTTTAATATTATGATATTTTGGACTTTAATATATTATTAAAAATTAATTTATAAAAAATTTAATTAAACAAAATTCAAAAATAAAAAACAACCAAGTCGCAGTTAGAAACTACAACTTGGTGTCGTGATTTCAAACCACAACACCGTTATTTTTTTTAAAAAAATAATTTTTTGATTCGAGTCGTGTTTTGACGTTATATTATTATTAGGTTATTAAAATAAATAAATTATATTAATATAATTTATTTATTGTTTTATTAATAAAAAATTAATCCTAATTATTAGAATATCATTAAAATCAGAAGATACAATAATAAAAAAATATTTATAATTATATCAAATTTTAAAAAAATTGGTATAATTTACCCATAATGTAACTAATTCAATTATTTAACATCACAATGGGACAATTGTCATGTGGGTCCGTCCTACATTATGACATCCCAACCCAATCCAATTCTCACTTTAAAATAGTTGAGAAGATGGGTATCCATTTCTGCCGGTCGGGTCATACCAGTCCAACCAATGACAGCCAGCCACGTGTCCGGACTCCCAGCCTCACTCCACCCACCTATCCTGCGCCATCTCGCGTTATATATAGTCGTCGCCAAGATATTAAACGTCACTCCTTTGGATTCAAAGCAAAGCCTGCAGCAGCCTTCGCTTACAATATCAGGTACAATCAGTCTCTCAATCTGTTGTTACCGTGTGCGATTTCTTGCGGTATGTTGGATCTATATCAGTATCAATGTATCTTTAGTCGTGGTATCCGCCAGTGCTTTGTCCAAATTGTAGCATGCAATCCGAGTGAGGAGGAAAATTATGTGCTTCGTTGATCAAGCGGATCTATGAGTTTGTGAGGAAGGTGGAGAATTGTATTTCATTTTCTCTGCTGTAATATCTGTAGTTTGGTGGAGTTGACTGCGCATTCTTAGTTCAGTAAATTTCTCGTATTTGTGGAGGTCTTATGCTCTTAGTTGTTGTTGATTTTATGTCAATAGGCATGATTGTTTAGTAAGGTAAGGTGAACAAGTGATCTGACGCCAATAATTTTTGTAGAAATTAAGAGAATGAGAGTTTCTTTTTTATTATTATTATTAAGATATTGTTCTGTGAAGATCAAAAGATGTCTTTTTTCCCTTAAGTATGTCGTTCTAGTCTTTGACATTAATTGTGGTCATGTTCAGGAAATTTAGGAAAGGACTCGATGTTGGTTCAGCTACTGCTTTTATCATCTATTCTGTTGACCTGTGTAAGCAACGGGAACGCTGGTGTGACTAGTTCATTTATCCGTAATGAGTGGCCATCCGTCGATATTCCCCTAGACAATGAAGTTTTTGCAGTCCCTAAGGGTTATAATGCCCCACAGCAAGTAAGTGTGCTTGTTTCCCAGTTGTCTTATAATCTCACTGGAAAGAGACAAAAGAGTTAAAATGGTGTACGATTAAACAATTTAGGGAGCATGGGCTGTTTTTTGTCTCTCAAGACAATCGGTTTTGTTTCTACACACTTCTGCTTTTCACTGTACAAAAGGATTTACTGAGAATGTCATGATCAAGGCTTGTTGTAACATTAGATCACAATATAGAACCATTGTCTTTCAGGTGCACATTACCCAGGGTGATTATGATGGAAGGGCTGTTATAATCTCATGGGTAACAGCTGATGAACCTGGGTCCAACCAAGTTCGAGTTGGCTTATCGGAAGGGAAATATGATTTTGTTGCAGAGGGGACAGTGCACAACTACACCTTTTACAACTATAAATCTGGATATATTCATCAGTGTCTGGTTGGTGATCTTCAGGTAATTGTGTTAAAATGTGTAATTTGGAGTGACACTGGTGTCCGGATTCTATCAATTGAAGCAGCCTCTTTAATTTTAATAATTTGGATTGAAGTATGTTAGGTTCAGATATACAAACCCCCTCCCAAATCTTCGAACATCAATAACCAGATAGACAACGTACTTCGGGTTATAGTCTGTTCTACATAACCCATTCTCTTCTCACTGAGATAGGTGTTTACTTTTTCAGTATGACACGAAGTATTACTATGCAATTGGGGATGGTGATTCTTCTAGAAAGTTCTGGTTTAAAACACCTCCGGAGATCGATCCAGATGCTTCTTACAAATTTGGAATAATTGGTAAGTGTCTCTTTTTTTCCAAGTCTTGTTCTAAAAGATACCTACTTGACAGATAATGAGCAGTCAGTTGTATTAAATCCAGGTATAAATATGTTTGCTTAATCAAACCTGCAAAGAAAGAGAAATCAAGCACCAAAGTTGGATATTACAGATCAGCAAAACCACTTCTTCCCTTTGGTGTTGACACATTGACCCTCTCATTTTTAGTTCTTCATCTTTGATCTCTCACATCTTTATTATGGGCTTTTACCAGTGATTTCACTGAATATGTGCTTTTTATCAATATGAAATGAACGGCCTAGAGTATAAGTGGTTCATCACTTAGGATCTCTAAGAAGATCTTCTTAAGTTGGAAATATTTCAAAATATGACCTGTTTCACCCTTTATTCATAGGGAAGACACGAAGTAGATGCCTCATATAGCTCATGATTTGTAAAAGGAGAAACATCCCCACCACTCTACCACTTTGCGCACCTTCTTTAAAGTTCTCTGACAACAATCACTGACATATCAGAAGTTGGTTTAAATTCATGTTGTTTTATATGCTATAAATGATTGTTTCTTGAAAGTTTTGGCTGTAACTTGTGACTGTTATCTCTTGCTTACTGTAGGTGACCTTGGTCAAACCTTTAATTCTCTTTCAACTCTGAAGCACTGTATGCAGACCAGTGCACAGACTATCCTATTTGTTGGAGACCTTTCTTATGCTGATAGATATGATAATCATGATGTGGGTGTCCGCTGGGATTCTTGGGGTCGTTTTGTTGAACCCAGTGCAGCATATCAGCCATGGATCTGGTCTGCTGGAAATCATGAAATTGAGTACTTTCCACATATGGTAAAGTCTAGAGACATGTTTTCAGTTTCTTTTTCTTCGCTTGTTTTTCAGTGTTAGAAAGAGACAATCAAGAATTTGATTCAACTTACGATTCTTATATAATTTTCTTAATTCGAACTGTTTTTGCTCTGGTTTCCTTATGTGCCAGCTTGATTATTATCTCGAGCATTTTATTCCTGATTTTGAAAGGTTTACCTGGTGATATATGGTTGGATGGATATTAATCACTTCTTTGTGGTGTCAACACTTCTTGTTTTGGAAATTTAGCCTGAATTCAGCAAAGACGTCAATTCTTTGAGGAAACTGAAGGACTTTATCCCAAAGAACCTGTGTCCTTTTCCATCACTTTTTTTTTTTTTGTGGTTGGGCTGAATGAGATTCCTCAGTTTCAGATATGTAGAAACTGTTATTCTTTTGGACTCTGTATGAAAAATGGGAGGAGCCATTCTTTAGTTTCCTTCAAGTGTATTTGATGTCAAGGACGAACCATTTGTTTCCCTCCTATCATTATCTCATTGTCTCCATTTATACTTACATTCTGATGACTTATTTCAAATTCAAAATATATGCACAACCATAACAAGTTTATGCTTTCTGGTATCTTAGGGGGAGGTTATCCCTTTCAGAAATTATCTTCACAGATATCCTACACCTTATCCCGCTAGCAAAAGCAGCAGTCCTCTGTGGTATGCAGTGAGACGGGCATCTGCTCATATTATTGTCCTGTCCAGCTACTCTCCATTTGGTAATTTAGTATTTCCAAATTTGCACTATCTTTTTTCTTTCATTTTGATTACATAGTATGATTTATTAATGTGCTTGAAGTTGCTTATCTTGTTTACAGGAATAATTTTGCATATAATTGTTCATTTCTGGAGCTTTAAGTGTTCTCTCCTTGTATTGCTCCTCTTTAATACACTACTTGTAAAGTAGCAAAGTATTCAAGTTTCAAGATTCACCGTCTTAGTCCGTCTTTTCTACTTATCTTGGAAAGTTTAATGTAAAATATCCCCTTGGTGCATGACTGAAATATAATTTGATCTAGGTGACATGGGAACCTACTTTTTGGTGCATGATCAAAACTTCTAGGTTAGACATCAGTGACCAAGCTTTAGTCATTGTGATAATACCATTAATCATTATGTTCATGGTGATGCTTTTGGATTAGTTTACGTTATTGAAAAGTGAAGTTATGGGCAACTGAGCTCTCTCATTTTCATAGGCTGGAATAACTTCCGAAGAAGTAGCTCTTAAAACTTTGCTGTGATGCATAACAATTTGACTTGTCTAGTTTTCATAAAATTCTCTGAAGCTTTCCTACAATATAAAGGATAATATGGTGGATATTGTGCTTGATACTGAAACGCTTTTTGCATACCTCACTATCATGAACATTCTCAGACTAAATCCATTTATATTAGCAAATTTATTTATATGATTCTCTCCTTCCATTGCACGAGTAATTTAGATCTTGGTCAGACTAGAGTAAATATTGTTGGATGGTTTTTCTGGGTAAACCATGTTCAAGATCCTCGTATATTGTGCTGATTGGTATGGTATGAAACTCTGTCATAAAAGAAAAGCTTGCTGCCAGGCTATGAATAACATCATGAAGTAGCTATCACCATGACTTCTAGAGAATGACCTGAGCGCTATAATCCTTTGAAATATACCACTAACTTTTACTAACTACTAAAACTTTTAGCATTCTTCCAGTCAGCTACTTATCTTTGACCTGGTGGAGGTTTGCCATCATAGCTATACATCATATTTTTCCATTTCTTTAGCTGCAAATTCCCGAACAAATCTAGAATAGAGGATATGGATTTGGTTTTTGGTATAAAACTTTTGTTCCTTTGAACAAGCGAATGTCATTTCCCAGGACCTAGGAAGTTGCGGGAAATCTGGATATTCTTTTGTGTGGCAACGGAGGGAAAAAGGAAAGTATGGTGTAAGAAATCCAAAAATATTCAACTTTTACCTGTTTTGTCTGCGGAAGAGGCATGATTTCCTGCATTATGAGAAACAAGAAAAGAAAGTAGAACAGAAAAAAACAACAGATTCTGCAATACATTTTAAGCACCAATATCTTAAGCTTCCTTCAAATTTACAGGAAACATAACCCATGAAGAGATTTCACTCTCTTTTCCTCCTTATCTTCAATTGCCTTACTAAATATCTTCTTGTCTAAGACAAAACTATGGAATACTCACAGAGTTCAAGTTGTAATTATTAAACCACAGAAGAAAACTAAACGAGTCCCAAACACCTATTTTTCTCTTGGAATCTGTGTATTTAAGAGAGATTGTTTAGAAGTTTCTGAAGATCATTAGGATTGTATATATCTTTTATCTTATTTGTGGTAACTATGTTTGGTAGGTAGATCAGTGATTTGTACTTACCTTTACATCCATCTTTATATATATTTCATAGATATGCTCGCATTGAAGTTTTGGTTTAAGACTTTAATATCTAAAATGCCCTTGAATTTCCATGTCTAAACCTTATTCTGAAATTCACCCTAATTACATAACACGGTACTGAAAGTTAATAGCCTTTATATCTTACGGAGATCTTTTCCATGAAAATGTAATATGAATCCATATTATAAAGCTCTCGCTATTTGTGCATGCTACGAACCCATATTATAAATCTCTCTCTATTCATATAGTGAGATCCCTCAATCAATATACTGTAGGGTGTGTCACCCCAGGTTTGATTGGTCAGCTCACTGTCTGGAGGATCTTTTTCTAATAAAATATTGAATTTAATGGTTCTTGCTTTTAGTAAATTTCCTTCATTGCTAATATTATAGTTTTGGAAATCCAGGCATCCGTTAGTTCATTGGTATGTGGAAATTAAGCATATTCTTATAATGCACTGCATTTTTGTGCTGTTTTATAGACATGGAAAACCCGCAACAGAAACAATGCTGAAAAGCCCCAGTGCACAATACACACAAGTAGCTATTTTTCAAACAATAAATTGTTGTGTTCTTTTTTTTCTATTTTCTTTTTTCTTTGAGGCAATAAGTAATAAGTTGTTGTGTTACTAACTTGACCCTGGTTTTAAGTGAATGTTTCTTTCATGCTATTATGTCAATTTGCCATTGTAATGACTAGACGTAATTTTAAGCTTATTACATACTGCATGATCTTTTTTATTAGAATTGATGTTTCACGCATCTTATCTTCTGTATTCCTTTGTAATGACAGAAGATTTCATCTATATATTTTTTTGATACCTGGAACTCTAACAAAATAGTCATATGGAAACTGTAAAATTTTCTTCCTTCCATCTTGAACATGAAGAAGAAGCCATTTATGCTCATTGCACAAATAGACCTCTCGAATAGTAAACTATCATATCTGGATAGTCATCACATGCATTTGCTTGTTAAGTTTTATGTCTACTTAATTGCTTATATTTCTTGCGTCTTGATAGTTAAATATACACCTCAGTGGAGATGGCTTGAAGAAGAGCTCAAAAGAGTTGACCGGGAGAAAACTCCATGGCTTATTGTTCTGATGCATGCCCCGATTTACAATAGCAACAATGCTCATTTCATGGAAGGGGAAAGCATGAGAGTTGTTTTCGAGAGCTGGTTTTGTCAGTACAAAGTTGATGTTATATTTGCTGGTCATGTGCATGCTTATGAAAGATCGGTTTGCCTCTTCATCCAATTTTCTCTTTTTGTTATGCTTGATCCGTCCTTCAAAAGTCTGCATTCCATAAAATATATATAATATCATGCACAACCCTCTCTTGGCTTAGCCTGCATCGATCCTCTCAGCTTCAAAGTATTTTTTTTCATTAAATAATAGTGAGAATAGCAAAAGTGCTCTCTTTGCATTCTAAACGAACTGTCATATTAGTTACTAGTTTATGCGGAACCTGAACAAAGATATACTCAAAAGTGTTGTACATGGAGGCCCTATGTCTCTCAACATCTGAGTTTTCATCACTTAGAACGAGAATGCTGCATGAAACACCTTTTACTCTGTATACTAATGATTCTTTATCGTGATAATTTCAGTACCGCATCTCCAATATAAGACCAGATAGTTCCAATCCTGTCCCCGACAAATCAGCACCTGTTTACATAACCGTTGGTGATGGAGGAAACCAAGAAGGCCTCGCTAATAGGTCAGCCTAAATTTTGCAGTGGCTCATACCAAGTTAACCATAGGCTTCGGACTATTCTCCATATGTCTTATGTATTTCTTGTTTCTGTATGACATCAACAAAATTTGTTGGCTCTGCAGATTTAGAGATCCCCAACCGGATTATTCTGCTTTCCGTGAAGCCAGTTATGGCCATTCCACACTAGAGATAAAGAACAGAACTCATGCCATTTACCATTGGAATAGGAATGATGAAGGCAAGAGAGTACCAACAGATTCGTTTGTGCTACATAACCAGTACTGGTGAGCAACACTTCGACCTCCAGCGCAGTATTATGTTCACAAAATCAAATTTCCCACCATCAAACCTTATCCCGGCTAACAAAATTGGAGTTTTCTCTCATTCGTAACGTCTGTGCTGAATAATGTTGATTCCCATACACTTCTCCGACCATAACTGAAGCATGTGACCATCGCAGGGGAAACAATCGTAGAAGAAGAAAACTAAAGAAAAACCATCTCCATTCTGTCGTGGCCACTTTGCAAGTGGGAGAGAACTTGGATTTGCTTTCCATGGGCATGTAACTCTCTCTGGACCCAGCAGCCGTCAATCAACTCTCGTTATAAGTGACCAGTTTGGTTCTGATACGAATGCTGATGGTTCCTCAGGGAGAGATGACGATTCCAAGATTCTGCCAGAGGATGCTCATTTCTGTGTCTTACAGTATGGAACGGAGATTTCGAATAAAAAGGTAAGCTTTTGATGATGTTCCTGGCTTGATTTTGGTTGAAACTCAGTTACCCTGTATAAAAGATGATGAAGATGAATAGGTACTGAACCAGTCTCAACCTATTTCCTGTGTTGTATTTTATTGTGTTGATACCGGACAAGTTCACCCTATTAATTCAGTATCTGCTTGTGTACAATCAAGTACTCATCATCTGATACAGAGCATAATTGTTGAGAGAAGTCCTTGGAAGTTAATTTTTGGTGAGTCAATGTCTAAAGAAGATGACAAGTATAATTGAGTAATTAATTCTGATACTCACTCACATATTTAGGCTTAATTTGGCCTGGCCTTGCTGCTATAGTATATACTTGATTATGAGAAGATGGATCACTAGTAAACTTGATTTTGCATAAACGATTTTAGTCAAAGAGGCTATGTGTTTGTGAGTATAAATTGGGTACCATCTTTCAAGATTTCATTTTCTGATTCTTCTCTTAAAGAATATGAAGTTTGGAGTTTGATAATTTAAAGGAAACTTTACTTGGATTTCCATTCCAACTGGAATTTGTATAATGTTAGTTTGTGAGCTTAGGCACTTATAATTCTAAAATAAAATTATTTATAATTTTGACTTAGAATTTGAGGGCTTGAAGGTGGAATTGTCACTTGAATCTTTTCAAAATTAAATTGAATATTTATTAATCATTAGTTTGAAGAGTTAGCACCTATAGTCCTAAATTGGTGGGCGTTTTTTTGACGAATGATTTGATCTTCGCCTTAAATGTCTTAAATATTCTTAAATTGATGACTTTGTAAAGAGAATTCTTTAGCCTTTACTCTCTAGCTTTAATTGTCAATCTTCGTCTTGTGTCAAAATGGGCTCTATTCACCTCTTTATATAGGTGTTTTAAAAGAATCAATCATAGTATATCTGAATCACTTTGATATTATTTATTTATAATTTATTTAAAAAAATAAATATATCAAATCTTTATTATGATATATTCGGTTGCAAAGCATGACTTGATTTATATGGGCACTCGTACGACTTGATTTAATGATAAAATATATAAATATAGAGTTAATTACTCTTAGGTCATCTCTGAAATTGCAAATTTTTCCCCAAATCTTTTATAAAGTTATACTTGCATTTCTCTAAGAATTCTCCCCCTCCCGTTAGAATTGGACAAGAAATATTGACTTTTGCAAAAATAATTACATGAACTTTTAATTTTATCCTTTATTCAATATTAAAATATTATAATTATACTTGTAAGCAAATAAATGTAATATATATATAAGTCAAAATAGTGTAAATGTAACAAAAGAAAAAATTATTGACTGTAGCACGAGCATAACTGAGGCATTACCATCATCACTGTCACCTTTATCTTGGAGATTGCGAATTGCAATGATAATATATGTTATCTAAAACAAAAATTGGTATCAATTTGATTGAAGTAAATGAAGTACTAAGAGAACATACAAAAAAATATGTATTTTGAAACCAAAAATAAACATTGTATATAACTAATGAGGTTGAAAAAGAATGTTCACTAAAATTTGTATAGAGTATTAGTAAATACTAACATTACTATCCGCTCTCATGATACAAATAGATTTGTTTTGATACTTTAAAAGGGTTTAAAAATCTAGTTTTTTATTATTAATAATTAGGGTAAAATATACTTACTTTTTTTGAGGTTTGACATAATTACAAATACGTTCTCGTTGTTTGAAAAATTACAAATACTCCTTTGATTTTAACATCAGTTTAACAATGAGCCCATTTTGTTATATTTTCATTTAAGTTTTGTGTTGATCTGATAAAAATGCCGTTTTGCATTATAAACTAAAATTTTCTAAAATATTTTTATAAACTCATATTCCCTATGAAATATTTATCTACCCCCATCCTAATTTTTTTATTTTTTAAAAAATTTAGTAAGGGTAAAACAGTAATGTTCACTTCACCGTTTAGGGTTACATAATTATTTTTCGTTTGAGGGAAATATTTATAATTTTTTAAATAACGAGAAAATATTCATAATTATGCCAAACTTCTATAGAGATAGCTGTAATTTACCATAATAATTAATAAACAATTAGTATAACATCATGAACCGATTTACTAAAGCTACTAACAAGTCATTGATAAAAACAAAATAACAAAAGAAAAAATTAGAAAGTTGGATAACTAATGTTACAAAAAGAAGCAATAGGTTCATAATTAGAAAATAAAATATTAAATAAAAAAATAGGGTTAAAAATAATTGCACATCAACATACTAGTTCTAAATTTAATTTCAATTGTATGATTATATTCTCTACAATATTTTTTTTGTAAATTTTATAATAGATTCGAGTTTTTTGTAGAACAATAAAATATATTTATAGATAAGAGTTGATAGTTTTTCATGAATTTTTTACTTCGTTGTTATTTTTTATGTTTTTAATTTAACCTATGAATTTTGGAGTTTTTGCTATTTATGTAAAGGTTTGGTTGATTACATTTCCTTATACATATATAAAATTAATTTTTTAACTAAGATACATTAATATAATATATACTTATAAAGTTTAATATTACAAAATTTTTATTTAAAAAGTTAAAAAGTAAATAATTCTAAAGGGGAAGAAATCCAACTTATAGAAAAAATAGAGCCACAAACTATAGATTCTCTAAAGTATTTCAAAATATATATATATATAATAAGCCCAAAATCAACATGAATTATTTTTTAATTCATTTATGTAATATTTTTTAAAATAAATTATATAAGTTACTAAAAAATTGATAGAAAAAATATGAAAGTATGTAAAAGTTACTTTTATTTATTTTTTGCATGATATGACAGATGTAAAATAACAATAAATATTTTAATAAAAGCTATTATATTTAAAGTCTAAATTTAGTTATATATTGCAATATTCAATATTGAAATAAATAACTAAATTTAGACTTTAAATATAATAGCTTTTATTAAAATATAATTACTATTACTTATTGGGTCATAGTTACAAAATATAATTATTTTGATACTAAAAGTTTAAATCAATTTAGACTTTTTTAAGAAAAAATTAATTAATGATCAGTATATTAATAAACTTCAAACTATTTATAAAGAAAAAGATAACAATAGAAAAAAATATAATAATGTATAATTAATATTATTAAAATAGATTAAAGCTCTATAAAATAGAAAATAAATATTGATAATAATTAAAAGTAAAATTTTAGAAATAACTGTATATTGATATATTAGTTTTTGAGGTTTGTGCAATAATATTGAAGTTTTTGAAAGCTATATGTATAATTTTTCAAAGAATACAAATAATATTTACGTCTCTAGAAGGCGCACGTGTAATTATCTAAAAAAGGCATAAATATTTACACAATGGATAATTTGCATAAACAAACCACATATAAAAGGATATAAACGTAATCATCCCTAAAAAATTTAATTGCAGCATTTTGACTACTCCATCATGGAACCAAATAGGACAAGGCTGAGATCCCACGAAGAAATTCGAGATGTTTAAATCCCATCAAATATGTGAGTATTTATCTCATTTTTATAATTTGTTTACTCTTTTTATTTATTGAGTGGATACAAATTATTTACTATTTTTAGTCATATTGATGTATTAGTTAAATCAATATATTACTAAAAAGAAAAAAATTATGGAATCAATTGGAGCATTAATGGAACTTAAAACTCAATATCTCACTCTAAGAATATTTGGAGATCTCATTCTTGACCATTATAACAAATGCGAAAGACAGACATAAGTAATAAGAAGCATCTATAGGTGTAACAAACTGAATGTCTAATTTTCATTTTTTGGTGCAATTAACAAATCATAAAACAAATTTGACTATTGTACACCATGTCCTAAACCTCTCACCCACACAACAAAGCCCAGCAGGTCTTTCAAGATTGACTCACTACATTTCTTCCCCACATCAAATTTCCGCAGCTTTTACAGCATTGCTCAATCTACAGCTCCAATAGATATATACACCAGTATTACATACAGAAAAGTACTTCTACAATCACATCATTACAGTATTATTGATCAATGTCTCTCTGGGATGAAGAATTTGAGTATGCCCTCTGTATATAACGGAAATGTGTTTCATATGCCATGGAGAGTTGGACATTTGCTGTTGGATAACGACTAGGAGTCACGGTAAATTGGTTGTGGAGCCCATTTGAGATGCAAGTTAATTGTTCCTGACTTAGCACCATCCAGAGGGATTGTATCTTTGTATTCACCTTCTAATAAAACCCTTGTCAACGTTAAGATGCACCGTCCCATTAAATCCTGCATTCAAGAAATATGTCAAGGGAACAAACTCAAAGTCGGTCCGCCTTCAAATTATAGGCAACAAATTTTAACCATCACAGCATTATGAATATATGCTTTGTTGGATAAAGAAGTAAAGAAAATAGGAGGTTGATTCGCAGATTTTATTAACAAATTTAATTGAGGAATGCACCAAACTACTGTATGTAGTATGTAAGGATCAGATCCACACCTAAGCCTCAAACTGTTCCAAGCCCACACTAAAAACAGATCAATAGTTATACTGTATAAATTCAAATGAACCAAAAGTCCCTTCAACTACCCCTAGGCGCCCTTTATGATATATTCAACTGTGTAATTAGGCTTAAACAAGACTAGGAGACAAATAATCACAACTGGAAAACAATCTTTGGTTATACAACTTCATTACGTATAAACTATCTGCATTTTTTATGTGTTTGGACATGCGGTTTAATCTCCAACCTGCGGCTGGGCCCTGGGCGTGAACAAATATGCTGCTTGATTTTTCTGGAAACATGTTTTCATTCTTAAATGAAATAAAACATATATAGTATCTGTTGTCTCCCTAGTTTAAGGCGGTTTCATTTGTCAAATCAACTGGTGATCCCCAATATTTAAATTGCTGTAGTAACTGCCACCGGTATCTTAAACCCCAAAAGTATTCATGTTATGGAAGTCTAGACCAGAAAGTTTCCCTCAAACAGTGCATGGATGGTACACTATCTGTTCTTGATATTAAAAGATGTAGTTACAGCAAGTTCAAGATGAAACAACTTCAGAGTCTGTGAGGCAGAAACTTCTGCATAGTAGGAAAGACCAAAATGCTTTCAGTGAGAACCGAGTTCCCTGACCAAGGGCTTTCTGAGGTCCATTCATGAGTACAGCAGGGTCAAAATGGAGTAAGACGTCCAAGAAAAACAGAAATATTTGCTTACTTGCTTTCACCTATTCTGCCAGGACTAGACTTAGACAGCAAAAGCTATACCAATGATGGAAACTGCTGACTTACTAAAACTCCTCCTATATACTTGCTAAAGTGCAACAGATCAAAGGTTTCATCACATCAAATTTACTTCCTAAAATAAAAGAATTAACTAATAGCCAAACAAATAGGCAAGCAATCCCACAGCAGTGAAGACAGCTGAAAAAAAAAATACTGAAGATGTAGCAATGCATAGAATAGTTAAATACTCTAAATACACCTAATATAAATGGGTGTTTTTCCTTTGTGCAACTGGTAACTGAATTGGATTAATTTTAGTTGTGAAACAGAGCAATTTTCTTTAAAAATACCACTTCCTCGTCTCTTCTTCCATCTTTGCAAATAAGTCATTACCAAGGGCTTCTTCTCAGGTCCATGTTCAACAAACAGAATACACCAATTATGGAGAAAGAGAAAGCAAGATACCTTCCCAAATGTGTCATGGTCCCAAAGTTCTAGAATTAGCATATCATGTAGTCCATCCTCAACAACGAAATCAAAAGTCTGATTCCAGACAGGATTCAAACTGTCATTCACAACCTAGAGATGCAAAAAGCAGAATTTAGATCAGACATGAAAATATTGTAACTTAAAACAATCAATCAATGAGACATGGGATAATCAACTCATCAACGAAGTTCCAGGAAAGACTTTGCACAAAGAGGAGACAAGCAAGAAAAAAGATAACATTCTTTAAAGAAAAATCCTCTGAACACTCAACCAATGAGCAACACACCCTGGTTTTGTTTTTCATTTCAGTTTTCTTCATAGTGAGCACTACATAAGGGTCAGCCTTCCCCATCAGGTCTGCTGGTGGCAGGTCATCGGCAGATATGACAGTAACAGAAAGCACGCCTCTTACAATGACATCCCTCCTTTTGTTGCCTTCACCATTTTCAGCTAGACCATTCCCCTCTGCTCCATCTTTAAAGACCTTCTCCAGTGAAGTCATAGAGTACTTCTGGGCAAGCGGATTGGTAAACGCATTTTCCATGCCATTAGGGCAATAAAGAAGCTCCAAGTGCACCTAGAATGCGAAAGAACTGAAGGTAAGGACATTGGTTATGTTTAAACTATAAGGAATGGGATTATGTGAACACAACGTTTCACTTGCACAGTATCATAATACATTTTGCATCCAAATTCATTCAAAAGCACCGACTGTCAAAGTGACCAGTCAATATAAGTTCATTGTGTAGAACGGGCAGCAACTAAAAGATTATTTTATGCAAGGGGCATAGGACATTGAAATTCATTGAGCCTTCAAGCTCGTAGGGCCCACATTCAGCAAAATTTGAGAAGTCCATCTACCTTGGCCTTACAGCATCAATCTTCATGAGTGACAAGAAGTTTTTCAATCAACAAACAAAACCCAGCAGTTACACAAGTCAAGCACAATGAAGATTATCAAGATCAGATGTCTTTGGCATGTAACCATCTCCATCTTTAAAGAAAACTCATGCAAACAATTTTCTTCTAATTCTCCAATCTGCTAATATTTCTAACAAAACATATCATCAATGTCCTGAAAACAAGTATCAATACCAGGTCTGGAACTAGTTGTCATTCATACCAAGCAATTTGATATTTGGCGGAATAATGAAAATGTTTTACTTAAATTATTTGGCATTGACACTAACACTAATAAAAAGTTCCTTAAACAGCAATGAGAAATCATCAGTAATGCTCGAATGCGATGTTCTTTTGTGGATCTGCAACTTCAATTACCTTTCATTCAATCAATTCAAATAAGTGGGTGAGAAACACAAGTACGAGGACCTCAATTCACAAATTCTTGCAATCTAATCAAGGTAATGGAGCCAGTCATGAAAGGAAGTAATCACACCAAAAGAAAATAGATAAGATTTAAAGTGTAAGACCCTCTTCAGAGCACCTAAATTTATCTGTTCATGAACAATTTGACTACTCATCAAGCAATTTCAAAGATCAAGCACCATGCTAAAGATTATTAAGATCTAGGCTTGGATTTTCTAAATTCTGAAAGATAAATCAAGCCATAATTCACCAAGTTATTCATTGTCAGCCTTTCTCAGAAGGGAACTTTGGAGACATGTAGTTTACACCAGTTAACAGAGATACAATTTACATTTCAAGCAGTCTTCTCTTATTCCCCATCTTATCTGAAGAACCTCACTTGAGCAAACAATTTCCCAAATTGGTGAATTGAAAGTAACTGTTGTTGAACATTAAAAATTTTACTGATAAAGAGTTAGAGATGAAGTAGATATTTTACCTGCCCCCTATTTTTATTGTCTCTCTGAATCTCCAAATCTTTTACTAATTTCAGCCACACATCCTTCACCTTGCCAGGCTGAAGTTCAGCTAGCTGAATTTGAGTACATCCAATTAGTTCAGCTGACTGAAGCCCTTCATCATCATAGATTTTTACTACCAAGTGCTGTGTTGAAGCATCTTCAATGACAAACTCAAAATGTTCATTCCAGACTGGATTCAACTGGTTGTTCTGGGGGAAAAAAGAAGCATGAATTGAATACATATCCCTGCTCTTGATTGATGAAATGATCATGGAGAACTCTTTATTGAAAGAAGATTAAACATCTTACAATTGTCCTACTTTTCTTCATTCTATCACGCAAAGGCCGCACATATAAGACAGCAAAAGGATCAGATTTGCCTATAATGTCTTTATTTGTCAACTCCTTTGCTTGCACAAGCTTCACCTCCAAAGTTCCAACAGGCTTCAGTTCAAGATCACTGCCAACAAGAAAGAACCCTCAACAAAAATACTTCAACCAAACAGATTCATGTTTCATTTGAACCAACTGCTGAAGAACCATGAGGCTTTGATTTGCGACAAAGTCACTCTAAACAAAAGTTATTTCAGGATTATCAGTGTTTTGTGTGTATGTATTCATAGTCATCTCCTCTTCATCACCAATCCTCTCACTACTAAATATTGCTAACATAATCAGTAACCATAACCAAAACATATACGGCTAAACGGTTGCAGGGGTGCAAGATCAAATGTTCACTAAAGAAAAGTCGTCAGGGATTCAAAACCTCAAAGTCCGACAAAAGGTGCTGAACTACAATATCATAATGCATTCCATCATAATATTAGAAAGCTTCTTCCGGACTTCCATTTATAAATACTGGTCTCATTAAGCCTCACATGCACACAAACCAGTTTCTTTGCTCGTACAAGAACTTCATCTTTGTACAAATAAATTTTTTGCAAGAATGTCGGCCTGGATACTTATTCAGGAACCTAATGGGTCTCATCAGTAATAGAATGGCTCCGGCAGACCAATCCATTGATAAGCAACATATAATAGTTTTTAGCATTTCTGCCCCATGCAAGCACCTTCATTCTCATCTTAGCGACACGTTTTAACCATGATAATGGGGAATAATATTAAGGGAGATCAAGAACAATAAATGAGTTATTATGTAGCATACCTATAATCTCCAGGCAATATAGGGATAACTTTCCGAACTGGCCATGTAATAGAATCTTCAACAGCATCCCTTATAGTACTCTGAAACAAATGTCCCTTGATCATTTCTAGAAGAACAGGATGTTATGAGAAAAATATTTTGATGACCATCTTCTTTGTTTTTCGATTTCCCCGAAAATGCATATATGCTAATCCTATATCTCTGCGGCAGGAACCAATATCTTATCTGAGAAATCTCAGATAAGTATAATCAGATGGTAAAATCGATTAACTATATTGTGGAGCTACTACATAAATAAGGCAAATGGCAATCTTAAGCAAAAGATGAACATGGATGGAGTTTCCACTTCTTTGCCACTTTTCTTTTAATCTAACATTTCCCATTTCATAAACACCATATAGTGTCTATTTTACTCATGTTCAATCCTTTGACACCCACAGATAGAAAACAAATAAGGAAGATGGAATTAAAATCTGAATCTTATTCGACATTGCAATGAAAACAAGAAATGGGGAATTAATACATCTTCCGTGAAGTATACATGCATGAAAATCTAGAATATTTAACCACATCATCGACATGCACTTAAGCTTCGGATATGTTGCCCTAGATGTTTCATGTAAAAAGTGAACTAACAAGCTCAGATACAGTGAGGTCAAGGAAGCCCTAGGTTCATGAAAAAGTAACCTCATCTTACAATGTATAAAAGTGATCGTAACAAATTACATGAATCATATAAGATAAAGAAAAGATGCAATAAACAGACCTCAATGGCATCAGAAAGGCCAGGTATTGTTGATATGTCTCCTCCAATAACTTTAAGTGTAAAATCCAGCTTTTTCTGAAAATAAAAAAAATGAACCTGATTTAGATGCTTTAATTTCTTTAACTTTGATATTAAGGGATATTGACAGACCTAGTAAAAAGGCACTGGTAACAGATCAACATTGATACACATATAATCTGTCTATACTTCATTAATCATGATAAGTAATGAACTTCCACTTTGAAGATTTACAGGACCTGGTAATGGAAATACCGTACCTTTTGACGTAATGAAAAGCAAACAGCTCCAAAGCAAGGAAACTCATCGACTAGTGGTCTGAAAATCAACCTGAAGACCCCAGTGAATCCAATATTTTTCACCTACATAAAGAAAAAAATAAGTACATAACAGTAACTTCTAAGAAATTGGCAACTCTAGTCAAAAGAAAAGAATTCATAAAATAATAAAGACATTATAATATGGAACAACAGTATTGTCAAATTTCCAAAAGGACACAATTAAATGACCCATAAGGAAGAGCAGCGTCCAGTTCTAGAGGCATTTTGGTGGAGGCATTTTTTGTTCAAGTTCCATCTTAATAAATGAAACTTTTGTTGACGTGGTTCTTAGGGTTCCAAGCAAGCAAACTAAGTTATTTGTGAAATCAGTTGTTTTTGCTACGATATGGTGTATCTTGTTACAAAGGAATGCACGTAGGAACATTTAGGGACTAATACTAGTTGCATTTGAAGCCACAATTCCTGCGACCTTTTGGTGCAAGGCTTTAGGCCTATCCTGAGATCTACCTTTGGTATACTTGTACAGAGAAGCAATTTTATGCATACTCTTTGGCAAGTGATTTTGAAGTACTGGTTGTGTTCTTGTAATCTCTTTTCCTTTCTTGCAGAAGTTAATTTTTATAAACAAATGTTCTTCTATTGATCTTGAGGATGGATTGAGGTCAATGTTACAGATGAGGCAAACTAGCGAGTAGTAACACCTTATCAGGTTTACCATGAGTTGGTGTTTGATGCATTTAGGAACACTTTATAAGTCTAGCTAGTTTCAGCATTCTTGATTAGTATCTTAAGTTTTTCACAACCTGTATATAATGGTGGGCCAGCTTCATCTTGTCAAATGATGGCAAAGTTAAAGAAGAAAAAGTGAACTATATTCTTACTCAATCATTACTCATATTAAATATACATGTAAGAAACGCCCTATATTATAATATTACTCTGCATAGAATTCATTAGACATAGTTTCACATTCTAAATTTCCAACCTTAGCTAACCCATTGTAACTGAACAAAATTCTTTCATCACATCAGGAAAAAACATCAATTAATGGAAAACACATTCTCATTTCCAGAAGTAAACCAATAGAAAAGAAAAACATATCTGCCATCTTGAGAATTGAAAAAGGGCAATGAAAATGAATCCAATAATTAAAATTATAACACTAGGAAAAGTTCAAGTTTATAAAAAGTTAATACGATAACATTTATCAATTAATTTCCTACTTAATAATAATAATAATAATAACTCTAAAAGTAATTTCTATTAATTAATGCTAATAAATTAAGTGGTATGGGGAAAAAGTTCAAGGGTTCCTATATTATCAGCATCATCATAGCAGACAGTAAACATATAGCATGCTTTTCATCAATTCCTTTATATTCATAGAGTCACCAATGGGAAGGGCAGGAAAGCCCTCTATGATTGTTAATAAGATATGAAGAGCTCTACTGAGAGACAAAAGGACATAAAGAGAGCAAGTGAGAGAGAGATTAGCAAGTTACCTGAACTGGAAGAGAAACACCAAGATAAGTCTTAATATCAAGTATTATACTAGGGTTCCCGTCCCATTGCATCTCCAACTCCATGGTGATTCCTTCACTTCCATCTTCAATGATCGACACACCTGAAGCACTATATAACTTGTAAGCGCATTAGAATTCATTAAGTGTATCTAAAAGCTTCTTATTAATCCTGCTTATCACTCATACAATGCTGGGAGGCTACACTAACAAGGTTTTACCTTATTTTTCTGAGGACTCGCAGATAAGAATAACAATTAACTACAGGCCTATTAGCATAAAACAATATCATAAATTAGCTCATATGTCAAACATGAGCGACGGCCCATCACTGAAAATCTTTGTTTGATCAGAAGAGAATATAAGGCAACGAAGTGAATATGATGCTGATTCTTTAGATTTTTGCATTGACAAAGCCATAACGAAGCATTCATTAGAAACAACTTCTTGCGCCAAAGTCAGCTCAGAGACCACCCAAATTCAACCTCTCGGGGATATTCTAAGATTTAAAGACTGCCTCTATCAGCCTATCTCCAACTCTTAATATCCTAGTATACAGTTTACCACTTACCCATTAAAAGCTTGCAGTTTGCATCCACTAATAATCTTCCTTTTTCCATTTGTCAGGCGCAAACATGATTGCTTAACTTCAATAATTGTCAATCATGCAAGCCCATATTCATGAATTTTCATTGTCAAAACTTCACCTTTGTTATTTACTCTGCCTCCTCTAGTCCTTAGGAGAGAATAGCATATGATTAACTCCGAGGGAACAGACATCAGAAACCATGCGGAGAGGGAAACCTGATGTTGCCAATGAGTACTGATTGGTGTAATTAGAAGGCCAACCTCTGACGTTATAACAAACCACCCAATCCAGATGAAGCTAGTGCCGTCACTAATTAGCTCGGCTTATACAACTACATATATTTCAATCAAGAGGGAAGAAAAAAAAGGGAATCGAGATAAATTCATGAACAACCTTGAGAGGTTTTCATCACATGTCCCAATTTCCAAGATTTCTTTTTCCTATTTCCACAATATTTTGCTAACTCTCTGCCCAAATTGCAATATAAATATACACACACAGATAAACATGCACCAGGAGGACTTCGGTAACCAAACCTGTGAACTGCGGGGCTACAGTTCCAAGCGTGAACTTGGAAAAACCCAAAGAAGCCAGTATAACTGGCCTATATTGCTCTAAGATTGGCTCTACATTTGCCTTTATCAGCTCCGACGCAGCCTTCAATCCCAGAGACAATCCAAAAATGGACAAGATGCACAAACAATAAATACAAAAAAGTAAATAACTCGTACTCAAGAAAAAATCAGAAAAAAAAAGAACCAGTAATGTAGCATAAAATTACACCTCATCAACATACGGCCAGATCTTTTCCAGGTGAAGATTCAGCCAAGTCAACTGAAAATTCAAAAACAAGAAAACTGGCCTCAGCAGTTCACATACACAAATTGAAAAACCTACTAAACCATAAATAACAAACCTTTTGGCGCTGGGAAAACACAACCCAAGAAGGGTAATACTCCGGCGTCAGCAACTTCCTCGAATCCTCCACAGTCATCCTAGCAAGCGCCGCAATTGTAGTAGCCTTCCAAAAAATTCCCCCCCAAAAAAAAAAAATTGTCAACTCTAAAACAGTAATCCAATCAAGACTTCCAAAGAGGAACACCAACTACAAATAAAACTCACAAGGTCCGACCGCTGCTTGGATCGGGCATTTTCAGAGCGAACAAAAACAACTATCAGCGCTAAGCCGACGACCAAACCGATCACTAAACCTGCTACAAAAGACATTTGGCCCTTCAACTTCTTCCTCTCCAATTCTCGAATTTGAACTTGAGATTATCCTCTTTCCCACTTCCTTTTCTGGAACTATATATACTTATACTTCAAAAGGAAGCGACAGCCAGAGAGAGAGAGAGCTGTGGATGTGTACTTGATTTTGATGGTTGAAATTTATACAAGCGACAGACTGAGTGTGAGTGTGTGTTGGGAGTAATGGCGATTAGAGTTCTGCAATGTGTTGGTTAGAGGTTTTAATTTTGTCGTTGAAATCAACGTGGAAGGACGGCAGAAAGGCCAATGCTGGGTGGGTTGCTCCTAATACATAGGATTTTGCTATAGTTTTTAGGTTTAATTACATTTAGATCCTTTTTTAATATGAAATTATATTTTTTTAAAAAAAAATTAAAATTATATTTACATTCCTTCAAAAAAAATTTATTATTTACACATTACCCTTTTTTGTTAGAAATTAGATAAAAAATATTGATGTTAGCAAAATAATTACATAAATTTTTATTTTTACCTCTTATTTAATATTTTCATATAATAATTTTACACTTATGAGGAAATTCTTTTTAATGATATTAACCTAAATTATATATATATATATATATATATATATATATTTATATATATTACTTTTATCTCGTTATAAGTATAAAATATACCTGGATATGTTAAATGAGGGGTAAAATTGTAATTTTATGTAATTTTTTTAGCGTTAGCATTTTTCGTCTAAATTCAAATGAAAGGATGTCAAGTGTAAAGGGAGAATTTTTAGAAGGGATGTAAATTTAATTTCAAAATTTTTTAGTAGGAAAGTGTGATTTTGTATTTTCAAAGGGGGTCTAAGTATAATTAATTCTAGTTTTATTATAATTATAAATTACACCCACCGTTTAACATAATATAATGTTTCTTGGTCATTTGAAAAAAAAATAAATCTATTTAGAATGTAGTTTCAGACAAACTCTAAATTAATTCTGTAGATTGTAGAATTGAGTTTTTAGATGAAAGTTTTTTTTTTTTAAATGAACTTATCATATATTTTATTTTATTATAAATTTGAATTTTGTATATTAATTATTAATATTTTATAATGTATTGATTGTAAATATCCATATTTGTATTATTAAAATAGACAAAAATCTCTTTTGTCACTAGTCAAAAATATCAACCAGAGTTTGTCTTTTTCTAAAAATATTCAAGAAATAATGAATTATGTTCCTTAACAAGCATTATTTGAATTACAGTAAATTATATTGATATCTCTAAAGTTAGGTTAATTATAAAAATACCTTCCGTATTTTATAAAATTACAGCTATGCCTCCTAAATGGTGTTAGTATAATATTTTTTAGGAGGTATTTTGTGTAAATTTTCTATTTGAATAAAGAATGTAGTTGTAATTACAGCTATAACTTTAGGGAATGCAGCTGTAATTTCATAAAATATAAGGGGGTGTTTATATATTTTGGCTTTATATCAAGAGAATTCACTTAATTTACACTTAATTTACCCTTTGTATTATGCAATGTAACAATCCAATATCTTTCTCAAACTTGTAGATTTGATTCTTTCACATTTTCTTTTTCAAATAGACTCTATTTTATAAAATAACTCAATTTTCATTAATGTTGCTATTCACTTCCATTTATAGCTTTAAATAAAAGTTAATATTACAATTTTAAATAAAATCTAATTTAAGCAACGAAAATGAAGTCCTTGACTATAAAATCATATGTTCACGTCGTATTATATAGATGTCGAAGAATTTAAAATATTTCGTAACTAGTTAGTACGGCGTACTAAGGCATTGAGAATGTATGTTTTTAAACATAATTGTTGGAGTTAGTCACCTTCAGCAACCTGAAATACAGCAGCAGCAGCAGTCTGTGCACTTGAAGAAGGAATAGTAGCTTGAGGCTGATGATGAAGAAGGCGTTGGACTTTTAGATACAGGGTGAAGTCGTACTATAGAAACACGTTTCTTTGTATTGTTGATAAGTTGTTTATGTGGAGTGCCGCGTCATTTATTTGTGTTTCTATTGGGCGAACTCGTTATTCATTCTGTTAGTTGGTTATTAAGTAGTTAGCTGATGTGTCATGTATATATATTGTATCAGCCTTCGTCTTCCTCTGTGTAACAGAATTTATAGAGATCTTTACAGAAAATGGAGAACCCAATTTTCTCCCAATTGCTTCCTCTTTCATTTGTTCTTTTGATTTTGTATTCCAACATGGTATCAGAGCTTTCTATATGAAGGTCTCTGGGTACGTATTGACTACACAATACTTTGAATTGAAGAAATATGGCGGAACCAAGCTCAAGCAAAGCTGCGGCGGAGCAGCTGGAACGAGAAGCGCTTTACATTCATCCCTCGGAGAATTCTAGCTTGACACTTGCTACTTCTCCTCTGGATGGTACGAATTTTCTACCTGGAGTCTCTCTATCTACGTTGCCTTAGGTACGAAAATGAAGCTCGGCTTCATCGACGGTTCATTTCCAAGGCCTGATAGGATCAACATCCTTTGAACAATAGCGTCGTGTTGATCTTATGCTTACTTTCTGGATATGGAATTCCATTTTTAGAGAAATTGTTGAATCTTTTATGTTTGTTAACTCATCTCGGGAACTTTGGAATACAAAGTCGATATGGCAGAAGCAATGGACCGATGATTTATCGGATATAACGCGAAATTTCCTCTATTACGTAGCATGATTTATCCCTTACTGCTTATGTGACTGAGTTGAAGAAGTTTTGAATGAACTTTTAAGTTTGGCACCAAATCCAAAATGCACTTGTGGTTGTTGCACCTGTGGGGTGAATAAGGCGATCGAAGAACGGAATGAGCACGTGCAATTGATGCAGTTATGGGGCTCCATGAGACATTTGACAATGAAAGAAGCCAGGTGCTAATGCAGGATCCCTTGCCTACCTTGGAACGGGCTTTCTCTATGCTTTTCACAGTTGAAAAGCAAAGACAAATACATACTGAAATGGTTGTTGTACCTCAGCATGTGGCTTATCAATTTGATTCAAAAGATATCAGGAAAGATTGTGCTGATAGGTTTCAGAATAAGAGAAGATCCTATGTGGACAAGAAAACTTTGATTTGTGCGCATTGCCATAAAACAGGCCACACGTTAGATACTTGCTTTCAAATACATGGTATACCAGATTGGTACAAGACTTTGAATGAGAAGAAGAAGAAGGTCTTGGGGGTTAAGTCTTTTGCAGCTGCAGCAACAAATGAGCAACACACTCCTGCAGAAACTAATAATGCTAAGAAGATGACAGATTTAATGACTGACCTGATCAAACTAATGCAAAGGAACAACGCAGCTAATGATCCTATCACCAGCTATTCGAATTTTGCTTGCAGTGAAGACATTGAATTTGCTGGTATTAGTCTCTACACCCTCAGGGATTGATTTGAATTATTGGATTATGGACACTAGAGCTACATCATATATGCACTAATCTTCATCTATTCCATTTACTTACAACTCTTTCACAGCCCAAACACATTCATCTCCCGGATGGAACATATAAAACAGTTGCATATGTTGGCACAGTTCGATTAAATCTTCATATCACCCTCACTCAAGTCCTATACCTTCCTTCCTTCTCTATTAACTTGTTGTCTGTTAGCTAACTCTGTCGTGATACCTCTTATGTTTTTCAATTTACTGACTCAAGATGTTTCTTTGCAGGACCAAGCTAATGAAGCCATCTTACTTGAGGGACATGCACACAGAAATCTATACATAGTTAGGCAATTGTCTCACAGAAGTCCTTTCTACACTTCTGTACTTTGTAATGCTGCAGACTTACATTGTAATCTTCAAACCTGGCATCACAGGTTAGGTCATGCTCCTTTGCCAATAATGAAACATATTCCTTTTCTCAATTCTGTTACTGCAAACTCTGTTGAACCTTGTGAGACATGCCACAAAGCTAAGCAAGTTAGAACTTCTTTTCCTTCGAGTTTATCACAATCTAAAGCTCCTTTTGACTTGGTTTACCTGGATGTTTGGGGGTCTTACACTACTTGTACAATTTCCAACTGCAGCTACATATTAACTATCCTAGATGATCATTCATGTTCCCTTTGGACTTACCTCTTAAAGCAAAAATCCCAAGTAGTTTCTGTCCTTAAGTCCTTCGTTTCCATGATCAGAACCCAGTATTCTAAAGAAATCAAGGTGATTAGATCTGATAATGGCTCTGAATTCTTGAACAAGGAATGTCAAACCTTTTGCAATGAGATGGGGATTATGCACCAAACATCTTGCACCTACACTCCCCAGCAAAATGGGAGAATAGAACGCAAGCATAGGCAACTTTTGAATGTAGTTAGAGCTTTGCTTTTCCAAACATTGATGCCTCTTAAGTTCTGGGCTGACTCCATACTCACTGCAACCTGCCTAATCAATAGGACCCCCTCCAAAATTCTTCAATGGAAAACACCCTTCGAAAAATTAATTGGAAACTCTCCAACCTATCATCATATTCGTAACTTTGGAAGCCTATGTTTTGCAACCAATGTTGATCCCCACAAATCGAAGTTCCATCCAAGAGTAGTAAATGTGTTCTTTTGGGATATGTAATGACACAAAAAGGTTATAAATTGTTTCATATGGACAACAATCAGGTTATTATCTCTAGAGACGTTCATTTTTATGAGAATATCTTCCCATACTCAGTCTCTGTTTTGCAGGATCAACTTCCTTCTTGTCCACTTCCAGTCATCCATCCTTCTATTGACCTCCGTGCTCTTACCCAAGATGATCCTCACAATATACCTTCATCATCTGAATCATCACCCTCAACCTCTAAAAATATTCCCGTTCCTACACCATCACTTAGACGTTGAGCCAGAATTTCCCGTCCTCCTACTTGGTTAAATGATTTTGTCTATTCTGCCAATCATCCTTCTTCTCTGCACTCACATACCCCTGCATATATGTCGTTTGTAGCTTCTTTGTCTGTTTTGCAAGAGCCCACTTCCTCCTTTGAGGCTGTAAAGCACAAGGAGTGGAGAGAGGCCATGAATACAGAGTTGCAGGCCTTGGAAGCTTTCTTCTCTGCCAGCAGGTAAACGTGCCATAGGCTGCAAATGGGTCTTTAAGACCAAGCTTCGTGCAGATGGTACGGTGGAGAGGTATAAGGTACGCTTGGTAGCCAAAGGATTCAATTAGATCAAAGGCGTCGATTATACAGACAGCTTCTCGCCTGTTGCGAAGTCTTTCACTGTACGCATCTTCCTCGCCATTGTTGCTGCTCGTGCTTGGCCTATTCAGCAGCTGGACATAAATAACGAATTTCTCCATGGTTATATTGAGGAAGACATATATATGCTCCCCCCTGAAGGATATGATGTTCCTTCCAATACGGTATGCAAGCTACAACTTTCATTATATGGCCTTAAACAAGCCTCACGCCAATGGAATGCGAGTTTACTTTGAAGTTTACTTCTTATGGTTTCATCCAGTCAGTTCACGATCATTGTTTGTTTGTGAAACCATCTTCTTCAGGTCTTATGGCTTTACTCGTTTATGTGGATGACATTCTCATCATAAGGCCTTTTATTGCTGACTTACTCAAGTTAAGCACTATCTTCACCAACTTATTCACTATCAAAGATTTGGGGGATGCGAGATATTTTCTTGGACTTGAAATAGCCCGAAGTGCTTCAGGTCTTTACATTGCTCAAACTAAATATATATTGGATATAGTAAACGACACTGGTCTACTTCAAGCAAAATCTGCTTCGACTCCTTTTCCTTCAAGTTTAAAGTTGGCTGCAGGCTCTGATTCTCTCTTCTCTCGCCCTGATTCGTATCGAAGATTTGTTGGGCAATTGCTCTATTTGGGATTTTCTCAACCGGATATTTCTTATCCAGTACAGCAGCTCAACCAGTACCTTAATCAACCTTGTGACTCACACTGGAAGGCTGCTTTGCATGTGGTACGATACCTTAAGGGATATCCCTCCAAGGGGCTTTATTTTCCAGCAGCCAATCCCTTTACTCTTCGTGCGTTCTGTGATGTCGATTGGGCATCATGTCTAGACTCTAGATGCTCTTTTACTGGATATTGCATCTTCCTTGGTGATGCATTGGTGTTTTGGAAAACCAAGAAACAATCAACTGTTTCAAGGTCTACTGCAGAATCTGAGTATAGAAGCTTGACTTCGACGGTTTGTGAACTTCGTTGGATTTCCTATACAATGTCTGATTTTAGCATTCTTGTTTCTTCCTTATTGACTTGTTTTGTGACAATAAGGCCGCATTACATATAATGGCGAATCCCTTTTTCCACGAGCGAACTAAACACATTGAATTGGATTGCCATCTTGTTAGAGATGCCTACAAGGATGGCTTTGTTTCACATTCCTTGTTCTTGGTTTTCTACAATTGGCTGATGTTTTTACCAAATCTGTGTCGTTAAAGTCTTTCTTGTCACTCACCTCTAAGTTGGGTTTGGTCTCCTTCGATCCCTGTCCCACTTGTGAGGGGGGCTGTTGGAGTTACTCACCTTCAGCAACCTGAATTACAGCAGCAACAGTCTATGCACTTGAAGAAGGAACAACAGCTTGAGGTTGATGATGAAGAAGGCGTTGGACTTTTAGATACAGGGTGAAGTCGTATTATAGAAACACATTTCTTTGTATTGTTGATAAGTTGCTTATGTGGAGTGTCGCGTAATTTATTCGTGTTTCCATTGGGCGAGCTCGTTATTAATTCTGTTAGTTGGTTATTAGGTAGTTAGCTGATGTGTCATGCATATATATTGTATCAGCCTTCGTCTTCCTCTGTGTAACAGAATTTACAGAGATCTTTACAGAAAATGGAGAACCCAATTTTCTCCCGATTGCTTCCTCTTTCATTTGTTTATTTGATTTTGTATTCCAACATAATAAAATAAAATAATTATAAATAATTCAAACATAATTTATAATGTCAAAATGACTAACTGGTAAATAATTTAAATTTAATCATGATAATAACAATAAAAAAAAATATTGATAGTTATAAAAATAAACTTAAAGTATGTGAAAATCTTGGATGTGATAAATTATTATAATCTGTTTAAATTTAAATAAAATAAAGAATACTTAATCATATAAAATTTTGATAAATCTTTTGCATAAAATTAATCATTCATACACTTATCTAAATTTAAAAACAATTATTGCATATGGGGCAAAATATATTGCAAGATTTATGCACACATAATTTAAAGCATTTTTTTTTATATTTTTATTACGCAATTACAAAGCAATTTTCTTTTCCAAAATTCCATTCATCTCAATAAATTTGAAATAATTAAAGATAAATATACTAACTCATCATTTCAAGAAAAGATAATTTATTTATTTTTAAGGTGTTTTATTTATTTATTTATTGGCAGAAAGAAAAACATAAAAATAAGTGTTTGCATATTTTTAGAATTTTTTATATTTTTTGTTTCGTATTTTGAATTAATATACAATAAATTGAAATAAATCAAAACATACTAAATTACATTTTTTAATTAAAAAAATTATAAATAAATCTATATTTTTCATTAAAGGGAAAACTTTGAAGTAACTAACATGTTAAAATATTTATTGACAAAAACACCCATTAACACATCAATTTATTCACAAAACATCCATTTTTTTTAATCAATTAACTCATTAATTTTATATTCATACATATTTAATTTTAATCTTTTTTTTTCAATTGTGACCAACTATTTGTTTTATTATTAAATTCATCAAAACATAATAAACTTTAAAGCAACAAGTAAGAACAACGTCGAGAAATCTCCATCACAGTCAGGAATAGTCGGAGTAGCAAAAGTTGTATTTAGAGCATAAATGATTAATATCTATAAATGTTTTCGAGCTACACAATTTCACACGAAAGATTTACTCAGAGATAACCATATAGTCATCATAAATCTGCATATACTCGCATTTAAATTGGATCAAGACCGAATCGGTATGCCCCGAATAAAATAGGTGCAAATCTTTATCCATTTTACATTAATAAAAAGATTGAGGGCATTTTTTAAATTTTATATATCATTATGTAGTCGCCACCTCTGTTGATTAAAATATATTTTTCTTATATTAATAAAAGAAAATGGATAAAGACTCATATTTACCACGATTGACTAATTACCCTTATATATCTTCACATGTTAATGCACGTGAAGATGTGTAACTTTATCGTTATAAGGGTAGTTTGGTTAGAAAAAAATATTTGATCTGCAATAAGTTAATAATAAGTTAATTGATGGTAAAAATATCAATTTTCATTCATTTTTTTAAAATTAATATCAATAAATTCAGTAAATTTTGACTAATAAAAAAATATCTTTGTTATACAAACATAAACCTACTAGATCTAATTTTTTAAATTGTTAAAAAATTTACGTATAATTGCATCAAAATTTATGGGAGAAAAATGTAATTATTCGTAAATATATGGGCTTATGCGCAAAGATTTTAGGGGAAGTAGAGAAGTGGTGCATCGTTCTCGTATTCAGGTCCACTGCGATTTTCAAGGGCATGAGATGTGGTCGGCTTGCCGACATCTGAGTTGACCCTAGTGCTAGAAATAATTAAAGTATATCAGCCAATCATCATCCTCCACGTCATCACATGGGTTATCCCCCAATAGTCCGCAAGAATTTAGCCCATTTAGGTATGTTCAATTCGGTTAATAGAAAGTTCAGTTGGATAAGGTTCAATTATAATAATTTTTTTTTTCAGTTTTTTAATTGAAATTATTTAAAAAAATTATCTAAATAATTTTAATATTTTTTTAATTTTTTCCAAAAATTTCTGTACGAAAATATGAAAAACTAAAAAATAAAATATTTTATGAATGCAAAAGAACACGATAACAATATTCATTTAATCCAAAATTAAAATAAAAATTTAAATTCAAATTGGATATTACAATATTCAATATCTAAATAATACATAGAGCGAATAACATCGATGTGCTCGTTAAAAAATTATCAAAATATACTAAATTATTGTTAGCTTGTTATTAGATAATATAAACTAAAATAACATATTTTAAAATCGATTTTTTAAAATATAAAATAAAAAATCGAACCAAAACTTCGACTCGATTTTTTATCATAATTGAAATTTTGATTCGACCAATTTTTCACTGATTAACCAAACTGTGAACACCCCTACACAAGATTTGGAGAGATGGCTGTTGAATTTGGCGCGATATGGATGTTGATTTCTAATACCACATCAATTCATTTAATTCGGGTAAACTATAATTATTTTTTTAAAAATTTGATATAATTATACATACTATTTTATTATTTAAAAAATTATAAATATTTTTTATAAATAAAAAATAATTATGTAACTCCTAAAGAGTGATGTATAAATTACTACTATACACTTGTTGATATTTTTTCTTCTTAAAAACAAATATTTGGGAAAATGTAAAGAAGTCTGAGGATGGGTACATTAAGAACATATTAGTCATCAAAATATTTTAAAATCTTTTTAAGACATATATAAGATTTATAATCATAATTCAAAAGGGTATTTTAGACAATTTATTACAAAAATTAGATGAAAATCTAGCAGAAGCTAAAGGGTTGATTCGTCATTATCTGGACGTTAAAATCAGTAAGGTATTTATAATTTTTCAAACAATAACATGGTACGTATAATTATGTTAAATCTCAATAGAGCTGGTTGTAATTTTATCTTTGGCCAAAAATAATTTAAGGGGTATTTGTTATAATAATTTAATTCCAGTATCTATCTTAATTTACTATATATAATTGAAAAACACCTTATTAGTGTCTTTAATTTATTAGTATGTTAATTTTTTATTTTTTGTTTTTAAATTGAATAATTGTTTATAACTTTCACGCTTATCATCGTTTTTTTTAATAACTACGTTTTGATAGTTTTTTTCTCATTTATTTTTATTTTATATATATATTTTTTTATATACATTTTTATAATTTTTAACTCTTTAAAAAGTAAATATATAATTAAAAAAATATATTTATGAAAATTATGCACATACATAGAATATGCCATACTAAGTAACTTATTATAATAACAGGATTGGAAACGTAGCCGATGTTGATTTCTATAATACTGAGGGGCATTAATATAATATACATCAGGGGCTGTTTGGTAAAATTTAGCAATTGAATAGAAAATTATACTTATAATCATAATTATAAAATTATAAGACGTATTTATAATTTTACAAATTAGATAAGGTATTTTATAGACATTTGTACACGTGAGCTTGAATTATGACCTAACAATTTAAATATCTCTAAAGAAACTATTTTTCATTTACATTTATTTTCCTATATATATGTATATATATATGAAGGAGTTGACCTATCCCTACCACATGACCTACCTGCCTTAGGAAGTTGGTATGCATCCTCTTTATTATGTGGGTTCGCAGACATGGTTGTGAATTTGATTTTCTCTATTAATATAATAATTGCATTCGTGTGTAATTATAAGTATTTTTGTAAGTAATGATTTTAAGAGCATATTTTGAATCTCGATAGTAGTTAAAGTTGAATTTAATGTTTCGAAATTCAGTTCAATTTAATTTAGACGGTCGAAGAGTCTGAATCATTGATGAATCGGCAAAATGGAGTCGATGAATGAAGAAAACTGCAAGGTTCCAAAAATCATTTATTTTTCTTTTTGGTAAGAACAAATTGACCTGATGGTTGGATCGGTGAATCAAGTAAACCGATATTGAGGTCAGTTGAATTGGGTAATATGTATTTTACTATAAATAGAGCCCTAAAATACCTAATTTTTTCTCCCAATCTCAACCCAACGAGTCATAGCTTGACTTTTCAAATTCTTAATGTGGCTTGACTTTTGTTATTCAAAATTGTCATATATTTGTACACTATTGTTGTACTTGGGTCCTTTGTTTTTAAATTTATTTTATTATATTAATATAACGTATTGAGATATTAATATTAAAAAAGAGTGAAAATACAAAAAAGATAAATTGTTAAGTAAATTAATATTTGATGTGCATAAAAATATGTTGGCCCAAAGAGGCCTAAGCGATTCCAAAAGAAGAAAGAAATGAGAGGCCCGTAACATCTTAAAAGGCTCAAGAGGGCCTGGCAAGCGGCCTTGGTGGGTGCCCCCCATAAAAATATATTTGTAAAGGAAAGTGATTGAAGGCATCCCCCTACTCGGATTATGATCGAAACCCGATAAATATCAACTTAAAAGGCCTACATACGTGGCAGCCCACTTTCATATGGCATCTCATCAATCCCTAGGTCAACATTCATATTGGACCATATTAACCCTAGGAGGACTCCGCTTGGCAACTAGGATAGCCCTGGAGAAGGGAGGCGCCCCCAAGACCTAGGATTTCTAAACCTAGAAGGAGTCCCCGCAAAATAGGAGTCTTCTAATGAAATGAATCCCCTCCTAGGCAAAAATGTGTTGTTGTTAGATGATCAGTTGAAGACAAGATCGGATCCTACTTTATCTCCACATATTTCGCCCCCTTTTTCGAGAACAAATGAGGTGTGCAGAGTCCCAGCCTAGGGGGACGCTCTCTCTATATATACAAGTGCAGTCCCCAAACAGGGATACCTTCAATCCCTCTATGGAGACACCCTCAAGAATCTGGAAACCAACTCTCTATTTTTACTTTAGCACTCGAATTGCACTCTTAGAACGATATTCTATCACAAAACTGCTTACCCTATTATGATTTCTCATTATATTTTATTTCTTATGCTTATTTTTCTTCTAAATTCGATACTAACTTGAGTGTTGGAGTGCTAACGCCTTTTTTACAGATCTCTCCTTCGAGATTTGCATTTGCTTCGGCCTAAGATTTGAGCATAGTCTATATCAATTGGATCTATGCGTTTTTTAAACGCATCATTGGCGCCGTCTGTGGGAAAACAGATCTAAGATGTGAGAATAATGGAAGGAGTCCACACCTCCTTGGAGGTCTCCCTCGAATGGACAGTCCCCTTACGCTAGAGGATCTCCTACGACTGAATACTACCTTTGTTCAAAGCCTAATTTCAGCAGCTCCATCATCATTGTTATTTAATTCTAATGTTCCCACTAATTCAATTTTTAATGTGCAAGACGTCCCCCCTAGAAGAGCAGACGGGCATCCTTCTCAGAATAAGCCCTACGTTGAAGCAGACATCCTCCTCAGCGAATAAATCTTCACGTACAAGCTTCCCTCAAGGAATATCTTTAATTTTTTAATTTAATAATAATGGAGGTTTATTTTACCACCTTCAATATGTTAACATGTGCCCTCTTGTAGGAATTTCATGAGAGAAGCATCCTTCTCAAACTTCTCAAATTAATGCCCTGCCTCCAAGCAGACATTCCTCTCATAAAAAGCCCTGTCTTCCACACAGGCGCAGAGGTCGTCCTTCGGACAGGCACTTAGGTCCTTCTTTGAGGGACTTATGAGCTCTGTCCTGTGCAGGCACCTAAGCCCTCCTCCGTAGAGGCATCTAAGCCCTGCTTCCAATCGATACCTTATTCTTCCTCCGGTGAGGCTCCTAAGTCTTGCTCTAAGAAAAGCCCCTCCATACAGGCACAAAAGGCACCCGTTAAGCCCTCCTCCATGGATACACCCTCATAAAAAGTTCTGCTCGATACAGGCACAAAGTAAGCTGTCTTTTATTCTAATCATACTTATGCTATTAACATTCTTTGCAAGAATACAAAAAAAAAAGGAAGAAGTTCCTTCTACGGACCTCAGCTCTAAAAACACCTACTCTAATAAACGTCGAAATCTCCACTTATTAGAGTGGGGCAAGGGGGGGAGTTATTGATGTGCATAAAAATAGGTTGGCCCAAAGAGGCCTAAGCGATCTAAAAAGAAGAAAGAAATGAGAGGCCCGTAACATTTTATGAAGCCTAAGAGGGCCTGGCAAGCGGCCTTGGTGGGTGCCCCTAGAAAACAGATTGGTAAAGAAAGGAAGTTGAAGGCATCTCCCTACTCGAATTATGATTAAAGCCTGATAGATATTCGGCCCAAAAGAACCACACACGTGGCATCTCATCAACTCTGAGATCAACATCCACATTGAACTACATTAGTCCTAGGAGGACCCCCTTTGATAACCAGGACAGCCTAGGAGAAGAGAGGCGCCTCCAAAACCTAGGATTCCTAAACTTAGAAGGAGTCCCAGCAAGATAGGAGTTATCGCATGAAAGGAGTCCTCCCCTAGGTATAGACGTGTTGTTGTGAGCTGATCAATTGAACATAAGATCGAATCTTGTCTTATTTCCACATATTTCACCCCATGTTTCAAGAATAAAGGAGGTGTGCAGAGTTCTATCCTAAGGGGACGCCCTCTCTATATATTTCACCCCCTTTTAATGACTATATTTGAACTAAATGACTATTATGTTTTAGTGGCACCAAGAATTAAGACCCCCTTCCCAAAATATAAAAAAAAAACAAAGAAGAGAAACATATAAACTATTATTGTAACCTCTTAATGTTGCAATTCAAATAAAATAATTTAAAATATAAATTATTATTGTTAGGATAAATTATATTAACACCCCAAGGATTATGTTAAAATACACCAACAACCTCCTGACTTTATACAAAATCACATGCTTAATTATTTGTTTCTTTCACTCTCCAACTTAATTTTGTCCTTTTACATGAATTTCAATCAAAGGAAGATGAAGATGAAGATGTTATATCTTTGTATGCAAATGGTAAAGTTATAAGAATATATTGATAATTTTGCTTTTGTTCTTTATTTGCTTGAAGGGAGTGGAGTAAATAATCGAGGGGGTAAAGTGGTGTCACTGTGGGTTTGTCGTATCAAGCGATTACCGACACAATTTATATCAAGTAACAATTATATTTTTTAAAATTTATTATAATTATAAATATTTTTTCGCTATTTAAGAAATTTTTAATACTTACTAATTTTAATAAATGTCTAATAACAAGCCCAATTCATTAATTTTAGTTATAGTTTTTCAAATTCTTTTATCCACTTCATCCAAATATTTTACAAATTTTGTAATGTTTCACTATAAAAAGCAATTCTTTGGAATGGTTTTCAATGAATTTAAAACGAGAGGACTGAATCTCGAACGGATTTTGAAACGGGTAATAGAAAATAGGTTGTGACCATTTAATAGGGGCTTGCTAGTCTTTTATTGCATGTGATCGTTTTGTATGTTTACTTTATATTAAATATAAACTAAAGCATGCAAAACATAAACAAGTGACGAGGTCTCAGTCGTAATTAAATTCAACTCCCACTTGGATGGTCCAAGTATGATATTAGGTCCATTAATAGGTAAAACTTGAATTGTTCGATCAATCCAAGCCTTCCATCGACAACAATATAGTGTGGACTCTACTTTTACCCTTTCATAGCCTCATTAGTCGTGGCATGATTAGAGTTAAAGAAAAAGCGTAGGCTGTTGTTATGAACAAATAGGATAGTTAGATAATCCCTTAATACTTTTTAATGAGGTTGCATTTGGATTGAAAGATTTGAATCCATCATAACAAATTCTTTGGATATGTTTGGATAATTCTAAATGTAAAGGAATTTCAACTCCTTTTATTTTAATTTTGAACTAAGTTTTGATGAATATGGATGGATTTCAAATTTCTTTCAAACAGGTTATTTGAAATCCTTTCTCCAAATCTTTTTCTTCAAATCAAAATCCATTGATCCAAATACACCTTGAGAGATTACATGGGTTATCACCTCATTAAGAAGTACATTTTGAAATAGAAACTATTCATCGGGCAAGAACTATTTTAGTTACACCATCCAGTAGAGTTATAGGTGATATGGTCACAAATAGGCAACCCAAGGTGAAGTCCATTTGTCAACTTAACAATAGTCCAGGGGGACCAAGGTAGAGAAGAGACCCGGGAACCCCTCCCCCCCCCCCCCCCCTAAGTTAAGAAAGCTCTTGGTTGTTAGTATTAGTCGTCAATGTTTTGAAATCTGAACCGGTGATTGAATCGATAAACTATCTAGTATATTGGTCGGACCCATCGGACCGGATTGAAAAATCAGTTATCCAAAAATATATATATTATACATGTATCTATATTTATTACATATCAATACATTATATATCAATTTGTTAAACCCTTTTGGCTGTTGAATGCGACTCATTGTCCCACATTGAAAAAGTATAAGCCAAATTTAAACATTTTAGGCTACAAATATAAAAAGTTTAAACCAAGTTTATTATCCGACGTTGGAAAAGCATAAGCAAAACTTAAACACTTTAAACTATAAATATGAAAAAGTTTAAATCAAGCTTATTGTCCCACATTTTGAAAAGCATAAGCAAAACTTAAACACTTTAAACAATAAATATGAAAAAGCTTAAGCGAAACTTACTGTCCCACATTGAAAAAATATAAATCAAGCTTAAACTCTTTTGGCTATATAAATATGGAAAAGCTTAAGACTTAATCCCAAAAAAGATACTCAAAATTGATTTTAATTTGATCTTATCGGGTCACCAACTTTGACAAATTGTGGCCGGTCCACAAGAATTTTGATCATATGAACCGGCTGAATACATGATTGGTTTCCGTTTAACTAATCAAATCCATGAATCCAATCCAATTCTAAAAACACTGATCTTCACAACTACTCATTTTGAAGTACACACATAACGATTGCACCACAAGCACTGTGCTGCTGATCTCGCTCACCAACGACAGATACGCAGACTCCTCCACCACCTCAAGCTGGGATGGATTTGCCACACGGATGATATGATAGGAAGGAATTTACTCTAATACTTGAGCTTGCTCTCATCTATTTAGAGTAAGGGATTGAATGATGCCCCCACATATGACCTGCTGGAGGAGGCCCAAGAGCCCAAAAGGCTTTTCGGACATTCTACAAAAATATATAATAGGGATAATTACATTTCTCTATCTTAAGATTTGATATAATTATACGTAAACTTTATATAGTTTGGAGAATTATATTTAGCGTTCTTGAAGTTTGCTTCCGTCTAACAAATAAGTCTCTTCGTTGGTCATATTCACTGAATTTGTTGATATTAACAAAAAAAAAAAAATCTGAATAAAAATTGATATTCACCCTCTATTGGCTTATTACTAACTTATAACAAGTCAAACATTTTTTTCAAACTAAATCACCCTTATAACGGTGGAGATATACCACCTCACATGCATTATAGCCTGAAGACGTATGAGGATAATTTAGTCATAAAATAATTTATTTGACTTGTAATAAGTCAATTGGGGTAATATAGATTTTTTTTCCAATCTTTTTGTTAATATGAGCAGTTTTGGTGAATTTTGACTAACAGATGGACTTATTTGTTAAATGAAAACAAACCTCAGGGGTGTTAAATGTAATTTTTCAAGCCACAGGAGATTTAGGTATAATTAAACCAAACTTTAGTGTGGGGGCATAATTATCTCTATATAATATTAGTGATAAGATATCAACTCATAATTTTAAAATTTATTACTAAAATATATAGTAAGTAATAATAATTTTAGTTTTTCTCCTAATATATATATTAGTGACAAAAATTATATATAATATTATGATATATTTGACTAATAATTATTTTTACTAGTTTGTCACTATAAAAAGTCACTCATTGCTTTTAGCGACAATTTTACGGGCAACTTTTTGTCATTAAGTTTTACTAATGATAATATTCACGATATAATTATGACTAACAACACTATAAACTTCGTGACCATAATCTTTTTTGTCACTAAATATATAAAATTAGTAACAACGTTAAAAAGGATAATTACATCATTTTTTCTTGATATTTGACGTAATTACAGTAGAGTTCCCGTGATTTGAAAAGTCACATCTAGTATCTTTGAGATTTCCTTATGTCTAACAAAATAAGTCTCTTTGTTAGCGAAAATTTACAGAATTTGTTGATATTAGCAAAATTAAAAAAAAATGGATGAAAATCCATATTATCCCTAACTTGACTTATTACTGATTTATTGAATGTCAATAAACCTTTTTCTGACTAAACTATCCTTATACATCTTCACCCTTATGAGTGTAGTTTGACCAGAAAATATTTGTTTGACCTTTAATAAAGCAATAATAAGTTAATAGAGGGTACATATCGATTTTCATTTAGTTTTTTTTTATTTGTATCAACAAATTCAGTGAAATTTGACTAACGAAGTGACTTATTTATTAGATGAAAACAAACATCAAGATTACTAGATGTAATTTTTCAAACCACAAGAAGTGTACGTGTAATTATACCAAACTTTAGGAGAGGACGATGTAATTATCCCATATTAAATTTGTCACTTGAATGGTTGTGTCGTTAATCTTCTCTTTTTTTGTACTACAACCCAGTAGGGATGGCCTGGCCCGGCCCAACTGCAGCCCAACAACATAGCAACTAAAGGAAGCGGACCGGCCAGGGCATTCAGTGTCCGATAACATAATATTACGCCTAGAACATAATCAAGAAAACTGAGAGCATGTTATCGTTTTCTTCAATCGGCTTCTCGCGTTAAGTCCCTTTCAATTGAATCTTCCTCCACGAGGTTTCAATCTTTGAAATCCTCTAAATAGTCCACTCCAATAACCGGAGATCTTCCTTTTTTCGTGCTAGCAAGATAAAGAAAGGAAAGGAGAAAATCAAAAACACGTCATGACTTAACAATTTCGACTTTCTTTCTCGTTCCTTCTTTATAACAAAAGAACCAACAAGAATAAGATTGAGAGAGAGAGAGAGAGAGAGAGACGAATTTGACTATTAATATTAGGAATCATAAATACAAGTATATAGAAAGACCTAGTCTCTGGTAACCACTTAATCTTATTCTGATAACCACCTCAACCCTCACGCACTCCGTGTGAGTGAAAATTCCCTTAAAAAAGCTACAAAGTTTCGTCCATATCACGCCCAAAATCAGCCAACTTCTCATTGTCAATGTCAAACAAGGTCATGGGCTTAATCTAAAGTGGACTAGACTCATATAAATCAAACTCGTGTTAAACAAACTTAAATTTAAATCTTTTAATCCAATTCAAAAATCTAAGCCCACCCTCTCACTAATTCATAAAAAATAAGCATTTTACAAGTAGGAGTTAATTTGGTTGCTCCTTTGTACGTATCATCCATTGGTAGAACTAAACTCAAAATATCTATGATGAACCCTACAATAATTAAACAACAACAACAACAACATAATAATAATAATAATCATTATTGGACGTACCATACACCTAATACAAACAAAAGATGTTCACCCATTTTTTCAGAGTGTCCTATATATATATAATAAATTGGGCAGGTATAGTTGCCTTTCATGGATATTCATAACCTTATTGGAACAAAGACTTGTCCACATGTGAAAGTTGAGATTCCTAAATGGACTAAATTATATTTTATTATTACTTATATGGTATTTAATAGTTCTTCAAAGTAGTAATATATACATATATTAAATCGTATATTCCTATTAAAAATTAAGGAAAAATATTATTTTAGTCCGCTAAGTATGCCTAATTTTAATTTTAGTCCGATAATTATGTCCCAATTTTATTTAGGTCCAGTAACTTACGAAATTGCTTACTTTTAGTCCTCTGACAGATTTTCGGACAATTTTACCCCTATGCAATTTTTGAAAGGCAGTTTTAGTACATATGCACTCATAGGGGTAAAATTGTCCGAAAATCTGCCAGAGGACTAAAAGTAAGCAATTTCGTAAGTTACTGGACCTAAACAAAAATGGACATAGCTATCGGACTAAAATTAAAATTAGGCATACTTAACGGACTAAAATAATACTTTTCCCTAAAAATTAATTACAAATTTCTGCCAAAAATAGTACTCAGTAAAAATATTAAGAAAATACTAATGATGTCTTAGTTTAGCGGTCTCATGAATATGTTCGAGACATGGGTTTGAATCTTGTTGGACATGTTGGTTTTTGTCTCGCTTTATATGAGTTATTGTAATTTATTTATCGTTGTTAGTTGTATTGGTTGAACAGATGTTATTGCTCAATTTATTGAAATTAGTTGTTGTAATTTAATTAATGTTACTAGTAAAAGAAAAAATTTTAAGAACCTGAGATTTAAATTTAAAATTATTAATGTAAATTCTTATAATTTTATATTGATAATTTCGGTTCTAACGACTCATAGTTACAGGACAAAAATGAATCTATTACATGTGATGGGGACCAAATTGTCTTTAAAAGACTGAATTTGTCAAATGACTCAATTTTTTTGTTATTATTACTTTGGTATTGAGTAATTACAAATGACTCAATTAATACCCGAATTTTGGGATTAATATCATTCGGTACTGAATCATAATTTTAATTTATTTTGCAGTTGTTTTTTTATATGGAGGCCACTTTACCCTTAAATATTAAAATAAAAACCAATAAATATATGAAAATAAATTTGCATAAAAATTTTTTCTATATATTTTCTTTTATTTGAACCAATTGACATTCATTTTCGTATTTGGTTATTAAGATTATTATATTTTTATTATTTGATACTTTCTACTATATATCTTTATTTATCGGTATTTATAGAAAAAAATTTTATTAAATAACTTATGCTCATAAATTAATGAAATATTATTATCAAATATAATACTCATATATAAAAAATTAAAGTCGGATGGTTCAAATAAAGACAAATATATCAATTAGATTTTATTAGTTTTGGTATTCTTTATTTTTAATTTTTTATTTGAAGGTAAAATGGCCATTACATAAAAAAGAAAATACAAAAAAAAAAAAAAAAACGTCAATTGGGTACCAAGTGATATTAACGGTGAAACTCGAAAATTGATTGAGTATTTACAATTACTCGGGTACCAACGTTACAAAAAAATTGATTATTCCCCACAAAGTAAATCAATACTATCTAGTACAATAATTAACCACGTTAATTATTTATAATAAAAAATTATATTTTTCTAATGCAATATGACACTAATGACCAAACTCGATCGGACGACAATATAAATTTTAATCTTATTTATAGTAAAGTCACGTGAACTTGTAAACCCACTTCAAATTATTTATAATTGATTATGAGATAATTAATTTAAAAAAAATTATTTTAGAAAAATGGCCTAAATGGGATAAGAATTTAAGTTTATTTTTAATTTAGTCCCATTTGCTATATTTTTTCACATTTAATCCCATTTATTTTATATTTAATCTCGATTGACTTATAACTGACTTGTAGTAGGTCAAATAATTTTCTTTTGACCAAATTATCTTCATACGTCTTCACGCATTAATGCATGTGTGTAAGTCAGTAATAAGTCAATTGAGAGTAAATATTAATTTTCATTCAGTTTTTTTTTTTTTTAGTTAATATCGATAAATTCAATGAATTTTAACTGATGTGGGACTTATTTATTAGGTGAAAGCAAACTTTATGGTTGTTAGATATAATTTTTCAAACTACGAAAAGTTTACATACAATTACACAAAATCTCAGAGAATAAGAGTGTAATAATCCCAATTATTATTATTATTAAAACAAAATGATATTAAATTAGTGGCAACATGATTCTAAATTCTAATAATCCCAGTTCTGGAATATTCTAAGATTGTGTATCCCAAATAGATTCCAACCCACTGCTCTCGCGAAGTTTCCTCACTTGTTCTTTTACGAGAAGATTCCTCTGTTTTCAGACTAAACTTATCTGCTCCTTTCACTTTTCATCAACTCTTACTTAGATATTAAAGTTTAAGTATAATTACATTTTCTCCCATAAAATTTGCTATAATTATATATCGACCCTTTATGATTTTAAAAATTATATTTAATATTTTTTAAATTTATTTTTATGCAATAAATAAGTCTTTTCTATTAGTTAAAATTTATGACATGTGATAATATTAAAAAAGTTGAATAAAAAATTATATTTATCCACGATTGACTTATTGCATATTGAGCAAATTTTCGATTGTGTTTATAGTATTCTTAGAATGTTACGTGTTATTTTATTTTTATTTATAATTTTAAATTATAAAAAAATATTTATTATATGTGTGCAAAAATGGGGTGATGACTGTTAGTATTTTTCAATCAAAAGTGGTTGGATATAATTGGAAAAGATGTAAGAGCTAATTATAATTTCTCTTTTTGAGATTTGGTGCAATTATATATAAACACTCTGTGGTTTGAAAAATTACATTTAACACTCTTGAGTTTTGTTTTCATCTAACAAAAAAGTTCATCAATTGGTCAAATTTCATTAAATTTGTTGATATTAACAAAAAACTGTATGAAAATTGATATTTGACCTCAATTGACTTATTATAAGTCAAAAAAATATTTTCGAACTAAACTACTTATATAACAATGACGTTATACCTCCCCACGTACATTAAAACTTGATAATGTATGATGATAATTTTGGTTAATATAGAGAGTTATTTGTTAGATGGAAGTAATTTCAGAAGTATTAGATATAATTTTTTGAATTATAAAAAATAATTATATTAAATTTTGGAAGAGGGAGGTGTAATTATCCAAAAATGTAAATAATAAAACACAACTTGACCTGCCAAAGAATTATGAAGAGAGTGTGTGGGGAATCTCTGTCTGCACTTCCACACGTTTTATTTGCGGCCAATCTTGATGTGCTCGCCAACTGCTTATCCTTCACTGCACCGTATTTATTGTTGCAGTTCTCTGATTGTCCTTTTCTCGGAGGAAACGGTTGCTTCTCTCTTCTTCTGTACGGGCATATGATGCTGCCGGCACTTCCCAACGGCATGGAGTCGGTGGCGGACGAGGAGTTTTCGGAAGTGCTGCGGGAACCGCTGCTGCTGCTGCAGGATCAGCGGTCGCGGTCCAATACGACGTCGCAGGTCGCCATTGTTGGCTCCGATCTCTGCCCCATCGAGAGCCTTGACTACGAGTATGCGATTTTTGCGGTTTTTTTTTGTAAACTTCGCGCAAGCATCGCCGGTGTGATTTCATTTTTGCTGCGATTATAACGTGCGTGTTGTTTGTTTTGATGTGTGTGCATGTGTTGGAGTAGGAGAAATGTTGTGGTTGTGAGTTATTGTCCAAATTTTTTAGATTGGAAGTACGTGAATTGTTAAATAATTTGTGTGAGTGAAATTTGCGGGAACGCGCATGTGAAATGGGTAATTGATGTTTCCTGAGTAGCTTAGTAGAGTGTTTAGTTCGTGGTAAATGGGAAGTTATCAACGATTTGTGGAATACATTCTGCGCTTGAATTGAAGTGCAAAGGACTATGGGAGACGGGTTCTCAGTTATTTCAAGGTTTAATAGCTATAAACAGATTAGAGGACATTATGATAGTTAATTGCGCGAATTGAAAAAAGTTATTCTTTTTGAAAATTACTCATTTCTGTTTGCGTTGAACACGCTAAAGCTTTTGAGTTCTTTGGTCTTGGAGGTTTTCATCTCAATTCTAAAATTGCAGGAAATTGATTGCAATTCACTTCTCTTTCATTCGTTTCCCCTCAATTTTCAACTTTTCTCAGACATTTAAATTTTGCAATGAGATGGTAAAGTGAAAGCCTCCTTTCTTCTAATGCCAAAGCAAGCTTTATACTATCATGTCTTAGCCTTTTGTCTGAGTTATCCATTAATCCAGTGGACATAAATCGTGTTCAATTTTACATTGATCCTACCTTAACAGGGAAATTGATTTGAGAATCATCTACCTCTTGTTCCTATTGCTTGTCCTTTGGCTTTTGGTCATCAGACAGCTTTTGCCATCTAACTGAAGTGAAGTTTTTATTTGCAGGATTATTGAGAATGATTTTTTCAAGCAAGACTGGAGGACTATGGGAACAGTTGATATATTTCAGTATATATTCATCAAGTGGACACTTTGTTTTCTTATTGGAGTTATTGTGAGTCTCCTTGGGTTCCTCAACAACCTTGCCATTGAAAATATAGCTGGTGTAAAGTTTGTTATAACCTCCAATATGATGTTGGCTAGAAAGTAAGAAAATCTCTTGTTTTTTAAGTTCACATGCTTCCGAAATATGTTTATCTTGTCGAGCTTCAGTTAAACCTTCTTGGTCTATGGTTATTGATTTCTTCATCATGCCTTTTCATATGCATATCTTTCAGCATTACTAATTACTCCATTTTTGGAGGTCTGTAGACCAAACTGAAAGGAAAAGGTCTATTTCATATTTGGTTGAGATCTTTGATTCTGTTATTTTGCTCAGATCTAGATTGATGCCCCAACCTGGGGATTGCTACATTTTCTTCCCTACTCCCTTGTCTCCTTGCCCAATTTTGTTGGGAGGGTATATGTGTATACTCCTGTATATTTATCAGGTTTAAAATCTGTGGACAGGTTTGTTGTTGCTTTCATTGTGTTTGCTTCTTCAAATCTTGGCTTGACATTTTTATCAAGTTTGGTCACTGCTTTGATAGCACCAGAGGCTGCTGGTTCAGGTATACCAGAGGTTAAGGCTTACCTGAATGGTGTAGATGCACCTGCAATATTTTCGTTTCGAACTCTGGTTGTCAAGGTATTTCAGAATTTTGTTGAATTGTGTTCTCTCAACATATATATATGTATAGGTATATATATATATATTATATAAGGTACGTATGTATGCATGTAGATCCTTTTGTCTACTCACATAGATTTATGTTACTGGAAGCTTGCCAAATTAACTATTTATCTGTATGACTGAGTATGCATAAATTTGATGCCCTGGTGTTGACTGCATTTCTGAACCTTGATTAGACCTATATAATTGTGCCATCAATATGAAATGAATATTACTCATTATTGTTTGCAAATGATACACCTGAATGTCGTGGTCTCCTCGAAAAAGTGCTCTAAAGGAATGCCTTTATCGAGGGGAGGTATGGTGTAACATTTAGTATATTCTTTTGCTTGCTGCACTCAAGCTGGAAAAAGTTATACTTTTCTATTTCATGTCCTAGACCTTCAAAATGTGCCCCAATTCATGCATGCCAGTTGGTTGGAGCAGCATGCCTGCTCTTAGTCTCTTGAGGTTCATCCTTAAAATATCTGATAACCCTCTTCAGTCAGTTTGCCGAAAAGGATAGCAAAACACCCAACATTGCTGGAACCCCTTCAGTCATTTTCACTAGCTAGGGAGAGGAGATCAACCTTTCCAATTCTAAAAAATGTGTCCATGTCGAGTTCAAGAACCAGAAAAAATCCCACGTTTGCTAAATTAACTAAAAATAGCCAAAACTCTCATTCATTTCTTGTTCTTTTTTAGTAGTTCTCAAGTGAGTGAATTCTGGTCTCTGCCCTGTGAAGAGACAATACAACTCCCCCCCCCCCCCCCCTCTTCTTCCTTTTTCCTGAATTCTTTTTTTTCTTCAGAATTTCTATCTTTCTTTCATTTTGCATGGCATTGCTTTACATAAAATTTCCCCCTTCATCTTTACTTATTTTCCTCCCATAGAGCACTCCACCCTTCAAATGATCCTTTTATTTGTGATAAAAATTAAACTTTTTTCATCTTCGCTTAATGTCCTTCTTGAGTGCAATCGACCGTTCAAATGATGCTTTGATTTGTGATAAAAATTAATTTGTATATAAGTCCTTTAATTTGAGAAATATGTTAAGAAATATATACTTGAATATTGTTGTTTGTTGCAGTTAGGAGTTTCACTTTTCCAACATTTTTATGTGAAATAAATTTTTCATAGAGGTAATTATTTTCTTGAGTATGAATTTGTCGGAGCTTTTTTTTTCTTTAATAATTGATGAATGAATTGTTTATATGTTGTTGAAGTATATGTGACTTTTTGTAATTTGTAAATACTTTTCTTTATATATGTTGAATGAATTCAGGTATTTTGTCTAAGTGTTTGTGGTTTATTGCTGTTAAATTTAAAAACAAAAAAATTTGGTTAAAGTTAGGAGTTTCCATTAATTTCTCTTTAAATTCAAAAAAATATTTTTTCATTATTTTCGAACTTATATTTATTTTTTAAAATTTAATTTATTTTTGAATTTCGGTATGTTGGTTTCTAAAACTTCTGTTTATAAAATATATAAGATGTTATTTTTTTAATATTTTCTTTTATTTAAGTAAGTTTAGTTTTGGATACAATTGTCTCTGTAAATGTAATTATTTTTTATATAATGATTGTTTGAAAATATAACATAGCTTTTATGTCATATATATGAACAATTCTTTTGAAACTATAAAATTAATTATATTTACATAAACAAAAATGTTGAACAATATAATATTATATATACTTATATAATGGATCTTAGAAAAATATATTCTGAAATTAAAAAATAAAAAATGAAATGTTTTAAGAAAGGAAATATAAATTCAAAAATAATAAAACAATTTTTGTAAACTTAAAGAGAAAAAATGAAAATCTTAAGGCAATTCTTTTTGTTTTTATATTTAACAACAACAAATTACCCACAAACATAGCAATAAATCACATGCATTTCAACAAAATAATTTGAACTCATCTGAAACAATCTTTCACTTAACATATATATAAAAAAATATTTACAAATTACAATAAATCATATACATTCCAAAAAAAATATGAACAACCGTAAATTGTATACAAAATATAAACAATTCATTCAATAATTACGAAAAATTTCCACCAAATTCATTCGCAAAAGAGAATAATTTCCTTTATGAATAAATTTATTTCATGCAAAATGTTGTACAGAAGTGTCGGACTGCAACAAACAATAAAAGCACCATTTATTCAATTAAATACTTCTTAACATATTTTTAACTAAATAGAATTATATACAAAAAGTTACCAATCTTAATAAAAGAAGAGAAAATAAAAAGGACAAAGTTCGTGTCAAATGAAAGAAATTTTGGGAGAAAGAAGGAAGAAGTGAAAGGGAGGAAAAAGAACTAGGGTCAGGGTGGGAATTGAGGTTGCTGCCTTTAATGCAGCAGCTGGTCAATTTGACCAACCCTTGCCTTTCTTTTTTCCCCAGAGAAGCGCGGTTCTGTGAATTTATTTCTTTAATTTTAAAGAGAGTTCCCCACGTTATCTCTCTTTTTTTTCTTAATAAATAATTGGCAGTGAAAGTATTTTTTGGCTTTTTAATCTCCTCTATAAAATGGTCTGGATATCATTTTCTCAAATGCAGGTTAAAAGGTATTTTTATCAAATCAACATATATGTGCTTGTGCTTTAAAAGGGGCTGAATGATTCATGTTTTCAATAAATGGACCTTGCTTAGCCATCACTTCCCTTGTCATAAAGTTCAACACATTTATTCCTTCTCTTGTGCCACTACTCCATACTACCGTGGCTTCTATTCTCTGACTCTTCCATTTGGATACTAATATTACCACTTTCAGTGGCAAGCCTTAACCGCCATCAATTGAAATTCAGCCTCTGGACATGGAACATTATGAAAACAGCAGCTGAGGAATGCATTTCAATAATTTGGAAAACTGATGCTATAGCTGTTATTGGTGAAATCAATATGACTGTGTATTTGCTTTTCATTTCTCTCACAGCACTTAGAAAATATAGATTTCAATCAGGCATTAAGTAACAAGCGGTGAATGAATGTGCTACGGCTGTAAATCCTCTATACTTTTTGTAAAACCATTATCTGTAAAGGGAGAGAAACATTTCCATGCAGCACAACTGGAATGCAAGAAACAAGCAGGAAAGAAGGTCTTTTCTTGTTATTACATAACCTTCATTATCTACTTATATTGTTGGATTCTCTCTCAGCCTAGAGAGTAAGTCGTGCGAAGTGCACTTCTGAAGGATAGGGGATCATGGTAATTGGAACAGGATGGGCATATAGGATCTGAGTGTCTTTGGTCCATCAAACTGCAATGTTTCTTCCACCAATAGGAGGCATCTTACTAAATTGCCTTTGGGAAAGTCTTAAAAGCTCAGGAGAAGTGTAGCAAAGCTGCAAAATTATATATCTGAAGTTGAAACCAAGAATTTTAAGTCTTCTCTGTTCTTTTGTCTTTTTCCTTCTTAAAAGTCTGTATCTATACCTTTCTCTTTTTTCTTTTGAAAGTGTTGAAGTCTTACCTGAAGGTGATATATGATGCAGATAGTTGGAAGCATTTTAGCTGTGTCCTCATCTCTTAATGTTGGAAAGGCAGGGCCCATGGTCCATACTGGTGCCTGCGTAGCTGCAATAATGGGTCAGGGTGGGTCAAAGAAGTTTGGGTTGACATGCAAGTGGTTGCAGGTTCTCAAAAATGATAGGGACAGGAGGGATCTTGTGACATGCGGATCTGCTGCAGGGATAGCTGCTGCGTTTCGTGCTCCAGTTGGTGGGGTTCTGTTTGCTCTTGAAGAAATGGCGTCTTGGTACTATTACCTTACCCGTGATAGTTTAACTTTGCTGTACTCCTATTCTTAAGGCCCCAAGCCAGATAAGTTTTCTTTGGAACTGATCATTTGTCAAATGACACTGACTGGAACCATGTTAAACTGTGTCCTATTTGGTGTTTTCCCTCTGTTTTAGCTGCTCTATTTGAGGCACAAATGATGAACAAAATAGATGCTTAATCAGTGATGATAGTAGCAATAAAAATACAATTGCCTGATTACAGGGAACAAAGTAGATACTTTGGTTAAGGTAATGATGTGGTTATGCTTTTTATAATGTTGTAGAGGTTAGTCTTGACTTTCTCCTGTAGGTGGAGAAGTGCTTTGCTGTGGAGAGCTTTCTTCACAACTGCTGTTGTTGCTATAGTCCTTCGGGGTCTTATCGATGTCTGTTTGAGAGGTGAATGTGGACTATTTGGCAAAGGTGGTCTGATAATGTATGATGTCACCTCTGCAAATATATCCTACCACCTCAGGGATGTGCCTGCTGTTCTTCTTCTTGCAGTTATAGGGGGCCTTTTAGGAAGTATCTACAACCTTCTACTAAATAAGGTTCTCCAAATTTACAATATGATTAATACGTAAGTGTTTCAATTATTTCTTGCCATACTTGTCAGTTACATCAGATTTCCTTTTCAACCCTTCGAATTATTCCCAGATACAAGTTCAATGGTTTCTTTATTGTCTGTGACAGGAAAGGAATTGCTTACAGGATTATATTGGCTTGCTTCATTTCTATTTCCACTTCTTGTCTTCTATTTGGACTCCCTTGGATTGCTTCTTGTCGACTGTGTCCGTCTGATGCATCAGAGCCTTGTCCAACAATTGGTCGGTCTGGAAATTACAAGAAATTTCAGTGTCCCCCTGGTTACTATAATGATCTTGCCAGCCTCTTTTTCAACACAAATGATGATGCAATCAAAAACCTCTTTAGCAAAGGCACTGACACTGAGTTTCATCATTCATCAATGCTTATATTTTTTACTACCTGCTTTTTTCTTAGCACTTTCAGTTACGGGATTGTGGCTCCTACTGGTCTCTTTGTGCCAGTTATTGTGACAGGCGCAGCCTATGGACGTTTCGTTGGGATGTGTGTCGGTTCTAATTTGAATCTAAATCATGGCCTCTTTGCAGTTCTTGGTTCTGCATCTCTTCTTGGGGGATCCATGAGGATGACAGTTTCCTTGTGTGTGATTATTCTCGAACTGACTGACAATCTATTGCTGCTGCCACTTATAATGCTTGTTCTTCTCATTTCCAAGACTGTGGGTGATGTATTTGATGCAAATATTTATGACATCATAATGACTTTGAAGGGCCTTCCCTACTTGAAACCTCATGCTGAGCCATATATGAGGCAATTGACAGTTGGTGATGTGGTTACAGGCCCACTTCAGATTTTCCATGGCATCGAGAAGGTTGGTAATATAGTGCATGTTCTCAGAACCACAGGGCATAATGGGTTTCCTGTGGTAGACGAGCCCCCCCTGTCTTTGTCTCCCCTGTTATATGGTTTAATTCTCCGAAGCCATCTTGTTACATTGTTAAGAAAGAAATTGTTCTTCAAAACACCCACTCCAGTAGGCCTAGATGCCTTCTTACAGTTTTCAGCTGATGATTTCACAACAAAGGATTTGGGCCATTGCGATCAAATTGACGATATAGAACTGTCCGAGGAAGAGATGGAAATGTTTGTAGATTTGCATCCTTTTACTAACACATCGCCCTACACTGTGGTAGAGACCATGTCATTAGCGAAAGCCCTAATACTCTTCCGGGAAGTCGGTTTAAGGCATCTCCTGGTAATTCCCAAGGTTTCGGGGGTAAGATGTTTTCTGATACCAAAATTATCAACTTGGTCAGCTTTTGTTTACTCTTATTGAACAACCTTCTATTTTCTCCTTTTCTGATGACTGAAAGACGTGATGTTTTTAATAAATGCTCATTATAAATACTGAATATTTCTTTTGAGTGTAAACCCAAGAATATCATTGTCAGCTGTTTTGACTCTCTTTGTTTTCTAACGACTCATCATGGATGACAGAATTATGCATCAATGAAATTCCTCCATAACTATTTGTGATATATATATGTATATATCCAATTGTGTTGACAATGCAATGCATTATTGAGCGAATGTTGGTTATATTCACCTTTCTAAAATAACGTGCTTGCTTCTTGCAGAGGCTTCCAGTTGTGGGTATATTAACGAGGCATGATTTCATGCTAGAACACGTCCAAAATCTGCATCCTCGGTTGTCACGCAACAGGTGGAGAAGGTGGAGACTGCAATTCTCTTAATTTTTGAGCTGACAACTTATTGACAGAATTCTATCAAATTGCTGGACCACGTGCATGAAGATTTTGTTCATAACCTCAGTTGTACAGTCACCAGATGATGCACCACCACTTTATTCTTTTTCCTGGTATCAGGCAAGCTGCAAGAGATCTCCAACAATGGCATTCGTCTCGTAGGTTTGGAAACATGAGCTGATCGGTAAGATGAAAACTCTGTCCTGGTTCAACTTTTATGATTTCGTAGTCAAGCCATCTGCCTATATCTCATCGTATGTTAGGCGATCCCTTTACAGTAGTGTTTCCTTCTTGGATTTTAGCGAGGAAACCATTGTGTTTGGAATGTTGGATTTGGATTTGGCTAAGAATTTGAGATAAATGGAATTTAAGTTCCTCTGATTTCAAAGCCACGTACTTCATATCTCTTATTTGGATTTATAAGGAATTTGTACAAGAATTTCAAATTCATTTGGTGTTTATAAAGCATTTCAAGAGAATTTAAAATGACTAGGTAACTGAGCGGATTTAAAATGTATTGATTTATTTTATGAGCTAAACAAGTTAGACGGAATTCATCTATAAATTTTAAATCCACAAGACTCGATGCAGATGCACCCCAAGGGAAAATACTTTATTAAATGATGTGTTCTCATGACTTAGTTTTTGATACTTCTCCGTTACCTTCTTCCTCACCAAAACCCAAGGTCTAAACATAGTATGTAAAACCTCGCGGTTGGTCGAAATTTCAGCCAACATATGTAGCTGCACATTTTGGTTACTGAATAGGAAAAAAGTTCAGAGGCTGAATCACTAAATTTGATCCCCAAGTGCTTCATTTGCTGTTTGTGTACCTAAATTGTGGCTTCAACTGTGGTCTCTATCTCTCTCTCCACACACACACACATCAAAATAATGAGGATCCGCTTCTAACGTTCACCACTAATTTTTTTTTTTTTTTTTTTTTAAATTTTGGCACTCACCAAGAATTTCATATAGTAATTCATACAAATTAAATACCCAAATTTGTTTACAGATATACCATCCAGCCTAGTATACAAGGGATACCCCCAAAACGAGAAATCACACACACACACACATTGCTCCCCATAATCAACAATCTGCAACATGGCAAGGCAAGTGATTCTCCATCGGCACTGGACCACTCCCATTCTCAGGTTTCTGGCGAACTACACTCATCTGATCATCTCCTTCACTGAACTCTCTGAAGTTTGCCACCCTCCCCAGCTCCTCCACTTCCTCGATCACCAGGTCAAGCCTCGCCACTGCCTCCACCAGCAACGACGCAAAGGCGGCAAATGGAAGTGCCTCCGAGAACTCCAGGCTTGTTATGGAAATCTTGCTTAGGGTTGGCCTCAACACCTTCCTCTCCGCGGCCTCCACCCTCTTCGACTTCTTCCACTCCAGCAATGCCGATGAATCAGTCTTAACACTTGACAAAGAGACTCCGGAGTACTTTGAGGGTTTTTGGCTGCTGGCTGCAGCAGCCAGGGCGAGGTCGTTGGTGGTGGCGTTGGTGTTGCGGCCAAGGAAGAGGCGAGGCTGGGATCTCAGGGTGGCGTCCAGGTCTTGTAGGGCTTCGTGGAGGTGGTCGGAGAGGATCATGGGTGAGCACTGGCGGTGCTCCCTAATGCTGTTGGCTAGTTCTTTCAGTGCTTTTGATACCTCTCCGGCCACCCGAATGCATGGATCTTTGAAAAGAGCTCGAACTGACGTTGGAGTCTTGAGGTTTCAATCAAATCATGCGTGGAGAAGAATGATTATGATTAGTGTAATGATCAGAACGAGTGTCTTCAGAAACCAAATTTAACACACACACACATATATATACATATATAGTAAACAAGAAGAAGAAGTGGGACCTGAATTTGAGTGTGAAGACATCCATGAAGAGCAACGAGGGTGTAACCAAAATGGCGAAGAACGTCTCCCAACTTGACATACTGCTTCCATGGGAACTTGTAACAATGCCTTGAATGGCATGGCTCCCAGCTTGCATGCAGTGCCTGCTCACCCCCCCACCCCCCATCAAAATTTCAATTAATCATTATAAGATAAATAGGACACACACACACACACACAATCACGCATACCAAAGTCTCATCACTGGATTTAGAATCGAGCACGGCCTTATAACCCTTGTAGATTGGATCCTCTGACATTGCTCTATCTTCCCCTTCTTTTGCTGCTTCTCCACTTCTGTTGAAGTATTCATTCACGCAACCTGCAATGTTGCTTCACAAATATTAATTGCCAGCATTTGATGCCAAATCAAACTATCAGAATTGATCAAGAATATAAATGTTTTTGTGCCACACACAAGAACACACGATTGCACGAGTTACAAGCTATCAGTATGCTAACGTATGTTTTTGCACATAATACAAGAAAATAGATCAATAGCCACAAAAAAATTTTGATGCTAAAATTAGTGTTGAGCTAATTAGTATGAAAAATTCTTACTAAACACGTTAATCTATATCTTCTAATACAAGAAATTTACTTGCTAATGAATTTAGCAACGAAATACTTAAACAATTTGTTGCTAAATTCATTAGCAAGTAAATTTCTTGTAGGATTTTCAAGAATTTTTCTTATTAATTAGCTCGATCCTGATTTTCTTTCGTGGGTGTTAGTCATTTTCTTATAATGACAGTTCAAGCATATGTCTGTTTTTGTGAACTTGTTGCCCAGTTTGTGAACAATATTTTGGTCCCCTTTTTGTGAAGCCAAATGTGAAGAACTTTACATAATTTTGTATAACTTTGTTCCAAACATAGTTCTCAGATTACTATATTAATCTATATTGAAACTTATTTCCTGTATCTTTATACTGGGAAAAAATAAAATTTTGGTCCTATAACTTTGATTTGAATTCCTTTTAGTTCTTTAACTTTGGTAATATTAGATTTAGTCCTTTATCTATTAATTTTTTGTAAATTTGGTCCTTTAGCCTAATTAAAACTCGTTTGCCCTTTTGATAATAAAGTCTAATAATCCATCCTAATACTCTTAAAAGGGCTAGCTAGCATGCTTTTGAAATAAAACTAAACTCTCTATAAATTCGTACCTTCTATGTGAGCATTAGTTACAAGATGCAAAATGAATGGAGATGAACTAAATTTGCTCTTTAAAAAGCTGCGCAGGGGTAAAATTATTCGAAAATTGGGTCAGAAGAATAAAATTACATATTTATGAAAGTTACTGAACTAAAACTAAAATGAATAAGCTTAAAAAACTAAAATTAATAGTAGACAAACTTAAAGAATTAAACAATAATTTTTCCTTTTATACCGTGTTGTTAGCTTATACTATTACAAATCAGTCAAATTGATATTATACCTACAAGTCATTTATCAAGTGAAAACAATGTATATGAGCTGATGATATGGAAGAAAAAAAAAAGAGTTATGAGATCGCACAAAATTAATGAATTATGAGTAATTAATTGATAGTATTTTGTAACTGCAGTCTCTAAATGGATAGCCTCTAACATACACGTATGACATAAAATGCACTTTATGGTTTACGTACGTGGCTAGCTAGGAGGTTGATTGGATGATTCACCAGCAAAAAATTAAATTCAAAAAACCCTAATTTCCTCTACATCAGCAATATTTTGTGAATTATAAAACTTCAGTGATTGGGGTCCTATAATTTTTAAACATTATTGAACTATGGCTTATAATATATCATTTCTATAGCTAGAGTTCTTAAATTGCCACCCCTTTAACGTACGGGGCAGGAAATGCAATTTGGCCATATAAGTATGGTATGAATCATGAGCTTGTACGATTACCTTCTATGGAGATAGCCAAACCCTCAAGCTTAGACACAGTAGAGTTATGGAGATCTTGGCCCGACCAGTTGGGGAAAATCAATAGGCTCATGAGAAGGCAAATCCCACAGCCTATGGCGATCGTGTACAAGCGATCGTGCGCTATCTTGTGCACGCTATGAACTCGAAAGCTAGAGACGGTGATCAAGTTGAACGTCAAGAGGAATATCACCACTCCATAGTCGTAATTCTTCTTTATGTAAGGGAAAAACCTAATGTACGTAGCTGCCATCCCTGTAGTTCAACAAACAAGAAAGCACATCGACGTTCTGATCAGAGGCAAATAAATTAACATACATAAAAGCGCTAGTGATACATATATAGGGACAACACTTATGGTCAATTTATAACATACCAATGGCAAAAATCGCAGTTCCAATAAATATAGCGCGAAAAACTCGACCGGACTCTTGAGCTATGTACTCTATCAGAAAAGCAAGTGATCCAGCTAACAACGTGCCAATCCCTCTGTTTAAACCTTTGCATAATGTTGCCCCTACACATCATTGAAGATCAAATCAAACATAAGATTGGTGTCAATGTATCAAACCCTAGTTGTTTTTTGAGGATTGCATTTTACACCTATGAAAATAGTAACTAGCACAAAATTTTCATGAACAAATAAAATGACAATGTCCCCTCAATTTTTAGAAGGGAAAATACAATTTTAGTCCTCTGATAATACTTTTGGTTCTGCACAAATTGATTATTTCAATTTAGTTATGTAGCTTTAAATTTTTGGCAGTTTTAGTCCTTTTTTTTTCCGCTAGAATCTCCAATTTAATTGAATTATGTGCAAATTACATGCAATTTTTTGATTAATTTGATCGAAAAATAACTAAAATTATTAAAATCTTAAAATTAAAGAATTAAATAGCGAAAATCGATTCATGACAACAAAAAATGTTAGCCATTTTATATGACTAACATTGTGCTTTTCCCTTTTTAGAAAGAAGCTCACTAGCTACCTTTAACGTCAAAGTGTTGCTTCGGCCGGTCGTGTTCTCTTTTTCATACAGTTTTTTTCACCTATTATTATCTTTAAAGGAGGGTTTTTGTTTTTTGTCATAGCTAGGCTCATATATCTATTTTTGTTCTTGCAATTTTGTCACTTTGGTGCAAAAACGTCCTACAATTTTGTAACATTTTGCAAATTTGATTTTTTCGGTGCCGCATTTTGTAAAAGTTGCTGGAATAAATCATGTGTCACAATTTTTTTTATTTTCTTTTAATTTTTCATCCACGTCGGCAAAAGTGAATGAAAAAGAACAAAAACCCCAATGTAAATGAACCACGTGAGACACACATGATTTATTTCACGATTTCTGCAAAATCGGCCATTAGAAGAACCAAAATTGTGAAAGATAAAAAAGTTATAGGATTCTTTTACAACCCTTACAAAGATAAAGGATAAAAATGCCAAAATCGCGATGGCACATGATTTATCCCAACAATTTTTGTAAAATTCGACATTGAAAGGACCAAAATTACAAATCCAAAAAAATTACAAGGCTATTTCACAACTCTATAAAAAAAGAATAAAACAAGCAAAATATCAAAATTACAAAACCAAAAATATATTTAAGGGTTTGGTCATATTATGCTGACGTGATATGATACACATTGAGACGATCAAACATTCTATGGTGGCAAGTGGTGCTTATGAATGAATGATTGAAACTAGGTAGGTACTGACCAGCAGTGAACTCGAGCACAACAACAACAGTCATGACAGCCCAGATTGCGCTCTGTCCGATGCCTTGGAACAACGGCTCCATCAAATACAACAAGGAAACAAGCGTCAACGACAACCCTACTTTGAGTGAGTGGATAAGCCTTCGCGGATCATCTTGTCCCACCCGACATATCCTCCTCCATCCCCATCCTCCCAATCTCCTCGTTTCTTCAATGAAAACATTGCTTCGTTTCTTCATGGCGTCGATCTTGCCTCTCCATTCATAAGGGTTTTCCCCACCAAACCCCATTGCAATACCAGAGTACATTTGTTCATTCACTCTCTCTCTCTCTCTCTCTCTATATATATATATATATATATATATGTGTGTGTATATACACGAAGAGTTATCGAGAGGTTTGGTCATGAAGGGGGCAAACAACATTTTTTGTCCCGCAATTTAGGACTTTTCTACTTTTGGTCAATTGGTTACGTGATTATCACTTGTGATTCTGTAATTTCTAAAAGGTAGCACTTTTGATCTCATGACATATTTTTGTTAAAATATTAACGGAAAATGCCACGTGTTTAGCAAATGCCAGTTAGAGCCTTTACACTTTTAATTCCATATGTTACAAAATTATCACTTTTGGTCATAACTTTAATAAAGTAGAACTTTTGATTTCATACACTTAACGACCACGTAGCATTCTTCCGTAAACATCTAGTGAAAATGTATCGTGGAACCAAAGTTGATACCTTTATAAAATTATGGGATCAAAAAAAAAAATTTCGTAATCAATAAAATTAAAAGTAAAAATATTCTAAAAAAATACTATTTCCGATGATGAACGTGTGGGGTTTGACATTTCTTGGTAAAGTGGAGGAAGTAAGAGGGTAAAAGTGATGTTTCTGCGTTTCACAATTCACATGCATATATGCTTTTCCTTCACCTTTAATATTTAGTTGATGATATTCACATGCTCTCCGTTTGAGTAATAAAGTTGGGCTGTGCCGCTTGTGCCAATATTTCGCCAACCACAACTGATATTTTGCAACCAATCATGTTATGGATCTAATTTGCACTACCAAAAAAAGAAAGATTTATTAATGCAATGCAAAAAATATGAAATTTATAACACTGTTTGGAACGATTATTGTAACTATTGTAGGACAAATAATCTTTGTTGACGTATTGTGGCTGATAAATTGAATTTTGAAATTTTTATAACGGCAGTAGAATTACAAAGGTCGTTCTAAAAATATTCGAAATGGTGGTGTTCGTAAAGGCATTACAAATTTTAGGCCGTTATATTGAAACACCTATTTGGCACGGCTCACATTGATTTGTAATTGTCCATCAGACTGTAATAAAAATTATTCCAAAAATCGTGTAAAAAGTCGTTACACATTTGTAGTATAGCATGTTCGTTACAAAAACAGCTACAGAACGGAGGCCGCTGAAAATAAACAATGTTATTTGGGATGGCCTAGTTCGCAATGTAACGACCACGCAAAATATTACATTCTAGCTCTCGTGTAAAATGCTGTTTGAAGTTTGTAATACTACCTGGCTAGTCCAGAAACCGTCCCTATTGGTACGACGTTTCTATGAAAGAAAACAATTTTTAGTTACGAAGGATGGACCAATAATGACTTAGTCTAACAACTATATTTTAACGGCTATTTTTGTCGCCCCCAAAGCCGCTCGCAAAGCCGTTCCAAAAAATCATATATATATATATATATATATATATATCGCATGTTGTTTTCATTTCATTTTATTTCTTCTAGAATTCATTAACCGCACTCACTTGCACTTACAATGTCTCTTTGATTTCTGAGCATATGCACTGGATGAATTAAAATTGCACCTGATTTAACTCAAGCTCATTCGAGGTTGATTTGATTATTAGTAAAATCAACCTCAAACATAGATTTTCAAGTTCAATAGTTATTGAAACAAACTCGAACAATAAAACTTCGATAACTTATTTACAAGTCTAGGTCAAACCAACTACAAATGTAACACTTAAGCCCGTTTAATTAATATGATTAGTATAATAAGATTATTTATCATGCATAATCACATGTTTACGTCACAATATTAGAGCTTAGTATTAATCAAATTCAGTTTTAACAAGGATTAAAGGCAATTTTAGTCCCTAACTTCAGGCAATTCTCATTTTAGTCCCATAACTTATTAGGGTTCCATTTTAGTTCTCTATAACTTAAAAAAGCTCAATTTTGGTACACATTTGGTCGAAAATTTGCCTCAGTCACCGAAAAAAGTCACATGGCCTTCACGTGATTTTTTAAATTGGGGGTTTTGTTTTTATTAGCCTAAGTTATAGAGGACTAAAATAGAACCCTAATAAATTACAAAACTAAAATAAAAATTACCTGAAGTTAGAAAATTGTCTTTGATTCTTTTAATTTTTGCCTTACGTGTGAAATACATGTATGCTTAAATGAATGTACTTTAAATTATAATAATTTAATTTAATAACAGATATATAATAAAAAATTATTTTAGGACTTAATATTTGAATTTTGATTTATTTATTAAATTTAAAAAGTAGAATTTTTGTCATACTTTTATAAGTTTTTTAATAAAATGAAATCTTTTTTTTTCTTTTACTTAAATGTCTATTGTGATCTTCTGAGCCATATGGATGTAGGAAAAAAAAAGGAGACATTCTACAAAAATTATTATTTTAAAATTGTATTTCAATAAATATCAGAGAGTTTTGTATTCTTTTATAATTTATTCACAAGCCTCAATGTTAAAATAAAAATAACTTAAAAAATTATATTTTAATGGTCGTTTTACATTTAATTATACTTTGTAATTCCTCCAACCAAATATATTATATTATCATATGGATGTCACACATACAATAAATCAAACAAACACTATATAATGGATGATGAGACTAATTATCATTCAACTTAATCCTATCACATTAACTATATAATTGATTAACAGTTTAAGAAAATTATGAATCACATAACAAATATATTTCACTTGCTATATTGATTCGATTAGGCCAAACGTAATTTAGATTAAAAAAAAAATTATAATGGAGAATTCTTGTTCTGAATTTGAATCCGCAATACCGGAATCAATCAACAAGTATGCAATATACTTGTAATATATTTGATGTCTAAAATAAAGATTGATGAACATATGACAAGAATATTGCACTTACGGTGTGACTAATTCAATTCAACTTCAGTGAGTGAGTGTGTGTGTGTGTGTGTGAGAGAGAGAGAGAGAGAGGGTTAACAAGAAGAATGGAAAGAAGATGAATATTTACTAAAGGCAACCTGAATTAGAAACATGACAAATTCTAAGATTTCCTTGAGAACCAACTGATACAACCAATTCTATCACACTCTGTTGAAGAAACCATCCACACATCACAACTTTGTGTTCATGCAACCAATCACCCTCTCCTATCACTTCTCAAGTAGTCCATTCTAATACCCCATAATTGCTCCCCTACTGCTTTCATGTCCGGACGATCAGCTCGTGTAGGTGCAGCGCATCGGATGGCCAAATCAAACATCTTCACCAGGATTTCCTCGTTTATACTTTCATTCATCAGAGGGTCTACCATCTCTGCAAATCGTCTTTCGTTGTATTTTCGAAATACCTGCATATTTATATATGCAATTATGATGAAAGAAAACAAGTGGTTCTACAACTGAAACTAGATTGTCCAAGGCTCTTGCTCAAATGAGTCTGATACAGCAGATTTATAAAGAAAAGCTTACCCATTTAATTGTCACCCTCTCATCAGGTGGTTTCTTCAGGTCCACAGGTCGGCGGCCAGTTAAGATTTCTGCTAACAATATCCCAAATGAGTAAACATCGCTTTTGGTTGTGAGTTGATATGTTCTCATATACTCAGGATCCAGGTAACCGACTGTGCCCTTTACTTTGGTTGAAACATGTGTTTTGTCAGAGTCATCTCCTAGCCTCGCAAAACCAAAGTCTGCAACTTTAGCTCTATAGCTTTCGGTCAAGAGAATATTGGAGGACTTAATATCTCTGTGGATAATTTGCTTCTCTGCAATGAGATAAAAAAAAGAAGCCATGAACCACCAGAAAAATGAAAGATAAAGACAGCACGCCAAAAGGTAGGCCAGATTGAGAGAAGATATTGCTGACAAAGGTACAATAATTCAAGAATATAGTACGATGATCGAACTTATAATTTGCTCTATGCACACAATTGAAAACTAAGTGAATTCAAGATTCAGAGCTGCTCAACAAGATCATGTCCCAGTTCAGTACATCAGAGAACTTTGTCTTGGTGCAGAAATCATCTGACTCTTTCCATTTTGGTAGAAGTTCTTCCATTATTTTTCCAAAACAAATTAGAAACAAATCGTGTCTGTAGAATTAGTTCTTACCTGCATATAGATGGAGATATGTTAGGCCATGAGCAACATCAATGGAAATCTCAAGGCGCTGATTGAAATCCAAAATCTTCCCCTTAAGACCTACGAAGAACATTAGTCAAGATGTGGCATTATAGTGGTTGGATGAGGAGAAAATTGGTAGCATTGCCGGGATTTAAAGCTTTACCATCTAGATGTTCTCTGAGGGTACCATTGGGCACATACTCTGTGATAATCAGACGTTCCATTCCTTTTTCAACATAGCCAAGATGCTTGACTAGGTTCCGATGATCAATTTTAGCCAGAAGTTCAACTTCACTTCTAAATTCAGTGTGTAGGGCAGAAAAATGTTCCTGCGTTTGTTCCCACAATGAGAGAATTATTGACAAAAAAATTCATGAGAGAGGATCACTATGGAAGAATATATATTTCTTCAGCTTGATGCACTATTTTCAGTTATATGTAAGAAAACAAAATAACACAAGGCAAGGTCAAAGTTCCTTAAAAAATTCTCAACATATGTCATAAGCAACTGTAGGATGATAATTTAAAATAACTGCATGAATTTACTTATCCAGCATGCTGCGAATTCCTCAATTTGAAACTAACAACATACCACTATTTTACTCAAGACATAATGATAATTTCATTTGATAGGCAAATGTTAAATTTATGAAAGTATACCAGCATAATGACCTCAAGTCAAATGCCTATCTACCTATCAGCCTATGTATGTATGGAATTCTGGGCAACATCAAGAAAGCAAGGCCTTTGTTTATATTCCAACAGGAGACCCATGCAACAAAAAGCCTCTGTTTATACTCCTGGGCGACAGCCAATTCAAGCAATTCCTTTCAACAATTAGAGCTATGAGCTGAGGTAGCAGAAGCTGCAAACATGGGCCTTTGCAAAAGAATCAGGTTAATACCTTTCTTGCTCGCTTGATAGCAACAACCTGGCCATCGGGTAGCTCAGCCTTGTAGACTGTTCCAAACCCTCCTTCACCTATTCGTAATGATGGAGAGAAATTATTTGTTGCCCTAGCAACTTGGCTCATATTTAGATGAATGGATCCAAGCCTATTAAGTTTTGGTGACATGGAAAATCTTGAAGGACTGGGCGGAACTCTCATTGGACTGGGAGGAACTCTCATTGGACTGCCAGGAAACTTCTCAGAAGCAGAATTCATTTCCAAAGATGAAATTGAATCCACTACAATAAAGAGCAATATTTTGTAAATACAGAAATGAAGCAGTATGAGCAAAATCTAAAAGATATTAGCAGTTCCTTGCCATTGAACATGAAAACTGCACCAAGAGAAGATGCTATGAAAATATAGATAGATAAAACCAGACATTTTCATAATCAGGTATATTTTTTTATAAGTAAGCTGCCATCACAGATTTTTATAAGGTGGGTATACACTACTTAGGAAAATGTTTGAGGAGAGCTTCCTGACAACAAAGTTTAAACCTCAATATTGGGTCATATCCCACTAAAAATGGAACCAGCATAAATTAATCCAACTCTTTTATTTTTATTACTACTAAGTTCTGGGTAATTCAAATCTTAATGCATTTTAAGATTTTCTCCTTAAAGTAGTAAAACAGAACATTTTGGATGAAAGTTATAGTCCACTTAAAACAGAAAGGTACATGATACGATGATGTTGGTTTTTCTCTTCTTTCTTTTTTTAATGAAAGGCATCGAATAGTTAAAGACAAAAAGAGTTTTTCTGAGGTGGATAATACAGGACGCAATCCAAAAGGGAGGAAATCGTTGCTCTATCTGTTCTATCAATCTCTCTATCCAGAAGTTTGTTATTCACTATAAATTTGCATAAACACAATATACAAGAAACTTTAAAGATGTATGGGGTTAGTAATCTATGATTGGTTTTGTTTACTGACATAGTTATAGATGTATAAAGATGAGAAAGATATGTTTGTTTTTTTTTTTGGACGGGAACAAAATTTAACAAAAAGTATAAACCTTTTTTATATTTTATTCTCTTCTTCACTTCTTCTTTTTCTTTTAAATTTAAACTTTACTTAATTAGAATTACATAATATATATTGGATAAATATTTGTAACGATGGTCTTTGTCTGTGTATCTTTGAGGATGTGTATACTATCTATGTGTACGTGTTGTGTTTCCACGGGGATTGTGTTTGTATTTGTGTGTGCATTAATATATATATATATATATATGTATATGTGTGTGTGTGTGTGTGTGTGATGTAAATGTTGTAAAGAGAAAAGTTAAAATGGGGAGAAAGAATTGTAACTTAAATTTTAAACAAAAGGGTTAAAAATCCACATAATCTTTTTATTTTTGGACCTCTTTTTTTTCATTTGGCTGTCACTGAAGCCGGGGAGAAAGTCCTTTTTTTTCCCAACTACTACTTTTTGTCAGTATAATTATCCCAATATTGAGGTGATCGTAGTTTGACTATTTCTCAAAAAGTCTTAATTATTTATCCTATATAATGATTGGATAATGTAAATTCATACACTAGTGTAATAATTTGAGTATGTTATATGTAAATATAAATTTATATTTAGTGACAGGTATAAAATATGTCAACTACTATATACATACTAGTCGAGCCCACTCGATGCGTGTGAGAAGTAGGGGCGAAGATTTATTTGGTACTTGGTTTAAGTAATTACGGGCATAACTATATAAGTGAGAAAGAAAGTTTAATTTCATTTAAGCCAATAAAAGGATGGCAAGAAAAATATTTATTTGAAAAGGGGCTGAGATTTTATTAAATAGTATATAAATATATGAATCATGAAATGAATGCATATAAATAAGTATAGTAAAATCATTACAATGTATATATGTATGTCAGTCATATTTTATGAATATTCACTATTAAATTCTTCCATCCAGTAATGAACATCTTGCTGCCTCTAAAAAATAATGATTAAAGAATTCACAGAATTATATTTATATTCACCGAAAAAAGATTCTATTGACTTATTATGGTAAAAATGTATGACTTTATCATAAATCTCAAAATTCTAACTAGAACCTTTCTTTTCTGTTGAGTATGCAAATATAGATTAATATTTTGTTTCAATCTAATTGTAACACTTAAAATAATACCAAGAGAAAAGGGGAAAACAGAACCGGAAACCGAAAACCATAAAATTCAAGAAAAGCGATAAATACAAAAAGACATGAAGCCAAAAAAAAAAAAAAGAATAATTTCAGAACCCATTCATTTTGACCTTTGTATGGTGCCACCAACAATTCTTTTTTGTGCAGAAACTACTCTAAGGAGAAAGAAGGTGAAAATTATGGGCTAAGTTAACCATATAGAAAACATATATTATATAACCTAATCACATATGTGCATGAAGCATTTTCTTGCCAGTAAAAGAACCATTCATTTTTATCACACATATCTCCGAGAAAGATAACCTCCCATCTTCTATTTGTTCATTAGTGCTTAGGAGACGACAAAGCTGAAATAAAAGAATTGTAAGCATTTGAACAATGGAAATGATTACTCACTTGAAATTGGCTCCTTAGAGAGAACAGTATGAGCAGCTTCTCTTTTCCTTGCTTGGAAGCACGGACAAAAGAATGCACAAGATAAAAGGAAGAAAGCTGGTACTGCCATGGCCAGCATTTTGGGTTTTAGTATCGAATCATCATACTCATTCTTTCTGTCCACAGATGTTTTATCATTACCAACCTCACTATATCCCTCTCCAACCACAGTTTTCAAAGATTTTCTTCCTGCCAGCAAAGGCAATTTGTCTGCAAGATATAGGAAAAGTTATCTACTTATAAAATGAAGTATTAGTACAAAAACCAATTGTATTAAATGTTGACATTAGCCAAACACAGTATTTGGATAGATAGCAAAATATTCAAATGCCATAGTTTCATGATACCTAATGACTGGCAGTACCGGTCTCGGATATTTTCCGGGATGAAGCAATGTCTCTCATGATAGCCTCTCAAAGTCTTACAGAAGAAATATCTGTCCACCAATTTCCCATCTATATGAAACAATTCATGACCAGGATCATCCAAGTGGCTGATATGGTATGTTCCACAGGCCTTTCCATGCTTCCACAACTCAGAAGCAAATATCCTAGGTGATTGCACAAGCATGAAAAGAATCAACAAAACCAGTGCCATTTTCAACAAAGAGCCGCGGAAGAATCCCCTCAACTATGAATCTCCACAAGGAGGCACAATGTTTGACTCTGTCCAGCTAGGCAAGTCAAAGAAACGCCGCATGAGTTCAATTAGAAAGCTCGAAACTCAACGTCCGTTTCAAGGCTCACAAGTTCATCTGATCTAGCAAGTGCAGTCTCCACAATTTACCTGATAAACCAAGAGAAAAGGCCTTCATGAACTGATGCAGAAACCAATAAATCAAATAAAGAAAAGGCACATCCAGAGTACCCTTAACTTCAAACTTTCTAGTATTTGGACGAAAATTTGACAGTTCAACACTGGCAACAAACCATCACCGTAAATTTCCATCAAAAGACACCAAACCTTGAAAGCATACAACGGAATCGAAGCATTTAGTACTATTGCACTAATTTCAAATACTGGAATCGAAAACCACAAAATCAAACTGAATTCCAAAATACCCATCAAACAATTCATACTGAATTCCGGATAACCATCAAACAATTCAAACTGAATACCAAATAACCATCAAACAATTCCTGCTCTGCAGATGAACAAAACACCAAGTACCTGAAATAATACCCTCAGACTTCCAACTGATACTTCCTGAACTCAAAGTGGCAGTTTGCACATCCCAAACACATGCCATCAAGATTCCATCAGAAATAAGATCACCAAAACCGACAAACAAGACAAAACCCAAATCCCAGCACAGGCCCTTAAAACCTCAGAATTCCTATCAACCAATCAATATACCCTACCAATACAATGGATTAGCAACCACCAAATTTTTCTCACCCAGCTTTGACCAGCACTAGTACGTATAAATCAAGCCCAGATCACAAAACCTCAGCTAAAACCCAAGAAAACAAACGAATTTTACATAAAAATTCATATATTAGTTCATATTTCCAAGAACAAGCAGAAACATCTCATTTATCCATATAAATATGCGGGCAGTTAATACAAGTCAAACATTTATTGAAGTCAAACATCAAACCTGATTCATAAAGGCGGCTGCCGACACAGAAACAAAAGAAGTTAAACTTATGCATACATCAACATATGGCTATTTTGGACGTATAATTTAATTCTGCTAGTGATAATGTCAGAGAAAACTCAAAGGGAGAGTTAGATAGACCGGCCGAAGGTGGAAGGATCGCAGAAAAATGGTGGGCTCCGCTTTCCATGTGTGTAGACATTTTGCTAGTTTTTAGTCTTTGGTACTAATATTCAACGAATCCGAATATAGTTTGATGGAGTACAGGTGGGAAATTGTTGACTCGTTGGAGAAGTTCGTCTACTTTCTTGGGCAAGTTTATTGGGTTAATTATTTAAAATATATATATATAACTTATATAAAATATTTAATAAAAATATGTTCATCCGTGACTTGACTTAAATTTTTTTTATTTTACAAAATACACATATCGTGAATTATGCAATGCCAACTCAAATGGCAAAGTTGTAATTGGTGGTGTTGCAATTGTTACAGGTAAACTTTAATTATAACTTATAGACAATTATTTTTGTTATAAATATTAATTAATAATACATGTTTGTATTATTTATATAGATTTGGATATGGTCACTGATCACTCCACTTTACCCGGACTTAGTACGAAACGATTATATATGGGCCAAGTCCAAACAAACAATAATCGCTGACTCCTATTAGCACAGTATGGTGCTACATGAAATTGTGTGAGTACACCTTCACCCGAACAGTACGAGCTACTGTCCGAATCATAAGAGATATATTGGATGAAATCAGACGGGTCAAGTAACTTTTATTTAATATTATACGTACATTTATATCGTGAATTAAATGTGCACTAATTTACATCATTTTATTTATTACAGTTCATCTGACAGTCGGATGACATGGATTCATATGTCATTATGGCTTAAACCGCTGATTTAAACCCCCAACTGTGGAGATCATTATGTCATTGAGTAATCTACGCAATAGTGGAAATGAATCGTCCAAAACGGGTCCTTTGCCAATTCGGGATAAGATAGAATATTTCAGAAAGCGACAGATACTCGAAACATGAGCCTATATCAGATCTCCCGAAAAATCATACGGGCACAGATTTGAAACCTATAGCAGATATAAGACATCACTAAATGGCAAAGATGATATGGCACCATTGTACAAAGGCCATATATGTCCAATAGAAGAGAATAAGAATGGGAGTATTGGGAATAGTACTACAATATAACACGAAAATTTGTGTCGTTATCTACTGACAGGCGTATGAAAAGTGGGTAACAACCTGGAGATGCACCTATGTTGCAAGTTGTAGTATGTTATATAATGTCGAAGACTTTATTTTAAATATTTTTTTACAACATAATATTCATAGTTTTTCTACATTCTTCAAGCAGAACAAACGTAAAGGTATATGTTTGACATGCTAGTGAAAAAAAAAAAAAAATCTAGCGATCACATCACTGGCCTATAAGAAACATTTAGAGTCCTTCAAAAGTACAAGTTGAAACTCAACTATGCCAAATGTGCCTTTGGGGTAAAAGGTAGACAATTTCTAGGATTCATGGTGATTGAGAGGGGCATCAAGGGAGAACACCCCTCAAAATTAAAGCAATCTTAAACATGAAGGCTCCCACCAATGTCAAGGAAGTACAATGTTTCACATGGAGGATAGCGGCTCTCAGTCGATTCATCTCTAAATCCATCGTGAAAAGCCTACACTTCTTTCGAGTGTTGAGGAACGCTAAGAACTTTGAGTGAGGGCCGGATTACTAAAGTACATTCTCTGTTCGAAAGAGTTCATCCCTAACGATGAGGCACAAAGAGGAATCTCTCCCAAAAAGGGAGAAGACGGGACTCCGTCCTCTTCTCAACTTCTCCATCCCCATGAAGAAGAGTTTTGGAAGCCTTGTTTCCGACTTATCCCCGTCGGACGAGATTTAAAACTAGCAATTCAGGATTGAAGCTTTTGACCTTTTCGAGAAAAATCCCTTGATGATGTATTTCCTTACAATTTTTTGGCTGATAGAGGGATCAAATGGTATAGTTTATTTGTTGATATTTTGGAGGATTAAAAGCATGACTCTTGTTTTTCAATTGGTTGTTTTTGCATTAATTGCTAGTTCATCAATCTTATTGATTAGCGCACCCATCGTATTTGCTTCTCCTGATGGTTGGTCAAGTAACAAAAATATTGTATTTTCTGGTACATCATCTCTTGAACATATTCGTCCCAGATCCAAAATTAGAACGACCCCCACCCCAAAAAAGAATTTTCTCGATTGTGAGACACATTACAATTTAATATTAAGTCCCCAAAATAAAATGAAAAAAAAAAAGAAAAATAGAGGGGGGTCAAACTTCTTTAAAGAAAAAAAAATACAATTCATTAGATTAATAAAATAATTGGAATCACTCTGAAGAGAGTCTCTGGCCCGACACTGCACAAATATGATCCAGGTATGTATTATCATATATGTGTGGATCTATTGTGTATTATGAAGAAAAAATGTTGATATAGTCGAATAGTAAAATTTCTCTTTGCCAAGGAGAAGATGCGGGTTTGATTCCCGCTATCTGCCTAAGGTAAAGTCATTTTTTTAATATGCTAAAGGATTGGGTATAGTTGGTCGTGATAGTGAGTCTACCCCCCTTTTTTCGAAAAACTCAAGAGGCACTTGGCAGGTCTCCTGCTGCTCGTCAAACTTCTCCAAGAGACACTTTGTACCTATACATATCCATGATGAGTCAGGCAGTAAGTTCTATCCTTCTTCAAGAGGAGGAAGAGAGGCAAATGCATATATATTGTCTTGGTAAGGTGCTTAACAAACCGAAGGATGTTACACCCCTATTGAAAATATAGCCTTCCCCTGGTAGTTATAGTCTGAAGGTTTCTGTTGTATTTTCTCTCCTACCTGATAGAGGTAAAGACCAACCATCCTCTGAAGCAAACCCTCAGAAAACCTGACACCTTAGAGAGATTTATAAAATGGGTTATCAAGTCATGTGAATATAACACCTCTTACTTATTATAGACAGACATTAAGGCTCAAGCATTTTGAGATGTCAAATCCCTCTCCCAGCAAGGAGGTATGATTGTTGCACATAGACAGGTTAGCTACATTCCAAGGGAATGTGCCTGGGGTAGTTATCACCTCCCCTAAAGGGGAGGACATAACATTTGTAGTTAAATTTGATTTTAAATCCTCGAACAATGAGGTTGAATATGTAGCCTTTGTGTTGGGTATACAAGTGACTTGGGAGGTCGGAGCAAGACACCTCATAGCTTATTTAGATTCTCAACTTATAGTCAAAAGCAGATTGAAAGAGTATATGAGGCCAAAGAAGATAGTATGATTTAATAGTTATGATGAATTGAGGAATTATGATCAAGATTCAAGAGTTTCCTACTCATCCAAGTTCCTCGAGAATAAAACACTAAAGACGATTGCTTGTTTAAACTAGCTAGTGCTCTAGAAACTTGCAGGACTGGGCAAATCACCATATAACACATCCCAGGCCAGGGACCCTCTTGGAGGTTCATGTGGTTAACCCCGAAACTAGAGACAACCCATCTTGGTCAGGCTGAGGAAGGGGCTTCTCCCAACAAATCAATGGGAGGTGGCCAGGCTCAAGGCTCGAGCTATTTGTTTCCTATTAAAAGAAGACCCACTCTACCAAAATTCCACACACCCTTTGTTGAGATGCTTGCCCTTGAAAGAAGGATTAGACATCTTAGGAAAATCCGTAGCGGATGCTGTGGGGCCCACATAGGGGTCTTGGACTTAGCAGGGTTTGCAAGACAGTTACTTCTAGCTTATTATGAAGCAGGATGCAAGGCATCTAGTAGGCAATTGTGATCGATGCCAAAAATATTCTACCCGTATTCACCAACCAGCAGAACCACTTACCATCTTACTCTCCCCACTGTCCTTGTCTCCCTAATGTGGGATGGATATGGTAAGGTCATCTCTTTAACCCCCGACCAGAGAAAGTTTCTATTGATGGCAATTGATTACTTTACTGGATAGGTGGAGACTGAACCATTTTCTTGGATCAATGAAGGAGAAGTTATGAAATTCATATGGAAGAACATAATATTTCGTTTTGGCCTCGGAAGTGAAATTATTTTAGATAATGGATGATAACTTCAAGGCAATAAAAAGAAGACTAGTGCAAAAGTTTACACATCAAATGAAGGTTCACATCTATGGCTCACTCCTAGGCCAATGGGCAGTCGGAAGTTACTAATCGTATATTAGTATAAGGAATCAGGAGAAGGAAAAATTGGGTCAAAGAGCTCACCAGTGTTCTCTGGGCTTATAGAATCACCCCTATAACATCTATAGGGTAAAGTTGCTTTACTCTAGTATATGGAACAAATGTGGCCATTCAAGCTGAAATAACATTGGTCTCCTCTAGAAAATCTAGACTTAATTGAAGGGCTTCGAGAGAATGCTTTCATTTGAATGCAACATTATAAAAGTATAATGATAAATGCTCATAACATACGAGTAAAATAATATGATTTCCAAGTAGGAGATTTTGTGCTCCGAAGCGTCAATGCATTGAAACCCATAGAGAAATTGGATGAAAATTGGGAAGGTCCGTTCAAAATCACAAATGTGCAGACATGGGGCTCACGAGTTAAAAGATGTTGAAAGGCATCCTCTATCTCGACTTTGTAAAGTACATAACCTTAAGCAATTATATGCTTAAGTTGGAAAATCCCTCTCAAAATCCTACCCCCCCAGACAAGTACAACCCTTCATAACAAATCCTACCCCCAGGCAAGTATACCCTTTCAGAATAATTATTGCCCCCAGGTAGGTATCCCTTCAAATCCTGCCTCCGAAACAGGTGTCATCTAGAATAATCCCTACTCCCAGATAGGTATTCCTTCAAAATAAATCCTTCATCTCAAAATAAATCCTGATGCTAGATAAGTATATTCTCAGAATAAGTTTTGTCTTTGGACGGGCGCTTACGATACAATTATTTTAAGGTATAGATTCTTAAATAAACAACCATTGTTTTTTGGCAGGCATTGTTTCACAAGAAATCCCTGCTCAGAATAGACACCTTACAAAAAAGAAAAAAAGCCCTACTCAGAGCAAGCACATTAAATGGTAACCCCTTATCTTAATATTGGACTTACTTTTAAGATTTCCAGGATAACTAGGTAATAAAAGGCTTAGGAAAGGAGTTGGTGGCATCTCTCTAATAGTTCCTCATAAGGAAAACCAACAAAACTAGGTAGCACAAGCATACTAAAGGTGGCAAGCCTCATCAACAAACAATAGAAATAATCCATAGATGGCAAGCATGCAAACAAGAAAAAGTGTTGGAAAAAGATAAATGCATATAAACCCCCTAATCAAACTTAGCAAGTGGGATTCAAGTAAACAAGAAGGTAAGCTTCCCTGTCCTAGCTTCTTCCATCGCTTTTTCGGACAACAACTTTCTAGCTAGCAAGCCCTTTCTATTAACCATTGGGCTCGGGAATGGGGTGCCGCATTTTTATTTTTAGAGGGGGCTTTGGTAGTCAACTGTTAAGGTTCTTTGTCTTTCATCTGCTAGGTTGAGGGATGTAGTGGATAGAAGACTTTAGTAGCTAAAGACACTACTGCACAAAAGGCAAAGAAAAAGATGCGTACGAATTAAGGCAGAAGGGATTCGAACCTTCTTGTAGCTGTGAGTGAAGCATTACAATAACTGGCTCGACCCTGATCGAGTTGCATTTCTCGATCACTAGAGACATGATATGGGGAGGGAAGATATTGAGGAAAGGAAAAAATAAATATAACTGTTTCATCCCCAAAACATAAGGGACATCCCAGCAAACTATTTTGTCTCCTCTCTCTTACATGGGGGGAGGGAATTACATATTATTTCTACCCATATGCAGTGTTTTCTCCTACTCTGAAAGGGGGTGTGGCTCTCTTAAGGGGGTCAGGCCTGCATTGGCTTGGGCTGTGGCTTTAGAGAATGCTCCCTAGGAGCATCCACCTTTATGGCGGTTGGCACCTCCTACATCACAACCCCAAGATATTCTCTAAACTTTCATCTGAAAGACAGTAGTCAGATATGTCATTAAGCAACATAAAGATCTTAGTAAGGAGAGAAATAAGGCAGATACGTCTGTTACTTAAATCCGCTGGGGATGACTCAGGGGCAGGTGTTGGAGGGGCTATCACGAAGGGATTTGCAGCACTTCTAGGGTAGGCTTAAGGTTGAGAAATGAAACCTCTATCCTAGGAAGGGGGTATTCATGATTAGCAAATTGCTTTTGACAAAGAAACCATGCATGAAAAAGGGTGTCACTATTTTCACCACCTCCCTTTGGAAATCCACTGACTTTTGGCAGTCCAACAATTGATTTTACCAGTAGAAATATAGATACGATTGGCCTTCATCAGAGTTAGGGAAAGCTAGACAAGCATCATTTGTTGCCTTCATTAGAGCCTCGAGCTGACTCTTTTTCAAGCTCAGCTGCTGCTGCTATAGCTCCAGTGGTTGGAATTTCCCCAAGGCCTCCATTTTGGCCTCATTCAGTCGGTCCACCTCTTCCACCAGGCGCTTTACATGATCATCCAATGTCTTTCATTGCCTGTATGCTGGAGGAGAATGATGAGGTGTGGCCTGAGGGCAAGATAGCAACTTCTCTATCACCATTGTTGTTTGGGGGCCACAAGATAAACGAGAAGGTCAAAAAATCCACTAACATCCACAACAAAAATAAAGGGCTTAAGAGATTACCTTGGTAACATGGCAAGACATGAGGTCAACCAACTCATCCCTAGAGACGGAAGATAGCAGCCTCCTGTTCTCTGGCAGTAGCATCCCCCTAAGAAGCTTAGAGAATACCCCAAACTCTCCCTCACGCTTCTATTGACCGAATTGATGAATATAAAAGCTCCAACCAGGGGAAAACTACTGGCCTCGGGGGAGGGAAGACCCTTTCGCATCTTGAGAAGGAGGAGGCGGAGCACTTGGGGATGAGTAGTTGTAGAGGGGAACTCCTGTTAGGGGCTGGCTGGAGGAACTCCCCTTCGCCCATTTGAAAGAAGCTTCCCCTCCAATTCTTTGGGGCATTAGAAATAGGGAGGAAACAGACCCCTTTATGGGGGGGGGGGGGGGAAGTGAAAAATAATAGGTTCTGATTTTTTTAACTAAAAAATGCTAGGTTCTAACTCTTTTTAATTGAAAACAAATAAAAATATCCCTAACTGTAGTGGAGACACCATGGTAATAAAAAACTATGGAAAAACTTGCCAAAAGACTAGAAGAAAAGGGGCTAATTGGTTTCAAGAAACCTTGAAAATGATGGAAAACTCAGCATAGTAATGAGGAATATGAAAACAAAGACCTACCTTGAACCAAGCAGTAAAGAAGCACAAACAATTTGGGGCAGTGTTTTCAGAACTGGATCAGATCGGGAGGTTTGAGTGGTTCAACCAGGAATGGGCGAATGTCCATTCTGGTTCATATGTTCAAAACTGGTTTGGATTAGTCAAAATAAACCAAAATCAATGACCCGGTAATCGGCCAAAATTCCATTTTGACCATTTAAAAAAAATATTTATCTAGTGAAATATAATTTTTTTTGGGCTTAAGCTTTTCTATATTTATAGCCAAGAGGGTTTAAGCTTGGTTTAAACTTTTCCATATTTATAGTCTAAAATGTTTACATTATATTTGGATTAATGTTTTGGATATTTTTGTTTTGGTATTTTGGAGATAGAGAGAGAAAAATAGAGATAAGTAAGCATGTGTTTTGAGATAAATGGTATGTTTGGATTTGTGTTTTGGTATAATATAAAATAGTGTAAAATAAGTGGTGTAGGTTGGATGTTGATATTTGGGAGACAGGAGTTACTGTTCATTGTCAAATCATGTCTTTTAATATATATATTTAGTAATATATATGTGTGTATGTACATAGTATTTTGTTTGTTAGTGAAATATATATATATATATTTATGTTAAGTAATTTTTTTTATTGAGGAATTTCTAAAAATATTTTAAATAATAATTATAATTTTAATGCATAATTACATACCTTTTAGTATTGTCTCCAAAATGATTTTGTTAGACTTTATCTTTGGAATGAAAAAATATAATATATAAAATTTAAATAAAAAATTACGAATTAAGAGTGAAATAGAAAAAATTATAAGTACAAAAGATTTAAATGGTCTAAATTGAAAAAAATTATAATCAAGAGTTAAATGCACTATATAACATGTTGAAAATACATTATTAGAATTTTCTATGTGAACTGATAAATTTTAATAGATAATTGAAGTAATAAAAATACGAATTAGGTATATAGTACTGATATATTATCAGCAGTGTACGCAACTGCTACAATATTTCTGTTAGGTAGAAAATTTTTACATATTTTAACTAAATAGCATTGATATTAAATATCTTTAATATCAATAATTTTATAAGTTAATAATTATATTTTAGTAGTAATTATTAATTACATTTCACAAATATTATATATTAAATAATATATAATACATATAATAAAAAAGAAGAAAGAAGAAAAGAAAGAAAGAGAAGAAGGAGAGAGAAGAAAGCTGCGACAAGATGTTAGAAGTGAGAGAAAAGAAAGAAGAGAGAGAAAAGAATAAAAAAAGAATAATAAAACATATAAAAATTAATTTTCACACCTAGTGGTGGTGTAAAGTTACAAAACCAAACTTATTTTTGTGAAGATAGGCAAAAACACAAAAACAAACATAGCCTTAAGTTTTGGCTTATGTTTTTTCAATGTGGGATAATAAGCTTGACTTAAACTTTTTATATTTATAGTCTAATGTGTTTAAGTTTGACTTATACTTTTTCAATATGGACAATATCACATCTAGCAACCAATAGAGTTTAATAAATTGGATATAATGTATTGATATGTTACCAATATATATACATTTATATAATATATACTGGATTAACAAGTTATTTCAATCCGATTAGACCAATTGGATCAGTAACGTAATGATTCAATAGCTTATCCAGTTCAATCACCGGTCCAATTTTGGAAATATTGGTTTAGTATGGGGGGGGAGGGTCTCAAGATGACTCTTAGGATGCCAGAGGAGTATCCATAAATAGTCAGGGATGTTGTAGTTCCTCTAGAAGCGGGCATTCGTGTCTTGGAAAGAAAAGGGAGCCCTATCTTTCAGGATAGGGCTAGTAGCCTCTTCCCTTCACCACCAACCACTATAGACTCCTTTCTTTCCTCATCCTCCCTCGAGGAAATCTCTTCCTCATTCTCACCAACGACCTTCCTTTCTATGTCAACAGGTTCATCGACCAAGTGATACTATACAGCAGCCACCCTTCTCAGGCTCCATCGAGAAGCCCCTTCGCAAGAAGACGAGCTATGGCCCATTCCCTACAAAGTAGCCTTATTGTGCTCATTTCCTGGCCATTCACCTACAAACCTTACAAACTCGTCGAAAGACGCCATTAACGGACTAAGAAAATGTGAAAACTCAAACAAAATGTCCAAGAAAGGAAGAAGAGTAAGAAAATCAAACAAGAAAAAAAAAAGATGTAGACACAGAGGGAATAAGGTAAAAATAAATGAAAGCACTTATGAGGATAATAAAACAGGTAGGAAAACTTCAAGAGCTTCATGATTTTCTTTTCTCTAAATCATGGGAGGGAGATGAGGAAAAGGAATAGAGAAGACAACAATAAGGAAGGAAGAGGAAAGAAGAGTGAGTTGGCTCCCTCCTCATAGTTTGGGGGGGGGGGGAGGACATTGAGGGATTCCCCAAAAATACACTTAGCCTAAGAAGAGACTCAGAGAGAAGTCCTTGAAGGCGCGAGGCCCAAGAGGGAGGGTTTAAGAGACCTTCAACCCAAGAACCCACGTGTAGTTTAAGGAGATATGGGCTGCAGAAAAAACCCGTTAGCCCATAAGAAGACAAGAAGTTATGTCGGCCTAGCTGCTAGGTTGGCCACCTCCATAAATGGAAAAAGAACTTCATTACTAGAGAGATAAGAGAGTCATGTAGGTTGTGACGAGGCTCAAAGATATGGGCGAGTTTCCCATGTATTCCAACAACTCCTTGGGAATTCATAACTTATCCATTAAGAGGCTTATCCGAGCAAGGTTCCCCTAATTAGGAGGATGCCTTCGAGATTTCTGCCGACCACTTTGGAATTTGAAGGAGCTTATCTGTGACAACCATCGAGCCGAGTCCCAAAGGGTCACACTTCTTCAGTTGGTGGGGACTATGAATCTAAAGCAAGCTTTCCTACCCTAGTTAAAAGTAACACACTTTCCCATTGGCATTCACAGGAAACCACTCTATTGAAAACATGAATCCAACATCTTCACCATTCATTATCATCTTATCTTGCTAAATCTTATCTTATACAACTACTTACTATTTTAAGCATCGGAGTGCTAATATTTTTCTTGCAGGTCGATTTATCCAAGCTTGCAAGAAACTTGGCTCAAAAGACCCAAGTCAAGGATCTACATAAAGGGTAACTTTTTGCTCATTCAGAATGCAATTAAACTAAATACAAAATTTAAAAACCAACAAGAATATTGTATCAATAAAAGAAATGTAATCTATATAATCTTGCTTTGAAATTAAATACTACAAAAAAAAAGAATCTTAATCTAAATGGATCTCCTCTTATTGCTCATTGTTAGTCTGCTGGTGGCCCTGATCGGTGTTGTCCGTTGTGGCAGGATCATCGAGTGGATGCTCGGGCAACTCCGAATATGGTGGGATGCTGAAGAGTGTCAATATTTTCCACATCATCCCCTCCATCCGTGACATCGGGCGCTTGAGTCCGGCAATCCTCAGGTCATATGTCAGTGGCTGTGGCACGCTCCTTTGCAATGGAGTTTCAGACCTCTAAGCCCAAACCGAAGATCCTGGCTTTGTTCGGGCACACGGCTGCATTAACCCACAACTACTCCTCCAACAAGGCGAGGAAGGTTACTAAAGACTGAGCCTCCTGACTAGGCATTTGCCCCTGATCAGCTTAGTACTCGAGGAGCTTTTACAATATCTCCTGAAATCAGGAAAAGCATTATATAATAGTCGCGTACTTACCAACACCTGTTTCGTACAGCCGCTCCAATTTTGGTCCACTTTCTTTCTATAGCATCTGAAGAAGATCACTAACCTGCTGAGCTGGGACTCCTGTTGAAAATTTTAAATCCTTCAGCCCATGAAATTTATAATTAAGTCCATGGTACACAGTAGACACTGATGTTGCGTTCGTTGCCCTGTCGGCTTTATTCTTCTTGGTTTTGGTCTTGAATTTGGGGGAGGCCCAATACTTGCACAGCTAGCCTAAACCTCCTCAGCCATCGCTTAAAGTTTTCCTAGCATTACTGCATTTTCAGTTGAGGTAGAATCCCGTATGTTGCCCGAAAACCTTCTATATTTCGTTGTCTGGGCAGTCTCCAATAGTACTTGAGCTAAAAGAGAGAGATATATATTAAAGATTGTTAATTTGAAAAATGAGTTCACTTGAAGGTAATGAAGATGAAATTTAACTGAAGTTTGGATAGGACATTACACCATTTGGCCACGGTCGCATCTACATCCTCGGCCATGACTCGATGGAGCTGACCCAAAACCTCTAGTCATACCTAAGAACAATAACAAAATTTATTAGTTTTATTTCTAGTGTGTTTTATGTTCTGTTTCTTTTTTGTAGGTAATGAATATGCGTGTGCTGTCATGTTGCTTAAAGTTATGTCATGCTTGACCGTGTGTTTATTGAGTGTGCATAATGTGTGTTTGAGTGTATATGGTGTGTGTGTCATTCCTTAACTACATTTTTGGTCTAAGGTAAGAACACCTGTTAAGAAATTGAGTCGATTTTAACTATTATTTCCCAACGATACCCTTAACGTGTTTGTATTATAGTATGTATGTGCTTGAGGTCTATTTGTTGTTAGCACTATTCGTCGTTAAATCTAACGTCATTATTGCCTAATGTATGAATAGCCTTAACGTCGGTGAGGCATATTCCGCTTTGTGCCTGACGTCATTATTCCTTATCTTCGTACATTATATGTGTGTGTGTAAGTTCCTAACGACGTTTGAGGTTGTAGTATAGTTATGCTAAGTTGTGTGTATGTGTTTCTTTCAGTGTTGTGTGTCATTTTCTAACAACATCTTTGGTCTAAGATTTAGAACATCTGTGAAAGAGATGGAGACGAATGTAGCTATGGTTAACGCGTATCCTAGCTACAATCGATTCCATTGCTTGCACATGTGGATGAAACGTGTGGCCTAACATCATTATGACTTATAACATGCATTATTGTTTTTTTATTTATGAATTAATAAATCGAAAATATGAATTAATAAACACCACACACATGCCTCAACACAAATAATTGAAAAAAAAATCATTAACAGTGGAGTTGATCTAACGTTTGAGGTGGTCTGATGCGAATGTTGTCTAACATTTGAGGAGGTCTAAAATCGTTTTAAGTTTGCCTTTTAGTTTTTATAGTATTTCTAATATGTTACAATTGTTTATAGTATTTTGGAGTATTTTAATAATCCTTTATCATAAATTATACTTTCTTATAGTAGTTCATAATATAGTATTGTAGTATTTTAGGAGTCATAGCATGAAGATATAGGGGATCGAGAATATACAAAAATCACAATGGAATCCGATCATGTAGGCGGAAGGCAAAGGATAGAAAAAATGCTCAAAAAATAATATCGCAGTAAAATCCGACCATGTAGACGAAAGACAATTAATAAAAGAATATCTTAAATTATGACAGATATAAGAAAAGTCGAATAAATTGGAAAAAAAACTATTCTGGAAGTGTTTTACATTTTCTTAAACTAGAAAGTATGAACTTAGTCCAAAATGCCACACAAAAGCCCAAAACAATGCCATCCATCGGCAAAATCGGGCAGTAATGGCAACACAAACTTCATTCATACCTATAATTTAACTCAACGATCCGAGGGGCCTCTTTTTCCTTTTCATCAAATTTCTCCCTATATTTACTAGTAATTTAAAATACTCATTTCTTTTATATCTTGCAATCTCCATTGTCATTGATAACTCAACAGTAGTAACTTACAGATGATTTTTATACTGAAAAAAAAAAGATTTTACAAATACTTGAGCTTCAACTCATGAAAACTTCTTAAGGCTCTCCCCTATACAATTACAAAAGGTCTATTTACAGACAAGAAAGGAAAAGACTCATTCTTCGGACTTCAAAATTTCATTTCACAAAGGAATTGTATTCCCTTCCATTAAGACAACTGACACCTGAAAGATTGCAGCCAACATCTGTCTATTGATTATGGAGTTCTATACTTAGTAATTTTTGTTTCTGCGATGGTTTCATTTCTATCTCAAATTGAGCACAAAATTGTCCTGAATTGACTTTCTCTATTAAATTTTATTTTTTAATTTGTTGGTTTAACCTGATTTCATTACATAAATTCAGTCCTTCTTGGATGCAAGTTTTGAATTAACTATCCATAAGTCTATTGATTATAATTAATTTGTATTTCTCCTTTCTCAATTTTTGAAAAATTCTTTTTGAGATCTTTTTGGACTTGATTGAGATATTCTTCATTCATCTGTTCCTCAGAGATAACACCTCTTTTGTTTATGATTTTTTGAGATATTTGCTAAAAGGGGCTGGGAACTTGGTTTTCTTCCTTCTGAATAAGGGTTTTATATTCTTGGAGTTTTTGCTCCATCTCACCTACAGTCTCCTGGCCATAGTATTTCTTTTTTTTTTTTTTTTTTTGTCTCTGAATTGATTTGCATTAATTTGCTCCAAAATTTTAAATAAGATCTCCTTTTAATGCAAGAAAATATTTGTAGGGTAATTTGTACTTCGGGTAACTATTTTTAAATCCAGGGTAAAGAAAATTTCATAAAGAAGTAAAGAGAAACTATCCCTTCTATCCATTTTTTGGACTTTTCTACGTGAATAATTGATTCATTCCGTATAATATTCCTAAAAATTTTCAAGGACATTGAAAATTGGTGGGCCCTAATTCAACCACCACTTAAACACCCAGTTTAGTATGTCTTGCGGAAAAATTAATGGACAAATTTTAAAAAACTATATGTACTTCCTCTTGTAATTTTCATAGAGAAATGTTTTATTGAAGGTCTCTACATAATTTCAATAATTAAATTGTATTGTATTTTTTGAATCTGGATGGATGTTTTCCTTTTCACCCTGGGTTAATTTCTAATTCAACAACAATGACAATTTTTTTTAATACTGCCTTGGAGTAAATAAACTCCTTACCGTTATTGGAGTAGGTGTGATTAATTTCAACACATTAGGTGGCCTTAAAAATATATTCGTAATGGTCCCTTGACTTATATGATACTATTGTCAATGAAGCAACATCACGATTTCTTTACATTAGATAGCATGGGCCTTTTTTCCATCTTAACTCATCATTTTCTTGGAGTATAGTTACTTCATAAATGTGCACTGAATTTATATTTTACCAACTCATCCTCATCTTCTAGCAGTATTTTTGCATAGGATGTCGAAGACGATGATGATTCCTTAGCAACTGAATTTTTCTGCTCTTTCTTGAATTCAAGGAATTGTTTGAAAAGTCCATTCTCTTCCTCAGAGATCATATTGTATTTTCCAATTCCAAAAATATTATCTTTGAGCAATGACCTATTACCTTGACATATCATTTTGCCTGGTCGAAATCTACCTCCTCTTTTATTAGAGAAGTTTCTTCCTCTTCCACTTTGAGGAAGCATTTTTACAAAATAACGATAATTCATTATTCGGAATAATGACTAGCAATTATATGTTGATATAGCAAATTTTCTATCTAAAGTTATTTTATACAATTTTCGCTAGAAACATCTATACTTGGAAATTGAACAAGAATTTCCGAAATAATTTCTGTGGTCCTAACAACTCTTTTCTTGTTATTGTTTGAATTCTTTCGAGTCTTGCTTATATTCAATTGGCTCATCCCAAAATTTAAATTTATAAACAGGGCACTTTATTCCATTCACAAAGTAAATTTCACCTTCAATTAATTCTTCAGTCCAAGTGTCTGGGAATTTAGACGAGAAATTTGTTCCTCTAAAAATTTCATCGACAAACTCATTAATATTTTCAAGATCTATATCCATTTAAATATTCTCTTGATAGAAAGTCATAAGACTATTAGTCTTTCCTTTAATATATTCAATAGTAAAATTAAATAAGGCTAAATGTGTTTACCACCTCACAAATATTTTTTTTTATAGATATCATGTTTAAAGTCTTTACTGAACATGGATTTTAGCAGCATAATAATCTGTTCTGATAATGAACTCTTGATTTAACAAGTCATCTTGAAATTTTAAAATACATTTAACAATAGCAAAGGATTTCTTTAGTCACAGTGGCATAATTTAACTAGGTTGTCTTTCATTTGTCTGAATGAAATCTAATGAAATATTCTTGCATATTATCATCAATTTACTTTAGTACTCCTCCAAATTCTATATTTCAGAAGCATCTGTCTCAATTATCTTTTTCCAATTAAGATTAGCAAGTATTAGACACGGCAGTAATTTAACCTTTTATGTTATTAACCTAACTGCTTTAGCATGCTCGTCTGTTCACTCAAGTGCATTTTTCTTAAGCCTATCATATAATAAAGTTGTATCATAAAATTAGAGACAGATTTTGCAACGGAATTCAAATTAACCGTTGATAATTGATATAAGAATTAATTCTGAAAATTAAGTTTGAAATAAATGCTATGACATTTAATTAGGTTAATACTTTTATTCTTATACTAACAATTGTATAGATTAGGAATACATCAAAATTGGAGTGCAAAAAATAGTAATAACACTGACCAAACTATTAGGTTTTGCCAAACATTTCATGTTTTGATGATGATGTGCACTTTGCACTTGTTGTTTAATGTCCAATCCAAAGCATGTGTAACATATTGATAATGTTTTGTATAGGTTTAAGGGAAAATTATTATTTTAGTCTGTTAGATATGTCTAATTTTAATTTTAGTCCGATAACTATGTCCATTTTTGTTTAGGTCCAGTAACTTACGAAATTGCTTATTTTTAGTCATCTGACAGATTTTCGGACAATTTTACCCCTATGAGTGCATATGAACTAAAACTGCCTTTTAAAAGTTGCATAGGGGTAAAATTGTCCGAAAATCTGTCAGATGACTAAAAGTAAGCAATTTCGTAAGTTGCTGGACCTAAAAAAAATGGACATAGTTATCAGATTAAAATTAAAATTAAACATACTTAGCGGACTAAAATAATATTTTTTTCTAGGTTTAATTAGTATTAACACTAGTTTCATTGAAAGCATTCTTACTTTAATCTCATTATCATTTTTCCTTTTCTTTTTTGTAGTCTAGTTATCGTGTCACATAATATTTGTACGCATATAATCAAATAAATATGATCCAAATTTTAAAAGTAAAAATCAATATATTATTAAAAGCGAATCAAGCGATTAACATGAGTGAAAGTAAAAAATAAATGTAATACATTGACGATTAAAAGATGATATAGGCCATCTGAAATAAATAAGTAATTATATTAGTTCAAATATTTAAAAGTATAATTGGTATTTTAAGATTCGATTGTGATATAAAAAATTGTCAGTTATAAGTGAAAATTGACTTTCTCTTTTATATTAAAACTAGTTGTTATAGCACGTCGTTCCTGCGTGCATATAATAAATGGATTTTTATATTTTAAAATATATTATAAATAAGAGTAAAATATATAAACCAACATATTACATTAAAAAAAAATAAGAAAGTTAATTTATCTGTTAATGTAAAATTTGTATAGTCGAATAAATTAGTTATTTTATTAGTTGAAGGGTGTTTTGCATTTTTTACTTTAATAAAGTTGGTGCAATGATATATATCATTAACTACCGTTTATGAGTACATGAGGAATTTTCTTTTTTTATTAATATAGATAAATGAAAAGCCCATCTTACATAAAGTGGGATTTGATCTCTTTTACGTAGTATTTTCTTTTTTAATTTAATAGAGAAAAAAAAATACGTCCTAGTTTATAACTATCACTTGTTAAATTAAGTGAAATGAATGAGCAAATCTAATACATATTAGTTAAAAATATTTACTTTAATATTATATATATAATTGCTATATTTATTGATGTTCTTTCTTCTTCCTTTTCTGTTTTTTTTTTTAATTTAATCAGATTCAAATTGATTTCATGTATTATTTGTTTCATGTACTAAAATAAATATGATTTTTTGTTATGGTAAAATACTATAACCAAAAATAAAAATTATTACGGATATTAATTGGACACGACCATGCAATATTTTTGAGTCTTTAATTTTGTAAGTGAGGCTAGAACATCAAATTATACTTCAAATCATGGCACTAGAAGAAATATGGCTTTTTATCATAGTTAAAAATAAAAAATCACGGTTGTCCAAGTGTTATTACCCGTTGTTTTTGCAAGCGACAAAAAATATTTGTTACAACTAAAATCTGTTGTAAATATTTAGGCATAGGTAAAATCACAGCAAATCTAAATTAATCGTGATCAGAACTTAAATTTTCGCATCGTTTTGTCTGACCTTGGTAGATAATATTTATTTAGAGTTAAATGCAACTTACCCCCTGTGATATGCATGTGAAATGAACAAATAGCCCCCCTGTGAAAAATGAAGCAAATTACTCCCTATCAAAGCATTAATAGAGGGCAATTTGCTTCATTTTTTCAAAGTACAAGGGGTAATTTGCTATTTTATTATTCACATGGGGTTCTTACTCATTTTTCATATAACAAGGGAATTGCATTTTTTTCTATTTATTTATTATAATATTTTAGATGTAGTTTGGGTCAAAATTCACGCTTTTTTTGTTTGATGTGGTAAATAATATTGATTTTTCTAAAATTATAATCATTTATCATCTTTTTATTTTAATGACTGTTGGATCTTTTTATATTTTATAAGAGCCGTCGGGCCTAATAAATTAATTTAAACCATTATATTTTAAATCTATAAAAAAATTGAATGCTTAGATTTGATCAATTGTAAATGTATATTATAAAAAAAATAAATATTATTCTAAAAAATAAATTAAATAAAATTAACCCCTACCGCCTCCCCCGTTGCCCAACATAAAGGAGCGACGATGATGTCGATGCCGTCTCCCCTGAATCTGTTGATGACAGATCTAGGTGACGCCAACCACTCTCGCCTAGATTTTAAAAAAATTAAAAAAAATTATTTTTATTAAATTCTTCAAAATAATAAAACTAATTTTAATTGTTTGTAAACTTAAAAATAAAAAAAAAACATATTAAATTTAAATATAATTTTTTATTTAAATATATTTAAACTAAATAGTAATAAATTTTTTAATTATAATCATTATAATTGATTAGTTAATGAATTAATAAATTTGGGCTTGCATCACTGTGCATCTTAATTTGGTAACTATTTGCACTAGATTAATTTAATACGGGCCAAGACACTAGAAATAGGTGAAAATGGTGTGACCCTATAAACTCGTGAATGTGCTATACAAGTACTTTCCTTCCATCATTATCTCCCAATTAATATCTGGGGTATGAAATTCTCGACCAACTCCCATCCCAGACTTGATATCTATGTATCTACTATACTCATGTTTCTTCTATGATCAACATAGGAAACATCTAGCTTGCTTGATTGACTACTGTGGTCTCAGATTCTCGTAGATCAAACAACTTAGACAACATAGAAAATCTTACTTTGTCAGAGCTGCAATGAACATCTTTTTTTCTATGATACACTGTTCTCTAATTTTTCATCTCTGATGATTTTTCAAGAAAAAACATAAAGAGAAGTATCGAGTCAGAATATTTGGAGAGTTTTTATAATATGATCAAGTATTTGTATTTTTATTCTGTGATCACAGTCATGTAACTTGTTATAGGTGTACTCAACTTTATTCCAATAGAATTCTTTATTTCAGCATATATTTGAAGGACTACAAATTGTATTTTAGATACGGTGTATTTAAGGGGAGTACTTATCCCATCATACATTTGAGAGATTACAAACTCTATCAGATCGAGATATCCAAAATGAGTCTTTACTCTAATATTAAGTTGACATATTTCAAACTCTATCTCACATGCCGACATGTTGAGTTATAAATTCATAAATCCGACCCAATGTCCAACATATAAGATGTAGTGTATCAAGAGTCTTACCATCATATTTCTGTATGCACATAAATTACTATCGATATTTGATGTCATGGACAAAGTCTTGTCAACATTTTACTAATATATAGTTCGTATTTGCACTATCGAAATGACTTGATGTGAAGGACACGTCTTGTCAGTATTTCAACTAAAGGTCCATATAATTCTAAATGATAGCTGTTAATACGGACTCGTGCTGCTATCAAGATTATATTGTGTGAGATATTATTTATTTTAATTGAAGTATTATAAATTTTTGTATTCTATTGGAGAGAGGTATACGAGTTCTTTATCTGCCATTAATGTAGGACGTCTGACAGCATTATCAACCCTCCTAATTAGGAGTTTGAGACGGGCATATGACCAGTACATTTTATTTTGATTTTGAGGTAACCCTAAGTTGATCCGACTTTGAATAGAAAATTTTGAGTTAACTTCGATGGTAGAAAATTGACCTAATGAAATTTTAACTGCACGAAATATATACACACGTGCACAGATAAACACCCTCTTGTGTATACCTACAATACATACATAAGTTACATATGTATATATATACTTACACATCTAGCATCATATGACTTGTTAACATACACCAACAACTTGTAGCAAACTCTACGTGCGTATATAATTGTTTAAAATCATTAAAATAAAATTAATGCTAGAGCAAAAAATTGGTCGTTTGAGTAAGTTCAATTTGAGATCTTTAGGCCTAGTTTTTCATGTCTTGGAAAGGAGATCTATAAAAAAATATGTTAAAACTCTAACGCTCAAGTTAGTATATGATTATGAAAACAAGAACTAAAACTGAAAAAGCATAATATAGAGTAGCAATTCGGTACGAGAGTATTTTGAAAATGGCGTTTCTACTTGTGTAAGTATTAAGAAAAGGGAAAAAGAAATTGGTCCTTTAATTTTATCCTCGATTCATTTTGGTCCATTAAGTATCATCGTTATTAATTTTTTACCATTAATTTATTAAAATATGTAAATTTGGTCCAATTTAGGATTTTTGCTCAATTTTCAAGCAGCTTTTGTCGGAATTTGCCACGTGTAATCCGAATTTTCACTTAGACAATGAAACTGATGATGTGGCATGAACTTGAGTGTTGAAAAATTTTGTTGCCCATATGAACCCTAATCAACTAAAATAATATTTAAACCTTTCACCACTTGTAGGGCTACAACTAATTTGTGCTTTATAAGCTCAACTATGTAATATAATCTATATATTTAGAAGTATTTTAATATAAATTGATAACATAGTACAATATATTAAATATTGTTACACAACTAATATATTATATTAATATAAATTATTATGTCAAATATATAAATAATAACATTAAAAGTAATACATTATTTTCTAAAATACATAGATATATTTTTTCTGCTAAATTTATTAAATAAGAATAATAATATACAATAATATAGAAATATTAGCATTAAAAACAATACATTGATTTTCAAGTACATAAATATATATTTCTGCTAAAATCTTCATATTTTTAGTATAAATTTTTTATAAAAAAAATAATATAACATATTAGTTGTTTAAAAAAATTTAATACATTGTAATATTATTATCAATTTATATTGAAATACTTCTAAATATATAGGTTATATAATATAGTTGAGCTTATAAACACAAGTTTGTTGTAGCATAAGTGGTAAAGGAATCAAATTTTATTTTAAGTGACTAAGATTCAGACCCCATGAGCAACAGAAGCTTCCAACCATTTAAGTGCATGCCATATCATCGCCACATCATCAATTTCATTACCTAGGTGGAAATTTTGACGGACACGTGGCAAATTCCAACAAAGACTGCCGAAAAATTGAGTTAAAACCCTAAATCGGACTAAATTTACATCTTTTTACATATTGATGGTAAAAAATTGATAATGGTAATACTTAATTGACCAAATTTAATCGAGGGCAAAATTAAAGGACCACAAAAAAATATTTTCTGTTAAGAAAACGATACCCTTATTGGCCCTTTTTATAGTGCTGAGCCCCTACCAGATAGTATAGTCTAGTCTCCTTGGTACTCGGGGAAGTGGTTGTTAGTGAAGATAAACTCCAACTGTCAGAGGGATCTTCTTAATCTCCCACTCGGATTCCTAATTGTTGACGACGAGTCCTTTTAAATAGAATTCCTACTTGGATAAGGTCACCCAGCTTCTCGGAGAGGACGATTATAGCAAACCAACCCTCCTTCCTAGATCTTCTATCTTCCTTTATGGCACGGGAGGACGACCTTTACTTCGAGTTGTTCGAATAGGACTCATTCATGTGGAACTTAGGCGTTTTCTAGGGCTTGCCTGGCTTTCATGCTCATGGCCCTAAAGGGAGTCCTTGTTCCTTCTTGGATCTCCAGCAGCCTTCTCGTTTAATGGGCTTCCACGAGCAATCAGGATCAGGATCGAGAGTTTCGTCCTTTAGACTGCCTATAACCTTAAAATTCTTCTTGGGCTCCCCCGCTTTCGGCCTCTCCATGGGCCTAATATTTTTTGTGGCATAAAATATATTATATTATTTTTTGTTTTATTTTTTATATAAACAAAACAATTAAAATTGTATAAAAATGATAAGGTCATATAAATATTGTATTTAACAAAATTTTCTTAGACCAAAACAAAAAAAAAAAAAAAGCATGAGAATTAGTTAACTACTATAAAGTAAAGATTTCTATACCAAATTCACCACTCATCAGTTATATTATAATAATATAGATATTAATTAAATAGTAGTTAACAACTTAACATCCTCAAATATGATGCAAGAACGCTTTTATAAACACTTTCCGGAAAAAGTTGTCTTCTGACGCTATTGGAAATGTGATGCTAATTCTTGAAATGTAAAATAATATAATTGTCTATAATTTCAGTAGCAATGAATTAAAAATCATGATAAATAATTATTATTAATCACAATTAAATAAAAGTAATATAAAAACATAGATTTTTCATAAAAAAAATTATTTGTCATGTCATCATGATAAATATTTTAAGCCACACTCATAGATACCACAGCCAATAACCATTAAATGATCATGATCAAGAACTATTTGCTATAGTTATTTTATTTTTAATCATGCAATTAACCATGGTTAAATATTATATTTTTTGTAGTATTATTAGTATAATTTTATGTGTGATGTTGATGAAAATATTAAATGCGACGGTTGTGTATTAAGAAAATCAAATTTGAATTAAATCTGATACTAAAATCAATTTCGAACTAATTAATAAATAAACCTTTCATTACTAAATTACATTATCTTATATATATATATATATATATATATATTAAATAATTTACTACTAAATTCATTAGCAAATAAATATTTGTTGCTAAATTCATTAACAAGTAAATTTTTATATTAAATTTTATCGATTAACAAAAAAAATTTACTTGATAATCAGCTCGATATTATAATTTTTTTCGTTATACAATTGAATTATTTTTTTGTAGTGAACTTTTGATCAATTCAACACATATATAATAATTTATCTTTGATTTTAGCTTTGATGCGGACTGAAATGACAATCCCATTAATCTAAAAAAATAATAAATAATAATTGTTTAATAATTCATAGTTGTGATAATTAAGAGTTGACGCGTGTTAGAATTTAATATGTAAGTTTGATGTGATTTGATAAATTATATTATAATATAATTGGAACCACATGAGAGTTAGTGGATTTCGATTGGACATTGAACCTTAACCAAATCAATTGGTGCCACCAAAACATTAATAATAACAAGAGAATCTACAAAAGGTTACAAAAACAATTGAAAATAATTAATGATATGGTCCCATTCTCAATCATACTTCTTTCAAATGTCTTCTTCTTCATGTGATTGTTGTCTCCTTTTCATTCTCAAAGGGTGTTTTCTTTTCGTGCTAAATTACGGTCAGTTTTTTTGAAATTTGATATAATTATAAATATTTTTTTTATGTTTGATAAAATTATGTAATTTTTAAATTAGGGCTTAGAATTGTTAATTTTAATCTTATTGTATTTTTTTTTCTTTTAAAAACGAGACTCTCATTTAATAATAAAGTATAAATTCTCTCAACCCATTTCAAGGACGAATATTTTAAGAGCTAGCATACTTTTAATTTTGGATTAAATGCAATTTTGGTCCTCTAGCTATAGTCAAATTCCATTTTAGTTCTTTAACTTGTTAGGGTTTGGATTTGGTCCTCTATGTATTTTAATTGCTCAATTTTGGGACTTTTTTTTTTTTGTCGGAAAAATATCCAATTCGCCGAAAAATCAATCCATTTTTGCCCTAGTTTCACCGCCACTTCTTTCTAAAAATCTGCCACCGTCACTCAAAGTTGCTGAGAGCCACATATATCGTTCGACTCCCAACTCAAGATGAACAAAACCCCTCAATCAATTTTAAGTTTCGATCACCACAAAGACTGGGCTTTTACCTTCTTCGCTGCAATCCGTACCAGCGGCTATCGCGGACCACCACAATTTGACTCACCTCTTCCTTGTGAGTTTAACGAGACAACTCCCAGCCATTTTCATCAACGTGGTGCGGAGATCCAAGGATTTGAAGTTCACGACCACCTTTTCTAGTGGATTGGATATTTTTCAGGCGAAAAAAAGTCCCAAAATTGAGCAATTAAAATACATAGATGACCAAATTCAAGTCCTAACAAGTTAAAGGACTAAAACGGGATTTGTCTATAATTAAAGGACCAAAATTGCATTTAATCCTTTAATTTTAATGCATAATTATTATACATTTTGCTTATTATTGAAAATTATATTCTCAAAAATTTGTTCCTTGCATCATTAATTACTGTAATTTAAAAATCATATTAAATTAATACTATCAATCATATAGATCGAACCGTCGAACCGAAACAATTACGTGCTATCATATAGCTTTTTATCGGCTAACTTCATGAGTTAGAGATAAGCAGACTCAAACCGCTGACATTTGCCGCAAGGTAAACCACTACCTCTCATGCCCCCAAACTGACCGTAGAGTCCAAAATCAAAGTAAAAACTTACGTTTTGACTTCGTTTGCGAAAATAACAGCTAGTAGCTATTGAATTGTGGTTAATTAATATTCGTCACGATTTAATACTTTTAATCATGAGACAACTGTATTTTTTCTACTGGCGGTAAAATATAATTTCGGAATTTCAGATACTAAAAGATCTCGAAACTTAAAAAATTATGTTTTTTTTTTTACGTGCAACATTGAAATATTACACTAGAAATAAATAAGATTGGAAAGAAGGACGAGTTGGATTTTTTTTAATTATTATTTTCTTTCTAGTTTTTTTTCAGAAAAATAAAACACATAAAATATTTATACGCAGACACACTAAAGGAACTAACTTAGTTGATGGATCGAAATTTATGACACGTTATGGGCTCAAATTCTATCAATATTTGAGTATACATACGGTTTACTGTAATATTGTTGGTAAATTACAAATATTTAAATATTGATAATTGATATATTATTAATAATAATTGAAATTTAAAATGTTATATAGCAAATTCACTCATAAAAAGAAGAATATTAAAAAAAGAAAAACACACATTAATATATACATACATATATATACATATATATATATATATTAACTTTTAAAACTTAACATGAAAACTAAAAAAGTAGAAAGATTGAGTAGCCTAAGAATTCTTTAATTTTCCAAGCATAGTTGCAGCACACAAGATGCTGACCATTTTGGGAACCATCCAAGTGAGGTTGTGACTTTATTAGGTCACAAGAAATGCCTTAAAATATTCACTCTACCCTATCATTAGGAAAAAATATTATTTTAATCCGCTAAATATGTCTAATTTTAATTTTAATTCGATAACTATATTTATTTTTGTTTAGGTCCAGTAATTTACGAAATTGCTTACTTTTAGTTCTCTGGCAGATTTTCAGATAATTTTACTCCTATGCAACTTTTGAAAGGCAGTTTTAGTCCATATGCACTCATATAGGTAAAATTATCCCAAAATCTACTAGAGGACTAAAAGTAAGCAATTTCGTAAGATACTGGGCCTAAACAAAAAAATAGACATAGTTATCGGACTAAAATTAAAATTAGGCATACTTAGCGGACTAAAATAATACTTTTCCCCTATAATTATACAGGGTTGTGATATTCTCTCATATTAGGTCTAATTATATAAATATTTTATTTATTTTTTGAATTTATGTAAATTTTTATTATTGAATTAGCGGTATATTTTTTTATATTATAATTACAACTTTAAAAAGCGAATTTGTAATTTATAAAAGATAGAGGACGTTTGTATAATTTTTCCATTTATATGGACATCATAATACTCTAGAAGTTATTTTGATATTTCAAATTTAGAATGTGAAGTTTCTCATAAAGTAATCATTATCTCCAAAAAGATAGAGTGAAAAAATTTAAAAAAAAGGATATCGAATGAATTTATATTAAAAGAATGTGAAATTTATTAATATTTGATATAATTCAAAATGAAAGTTCAAGAAACTAAAATATTTTATGGAATTATTTAAATAAATTAAAAGAATTTATTAATCTATATTTATTAAAAGAGTATGAGGTGTTTATGTAATAAGACTCAAATCTCAGGAGTATTAATGTAATTTACAGAAAAGTAATAATAATAACAACGCGATTCCTGAACTCTTAAAAGAAGCTCACTATCTCTCCCGTCCGGTCCACGCGCAATTGTCCCTTCTTTTTTTAATTTCAAGAGAGTTTTTTCATCAATTATTATTTTTATAGGGATTTTTCTACTGCACTGAATCCCCATAATACCCCTACCCCGAAAAAGAAAAAAAAAAAGAAAGAAAGAAAGAAAGCTAAGTATAACATAGGACGTTGAAATAAACAGTGATGATCTCCCAATGGGACCTAAAGATTACGAATATTCTCCTTTAAAAAGACTATATTGTCCTTACAAAGGTTTCTAATTCCATAAGCATATTATTAGAATAAAAGCATATTCTTAAATCCCCTTGGCTTAAAAAGGCAGAAAATAGTACTAAAGCATAACCAAACCATTGTAAAACAATCTCTTTATGATTAACTGTTTTGTATTAATTACAAAAACCTCCCCATTACTTTCCATTATCTCAAAAACCTCCCATTACTTTCGCGAAAATAGAAATGCATGCTTGGTGTAGCTCTAATATTTTGTCAAGAGTGACTAAAAATCATAAGGAAAATACTTTTGAGAGATGGGACTTGAAAATTGGTCTGAGGGCGCAAAAGGAATTTCACACAGGAATAGGTTGGAGAAGAGCCACACTGTTAAAATAAAAGCTTGGATTAACGATTAGCCCCTTAATGAAGAATGTCAGCCACAAAAAAAAAATTAAATAGGGGCAAAAATGAGATTTCATACTTGTTTCTAGAAATGTACAGGGCTTATGTACAAATATTTAAATACCGTAAGGCTTAATTTGAACGGAAGTATTTGGATTTTTGGAAAGAATTTTAACCGACTCCATATCAAAAGAATTTAAAATTTTGTCGATATTTCATAAAATATAGTTTAAAATAAGTGTTGAAGGATGTAAAATCCATAAAATATCGAAGTTATAAATTCAAATGATTTGTTATTAAAAATTTGAATTCATGCCGTTAAATCCATCAATCCAAACATGGTGTAAGTGAGCGACTGTAATATGGGTAGAAGGGGGGATGATCAGATGGGGAGGTGGTGGTGGTGGGCAGTAGCTGATGGGGGAGCACGAGTAGGTGCCTTGAGGGGAGGGGAATCTCATTGCCGCACACCTCATAGCTAGCTTAAAGCCGCATGGTCCATGGTGAGCTCGAGGTGAGAGGATGCTTGTGTCCCCATACCCCATGGTGAGCTCAAAGTGAGGTGAGTCCTACAGCCGAGTACCCCATGGTGAGCTTGAGCAAGGGGAGGCGAGTTTCCTTGCAACCAATGGAGAGCTCGAGACCGCATGTTGAGCTCGAGGCGAGGCAGGGCTCATGCCTGCGCACCCCATGGTAAACTCGATTTTGCGCCCCCCATAGCAAACTTGAGTTTAAAGCGTGGGCGGGCTAGAGATAACGCATCCCATGGCCAGCTCGAGGTTACATGCCACAAGTTAAGCGTGAGGTTGCCCGTCAAACTCGAAGTGAGGGAGTGAGTGATCGCGCCCCCTATGGCGAGTTCGAAGGCACGAGCCCCATGGAGAGCTCCAGGGGGTGCGTCGAACTCAAGGCGAGGAGACGAGAGGGCCCATGTACCACGTGGTAAGCTTTAGGCCTCACACTCCCTGGTGAGCTTAAGTCCATGAGAGGCGTCTACACACCCATGGCAAGCTCAAGGTCGTGCACACCCATGGTGAACTCGAGGCAATGGTAGGCTCACGGCCACACACCCTATGGTGAGCTTGAGGCTGTAAACCCCATAGTGAGCTCAAGGCGAGGGTAGGCTAGCAGTTGTACACCCTATGGCGAGCTCGAGATTAAGGGAGGTGAGGGCTCGCGTACCCCGTGGCAAGCTCCAGGACACATGTCGAGCTTGAGACGAGGTGAGGTTCGTCCCCGTGGCGAGCTGAAGTCCGTGTGTCAAACTGGTGGAGAGAAGAGGTGAGCGCCCATGTAGCAATCAAGCTCAAGGAGAGGAGAGGTTCGCATCTGCCACCTCATGGAAAGCTTGAGGCCGCGCAAGGTGAGGGAAGGCTCGCAGTCGCGTACCTATGGCTAGCTTGAGGTCCCGCGCCCCAAGTTGGGCGCGAGGCTGCATGTTGAGCTTGAGTTCAGAAGGGCTCAATTACATACCCATGTCGTGCTCCAGGCTGCAAGTCAAACTCGAAGCGAGCGTCCACATACCCCGTGGCGAGCTTTAGCCCGCTCGCTCTATAGTGAGCTTGAGGCTATGAGATGCGCCTGCACACCCCATGGAAAGATCTAGGTCGTGTGCCCCATGGCGAGCTCGAGACTGTGCGAGCTCAAGGTAAGATGAGGCCCCAAGGTAGATGAGGAAGAGACAACTCTTACTTCTGATGATGGAGCCCCACAAGACCTTGGGGACGACGGAGGGGCATATTTTTTTTTTACTTATTTTTTCAGATTGTATATGTAATTTGTATTATTTAGTATTTGTGAACATAGTTGTTGCACTTGTTTAATTGTTAAATCGTGTATCGACTCATCTTGAGTAGACTAATATACCCTACTCATTGTTTACTTCACTCAACCTCAGATTTTTTGTTTATAACTTTTCAAATCTTTTTCAAAAATAAATAAGCGTAAAATAGTAATTTCCGCCTAAATGTATAGGGGTTATACAATTATTTTTTTTATAAAAAATATTCATAATTATGTCAAATTTAAAAAAATTCCATAGTAATTTACCGGAAATGTTGGAAATGTTTATGGAGTGTTTGGCAATAGCCGAAAAATGAATAAAAACAATGGACTTTTGTCAATTGAGAGTTGAAATTTTCTTCACTTTTTCTTTTTCTTCTAAAGCAAAAGAAAAGAGTACATATATAATAGCAAGAACAGTTGGGCGTATTAGTCGCGTCGCCTGCCTTTGTCTCTCTGTATTAATATTCTCGGAATCTCTCTCTATACGAAATTTTGCTCTCTTTCAGGTTTCAGCTCCCTCTCTCCTCCTCACCACCTCCAGAAACATCTTCTCTCATCACACACTCTCTCTCTACACGGACAAACACACACTGATATGTACTGATTCTGCTCGATTTGATTGCGGATATAGATATACATATATATACAGATACATACAGATAGAGGCAGGAGATTAATGGCGGGAAATGATTGGATAAACAGCTACCTGGAGGCGATTCTCGATGTCGGACCGGGCATCGATGAAGTGAAGTCGTCTCTGCTGCTGAGGGAGAGGGGGAGGTTCAGCCCTACCAGATACTTCGTCGAGGAGGTGATCACGGGGTTCGATGAGACCGATCTCCACCGCTCCTGGGTCAGAGTATGTGTTCGTTGTTGATTCTGTGTGAGTTTGTGTATGTTGCATATATGTGTATATATATATTAGTGTGTGTGTGTGTTTATGTGATGTGTGTGTGTGTGAAAAATAGGCGCAAGCGACGCGCAGTCCGCAGGAGAGGAACACGAGGCTGGAGAACATGTGCTGGAGGATTTGGAATTTGGCTCGGCAGAAAAAGCAGGTTTTTTGTTTTTGTTTGAGCAGTTGTTATTTTTTCTCATTTTATTTATGATTCTTTCTTTTATTCAAACTCTGGCATTTGTGTGTGCACGCCCGCGTTTGGAAGTATGGATTGTTTGTGTTTCTGTTTCTGGCAGATTTAAGCTTTTGATTAATGTGGTGGTTATGCTAGAGGTGTTGCTTGTAGTAAATGATTTTTGTAAGTGTAAAGTTGATTCCAATTGTTTTTTGGTATTAGATTAGTGCTATGAATGGACTTATTATGGTGATCTAAAGAAAAAGAAAAAAATTTAACTTTACAAGGTATTATAATTAAAGAAAGGAAAAAACATCCTTAGTTTTTTATTCTCATTTAAAGGACCAAACATATAGCTTGCAACTTAGGAATCCATTGGTCAAATTCTTCTTGATAGTTAATAGGTCCTGTTCACTTCATTACTACTGAATGTAAACTCATCACATATGTAAAATTAAGGGGCAAAGGTGGATCTGTTATTTTAGTATGGAATCTCTAAAATCGTGAAAAAATAAGCAAGAAATTAGACGTTAAATGTACACAAACCACAGTTTCAAAAGCGAAAGAGCATTTGCTTTTTTCTTAGAAGTCGTTGCAACACTGGTGAGGATGTGAATCAATCGAAAATCTGTTCTCAATTTTTCTAGTCCTTCCCAGTTGGTTGTATTTCATGCTCCATCTCATTGCTGAGCTTCTCCTCTGGCCAGCCCCTGATAGACCAAAAGTTACAAGCTATAGCTGAAATTGGGAACTGTATCTTGCTAAAATTGTCTTTGCCAGCCATATATAAATTGTCTCAGATTCTCTGGACATTCCTGATGCCAATGCCATGTGCATTAACTCCAGTTCCTTGTTTCCTACATTCTAGGCAATGCAATAGGTCAGCAGTAAAAGAAAATCCTCTAGGTTCTGAGCTGTCATTCAATTAAATCCTTTGCAGTATCTGCGACATGGATATCTTTGACATCAATTTTTCTATTTGCTTATATTTTGTGATTGTGATTGCAACTTCTCCGTGGTTTTCTGTCCTTATTCCAAAATAAACTGTAATTGAACATAGTGTGATAATCTTTTGCCCTTCTATAGTAGGTTAGAGTCTTCCAGAGTTGATGCTTGCTGGTTTCTATTTATTGATAGGCTGATGGTGGGATCGTTAATTATAAGTTATGACTAATTTTCACATTATTTGCCTTTACATGCAATGGTAGGGTAAAATTAATACCAAACGGTTATAAGCATGGTTTGGTTGAAAAATATTGTTCATAGTCTCTAGTTTGTTGACTAAAAGATCTACTGATCAATCAATTATCTCTCTAACAAATAATTAATTCGTTTAGCTTGAGGGAGAGGAGGCCCAGAGGAATGCTAAACGCCGTCTTGAACGTGAAAGAGGTCGCAGAGAAGCAGTTGCTGATATGTCTGAAGACCTATCAGAGGGGGAGAAAGGAGATGTAGTTGGTGACCTTTCAGCTCACGGTGAAAGCAATAAAGGCCGCTTGCCTAGAATTAGTTCAGTTGATACTATGGAGGCCTGGGCAAGTCAACAGAAGGGGAAAAAGTTGTATATCATATTGATAAGGTAATTTTTTTTTATCCTTTATTTATTTTCAGTAGATATTTATAGTCTATTGATAAGGTAATTTTTGGTAAAAAAGAGTTGTTACAGATAACATGCACTTTAAGATTATTTTACATGGTTCAATCTCCAGTTAAAATCACCATCTTACACCCAGACTTCTGTATGCATTGAGAATTTAATGTACCAACCTCCTAAAACTTCTGAATGTTAAGTCAGCCAACCCATTGAATTGAGACATGTTGAACTGTGAACAAGACGGATCTTCTAATTTGATGCCCCCGCCTGAAGAATTTGATGTGTTAAAATTAGCAAACTTAATTACATGTTTTCTTGACACTAGTCTCTTACAGCCTTCATGGTCTGATACGTGGCGAAAACATGGAGCTTGGCCGCGACTCTGATACTGGTGGCCAGGTACGACTGATTTCAAGAAACTTAAATCTCTCATTTAATTGTCAGTTTCTCTCTTTGGGAGCGAGTTAGCCGCTTGATACATTCTATGACTTTGGTTTAGTTACAGAAATGATTTCCTTTCATGTCTTCTTCAGGTGAAGTATGTTGTTGAACTGGCAAGGGCTTTAGGTTCTATGCCTGGTGTGTATCGTGTTGATTTGCTTACTAGACAAGTATCATCACCAGAAGTAGACTGGAGCTATGGTGAACCCACAGAGATGCTGCCCCCACCAGATTCAGAAGGCTTGATGGATGAGATGGGAGAGAGTAGTGGCGCTTATATAATTCGCATTCCCTTTGGGCCAAAAGATAAATATATTCCAAAAGAACTATTATGGCCACACATCCCTGAATTTGTTGATGGTGCTCTTAACCACATTTTACAGATGTCAAAGGTTCTTGGTGAGCAAATTGGTAATGGACATCCAGTCTGGCCTGTTGCTATCCATGGGCATTATGCTGATGCAGGTGACTCTGCTGCTCTTTTATCTGGTGCTCTGAATGTTCCAATGCTTTTCACTGGTCATTCCCTGGGTCGTGATAAGCTGGAGCAACTTTTGAGACAAGGCAGACTGTCACGGGATGAGATCAATTCTACTTACAAAATAATGAGAAGAATAGAGGCAGAAGAGTTATCCCTGGATGCCTCTGAAATAGTAATTACTAGCACAAGACAGGAGATAGAGGAGCAGTGGCGTTTGTATGATGGTTTTGATCCAATACTAGAGCGTAAACTACGTGCTAGAATTAAGCGTAATGTGAGCTGTTATGGAAGGTTCATGCCTCGCATGGTTGTAAGTATTCTTAGACTTTTAGAGATATAAGTTCTCATCTTATCAATGTTTCTAGATCATAGGTTTGCAATCAAGGTTCTCTTTAAATCCTGCTTCCTTCTAGGACATATTCTATAGATTCTTCTATCAAAATGAGCAAATAGCTTAGGTTGCTGTTACAGAAGTCAGGTATCAGGATCATTCTGTACAGCTCAACGTGACTTTTACTTGATAAAACTGCCCAAAGAAGACTTTTGCAGTTAGTGTGAAAAGAATAAAATACTATTTCAACTCTTTAATGTGAAAGAAAAGAAATAGAGCTTCTCTGTGGTGATTATTCTTTACCACCTGATAATCCGGCGCTGAAGTTATTATTCTTCTAATTCATTTGTTTGTTAAGTTGCCAAGAAGTGTAAGATTGTTATGATTTACTTCAGTCATGACTATTAAAGTTCTCAACCTTCAACTACTCATTTAAGATAGATCTTCTGATATATCTAATTTGTTCACTTTCTTCATAAAATAACTGTACCTGCTATAAAATTTTAAAACTATATGACCTTTTCCCACTGTTTTGATATAAATTTACATATGTTTCAATAAGTGCATGAGTTTCTTCTTGCAGGTAATTCCACCTGGAATGGAATTTCACCACATAATTCCACATGATGGAGATATGGATGGTGAAACAGAAGCAAATGAAGATGGCAAGTCACCAGATCCACCTATATGGACAGAGGTTAGACAGAACCATGGTGCACTCAATTTGCAACATGGCAACTACAAATTTCATTACCAACTGTTTGTGAAATATAGCACCTGCTTTTGGTTTTCCAAAGTTCAGACTGTATCTAATAGATGATGTGCTGGTAACCAAGATAATATCTGTTTGTAAACACAGATAATGCGCTTCTTTTCCAATCCTAGGAAGCCTATGATTCTTGCACTTGCCAGGCCAGATCCGAAGAAAAACCTAACAACCTTGGTCAAAGCATTTGGCGAATGTCGGCCACTAAGGGAGCTTGCTAATCTTGTAAGTAACAAAGACATTGACATATATATTTGACGGGTATTTTCGTGTTGTTTTGTGGAGCGCTGCACCCATGTTGAACTTTTAATTTGTTTCCCTCTGTGTTTTGCAGACCTTAATAATGGGTAACCGAGATAATATTGATGAAATGTCGGGCACAAATGCTTCTGTTCTTCTATCAATTCTTAAGTTGATCGATAAGTATGACCTCTATGGTCAAGTGGCATATCCTAAACATCACAAGCAATCTGATGTTCCCGACATCTATCGTCTAGCAGCAAAGACCAAGGTAGCCTTTACCCTCATGTTTCTCTGATTTAAACCTGGCTTACCCAAGCTAAACAAATATTATGAAATTTGCACTGCCTACTCTTCATTCAACTTGTTGACCTGAATTCCTTTCTAACAAAGATAACTGCATAAATTGATGCTTGTTTTGCCAATTTTTTGTTGTTCTTAAAAAGGTATGTATACAAAATACATTGGCACTTCTTGGATGGGAATTCTGCTGTTACCAGTTAAATGTTATTATTTACACTGTTAAGGATATAATATTGGAGTGTTTACAATTTTACAAATTTATTAACTGTGAAGTTAGATTGTCTTCTTCTCATTTAACCCTATAGTGGGAGTTGTAAGCTCATATTGGTGGTATAGTTTTTCACAGATCGAGGTTTGGGCTTGATTTCCCCTCATGATTCACAAATCTTTCCCACTACTCTTTTCCTAGTTTCTGAGATTCTCCAGTTTCATTCTAATTAAACTGTAGTGCTTTGGGTCGATCCTTGACACAATAAGGTGGGTGTAAATTTCAATCAAGTCGACTTTATTGCTCCACATTCTTTATCCTGTGAAAAGTTATTTTTCCAGTTGAAATGGATTTTCTATTTCAAGAGAGACTTCACAGAAACCATGTTATATTCTCAGAAGCACATTTCAAATTTTACATCTGAAAATAATCTAATTATTCAATGAGGTTTGTGGATGGTGTAGGTTAATCTCTATGATAATCTCTATTGGTTCTTGGTGATGGTCTCTAAAACCCAATGAAAGGCATCATCCTAGTGTTTGTGAATGCATATTGCATTTTCCATGTACTGCACATGAGACTAAATCACATTTTAACACATTTCAGAAACACCAAAGAAATGGAAAAAGGATAAAAAAGGTGCTCACAGCAGTTCTTACCTTCCATAAAATTAAATATAAATAAAACCTTCTTTGGAAGCACATTCACTCTGCCACATCTTGCTGCAAAACCTTGGCTACTGTGATGCACTGGACTTCATGATTAGGAGTATTACAGTTTGCATGAAGGGCAAGAGTATATTGCTCATCAGGCTTGTATATGAAGATAAAGGCTTAAGATGACTCACTACCCAAAAGTTACAAAAGAATAGGAATCAGAATCTGTGACTAGTCCTACCATGAAATTAGGCATGGAATGTATGCAATTTGTTCTAGTACTTGGAGCTAATAGTTTATGTTAACTATGAGACTGCTTTTGAATGTTATGTTGGAACCTATATTGTCTGTGTTTTATTTTCTCCTGGCCGGGTGCTTCCATGTAAGCACCATGTTCCCTGTGCATGATTTTGAGATGTATAATAAATTCTAGTTCTGGTTAGAACATAATCTTATTAATGTTTGGCAGGGCGTTTTTATAAATCCAGCTTTTATTGAGCCTTTCGGACTTACACTGATTGAGGTATGCCTTCTAGCTACACTCTTATTAAGAATTGACTTTTACAACTTTGTTAAGGTGATCAATGTAAATTTCTCTATGATTACAGGCTGCAGCACATGGTTTGCCGATTGTTGCCACAAAAAATGGTGGCCCTGTTGACATACACAGGGTATTTCAACTTTTTCTTACTATGCAGTTATTAACATTTCATAGAATATTATTTGTCTTCTGAAGATTATATCCATGTATATTTTTTATTGATGGCAGGTACTGGACAATGGTCTCCTTGTTGATCCCCATGATCAGCAATCTATTGCTGATGCTCTTCTGAAGCTGGTTGCTGACAAGCATCTCTGGGCAAAATGTAGAGCAAATGGACTGAAAAATATTCACCTTTTTTCATGGCCAGAACACTGTAAAACTTATCTTTCTAAAATAGCAAGTTGCAAGCCGAGGCAGCCTCGCTGGTTGAGGAATGATGATGATGATGAAAATTCAGAATCAGATTCACCAAGTGATTCCTTGAGGGACATACAGGATATATCTTTGAACTTAAAGTTCTCCTTTGATGGAGATAAGAACGAGAGCCGAGAAAATGCCTATGGTTCCGTAGACTCTGAAGATCGGAAAAGTAAGCTAGAAAATGCTGTGTTGACATGGTCTAAGGGTGTTGCAAAGAGTGCACAGAAATCTGGATCTACTACTGATAAAGGAGACCAGAACTCTAGTGCTGGTAAGTTCCCAGCATTGAGGAGGAGGAAACACATTTTTGTGATTGCTGTGGACTGTGATGCAAGTTCTGGTCTTTCTGAAACTGTTAAAAAGATCTTTGAGGCCTTTGAGAATGAAAGGACTGAAGGCTCAGTTGGATTTATCTTGGCAACATCCTTCAACATTACAGAAATACGTTCTTTCCTGATTTCTGAAGGATTAAGTGCTACTGACTTTGATGCATTCATTTGCAATAGTGGTGGTGATCTTTATTATTCATCTCTTCATTCAGAAGATAACCAATTTGTCGTGGACTTATATTATCATTCGCATATTGAGTACCGGTGGGGTGGTGAAGGATTGAGGAAGACTTTAGTTCGATGGGCAGCTTCTACAACAGATAAAAAGGGAGAAAAAGAGGAACACATTGTTGTGGAAGATGAAGAGACTTCGGCTGACTATTGCTATTCATTTAAAGTTCAGAAGCCTGGAGTGGTAATACCTGTTTCCTTCAGATCTTATTTATGTCCTTTTCAGTGTTAAAGCCTTCTGTATGAATACCTTGAAATGTGCTCCAGTTCTTTGTCTCTACTGCATTAGATTGTATTGTGTCTTCCAGGAATAGGCTCATCGCCTCATCATATTTTGCTGGAATAACCTTCTTGCAATAGCTCGTATCATAACTTAACTTGATTTCTAGCAGATCCCCCCTGTAAAGGAAGTAAGAAAGCTGATGAGAATTCAGGCACTACGTTGTCATGTTGTCTATTGTCAAAATGGAAGCAAGATTAACGTAATTCCAGTCCTGGCATCTCGTTCCCAAGCTCTCAGGTAAATATTTTTTATCAATGAGTTTGTTTACTGGCATCTTATAGCCATTGTGATCTCTTTATCGTGATGCCTGAGAACAAATTATTAGCATAATGTTGTTCTGTGGCCTTTTGCTTGTTACTTAGTGTATATGGATTATAAAGATTTTACTGATCCAGATGCTTCATTTCATCATCCAATATTATCATCTCCACCGCCTCAGTTCCCTTCTCTCTTTCAATTTAAAAAGGAAATAAGAGTTCTAGGACAACCAAATGCTATCAGCTTCGTCTTGGTGTATGTTTGGTGTCTTGTGCCATTTGATGGTCTTTTTGTGGAGTATGCTTGTTCATTCAGGGTATTCAGATCATAACATATTGCCCTACGCCTCTGCTTCCCAATATTTGACCATTAAGAAGAGAAAGTCAAAATAAGCTATCATGACACGTCAGTATTCATGTCTGATGATAGACTCAGGGAATAGCAATTATTGATGCATCTCCTCAATAATGATATTTATATGGGTTTGCTTTAATGTCATAAATGATCGTTGCATGTGTCGTAAGGCTAACAGAGGCAAATGAATGGAATCCAATCATCCTATTTTTGATCCAGCACTTTATATCTGTTATGTTTCTCGAGATGCTTGGGTTAACACGACTTTTTACCAATTTATTTGAACAGCTACTGGAATTGCCATAAAAAATGTTCCTAAATTTTCCCTAATTAACTATGTTCTAAGGCATAATTTCTTTGGCTTACTTGCCTCAACCATCTGTTTTTGGAACTAGGCTTTGTTGTTGGTTCCCATTATAGTTTCGTCCATGGTCCACTAAATAATTCTGTAAGGAGCAACCAGTTTCCTTTTATGTGAGAACATCAATATTTTACTTGGTAACGACCACATTTTTAATACAGAAGCAAGAGCTGACATGGGAAAACTTGCTCTTCAGGTATTTATATCTCCGATGGGGTATGGACTTATCGAAAGTGGTCGTTTTTGTTGGCGAAAGTGGAGACACAGACTACGAAGGACTGCTTGGCGGTGTTCATAAGTCTGTAGTGTTGACTGGAGTTTGCAGCAGTGCAAGTAGCCAACTCCATGCTAATCGAAGCTACCCACTTTCTGATGTCATTTATTCTGACAGTCCTAATATTGTCCGAACCTCTGAAGAATGCAGCAGCTCCGATCTCCGAGTCTTGTTGGAGGATCAAGGGGTACTCAAGGGCTAAATGTCTTCACTAAAAGAGAGCCCATATACATGTTTGAGTTAGAATAATTCGACTACTGCACTACACTCTGTAAACACTGCAGTTTGGCTCCTGAAAGCTTTGTTGTTGAAATATTTGAAATAAATATAGATCCATTCTTTGTTTTGCACTTGGGAGGAAATGGAAACAAAAAGAGTTGCATGCCCAATAATTGTGTACAGATGTAAATTTTGCTTTCCTGAAAGAGAGCTTTGTGCTTCGTCTGTACCTTATTTTGTTTTCTTGTGACCTCTCGTTCCCATTTAGAGTGTAAATAAACTGTGTCGATTTGAAGAAATTTTATTTAAGCTTGGTTTTGATTTTCTTATAAAGCTTCAAATTGGCTTGAAGTTACTGCATGCGTCTAAATCGAACGAACATTAATTGAGTCAAAGTTCAGCTATGAACCTAAACCTTTGTTATACTTATGTGCGCGTTGTCTGTGGAGTTGATGATGGCTGATGCAGCAGTTCAGCTCTTAAGTTTATTGCTCTCACTAGTGTGTTGGATACCAGCGTATGATGATACAAAAGTTGCCCAATAGTCTAATCATGATTCCACATTACCCATGCCCGACCCTGCATCATATCTGTGTCGAGGGCCAACCGGTGGACGCCTCTAGTGCGGCTAGTCGTTGGGCTGATGCGCCATACGTTGCTGTGGGTCTCAACTCTGTAAGACTGACATTATGACAGGTGCGTCTTGCGGTATTGCAGTCTAGTCATCCTCCGGTGCATAAATGGACTCCTCAGGCGCAATCTGTAGATACGCCGATTGTCCAATATTTCTAACATGTTAATGTGTCGTCGACCAATATACATAATATCTCTGTCCCATTGGAAAATGCTAGTAATCATACATACGGAATTATTAAAAAGACAATATATAATTTGTGCTATACTGAAAAACGTATATTGTACTATTCCACCAATGATGAATGTAGTGATGGGTTACACAAAAGACATACTGCTGTCATGGATTCCTACCGGAAAATGCATCTCCCCCATGTCGGACTCATACCATATGCATGGATCAGATGTAATGGTTGTGTAGGTGTTATGTCGCCACTTAAACTCATAAGATAACAACGTTCAGAATGACTACGTAATATTTGTACCCAGTGCTCTATAGCCATCTTTGCGACAACATCATCCGATGTGTGTACATTGTACACGAGTATTCTCATCCAAAATCATCCACATAAATCGTTCAACATCGAAAGACCAACCTTTCTCTTTGGGGGAATTTACGGATGCTTTCATTTTTCGTATCTAAAATATATTTCTTTTTTAGTTTTATTATCCAACGTTTCCAAGTTATCAGATTTGGTATCTAAAGTTTTTAATTTCCATCTACCTAAGTACTCTCGTTAGATTGACTATTAAAACAAGCAGTGAACCGAATTTTGGATGGAAAATGACTCTTGAGGTTTGCTTTCATCTAAAAAATAAGTCGTTCCGTTAGTCAAAATTTATTGAATTTACTGATATTCACAAAAAATTCGAATGAAAATTGATATTTACTCTCGATTGATTGATTACTGACTTATTGTAGGTCAAATAATTTTTTTCGAACTAAACTACCCTTATAACCGTGAAAATAGATTTCCTCACATGCATTAACGCGTGAAGACGTATGGGGAAATTTGGTCATAAATAGATTTATTTAACCTACAACAAATCAGTAATAAATTAAATAGGGGGTTAATATAGATTTTTTTTTAATTTTTTTGTTAATATCAACAAATTTGATGAATTTTTCACTAACAAATCTAAAAAATGTTAGATATAATTTTTTATACTAAAAAAAATCTATATTATATAATTATATCAAATTTCAGAAGAGATGAGTGTAATTATCGTTGAATGTAAAGTTGATTGTGGTAACGAGACAATTGCAAGTGAACATGCATGCATTCACAACTTTATACGTCTTGTTGCTGTCATATTAATGTGAATACACTCAATTGGATCTGATGTTGCATTTAATTACGTGATGGCACACAATTAATAATTGATTTTGCAATTGAATTGGTGGTCCGTACAGTAGCCCTACAGCTGACATCTTCCCAACTGTTATTGCCACTACGTATTCATGAGCAAGAGTTAATTATATAACGTAATTATCGTGTCCAACTAGCCATCTACAGCTGTTAAATTATGAATTTAGGACATATCTTTCTTAATTAATCTTTTACGTAATTCAATATGAATATTGTTTACTTTTATTTTTTATGTAGAAATAAGTTGTAGAGAAAGTAGTAAGTTAAGGAGTTGCCGAAGTTGAAAATATTTAAATACTGAAGAGAAGAATAGGAAAAAACAAATTGGAATCAAGAAATAAGCTACAAAGTTAATGCAATTTACGCTCAATGATATTGTAAATGAGCGAATTATCCCTTTATGAAAAAAAAAAAAATAGGTACTTACCCCCCTGTATTAATTAAAATAAAGCAATTTTACGTCCCCCGTCTAGGAGATAAATTGCTTCACTTTAGAAAATATAAGGGAGGTAAATTATTGCATTTTAAAAAATACAAGGGAATAAATTGCTTAAAAAAAATTCATAAGAAGATAATTTGCTCATTTACAAGATCACAAAAGAGTTGCTTGCATTTTTTCAGAAGCATTTATGTTAAAACTACTATTGCCCTTGAATGATTTACTTAATTAATAAAGGTAAAGATCGTTCAGTTGAGAGTAGTGTGTATTTTGTAAATTTATTACGGATATGTAGGATGGAAACCCTTGTGGTATCTTCTTTACACAAAGTAGACCTGATCAACTATTACAGAGATTTGGAGTACAAAACTCCTTAATAATTACAGACCAAGAATATAAACAAAATATTAACAAAAAATGAACAGAATAAAAAAATTGAAATACGAGAATAATATTAGGCTCAGATAGAATTAGATCCAAAAGCCAAGAATGCTCATAACACGATCACAGAGACTCAGCTACCACAGATAGCCAAAAAACCATGGCTACACCACCAAACCACACCACAGATCACTGAGATTTTAGACAAGCACAGTCACAAAGACCCACTACAATCTCAACACGTTTGTCGTCTTGCAAGACACGCAACCCGACTTTTAAGCACATTTGGAGTATTCTATCTGATTTAAACCATAAAAGAATTTTCACTGCAAGAAATTATATATACCAATCGTTAGGCAAATTAAAAAGGAGAGTAAATTTATTGATAATTAATTAGCAAAGAATTAGCTAAGGATAAGAATTTAAAGCTCTATTGATTTCAAAATTAACATTAAAAACAAAATATTCCTTCCTATAAAGAAAACTTCATAGTTGGCTTTGGCAAAAAAATTTAAAAAATTTCCCCCAAAACTTCGTTAGTAAAATTTTTAGCAAAATCAACAACAAAAAAATTCAATGTCTAAAAGTCAGCGACGAACTAATTACCAAATAAATATTTTTCTTGTTAAATTCATTGATAACATAAATTAACAATAAATTCTACTATTTTTCAAGAAAAATACATTATTACTAATGACATTATTTTTTATCGTATTTCCTAATTTGAATACACATCACATCAATAATGACTATGAAAAAGGCAGTTTATTCATTGGAGAAAGTATATATATATATATGGTCCAAGCATAGGCATGACAATCGAGAAAAATATTACTAAATTGTTTATTTAATATTCTAGGAAAAAGTTAAAATAATATCTTGGTAGCAAGTAGGGCAACAATATTTTACCTATCGAACGTAGTCGGATACGTTCCTCATCTACTTGTTATCTTTTTACCAACAATGGATATATCATTTTTATAGGATATAATGCAATTTATTTTCCTTTGTGATATTAAACATGAACAAATTATTCATTCTATAAAAAAATAAACTAGCAATTTACTCATCTATATTTTAAAAAAGGGAAAAGTATTATTCTAGTCCGCTAAGTATGCCTAATTTTAATTTTAGTCTGATAACTATGTCTATTTTTCTTTAGGTTCAGTAACTTACGAAATTGTTTACTTTTAGTCCTCTGGCAGATTTTCGGACAATTTTACCGCTATGCAACTTTTGAAAGACAGTTTTAATCCATATGCACTTATAGGGGTTTACACAGTCTAAACACATATTACAAAAAAAATATATTAAAAGAACCCTATTAATGAAACGAAAAATCGACTAACAAAGTGATGGAGAGAACCTTTATTATCAGTTAAAAAGAAAAAAAAAAAAAACCCTTCATTAAGGGTGAAATAGACATCACAGCAGGATCTGTGTGCAAGATCACTGGTCTGGTCGTTGGAGTCCCGCCTCACACCTTAACCCGTAAACCGACCTGGGGAGACAGGATGGATTGTATGCCACTCGACTAAAGCAAAGAAATGCCAAGATTGCGGCACATGAACCCATCTACAGTGTAAAGTTGGGTCCTATAAATACTCAAACACAAATCATTTGAGGTACCTAGCATCAATTGCTCTAGATTGTCCATCTTCTAATCTCATATTTCTATTTCGACCCGAACTAATTTGAGCGTCAGAGGGTTTTAGTCGGGATGAACCCGACGAGCCTAACGTATGTGTCTTAATCCTCAGGACCCATCACCAATCTGGAGAGATTATATGGACGAATCTTAGGTTGCTTCAAGAGGTTGCATATTCGAGTTGGATCAGTTGGCGTCGTCTGTGGGAATCTGAGGATCGCCAGCTAAAATATTGAAGGAACATTGAGAAGGAAATGTGCATGGATGCTGGAGTTCGTGCTCTGAGAGAGAAGTGAACAACTTGCAGCAATTGTGAACAGAAGAAAACAGAAGATATGGAGAAGAAGAAGCTACAGTGAAGATGTTTTCTATACTTTTAAAGTCGCCTTATAAAAACATGTTTTTAACTATCCGTTTTTTGACTTCTTCTTCATTGACAGTTAGTTAGTTAGTTGGTGCTCATTCTTGTATAAAGGGAGTTACAAACCCTATGTTCTGTATGCGATTTTTCTACCATTCAATGAAGTCCTCCTTTCTTGTTTCTTGGTGAATTCTCAATTGTTTCTTTGTGAGTTCATTCTTGTGAATGAATCATTACGTTATGACCCTGTCAGAATCCTGTCTATTATGTTAGCAAGATGTTGTAGGGGGCATAGAAGAGATATGCAGAGATCGAAAAGTTGGCTTTAACTTTAATTGTGACTGCTCGCAAGTTGCGACCTTATTTCCAGTCGCACAAAGTAATTGTGCTGACAAACCATCCATTGAAATATATCATGTCCCATTCAGAAGCATCAGGGAGGTTAGTGAAGTGGACCATAGAGTTAAGAGAATATGACATTGATTACCGGCCAGAGTTGTAGAGAAGGCCCAGGTGCTCGCAAACGTCGTGATCAAGCTCGCAAGAGAGTTGACTCCAGAACAAGAAGAAAGTTGGATGTTGCATGTAGATGGTTCCTCTAATGCTAACAATGGAGGAGCTGAAATATTAATACTAGGCCCAAATGAAATAGAGATTAAGGTCGCTGCTAGGTTGTCTTTCCCCACTACCAACAATGAACCTAAGTATGAAGCTCTAATATTGGGACTAGAATTGGCCTACGAGGCAGGAGCAAGGAATTTGGAAGTATACACGGATTCTCAATTGGTGACAATGCAAATTGAAGAAGCATACGAAACAAGGGAGAAATCTATGGTTTTATATTAGCAAAAAGCTCAGTCCCTGATGGAAAAGTTCAGTAGATGTGCAATCCAGCAGATCCTAAGAAGTAAGAATGATAGAGCGGTTGCGTTGTCCAAGTTTGGTGTCATTATGCCGGGTATAAGAGATCGAAAGGTCACAGTGATGGTTAGGGAAATGGCAGCAATTGCTGCAACTTTAGAGATAAAGACGGTTGAGGACCCCAGGTTGCGGAAAGATGAGATCGTGCAATACTTGAAAAAGGGAATCCGACCAAGTAATCCCGTGCAAGCTAAAAAGAACAAAGTTCAAGGTAGCTCGCTTTACTTTGGTCGCAGACCAGCTGTATAAAAGAACAGTAGATGGTTTGTTGTTGAAATCTTTAAATGATGAAAAGGCCAAGTACATGATGAATGGAAGTTCATGAAGGTAGTTGTGGGAATCACTCTAGAGGAAGGTCGCTGGCACAAAAGATTGTGAAGTAAGAATACTTCTGGCCAACTGTGACAAAGGATGCTATGGAGTTCATGAAAATGTGTGAAAGCTGTGAAATATATGCATCTCTGATACACCTATCCCCGACCCAGATAGAACCCATTAAGGTCGCATATCCATTCGACCAATGGGGTATAGACACCATAGGGCCCTTTCCTCCAGCATAAGCTTAGAAGAAAATCATAATTGTTGCGGTTGAGTATTTTCGAAGTGTGTTGAAGCTGAAACAGTCGCAAAAATATCAGAGAATGAGGTTATCAACTTTATTTGGAAAAGTATCATCTATAGGTTTGGGATTCCAACGGTGTTAGTATCAAATAATGGAACATTTTCAAGGGAAACAGATCGTGGCTTGGTGCAAAGAACTGAAAATACAGCAAAACTTCACAGCTCTAGGTAACCCACAAGCGAATGGTCAAACAAAAGTCACAAACAGAACCATCTTGCAGCACTTGAAGACAAGGTTGGAATCAAAATGATCGAGGGTTGAGGAATTACCTAGAGTATTATGGGCACATCGAACGACCCCACAAACAGCGACAGGTGAAACTCCTTTTTATTTAGTTTATGGTACTAAAGCTATTATTCCTGCAGAAATAGGAGAAGAATCCCAATGACTAATGGCTTACAACCCAACAACCAATGGAGAAAAATGGACTTTTGATCCCACTATGATCGAAAAAAAAAAAAAGGATGCAGCTTATGCAAGAATACTCCATCATAAGGGCATAATGATGATGAGTTATAACGAGAGGGTAAAACCAAGGCAACTGCAAGTGGGCACCTAGTATTGAAGAAAGTAGAAGTATCCAGGCACGTGGACAAGTTAGATCCTAGATGGAAAGGACCATTCAAGGTGGTCGAAATCTAGAAGAAGGGAACATACAAACTCCATTATAGCCAAGGAATGCCATATAAATACTTAGATACAAATCATTTGAGGTAACTAGCATTAATTGCTTTAGATCGTTCATCTTCTAATCGCATATTTCTATCTCGACCTAAACTAACTTGAGCATTGAAGGGTCTTAATCGGGGGCGAACCCGACGAGCCTAACGTACGTGTCTTAATCCTCAAGACCCATTACCGATTTGGAGAAATTACATGGTTGAATCTTAAGTCGCTTCGAAAGTTCGCATATTCGAGTCGGATCACAAAAACTAAAATCAAGACTAATAAGGAAAAGACATAAATAAAATTCATACAGTAAGGCCCATGTTCACATCGTAAGATTGAATAGGCTAAACTTTAATTTATCTTCCTATCTTTTTTTCAAAAAGTTAAAAATCTTCCCTGTAAGTTTAAAATAAGCAAAACATCGTATTTTGAAAACCTTAGCGAAACCCCTCTTTCTTTAGAAACTAACGGAAGGTGCAGGAAAACCCTCGAGTGGTGCGGTTTGAAAATTGTTTTTGGTGTCCTTGCATGATTTTTGGGGCCTTTATGATTAAAATACCATATTATGGCTATATAATAGTGTTGGGCATTTCTTACTTGTTTTTAGCTTGTTTTGAGTATGTTTTTGCATTTTCATCTCTCCAAAAGATTAAATAATTTTTTTCAAATATATTTATTTAAAAATACAAAGAAATTATATAGAATTTTTAATGTTTTATAAGTTAAATTAAACTAATAATCCAAAATTTTAAATATACAAATATGGATATTAATTAATTATAAGAATATACATCATCAATCTATTTAAATTATTATTTAATAAAAGTATTAAAAATTCTATTTAAATTTACATTAATATTATAATTATGAATAGAAAATTTGATACTTTCCTTAAATTGAAAATGTTTAAATGAAAATTTAAAAATGGCTAAAAGATAAAAATAATTTATGAAAAAAGCTAGCGACGACAATCAACCACGGTCAACGCCGTCGCCTCATTCTATAGGGTACTGAGCGATGGCAACGACACCATTGCCTGCGCTGGGTAACTCGTCGTCTCCCCCTTCTGGGGGTCAGAGAGGAGTTAATTTTAATTAATTTATTTTTTAAAATAATAATTTTATTTTTATAATATATTTAAAATTAACAAATTTAAATCTTTTTTTTTATACATTTAAGATCTAACAGTTAAGATTAATTGGTTAGATCTGACGGCCCTCATCTAATTATAATAATTAACCGACTCGATCTACCTGAACCTGTACAGATCTGGTCAGGACCCAAACAACTCAACCCGAATGTCCACCCTTAGTCGTGGCACGTTGTTCTTATATTCACATAATAAATAATATTTTACACAAAAATAAAAATGGTGTTGGCCGTTTGCATGTGAGACTTTTTTTCTATATTAATACTAGCGCTTGTAGCACGCAATTCCTGCATGCATATAATAAATATATAAATTAATACATTACATAAAAAAAAGAAAAAGAAAGAAAAGAAAAGAAAGCTATTTTATCAGTCAACGTAAAATTTAAAAAATTGAATAAGTTAATTATCTTATCAGTTGAAGGTCATTTTTGACTTCACAAAAAATTGATGCAGTGGTGTCATTAACCGTCAATTTTTTTATATTATTATAGCTAGATAGATTATAATTTATTTTTAAAATAAAAATTATTTAATTGGACGTAGAAATTTTTAAGAGTATAATTGGCTTTTAAAATTGGTGTAGCAATATCAAATCGTCATTTATGAGTGTAAAAAATCTTCCTTTTCATAATAGATTATTTAATTGTACTTCCAAATTTTTTAAGGTTATAATTGTTATATTTAAAATTGATGTATTGGTATCAAAATCGTCGTTTTCTAGTATAAAAAAACTTTTATTTTATAATAGTGTAAATTAATATAAAATTAACATAATAAATTAATTAATCATTTAAGGTTATGTAGATAAGATTATTTTTATACGCATCTAGTAAAAATATGTGTAGGTTAAATCTAATTATACAAATACGTCATATCAAATGCACCTTTTACAAAATTATATGTCCAATTTTTAGGAGGTATCACCGTATGTTCTTGATTGAATATCGATTTAAATTTCAATTACAACCTTATTGATGTACTTATAATTTTATAAAAAATTGAAAAATATTTATATAATTAATCATATTCTCAATAAATGTATATGTAATTTCCATAAAATAATTTTAAAAAAAATCAAATTACAAAAAGTACTCTAGAATTTGTATGTCATAATTATCACACAAAGAAGTCAAATGACAACTATCCATCCTGAAGTGATAAAGGGAGATTGGGATGGCCACCGCCTACCTGTCATTTCCACCAACCTGGATATCTGTCCCATTCAACCAGAATTTTCATTTCTAGGTTTTTTAAAATTATTATTTATAAATTATATTAACGTTCTTGAAATTAGATTTAATTATATAATAAATTTATATTTTTATAAAATTATAATTGTAAGTTATTTCAAATCAATATCTCTTTGATAAATAGAACTTCGCAAAACAATTAGATTCTTCTCGAACGGAGGCGATCGGAACTCCTCCTAATAAAAAACAGGATGTTATTTACAAATTTATCATCAAATCATGCATATCAAGCATTATACTTTGGATTTATATTGCTCGAAAATGGAAGAAATTGTATTTTTCGTTTCATAACTTAGATTAAGTATACCGTTGGGCCTCGTTTACTTTGTCTGATGGGATTAAAGTGGTAAAGATTAGTGAACGATAAAGTTTGAAATATGCAGTGATAGGACTATGTAATATTTTGTTTATTTTGTCGGATGAAGTGTTGAATTAAATGTGTGATAATTTTATCTTAAATTTACTAAAATGAAAAAATATTATGAAATATCAAACTTACCCTTAATAAGACAAAATGGTATTTTTTTTATTAGGTTCTCGAAAACCCAGAACAAAAAATAAGATTGAGGATAAATTATGCATTCAAAAAGTTACTTTGGGTAGGTGGGTTTTGTGGGATCCTCGTTTGGTTCAATTACAATCAATCATTTATCCTTCTCAAAATCGAGCGTAGTATCTAGCCCAATTCAACTAAATAAACATGACCTAGTGTCTTTGTTTACGGAATTCTCGAAAATAGTCCAATAACTTACAAAAAATCTCATTCCCAATCATCCAGCCAATTTTTTCTTAGAAAAATGGTCAGAAAACACACACACACATTTAAGTTACGTGGTCGTCATCATTTCCAAATGGAGGGAAACAGCTATCGTGACGTTTTCAATCAATTTCCTGACGAAAGTTGGTAGAAAAACTAAAAGTGAGAAGTTTTCAAGTTATGGTACTATTTTCAAAAATCCCAAAGTAATAGGACTAAAATTATACAGATCCTAACTTATAGGACGATAAGTACAATTTTATTTCTAAACGCTTTTAAAATACATCCGTCTCTTATTCGACGTATTTATATATAAACTCATGTCACCTCTAAAACACTTTCTAAGGTCTGCAAATTGACCCATTGCAATATCCAAATAAACATGAAAAAAAGGATTGATTTCTCCACACCTCGAGAAATTAAATTTATATTTGTATGTGATGGTACGTACTACCAAAACCACTATCTCATTAATTTACATATCTATAAAGATAAAATATTTGATTTTATGATCATATGGGCAATTAATTTTGGTACGGCCAATCAATACAACCAACATCGTCCCAACAGTTATGGCACAGCGTATTCATGGAAGTTCTATTGATTCTCAATTATTTATTTATTTTAGCAGATGGGTTATAATTATATAAGATTCTAAATAATTTGAGTCGAGTTAAATATGTTATTATTCAAATTTATTTGAATTTTTATCGTGTTTCGTAGATTATGTTTCGATTTGATTTGATTAATTTTTAATCGAACTCAAACGAGTTTTAATTGAATTAAACACGAGTTGAGTTTAAAAATTTTTGACATTTTCTTTATGGTTTATTCACTAAAATTCAAAAGTAAATCATAAGAAAAGTACTATAGCTAGAAGAAATATAACTTTTTATTATCATTAAGGGTTTAATGCAATTTATTGATACTGTAAATGAGTAATTTATTTTTTTTATAAAAAAAATTAGTAATTTATCTTCGGGCCTTTCTAAAACAAAGTAATTTACTTTTTTGTCTAAGAAGATAAATTGTTTCATTTTAAAAAATACGGGGGGTTGTATTTTAAAAAATACAGAAACATAAATTGCTATTTTTTTAAATGGGTAATTTGCTCATTTGCAATATCACTGGAGGTTGCTTGATTTTTTCTCTTATCACTAATACCAATGGTCAAAATAAAAAATTATTGAGAATACTAATCAATTATGATTACGTAAGAATTAACAGTTGTTTTTGCAAGTGAGACCAGAATATTATGTATAGCTAGAAATCTTTATTAACTTTGACCATAGCTAAAATTTTGGCTCATACTGATCAACCATGGTCAAAAGTTAAGTTTTGTTTAAATTCGATTGTTAGTATTGATTTATTATAATTTTTAGCGACAATTGCACTCCTCTTCCATAAGATTTAGTGTGATTACACGTAGACCCTCTGTGATTTGGAAAATTTCATCTAATATCCCTAAGGTTTGCTTCCATCTAACAAATAAGTTCCTCCTTTAGTCAAAATTCACTGTATTTATTGATACTATATCAAAATTCATTAAATTTGTTGATACTATATGACAAAAAAAACTAAATAAAAACTGATAGTTACCCTCGATTAATATATTGTATGTCAAACAATTTATTTCCGACTAAACTGTCTTTATAACGATGAAGACATATGTACCTTCTCACATGCATTAATGCGTAAAGAAATATTAGAGTAATTTGATCATAAAAAGATATATTTGACCTGCAATGAATCAGTAATAAGTCAGTTGGGGGTAAATATAGATTTTTTTTTTTGTTAATATCAACAGATTCGATCAATTTTGACTAATGCAGAACTTAATTTGTTAGATGGAAGCAAACACCAAGGATGCTAAAATATATAATTTTTCAAACTACTGAGAATCTACATATAATTATATCAAATTTCAAGAGAGTAAAGCGTAACTATTCCTAAGTTTTAAATCGTGCTAATTAATTCATGTCATCTGGAATATTATATTTCACATAAAAACAACACCATGTGCAGTGTGATGACTTTCAAATCTTTAGTTGGCAATAATTCTAAAATCAGAAAAGAATTTTACGACAAGTTTAGATGAGATGAGATGGTTACAGTAAAAACTTTTAAGCATTAAATTACGTAATGTGAATAAATTAAATTATAAGGGAAAAATACAAGCAATCTTTTTATCATATCGCAAATGAGTAAATTACTCCCTTATAAAAACATAAATAGCGATTTACCTTCCTATACTTTTTAAAATACAACAATTTACCCCCTATTATTTTTAAAACTAAGCAATGTACCTCCCGATATAAGAAGGTAAAGTACTTCATTTTAGGGAGATAAATTGCTATTGACCCTAAATTATAATATTTGTATAATTAGAAAGGAATGAGGACTTAGATTACAAGTTAATTATGATGATCCGGGCAAGATATTGCGACTTATGCCTGGTTTTGAGAGTTTCTTAAGGGCAACGAATTAGTGGCAACTAAAACACGTTTTCCTTCTTTGTTTTTCATAACTGAACACGTCTTCAATTCAACTTGAAAGAAAGAAAGTCATGAGAAATTATTGAAAAATATTAAAGAAGAAAAAGGAATGTGGATCTTTTTTTTAAAAAAAAAAAAAAAAAAAGAATTTGGTAGTTGAGAATATAGAAAATGGGAAGTCAAAAAAGAGAGAGAGATTGAGAGTATAATAAAATAATTAAAATAAATTGACAGACCAAATATTGAAGACACCAAAAGGGTGCCCTTCAATTATATAAAGGTATAGATACTGAATTATCTTCTTATTTGCGATTAAACAGTCAATTTCCAGATACATAAATACAGGGATGATTGCGGCCCTAATAGAAAAATTTATCAAAGTAAAAATAAATAGAGACGGTGAGCTTTTATTTAAGGGTATGTTATGTTAACACCCCCTAGACTAAGTCGAATTACACAAACACCCCTTTTTTGCAAAATTACGGCCGCAAGCCCTGAGGGTTGTTAGCGTAGTATTTTTGCAGGGATGTTTGTGTAGGCTTTGCCTTGAAAGGGGTTGTCGTTGTAATTATAACTATAACTTTAAGAGACGTAATTGTAATTAATTTTTAAAAAAAATTATAATAATTCAATCTAACTTGAGAAATTTCAATATAATTTGCTCTATATTTAATAGCTGAAATTGAGTGAATTATAGATTTATCATTTCCCATGGAATAAAATGGTTATTAACCCATTATTTGCTTGTCAAGACTTTGTGAATTTCTCAACTACCATTGCTCCCCCATAAGCAATCCCATTAGAAAATCATGGAAATACTCAAAATTTTCTTACTCATATTAGAAAACTTTCAATTTAAAAATAAAATATTTTGATTCCTACTTTTGTTAATTTATTTGCCTAATTCTTAGATGAAGATGAATTTCTTTGATATAAGAAATATGTCAGGTTATTTGCATCCACCTCTCTCTCGACGTTTTAGTATTTCGAAAGGACCTCTCTTCTCGTATTTTCCAGTCAAAATTAAATTTTATTCAAACTAAAATACTCCATCGTTCGTCTTTTTTATTGTTTTGAAAAAAGAAAAATAAGAAACTCAAAAGACAAAATTGGTGGTATGTTTTTTTTATAGGTCATAGCTTTTTAAGATAAAAATTACTTTAAAGGGGTTTAGTTTAGTACATTTTCTAATTATTAGGGAATTGATTTGTAGTTTAAACAACGTTAGTACACAATTATGGGAAAGAGAATTATAACTATTTCTAGGATAGAATGGTTCAACAATATGTATGACGTACAATCAAGAATTGTAACTATATATATATATATTTTTTTAATTATGTAACCTTATTGCAAAAGTTAGGTGTCCTAATATGTCGTTAGCTATTAATTAGGGAAACGAAATTGTCTTATATAATATTACGATGTATTGAGTCTGAAAAACGGCATGTTTCGTCCCATAACTTAGTTGATTATTATATTTGTAGTTCCATTATTTATGAGATTGTAAAAGCTAGTCCCGTAATTTGCAAAAATCTCATTTATTTTTAATTTTTTCCAACTTTTCGGTATGGAAAAAATCACGTGAAAGTCACGTGGCCCACATGATTAGGAGGGTAATTAATAGGAGGACTAAAAATAGAATTTTTAAAAATTATGAGATTGTTTTTGAAAATTTTATAAGAAATAAAAATAAATGTGTTCAAAATCTAAATTATGAAACAAAAAATATATTTATTTTTATTATAAAGTTGGTCAAACTAATATTATTCTATCTTCACAGGAAAATGACACTTAGAATTTCTTTCCGATGGGAATAGTTTAATCCATATATATGTCAATTTCACTTTGCCATCAATCCAACTTTATTCAGTTAATTAATTGTACAAATACTCTAAACCTTTTCATAAAAATTCTCCATATTTTAAAATACATCCCAAGTTGAGTCCCGGCAAAAATAAATTGGCAAAAATTCTCCATATTTTAAAATACATCCCAAGAAATAAATTTGACACCCCCGGCAAAAATAACAACAGTTGTTGTGTGTTATTGTAGTAATTAACAAGGGCTAATTGCAATTTTAGTTCTGTATCTATAATGGATTGGCAATTTTGGTCCTCTAACTTTGGAGTTGGTAATTTTCGTCTGTTAACTTTCAAATGTTCGCGATTTTGGTCCTTCAGCCGCTTTTATGATCATTTTGCCTTTCTAGCTAAAATTTAACCATAATCCACTACATGCTCCAAGTTAGGCCCAACATGCTTACAAAATATATTAAGCCCTCATAAATTCATACATTGTTCTAACCGCCTTATTCACGGGTATACCAAGTCCTTGGTTTTACAAACTTCTTCCAACCACCCTACCGCAGCAGATAGTTTGCAGGTACTTGGCTCCTTCAACAACAAATAGTATAACCCTACTTTGTTTCCTACATTAGGGCGTAAAAGACACTCCAATATATGATTTAATAGAACTTTGGACAATCAAGTTGAACAAAAGTCTTTATTTTATTGAAAAAATATATGAAATATTACATAGATATTATTTTTTTCGTTTGAGGAGACGACTGTTTAGCCTATCATAGGATAGAAGACTTGACTCAATAAGAAAACCCCCATAAACTAAGAATTTGAAAAATTAAAAAGATTTGACACTCAAAATATGACTCTTTGAAGAGTTGGAGGAGTATTCTCATGATCCCCATTTGATCCATTGTTTTCTTATTTATATACATCTGGGGACTCGAAACTTGCTTTTTTTATGATATCACTGCATTCTTCATCACCTTGTTTGTTTCTGATGAGGTCACTACGCTCGTCAGTTCTAGCTGTTGGTCACAATGGCTTGTTAGCCATGTGATTGCTAGTTGGCCTTCTTGCTTCCTAACTATTGACTTTTGTCATCTTCTGCGGACAATCTCACTCTTGAATATTTGCATTCTGTGATTTTTACTCCGTCTTATAAAATTTTTTTCTTTTACCCTTATACTGCTTTGGTTTGGATTCTTTTGGGTGAACCGAATCTTTGTCCCAAACAGCGGCGTTTCTTACTTTTCACAGTTAAAGGCATATGTGGTTTTGCAATTTCCAAACATGCCGCATGTTGCATGTATTCATTCTCGTGGCCTCGATTGTACGCAGGTTGTTCTTGCATATGACCATTCTCTTTTTCTCCAACATGCTTTTCTGCAAACTTAGTGTATTTCCTTGTCAAAGAGTTTAACAGGATTGATCTATTTAATTTTTGAGAAATTAAAAGTTCCACATTTGCTGGTAAACTTGTCAAGCACAAGAAGAAGGTATTAACTTGTTAGTATTAACCTTAGAGGTGTCAGTCATCGGCCTAAGATAATCTCTCCCTCTTTTATCCTACAGGTGTTGGGTTGCCTCGAATTATCAGAGGTTTGCACTCCCTATGACTCGATTGTTATCATTTTACCAGAGTTTGGCGATGTTCTTGTGCAAACAGTACTTGAATCTGCCACTACAGGTCTAGAGCGTTGTACTCTAAAGGTATGTTTAGGATCATGCTCCCGCAATTCACGAGTCGTCACCTAGGTCGATGCTTTTCAAATTGATTCTTATAAATCATTCCATAGCAAGGTTGAAGCCATCATGGTACTCCTTATTGCGATCTAGACAGTGTCAAGATCAGCTCTTTGGACTTAGCTAGCTACTTGGGCTTTCACCAATAGCTATCCGAACTTTTTATCAAGCTCCTCAAGGTTTTCCTGAGATTGCTGAGCCTTAGAATGATGGAGTTTGCTTCATATGCCTCTATCTCTTGTCAGGAAATCTTCAAGAACATTCTCATGAGATTTTATAATCATAACATTATAACATTAATATTAGCATTCAGCTTACCATATGATAATATGCACTTTCTCAATTTTGGATTCTAGTTTGTTTTTCAAGAAAGCTTTTACATTAGTATTATCAACTTTTAAGATGAATTGTTTAGCAAGTAGAAATAAAGGTCATTTTTTAAAAGCCTTCCAAACTACAAAGAACTCTTTCTTATTGATGTGTCAAACTTGGGCATGTTGTTCTAAGGACAACCCTCCTGTATATCTACAAGGTTTTTCCCATTTGGTACTCTTTTTCATGAGCACTAGTACCCATCTATAGTCATTGGCATCTATATAGACTACCAATTCATTCTTGTCTTGTGGTATGGCGAGCTTAGGCAGGTTATGGCGAGCTTGTTTTAGCTCACGAACCTTTTGAGTGTGAATTTCTTCCCGCTTCTACTTTGAACTTTTCGTTTCCTACAAAAAACAATCAAAATTCCTTTTTGTATTTTGCAAGATTCTTAACAAAGATACCTGCAAAATTAACAACTCCCAAAAATCTCTACAAATGTTTCTTATCCTTGAGTATGTCTGAAAAATTGCGGATTTTCTCCATAATATGATCTTGTTACTTAATACCTGTCCCATCAATAAGAATTTTTAAAAATTCAATCTTATTAACAGCTATAGTAGCTATCTTTTCTGAAAGTACTAATCATTCTCTGTGGCATGAATCATAAAATATCTCAAGATGTCTAATATGATCTTTTATATCTTTGGATGCAATAAGCATATCATCAATATAGACAAATATAAATTCAAAATAATCTTTGAAAAGATTATCCATTTTTCTTTGAAATAGTGGGGTGCATTAGTTAATCCAATTGGTAGCACACTCTAGATATATTGTCCCTATGCTGTGGAAAATGCAGTAAATTTTTTTTATTCACTCTCCATCTTAATCTAATAAAAATCAAATTTGCAATTAAATTTTGAAAATACTTTTGCACCTTTAATGCAATCAAATTAAGTGTTCTCTACTCGAAATGTAATAACCATCAAACTTTAACATTTTACTAATTCCTTGATAGTTAATTACCAACCTAGGTGTACCACTTATTTCACCACTATGTCTTAACAGAAAATCAGGGCTACTATAAGCAGAGACTCCAGGCTCAATGAGTCCAAGATTGATATGGTCCTTGATAATCTCCTGCATATTTCTCTTATTCTCCATGTTTATCTGGATAGACTTATATCGAATATACTCATATTTGGACTCTTTTTTAACCTTTAAAGTAGCTTCAATTTTGTTTCTATCCCACCATGCCAGAGGGTTCTCTCTGAAATTCCTTTGGATAAGTCTCTTGACGTTCTCAAGAGAGAGCTTACTTTCTTCACTAACATCTAGTGACTTTATCTCTTGCAATGCTTAATTGAGATTCTTAATTTCTTTTCAATTTTTTCATAAAAGCTAACGCTATTGATGAGTTACTGTTGCTTGAAAAACAAAAGAGCTTTACCAAATTTTCTCTTATCCTGCATTTTCGGATAGGTTAACTTGGCATCATCACCATATTTGCTGTGAAAATTTATAGGTATTATTCTGTTAAATACCTTTTCTCTTTGCAAAACATGTATCTCACTACAACAATTAGTAGTAAAAATCATCAATTTTCTTTTGTTGTCCTATAATGTATTTTGAAAAGGTTTGAATAAAATTATTACCCAACAAAATATCATCACATGTATCATGAAAGTAAATATGAGGAGTTTTCACCTTGTATCAAGGTGTTGTAGAGCTAAGTGTTCGGTCTAAAACTGTATGATCTTTAATGACGATATCGACACCACCTATTCTAGGTATCCTAATTGGATCTGGTGCCATTACCTTAGCAAATTCCTTGAGAATTCTAGGAATCTTAATAATCTTTTTCCTAAGAAATAAATTAGAATGATGTGTGTTGAAAAGGGCATAAGATATCAATAAGTTACAGAACATGGTCTATTACAATCTTTCATAAGATCTTTTCTTTTGAAATCCTAATGAAGGGCTAAAATTCTACTAAAATCTTAGTTTGGTAGGTTGTATACAATCCTAGGATGAATACCAAACATTAACTTTCTTGCATACAGAGTACCTATTATTGTTCTAAGACAATCATCTCTTAAGTTATTGATTCTTCTATTTATTATTGATAAATTTATTTTCGAATCAATTCCCTCCTTGAAAGTTGCTTTTGTTATATTTCAATAGTTCCTCTGTGGATCCATTTCACAATAACAGCTACTTCTTCTCTAGGCCTACTTAATTCTTCAAGAATTTCTTCTTTAAGAACAAGTTGCATTTCAATCACATTACTCGTAAGTTCCATGGGAATATCAAGGTCATCTAAACTTACTTTGTAGATTATGTGATGTTTCATCTGGTATAGTCCTATCTGGTTGAGGACTCTCCCAATTCCTCCAATCGTAAAATATTCGTATGGGCTGAGGTTGGAATCTTGACGCGTGATTCTTTTTATGGTTTTGTTTGATACTGTCATCCTAGAAAGAATCATAACAGACCTTCAGAGGTCTCAAACCTATCTCCCTCGTTGTATTTATTCTGACTCGGTTAAAGATCCATCCGAATCAATCTCTATTTCCTCCTTATACACACTTTCATCTGAAGAAATGTCCTCAAACCAAATCGCCATAGTAGACTGCATCTAGGATGTCATCCGTGGCTTCAAATTTTCGTAATTCACCACATTTTTGCGGACAGTCTAGAGATATGTGACATTTTGCTCTGCAAATCCTGCAATTGTAGTCCTTGAAACTTTCATTGGCTCGGGTATGGGCTCATCTGAAAGTACTCCTTGTAGGGATTTTTCTTGTAGATCTTGCATCTGTTCGTCTAGATCCTTAGGATGAAGCCCTTGTTGGTCCTATCTTCTATCTATATTTGTATATTCTGACTTTTGATTTGAACCACCATGATTTTCTCCTCAAAGAGGTTCGTCTGAAACTTCTAGGATAGGAGTCATTACTCTGCTTCTTCCTTTTCCTTGGCTCGCTTGAGTCTCCTATAATTGTCGGAAAATCATTATTATCACAAGAAAGAGGGGTTCGTTTGATTTTACATCTCAATCTCTTCATATTTTTCTGGATGGATGTTTGATAACACCAATCCTTCAGTTTGTCTTTAAAAGACATCCTCCTTGCAACTAAGTCCAGCTGTCTTTCGGGTATTTTATTTGACTGGATCAATATTTTTCTCTATGGGTTGCATATCTTTACAAAGAACATTGGAGCTACTACCTTTGTTGCTACTCCACTTTGAAAGAAATACTTGAGAAACCAATAAATATATTCATCTACTGCGCAAATACGGTTTAATTCGATGCCAAAGAGAGCTTGTGCATATTCTCTAACCTTCTCTGCTCCACTTCCTTCGAAGTATATCCATCCCCGATTAAATATTTCTTGATAAGCCTTCCTAGCTGATCTGTTATTGCACTTTTTGAATCTCCGGCAAGGATACTGACTTTAGTATCTTTTGGGGTATTATCCCATCCGATCTTCACAGAACCCCTCCAAGCTCAACTCCACTAGTTTTATTAAGTTTTCTTTGTCGAGTTCTAGGGTAGTTGCCGCTTATTTATGGCTGCAACCCGTTCATCTATCAGTTTCTCGATGTTTTGGAAGTCGATAACATCTAGCTTGAGTATGGCGTCGTATGGATGCAAGGATTGGAGCATTATCCTTGCCCAAGGTGTATTTTCAAGAACTTTTCTTGGATATCTCCTTAGATTTTCTCTAAGTCTGGTTCCCACAAACATTGGTGTCGCGTTGGTATGAAAATATGTACTTTTCCTCATTGGATGATCTTGTGGAGGATCATTTTAACCTATACTTCCCTCCGGCGGTGGAAGTACTGGAGTGCTTTCATTGGTTTGAACATTGACTAAGTCCACAACTCCAAGTTGGGAAAAGGATTCAGCCAATTCCTGTAATCTGACAGATGTGCCCTCGTAACTTCCATTATTTTATGGAGCTAATGACTTCTTGGATCATATCGTCTCTTGTCTTTGGCTTTGGAATCTCTGTCACTTTTTCTTTTTATGTAGAAGAGAAATTGTTCCAAGGGCGTCTTTTAACCGCTTTTGTCTGGATCTGGATCTCTCAGGGTTCTCCCTTTGATTTCTCTTTAGATCTGTAACTTCTGACTTTATATCTGTAAGATCTTTGTGTAGATCTAAAAGGATTTTAAGGATCTCGTCCACCTTTTGGCTCAAAGTTTCTATTTTCATAGGTATATGGATTAACCTATATCTATAGTCTTGAATTGTCTTTTAAATTTCTCTCAGATCCTAGGAGATCTTTGAGGTATCCGAGTCGAGTTCTTTCCAATCAGTCCCATTAATCATAATTTGTAGAAATATATTGGTGAAGGAAATTACCCATTCCATTTCTCCTTGCTGGTAATCTACCATGGACTTCGGTTGCGTATATGTTTTTCACCACATTTTCTAGTAGCACCTTCTGGGTCTAGTGAGTTCTCCACCTTTCTTTGTTTCTCCTCAATAAGAGGTAGGATTCAGCTTTTGGGCCTTCTTTAGAATTTTTAGGACGAAATTCTTTTTCTAGTTTTTCAAAATCTAGAAATACTTTTGATTGTCACTCGAACCCTCATTCTGTGTTTGGAGATAATCTTATCCTTTTTTAGAATTTTCATAATGAAATTACATCTTCGATCTTTTAGAATCTGAAAGTATTCCCTGTTGCAATTCGAACTTTTGTTCGATTCCATTATCTTAAAGAGTCTCCTCCATTAGTGGAAAAATATCTAAATGCAATATAAACAAATATTTTGTTCAATAAACCTAGGCTCTGATACCATTTTAGGCAAGCATGTGCAAGAATATGCATTAGGATGCAAAATAATTGAGAATGTACTAAAATGCTCATTTTAAAGCTGAAAAAGGATAAAATCATCCATAATTTTGCCAAATTCATGCGGAGGACTAAAATTGCTACCTTTTTGGAACTTAGAGACTAAAATTGCTAACCGTAAAGTTACAGGACCAATAACGCCACTCCCCTTAGTTACAGTACTAATTTTGCAATTTCCCCAATTAACAATAGTTATCACTTTTTGCTTTTAACCATAATAATTATTTCTAAAAAATATATATCTTATAGTATCACAATCATAAATGAATGACTACCCATAATTATTTAAAAATAAAAATAACCTATCAATGAGGTCTTACTTTGGGAAAAAAATCTTACCCAAATCAAGTTTCGCCAAACTAAACTAATTACATAACAAGAATGATATACTTGTCATGTGATCCGTCATGCGCTTTGAACCGTAGGCCAATCACACACCCAGCGTATTATACATTACTATATAATTGGTTCGAGTATGACCGAACCCGATTTAAAAGAATTTTTTCCTTAACATGGAAGTTAATTAACGCTACAATCTTATGACCAAGTGCAAGGACGTTAAGGGTACGAGTCCTATCAGACGTGTGGGTATTTATTCTCATTTTATACTAATTTATTGTAGTTTTATTATTTTTATTTTTACAATTAATTTGATTGTTATTGACAAATTCATCGATCAACTTATTTTTAATGATGTAATTACCATTCATATAGAAAAATTAAAAAAAAAAAAACAACCTACTCATTTTACTCCAAAAAGGGAAATATATATAAAATTAAACACGTATATCCATAAAAGAAAAAAAGAAATAATAACATCATCAATCCAGCATGACATGGAGAGATGGAGAAGTTATTGATGACCTAACCAAAATGTGTGCAAACCTAACTCTGAGACAGTCAATCCAAGCAACGCAATTCGGACACAGATCACTTCCCTTTAAATCTCGTTTGTTGGTTCAGTTGCTCATTACCCTCATCTCCACTCATTGCTCGGACAACCACCCCAAGAAAAAAACACACGCTTCCATTCTTTGGTTTCTTTCATAATATACACAAAAACCCACCTAAAAAGAAAAAGGGTTTCCATTTTCTTGGTGAATTCAAGAGTCTTTGCATGAGATCGAAGAAGAATAGCATGATCAGAAACAGTGATTCAGGGTCTGTTTGGAGGAGGAAGAAAATAGTGATGGATCAGGACAAGAGCTGCCTTGGGACTGCACCGGATCAAACAAACACCACCCAGAAGAAGATTGACGGCAGAAATGGATCAGGGGGGAGATCGTGTTCGTACCCTCTTTTGTCGTTCCATCAACTGCCGGATTACATGAAGGATAATGAGTATATATTGGATTATTACAGGGCTCATTGGCCTATCAAAGAAGCCCTCTTCAGTCTGTTTACGTGGCACAATGAGACACTCAATGTCTGGACGTAAGTATTTACGTACATTAATCTTCTGATTAATTATCAATAATTCTTACGATCTTGTTTGATTTTCTTTTCATTTTCAGTATTTTTAAGTGCGTTTTCGTTTTCGTATTGCGTTTGGGATGTGAAATGAGAATATGTTTTTTTACAGAAAACCGAACGAAAATGTGGTTAGATTTGTATTTTGCAATGATTTTTATATGGAAAGATTCAATGGAATATAAAATCATAATGTTTTAATTAAAAGACGAAGTATTTTACAATAATCATTTGCACGGAAAAAAAGTGATTAAAAATTAAATTTTTGAAATTTATAGTTCAATTTTCATAAAAAAAATCTCTCAATTTAAAATAATATAAAATTGAAAATAGGCAGAGGTTAATTTCATGAATTTATTTTAATTTTGTTGCAGGCATTTGGTGGGATTTTTATTGTTCTTGGGACTGACAGTAGCAAACGTAGTCGAAGTATCGCAGGTGGTAGATTTCGTCACAATGATTACTGGGTACGTGAGTTTCAAAAAATTCTTAACATTTATCATAATTAGAATTACCTCGTTATTGTTCAAAAAATTATAAATATTTTTTAAAATTAATAATTGTTTAACAAATATCTCTCGTGACAACACATTGTAAAAAGTATTTGTTAGACGATCAGTAAATCTAAAGATATTTGGAAATTTCTGAAAAAGGAGAGTATTTGCAGGGCAAAATATTTTTTTAGTCCCATAAAATAAGGTTATAATTTGTTTTGGTACTACAATTTTGGCAGACGTCGTTTTTAATCCCATAAAAGTCATAATCACATATTTTTAGTCTCAAAAAGTCGCATACGTTGTGATTTTGGGATTCAAAATGTGTCGTTTGGACTAAAAAACATCGTAATTTTGGGACTAAAAGGCCCAAATCATATTTTTTGGGACTAAAAAACGTGATTTTGAATCTTATGGAACTATAAGCCCCACCTGTCATAATTATGGTAAAAAAATTACACTTATTTTATGGAATTAAAAAGCCATTTTATCCGTATTTGTAATTATAAGAAATTTAGTGCACTATAATTTATTCAGATAATTAAAGATACATGTTGTTATTACATATATACAGTATGATATAATTATGTCTAAATTGACATGGCTAATAAATTATTGGTATTGGTTCAGAGATTTTCAGTTAGTAGGTGGCATTGAATTCTGAAAACTGGCATTTGCATTTCTTGTATTAAATGTCAACAACAATATACATGGTCATTGGTCGTGGACATTATTAATTTTCATTATTTGAGACAGTGGGAAAGAGCTGTAGCGAAAAATAAGTACTAGAATTATTTTTTTAAGTGAAAATGATAAATTATTATTATTTAAAATAAATCAATTATAATTATTTATATCGAATATTTGTATTTAACAAAAATAATTATAATAATCATACATTGATTAATAATATTAGATAAAGAATACCTATAATGCAATAGAACAACATCCCACGTATTGATGGGGTTCAAACCGATGACCTTGTGATGGGGCCTCAACTTCACCAACTGAAGTAGGCCTCATTGAAATAAGTACTAGAATTTCTCACGCAATAAGTGAATATTTCTCATTCTCACTATATAATATTTGGCTTCAATGCTTTTTTTATTCCGTAATTTAGATAATTTGGTATTTTTATCCTTTAAATTTTTACTTACACTTGATATTTTAAAATTGAGGCTTTTGTTCTTATTGGTCCATTTCTGTCAGTATCTTTGTCTTTTTAATTTACGCTATCTCAATCTTTTTTTGCCAACGTTCATCCTTCTCGTCGGTAGAGGTGTTCCGACAAACAAAAAGACTAAAATTGTAAAAACTAAAAAGATGCAGAACAAAAATGCTACCTTAAAAAATTAAATAAATATCAAATCATCCAAGTTATGAGACAAAAAGTATATCTATATATCGGTTTATTATCTTTTAATCAATTTATTTGAAATTTTTTTTTACTTATATCGTAGTGAAATATATAATAGTCCGATGAGTAAGTACGAGTTTGGTTTGTATAACTAGAAACAGAGTGAGTACAGAAGTTGACCACAAGAGTCTCCTCCATTAATCTATACTATATAATAGTAGTATGTTGTTCCTATATTTACTTCGAATTTATCGATTAATTTAGAAATATCGATGTATTATGTACCGGGAGTTATAGTAACAGTATTTTAATTGATTTAAAAACTATGATATATATTTGAACACTGAAATATGGTGCTTTAAATTGTTGTGCAGACAATTCCCATCAAGTGCAGAAGCTTACATCTCTAAGAACTTTTCCCTGGTGAGCATACTTTCCCATAATCAATATGTTTTCTGATCTTCTTTTGTGAAAATCAGACATCAAACATATGTAACTTCAAATCCTTGTCTTCAACAGGGGCCAACACAATTACTAGACCTGAAGCAAGAACCCAACCTCAAAATGGACATAACCTCCCCTGAACTTCCCACCACACACTGGCCATTTTATGTCTTCCTATGTGGTTCCATGTTCTGCCTCCTCTCCAGCACCATCTGCCATCTCTTCTCCTGCCACTCGCGCAGCCTCAATCTACACCTCCTCCATATGGACTACGTCGGCATTACCATCATGATAATCACGTCCTTCTTCCCTCCGATATACTACGTCTTCCAGTGCACCCCACACTGGCAAATCGTCTACCTCACCGGCATCACGTTGATGGGGATATGCACCATCATCACCTTACTCTCCCCTGCTCTCTCATCCGGGAAGTACCGTTCGTTCCGTGCCTTGCTTTTTGTGTCCATGGGGTTGTTCGGCCTGATTCCAGCCATCCATGCCCTCGTGCTCAACTGGGATGATCCACATCGAAACGTGACTTTAGCCTATGAGGGGATCATGGCTCTCTCATACTTGATAGGTACCGTGTTTTACATCAGCCGGATACCCGAGCGTTGGAGGCCCGGGTGGTTCGATCTCACCGGCCATAGCCATCAAATCTTCCATGTGTTCGTGGTCATGGGTGCGTTGGCGCATTATGGTGCTGCACAAATTTTTGTGACTTACCGTAGTAGGGTGGGATGCGACACAATAGTTTAATTTATACATCAATTGTACTTTATGTGTTTTTACATATATATGCATTGAAGGGCTAGTTTTTAAATCTTACTGTATGTTGCTATATAAGATGCAATAGGGGTATTCTTTATTTATTTTTTTAAAAATTGTAAGTGATGTGTGACCAAAATATGTGAACATTATTTCAAATTTAATTGGTATATATAGTTAAATGTATCATGGGGAACAAATATTTAAAGTATGTTGTTGGATTCTGTTACTCTTCGTTTCTTGCCACTTACCATATTAGGATTGTTTCATTTAACGTTGCTTAGAAGGGGCTGCGAGAAAATTATAATTTTGGTTCTAAAATATAGGATAATTTGCAATATTAATTCTATATTTCTTTGAAATAAACAATATTATTTCGACTCTTTAGGAAAATACTAAAACGTTAATTCCATCGTAGAAAAATTGATAAAAAGATAACGTGCATTATATGTGGCCGTTAGTTTACCTGCTGAATGAGTTATGGCAATTTGCTCAAACGATTTCTGAAAATAATTGATAATGCATATCACTCTATATGTGGGATCAATATTACAACTCACTCTATATTTTGCGACTATAATTATATGTATAAAGGAGAGCAGTAGTATAATACCCTCATCAGAAGAAGACTGCATGGAAGAGAAAGATGATATAAGCCCGAATCATGAAGGCCCGAACCCGAGAAAGATGAAATAAGTCCGAATCATGAAGGCCCGAACCCGAGAAAGAACTTGGCCTTATTACCAAAGAACAGTTGCATCTTCTCAAAGAAAGTTTGAGACTAAATCACACCTTAATCTTGTACATTTATTCCCATACCGAAATTAAACACCAATTAATGCAATCATAATTAATAAATTATATTTAATAATGGTGTTAATTAGTGTACGTAACATAATATGTAATTACATGCAAAAACAGAAAGGGTTAGGGTTGAATTATTTGAATTTTTCTCAGATATATGGGGAGTTCTATCTAGAGACAACTGGTAACGGATCTTCTATATATCACACATTAATGTCCTATTTATGTTTGTACCACATGTGGTTCCACTTTTAAGTTATAACTAGTTATTGATCTTGTGTTGCATGAAGTTTAGTGTAATTATACGTAAAATTTATTGTGATTTGAAAAATTACATCTAATATCCTTGGATGTTTGTTTCCATCCAATAAATAGATCCTTCTATTAGCCACAATTCACTAAATTTATTGATATTAACAAAAAATATTGCATGAAAATTCATATTTATCCACGATTGACTTATTACAAATTACTGTAGGTCAAATAAATTTTTTCAAACCAAAGTACCATTATAAGGGTGAAGATGTACCTCCTCAGATGATTAATGTGTCAAGATGTATAGGTAGTTTAGTCAAAAAAGATTTATTTTAATCTACAATAAGTTAGTTTTTAATAAGTCCATCGGAGGTAAATATGAATTTTAGTTTTGTTTTGTTTGGCTAATATCAATAAATTTGGTGAATTTTAACTGACAAATAAATTTATTTATTGGACAAAAACAAACATTAGGTATAGTAGATGTAATTTTCTAACCATAGAAGGTTTTTATATAATTACACCAAACCTTAGGGGAAGGTGGTGTAATTATCTCTAATTAAAAATATACCTTAAATTTTTATAAGGATTACACCACGCTCCCTCAAACCTTAGGGGAAGGTGGTGTAATTATCTCTAATTAAAAATATACCTTAAATTTTTATAAGGATTACACCACGCTCCCTCAAAATTTGGTGTAATTATATGTAAACTCTTATAATTTGATAAATTACATCTAGTACCTCTGAGATTTATTCTTGTCTAACAAATAGGTTCCTCCATTATCAAAATTCACCAAATTTTAGATATTAACAAAAAGTTTGAAAGAAATCTATATTTACCCCCGATTGACATATTACAAGTGAAACAAATATTTTTATAACCAAACTACCTTAATATATTTTCACACATTAATGTATATGAAGAGGGATATTATCACCCTTACTGAGGTAGTTTGATCAGAAAAGATTTGTTTAACCTATAATAAATCAATCGAGGGGCAAATATGGATTTTTATATAATTTTTGGCTGATATCAGTAGATTCAGTGAATTGTAACTAACAACTAAACTTATTTATATCGAAATAAATCTCAAGGGATATAATTTTTCAAATTACAGAAAATTTACGTGTAGTTGCACCAAACCTTAGAAGAGGGCGGTGTAATTATCCCTTTTAGTGACATTTCTATATATAGGATGTTGTTGTTTTTCTTTAATAATGAACATAAAAAATAAAATAAAATTGAATCAATTAGAAAATCCAATGATGTTAATGAAAGAATCAATATGGTCCGGGACTTGGCAAGAATGCAACGAAAGCATGAAAATAAGCATATTTATATTTTAAACCGAAAGGGAACTAGTTCCTTAATCCCACGCATTCAGAACTCAACAAGCATAAAACAAGTGGCTATTGTAACAAATACTGACGGAAATGTAATTACGAAATTTTACCTTTTCGATTTGAAGACTTTCTTCAAGCTTTTCTCTTAACCGTGTGCTCAAGCAAAGACTACGAGACCTCCTCTACGTCGAACACACACTACAACACAAAGTGGTCTATAACAGACCTTGCTTGAGGTAAAGTGTATGTAGTATAAGAGGTTTGCTTATACTATTAACTCAGTAAATCAAACTCAAGAGGACTTTATTCTAACTTGAAACTAGTTCAAAAAGAACAAAAATAAAGAGAAAAGAGAGGGAGAATAGAAAGGTCAAGATGATAAGTATGAGTGTTTTTTTTCTTTTTGTATCATATACAAAATGACATGTACACAAGTTTATATACTATACACACACAAGGGACATGTCATGTACTTGTTGTATGTATACATGTATACATTGCATGTCAAGTCAAAAATAGGTACAATGTGTGTCTCCATAGTACACTATCTATTAGTATCACAAGTATTCAAGTAATAACTCTCTCATCCTTACATCCTCATATATATACATATATATATCACATATAAATATATATATATATATATATACAAGTTAAGGCTACACATATATATATATATTATATTGGGCTTAATTCAAAAATAAAGTAAATCCATATGATTGGGCCTCCTTAGAAGTAATCCAATCAATTCTTAAAAACCCAAATAGAATTTATTTGATCTTATCAAATAAATCCTAGCTCATAGCCCAATTAATTAATCCATCAAATAATTGAGTCTAACTCGATTATTTAATCTCATTACATTACCAAGTCAAAACTATAATTAATTCATCTGGTTCAATTAAAATTGATCTCATCAAAATAATTAAACCTAACTCAAATTTAATTAATCTCATTAATAAAATTTTGGGCTTCCTATCACATGGGTTTTCCGGTTTAAATGATCACATCAATTAATCTTTTGAATTAATTTAAACTCTTTAAATTAATTCATTCATTCTATAATTAATTCATAATTAGTTCTACTTTTTCCTTGAGTAGTGTTTTTTGTGATTTTGTAGATTCACCCTCAACTAGACTTGGGTTTGTGTCAACAGATAATTTAATTGGCAAATATTATTACACTAGATAATTTAATTAATCGCTTTTGAGTAACACTTAATCTGTAAGCACCCATCACTATGGGTGATCGTCTAGCAATGGTCCATGACACTAGAAAATAGGTGAAAATAACGTAAACTTTAAGGCTACCGAGTGCCATACCGGTATTATCCTTCCATCGCCCATCACTCGGTATTAATCTAGGGCATGGTATTGGTCATCGATTTCGATCCAGGACTAGACATTTATGCTTAATATTCTGATTATGTTTCTCCACTTGATCAACATAGAAAAACACTTTCCTATTTGATCACCCAGACTCCCGAGAGCACAACACACATCAGAATGCACAGGAGATCGCTATCATCTCATGATAGGTGATGAATCCTCTCTTGAAACTCATCAGTCTTTATACATGTTCTGACTGTACTAGAACAAGACTTATAATAACCACATCAGAACATAGTTATCTTTTACAACTCATATGATTCCCCATCATCACCTATTATATCACACAGCACACAGCTTGTATGATATCCCTATCATCGTCCATCATATCATACAACATATAACTCGTATGATATCACATTATCTCCGTTAGTTGATGATGGCACGCATCTCATCACCAACTACATTATCATAAACCACTGAATATGCCCCAGGTTAGGTAACCCGTCTTTCATCTAATTTTACCATTCTCATTTTATCGACTCCATAATTCAACTCCATTCGACAATTCATTGTAATTTATCATTTACACATTGACAACTTTATAATTTAACTCCAGTCAATCAATGAACAGAAACGTGTCACCATCATTCACAACTCCATCATTCGTCTTTACTCAACAACCAAAATGAAGTATTTCACAAATAATCACCATGTAATATCTCGACCATAGACAAAACACATAATAGCTATTTCACAAGGCAACCATAATTCAGTTAAACACATGACAATTTCTGATCAAGTTCTCACATAAGCAAGTAGATACATATATATAGATCTACTTAACTATACTTACCTCACTTTCCCCAACTATTTAAATAGTAGGATGATGTGTACGATCCTGAACGTTGTTCTCGTATCCTATAATGAATTATAAAACGTATGATCAATGAATCGTTAATATTGTAGTTGTTCATAAAGCGTATGATCATATTTATACACTTTTCACTAATTCTTGAATATCTCGTTCTATAAGATTCGGATCTTTCTTCTATTTGTTTCTACATAAACTAGACTCGTTTATGTTTCCATCAATATACATCTTGATGTATTAGAATCAATGTTTATATTTTAAAAATTACACTTACCGCCCTTAATCTGTACTCCTATAGTATGAGCATTGCTCACTACTTAATTATAACTTTAATTACAATTATTAAATTTAAAGTTGTTTTAGTATTATAAACTAGACATAATAAGATTTCTAATGGTATATGATTTGTACTTTAAATCATAGGAATTAATTAATGTTATTAAAATCTGTCTTGGCCATTTCCTTATTTTTCCTTGATAGATTCTCTATCTCAAATTATAAACTTTTCTGAGATAAAAATATGATTGATAGAAGTACCATTTTCACATAAAATATTCTCGTATATCTCGACTTTCATTTACAACAAGAATCATGCAAATTGGATTTATATATAATTAGTTATTCAAGCTTTAGTACAACCTATTTTAGACTACAATATATTTGAATCTACTACTTTAAAAATTCTCTAAAAATCATATACTCGCTCAAAAATCCCCATTTTTTCATAATATAATCTTGTATGTGTATAGTTTATTTTACAGAAGAATCATGTGAATTGAACTAGTATAACTCAAGTTACATGATTTTAAATACACCTTGTCTGATACATGCAGAAGCAGAGCAATAGAATGTTTTCTTACTTTTACCCATTAAAATGACGGATTCAACTCTTTCTCAAAAGTACAAAGGTTTAGTACACATTCTAAGGTTTTCATAGAAATAGGAATCACTAAATGTGGACCAGTATATCTTAAGATAATCACAATTTACAGAGGCTGATAGAAAAAACAGAGCCTCTCCTAGTGCTTTCCTTCCATCTTTATTGGTTTACCTTCCTCAATTCCAATTCACACCCAGATCCTACACGAATTTGGTCAAGAAGATGAACAAAACTTGATCTTGATGATAATGAAAACAAACGCCAAAATCCCTCCTCTCTTCTTTTCTCTTCCCTTCTCTTCTTTCTCCTTTTTTCTCCCCCTCTCCTCTCTTCTCTTCCCTTCCCTTCTCTTTTCTTCTCCTCTTTCTCTCCTCTTTGCACCACCTCTTTCTTTTGTTTTCTTCTCTTTTCTTTTCTTTTTTTTCTTTTCCTCTTGCTCTCCGCTCACCACCGTCTCTCTCTCTCTCTCTTTGTATTTTCTTCTCTTTTCTTTTCTCTTTTTTTCTTTTCCTCTTGCTCTCCGCTCACCACCGTCTCTCTCTCTCTCTCTTGTTTTTCTTTTAGTTCTCTACACTCTTCTAAAAGTTTATCTATGTATATATGTATATGTATGTAGTTAATAGACCCATTGAAAACATAAATAATAGTTAAAAACTAAAAACTAAACTAGAGGCTATAAGGGAGAAAATAAACCAGTTTTCCATGAATGATGTTTTTAATTTGGATGAAACAGGTGTATTTTATAGGTTACAAGCTGATCACTCTCTTCAACCAAGCAACTTGAGGAAAGAAAGCAAGACAAAGAGAGGCTTTTGTTATTTGTTGCAACGAGGACGGTTCAGAAAAAATTCCTTTATGAATTATTGGAAAATATGCAAAGCCATGTTGCTGAAAAAATATCAACATGAGCAACATCAATTGTTTTATCGTTCCAACAAGAGGGCATGGATGACTAGTGTGCTTTTTCATGAATATGTTCGCTGGTTTTATCACAAAATGAATGGCAGAAGAATGTTGATGGTTAACAATTGTCCAGCCCATCCAAAAAATATTGAAGGGTTACGGAATGTTGAGTTGTTTTTTGCCACCTAACATGACATCAAAGATCCAACCATGTGATGTAGGAATAATTAGAGCTTTCAAGATGCACTATCGTAGGAGATTCTACAAAAATCTACTGGAAGGTCATGAGTTGGGCTACCTAATCCTGAAAAGATTAATGTTTTAGATGTCATCAATTTTGCAGTCTCCGCTTGGACAACCAATGTTTCTCAAGTGTCAGTAGCAAATTGCTTTTGGCACTGCAAAATCCGTTCAAATAGAGAAATCTCAAGCGACTCAAGTGAGACAAACTTTGAAAAAAGCCTACATGAGCTTGAGAATATGGTCAAGGATGTTGGTTATCGCAATGAAATGGACGTTAACAAATTGGTGGACTATCTGGATGAAAATAATGAATGTTCAATGGTTCAAAGTTTGGAGGAAATTGTTGCTGATTTTATTGAAGATCCAACTAATGATGAAGCTAAAGACGATTCAATACCGTTGGAACCAGCCACGAGAAAGGAGGCTTTGAGTGCGGCAACAACTCTTCACGATTTTTTGTTGCAGCTAGAGAACTCGACACCGGAACTCTTGGCTGCAATTAAAAAAGTTAGGGAAGAAATCCAATTAGATTTAAATTTTAAGAAAAATCAAGTTACAATAGATTCATATTTTAGCAAATTACAATAATATTTATAATTGTAATATTTATGAATTATTAATTTAGAGTTTTAATGGGACCTAATATTTATAAAGGGATTTTTTGAAAAATTATTATCTTATTATCTTATTGAATTTGATGATTTTTTCCAAAGGCCCAAGTCGGGACAGAAAGATTTTATTGTTTTAGAGAATTTATTCATTTATAGAATATTAATTTATAGAGATTTTACTTACATTGATGTAACTATCGTCTTACATTGTTGAACAACATGAGTTAATCGGACCATCAAAATTCAGATCAAACCGTTAGATATGATCAGACTTACAGAAAAATACCTTTGGTAAAGTTTTAGACTTATTGGTTATATGGATGTCAAGATATCATACACGAAACATAAGAATAATTATTCAAGTCGGTGTATCATTGAATTAAGCCATGTGATTTTAAATCAAACCATCTAATATGATTTAATGGACACAATCTAATATATATTTAAATTTCGTATGAATCGGGCACCCGAATTTTAAGATATGGTAATTGTTAATTAAAATTTTTTACCAAATTATATATATAATAAAATAATAATAACAATAATTAAAATTTTTCAACCATCACTATTATTATCATTATCGTTATTTTTAGATTAATTAATAGGAATCACTAAATTTTGACATATATTTATAAGTAATAAAGCAGATTGCATAATGCATAATATGTATCTTGATACAAATATAAAATCATAAATAGATAAAAATATCATAAGTGAATTACTTGTCAATTTGAAAAAAAACGTAACACAATACAAATATATATTAAAATATAAAGTTTATATGTGCCATATTAAATATAATTTTAACTATAAAAAATATTATAATTTACTAAGTTGTTAATTAAATTTATTTTTGTATAAAGATTAAATGTAAAAATAAAAGTACAATAATTTATTATTATCCAAAATAAACTGTATGATATTGATTAATAATTATAATATATGGTCAATTTTGAGTATAAAATTGATAAAGTATTGAATATGAAATTAAGTATATAAAAAATTTATAAATAAAAATATATATAAAAAATAGAAAAAGCTCGCGAACTGATAAATAGAGAGAATTGAGCTCGAGCTCAAAATCGAGCCGGCTCGACTCGTCTACCAGCCCTAATAGTACGGCATTATTACTTTCACCAGAACATTCTTACTTTCTCTTTAATCTCAGTCCAACTGGCTTAAACATTATAAGATTTTTGTTGGGGATCAACCAACAAGCCTCACAATCACCTATTCTATCTCAGGGTTCCAAATATTACCAATTTGAATTACCTTCGGGATTATCTTGATCATTGAGATTCGAGCTAAAGCAGAATTTAAAAGTTCGTTTGATTCAAGTGAGAGGAAAAAGGAAAGTAGAGGGGGGAGGGAATATGAAAGAGGGAAGGAAAGTTAAAGAGGGATGGGGAGGGAAATAATAATAGTTTTCCTTTAAGTTGTTTGGTATGATTGGAAGGGGAGTAAATCTCAAATACTTCCCCTTGTTTGGTACGAAAAAGACAGATTGAGAAGAAAAGATTAGTTTTTGTAATTTTATTGAATAAATATTCTCTTTAGTTTTTGTATTAATAAATTAATATTGTACTAATATAATTTTAGTATATAAACAATTTAAAAACCTTATTAAAAAATATTTATCAAATAAGAATAAGAATATTTTTTATTAATCAAAATGAGCATTGTCCATTTATTTTAAACTGTTAGTTTAAATAAAATAAAAATTACGAACAATATTTTCCCCCTACGATTCGAGTTCAAACATCAGTGCTTTTGTTGGTACTAAAATCAACTTTGGAGTAAAATTATAGATATATGATATGTATGAATAATAGAGTAAATAAAACTAAAAACTCTATTTTTTTATCTTTTTGATCTTATACTTCAACTTTTCCGCCCAATTTTAGAAAAAACACAAAGGCAAAATTGCAAAATTGGTCTCATAATTATGGGGGGGGGGGGTGGCATAATTGGGATTGTAAGTACAGGACTGGTAATTTTAGTCCTGTGAGTATTGGGGCTTAGTGTTCCAACATCCACATGTGAAACTTAAACACCTAGGAGCTTGCGTGGCCAATGACGTGGCTTAGGCGGGAAAAAGAGGACAACTAGGCCAAAGTTACACAGTCAGCAACACGCGTAGCCTGACAAGTGGGAAAAAATAATGACGTGGCAAAATTATAAAAAACTGACGAGTTGAAAAAGAAAGCTGTAAAATAGAGTAGTAAAAATCACCCCGAAATCGCAGTACTTTGCCCAAATCCAAAGAACCCTAAAAATTCTTATTTTAACTTGAATCTATAACTGGTCGCCGATTGAGGAAGAAACCTGAATGAAGCAATGCCACTTCAGGATCCTGAGTTTAACGATTTTCCTCTACATTCGTACGGTAAGTTTTGTATGTTTTGAAAGAATCTGACTTTTACCGTTAAATATAGAATTTTTTGTGGTCCAAAAAAATGAAAGTGGTCTATTGTGTTTTTGTTCCGAAATCTCCAACATTATGGTCCCATTGTGTTGTTATTCTCTTGAAAGCAACAATGGACGATTTTTTTTTTATGGCTGTCTGTTGAATATTTTATTTGGCCTATGTGCGTGTAAATGTATTCATTTTTTGGAATTATGTGTAAATGTATTCATTTTGTTTTCTTTTTTTGTATGATGGTTTATGAATTTTTCTGTGATTAAACTTTTTAACTTGTTAACTTGTTATGTTTTGACTTGTTCTGTTTTCTTTTTTTGTATTATTTAATATGAATTTTAACTTGTTCTGTTTTGTGTTTGTTTGTCTGTGTTCCTTTTTTTTTTCTTTCAGATAATAATAACAATTTGTTAGCAACCATTACATTATATTTTTGGGGGAATGTAATGTACAAATTTGATTATGAGGATATGCATGAAATGCCTATTTCAAAATTGAATGAAATGGCTAGTGAGGTGTGTTATTTTGGTAATAGGATATATTTCACAAAGCTTGGAGATGTGTATTACAAAGTAATTAGTGATGATGTTTTGTTTGATGTGTGTATTAGTATAGCTCCTGAAAAAGAAATCAATATATATGTTGAAGTTAATGGAAATGTTATGGACAGTCAGGTTGGTGAATGTAGTACACAACCTCAGGAGGTTGGGTTAATTGAAGAGGGTGAAAATTTGAAAGAATCTGAATCCTTTGAAGATAGTGATTATGATTTGAGAAATGATGAGATGAATACTAAAACTGAAGAGTACATTGATGAAGAGGCTCTGGAAAAACAGATAGAAAGAGAGGTAGAAGAAACTAATACGAAAGAAAAGAATGAAACAAATAAAGATCATGACAAGGGTAGAACTGAAGAGGGTGAGAAAGACCTATTTAGGAGTGAGGATGACTTTCATAGTAAAAAGGGGTCTGATCATAATGAAACAGGAGAGTCAAATATTGTTTTCAATCCTGTGGAACAATATGATCCTACCTTTGAATTAGGTATGATCTTCAGCACTAAAACTGAATTTAGAAATGCCATTCACAGTCATGCAATAAAAATAAGGAGACATTTGAAAATCACCAAGAATGATAAGAACATAATGTATGCTAGATATGCTAAGGAAGATTGTCAGTGGAGGATAAATGCACACGAAGTGGCTGATGAATGTACATTTCAGATAAGAGAATATAATTCCAATCATACTTGTGGAAGGGATTACCATGTTAAAAATTTAAAGTCAAAGTGGCTTGCATAAAAGTGAATTCAAAAATTCAGAAGTGATCCAAAAAGAAATGTCAAGGGTTTTAGAGTTGTTGTCATTTAAGATTTAAGAGTCAACGTATCACGAGATCAAGCGTATAGAGCCAAAAGAAAGGCACTAAAAGCTCTAGGCCTCCTCCAAAAGTTAATATTAGAGCCCCACCAAGATGGAGAGGGAGACTGGAGGTTTTTCCAAAACAACCTTTACATCCAAAGACCAAATTGCTTCTGTCAACATGTACATTTTAAGAGAATGATGGGAAAAAGTATGTTACATTATCAAGATTGAACAATGTGTTATCACAATCGAAGGATAAGAGAGATAAGGGAGACAAGGGCAAGAAGAAAGATGGGAGGAATTCACCTTTTGTTTAAGAACTTTTCTATATTGATTGAAATATTTTTTGTTAGTAATCTCAAGATACTTGAGAAACTTGAGGAATCAGTTGTTATTGCATATCTTATGAATTAGGGGGTTTTGTGGATAGGTTGTTGTTGAATAAATATTGTAAATGGATGTTCATATTTTTTATGAAGACATGTAAATTGATGTTAGTATGAAATGAATGTTTTCATTTTCATTATATTGCTGAAAATTCATTTTTATTTTTATTATATTACTAAATTAATTAACAACTGCAATTTTAGGCTTTTAGTTTCATTATTAAAATTCATTAACAACATCACACAGAATTCACAAAAGCTTCAAATTTAAGGCTTTCAATTTTATTATCAAAACCACAAAATATCATTATATTTCCTCCATCTTATGTTTATCCATATCTAACAACATAATGTAAGTCCCTACCAATATAGCAACCTGGAACAATTCATTCAAAAACCACCATCCGTTTATCTATCCAAAAACCGACCAACACAAACCATGATGCCACCAAGCAAAATTTAAGCCAAAATATCTTTTTCTCCAACAATTTTGCTTCGCTTTTCATTGCTTGAAGCTTGCGACGCAAACCGGGTATGACACACAAAGCTCTAGCACACATAAGTGGGTCATCCCATGTAAAAAATCGACATCCTCCACTCTACAATCGAACAAAAAATAAGCCAACATCTACAAAACTTAAACTTAAACTTCAATTCTTACCTTATAATTTGCACATGAATAAAACCTTCTTCTGGGATTGTCATTGGTCCAAGAGGTTCTCAATGGAGCCCTAATACCACAAAAGCAGTTTACCACAATGGTGGAGCGATTGTCTGACGATAAAGTAGACATTTTCGCTGTTTTTCTTCACCTGCAACTTCATTTGCAGCAGCAAAAATGAAAGAGAGAAAGATATTTACTTACATAGGGTGAAAAAAGTGGGAAGAGGGCCTCTTTTTCCCGCCTAAGCCACGTCATTGGCCACGCAAGCTCCTAGGAGTTTAAGTTGCGCACGTGGACGTCGGAACCCTAAGCCCCAAATCTCTTCATTGTGTTTTTGGTTAATTTTGGTCGGAAGGATCAAAATTGCCAAAAAATCAATACTTATAGGACTAAAATTGCCAGTTCTGTACTTACGGTCCCAATTATGCCACCTCCCTAATTATTTACGGGACCAATTTTGTAATTTTGCCAAAAACAAAATTGGACCGCGGAAGGGTTTCATATGCATCAAGTTTTACTTCACCTCCATCTCTTCTCCTTAACTAAATACAAAATTATCTTTTATATATTTATTTTTAATTTCACTTCCATTGTATTATCACTTTTCACCCCAACCAAACCACTTTGAGAAAGTGAAATGTATGCATTAATTACAATAGTTAAAAAAAATAAAAATAAAGTCCCAAACCTGAACCCTCAAATTCCTAAAAAAAATAAAAGATAAAAGAAAAGCCCATTTTTCAAAACCAAAATCAATTTTGGAGTCATGAAAATGAAACCATTTTCAGAAAAAAAAAATAGAAAAAGATAAAAATGATGTAAACAGTACAGAGAGTATTTCCGGATCCGACCCATTCGGTGCCCAACCGAACTCCAAAGCGACAAAACAGATTCTCTCTACACTGACTCAAACCCCTCTCTCTATTTCGCTGCGCTTTTGCACTGACTGAAAATAAACCTCCGAATTCAGAATCAAACCTCCCAGTTCTCTGGCACTGTACACAAACCGGAGGTGAAAAGTTTGATGACGGACAAGAGTGAAGTTGAGGCCATCAATTCCTTCCGGTAACGACACGGTTTGGGCGGACGTTTCGTCCCTCTTCCGGCTTGCCTGCAACGGTTTGTTTCTGTCTCTCTCACTCTTAATGCGGTCATTTTTGCTTGTTTTCTTGAATTTTGAATGGGATTTAGAGGATTACAATATTTTCTGTCTTGTTGTTCTTTAATGTGGATTACTTGTTTCCTTATTGCGAACTGTGTATAATAAACAAAGTATTCAGTGGACGGGGAAGCTAGTGAAATTAATTTGTATGGTCTATGATGCAACTAATGTAGTGGAGGGTTTCCATTTTAGAAAGCAGTTTATGTGATTTCATGTGAAAGGAGCTTTTGGAGCTTAGATAAGGTTTCATTTAAAACGTGATATTGTAGATATCAAATATGTATTCTTCTACTGTCTGTCTCACTCAACTTTTGGAGTTTGTTATTGGGTTTTTGGACAAACTTTTCTCTTTTTCTGATAATGCTTATTGTAAGATCAGGTGGTAATCATGATAATTTTGTTTTCTTTTTGGGAAGCTTGACAGGCGGGTATTCTAATAACAGATTAATGATTAATGATAAAACTCTCTTTCTTCTAGTGGATTGAAATTTGGGTGTTTGAGGAACTTGGTGGTGATTTGATTCTATTAGTTGATAAAGCATAACAGAATATTCAACTTAGTAGGCCGATAAAGATTGGAAATTCCTACTTCTAGTAACCTAGTTTAAGTTTGGATATCAGTTAGACCTGAAGTTACAAGAGGTGTTTGGCTGAACCTATTTAGCTGTGTTTGATGAGTCGGGGATGGCTGGTTCTGAGGCTGAAATTACATCAGAAAACCATAACAATGTGTTTGAAGAAGGGAAGAAGCATTATGAGAGGTAAAGGTGGTGATAAGCGACTGTACCATCATCCATATTGCTTGGGTTATGGAGATGAATGACAGGTAAGCTTATTGTTGTAAACCAAACTAACCAAAAAAAAAAAAAAAAAAGAAACGACAAGAAGATGAAGCGATTTGCCTGCTTTCTAAAACTCCATTATGCGCCAAATTTGGTTGGCTAACCGAATTATTATTTGATAAGTTGCTTTATTGTGATATTTGACTTATTGTTAGTATCATGAACAAGAATGCTCAACTTGAATCAACACACGAGGTCTTATATCAAATTTATTTGTTGTTGACTACACTGATCTCTTCGTCAATCTTGTTCCATAATTTCCATGGTTCTACCATAAAGGCAGAATCATTAAGTGGTGTCCTATCAGTTGATTCCAGGTTGTTTCTCTTCCTATGGTTTTTCTGTTTGGGCAAGTCATCAGATTAATCGTGGTAAACTTAGTGCCGTTAAGTTTGACTGAACAATGTGATACTGAGTGGTGGATCATATGATGTGGACCAATAACAGATGTCGAGAGGTCACCATGAGATTGACATCTATATCTCACTTTTTTCACTAGAAAATGTTAAACCAAACACATTAGATTCGCTAGGGTAGTTCCCACTGATGCTTAGCTGGGAGGAAGTTGTTGACATAAATAAGGTTGATCTGAAAGATAAAGTGCAACAAATGTAGCAGAAGTGGCTTACCTTTCCCAAGTTAATAATGAGATCATTATAGTTGGGGACACATATTTCTTGATCACATGCTGGGTTAGTGGGATGGATATTCATTTCATCTTTAAATTTAGAGGGTTCCATCTTCGAGCAGTTTCCATTTCTCTGGGTGTAGGCACCCGGATCAATGACTGGATCAGATGCAAGTTGTATAAAAACTTGTAATCCTATCTGTTTTGTCCAAATTTTCCTTCTCAAAGTATTTCCAATTTTTTTTAAGCATGAAAATTAGGAATTTTGAACTTCTGACATCAGAACATAAATCTAATCATTCAACAAATTGTGTTTTGGTGGTTGCTACTTTAGTTATGTCTGTAGATAATCTCTTCTTGCATCATTATGGAATCATCTTACTTTTTCTGCTTGGACTAAACTCAGACTTCTGTAAATTTTGTTCCTTGATTCCCTGCCCTTGTCTTATATCTTGCTGATCTGTTGCCCTCTTACAAATGATAACCAAGTAGTCTTAATCCTTTGTATGAAGTCTGCTCTAGCTTCCCTTCTGACCTGAATAATAGTGATCAAATGTGAAAATTGTTCGCTATTTGGCCATGATCCTTTATCTTAACTGCTTCTATGCAGGTATTATGAAGTTCATATCTATGATCTTCACATTAGTCTGACTAGTTCTGAATCCTGTTCTTTATGGCCATCCATATATAAAAATGATTATATTTTTAGTTCAACCACGATAACATCATTTGCAAATTTCATACTCCATTGACCTCCTTTTGTGTCCTTATTTCCTTAATCTATTTTATGCACAAAGAACGTAATATGGATCTTGGAGCTGACCCCAGATGCAATCTACTCTTTGCTGTAGCTTACCACAATTGCAACTCTTCTCCACTTAGTCACATAGGTTTCCAGCTTCAATGTTCTTAGTCTCAATTTCTTCTCCAAGTTCGAAAACCCACTCTAATACTTCCAGAGAATGCTGTAACACTCAGTAAGATACTTGTTCTGTTGTTCCTTCCTTATTATGCTTCATTAGATTCGTTTGGATAATGGGATGGTTTCTAGGGAACAAAGTAGGTGGTGATGTTAATGAAACTTTGTTTGACTGCCTTTTCCTTCATACCAAAACAAGTCACAAATTCTTTGAGCATGGTTGAATGTCATGAAATTGGAAGAAAGTGTTATTTCACATTTTCCTTTTAGGGTATTAGTGAAACTCTGTTATCTTCTTATAAAACCGAGATCTAATAAAGCATGAATATTCTTTGCTAATACATACTTGCATGGCTAATCCCCATTGCATAAACTAACTTTTGTACTCTACTATCAGTTAAATCTTAAATTCTTAATATATTATTAAGGACATAATGAAAATGAGACACATATTAGGTTTCATTTTAAGTCTTGAGGTAATGTTTGTTCTGTTCCTGGAAATTTCTTTAGTTGTTAGAGATTGGGGTGCACTCAATAATCAATATTAGTGCTTGATTATAGTGTTGGGCTGGGAAAAGTCTGCTTCAGTATGCCTTCCACATTTGACTTTACTTCCAGTTTTAGTGCATCTGATTGCTTAGTTTTCTGTTAGTGTTCCTCTTGATCACATACAAGACAACAGCCAAAAATATTCATTGTTGTAATCTGGCTACAGATCTTCGAAGTGATGAGTTCAGAAGTGGAGAGAATTTTAACCTTCTTGCTGCCATGTCTGCTTTAGAGGTATGTTGCTTTTGCTTCGACATTGACAGAGATTTTGCAAGCTTAATTTATGTATCTTGTAAGTGTGATAAGGTGAAGACTAATTGAAGCACAAGTAATTGAATTGTGTCAAATTGTTATCACTATTAGGTGATTTGAGATATTTCAATTTCTGGTGCAATCAATTCATCGTGCAATTCTCATAACAATGGAAGAATGGTAAACAAACAAATTTTCCATTAGCAGATATGACTGAAATATACTCTTTTAAGAAAAGATAATATTTTCATGCATGAGAATGACTGAATCAGAATATTCTTCACTCTTCTATTAGTAAATTAAGTTAGCAGGTGTTTGTTTTTCCAATCTCTTTGGCTTCGTTCTTTTGGTCTTCTTGTAGATAGCTGTGGTCTGTGAGAGTTGGCTATGGGCCTTACTGTATGATGAATGCCTTATTTTCTGGAAACTTAAACTAAAATATGGTTGCAATCTCAAGTGAAGAAGACAATGTTTAGTGGGGTTTATTTTATGTAATTATATAATAACTAATTCATTATAATTTTGTAATATTGATAAATTAAAATTATTTTAAATTTCACTTTAGTAATTTTAATAAGTATTTTTTATAAAATTAAATTACAAATAAATGTTAAGCATCGAATTTGTATCTCTATAGATGTTGCATGCAAGTAATGTTGCTTCAAATCTTCATTTAGTCTATGCTGTAGTTGTTTTAATGTACTTTATGTATGGCATAACAGATGAGTTTAGCAGCAGACTCTCCAGTACACTCGTCAAGCAGTGAAGACTTGGCAGCATTTCTTGATGCAGAGCTGGATACTGTATCTGATGCATCAGCAGATCCTGAAGAAGTCGCGGAAGGAGAAGAGGAGAGTGATGATGGTGACGAGGGCAACTATGACTTGGATTTTAAGAGGTATACTTAAGCTGATGAAACCACTTACCGTTATGCAGCATGTTTCAGTCATAAGCTGAGTCTAGCTTTTCAGGTCTAGGGTATGTGATAATACAATATTATTGCTCTAGATCAAACCCCTCTTTCTTCACCGTGGAGCTTGGAAGATTTATATAATCGAGCAATGCAGTAGCAACTTGGTATCCTGACTATCTAATATATTCATACTCTATGATGCAGTTGATTGCATATTCGCTTAAAAGATTCAGATTTCCTTGCGAATTGCTTGGTGAAAGTGGATGTTTTCATTTGTGCTTTCATTGTTGGTTGAATCTTGTCTAGGAAGTAAAATTCAGCAAATGATTAATTCGAGTTGCAACAACTGCAAACACACCAGCACCATTTCCTTTGCTCTTGAAATCTTTAGATGAATCACGTTTTGGGCGATTGTTCATATCTCTTTTTATGATGCATCTCAAACTTATTTGTTATTGTAGAGTGAAGAGGCGCAAGGTGGAATTGTCCGAAGGCATAAATCCACAAAGTTCCTCTTCCCAAGGAGAACCAGCACAAGTTGTTGGTGGTATGCCCATGATTAGTTGAATTTCTTATTTTGTCTTTCAGTGACATAGTGCGTGCATAAATAACTAAATATTCTGTTCAGGCCTGATAGCTTTAAGGATTGATGGACACAAGTTGGGCTTTCTCTAAACAAAGAAACCAGAAAGAGAAAAAAAGTAGAAAACTATTGTAGATAGGTGCTTAATCCTGTGTACCTTTGTTCTTGATTCACATCCCAAGTACTGGATGGATAACTTTCTTTCACCAACTCACCTTTCAACAATGCTCATCCACTACTGAGTACTTTTTTTTTCCCTCTTACTGGTTAATTCTTTTTCGTTTTCTGTTTGAACTCATATCACATAGTTGTAAATGCTATTTATCTTGTGGACCGTGGACGGCATATAATAATTGATAAACATTTGTACAAGTTCTTTCTGACTTATTCCCTTTTGCCTTTAGTACAACACTAGTGTAATTTTGCTTTAAAGCCTTACATGATTGACATTCGAGAGCATGGTGGGGTAACTCTGTTTCAAATGCATCAAGAGTCACTTCTATTGTATGGCTGAATCCGTTGCAGGTCTCTTGTGTATTGCACCTTGCCCTCCTCCCTTTTGCTTCTCATTTTGCATTTAACTTGTATTTTTCAAACTGCTTTTTTTTTGTTGCCTCTTTCTGCTTGTAGCATATCACCCTCTTGAAAATTTTAGGCATTGACTCATTTTGCCCTCTACTGACGTTTTCTTGTGCAGGCTTGTTGCCCAATATGTGTCCACATCCTGGTGTTTATGCAGGAATGTGCATGCGGTGTGGGCAAAAGATGGATGATGAGTCTGGTGTTGCATTTGGGTACATACATAAGGTTACTTTCTGAGAATATGAATTTGCGTTCCGTAATATTTTCTTTCCATTATTTTCCTCTAAATCATGCAAATATTATCCAAATCTGATAAATGATGTCAGAGTTATCATATGATTAATAACTCTACTTAAGTTGAAGAGATAAACTAAAAGTATGGAGTAAAAATACGGATTAATGGCCAATTAATTCATTAGAGCGCATGCCTAATATTTGGTTGTGCTAATAGCTCCGAGTGTTCACTTGTTGGAAGGAAGCAAAACAATATACCTAGTAAGGATAGAGAATAAAAGACACATTAGGATCAAGATTAAAGAAATGGGTAAATGTGTTTTTTTATTCATGTACTCTATTTTGAATTGTTATGCTAGAGTTTTACTATTTTTTTTTTCTGCCTATTCGTGTAGCATCAAATGAATTTAGGAACAAAGCGAATGTATGACAAGATACTTCCTATTAAGCTCTCCCTGCTGTCTTGCAGTTGTAAACATGAGAAAGTATTTCATTTATTTATGAAGTAATGTTTCCTGCATGCAGAATTTGAGGCTTGCTGATGATGAGATAGCCCGATTACGTGACAAAGACTTGAAGAACTTGCTACGTCATAAGAAACTTTGTTTGGTTCTTGATTTAGATCATACGCTGCTCAATTCAGCTCGGCTTCCTGATATTACAGTGGAAGAAGGATACTTAAGCCAAAGAGATGCTTTGCCAGGTATCTTTTATGGTCCTTAGTTTGACAATCCTTTTGTTGCATTTGACGATTTGCATTTTCTGATGTTATCTGCATGTTTTACAGTAGATCTTTTGATCTTGCGCTTTAATTAATGCATATTGGTGTGAAGTGTCTGTGCCTGCCAAAAATGGAAGCATTTTGACTTCCTAAACCTTAATACCAGGGACAGAGTTAACCGTCCTTCCTACCGGACAATTGGGGAAAATAAATAATAAAAAGGTTTGTATGAGTTTCATGAGAAATAAAAGAAAAGCACGAGATACATATATCTTTTCTTTGCAAAATGTTGCTCCAATGAGGAGTTAGTTCCACCTTCATCCATCATCATATATATATTAAGGCAGTTGCTGACTAATGTAATGAAAGTGCCTATCATCATGAGCAAAAATATTTTGCTTTGTACAAGATTGTTTTTGCTTTATGCAGTGAGTTTGCTTTGTTATCTTGTATTAATAAGTACTAAATCACGCTTGGATCATTATTTGATGTAGCTTTGTTCTGTTTTTGGTTTTGAACAGATATAGGTTAGGGTACATAATGCTAGAATTTTATTTATAATGCTCATAGTGCTGAGTAATTCATCTTATCGGGCTTTTTTGTATTTGTGTTATCCGGTTCGGACTCCTTGGTCTCATAAACTTGTTTGGATTGGTTTTAGTTTCGCAATTTATACTTCGACTTTTCCTTGTGTGTGTGTACGTGTGTCTGTATTATTAACAATACCATAAGGCCTCCTTTACTTTTTCGGATGGGATTAAAAGGGGTTAGATAATTTCATGTTTAATGTTGGGATTTGTTAAGATGATAAGTTAATAGCTTATTTTCTTTGCATGAATCATTAGATGACTATTGTGTGATTAAATGGTATTAAGTTTTGTAGTTGTTATAAGGTAAAATGTATAATTGAAAAAATTGCCCCATAATAGGACAAAAACATCAATTTCACATATTCACATCACAAAATATAAAACATTTAAAATTTCTTAAACTTTTATATATATATATATATCTTATATGTATATCATTTTTCCCATCACCATTATATTCATCTTCATCAAAAATCATATTTTATTAATATATATTTTTACAATATATATAATATAATAATATCAAAATTATATCTAACTTGTACGAATTATTATAAATTCTTAACATCAAAAGAATTTTTTATTTCTAAAATTTCTATTTGTTATTGTTATTCTCATGGCGCTGCCCAGGCACGCCATGATGAAGAGGGGCCTGGGCAGCCTGGGTGCTGGCTGGGCTACCCAGGCCCATGAATAAAAAAAAAGAAAACCCTAAATAAATAAGGAATTTCAGCAAAATAAATACTCTACATGCATGCGTAACTTTTATTCCTGCCTCTTCTTTCTTTAGTGCTCTCTTCTTCCTTTGCCAACGCATCTTCTTCTTCAATTCTTCTCTTCTATAGTAGTCTGCCACTGTTGTTCACTGTTTATTTACGGTATGACTTTTTTGTAAATTCATGAAGTGTAAATCTTGGGCGTGTACAGCATTACAAGCTCTAATTATGCCAATTGAATCATTGAAATTGATGTGATTTTATTAATCTTTGAGTGCTTTAGTTGTTCTGTTAGCGTTTTCTTTTTGGGATGATTAATTACAGTATTTTATTGTATGTTTATGTCGGTATTTAGTATTTACAGCTTAAAGTCTTAAAACTTTCTTACGATAAAGCTGTACTTTAGGATTTTTGCTATCCTTCAATGGTTCAATATTGGTCATTTTAATTATATGAAGTCTTGTTATGTTGAATTTGTTTTTTTATGTGTTATTTAACTCCTTATACATTAATTTAGTCAAAATAATACCAATTATATAAATATATAGATTATTTCTTATATTTGCGCCATCCTTTGAAAAGGGGCGCGCCGCGCCGTGCGCCATGCGCCATGGCTCCACTTGGCGCCATTGTGCACCCGGGCGCCATTAACTACTATGGTTATTCTGTAATTTAATTTTATAAAAAATACTTAATAAAATTACTAAAGTGAAATTTAAAATAATTTTAATTTATCAGTATTACAAAATTATAATTAATTAGTTATTAAATTACTATAAGTAATTATATAAAATAAACCCCACTAAACGTCGTCTTCTGCACTAAGGCCTAAATCTCCTGCGGCTTGCTGCCAACTTCCCTGCCCACTGCCCTCGCCCCTCTCTGCCTGCCGATGACAATGTCAGCCTGACTCTCTCCGCTGCACCAGTGCCAGCACCCTCATCTCCCTTGTTTCCGCGATCCGGTCTCATTTACTGACGACGAGATGCCAGCCCCTTCCTCATCCCCCTTCGCTGCCAGCCCGACACTGCCCCTTCTGCTCCCAACACTACCCCCTCAGCTCCCCTCAGAAAACGACCAACAAGCATATGGATCTCAAATTAAAGAGTAGTATCTGTTAATTTTACCGATGGTAGACGGAGGGAAGGCTGAGAAATAAAGAAGCCTGAAGCTCTTCAACCAAACGAGGAAGAAAGAAGAAGGAACTTGTGAATGGAGTGTCGTTTTGTTAAAAAAGCATCTGACATGTCTGAAAAGTTTCTGTGATATGTTATGAAATTTTACATGAAATAAGGGCCAATATGAGAGGAAACGCAATTTCACGAGGACATTTTGGGAAAAAAAAATTTAATCATACTCAGTTGGTTTGTCAAGATAGATAATAATCATGGGCTTGATGGCTATCAAGCCACAATCACAATCAACATCGGGCCACCTCCACTTATCATGGGCTTGGCCTAATCAAAGTAAACAAGATATTGGGTTTGATTGTTTGGTGGGATATGAGACCCAGTACTGCCAAGTGAAGGTGCCCTAAAGGTTTAGTCTGCCCGTGGATGTCTGAAGAGGATATGATTATTTATTACCATACACAGATTTGTGTTCTAAATTTCATAATAACCTTTTATGAAATTTCGATGAATCAACTTAACGTGCTCCCGCCTGCTCCTTGCTTGGGGTGTTCATAGATTGGTAAGCTTACTGAACTACACCAAAACTGAAATTTTGGTACACACCGAATACCGAACCCAATCATTTCTTTTATATAATGTGTATTATATTAATTATCTTCTATTATACTATATATATATTACATTGTATATAATATGTATCATATTGGAATATGAATTTTCATTTTTTTCCTTTTTTTTTTTAAAGCAACTTTGGTATATTACCGAAAACTTGCTTCAGCATTCGCTGAGCAAGCTTGGCATATTGAATTTTTGGTTTGGTTTGATTTGGTTCAATTTATTGGATGCACACCTGTACTTACTGCTCCACCTCCCTCCCCTCTCACAAAAAGAAAAGGGTTCTGCCAAGTAGATCCTTGATCTCCCTTGCTTTATAAAGTCCAGCTCTTTCAGACTTTAGATTTTGTTGGTACTTACTAATCATGCATGTTTATGTTATATGCGTACATATATGCACATTTCAAGAGTATGTTGGTGCTCTGTGTGTTATGCCACTGAATACTGAGTGACGAAAGATCAAGTATGTTAAGGAAGCTTTCAACAGCTGTGTCAATAAATGATTTTGCAAATTTGGGGTGCTCATACTTGAGAAAAGAAAAGGGTTTAATCATCTCCCCAGACTTAGCACTAGCCAAAAAAGATTTAAGAACAAGCTGATTGAAAATATTATTAGGGGCGTGTATATTATGGTTTTGCGGCCTTGGTAGGATGAAAATTGATATGCCTTCACGTGGAAGGGTTTTGTTATAGTAGATATTAGTTACCTCTGCCTGGCACATGAAGCATCTAGACTTGCCATGCATCTCATGGAATTAATTATATTGTGATGTCAAACCTGCATCCTTGCATGATGCTTTTATCCTTAATAAAAATTTATATACACAATTTCTTTTGTCATATGCTGAGTTGTCCATGAGTGAACGTCCACAGTTACTATCTCAGTTATGAACATTTTTGTTTATTCTCTACCATGACTATCCACTCTTTTAATCTGATAAGTGCTCCATGTCATAGTATGATTGGTTATGCTTTCATCAAGACCGTTTAACATTCCAATTTGCTAGGTAACTTTAAAATTATTATTGTTCTTTGCCTTCAACCAGGAATTAAGTCTTTTACCTTTCACTTCTTTTCTAGAGAGTTCATTGGTGCTTCAATTTCTTCATTCTTGTGGCAAAACCAACTTAGTTTCCAGTTCGTTTTGAATTTTATCCCACATGTGATTTCCTTTACATGCATTTGCATTATGACCAGATGCCTTAAAGAGCAGCTTATTCAGACTGGATCGGATGCAGATGATGACCAAGTTGAGGCCATTTGTGCACGTGTTCCTTAAAGAAGCTAGTAATTTGTTTGAGATGTACATATACACCATGGGTGAACGTCCATACGCTTTAGAAATGGCAAAGCTGCTTGATCCTGGAGATGTTTACTTTAATTCCAGAATAATTGCGCAAGGAGATTGTACGCAGAGGTACCAGAAGGGTCTTGATGTTGTTTTGGGGCAAGAAAGCGCAGTCCTCATACTTGATGATACAGAAGCGGTAATGACTGACCTCAATTATAGAACTGGTTGAAGCGGATTCCTTTCTTTTAGGCTAGTCAGTGTGATCTGTGGCTAATTTTTTTTTTTGATGTAGTATCTGATGAATTATGCTGGATTAGATGAGCTTTGCCTCTAAGCGCACTTTTTTTATTTCTCGAATCACATTCACGAGTATTAGCTGTCCTTAAGCTTTCTTATATTGTGATTATTAGTGCACAATTATTTTTGGTTTGGAAAATATAAACCAAAGAAAGCTTTGGAGACTTAAATTTATCAATAGCATTCTATCTTTTGTTTGGTGATGTTGATGGTTTACTTTTGGTGTTAAGCATGCTTAGATCAATTATGTGAGTGCGGAGAATTACTCGTTTCACCTGACTGTGTGATATGTGCTGGGCTAGGAGGTGCTGCATTTATTCCGTTGTTAGATGCTAGGACAGCTCGTTCTTCTCACTATATTTGTTTATTTTTAGTTTTGGTCTATGCTAGAGAATCCTTGTGTGGCAGGCCTAGTGATTTGAGGGCTGCTGTTCGGTGTGAATCGGTTTGTGGAAATTCTAGTGATTTGTGGTTCTCTGGTAAAACTACTTAAAAATAATTGGAAGTTACTTGGCAGTTGAAAATTTCTGGACTGCATAAAGTGAATGTCTTACAAGTACGAGGATGTTCATGTTGAACCATCAAAACTTTGGGAAAGATCACTGTGAAAAGAGTTTGCTAATGTGTCAAAATATCAACATAAGTTGCTATTGCTAAGCCAATGACTGAATATTCTAGTAATCCTAGTCATTTGCTGAATGAATTCACTGTGCGTGCTTGCATGGGACCATTTGGGCTTGTCGGGTCGACTCCTATGCCTTGACATCCATGCTATGAAGTTTCATCCCATCTTTCTGATAGTAGAAAAGAATTGATTCGGCTTATAAATAGGCATGACGTGCCGTCATTTATTGATATTGCCACACTTGAGATATATGCTTAGGTTTCCAATTAAGAAATCAATCTCTCTGGTTCTTTATGTGTTATAAACATTGTTATGATAAGTAAATAGTGAACAATGTGATTGGAAACTAAGACAATCGGAGAGGGAAAAAGGAAATGTGAGAGGAGATAGTGAAAGAAACAAAACCAACATGTTACTAAAACCACCTTAATACTTATAAACTTTCTATTGGTTCTTAAGACAACAGCCCAAAATGCCATACAGACAAGTTACTTTAACAACTCTAGCTTAATAAATTATAAGTTTAATTTTTGGCAACATATATCTTGTTTCCTTTTATTCATCAAGAATATGTTATAGCTAGCAGTAATAGATTCACTGTCATTTATTACAGGTATGGGGAAAGCATAAGGAGAACTTAATATTAATGGAAAGATATCACTTCTTTGCTTCAAGTTGCAAGCACTTTGGTTTCAATTGTAAATCACTTTCTGAACTAAGAAGTGATGAGAGTGAGACTGATGGAGCACTGGCTACTGTTCTCAAAGTTCTTCAGCATGTCCACGGTTTGTTCTTTGACCCGGTATTGCCTCTTCACCCCCTCAAATAATAAACAAATTCATAATGAACTGCTTTTCTAGTTTGTTTAGTTGAGTTGTATTGTTTCAGGGATACAAGGATCATTTAGAGGACCGAGACGTGAGACAGGTAAATCTGGATCGGAGGTCCGAGTATACTGTCCTTTCTATTTGTTGGTGCTTGGTGTTGTGTCTTGTCTGGTTCACTGCTGGAGCACAGGAATTGAGAATACCTTTACTTTGGGCAAAGTTGTTTGTTTTTTGCAGCCAAGCTATGGTGTCTTCTCTTTTCTTCACGGTTTTGGGGGAAGGCACTGCAGATGAAATATATGAAAGCTTGATTGCTCTATATTGTTTCCATACTGCAATAAAATGATCAAGTTGAAGTCTAAATCTTTTTTAGTGGATGGAATATTTGGGGCATCAATTCACAAAGCTAGCGTCTTTTCTTCTCGTAGATGTAATTATTATATATCTATGGTAATGGACTAAAAACAAAAGTTAGCATGTGAAGTGATTTATATGAGCTGGATGTGAGCTAATATATGTAGCAATAATCTAATAAGTTGTTTATTCATTGTATTTGACTAGGTTTGGTGAAGTTTACTGTCAATTACTGGATGATCTTGAATAATTAACTAGTAATCCTAAAATCTGCTTTCGTTTTGCCATGTTTGTCTCATTAATGGTTGTATAATCACTAGTGATAACGCAGAAGTAGCGTATTCTGAATTTATGGTGACTTTACAAAGTTTTCACGCTCTAATCATCGTCTCTCCAATCAAATGTCAGGTGCTAAAAACAGTTCGTAAGGAAATTTTAGAGGGCTGCAAAGTTGTCTTCAGCCGTGTCTTTCCAACCAATTTCCCTGCTGAGGAGCACCACTTGTGGAAAATGGCGGAGCAACTGGGAGCAACATGCTCATTAGAACTCGATCCATCTGTTACACATGTGGTCTCTATGGATGCAGGAACAGATAAATCCCGTTGGGCAGTGCAGGAAAAGAAATTTCTGGTCCATCCAAGGTGGATTGAGGCTTCAAACTACATGTGGCAAAAGCAGCCGGAAGACAGCTTCCCGGTTAGCCAAGCCAAGAATAAATGATCCGTTTGTCCTCTGCATCTAACCTCCGTTGACAAATTTACTTGCACTCATTTTTCAGTTGTTTCCATGAGGTGTACTGTCCAACCTGGCTAGTTAAAGCAGTTGTTGTTTTGTATTGCCTTAACTAAACCTTCTCTTTCAGCCAACTTTAGTAAAGATTTCGATGAAGGTGTCTACAAAAGTGAACCTTCCATCAGATCCAAGATTTTGTAAACCTTGATAGCGAGTTGAGAAGTTCATCCCGGTTTTTGTACATAACCAGTTTAGGAACGCAGTTTATCTTCATTAAGCTAATGTAATCTGCAGTTTACACCATGGGATTATTGTACGGTTAGCCCAAGACATCAGATTTGAAGTTTATGTTCGACACCAAGGTACTGAATGTTGTGGGATTTTTTTTTTCCGATAACGGTAAATTTCATAAATGTGCAATAATATACAATTGTACAATACAATCAAGATCTAGAGGCCTCATTAGTGTTTAACGTCCTAGGCCAAGGTATCCTCAACTATCCATAAGTTGCAATTGTGCATTGAATGATAATTCTGCACTAATAATTTTCAGCTTAATCTCCTCTATTACAATTCGGGCTAAGGTAAAGGGCAGTCGATCCTGCTACTAAAATCTCCTCCAATTGCGTTCTTATCATATAAGATAAACCAGCAAAGTGAGTAGTGCTCGCTAAGCCGCATTGACAGCGTGCTTTCTTCTCCATTTCTTCGATACCCAACTAATATCCACATTGCAATCATGGTTGTGCCAAAATAACTGCAAATGCTTGCTTATGAAATCAATGCATTGGCAAGAAAATCGACAACGAAGATTAAATGATTGTGGGTCTCTTGTTGTCCACCAATGCAAAGAACACAGGCCCCATCAAGGTGATGAAGCCACGGTTTATTCAATGTTGACAATTTTTTCAAGATAGCAAGCCATATGGTGAAGGAATTATGAGGTATCTTGAAGGGGCCCAAGAGTAGTGACAATCAACTTACCTTGGGACCTTTTGGATGGAATAGATTATATGCAGCTGCATTCGTGAATGTCCCTCCATCCGTTGTTCAGATGATCTTATCACTTTCCCCATAAAGAGTGGGTAAATAGTGTAAGATCTCTAAGCACTCCAAGTAAGTAATAAGTGGCCAGTTCCATTCCTCTGTTTTAATGACGGTGTTAAACTTGTCTTCCAAAAACATACTCGTAAGCTATGGGCCTTGTGGAAATCAGTGTATAAGTGGACCAAGCAAGTGTCATGGATTCTGTCATAAGTAAAACGAATCACCATTACCAATCTGATAATCAACATGTGGTAGGAGTAATGTTCGCGAACGAAGCAATTTGCACCATCCCCAAGACCTCGTTCGAATGCTAGTTGTCCACACCAATTTATCCCGAGGTCGAAACTAATGGATCCAAGCCACCCAAATTGAAGACTGACGACCTTAGATAACATCCCACAAGTGTCTACTCATGAATGCATAATTAAGTGTCGTTATATCATGAATTCCTTGGCCACCTTCATCATGCGGTAAACAAACTTGCTGCCACACCACTTTGGAATAACCGCTTCCTATCGCCCCTTTCCAAAAAGAAAAAGATCGCATTTTCTTCTCTACTTCACGAATGACCCCTTTAGGCAAAATGAAGGTCATCACCCACTAAATGTTCAACGCTGTGAAAGCAGATTTGATAAGTTGGACACGTGCAACAAAGAATATTGAAGTCCCTACTATCTCTTAATACGTTGGTCAATCTTTAGAAATAAGGGCTTACAATCTGCTACGGAAAGCCGGGAGGATAAGAGCGACAAACCAAGATACTGAATTGGGAGGATACCAAGGAGACAATCCCGATCTCCTTGAGCTGATTTGAAAGTATAATTGACTTTTCTCGAATTGACATGTAAGTCAGATAAGGATGCGGACATTTGAAGGCCTTTCTGAAATAAACGGATAGCGGCCTCCTCCACTTTACAAAAAAATAAGAGATCATTAGCAAAGCACAACTGAAATAACCCTAGTTCGCGACATCTCCAATGGTACGTAAACTTCAAATCCTTCTTAATTAATTATTGAAAAATCAAGCGTAGTACCTGCAACACAAGTACAAACAAGTAAGGGGACATAAGGTCCCCTTGCCGAAGACCACGAGCTCTCATGAGAAAACCATGTGCACCAACATTCAGTCAAACAAAAAAGTGCCGTTGTTGAAATACATTCCTCAATCCAATAAATAAAGATGACCAAAAAGCCAAAAAGCTACAAAAAAACAATCAAGAAATTCCACTCAACCATGTCATATGCTTTGCGAAGGTCCACTTTCAAGGCACACCTTGGGGGAAGGCGATGCTTATTGTAACCGGTAAAAAGTTTTTGTGCCAACAAAATATTGTCTCCTATTTATCTCCATGGGACAAATGCATTTTGAGAGAGGCTAATAATTTGATCCAATATATTTATTGAGTCGCTGCACTAAAATCTTGTAATAGCCTTATAAAGGACATTACAACATGAATTAGGTCTGAAATCAGCAACGGTAGAAGGGACTTGTACCTTAGGAATAAGAGCGAGGAATGTAGTATTAACTTGTTTCAAAAGTCGTCCAGTGGCAAAAAACTCCAGCACTACTCAAGTTACCTTCTCCCCAATGACTGACTATATTGCTTTATACAGCCTTGCCGAGTAGCCATTCGGTCCCGATGATTTGTCCTCTCAATATCAAAGAATGCAAGCATGACCTCCTCCATCGTCACCGGCCTTATGAGTGCACAAACTTCTTCTTTGATAACAATACGACTCGCCCACGATTGCAAGTATCTCAAATTAATGAACCTGTTACACCTCTCACCTCCCAAAAATCTTTGGAAGTACCCAAAATAAAAGATAAAAGAAATGCCCATCTTTGCAAAACCAAAATCAATTTTGGAGTCATGAAAATAAAACCATTTTCAGAAAAAAAAAAATAGAAAAAAGATAAAAATGATGTAAAGAGTACAAGAGAGTATTTCCGGATCCGACCCATTCGGTGCCCTACCGAACTCCAAAGCCACAAAACAGATTCTCTCCACACTGACTCAAATCCCCCTCTCTATTTCACTGCGCTTTTGCACTGACTGAAAATAAACCTCCGAATTCAGAATCAAACCTCGCAGTTCTCTCGCACTGTACAGAAACCGGAGGTGAAAAGTTTGATGGCCGACAAGAGTGAAGCTGAGAGAGGGGAGGATGCAAAGGTGTCAATTAGCCCTTCAATTCCTTCCGGTAACGACACGGTTTGGGCGGACGTTTCGTCCCTCTTCCGGCTTGCCTGCAACGGTTTGTTTCTGTTTCTCTCACTCTTAATGCGGTCATTTTTGCTTGTTTTATTGAATTTTGAATGGGATTTAGAGGATTACAATATTTGCTGTCTTATTGTTCTTTAATGTGGATTGCTTGTTTCCTTATTGCGAACTGTGTATAATAAACAAAGTATTCAGTGGACGGGGAAGCTAGTGAAATTAATTTGTATGGTCTATGATGCAACTAATGCAGTGGAGGGTTTCCATTTTAGAAAGCAGTTTATGTGATTTCATGTGAAAGAAGCTTTTGGAGCTTAGATAAGGTTTCATTTAAAATGTGATATTGTAGATATCAAATATGTATCTTCTACTGTCTGTCTCACTCAACTTTTGGAGTTTGTTATTGGGTTTTTGGACAAACTTTTCTCTTTTTCTGATAATGCTTATTGTAAGATCAGGTGGTACTCATGATAATTTTGTTTTCTTTTTGGGAAGCTTGACAGGCGGGTATTCTAATAACAGATTAATGATTAATGATAAAACTCTCTTTTTTCTAATGGATTGAAATTTGGGTATTTGGGGAACTTGGTGGTGATTTGATTCAATTAGTTGATAAAGTATAACAGAATATTCTACTTAGTAGGCCGATAAAGATTGGAAATTTCTACTTCTAGTAAGCTAGTTTAAGTTTGGATATCAGTTAGACCTGAAGTTACAAGAGGTGTTTGGCTGAACCTATTTAGCTGTGCTTGATGAGTTGGGGATGGCTGGTTCTGAGTCTGAAATTACATCAGAAAACCATAAGTTCATAACAATGTGTTTGAAGAAGGGAAGAAGCATTATGAGAGGTAAAGGTGGTGATAAGCGACTGTACCATCATCCATATTGCTTGGGTAATGGAGTTAAATGAAAGGTAAGCTTATTGTTGTAAACCAAACTAACCAAAAAAACAAAAAAAAAAGAAATGACGAGAAGATGAAGTGATTTGCCTGCTTTCTAAAATTCCATTATGCGCCAAATTTGGTTGGCTAACCAAATTATTATTTGATAAGTTGCTTTATTGTGATATTTGACTTATTGTTAGTATCATGAACAAGAATGCTCAACTTGAATCAACACACGAGGTCTTATATCAAATTTATTTGTTGTTGACTACACTGATCTCTTCGTCAATCTTGTTCCATAATTTCCATGGTTCTACCATAAAGGCAGAATCATTAAGTGGCATCCTATCAGTTGATTCCAAGTTGTTTCTCTTCGTATGGTTTTTCTGTTTGGGCAAGTCATCAGATTAATCGTGGTAAACTTAGTGCCGTTAAGTTTGACTGAACTATGTGATACTGAGTGTTGGATCATATGACCTGGACCTCACAGATGTTGAGAGGTCACCATGAGATCGATCTCTATATCTCACTTTTTATCACTAGAAAATGTTAAACCAAACGCATTAGATTCGCTAGGGTAGTTCCCGCTGATGCTTAGTTGGGAGGAAGTTGTTGACATATATAAGGTTGATCTGAAAGATAATCAACAAATGTAGCAGAAGTGGCTTACCTTTCCCAAGTTAATAATGAGATCATTAGAGTTGGGTTCACATGTTTCTTGATCACATGCTGGGTCAGTCGGATGGATGTTCATTTCATTTTTAAATTTAGAGGGTTCCATCTCCGAGCAATTTCCATTTCTCTGGCTATAGTCACCCGTGTCAATGACTGGATCAGATGCAAGCTGTATAGAAACACTTAATCCTATCTGTTTTGTCCAAATTTCTCTTCTCAAAGTATTTCCATTTTTTTTTAAGCATGAAAATTAGGAATTTTGAACTTGTGACATCAGAACGTAAATCTAATAATTCAACAAATTGTGTTTTGGTGGTTGCTACTTTAGTCATGTCTGTAGATAATCTCTTCTTGCATCACTATGAAATCATCTTATGTTTTCTGCTTGGACTAAATTCAGACTTCTGTAAATTCTATTCCTTGATTCCCTGCCCTTCTCTTATATCTTGCTGATCTGTTGCACTCTTACAAATGATAACCAAATAGTCTTAATCTTTTGTATGAAGTCTGCTCTAGCTTCCCTTCTGACCTGAATAATAGTGATCAAATGTGAAAATTGTTTGTTATTTGGTCATGATCCTTTATCTTAACTGCTTCTATGCAGGTATTATGAAGTTCATATCTATTTTCTTCACATTAGTCTGACTAGTTCTGAATCCTGTTCTTTATGGCCATCCATATATAAAAATGATTATATTTTTAGTTCAACCACGATAACATCATTTGCAAATTTCATACTCCATTGACCTCTTTATGTGTCCTTATTTCCTTAATCTATTTTATGCACAAAGAAAGTAATATGGATCTTGGAGCTGACCCCAGATGCAATCTACTCTTTGCTGTAGCTTACCACAATTGCAACTCTTCTCCACATAGTGTCGTAGGTTTCCAGCTTCAATGTTCTTAGTCTCATTTCCTCCTCCAAGTTTAAAAACCCGCTCTAATACTTCCAGAGAATGCTGTCACACTCATTAAGATACTTGTTCGGTTGTTCCTTCCTTATTTTGCTTAATTAGAATCATTTGGATAATGGGATGGTTTCTAGGGAACAAAGTAGCTTCTGATGTTAATGAAACTTGGTTTGACTGCCTTTTCCTTCATACCAAAACAAGTCACAAATTCTTTGAGCATGGATGAATGCCATGAAATTGGAAGAAAGTGTTATTTCACATTTTGCTTTTAGGGTATTAATAAAACTCTGTTATTTTCTTATAAAACCGGGATCTAATAAAGCATGAATATTCTTTGCTAATACATACTTGCATGTCTAATCCCCATTGCATAAACTTACTATTGTACTCTATAACTATCAGTTAAATCTTAAATTCTTAATATAATATTAAGGACATAATGAAAATGAGACACATATTAGGTTTCATTTTAAGTCTTGTGGTAATGTTCTGTTCCTGGAAATTCCTTTATTTTTTAGAGATTGGGGTGCACTCAATAATCAATATTAGCGCTTGATTAGGGCTGGGAAAAGGCTGCTTCAGTATGCCGTCCACATTTGACTTGACTGCTAGTTTTAGCACATCTGATTGCTTTAATTTTCTGTTAGTGTTCTTCTTGATCACATACAAGACAACTGCCAAAAATATTCATTGTTGTAATCTGGCTACAGATCTTCGAAGTGATGAGCTCATAAGTGGAGAGAATTTTAACCTTTTTGCTGCCATGTCTGCTTTAGAGGTATGTTGCTTTTGCTTCGACATTGACAGAGATTTTGCAAGTTTAATTTATGTATATTGTAAGTGTGATAAGGTGAAGACTAATTGAAGCACAAGTAATTGAAAAAAATGTTGTGTCAAAATTGTTATCACTATTAGGTGATTTGAGATATTTCAATTTCTTGTGCAATCAGTTCATCGTGCAATTCTCATAACAATGAAATAATGGTAAACAAACAAAGCTTCCATTAGCAGATATGACTGAAATATACTCTTTTAAGAAAAGATAATATTTTCATGCATGAGAATGACTGAATCAGAATATTCTTCACTCTTCTATTAGTAAATTAAGTTGGTGTTTGTTCTTCCAATCTCTTTGGCTTTGTTATTTTGGTCTTCTTATAGATAGCTGTGGTCTGTGAGAGTTGGCTATGGGCCTTACTTTATGATGAATGCCTCATTTTCTGGAAACTTAAACTAAAATGTGGTTGCAATCTCAAGTGAACAACTTAAAGAAATGGAACTATTTTTTTAGGGGTTTCAGAGTTGACATTAACTATTGAAGGTTGATGAATCAACATCCGGGGAGAATCTATATTGTAGTAATTGATGTGTTTGATAAGACTTTAGAAGATTATATTTCAGATCTTCGATACAAGAAATGGTTTTCTTAATATTATCTTTGTCACATAATTATATATAGTACTTGTGTAGTGGTAGCAACTAAACCACCTGTTACCTGAAATCCATCTGTTTTATGTCTGATAATGGGGAAAACTAAAGCAATATCCATCTCTTTCTGGTTTAATAATTGAATAGAATGCCAAGCATATTCCTAATTCTACATTATAAGTTACTGAAAATTGGGGAAAATTGGTTAGAGGACTGGTTAGACAGAATTTTGGAGGGGTATAGTCTATAGAGCACCCATAGAAAATTATATACCTGCTAATGTTCTAAGTCTTTTCACGTGTGAATTTTCATTGGCGATGAAAGCTTAATGGTTTTACTTCCTGCTTCATTGTAAATCCATTTTAAGGAAAATTTTTGCTTGCTTATCCAGTATTTAAATTTTATGTGAATGTGTGTGTCAATGTCTCAGTGTCTTATTAAGCAGATCTTTTGTCTTTGTTAATCAGAAACAGGTGCTTTCAAATTTGTTATGACAAAATTTTTCTTTCACACTGCACACTGGTTGGCAGTGTGTTATTAGAACCAGTTCATAATGCATTATATTTTTTCTTACTGTTTTCCTGATTATTTTGTTCCATGTTTTACTTATGAACTTTATCTATCTGAATTAGATAATGGACCCAAAGATGGATTCAGGTATTGTATCTACGTATTATTCTGTTGATGAAGCCATTGACAGTGGTGCTGCTCCTATCCCATTGAGCTTTGATCGAACAGTGGACGTTCAACGTGTTATTGATATAATGGATCATCTTCTAGCTTGTGAGGTATTGCTGATAGAACAATTGAGGAGAATCTAAATAGTAGTACGGGAGTGGTGATGAAAAGCCCTTTCTGATCTGTTCATTTAATTTGATGCAGGCAACATGGCATAAAGGAGGGTCACTAGCTCAAACTGTTTTTTCTTGCATCTACCTTTTGAGACCTGAGAGAACGTCATTTCATGCTCTGCTGCATTCTTTTTGTAGAGTTATACGAACAACTTGCAACACTGTTGTTTCAGCTGTTTCAGATGCACGCACAAATGAAGTAAAGTACTTCAACAAATCTTAGCTTTTTCCTTGAGATAGATTTCTATCAACAGTATCATAAACATATGCTTTGTTGATGATGCTTTTACAGAAAGTACTTCAACCAAAAATTTAACTTTTATTTTATTGTCAAATGCACTTAAATGAAGTAAAGTATTTCAATGAATCTGTAGCTTTTCCCTCAATGAAATAGAGTTGTCAACAGTACCATAGGCCTTCTCACTTCTTCACATGCTGTTAATGAAAAGTAGTTAAATACTTCAGTGAATCTTCTCTTTCTGTTTCAGCTGTTAGATATGCATGTATTATGTATAAATGAACTAAGTACTTAACTGAATCTTCTTTTCCTGAGAGATGGAGTTGTGTGGTGAAAGTATCATGAACCTCCATTCATTCTGAGGACTTTTGAAGAACATTAGTAAACGGGATTGATGGGCTCATATGATGCTGCAATTTTTTCGCTAGTTCTCCTTTGCATTGCAAGTAGCTCTTGTTGTAATTTGTGGAATAATTTCTGAATTCTGATCACATAAACATAATATATGCAGTCAGTTTGAACTGCTATCTTATTTATATTAATGACAGCTTAATATTGTATGAATGCATATTATCCATAATAAAGATTGATATACTAGTAAGGTGCCTTCCACCGTCTTTGTATACTCTTCTGTTTCTCCTTCACGCACCACCCATGAAGGCTGCTATATACAGCAAAAATAAGTATTAAGGTTTTGATAGATAAATAACAAAGTTGATCTGACTTCTAGAAACTTAATGTGCATATCATGGAATATCTATGCTTGATATGCATTCGGACAGTTGTATGCTTGTTGAAAAATGTTGAACTGTTGCTTCATCTGCTGAAACTTGTTCCTATTTTTATGACATTGTCTTCCACTCTTGGGGCAAGAGGAAGAATTACTTAAAATAACATGCTTATGATGCCTTCTGAATTGAATTATTGCTGTCTCTTTGCATCATATCACATGCTGGTGTCTTAAATTTTTCTCTTTTATGCTTTCAATTATTATCAATTAATAAATCGGAATACAGGAAGAAGATCTTTTCACTATGGCTTATGGTCTACCATTAAAGGCCGATGGAGATGATAAATGCTTATCAATGCTACATGCAGTGGAAGAAACAATTTCTCGACAACTAAAGGCTTGTAAAGCACCATTATCTAAAAGAAAAGTTCTAGAAGGTTAGCATTCATGTGTCTTAATGATATTTTAAATGTTACCTGGATAAAGAAGTTCTTGTTTGCTTTTATATTTACCACTTTGATTCTGTGAGAAGAATTATATTCATATCAAGTTGGGAACAAGAAATTCTCTTTCGGAACTAAGTGGGAAAAGTTTCTGACACCTGTTTACCTTTTCATTAGCTACTTAAGGAAGTAGCCTTCTTGATGTATCGCTACTTTTCTTAGACAATTAAGTACCTGATAAGTTTATTCTGGCACTGGCGTCTATAAGTGAATACTTCCATCATGACAGCAGTGCTGCAATCTGAACAGGTGTATATCATGAAATTGCTATATCAATGTCTTAAGTAAGTGCGTCTACCTGGCTTCATGTAGAATTGATAAGCGTGGTACCTTTGGGTAGGTCTTTTTTTGTGCTGGAGTTTGAACGGTAGGTGAGGACTGTAATTGATGGTTTAGCCTCATAGCATATAATTCTCTCCTTAATCTTCTAACTCATATTTAGGGACTTCACACTAGTAGTTCCTGTTTGACGGACCGTCTGTTTATTATTATACTAATCAACCATTTTTTTAAAAGATCTTTGTTCACCAAGCTGAGAGAATCACCTGATAGAATTTACATAAAGTATTTCTTAATGAAAAAAAGAGTCGGAAAGTATTTTTGGCGCGATTTATCTGTTCTGTAAAATGATGCCTGAGTGCAGTGGTAAGGTAATTGGAAAAAGAAAGAAAAATAATAGCCTGTTCATTACACTGGTGGTTGGAAATTGCATTAGGCAATCCGGTAAAGATAATTTTCTTAATATCTTCTCTATATATTTAATTGTAAGCATCAAAGTGCTTTTTATGGATCTGAAGGTTCCACAAGAACTGTAAATTCTTATTGTGATACTACATATATTACTAATTAAAATTAACAATAATGATCTGAAAGCAACAAACACTAAATTTACCCCTTTTATGCATGTTTGTTGAGCATCTGTATTATAGAAATCAGAACAAATTTTGATGATGTTAAAACATCTTACTTCCTCTTCTGGAATTCAAGTATCCTGTTCGACTGGATGGAGTTTAGATGAGAGTTCAAATTCCATCAAACATAGTGGTTGGGAGTTTGTTGGTGTCTCACTAATACTCTAATTTGGAGTATTTTGGAGGACAAAATTCATTCTCGGAGGAGTAGTCTCATTTTGGAGTTTGGACATCCTAAACAAAGAAATAGTAGGTGATGAATTTGGGACAGAGGGAGTATAAGAATTAGGTTTGAAGTGATAATTGACTGTAAACTCAATTATTTATTTTGAGCAGTAAGTTATCTCAATGAAGCTTCTATTTTGTGCGAAATATTTCTGCGTGTTTCCTTTATTTTGATTGTTTCATTGTCTATACCAATGATGTTGTCTTCTATTTACTTAAAGCTACAACCAGGATCACCTATTTGAACTTTCTGTTTACATGCAGTTCACTATGCATTTTCATTTTGATATAGATCATGTGCACAGCGAGTTTCGTTAATTAGTATACATTCTGTTATGGTGTATGCTTATCCCCAATGTTAGATACTTTGCTATGAATTAGTTATTGCGAATAATGCCTCAGTTCAGTATGGTACCTTTTCCCTGGGTGGCTTTTCTTTTTTCCATTTATTTTTTTCAATATGATTCCGTTATGCCAATCTATAGTTGATATTAATTATTAATTGATTGAACTTGTTGCTTGCTGTGCAACTACTACCTTTCTTAGCTTCTACTTGGATCTCAGTTTGAAGGTTATTCTGCCTGCTTTTGTGCAGATGTGGAGCCGCTGCAAACTAATCTTGATCTTGAAGAAGGGTTTTGCAAAGCTGTTTTATGCCGCTTACGCTTTCGTAAGGTCCTATGTTGTATTATCTTTGAATTTTTGTCTTCAAAAAATATAAATTTAAAACATTCCTGAGTATCTATGTATTAGGTGCAGACCATGAATTTATTCCACTTGATAGCTATGAGTTAGATGTTCCTTCTGAGTTCTTGAGCTATAGAGCTATTGAGTTCCTGCTGTCTCTTCTTTATCTGTCCTATAAGAGGCCTCTCGGTTGGTTCATAGAGCTCTAAAGAGTTAGCAGCTTCTCTTAGGACTCCATTAGCTCCCATTAGCCGCAGGACCACTTTCTCTGTTACTTTGCATGCCATTTTCTGTTGCTGCAGTATGTTAACATAGTAAATATGTTGTTTCTCTTGGATGAAGCATGTTACTTCTCTTTTTGTTTGATTTCGTGCACTTTTGGAGCATAACATGTTTGATGGTTGTTGCCCAGTTCAAGTCTGTCCGCAAGTGCGTGAAAGAGGCTGGAAACTCATAGCTGATTGGAGTGTATTGTGGTGACAATGTGCATGATAAATAATAGATGGGCTAGAATTCTAATCTCATTCCTTAATCCTCATTTACTGACCATACTGAAATAAACTGATGCGAACTATAGGACATGAGTAATTTCATCAGCTTTTTAATGGCCCATGTCATGCCACTGCCATGTGAGGGCATAGCAGGTCCAAAAGAGATTGTCCTAGGTTATAGATGGTGAACATTCCTCCACTGTTTATTGTTTTTGGGCAAGAGAGAAATAATAGAATGTATAGGAATTCATATGCAGATGCTATATGTCCTCAAAAAGTGATTGTTGATGTAGTTAGATTAGATGTAAACTTGTTCCATTGGTAGAAGTCCCACAAAACATGATTACTTTGTGGTTGAGTAGAGAATGTTATCTGCCTATGTCAATCTGTAGATCTGGGTTGGTTCGCTTTGAAATTTCCTTGAGTTATTATAGGTTTTGTCTTAGAATCTACTTTTGTATATCTTCGTGGGCTACCCCTCATATCTTGATGTAAATTTATTGGGTTTAATACATTCGAACTTACCCTGCCATGGGGAAAAATGGAGAAATTCTGCTCCAATAAAGGAGCAGAGGCCAGAGAAGATGAAGAAATTTCCTGACCATAATATATGATTTTGCACTTGATTTAATTCTAACAGGGACAAATTCAACCAAGAAAACTGATTATTGGTGATGATGATGATGACAGAAAGAAAAGAACATAACTTGTGTCGAAGTACTGCAAGAGGCCTATTTGAAGATGCTAGAAATTCCTGATGACTCTTCTATGTGTTATGGAATGTACTCCACTACAGCAACCATGTAAAACCAAGTTTCCTGACAATAGATTTTCCTCCCATGATAGATGCTAGAATGCAAAAATAACCCAAAAATTGGACGGGATGTACTTAAGAATTCTAAAAGCACTAAGATCAGAACTTACAAGTTGATCAACTTCTGAAAATTGAAATACACTGCTCTTCATGTAGTATAACAATAACAGGTATATGACAGGAATCAAAAGAATGAACGTTCTATTAATTCCCAACGTGCTGGTTTTGCCTTTGCCTTGAAGAGATGCTGGGTTACTCCAATATCTTCTGTAACTTTGTCATGCAATAATTTTGGTTCCTCATATTATTTAGTTATTGGAATTATTTTTGCTGGTGCTTTGAAAAGAGCTACCCTTCTCAGTTCTATGTGGATGTTTTCGCTCGTGATGGCCATCATTTTCACTCCAATAACATTTTGCTAAATTTCTGGGTTCTCAGCACCTCTACCATGTGCTAACATGTATGAGGAGACCTCAAGGCAAAGGCTTGGAGTTGGCCAAGAAACATATTACTTCCTGCTTGTGTGAGCTAGATTCCATGCTCAAGTCAGCAGAATTTTTGAGGGACCACTGTGCATGTGGAACTTTAGAGGATGGTGCAGAAGATAAAACAACTGCATCTGGTTGTCAACCAATTGGTTTCGATTCTACGCTAAACAGTAGGTCAGCTGCCCCAACTCCACCCCGTGCAATTAAACTACTCAGCTGGACTAAGGTTAGTGTCGAATAACTGACAGAACTTTTAGTGCTACATTTTCAGATTTTGAAGATTTTTTATTTTTTATTTTCTTGTACCAGGCAGTTAATTATTTCCAGAAGCTTCTTCATGACCTAGATATTATATGTTCCTACTCTTTGGATCCTGTTTTTGAAGGTGCCTTGCGCTTTGTGGTTGACTTTCAAAAGCTTCAACCAGATCTGGTGGCTAGAGCTTATATCCAGGTCCAATCCTAGCTCTGTTCTTGTTTGAAATTCCAGTTGATGCTTAGAAGTTTGATCCAAGCCTTATTGCATTTGATTCTTTCAGAATTGTATTCACTTGAAAGAGTTAAAAAGAAAAGATGGCTAATACAATGAAATTATACATTTACTTTGGCCTCTTGAAATTCCTAAAAGATGACTGGTCCTCTAAAATGCTTTTTGGCTCAGAAACTATTCTGGATGCTTGATAATTGGTATTGTATTTTGTGTTTTATGCCTTTCTGGATTCAGGATGTTCTTGGATGTGCTTTTTAATGGAATACCCTTCCAAACAGCCCACCACCTACCTCAGTTCGAGAAATATAGTGTGTGATATGACAGTATCTATAAGAATAAGGACTCATTCAGTAGTATAATGTTAGGAAAGATGTGATACGGGACTTGACTTAAAATAAGCTTCACACAGAATATTAAATAAGTTACATATAATGGAGATGATGAAAATAAGATGATATCATTGGAAACCAAAGAGAGAAATGAGCATATTCACAAAGTAGTAATTGACTTTTAGCTTGCAGAAATACACATTCAGATGAGGTGATCACCCTAAATTACAGACTTTACACCCTTATACTGCCATAATTCATAAAAATAGTGTTAATTGAGATTATGGAGAAGGACTTTGACATAAAACACCTGAAATGGTGTATCAAGGTATCTAGACCTTTATGGTTCGACTTTATAATGACTATTACCAGGACGAGGATCCATGTTGCTGACTAGGGCTGGCAACGAGTCGAGCTCGAGCTCGAACTCGAGCTCGAGAACGATTTCTCGAGCCGACGAGCAATTTGCATTTGGATTTACACCACCAGAATACTATTAAAGAGCTTCAACAGATATGGAGGAGAAAGACAACCATCTGAAACTGAAATTCGTACAGACATCGGACTTTTATCTTACATATAAACTGCTACAACAGTCATGAACTTTCACCCTTTCTTCAACTTGTTTTGGTTATAGAAAATAGCACCCAAACTCGGAAAAAGAATAATAAGATGCAACAGAGAAGAAATGGAAGCCTGGAAGCCGTACTCGTCGCCGTCCTCGTTGCCGACTTGCCGTCCTTGTTGGCGTGAATTTGGGGCTAGGGTTTTAAGAGATGGGTTTGGGGAAGAAATGAGAGAGGAGAAAGAATGGAGATAGAAAGAGAGAGGAAAAGAAAGAGAAAGAAGAAACAAGTTGTTGCCATGAATTTGGGGCTAGGGGTTTAGGAGATGGGTTTGGGGAAGAAATGAGAGAGGAAGAAGAATGGAGATAGAAAGAGAGAGGGAAAGAAAGAGAAAGAAGAAACGAGAAAAATAGAGAGAGAAAGAAATGGGTTTTGACTTTTTATGTATTATTATTATTACCATTATTATTATTATTATTATTATTACTATTACTATTATTATTATTATTATTATTATTATTTTAAATCATGAGATCGAATCATAAATTTTTATATAGATATAATTGAAATTAATATATGTTCACAATCTGTAAAATTTATATATTTATAAATATTAGTATAACATTGCTATAACTATCATCTTACATTGTTGAACAACATAGGTTAATCGGGCCATCAAAATTCAGATCAGACCGTTTGGTATGATTAAACTTATAGAAAAATACGTTTGGCAAAGTTTTAGACTTATTGGATATACGGATGTCGAGATATTGTACTCGAAACATAAGAGTAATCATTCAAGACGGTGTATCGTTGAATTAGACCATGTGATTTTAAATCATACCGTCTGATATGATCTAATGGACATAGTCTCGTATATATTTAAATTTCGTATGAATCGGGTGCCCGAATTTTAAGATATCATAATTATTGATTAAATTTTTTAATCTCATTATATATATAATAAAATAATAATTAGAATTGTTCAACCATCATCATCATCATCGTCATTATTATTATTATTATTAGAAGATTAATTCATAGGAATTACTAAATTTTGACATAAATTTATAAATAATAAAAAATCATAAGTGAATTACTTGTCAATTTAAAAAATGTATAACATAATACAAATATATATTAAAATATAACATAAAGATATTATAATAATTTTAATTATAAAAAATATTATAGTTTACTAAGTTGTTGATTAAATTTATTTTTATATAAAGATCAAATGTATAAATAAAAGTACCATAATTTATTATTATCCAAACTAAAATATATGATATTGATTAATAATTATAATATATGGTCAATTCAGATTATAAAATTGATCAAATATTAAATATAAAATTAAATATATAAAAAATTCAAAAATAAAAAAATATATAAAAAAAATTAAAAATATTCACCAGGCTCGCGAGCTGGTGAACACCTAGATTTGAGCTCGAGCTCGGCTCGATAGGAGCTCGAGCTCGAGCTGGCTCGACTCAAAACTCGAATTTTTCGAGCTCGAGTCGAGCTCAAAGTCTAGCCGGCTCGACTCATCTGCCACCCAGAATGTGATGTGCAATATATACCTATGCTTATGTTGAGCCTAAACACATTCACAGTCAAACATACAACCAAACATATTTAGCCCAAATGTACTGTTCTTTCCACTACATCCTAAGTCTTGTATTAGCCCTTAACAGCCTGAGCGGGGAAGTAGAAAAAGTTTGCCATCCTCTCTGCTGACTGATAAAACTCCATCCTGAAACTAACCTACATTTGCAGGGTTTGACAAACTCCCCGAAAGTTGGCTTACCATTCCAACCCAAGTCACAAACTCTAGGGTGGTGCCAGCTCACTCGTGAATCTGATTGGTCGTGCCCTGTGTGATCATAATATAAATGAACCTATCTGAAATACAACTGTACTTTTAGGTTGGAGATGGCTTTATGGTTACAAATAGGTTAGTGCGTGTACTAAAACATACTTTTCTTAGAGAGCTGCTCTAATTGACTGGCTGCCTATTTCTGAAATATTATGGTTCTTATCCTTTTCTGTTGGTTGTTCAATGGAATTTTCAACGGAAGATCTTTTTCTGCATATTTGTTTTAAATCTTTGTTTTGTATGGTACATTTAGTTACTTCTCAATATTGTTCCTTTTGTTATTTGGCTGATAAAGGAACAAATGTCATGTGAATGGATTCTAATGCTGGTAGCTATGGACAGCTTCTGCTGGTACAAGAAGGGAAGCTCTATGGACGTGAACCTATGTTCGCTGTGATTTGCAGAGCTGCCCTTCTACCCGAAGGGGCAAAGAATCATGATGTCCAGAAGAATGAAACTGTTGGACAATTAGGGCAGGTGAAATTCCAGATACCTTCCCGATCCTCAAAGCTTTCCTGTGTACTTAAACAATCTTAAATTGTAAACTCAAATATTATTTTTGAGAATTTGTCTTTATGATAATAAATACATGCCTAAGTTGGTAAATCATTTGGGCGCCTTGCAAGCTGGTGTAGTATTTGCTAATCAGTTTTCTCCTATTGCTATTTAGGTTACTTGCCTGCTTTAACTAATTCACTGCACACTATTTAGACACTGAAACCTAATGAAATCATGGGTTGTGGAATGCAGTTATTAATCAGTTTGCTTAGAATCCTGTGTACTAACACAGCGTGGCAAAGGCGTAAACTTGGGAAAATCTTACAGGACTGGCGAATAATATATGTACAGGTTTGTCAAAGTGGCTGCTCAATTGAATTATACATTTCTAACTCATTGGTTTGCATGACCATGCTTTTTTGGCCACCATATTGTCATTGCATTGATTATTATGATTTCATTTTTCTTCTACTTTGAGTCTCTTCTTCTATACTTTTCAAGTCTTTGTTGAGCAGCAAAGAATTGTGCCAATTTCGTTAATGGGAAAATAATGCATATTTGTATAATTATGAGTTCAAATTAGTGATGGCAAGTAAAGCGGGGTACTGCCTCGGACTCTGCCTTAGTGGGTCTGTTCAGAAGGTCAGGGGACGGGATTTAATTTTTTAGATGCTTCGGGGTCCGTGCAGGGTCTTGGGTTTTCTCCTAGACCGGTCCCTGATGATATTTATAATTATTAATTTATTTAAAATTTTAATTTTTATTCAATATATGCATTTTGCAAAATACACCATATCTATAGTCATAGTAGTTTATTGGATATTTATCAATAATAAACTTAATTTTTTAATTAACTATATCAGCTAATTGAAAAAATGAAAGAAAAAAGATAACAGGCTTTTGCAGGTTATACCCAAAAGACTCGAACAAAAGAAGAGGGAAAGTGAAGGAGAGAAAAGAGAAGAAACAAATGAAAGAAAAGGGTGAGTGGGGAGGAATTTAAGAGTAGATGTCGCAGCTTTGATTTCTAGTAAGTATGCACGTCTTTGAGGTATGGGTTTAACTAGTGGTTTGCTAAGAGGCTGCTTAAAGTAATAACTAAAGGTTTTGCAAACATTTTGATTACATACTGTATGGTTCAAAATGTAAATTTGTCCCATGAGCAGCTGCAGGATAATATATTAGCACAGTTAGTTATTATTCTAAATATTTTTTTTCCACAGCATTGAAATTAAGTTGATCTCTTTAGGTATTTGATGGGTGGTTGATGGATTAGACATGTATACTGGCTTTGAGATGGTGCATTTTCCCCTAGATGTTTGGTAGCTTGGCACGACTAGCTTTTGTTCTTCAGTGAATGATAGTGCTTACACAAGGCGTCGATTGAAAATTATTCAAATGTTTGGTTCCATGATATGGGGTACTTGGCAGCATATTGGACACTGGTCTTATGCATTTGAGGCAAACAAAGGTTTGGGGCATCAGAATTGTAAATAGCTAGATGCAGACGGGTGATGGTGTTGTTTGTGGGTGTGAGACACAGCACAACGACAGGATACTGACACTGTGCACCATCTGAACTTGAAATATATTTTGGGTTGGATGTGGAATAGGTTAAGGACATCATAGGGTGTGATTTCTCAACTTTTCTATATCTATTTTGTAAATAAGGTCTTTTTCCTGGGCCTATGACTTGGAATGGGTGCACTGAGGGATGGTCTACTGTGGTGGACCCTACATGGCCCGGTGCCATTTGGGCTCCCCATCACTGGATCTTAGGTTTGTTACGGCTTGGTGTTGATTTAGTCTGACCCATGGCTTTTTGGCCCGAATCCTGTGAAATGGTAGTGACGGTCTTGGTGACATGCCTTGCAAAGTGTTGCTGGCATCGCTGGCTTAATTTTGTGGGTAGTATGATGGGTGTTGTTTGGAGGGTGCCTACAGATCTGGGTGATGTGTACTTCACCTATGCTGGGCTGTGAACCAACGTAAATGCTCTGAAGGAAGAATGAGATACTTGCTCAGTTGTGTCCTAGTGTGTGTCAGAACATGCAGCTGGGTCAAGGGGGTTTACAGGAATGCTCCAGTGCCATGCTTAGGAAAGGTTTCACCTTGTGATCATTTGGAGGGCACGTCTAAGCCATATGTGGATAAGGGGCCTGTTCCTGTCCGTACAACTTCGTGCATGAAACTTTGTGGACATTGCCATGTTGGATGATGTTAGACACTTGGTGGAACATGATTGGGCCAAGTTCTTAGTAGTGGGGATGTACATTACCACCTTTTTCCTACATGTTTAAATACTTTGCTTGGGTGTTACACATTTTTATGGAATCCCTGGTTTTCTCCAAAATTATTATTTGAAGTGTTTAATTTCTCTTATTGTCGGTTAATTATTTTATTAACTACGCGAGTCGGATATTTAATATTATTTCTGTGGCCATTTTTCTCTACATTTCATTATCTGATTTATGAGCATACTTGTTATCATTTTATGTTATCTGATTTATTTGTGGCTATTATTTCATCCAATAGTCACATTATTTGTGGCACATTGAGATTGTAAATTTACTTGTTGGTTTATATATCCGCATAATACTTCCTTTTGCAACGTGATTTAGGATTTTGATTGCTAATCTCCTTGTATATTCCGACTTGGGATAGCACTGTGAACTATAGTGGTTTCATCATGAAACTGTGACTGGCAACAGCCAGAACCTGCAAATACGGAGACAATTGTGGTTTAAGGGTGGTTTCAGCCTATAAATTGATGTGATCCCTTTCCATTTCTACCATTGTTGAAATGTGGTTAAACTCTCAGAGCTAACTGAAAAAACAAGGACTGTATGAGTTTGTCAAAGCAAGCCTCACAGAGGGCTGAAATTCTTGAAATATCATGGGAGTCTCACTGTAAGTTGGTGTATAGCGGTTTTAGGTGTGCATGTGGGGTTGGTGCTCTATTTTGCTTTGGGCCTTAATAATGATGCGGAAATTTGATGGGAAAGTACGTGGATTAGAAGCTAGATAAGCAGCTAGTAAAGGCTATACGGAAAGTTGTTAATGATACATTGCCCCCATCAAAATTTAACTTCGTGCAACCTCTTCTAACTCTGATGTATAACCCATAAGGATGCAATTGACTGGGTTAGGGCACAATAGGGAATTTTTGAATATGTCCTCATTTTCTATCAGAATCTCAAATACAAGGGCAACTTGGTTAACTGATGCAAACCATGATGGGATGTTTCTGTGATTTAGGAAGATTGGGGTACAAAAAGTAATTCAGCTGTTTACAGAGGAGGTCATGTTATTTTATATAAATATTTACAACTCTGGGCTAATTTATGATATTCCAAGTACTGATGACACCATGGAGTTTTCCTTTAACTAATGCAAGTGATCAAGTGCCAAAATAGGCTAACAGTAGCTTCAAGAATGGGCCAGTTTGAATATATTTATTCTGATAGAAGTGGTTAATTAAACAATGATATTGAGCTAAGAAATTATAGTTTTGTTGTGGGTAACAATCTTAGTTCCAAACATGTAATTCTATAAAGAAAAAGATCAATCCCACAGGTATATTTTATTGATAATTTTGTTGTCTCACACTTGAGTTCTTTGTTTGATCTACCAGCCTTTCCTGGGTGCTGACTAATGTTTGTAGAATTTGCATTTTTCCTGAACAGCTTGAATTGGCTTTTAGAAAAGAGTTCGGGGATATCACAAATACTTCAACAGATCAGGTAATTGTTCGGATCTTTGAGCATTATGTGTCATTCACTTGTCATTATCGTGTCATTTATTTAGTGCTATTGACTCAGATACTTCGTTAGTGACTTGAGAAACAGGGTTGTTATACCGAGACCTGTAACTTTGGTTCATAAATAATTCAGTTATTATTTGTTTCCCTATATTTGCATAACCAGGGACGAACCACATTTACAATGTGCACACCCTGTAGCAGAAGACCCTGTAATTTCTGTGACAAACAATCATAAAAATAGAATCTCATCAAATATGTGGAATACAATTCTATGGCTGATATTCATAGATTTTCAGAAACATCATGTGTTTTATTAACCAAGGGAAGATTGGAACAGAGTCTTTCTCAAGACATCATACCTTATGTTAACCTTGTTGCCTGAATCTGGACTTCTGGCGCATGGATTCATGGAGCCAACAGATACCAATTAAATGACCAGAGAAATGATACTTTGGGTTTGACCAAGCAGCCAAATTTAAATGGCAAATCCCTTAAAAAACAATTAGAAAAACCTTGGAGCAAAATAATGTCCATTACGAATTAAACTATAAAAATACAAGATGCATGAGATTTGTGCTCCAGGCTTGAGGTGGCCACAAAAAATTAAAAGAATCCAAATAAAATGTAATGCTTGAGTTTTCGTGGTATGCACTTATGAGAGAAATTGACTCCAATACTTAACATGATGGAAATTACTTGCTCTCAGAAATTTTGTTACTGTACTCCTTTATGAACGCCTGATCTTGCATGTTACATCATCCCATCCTACAAAGGACGAGCCTCTTTTTCCTTCTTAAGATGCCAATTCAGGATAGTGGACCAATTCCAAATTTGTTTCAGGTAATAATACAAGCTCTTCATCCGATGCAGTACATACTCACATGGATTTTACTAATTCAGATTCGAACAACAATTAGTTGTTGAGAAGATGTTTGCATTTGCTTATAACATAGATCTGAATTATTACCAAAACATAATTGGAAAATTACCTAATCATGCTTATATTTAGTCCTTTGAAATCGACTCATGTCTTAGCTAAAGCTGGGATGGATTTGATTAGTTTCCTAAAGGACTATAATGTTTCCCGCAATTCTTCCCATGAACCCCTTCATGTCGATGGAGGATTTCCTTGTAAATTTGGTGAATCATTCTTGGATATACTATTTTATTGGCATTCCATTTATAGTCAATGTATTCTATTATTTGTTACTCACATAATTAGTCATGTTGGACTTTCCTTTATTGATTGGAAATATGGATTTTGTGAAGCTTCGTTTTAGTGGGTACTATGTGCTTCTCTGATAATGGGGATTAACAATTTCCACAAAGTGAAGATGGCCACAATTAGTCTGCGCTGGTTTGTAAGCGGGTACCATGGGCTCGGTGCATGATACTATACCTGAAGGTGGTTGGAGCTAGTTATTTGGAAGTCTGTACTCAGCTGTCTTGTGTCAATAAATTTGTAATTGTATTATGTCCTCTTGAGGCGTGGATTGCAAAATGAAGTTTGTGAACTCTTGACAGAGTAAGATGTTTTAATCTTTATGAGCTCAAGAAGTATTAATGGATGAATTTCATAATGATGAAGACGGATGCCTGAGCTACTTGTGTGGATGAACAACTTACAAAAGTTGGTAAATAGGTGAGCACAGGTCCTGTGTAGGGTTGCCAAAGTGATAGCTGACTGGGTATTGCCAAAGCAGCTCATGATCGAGGACTGTGCATTAGAAAAAACTGTCCTTCCCTATTTGATGTCCTCCTATAAGCTTCAGTTGCTTGGGTTTTGAAGAGTTCTGATGCTAGTTTGGTAAAGAAAGAACCTGATCTCTAATGTGCAAGGGTTCCCACTTGAGGGCAAGATTGCTAAGCTTTCCTCAATGATGAATAAACAATGTGATTGTGTTACTTATTGAAAGAAAAAGTAAGGTGGAAGACTTTATTTTCTAGTGTATGTTACAACTTAATGGCTTAATCTTTTAGGTCTAGTTCTATGTTAGGCCCAATCTACCTGCATTATTGGGCTTGCTCAATGCAGTATGTTCTTATTTGGTTAATTTTGCCTTTTGAATGAGGATATCAAAAAAATAAGAGCACTTCATTTTATGCCCACTTTTAGTCAGTTTTGTCCTATTATATCTGCTGTTTTGTTTTTCTTGGATTTTTTTTCTTGATACCTATTATTTTTTCTGGGATGAATATGAGATCTGCAATTTAGTTTGGTTGAGGGAGGTAATATCCCTGTTCAAAGACAGTTAAAGTTATATGATGCTGTTTTCTCCACCAGTTGGTGGTCCTTGCCAATCATATAAATAAGTTTTTTATGCCCATATGCATTTTCATCCAAGAGAGATTTTATTTCCTTCCTGCAGAACTTGTGTTTAAAGATCTGCAAACACATCCTGATTTGGGTTGAAGAGCAAACATATTGGATAGCTTTGCGTTTCCTTGTGCTAGGCTTTGAGTTAGAGCTATATTCCACCAGTGAATATTGCATGGTGTATTGGTATATTTATGTTATCCTGATCAAACTTGCGGAGAAAACACATCTCAAAATGATGCTGAGCAATGACTCCAGTGAGTATCTGTTAATTCTCTCTTCTTTCTTGTCACATAAACAGGAGGGCAAAGATTTGCAAATTTTATCATGTCTAAATTGCATCTGATCTACTTCATGTTTCACTGATATAAACCTGAAATTCAGTTTTTTAAGATATTTTGCTGGGAAATTGTGATGCCGTGTTTTAGTTATTCTTGGCTGAAAAATTAGGACTAGATTTGATGCAGGATCTTTCTGTCTTACTGATTGAAAATTTGGTTTTAATAATAAATTCAAGAAAATATAACAGGAGATTTTGTCATTATGAATCTTTTAATGTGTTGCTCAATGTTCCTATCCAATTTTTTTAGCTTGCAGAGAAGTTGCTATGCCAGATATTGATCTTTTATAGCTACCTAAGCAGGTCGACGAAAATCAAAAAAGAAGAGAGATTTCGTGAAGGATGTGGGAAAAGACTATCAGATTCCACCTTCGGTCTTGTTACTCCAGTGCTACATCTATATTGCGGAAGGTCTTATGATGGTAATTATCTTCTGGGAATAAATCTCCAATTTATATTCTCAACCAATATGAGATCACTTGTCCTGTATTGTCTGGTGGTGTTAGACAGCTGGGTTTAATTTTGTGAGGTGAACTAAGAGTTACGACTGAAGAGTTAGTTGAAGAAAGAATGAATATAGATAGGTAAAAGTTTGTAAAGTCAGTCCTCTTTACAGATGCTATGCTTAGCAACCTTCAAAACTCATCTAATTGCAGCCAATTCAGTCATGTTATCAGGGATGGTCCTCCTGGTGTATAGTTCAATAACTGTCAGAGGACTTTAAATCTTCCATTTTGACTTTAAAGGATTATCATTGTTTAATGCCACAATTAGATATAACATGGCCAGCATGGCAATGCAATGGCCTGATAAACTTTAAACTCTGAAGGCCTTATCATTACTTACTATGGACAGCTATTACTTGCAGACAGATTGTAGTCTAAATGAAGTGACTATCTCTAACTGTTCAAAATTTCAGATGCTTGCTTCTCTAAGGAATGAAAACAAGATCTTTCTCTGTCTGGGTCCTTTCAACACTGAGCAGGAGGTATCTTTCTTCTACTTATTCATGTTCCTCCTCTGTAATGTTTTAAGGAATAAAAATGCTATGCTTATGAAGTAGCTGATTGTTTAAATTTTTCAACGTCATATATTATTCATAGGTCAATTGATTGTTAGAGGCTTACTGGGAAAGACCTAACCTTTCCCAGTCAGCCAAAATCCTTGTGCTTTGAGATTAAATGCTGTGCAAAGGAGAGGTTTTTTTCCTTTTCACATGTTAGTCTTTTGGAATTTGGTATGTTGGTTTTGTATTTATTACAGTGAGATCATAGAAGATGACACACTCTTGCTATATTCACTGTTTTCTCAGAGATTTATCCAACACTTTGAGCTATTACAGAAAGCTTGCCTTCCTGATCATGCCTCTTACTTTTCGTTTAGGGAGACTACAGCTCATGCTCGTTTCTCTGTAAGTATTTCTGGTATGACTACTCAAATATCTTGTACAACTTTTGACCAGTATCTCATTTGGCAGACTCTATCCGAGTACAACTGCTTTAAGGATGCTCAGAGGATGGCAAAGGAGCTGCGGGGTAATTTTGCTAATGATCCTGACAGAATGGCAGAACTTCGCCGGATAGAGCAGGTGGCAGAACATAACTGCGTTGCCCTAAACCTGCTTTGCCGGTTAGGCACTCTCGAACCATCACTTAAAATTTCCTTTGAATTCATTCACCATCCACACTTTGCTGTTGCTGCTGTGAAGAGGTCTTGATGATCTCGAAATTTTGAAATCTCTTATACGTCTATGGCATTTGAGTTGTTGAGCTCTGTTTCTGTAGCATTAGTTTTTCCGTATTACAACAGTTATCTCCAACCCCCAAGGAAAAAAAATGTATAATTGTGTTATTCTGTTAAAGAAAGGTCATTTTCATTGTTGACAGTGTACATTATAGCATTTGTTGTGGGATAAATCAAACATTAGAGGTTATAAAGTATATTCAGCACCAGAGTTGGAATACTGGATATAATAGACGTTCTCTTGCCTGTGAACTTGTGGCACTGACTTGCCTCTGGTTCATTATATTTTGCATAATCCTTTTACAGTTATTATTTCTGACCTACTAGTTGTTTACCAAGTTCGTCAGTGGATTTTTATAGGAATTTCACTGTTAAATACTTGTGCGAAAACATCATTTCATTCTCCTCCTCTGAAGTCGGTTGAATATTTTGTCCAGTGCAGAAAGTCATGCCTGTTTTATTGGTATGGCAAAAAGTTGGATATTTTTTGTAAATACTTATATTACGAAGTTTCACCAATAAATAGGAAAGTGAACTACCCATTATAGGCAATAGCAATAGCAACAGTTTAAATGTAAGGTTCTGGAGCTGCTTGTTCCAAGTCCTAATGGATAGCTGAATCTGCGAAATGTTTGAGTACTGCATGTCTACTTGCCGAAAAACAGGTGCATTTATGTATTGATACGTATGGATGAAACATGTATTGTTCCAGAATCCAGAATATTATGCAGGAAAAATACCGGAACTGATGATCTCATTTTCTTGATTCTGCATAGCCTAAGAACCAGACTTGTACGTGTTTCTTAAACTTACGTGCTTAGCTCCTTGTCACCTTTAGAGGGGGTTGAGATAGGAATGAGTCGAATGACAATGGATGGAGGTTAAATCCTGATATGATTTATACTTCTAGATCTTGTTTTATTCGTTTGATTATATATTAAATTGTCTATCACGCATAATCGCATGTTTGGTTGATGGAATTAGAGTTCAATCTTATCAATCCAAGTATATCTGATAGTGTATCCTACCTCTTTTACATTTGTTTGTATTCTGTAATATCTTTAATCAAACACCAATATTATATATCTCATGGAATATCACACATACAATACGTCAAAACAAATAGCATTAATGAATGAGGGGATTAATTATCATTCTATTTTTCATACAATAAAATTCTATCATATCTACTCCTATCACGCGAATCAAATCAGGTCCTAGTATGTATGGATGATATAAATATGTTTGTAACTTTTAATGTTTCAGGAACTCAAAATATTTAAATATAAGTTTCAGTAAATAGTAAAGTGGGTCCCTTGAGTTTGCACTTAGAATTGCTTTAGTCCTTTTTACTTTATTTTTTGACACATTTCTTGGTGAAAATCTGGTTGGAAAATTGTCATGTGAGCGGCGCATGACTTAATTTGCTGAGAAATTTTGTCACTCTTCATTCAGACGTCCAGGCTGTGTTACGTATTCTTCAATGTGGACGTACAAGAACATGTCCAGCCCATGTTTCACGTCTGCCAATGTTTTTAATAGCAGGTAAGATTTAATAGTAGTTGATTTGGGAGGGGAAAAATATTTGGCAAGGGTGAAGTAAGATTTATTACGAAATAAATCTTGAGGAGGTAAACAATTATTTATATAGAAAATATAGAGGAGGTGAACAATTATTTATCCTTCGATGGTATCGTGTTCAATTTTGATTGAAATTACATAAATAAATAACATGTGGTTATAAATGTTATAACTTACATAAGGTAAAATATCTATTTTTGGCATTAAACCTTAGAAAAAGTCCTACAAAATCCTTTGAAAATGTATTTTATATATATATATATATATACACATATATAATTTACTCAAAATCTATTTAAAAAGTACATTCTATAGATTTTTTTATTCAAAATATTGAATATTAACATTTAATAAACATTCTTAAGGTCTAACTTTCTTAGACTGACTTGTAACTTCTTAAATTACTGATTTTGATTTTTTTTATTATACTTTTAGGTTAGATAAGTCTTTGAAAATTTAGTTATAACTTTCGATTTTCAGTGACTTTCGAAGGGGGGGAAGAAAGAAGAAGAGAGAGAGAGAGGGAGCATATTTATTTAAGCTAAGCAATATGTTGATATTATGTGAATAAGAGTTCAAAGTTTTATTATTAACATAAAGTAACTGCATCATATTTAGCATACGAAAATATATATAAAAAAAAATCCTGCCTTAAACAATGACTAATTTGACAATTTTATGCACTTAAGGGGCTAAAATGAAAGTCAAACTTGAACTTTTATCATTTTATCCTTAAAAAGAAAAGTCGAAAATTAGCCACATTTTTTCCGAAAATGCTCATAAAGATCAAATTGAGATTAAAATTAAAATTTTCAAATATGAATTTGAGGAACAAAAGTAATTCTTAGTGCGGAGATAAGTAACGTTTTATACCTTCTTTTCTCTATAAATTTATAGGTGATTAGTTTTTTAAAAAATTATCAAGAAATCTCGTATTTTAGAAAGTTATGATTACACAAATCGACAATTATATTTTAAAATTAGGTCTAATTGGTATGACCTGTTGGGTTCAGATCTAGATCCAAAGTTTCTAGTTTGGTCACGAATTTGTGGAAATTTTGACAATCACATCCCAGATCAAGACTTGATGTCAATCTCAGGAAGAGGTGGGAAGAATAGGTGATGGAAATGAGAAAATCAAGTGTGTTTTACTTAATTTGTTGAATGATCCATAGAGATGTTTGATTAAGAGCGATGATACGACTTGGGGGGTTTATGTCAGTTCAATGGCAACGTATGTAGTCCGTTATCTTGCTTATTGCTTTTCTTTAAAGGTTGCATGCCTTATTACATGTACGAAGGAGATGATGTGAGATTGAGAAATTGTATGATGATAAAGTTGAAAGAGATTTGGCAGAAAATATTGGAAATCAGGTCGAGTTTTTAGATTCATAACCCGAATGGTATCAATATTTGAGTTGTGTTTTGATTCAAGTATATTTATTGAGGTTGCAGTTGTAATTGTAATTAAATTCTTATTTAATAACAAAATTTTATATAAATACTTTTTGAGGTACATTACACTAACATCCATTTGGGGAATATATTTATATTACAAAGGGCGTGGAATATTTGTTTGATTAGGTCTAACTTCAAGAATTATTAGTGCGGTTACCCATTTTATTTAAAACAAAAAAAATTGGGAAGGTACGAATTCGACAGTTTAAACTTCTAAATTCTTTCTAGAATCTATTAAAATAGAATTAAAAATATTTAAAACTTTCCATTCTTACTTTCATTTACTTGCAGTAGAGTTTATTACGATCTTTTTCCATGAACATCAAATGAGAAATTGGGAGGGTGGGTGTATTTATGCTAGTATAAAAAATCGCGCTGATTTAGGTAGGTATAGAAAAAAAAATACTACTTTATCTTTTACCTACCCTTATAACACGACCTAGATCAATTGGTTGAGCTTATCATAATATTCATTTCGTCTATGCTTATTTGGCAAGTTTGACATTTGTTCTTTCTTGTTGGGATTATCCTCTCCTTTTTTTTTTTTTTTTTTTGATTTCATTCTTCCGTCAACAACCCCCAATTACTAAATTTTTTTAGGATATTTAGGAATTAAATTGTGATCTCGGGCTCTTCTTCGGGCTCGAGCCTGTCTTGGGGTGTCTCTTAGGTTATGCCTTCCTCTATATATCTATTCTTGATGTAATAATTGTCCTATTCATTGCATGCAAGTTGATTTTATCTCTAATTTCCTGTGCAAAATATCTTCATGGCTGGGAGCGGTCTGTTTGGTTTGTAAATATCTTTTTTATTCCTACTCCTCCCACTATATTATTAATTATTGTCTTTCTTTTCTGTGGGTTTGTGTTCATTAGCTTCCACGCTTGGGGAATGGTTAGATACACGTCAAGGTTAGGTCACGATTTGTCTCTTGTAGAGGACAATAAAAAAAATATGCATGAGAAGGATACGTCATAGTCAAGGGGCAGTGTCGTTGCTGCTCGAGGGTAGTACTACATCGGGTTGAGGCGAGACTATCGAGGTTTCCTCGACTAAACCTCCCAGGCTGAAGAAATATGCCTTCGCCCTAGCTTGTTTGAGGCCATCTGCCTTGGCCAACGCCTGGCCAACACGAGTTGCCTCGATTGGCATTTGGTTGAGGCAGCCCTCGACCAGTCCTTGGTCCTGTGACTAAGATTGTTTCTTGGCCTCCAGCTTGTTATCCGAGGTCAGAACAAGTCGATAGGATCACCTTTGTTACGTCCCCATGTTCCCACATGTGGGGACATGGGGGCGAAAAAAGTGTCTTTTTTTTTCGGGCTCTGGGAGAGTTGATGATTTTCAAGACAAGGCTATTGAAGTTATTAGGAACTTTCTGAAGTCTCATTTGGGTTCCCTTGAAATTTTGATAGAATCAAGTTCATCGAAAAATATTTCTAACGTTGTCATTGTTCAAAGTGATGACTCTAGGGTTTGTTGAGCCCTTGCATCATGGTATAGGAAAGGGGCTTTTGTCCTTCGAAATTAATCATCATGAGGGGGTCGGTTTGAGGGAGAGGACTTTATGTTCCTCGATCCGAAAGTTGCATGTGAGGCTGATGCCGAGGAAGACAATGTAGAAAAGGTGGATGAGCCGTCTATAGGGTGACATGTGGTGATGTTGAGACTGATCGGGGTAATCTTCCTCCTCGGGATTGACTTATTTTAGTATTTCTATTTTGTGAGCGAGGCAGTTGATTGTTATTCTTTGATTATAATTATATTGCTTTATATTTTTGGTTATTGTTTGTTGATTCTACTTGTTCTGCAATTATTTGGGAACTTCTTAGGAGTTTTTTAAATTATATTTATGCACTTATATATCGAGAAATTCTTAGGAGGTTTTTTTTTATGCATTTTTTCTTGCGAACTTTCTAGGAGTTCTTATAATTGAATTCTTATATTAATCCTTGGAAACTTTTAAGTGTTTCTCTCAATTCAAATTGGAGATACATATTTTGACTATATACATGCAAGATGTGTATTGGTGGTACAAAAAGAATCATTTTTATTTACAGTCATATCTACTATGATAAGAAAGTATTCTTAATTCAATTCGGTAGAACGTCGGTCTCCAAACCTGATGTCGTAGGTTCAAATTCTACAAAGCGTTATTCTGTTTTTGTTATGTCTAATTACAAGTTTTCTTTTTGGGAACTTCTTAGGAGTTCCCTTGATTGTATTTATGCATTTATCCTTCAAAACTGCTTAGGAATTCCTCTAATTGAATTCATTTATTTCTCTTTGCGAATTCTTAGAGTTCATTTGATTGTATTTATGCATTTATCCTTGGAAACTTCTAACTGAATTCTCGTATTTCTCTTTGGGAATATCTTAGGAGTTCCTCTGATTGTATTTATCTTTAGAAAGTTCCTCTAATTAAATTTTGGTATTTCTCTTTGGGAAGTTTTTAGGAGTTCGTCTAATTGATTTCATATATTTCTTTTAGGGAACTTCCTAAAAGTTTGTTTTAGTGTTTATTGCTCTAGTGTGTTACTTTATGAACCTCTTGGGAGTTAGTTCTTGGGGCCTCCACGTTATAGGCTTTGTAAATCATTATTCTCGGGACGCTCATTATGGGTCTTCATGGGAAAAGAAAGTAATAACAGAAAACACTTGAGTTTTATAAGTTGCTTTTCTGGGGATATTGTAGTAAAGTCGTCATCTATGTCTAGTAGACCAGCTCTAGCTAGGAGTGAATTAAATGGTCTTGTGGGTCTCATCTCCCTTTGTACTTGATCAAGTTTGGGATTCTAGTCACCGAATGCAAAGCTTCGGCCATTTGTGAGGGTGCAAAAGGACTACGCTTTGGTGGGTCACCGCTAATGGGCAAGTTAGGATTTTCATTGATCTTGCAAATGGACATATATGAGGAGGCACTTGACCTTCCATCTCCCTTTGAAGCTCTCCTCATTGAGAGACAGTCTTCCGAGAGGGAAAGTGCTAGTCCTCCCCTCTCCCTTTCAAGCTTTCTTCCTTGTGATGGCTCTCTTCTAGGAATAGGAGGCTTTTGATCTCCTTCATCTCTTTAGGGCTCTCCTCCTCGAGATGGCACGTTTCCAGGGAGAAAAGGTGATCGACCTCCTCTCTTCCCTTGGGTCTTTTCTCCTTGGGATAACACGCCTCCAGGAGGAGAAGATGCTCGACCTCCTCTCTCCCCTTGAGACTCTTCTCCTCGCGATGGCTCTCCTCTAAGAGGGAAAGGTGCTTGACCTCCTTTCTTCCTTTCTTCCCATGAGGTTCTCCTATTTAAGATGATTCTCCTCCAAAGGGTAGGTGATTGACCTCGTCTCTATCCTTATGGCTATTTTGGGGACGACTTTCCTTCAAGAGGAGGAGGTGCTTGACCTCGACTCCCTTATGTCAAGGGCGGCCCGCACTTTCGGCACCCTTGACGCACATTCGGCTATGCAATTGCTCAGCACGGCCGACCAACAACCTTCGCCAACAGACGTTGGACTTCGGCAGTCATAGAGTTTTAGGCGTAGGTCTTTTGTCTTGTACATGTACGTTTGTAAATACTTTTGTTTGCTCAGAGGGACGTTATACATCCTGAGGTGCAATGTTCAATCTTTTTTGTATCTACTGCTCAATAGGAAAAATCTTTTAAAATTATTGTAGGGGGAATAAGCTCTTGGAGCTTGTTGTAGTCTATGTGCTAGTGTCCCCCTCAAGGCAATCCCTTTGCGCTAGCATCGTTTGTACAATGTGTGTGCATTCCGCTATCCAATGAAATCCACATTCTAAAATTTGCGTTCAATTTACTACTTTCCTACTGCACCTTGCTTATTGTTGTTGATGTTGTTGTATTCTGTGTTGCTATTCCTATCGGTGCATTGTGCTAGTATCGTCAGAATTTTGTTGTTGTGTTGCTATCTCGCGGAAATAGTCGTTTACTGTAGACTGCTAGCCACATGGTGCCCCTTCCTCCACATTGCAGAAGACGCCTAGTGAGAAGTGGTATCAGAGCCTCGGTGCCTTCATTGGCCGAGGCGGGTTGCTGGGACCAAAACAAATTCTGTTGTGAGAATGGTGGGGCAAGATGCTTAGAGCTCGAGACGGCGGCATTGCCTAGGGAGCGAGCCACGAACCCAAAGGACAAAAACTCCCATTTGATTGAATTGGTGATGAATTTGGAAGAGAATGTCTCTTCCCTGGAAACTGAGATCACGGTGCTAAATTCTAAGATAGATGAATGTCGGCAGGTGGCGCAAGAAATGGCCAGTGCCTTTGGTGGTAGTGGCATTGCTGATATGCCATGTGAGATGGAGCAGATGCCTATTTAGATTGGTTTGCTCCAACGTGCAGTGAGTAACGCCCCTGTTGTTGCTCATGATCTTGGTGCTAGGTTTCGAATTCCTTAACCAAAAGCCTATGGTGAGTATCAGGTTGGCTCCAACAATCATGCGGCAGATGCTCTAAGCCGCAAGGCAGATTTGGCAACCTTAGGGATCGCTAGCAGTGCTCTCCTCTAGCGTGGTTGCCACCTTCGTAAGTGATTGGGTGCGCGAGTTACTACTGAAAGATCCAGCAGTGCAGGGCTTGGTCCACCTTGTGGAGCAAGGTAAAGCTTGGCAATTTTGGTTTGAATATGGACTACTGATGACCAAGAAAAACTGCTTATATGTCGGAATGCCGAGGCATTCTTTGGCGGGACACCCGAAAGAAAAGCACACCTATGCATTAGTGTAGAGTGCCTACTATGGGCCACAAATGCGGGATGATGTAGATACATATGTTAGCACCTACTTGATTTGCCAGCAGGATAAGGCAGACCATCAGAAAAAAGGTTAGTTTGCTTCAACCACTTCCCATCTCAAAGAAACCTTGGAGAGTGTCTCCGTGAACTATATTTTTGGATTGCCTAAAGTGGGAAACTTAGGCTCCGAATCGTTGTGGTAGACAGGTTATCCAAATATGCCACTTTCATCACAGCCCCAAAACACATCACGGTGAAATGGATGATTCATCTGATATTCAAGCATATTGTCAAAATATTGGGACTTGCCTAAGGATATCGTTAGTGATCGAGACTCCCATTTCACTGATTGTTTTCTAGACCAAGTTATTGAAACTCCTTGGATCCAAACTTTCAATGAGCTCGAGCTATCACCCACAATTTGACGGCCCGATTGAACGCTTCAATTCTATAATGGATGAATACCTTCAACACTTTGAGCGCGGTACACAGAAGGATTGGGTGAAGCTCTTGAATGTCGATTAGTTGTGTTTTAATGCCCAAAAGAGCTCTTCCACCAACAAGAGCGCTTTCCAAATTGTGACTGAGTGACAACTGCTCCTCCCTAACACCCTTGACTCCCCACAAGGTGTGGATCCCCTCTCGCTCAAAGTTTCTCTCAGGAATGAAAGTAGAACGTTGACATTGCCAGAAATTGCCTGGAGAAAGCTCAAAAGCGGGTGAAGAAGTATGCAGATAAAAATCGCTGCTTCATCAAGTTCAATGCGAGAGACCTTGTGATAGTGAAAGTCCCAGACTCGAGATTATAGAAGTCATCAAGGGAGAGAGATCTTCGATTGATGAAAAAGTATATTGACCCTTTACCTATCATCGAGCGTATTGGAATGGTGGACTACTAGGTAGATTGCCTTCTTGGTGGAAATTCCACGCCGTCTTCCCTGTGAGTCAGTTAAAGAAATATTTAGCAGACAAGGAGGATGGCGCCCGCAATCAGTCCAGTCGCTTGCAACTTGAATTGACAAAGACAAAGGAGAAGGTGGCTGAAGCAATCCTGAAACACCGAGTTATGAGTACCGCAAAGTACAATCATATAGAGTACCTAGTGAAATGAAAAAGATGCAGCAGTGAGGAGAACACTTCGGAGCAGGTGACGAACCCTAAGGCATTCCTACCTCTTTTTGAAGCTTAGCATGCTTTTCATGTGCTGAGGACGTCTCCATCTCAGGTGGGGGAGAATGTCAAGGTCCACCCGTACTCTGAGCACCCTTGAAGCACATTCAGCCATGCAATACAACCTTAGCAAGAACGGCGTTCCGTAGAATATATTGCTCAATCCAGCCAACCAACAACCTTTGATGACAGACGTTGGACTTCTGCAGTATTAGAGTTTTAGGCGTAGGTCTTTTGTCTTGTACATGTTACACGCTTATAAATACTTTTGTTTACTTAGGGAGACATTATGCCTTCTGAGGTGCAATGTTCAATCTTTTTTGTATCTACTATTGTCAATAGGAAAAATCTTTTTAAGACTACTATAGAGGGAATGATTTCTCGAAGCTTGGTGCAGTCTACGTGCTAGTGTCCCCCTCAAAGCGATTCCCCTGCGCTAGCATCTTTTGTACGCTATTCAATGAAAACCATATTCGGGAACCTGCGTTCAATTTACTGCTTTTCAAATGGACCTTGCTTACTGTCGTTGCTGCTATCGTATTCTGTGTTGCTATTTCTATCGGCGCGCTGTGCTAGTGTCAGTGGGAGTTCTGTTGTTGTGTGTCAATCGGGCGGAAGTAGTCGTTTACTATAGACTGTTAACCACATGGTGCTCCTTCATCCACATTGCGGAAGGTGCCTCGTGAGACCTTGGGATCTTCTCCTCGTGATGGCTTTTTTCTAAAAGGGGGAGGTGTTTGACCTCCTCTATCCTCTTGGGATTCTTTTCCTTCATGTTGGTCCGCCGATTTGCTCATTGTTCTCGGGGGCTAGGTCTGCACCTTGACGTTTGTGAGGATAGCAAGGGTTTGTGGCGACGCAACTGCAACGTGCTCTGCGATGTTCTGGGCAGCTGCACTCAAAGTGGCCTGAGCTGAGGCGTCTTTGATCAACTAACGAAGGGCTTCGACCATTTCCTAGAGCATGGGGGAGGGAAAACTTGCTTCCAATTTCCATGCTCTTCTTTTCCTTGATTGTCTGCCCCCCTCCCCCAAAGGTTATGTTCTTGCTAGATTTTCCTCTTGTGGGGGCATGCTTAGAGGTCCTTTCGAGCTCTCCTAGGCATGTATTACCATTCTTTGCTCATGATCGAGTGTTCATCTTCAAATGCTAAATTATTTTCTCCAAAGATGCGGCGGCTAAGTTGATGTCATCAAAAAGCGAGATCATCTGAATTTGTATTAAGTGGAGTGTGATTCAACACACTTGCACTAGAGTTTATTACAAGCTTTTTTCATGAACATCAAACGAGAAAAAAGAAGGGTATTTATACTAGTGTAAATTCACGCTAATTTAGGTAGACATAGAAAAAATTCTATTTTATCTCTTATCTATCCTCATTATATGGCATAGATCAATTGGCCGAGGTTATTATAGTAATCATTGCGTCTGGGCTGATTTAATAAATTTGATCTTTATTCTTCTTTTTGGGATTACCCTTTTCTTTCTTTTTTTTCTTTTTTTCTTTTTTTTTTTTTGTTATTCCTCAATCAAGTAGCTTTTTGGAAATCAAATATCATGGGTGATATCAAGTCGAAGTATTTTCCAAGATATCAATTAATAACAAAATATTATTAAAATAACTCTGCATGATGTTTTCTATATTTAACAAGTATATCAAAGTATACCGTCAATCACTTAATTTGGACCTTTTATGCTAACATTGACGAGGTTAGATGGTTCATGAAGTAGATTACGCTATGCTTATTAGCTTAACAAGTCAACACATCATTTTTTTCCCTTGGGGTTATCAAATGTGTAATTACAGTTTATTTAGGTTAAATGCAATTTACCCATGTGATATATGAAATGAGCAAATATTCTTTATAAAAAAAATTAAAAATTATCCCCATGAATTTCAAAAAATAAAGTTAATTATCCCTATTAATAGTTTAGATAGGGGATAATTTGTTTTATTTTTCAACAACACAGAAAATAATTTGCTATTTTATTTTTCACAGGAGATTTTTTATTCATTTCTCATTTTCACAAGGGGGTAAATTGCATTTTTTGCCAATTTATTGTAACCTTTTCAATTGGATTTTTTGGATTTTGATGAATAAAAAATAATATTTCCGAGTTATTGAATATGATATCATTAAAATCATCCAAAATTTATGTTGCTATTGTTATTATTATTATTATTATTGCCGCTTAATAAATTAATTTGTAGTACAAAAAATATAGAATTACCATTATCCATTATTTATTAGGATTGGGTTGGCTTACACCGTCTCATCTCGATTACACGTCCTTCATGAGGTATTATGAGTTACGAACACCATATCATAATTTTTATTTTAAAAATACGTCTAATTAGGGAGATGAGAACTTGAGACTATGTAATGCTCAAATATCTTATTTAATCCATCGTGGAATTGTCGTAAATTCCCATCATAAGTCTAGAAATGAGTGACATAGAAGAACAACAGTCTCAATCCCAAGGACGGTGTTGGTATGGTTTAGCCGGCACTCTTTGGTCCTATAAGGGATCTTGGAAGGATACATGACTTCGTTCCTACAAATATTATTAACCTAATATGCACACTACTGTCCTCATTTCGCTTCAATACTTTTGCACTATGTCTTTTCTGCTTCGATTAAAATCTCATTATTTTATCGTTATATTTTTTAAAATGAAACAGTTTACCTCCCTATCTAAAGAAATTCATAATATTAATTAATTAGATTAATTAAATATTTGAATTTTGAGATTAATTAATCTTTAATTCAAAAGATAGAGGATTAATTTAAAGGATTTTAAATTAATCATTTGACCTAGTAATTTATGACACACTCTATATGTGTGCAACTTCTATAAACACCATTTAAAATAAAATATTTGGACAATTTTATTTTTTTTAAAATATAATAATAAAATAATATTAAATTTATAAAAACAATGACTAAAAATTTTACAAAAAAAGATGTGATTATTGAAAGATAATGTGGGAGAGGGAAGTTAGATGGAAAATTAAATGTAAAAACTGACTAAAAAGGGAGAGACACTAAAGAGGTGTTTTTCAGTATCTCTCCCTTAATATGTAGCATAGATAATTGAATTATTCAATTGAGGTTTTATGTGATACGACAGACAAAGTGTTTAATTGAATTGATTAAATATTCAAATTTTAAAATTAATTAATTTGAATTAATTAATCTTAGGTCCAAGAGTTAAATAAAGATTGAATGTACACTTAAAATTAATTGATTGGATCAATTAATTATAAATATAAAATCAAAGTGTATTTAATTCAAATTATAGTCAAACCTCAAGGGACGACAAGGATCCACCATGTATTAAAGGCCCTTGACTAAGGGTTTGCATCCTCACAGCGAAGCTCACCTACCATTGAGTTGAAGCAAGCCACTGCCTCTGTGGTTGGCCATTTGAAGGTGCTAGTAAAAGGTGCTTGTGTATCAAACTTATCTCCCTCTCTCTCTTATATCTTTCTTCTTCCCATTTCATCCTTTTCTTAAGAGTTTGAAATTCATTCACGGCTTTTTTAAGAAATTTAGAGCACTTTCTACTTCATAAAATTGTTGTTCTAGTCCCTCTCTCTTGAGCTTTTAGCAAGACTCAAAGAGAGACAAATTTGTGTTTTACGTGGATCTGCTAGAAAGAGTTTTATTTAGCTCTTGTTTGGACAAAGCAAGAAGCCACTATTGAAGGAGGGCTTATAAAGCTATGGCACTCTGCTACTCTCAAAGAGATATTTACCTTTTGACTTGTATCAACCAGTTGGTGTGCATTTGCATAACGACCATGGAACCGCAATTGGGCAGTCGATGCTGCCTACAAACAACTCTTTGCTAGCTTGGTGTACCATATATGCAAGAAAGAAACAAAAGGCAATTTGGCAAGGCAAATGACCCTATTAATGCAATGGCCTTGCAGGGTTTAGAGCAGATAAGAATGCGAATACCGTTTGCGAGAGCTTATGAAAAACACTTTTCAATTTTCGATTCTGCTTTCAAAATTGCTAAGAAAGCATTAATTTTAAGTCAAAATTCTAGCTGCTTTGATTTTTTTGTAAATAATTCAACTTCTTTTAGATTACTTTACTCTCATTATAACAATTTTTATTTTAATCTTTTTAAAAATTGCACATTTAAAGTTGATATTAGAGCTTTTAAATAATTCGAAAACACTAATAAAATGTATGTTTTTCACATACTTAATATTAATGAATTTTTATATCTTATTCACTACGTTATCGGATATTATAATTCCATTTATTATAATAGTAATTGTTGATTAATCATGATATTTAATTTTAATAATTAATATATTGATAGTTAACAATTGAAATTCATCATGCAATTTTATTCAATGTACTAAAAATTATAAATATTAATTAGTTACAAATATTTAATATTAATTATTAATAATTGAAATTTGTAATTTAATCCCCCAGAAACATGGTGTGCATTGGGTGCTGAATTTTCAAAATCCAGACCAAAGTACATTCCTCTTACGCTAATCGTAATATTTGGCTGCAGATCCGAGGATGGGCTCCACGCAGGCTTGGTCCGTTAAGTCACCGTCTTCGACGGCCAAGTTTGACTCTTCGTTTCGTTGAGCAAATTCAAACGGCCGTTCCAGCGGAATGCTTCCTTTTTCTCCACCGACTTCCACATATATTAACAATTAAGAATAATTATATTTACATCCCTTATTTATTATTTTTTACACAAATCACCTATATTTTTTGAAAAATTATAAAAATCACCCATGATAGCTTTTAAAATCCAAAAGATGCTTCAATTGACTAGATTAATCTTTACAATAATTTTTCAAAAACAGAAATGCTCTTAGGGTATTTCTGTGATTATAAAAAAATAGAAGAAGTGTCAAACTAATATTAATGAAGATAAGAAATATGAATCCATATATTTTTTATTATTTATATTAATTTTTAATTTTAATTCAAATTATTTTATTAAATCTTTGTATGAAATTGGAAGTTTTTAATAATTAAAATATAAAATTATTTAATTAATATGTAAATAAAAATTAAAACATTATCACACTTGTAAAATTGATTAAAATTAAAAGATTAGTTAACCTCTATTTTAAACTAAGTTTTACTAAAATGAAAATAAAAAAAAATACATGTATTTTACATAAATCTAATTAGAATTAATAAAATAAATTAATTTATTTTTTAAAAAGATATTTTAATAAAATGGGGTTCAGGGTCGGTATGGCGGTGTGGTTGGGAAAGATAGGATAGTTTTTTAAAATAAATAATTTAATAATTTAAAATATCTTAGCGTACCAAATATCTTGATATCGATTGTCATCTTGTTTGCTATTAGTACAAAGAAGGCTTATATCCCCTTCCCATGTTCCTAGCCATCTCCAATTAGCTGATGTCTTTACCAAGGTTGTCTGTGTCACTGCATTTTTTTGTTGTTCAATCCAAGTTGGTTTAGTGCAATTGCCCCAGAGTCCAACTTAGAGTGGAAAGGGGGTGTAAAGGATTACAAATGCTGGAGGTTGAATATGCATATAGTTATTCACTCAGACGAATCTTGGAGAAAAAACGCAATTTGCTATACGTTTTTGTGTTGTATTTATTCGCAAACGTTTCTATTAATTGTGCCATGTTGGCATACAACTGTCATGGTGGTTAGGCAAGTTAATTAGTTGGTTTTGATATTCATTTTTTTATTTTTTTTCTCTTTTGAAGCTTGAAGAAAAATGGGTGTATTGGGGATTAACTTGAAAAATATCACAAAATGAAAGAAAAATGACTATTTTTTCCTCTTCAAATGAAGCTTCTATTAATTTTAACGATTTTATTAATTGATGAACTAAAAAAACTAAAAAGAAAAAACGATTATAGTACCAAAACTGCAATCTCAAATTATTTATGTGTTTTGATCAGGCAAGAAATGGGATGGTGATTTACACGATACGTCCACTTCCTTCTCCTAATCTCGTGAAGTTCCTGTAGAATAGAAAACACGTCAAGCTAGTCGGGTCGAGGCCCGACTAAAGGACTCCGACGCTCAAGTTAGAAAAAGGGATCGAAAAATAGATAATATCGAGTAATAGAATGACTGTAGAAAGGTTGATTACCTTCATCAGTGTAAACTCCTCCTATTTATATAATTTTGACTTTCCATGCATGACCGCCACGTGTCTCAATCATAGGCTTTTACAGCCTCATAATCAGGCGATTCATTGGGGATCACGCGTCTGGGTCGCTCTGACAGCTGTATATCAGAGATCCAGACCCTTTAATCATGTCACTTGATTCTCCTTGCTCCTTATAGAATTAAAATAATTGTTTGAGGTGTGAAATATCGTTGATACCCTTCATTAAGGGTATTCCTATCTTTTAGTAATTCTGCCCTCATCATGTTTCTAATATTTTATGTTTGTTAATGCTTATAGTATAAAGTAAATTGTTATATTATTTAGTTTATTTTGGATGTTGAAAGAACATAGCCAAAATTGATGCTTTTTGTTGCAAAGGGAGTTTTTTTCTCCTTCGATTTCTTCTTTTAGATATTTTTTACTTGAAAATTTCTATTATGTTTATTTATGACACGAATACTTTATATTTTTCTTGGAATAAAATTGTATTAATATTTTATATATTTGTCTGAATATACTTAATAAAAATAATATAATATTCAATTATTTTATGTTGGATTATTAAAAAATGAATTGTAGGAGTAAATAGAATGAATTTATTCTTTGATAGAGAAACACAACAATATAAGGCTAATTTTGTATATTTAGTTATATTTTTCAAAAGTTCGAGAGCTAAAATAACGAGATGTTTTTTATACAACTATTACAACCCAAGTGCATAAATTGGATATTAACCCTAAAACGGCAATAAAGAGAGTGTTTGCGCAACTTCTTGATTTAGAAAGTGACTTTTGTAAAAATATTAATAGTTGTAATAGAATCAAACGTGAGTGGTGTTTATAAAAAAAAAAAAGTAAAAAATCGGTCAAAATTTAAATAAAATAGTGTTTGGGCAAACTGAATGGGATAAAGATTTTGATACTGCAGCAAACTGAATGGGATAAAATTTATAAAAAAATAAAAAATAGATAAAAACTAAATTAGATAGCCTTGGGCAAACTGAATGAGATAAGATGATGGGGGTTTAATACAAGAGGGCATTAAGAAATATAATACAAGAGGGCAAAAGAAAAGGGCAATAGAATAAGAGACAGTGACAGAAAATAGAAGCTGTACCAACAGAAGAATTGCCAAATAGAAGTGTGTGTGTATATATATATATATATATTTATTTATTTATTTGTATAATTTTTGTAGGTACAGCGTAGTTGTATGTACCGTAGTATAGTACTGTAAGAGAGAACATATGCAATAAAAAAGTAAAAATAATGACGCCGACGGCCAACCAGAACAGATTCATATAGTTCTTGGAGACTATTCTTCTTCTCCACAGACAACCCACAAAGGAAAAAGACTCCCCCCCCCCCCCCCCCCCACTTTCTCTCTTTATACCCTCATTTCTGAGCTAAAGGTGAGGCTTTTCTGCTTTTCTTGATCTCTCTTGTTCTCTTGTTTTGTTAAATATTGGTTGCTTTTTCTCTGCCTTTGGGCTGTGAGGATTTGAACTGCAACAGGGTTAGTGTTTATGGTAGACCCCTGATCTTTGTTCAGATCGTCTGGGATTTTCTTGAATCAGTGTTCAGTTTGGTTTCCTGGTGAATTTTTTGGTTAATTTTTTTGTGGGTTTTGATTTGTTGTGTTGAGGTGTGTTTTGTGTCGGGAAATATGTTTTCTTGCGCTTGAATTCTTCTGTTTTTGATAGGGGGTTATTGGTTTTTGTTGTTGTAATTTGAAAGTTGAAAGCTGTTAGCGTATGCATACTGCTCTGATTGTGTATGCCTTTGATGGTTGAGTTTTGTTTAGAGACTGAATCAATGCATGTAAAGGCACTTGAGCACAAAGATCAATTGGAATTGAGTTCATTCTGATGGTATTTTTATGGTTTGGTTTCTTGATTTTGAGTAGGGATTGTTTTGTAGTTTAAAAGTACTGTTTAGCTGGATTTGTTGGATTCTTATTGTGTACTGAAATGCAGTGGAAGCAGGTATTTTTTATTTTTCCTGTTGGGTGTTAAAAGTTTCTTTGATTCAATTTTTGTTTTACTGTTCTTTTCCTTTCTAGCTTCACCTTTTGCTAGTTGTCAGATTTTTAGTTGCTTTTTTGTTAAAAGTATTTGTAGTTGTTTGAATCGATGAGCTATATGTTATTCTGTACATTTCCTTTGTATCGATCTTTGCCTTTTCGAAGTAATTGTTGTGATGTGGGAAATTGAGTTTCCTTCCTATAGTTTATTTATGGTAACTTATTTTTTAATGGTAAGTTGAGATACATTTAATGAAGCAAGCAGTATTATTTACCAGTTCATTGAATCCTTTTTCTAGAATTTGGAGAGAGGATGTCAGGTGGGGGAACACAAAACAGTTTAAGAAAAACCCTTGGTGCTCTTAAGGATACCACTACCGTAAGTTTGGCGAAAATAAACAGTGACTACAAGGTATTTATGTTCTTATTTTAAATGAAGAATGAAGTTGCAATTTATTTACCAGTGTTCTTTAATTTTATTTGGGTTTTTTCTTTACAGGAATTGGACATTGCCATTGTTAAGGCAACAAATCACGTTGAGCGCCCAGCAAAAGAGAGGCACATAAAAGGTGGGTATTCATCAAAATTGTCATACCAATCTTTATCTTGTTTTTGTGATTAATTTGATTATACATTGACTCTGGAAGGAGACATCATTTACTCTTTGTGCAATCTAACTTTCAGCTGTCTTTGCTGCCATATCGGCCACCAGACCTCGAGCGGATGTTGCCTATTGCATACATGCCCTTGCTAGAAGATTGTCAAAGACGCATAATTGGGCGGTATGTGATCATGTGTTGACAATCTGCATTATAATGATATCACGGATGATTCTAATAATTCACAGTTAACCTGGGAAGTTCACACAATGATTTAGTTTTCTTTGAGATTTTCCATAAGATTTTTTGCATAAATTCTGAGCTACTGACAATGCCTTATGATTTTATGATGATTAAGTAAGTTTGCTTGTATACATTAGTTGGTGGCGGAGGTAGGAACTATCGCTGCTCTCGCTGGCCCTGCTTTCATCTTTAAGCTACATCGTTATTGTTTCAAACACATGGTCCAAATAACTTATCTTTATTTATTATAGGATTTTGCTTCTCCTCTTTTATGAGATCACTTATATGTTGCCTTGTTTTTGTTGCCAACTTCTATGGTGGTTGTTGAGCCCCTCTTGTCTTGGGTCCTTCATTCTTCCTCATTTTAACAAAATCACGAAAGATCTAGTTGACGATCAACTTGTGTCTTGGATCTTTAATCTATTGAATCACAATTTTTATGAGAAGTCAAAATTGACTGGAAAGTAAATGAGGATACAGATAAGGAAACAAGAAAAGGAATATTGAAATGATGAGAAGCGTTCTAAATTTTTCAATGAACCCCCCCCCCCCCCCCAAAGCTACGCTACACTGAAATAAATGCCTTTTCTTGTTTCTTTGGCAATAAGTTGGATTGCGTTTTCAAATTTTTTTTTTTCAAATACTACAGAAATCCAATTTCAAAATGGCCTTTACTCATGATATATTTGTTAGTAAATGAAATATGCAGTGGATGCATTAGATTTTGATCTACTATGAACTTTGCTTTGTGTACTGCATTAATGTGATGCGGCGGCAAGATCCTTGTATGTTACCCAATTCACGCTTTACAGGTTGCCTTGAAAACATTGATTGTCATACATCGTGCATTAAGAGAGGTGGACCCAACATTCCAAGAAGAAATTCTTAATTATGGTCGGAGCAGAAGCCATATGCTTAACTTAGCCCATTTCAAGGATGACTCCAGTCCTAATGGTATAGATTTTATTTTTCTTTTAGCGTCCATCAGAAGTTACAGAAATGATAATTCAATATTAAATTGCATTTTGATATCTTGGCCAGCCTGGGATTATTCTGCTTGGGTGCGATGTTATGCGTTGTTTTTGGAGGAGAGGTTGGAATGTTTCAGAGTGTTGAAATATGACATAGAGGCAGAACGTCTGGTGGGATTTCTTTCACATAATACTCATTTACTCGTTTTCTGCGCTTTCCTAGAATTTCCTTTTTTACATGCATCAGTTGTTTAGACTATGTTTGACATCATCTTCGTATAGAAACAGAGTAACTCCTATTGCCCTCCTCTGCTCGTCTATTTGAATGCAGCAACTAAACGTGGCAACTTGAGGATTTATTTCTTTGTTTGGATGTACTACTCCTTGATGGTTTTAATACGCTTTACACTGCATATTGCATCAGTCTAAGCTCACTTAGTACCTCATCTGTAGTTGGGTATTATTCACCCTCTTCAAGTTTTTTTTATTTCACTTGGAAGTTGTAAGTCATTTTCAACTGTATTAATGTCAGTAGCATTTTTGTTCTTGGACTTGGAGTGGCTAAAGCCCCCTGATTGGGCAGCCCAGCTTATGGTATGCAAGTCATAGTTGAAACTTGCCTTTTCGGCTAGGTTTGAGGTGTAAAGATTTCGGTTATACCTTTTTTAAAAATTATAGGTTTTAGCTTACCAGTAAGTGCTGTATCCTAAAATGGATAGCCAATGCTACAAGTTCAGCTCCCACTAAGGTTAATTTGTAAGAGAGATTCTTGGCTCCCGGTATGGCTGAAATCACCCTCATGGAGAGATCCGGGTGTTTGTCTTCAGGCTACAGTTGAAAAATGGAGCTTGAGTGCTGTTATTAATTAATGATTTGAATTGCATTGTTTCTAAAAGGTATAGCATGTGGCATAAGGATATCTGATCGATCCTGCAATATCATCATTTTGGATGATCAGATTTTGGGCTAAACAGAAGTTATAATTGGAGTTTGCATTTCGTGGCATTGTGTGAATGAAATAGAACAAAACTTTCTGTTTGTAATCTTGGCGGACATTTGTAATATGGACGTCCATAATATATTTTGTCTTTTTCTCTTCTGATTGCATCTAAATGCAAATCTCGATGCAGAGAATGAAAGATCTTGACACTCCAGAGTTACTTGAGCAGTTACCAGCATTGCAACAACTGCTTTACCGTGTACTTGGCTGTCAGGTAGTATATATATTTGACAGTTCAGCAATGTGGATCATTTGTTAAAATGCTGTCCTTTTAGTGTTTGATTTTTCTGGTACATTGTAACTTTGGTCCAATGTGGAGTCAAACAGTCATCATTTAGCTCTACTCTTAATATGCTGAAGTCTGACATTGTGGACATGCAGCCACAAGGAGCAGCAATTCATAATTTTATCATTCAGTTGGCTCTTTCAATGGTACGCAAGTCCCATCTTTTCACCTTTTCCTAGGTTAAGTGGATTGCCTGAAAGATTTTCTTTCTTATTTTATGTAATCTTCTAATTTTTTCTTAATAGGTTGCTTCTGAAAGCATTAAAATTTACAATGCAATCAGTGATGGTACTGTCAATTTGGTTGACAAGGTATCTGAATACTGCTAGTTACTCCAAATACCTTGTAGTCTTATAGCAATAGACTTTTGATATTCGTTTTGTGACAGTTCTTTGAGATGCAAAGGCATGATGCTCTTAAGGCTTTGGATATATATCGGAGAGCAGGGCAGCAGGTACCGTCATTACGGACATTAAAGAAGTTATATTTTGTACTTGTAGCAGAACTACTATCAAATTTGTCCAAAGAAAAATCTTCTCAAAAGGGACATTTTAATGCAATTCTCTAGGCCGAGAGATTGTCAGAGTTTTTTGAAATATGTAAAAGCCTTGATGTTGGACGTGGGGAGAGATATATCAAGATTGAACAGGTGTGATTTCTGGTTACTTCTTGGCAAATATTTTACTTAAACCTCAGTAGATTTCTGATTTCTTTTTTATTTGATGAATTCTAAAGCCGCCTGCATCATTTTTACAAGCTATGGAAGAGTATGTTAGAGAAGCACCACGCGTCTCCACAACTCGCAAAGATCTGGTACTGGTTTCTTGAACTTGTTTAAGTCTTATATAGAATTTTCTTCTATCAATAGCCATAATTTTATCTTGGGGATAGAGTTGATGTATCAAGTCAGTGCTATATAAACATAAATATAGAGTAGTTGCAAATCCATGAGGTCTGCATCCATAAACCAATATCAGTCGATCATGGCATCTCCTGATATCCTGTCCAATAAGACAACATGGTTAGTGAAATATCTTGTTTGACAGATTTATCATTCTATAACATCTTAAACCTGGACTCTTATTGTAATATTTTACCCAACGACAAAACTTATTAGGATTTTTTGGTAAAACTATTTAACTTTGTTCGTGATGTACGACCTGAAGCTATTTTGCGTGAAGAGTTCTTAGGATATACTGCTGATTCAACTGAATGCTATTATGGAGACTTAATATGTTTAATGAAACAGGCTGATGATAAGCCCAAGGCAATGTTGGCAATAGAGTACAAAAAGAGTTCAGAGGTGAAAGAAGAGCGTCCACCATCCCCACCTCCACCAGAAGCAGAACCAGAACCACAACCCGTAGTAGAACCCGTCAAAGTGGAAGCTCCTGCTTCAGAATCACCGCCTGATTTGCTGGTAGTTATTGACTACATTGGAGTCCTCCAATAGCAATTTTTCCAGATTTTTTGTATCTTGAATTGTGAGCCTTCAATCGATCACATTTATTTGGGTGTAGGGTCTGCATGAGCCTCATCCAGCTGCCACAGAGTTAGATGAGAAGAATGCCATGGCTTTAGCCATTGTGCCAGTTGGTAAGTTTTTTGAGGAATTCAGTGGTGTCTTGCTTAGGTTTTTCACCAAGTCACAGTTCTATTTCAAGAGATTGAATTAGCATGTGTTTTGATACTTCAATTTGCGATCTGAACTTTAGTGACGGGTTGGGTCCAGTTAAAGATAGGCGTGTAAATAACTCAGTCGTGCCCAAAACATCACTGATGAAGCTTGTTTAAATTTATTGAGGTTGTGTTTTACCTTGTTTTGATTGTGATTGCGCCGAGTAACGAGCTTTAATGGAATTGAACATGAGTAGAACTTGTATAGCTTAACCTTTTCATACATATTTTTTTGTCGTGTTTCACTGATAAAGCCAAGCTCCAAATCTTATGAACAAGAAAATGATATCAAGCTTGGGTTATTAAATGATAACAAACCATGCTTAAATGAGTTTGTGTTGAGGCAAGTTTGGATAATTCCATTTGTTTCTGTCCTGGTTATGGAACCTGCATTGATGTGCTTCATTGAGCTTCACCTGGACTTCATTCTCCTCATTGTGTTTCCGTAAGGGTTGATGTTCATAAAGTTGTCTGCCATTCTTGGTGTTCCTGCCCTTGTAGGTGGTGCTGAACAACCTGGTTCCACCGGACCAAACCTGGCTAATGGAACAACAGGCTGGGAACTAGCACTTGTTACCGCTCCAAGCTCCAATGAGAGTGCTGCTTCTGCTAGCAAATTGGTATCACTCGCCATCTTGCTGTTACCCTTTTTCAGGTTTTACTGTCAAAATCTTTACTTAACACCACCACCATACGTTCCTTTTTCTTTTCCTTGTCTATTTACAAAGGCTGGAGGCCTCGACAAACTTACGCTCGACAGCCTATACGATGACGCAATCCGAAGAAACAACCAGAATGTGAGTTACAATCCATGGGAACAAGCACCAATGGGCAACTCCATGATGCCACAAATAGCCCACGACCCATTCTATGCCTCCAACGCTGTGGCTGCACCGCCTGCTGTGCAGATGGCAGCTATGTCCAACCAGCAACATGTTTACCCATTCCAGCAGCAACCCCAGCCGCAAATGATGATGATGGGCCCACAGCAACCCATCAATCCTTTTGGAACCCCATACGGTACCACCGGGCAGCCTTATGGCCCAGGTATGCCCGTTCAAGCATACAATCCTTATTCAGGCTTCATTTGAACAAAGACCTCAATGAAATCTTCATTTGTTGGACATACTAGGATTATGTATTTGGAGATGCTCGATAGATTAGATGATTGTATCATATGTTGTTTGAGTGAAGTAGATAGATGAAATTCATTGTTAAGTAAGTAGATATTTTTTGGTTTGTCGATCTTTTGATCAATAATGCATCTGGGACTTGCGTAATGTTTTTCTACCTGCTTTCGTTGAGCAGGGGTTACGTTTGTTGTTGATGGCGTTTGTAACATTTGGTCTTTTCTTTTGTAGCAACAATTTTTTCATGAAAGAACATAACTTGACGAGTGATTCTTGCCAATGCATGGTTCATTTGTATCAGTACAACATTTACCGTTTCTCCTGCTTTATTCTCGTCAGTATACTGTCTGTTGAGATTCTTTTCCTTAATTCCTTCATCCATCTTCATCATTGTCGTCAATTTTTGGTCTGGGAAACTGAAGTTCAGATTCTGTTCAGCAGCCGTTGCTTATATTTGAACATAAACATGAGTTGTGCGTTATATATCCGTGTTGTTTCACGGTATAGACAGGTGCTTTAGCCCACCGACTCGTCAGCACTTTCAACAACTATAGTATTTTCATTTCTGGTTGTAAACAGTCGTATGTTTGTGAATTTTCTGGTTTGAGGTTAGCTGTTGTCTATAAAGTTATTACACTTATCATATTGTCCGATTTGAGGTTTAGCTGTTGTCTATAAAGTTTGTTGTGTTATTATTCATTACATTTGATTATGATAATTAATTATAAAAAAAAAAACATATTCCTCTTGACACATACATACCGAGAAACACCACAATATAAAATTAGTTACAATGGAATTTCCACTTGTCATCACATATAACAACGACGCAAACAATTTACCATATTCTGCATATATGTTTTATGAGGAAATTTAATTAAATATTAAATTTTAATTTTTGTTAAATTGATATAACATCACATGTGGTATATGGCATTTGGTGCAAAATTCTCAGATTCTAAGAGATGGCATCAAAAAATGTTATACAAAATCTTGCCAGGTTCTTATGTGAGGACATTTTTACTGTTTCTGGAAAGGAAACAAACATTAAAAGAGAGTTGCACTTAACGCATGAAGCTGTGGGGACTTCTTATGCAGAAATTATACTCTCGACGTGTTGAGTGAAACGTCGTATGATATGTACAACTTAGCCAAAAATGTTGGAGCTCTTTGAACCTTGGAGAAGAAGAATAAATGTGAGGAAGTTTGCTTGAAGAATTCATAGGACTTTGGAAGGATGAATTCTAAAATAATATTGAGCCAAGTCCACAAGCTCCGACATTCACCATTATTTACATGCAGAAGAAATGAATCTCAAAGAGTTCTTGCTGCTACAATGGACTTAAAAATACTAGTTAGAACACAAGATGAACCAAAGGAATCGAAGATCTTATTGTCAAAAGAAGAAGGCTAAAAGATTCAAGAAGAGTTGCTACGACTGTGACAAATGTGAAAAAAGACGGTTAAATACATTTATAACGTTTGATATTTGTCCTAATTACGAATACACACATTTTAAATTGAAAGTTACATATCGCATTGGATATATGTTTTTCGTCTTACATGTCAATGCATTTTGTAGGGTTCTAGGTGAATTTAACATTTGAAATGTTGAAAATATTCCTCATAAAATTTTAAGGGTCAGTTGACTATTTCTTCAAACTAAAATGCCTTTGAATGAAATTATTGGGAGAGCAAAAGTCTGATGGTTATGTTTGGGCATCAACTCTTGATACTTAGTAAGGCTTTCTTTTGTCCTTTCAATTTTTTCTTTCTTTCTTTTTTTTTTTTTTTTGGTAAAATTTGAGTTTTTTAGAGGAGAATCCAACACTCACTATTATCATCGTGAGAGATAAGTCGTTGTTGCGGAATTTCAACATTTTGATCATTGTCCCAATAATTCTTTAAATTTATCCTATTTTTTAAGCGGCTTTATTTAGTTTTCATATGTTCCATAGTTATTATTTAGCTTAGAAAAATTTTCATACTAGTGCTAGGGCCTACACTTATTTTTGGAACAAATTTGTGGAATTCTGAAACAGTCCAAATTGTAGCAGCTTCAGGGCTATTTTGTGTAGACTAGTGTCAGGCTGCAATTTTGGGATGGTCTACCTATTGTTTTGATCATCTTCAATAGGAGAATCCACGTGAGGGTAAGCGTCCGTTGCGAAATTCCATCATTTTGGCTACTATCTCGTCCATTCTTTAATATTTTTCTATTTTTCAAGCGTCTTTACTTATTTTTCATATATTTTGTAGTTATTTAGCTTAAAAAAGTTTTCATGCTAATGCTAGGGTTTAGGACTATTATGGGTCAAGTTTCGTAAAATTCTAAAACAGTCAAAATTTAGCAATTCCAGGCCTATTTTTATGTAGAGTAGTATTAAGGTGGAGTTACGGGATAATACCTATAGTTTTTATCGTCTTGGAGAGGGGAACCCAACCTTTACACTATCGTCGTGAGGGGTAACCATTGGTCGCGAAATTTCATTATTTTGACCACTGTCCGACCAGTTTTTAATTTTTTTCTATTTTCGAGTGGCTTCACTTATTTTTTCATATGTTCTGAAGCTATGATTTAGCTTAGAAAATTTTTATACTAATGTTTAGGGATTAGGGCTATTTTTCGGCTAAGTTTTGTGGAATTTTGAAACAGTCAAAATTTTAGCAATTTCAATCATATTTTATGTAACTAGTGTTACAGGTGGAGTTATGGGACGATCTACCTATTGTTTTAATCGTCTTTGAGAGGAGAATCCAACCCTCACAACTATCATCTTGAGGGGTAACCGTTGGTCGTGAAATTCAATTATTTCAATCACTATTCGGGTCATTCTTTAATCTTTTTCTATTTCTAAAACTGTTTTACATATTTTTAATACGTTTTATAGTTATTCTTTAACTTAGAAAATTTTGCTTACTAATGTTAGGGTTTAGCACTATTTTTGGGCCAAGTTTCATAGAATTATGAGAGAGTCCAAATTTTAACAATTTCAAGTCTATTTTAGGTAGAGTAGTGTTACGGGATGATCTACCTATTGTTTTGATCATCTTCAAAAAGAGAATCCAACACATACTACTATCATCGTGAGGATCATCATTAGTCGTGAAATTCCATTGTCTCGACCACTATCTCGAACATTCTTTGATTTTTTTTCTATTTTTCAAGCGATTTACTTATTTTTCATATGTTACGTAGTTTTTGTTTGGTTACAAAAATTTTCAAATTAATGCTAGGGTTTAGGGCAATTTTTGGGCCAAGTTTTATGGAATTTTGAGACGGTATAAATTTTAACAGTTTCAACCCTATCTTACAAAGACTAGTATTATGGGTGGAGTTGTGGGATGATTACCAACATCTCAAGAGGAGAATCCAACCCTCACTACTATTTTCATGACGAGTAACAGTTGGTCGTAAAATTCTATCTTTTCGACCAGTGTCCCGGTCATTCTTTAAATTTTTCCTATTTTTCAGGTGACTTTACTTATTGTCCATATGTTTTGTAGTTATTATTTAGGTTAAATAAGTTTCTCCACTAATGCTAGGGTTTAGGGCTATCTTTAGCCCAAGTTTCGGGGTATTTGAGACTGTCCAAATTTTAGTAGTTTCTGGCCTATTTTATGTAGACTAGTTGTAAGGGTGGAGTTATGAGGCGATCTATCTATCACTTCGATCGTCTTAGAGAGGAGAATTCAACCCTCACCACTATCATCGGGAGAGACAAGCTTTTGTTATGAAATTGCATCATTTAGACCACAGTCCAGTCATTCTTTTTTTTTTTTTTCTATTTTTCAAGCAACTTTACTTATTTTTCATATCTTCTATAGTTGTTATTTAGTTTAGAAAATTTTTCATACAAATGCTAGAGTTTTGGACTATTTTTTGGTCAAGTTTCAAGAAAATATGAGGCAATCCAAATTTTAGCAATTTTAGATTTTAGACTCTTGTTAAAAGTGGAATTACGTGGATGATTACTTATCATTTTTTCATCTTCGAGACGAGAATCCAACCCCCACTACCATTATCGTGGGGATAGGCATTTGACGTTAAATTTCATCATTTTGACCATTGTCCTGGCCATTTTTTAATTTTTTTTCCTATTTCTCAAGTTGCTTTACTTATTTTTCATATGTTCTACAGTTATTATTTAGCTTAAAATTTGTTCTGTATGAATGCAAGGTTGACCTGCGGGTTGCAGAAAATCAGGGGCAATACCTCTAAGCTGAAAGGGTGATTGAGGTAAGCACTCCAATGCCTCGTGAACCAACTCATAGCATGCACTATTGGGGTCCATTGGCTAAGATGAACTGTCGTGGGGCTACGATGCAAGGCAAGTAGAGAAAACACACTAAAAGGCAAGAAGACATGGTGTGGGATCGATGCGAGATGTTGACATATTGAATGAGCCTCAAACTTATAATGTGACTCTACTCGAGCGAGGTATGGAAGGCGGGCATTATGAATACGTGCGCCAAGGATGCACCAAATGAGCGTTGGACATGAGATGGGCATTGCGGGCACATGAGTGGCCCATAATGCCCATGATACCAAACAAATATCATAAAATGCTCAAAAATTACAAAAAAAAAAAAAATTAGTATCACAAATTACTATATTATATAAAAATAAAAAAATTATCATATCAGACATCAATAAAATTAATCATAAAAATATTTAAGATAATTATACATCATGCCACTAAAGTCTGATGACCCATTGTTTTTAACGAAAGCTATGAATACATCTCAGTTGCAAGGTTTAATTTACTCCGAAAATTAACTCTACCTTTTGTCATTTGATCAAATTTTTTTGTTCTTGATTTCTACTTTTTCGGTATCATGGCAACTTCAACACCCAACCTAGAGGATTTCTATCACTATGACATAGGAGGACTCTCAACTTAGACAGCTTCTAGTATCACCAAAATCCTTAATTAAAATCAATCCATTAACAGCCAAGATCTTCTCAGCCTGAGAAAACTCCAAAAATCAATAGATTATTTAGATTCAAAGAATTTGAATTATCTATGAAATAAGCGGGCAAGAACCGTACCAGGCATTTCTGCTCATGTTATTTTCTCGTTGATAAAATCCAATTTTATCGGTGATATAATTGGATTCAAGCGATAATATCATTGTATCGGCGATGATATCGATATTATCGGTGATACGAAGTCACCTTAGATAATATATGTAATCAGGTATTTTATGGGATCAGCAAGGGCCTCTAGATATGTATCGACCATCAAGGGATGCGTCGTCAAGATATGGGATTATGGGCCAGATGCATGGCAGCAAATTAGCTAGTTAGGACTGAGCACGAAAACACACAAGGACATGTGAGCTGAGAACCTAGGCTAACACGGGTGTTATGGATAGGCGAGTGTACAGGCACAAGTGCTACATAGGGGGCAATCAGATATTGCGCAAGCAAGCTTCAGTGCCGAAGACATATGACGGGTAGTCGGTAAGACTTGCAATGGACGAAGGCTAGCCAAAGATTAGGTGTAATTTGAAATGCAACACGGACAAAAAATACATTCTGTTACGAGATAAAAATATCCGCTTGGACACGTGGTCACCTTCCTGTCCTGATCATGCCCACCCAGATACAAAAAGTGATACAAAGTAGGTTTCCATGTTGATTGGGAGAGATGAGGAGGGGTTGAGGATTTGGGAAGTTGAATTTTTTCTTTTTTATTTTTCCAATTCAATTTTGGTGATGTATTTGAAATTTGATTGGCAACGTTGGTTTTATTGTTGGAGTTTTTGGGAAAATAAAAGATTAAGAAGTAGATAAGTACATAAATTGCTGTGTGAATTCCAACTTTTTATTGAACTGATGAAGACTTTAAATACAGTTGAAACTCAAAATAGAAAAATGTAAATACGGTTTCATGTTTAACAACTTCCTAAAAATATGAAACAACTGCTGACTAGGTTATTTGAATCAGTCAAACAACTCTAACCAAGAAATTAAATTAATTTCAAATACAAGAAATAGAAGAGCTAAGAAATTCCAGCATGGACAAAATCTGCAGCAACTGAAGTACAACTTCAACACTCTTCCTTGCTTTGGTTGCTGCAGGCTCCAAGTTTTTCTCTAAGATATTCAAACTTGCTTCTTGGTAAAAGATTGGTAAAAATATCAGCAAGTTGCATTTTAGATTTGCAATAAGTCAAGCTAATTGCGCCTTTCTTTTGCACTTCTCAAACAAAAAAATAATTTGATGTTGAAATGCTAGGTTTTTCCATAAAAAACTAGATTGTTTTAAATAGAGATAGCAGCTTGATTATCAAAAAATACTTCAGTACATCCCTCTTGTTTCATATTTAAGTCTACCAGCACTTTTCTTAGCCATGAGCTTGACTTACAGCGGCACTAGCAACAGTGAATTCCGCTTCTGCTATAGACTGTGCCACTGTGTTTTGCTTTTTGTAGCTCCATGAGAATACACTTGAACTAAACAAGAAACAATGTCGTGAAGTACTCTTCAAATCATCAAGAGAGATCCTCCCCAGTCACTGTCAGAATATCCTTGCAAAACACATTCCCGACTTATGCAAAATTTAATTCCATAACTCAAAGTCCCTTCACATATCTCAGGACTCTTTTAGCAGCAGTAAGATGAGTTTCAGTTACACAATTGGTAAATCTAGACAGGAGACTTACTGAATGTAGGATGTCGGGCCTAGCAACTGTTAAGTACATTAAGCAACCAGCCAGACTTCTGTAAAATGTTTCATCAACTGGTTCAGCTCCATCTTCTTTGTCAGTTTTTCCTTCCGGCACATTAGAGTATCTACTTTCTTGCATTCATCCATTCTGAATTTTTTTAGAATTTCCTTCACATACTTCTTTTGTCCAAATGAATATTTCTCCAGCTTTCTGCTTTATTTCCATTCCCAAAAAGTAAGCCATTTCCCCTAAATCCGTCATCTCGAAAATTTGCTGCATATCTTCCTTGAATTTTTTTATAAGCTCTTCATTGTTTCCTGTAACCAGTAAATCATCGACATATAGTGAGACAACAATGAAGCTGAATCATGGCCTTTGATGTAGAGGATAGCTTCATTTAGACTTGTTTTGAAACCCAACTGCATCAAGTACTCATCAATTCTGCTATACCATGCTCTGGGAGCTGTTTCAGTCCATACAAGGCTTTCTTGAGCAGGTACACATCATCTTCTTACCCTTTCACCACAAATCCTTTAGGTTGCTCAACATAAATCTCCTCCTCCAAGAATCCATTTAAGAATGCTGACTTCACATCAAGTTGATAAACTTTCTAGCCCTTTTGAGCAGCAATTGCAATTAACAATCTGATTGTATCTAGTCTAATGACAGGAGCAAAAGTGTCAGAAACATCAACACCAAAAATTTGAGTATAACCTTTCACAACAAGCCTAGTGGTAGGTGTCGAATCCACCAAGAATAATTCCTACGAACACTTTTGTAGATGTGTGAGTAAGATCGAATCCACAGAGATTGGTTTTAAATTAATTCCTTCAAAAACGAAAATAATTAGGGGGAGTTTTGATTGGAAGAAGAATAAAACTAAAAAGCTAATAAAATTAGAAGAGATAAATATAAGAGAAGAGTATTCCAGTTAAAGATAGGATCACACTTAATTCCACGGTTGATCATAGATGCAAAGATAACAATTATTCATGATAGATAAATTGGTTATGGCAATTGGTACGACCTAACGACCTCACCTTTCCTTACCTTGTGGATAGTCAAGGAACGTCCATTGACTAAATCCCTAATCAGTAAACAACCTTGGGAACGTCCTCAAGATTTAATTTACCGACAGCATTAAGAACTAGAAAGGCCCAATTCTAACCAATAAATTCCTACGAGTATTTATTTAAGTTAGATTGTGCATTCCCCACAACATAATCGAAAACTTCTACATAATCAATTATGTTGTTTTACCACTAGTTATTGAACTAAACAAACAATTACGGATTTGAAAGTTCAATTGGCTAGGCAAATATTCTTGACAATAAATCAGATTATTTTTAATAAAAGCACAGAGAACAACACAAATACCAATATGAATAAAAGTAGAAAGCATAAATTAGATCTCACAACCCGTTGGATTTAAGCGTTCACCAAGTCTTCAACCGGAATGAGAGATTTAGCTAGACATGCTCATGGACGAACGCATGAAAAGCAAAATAATATAAAAGCGTAGAGAAATAAAAGAGTTCAAAAGTTGTCTCTTAAAATGAATTACATCACCTATTTATAATAGCTAGATACCTAGTTCTACTAGGATTAGAAGTAGATTCCTAGTTGAACTAAAAGACTTATAGAGGTAAAATTATAATCCTAGTTAAACTCTTCCTTCATCAGAGGTAGTTCAAGCAGCTCCAAACTCTTGCCAAAAATTGAGTTTGAGTCTTGTTTGAATTTCCATTTTGGTGCTTTTCTTCATTTTCCATTTCTTTTGTCCTAATGCTGCAAAATAATATTTAATTAGGAGCATTTGGTCATAAAATAGGATAAAATATTATATAAAATAAGCACAAAATGCGATCCTATCACCTAGTCTTGTTGATTGAACTATTAGAGTTCAACTTAGTTCTAAATACTCACTTTACTCCAATGCAGGGTCTTTTCACCAAATTCCATGTTTCGTTTTTTTCAATCATTTGAAGCTCTTGTTTCATTGTTGTAGTCCATTTCGGATCCTTTTCTTCTTCCCTGAAGTCTGTTGGTTCAAGCATAGCCACACTACATCTTTCGTAAATATCAAAGAGCGATCTCATAGCTTTAATTGGAATATCATCAACCAGCTTATCCTTGTCAAGTTGAAATTATGAAACTTGATCAGGAAATTCAATTACTTGATTTCATCCCAATTCCACTCATCATTCTCCATGAAATGAACATCTCTACTGATCAAGATTTTCCTAGTGTTTGGTTGGAAGATTCTGTAAGCTTTAGAGATTGAGTTGTACCTAATAAAGATCCCAGCTTCTATCTTTTTATCCAACTTATCTCGTTTTGTCTGAGGAACATAAACAAAACACAAGCATCCAAATACTTTGAGATTTTCAAACAAGGTTTAAAACCGTACCGGGCTTCATATGAAGTTTCTTCTGTGATAGCTTTTGTAGGAAGCCTGTTGAGAAGGAAACTGCAGTATGTGCAGCTTCTGCCTAATACTCCTTTGGCAAATTCTTCTCAAACATCAAACATCTTGCCATCTCAATTATGGTGCGATTCTTTTGCTCGCTAACTCCATTTTGTTTGGAGTGTAGAGAGCAGTGAGTTGATGTTCGACCCCTACTTCTTCACAAAAATGGTTAAATTGATTGGAGTTGTACTCCTTGCCATTGTCAGATCTCAAGACTAGCATTGTGACCGCTTTGTGTTTTTCAATCCATTGCTTGAATTTGAAAAAAATACCAGCAACTTTCAACTTGAATCTAAGAAAGTAGATGGAGAAATCATCAATAAAGATAAAAAAATATCTGCTGCCATTGAGAGATGGAGTGTTGTGTGGTCCAACCACATCCGTATTTAATCAATTGGGGCTTCTTAGTAGCTCTCAAAGTTGATTGTTTGAATGGAAGTCTTCATTGCTTCCTAGTTGACAAACTTTATAGACTAGAATTTCATATTCAAGACAAGGGAGAACTTGAACCAATTCCATCTTTTGCAAATTCACAACATCTTTATGATTGAAATGTCCCAGCCTCTTGTGCCAAACTTCTATATGACCTTTTGTCAAAGGGAATGCTGCTTACTCCTCCTCCAAAGGATCAAGTGCAAAACTTCTTCCTTTCATTTGTACGAATATATTGTTGTCATTTGCATCTTTGATCACACATTAATTGCTTTCAAATATAACTTTGAAACGTTTTTTAATCGACTGGCTAACACTGAATTTTTTTTTACTGATGTTAGGTACAAACAACACATCTTTCATAAACTTTGAACCTGAAATACTTTCAATTGCCACTGTGCCTTTTCCTTTGACTGTGATGTACTCTCCATTGCCAATCTTCACTTTGAAAACTGTAGAAGAATCCAATTCCCTGAAGAGATCGCGATCAATGTCATACGATTAGTGCACCCACTTCCAATCAATTACTTCTCACTTGAATTTGAGATTGCAAAGCAAGTGGCTACAAAAAGCTGCTCCTCTTCATGAGCAATTTGAGCAACATTTTTTTGTTGCGCATCTTCTTGCATGACTGTTTGCTACTGCTTATTGCTTCTGCAAATTCTTTATGATGCCCCATTTTCAAGCATTTTTCCAATTGCTAGTCTGGCTTTCTCCAACACTTCGAAGGTGGATGATTTTCTCTTCCACAATGTTTACAAGGAGGAAAATTTGATTTTGTTTCGATATACGTATTGAGAGAATCAAAACCTGAACTTCCCTTCTTAGAACTTTCAAATTTCTTCCCCTTTCCCCCATAACTCGAGCTTGCCTTCGTAGCTAATTCACCTTCAACAAACCTTTCAGACGGCCTTCTTTGTTCTTGTGCCTGTAGAGCATTTATCAATGCTGCCAAACTAATTTTTGACAGATCTTTAGAGTTTTCGAATGAAGAAATTGCAGCTTCAAACCTTTTAGGAATGGTAACAAGGATTTTTTCAACTAACCTAGAATCAGGAAATTCAGATCCAAATAATCTTACTTTGTTTGCTATTTTGAGTAGTAGTCTGTCAAAATATTCCTTCACTGTCTGTCTCCTTCATCTTTTGGTGCTCAAACTCCCTGAGATTTAAGGATTTTTATTTCTTTGATCCTTTTATCTCCTTCATACTCCTTTTTCAGGAAATTCCAAACTTCAAAGGCTGATTTCATAATTATGATTCTGAGAAGATCTCAAAAGAGAAAGCAGCAAATAACGAAGCCCTTGCCTTTGATTTTCTTGATTTCCACTCCTTGTGATTCTTGATTTACGTCATTGTTGGATTTGCAGGTAATGGATGAACTTCATAATCCTCTTCCACAGCTTCCCAGAGATCGTTAGCCTCCATCCTTGCTACCCCAACATGATAACAATCACCGTAAAAAATCGGTGGTGCGAGTTCCATGAATGGTATTTTTGAATCCATTGATTGAGGAGATAGATAAAATTTCAGTCACAGTTCCCTTAAGAAGAGACTCTGATACCACTTTCTTGAAGTTTTTGAGAAAATGAAAGATTAAGAAGTAGATATGAACATAAATTGCAGTGTGAAGTCCAACTTTTTATTAAACTGATGAAGACTTTAAATACAGCTGAAACTCAATACAGCAAAACGTAAAAATTGCAACTACACATGAATACGATTTCATGTTTAACAACTTCCTAAAAATCTGAAACTACTGCTGACTAAGAAAATTAAATTAATTTCAAATAAAAAAAATAAAACGGCTCAGAAATTCCAACACGGACAAAATCTGAAGCAACTCAAGTACAACCTCAACATTTCTTTTTCTTTTTTTGTTTTTTTTTTTTTTGTAGTCTGGTCTCCCTTCAAGGGGCATGAAGTCTTAAATCTGATGTGCACCCTGATCAAAGATTTTGTGAGGATACATTGATCTGCTTAGATGGCTCCACAAGGACTTAATTGCCATGGGAAGCTTGAGATTATTTGAATCAATGGATAAAAGGAGTAGTAGAACTGATCACCAACATTTTACATAAAAGAGAATGTGTTTATGATTGTTGAAATGCTTTCTTTTTATGGAATGAATGTCATTATTTTGTCGATACTAATGAATTACTCTATTTGTCACGATCATTTTATTACTTATACATATTCAATAGGATCTTGTGCATTTCCAACAACCTTCCACTTTAATATCAATCCAAAAAATATCACAATTTCATCCAATAGCAAATATCAACCCAACAATTGCTTATTGTCTGACAATGAATATACTTATATTAAGGTCAAGAGGGCACATTACTCTATAAAAGTATTTTAGAAAATTAAAAAAAATATCTAAAATTATAATTAATCCAAAAGAACATTTTTATTGGTTACACCAGAAAAGTTGGATGAAAATCTAATAAAGACTAGTGGATTAAGTTTGTTATTAGATGGTTGTTAAACTTGGGGTGGGATTATTTGTAATTTATTAAACAATGAGTAAATTAATTATGCCGAACCTCAAGGTAGGTATAATCTACCACTTTTATCATAACTTGTTTCTTTTCCGAGGAGCAAGAAACTCAAAATTCTGTTAGATAATACATGTCGGGTTTGAGCTTATCGAAAAGAATTTGAATCAAGCAGAGATGTCTAAACTGCACTTGAATACATTGTGCACACAACGAACCCCACAAACCTTATTGAAAAAATGTGTATCAAAATTTGTTTTACCCAGAAACAATGCATCAAGTCTAACATCTAAAAGACCCAACTCAAAGGAGGTGTTTATAGGTTTTGGGCATGCGTCTAACCATGTTAATATGTCCTATGTGATTTAGGACAAAATATAGACGCACAAGTACATGCTCTTGTCACAAAAAAGGAATAGGCCCCTAGTTAATTGTTCTTGACTTGTATAAGGCATTAGTCTGACGATAGATCAATAATCAATCGAAACCTAAAATGTCCTTACTGACTTATTTGGCCAAACTTTTGAATTTATGTTCGAAATAATTATTCCCATAATAACAAACAGCATAACAAATGACATGATTTGACAAAATCAATATAAATATTTAATCAAGAGATTAGACAATTTTTCTATACTTATTTTAGCCAACTAGACCATTAAATGTAAGCAAAAATTCTTAAAGATTTTCATATATTATCACAGTACGTGCATTCTTTTATTAGACTGTACATCTACTTACAACAAACAACTCTTACATGTCAGCAGGAAACCAGAGTCTCCAAATAACAAGTTATACATAGCACACCAAAAAGGGCACAACCCCTTCACCTAAAACATGTACTTGGCACTGCTACACCGACTGATTTGCTTCATACCCTAGAACTGGATCAGCAAGTCATTGTTCTAAGCAAAGCCGAACCTGGCGTGGCTTCCTTTGGTCTCCAAATGATGTGATCAAGCATAGCACAGAAATTCTTGTAGAACTGCAGCAAAAAGTCGGAAAAAAAGACAGTAAGCAGTTGATCATACTGGAGTATCATATACATCACTGAATTTTGCGTCACAAGTTAGATTAGAATGTAATGCAAGTAGACCTTGTGGTATTCGAGGGTGTCTCCAGCTGCCTTACGAACATCCACCATAAAAAGGGATGGAGCGACTTCAAAAACCTTCGAAGTATAAATAGGAGAATCAGTTGTGTGGTACGAGAACTAGAAATTGCAGAAGTTTGGCAAGGTACAGTAAATTGAAAGTTAAAACTTACCTCTAGCACGACAGCAAACTGACCTGCCCTATTAGCAGATACACCTTCAAGTCTTGTCTGTTAAACATAGTCATTGGAAAGAATTAGCTGCCCTGATTGAAGAAATCTAATCCTAGACCAGATCTTAATCGCAGATAATTTAGTGCTAAGCCCATCAAGTAGCATAATGGGTAATACAACAGATACAAGATAGTCAAAGTATCAAATTCAAGGCTTCTCTTAAGAACACACACAGAAGAAAAGAAAGGAAAAAGAGGAATTCGATACTTCATCTGAGTAATCTCTTCTAGTCAGCAGACAAAAATGGAACACTGGTTAATTGTTATAGCATTTCATCAGAGAATTTGAGGGAAAAGTAGACCTTGTAATTGCGTGTGTGAACCTTGAGTCCCAATGATTGTCCAGCTGCCTCAATTGCAGCGACTATAACTTTTGCAGGTTGTCGAGAAACAAACCGAGTCTGCCTTTTGACATAATCCTGTATATAGGCATAGATAGATTCTAACATCCAGATAACAAAAAGAGGTTTACCCTGTGGAAGGAGGATAAAGAAAGAAAGAAAGAAAAAAACACTTGACACCATATAAAATTGGCGGATATCATATCAACGAATGGTGATTCGAGAATGGGAGTAATGCCTCCAAATAAAACACGACTAGTGATTACTTGAATGGTGATTTGGGCGTACAAAATGACTTGAAGCTATGGTGACTGTATGGCTGATTTCTTGTGCATGGGTCAAGAAAACACTGCACATTTAGAGAGACTTCTCTAAAAGAAGATATGATTACTGGCATTAAAGCTCTGAGCAGCCTGGACACAAAAGCTATATTTTTATTTAGTTTAATGTGCATGCCATAAATGTTAGCACAGGGTAGTTTAATTCTATTTTTCAACGCATTCCAACGGATTTAGGTTGGCATACATACCATCTTCCACAAGAAAATAGCAACAAGAAGCTTTTTTAATGTTTTTATTCAGTATGGAGGTGGCTACATGAAGGATGGCTCAAAGAGGAGCATTAAATATTCTATCTCACAGCCATGCGGGACAAAGCTAGTTTTTTCTGAACTGTCTACCTAACAGTCAGATTCAGAAACCCATTCCTACATACAGATTCATATCATTGGTGTCATATCATAGTTATATCACCATACCTGCCGCCTGTCAAACAAGGCTGACAAATTTAACCCTTGAGAAAGTGTAATCATCTCAAATGCATTCATTATCAGAGGGCCATTGCCATTATTCTCAGGTTCCTCATTCACGTATTTGTCCTGCACTTTCAACGAACAGAAATATTATGTAGAATGAAGAGAAAATGAATCGGCACAGAGAGAATTATTTTCTTTCTCTGCAAGCATTTTAGTTAGAAATGGGAAGCAACAGCTATAGAGCAAATGATAGCTTAAAACACTGAAGCTACGCAAGCATTAAATCATCCAAGCAGAACAAGATCCAACCTCAATGTCATCAAAAACGGCACGAACATCATCCAGATTCACCACTTCATCTTCTCTAGGTCTGACAGGCACATAATTTTTCTGGAACCATGGGTCTTTTTTTATGCCTTCAATTTTAATTCGCTGCAAAGATACTGTTTTAGTCAAAATGACTAAGCCCATCCAAACATGATATAGTTAAGATCTATATGGATCAAGATGGAACACCAGAACTTTTTTCCCACAAAACATGAGAATCTTGTTAATGGAAGAGTTGCAGAATATTCCAGAAGTTTCAGAAGGATGAAATGAAATGGACAAATACCAAGAACTGTAGATGTAGGATGACAAATGGGTGGACCAGATTGAGTTCGGGTATGAATCCAAACGGATCGGGATAAAGAAGAGCCATTGGTGCGTCCAAGATGCATACATCTAATCGAATAATATAACAACAGACTATTTATCAGGTTATTTATATAAATTATATTATATCAAATTTTCCAATGAATATAACAAACTTACACTTAATTGATGCATCATTTGTGGATCCAAAATGTCTCCAATTTGGATTGCGAATCAATTAGATCCTATCTTATCAGGATACTACATGTACGAGCTTATGTGACATTTCATTCTCTAATGCGTATAACTCTAAGCTAAATAATTTATAATCACGCAAACTACAAATTGTAAATAGCTGTACTTCTGTGATTAGGTCCAAAATGGACCCATCAAGTTTGGATCTGGATCCACCAAGTGCATCTAAATAATTGAAGATAGTTACAGCCTCTCCAAAGATTTAGTCTAGCTACTAGGTAGATTCTCTTGGGTTTATAGAACATTACATCCACATCAGATGATGCTTATTTTTCTCCCATATAACCGGCCATTATCCTCCGTAAGGAAAAAGTTGAGAAGTTGATGTCAGCCAAAACTATATTGAAAATGCAATTCTAGTTTCTACATCATTAAAGTATAAAAGATGGGAAGTTTTCACCCCCTTGAAGTTCTTCCAACTAAATAAATACCACCCTTGAAGTTTGTCTAATACTTAAATCCCCTTTGAAGTTAGAGTTTAAACTAAGTCGCATTGCAATTTAATTTTCAATTATGTTCCACACCAAAGTTAAAGAATGTCTAGATTATCTAAAGTAACATATTATAGTACTTGAAAAATTAGTTTGACATGTCTCCTATATTGTATTTTCTCGGTCTTTCACCATTCTAGATTAACAAGCATCATCAGGTAGTTGCCGCCATAACATGAGCAACTTATCTACTATTATGCCAAGAGCCCCACTTTGCGATGTTAATTGATTTCTTAGTCTTGACACGGAGCATTATTTTGGCGAGTGATGATGGAGAGGACGCGACGGTTTGAAGCCTAGCTCTAAATTCAAGTGCAGTGTTACAAACCTACATTTCATTCTAGATATTTTGCTTTCTGCATATTTAAAAATGTCTTCAAATGTATAGGATATTTGTTGTTTTTCTTGGATAAACAAGTAATCTAATCGTGAACTAAAAATTCTCAAGGATGATAGCTGTTATTTAATAAAACCTGAAGGAGGTCTTTTAATTTGACTAAACCTCAAGGGCAAATTCTTGCCATCCACAGGGCAAAAAGGCTATTTCATGGAAAATGATAGAGTTTGCTAAAGGCTATTAGTCCATAGGAAGTGGATACAATTCCAAAAACTTGAGGATGTAACATTAATTAAACTAAATCTCAAGGGATGTTTTGCTATTATTCCAAAAAATTTGGCAAAAGACCCAATAGATCTAGTACCAAATAGAGCTAATTGGCAATCTTGTACTATATTGACAACCCTATGTGGATTAGATTAGCGTGTTCTTCATAAGCAAATAAACATACAGGTCTCTAATCATGAAATTTGAGATGTCATGCGGTCCCGAAGAACATATTAACAGAAATTGCCTCAATCATCTACTGCTACACGGAACCACATAGAATGTCAGAAATAAAATTTCAAAAAGTAATTCTCTGTCAATACCTTCTCGATTTTAAACTTTACAATTTTAAAATTCAAGATTGCATTACTAATTCTTACAAAATAGGATAAAGAAATTCAGCTATTGAGAGAATTATTCATAGCTAATCTACGATCCTTTGATCTAATTATTGAATTACATACCATAATATTCATATCATGTTCCTGCTAAATGGTCCTAGCTCCGTCCTATACTCTTCCTAGATCTTTCTGCAACATGATTGAGGTAACTATCGAGTTTCATTAGAGAGATGCACTAAGATATCTAACTGTATCGTGCTGAATATCTTCAATATGAATTAAAATTAATGTATGATGATCTTCGTATAAAATTGCAATTTTTTACCTGGATAAAAACAATTCTGAAGCACTTACATTTTTCATATTAATCCTAATAACTGTAACTAATTATCTATATGAATGGATTAGTCCAAGGGGAAGCAATCTAAGAACATAAAGCAACCAGCAAGAAGTATAACGATTAGCATGGTAACAATGCTACTAAAGGACTAAACTGCCGCAAATGACCACTTCTTAAATGACAGGAGCAAGCAGGCTTTAGTTTTTGATGAATGATTGAGATAATACATAATTAGTTTGGTTCGACTTACTATATCTTATTCTCAACAAACTGGGAAATGCTAGGTCTAATATTAGGGTTACAAGATGAATAGCAGAGCTGATGGATTCAACATAAGCGGCCAAATGTAATACTTCTAGCATAAAATCAAGTGAGTTATGGCTCTAACCGCTCTGATTGGCTTCCAGGCTGAATTATATCCATAATTTAGTCCAATCTTGAATTTCTTGAGGAAAATGAAAGTGCAAAAATGATATCTAGGAAAACTGATTCCTTGTTTGTTTTCTTTCTATTAAAGAAAGAAATAATTCCAAAACTTTTTTAACACAGTTTATATCATTTAAAATAAAAGACATTATGTATGAAGAAAGACATCTTCCTCAACTCTTAATATAAATGAGAAACTTTCTGTCTTCTTCCTGAACCAAGCACAATAGTTTCTCAGTCTTCCTCTTAATAGAAGTTAAGCTCCAAAAAGAGTCTCCATATGATTCTCAATGATGAAAGCTGCAAAATGAATTTGTAATAGATGTTGACTCAATTCTATCATTCAACTAACTTGTTGCTTGCTCAACTGGAGGGCCGAGGACATGGCAGACATACTTTCTCACTTAGAAATTCAAAAAAAATAGTATCTCATAATGGATCCAGCTTTCCTTAAATATATCACAAACCAGGCTGGATTTTATCAAGCAATTTCAAACAAATTTAAGTTTCTCGACTCTAATGATCGAATGATGCTTTTATAAGAAATAACACGAATAGCAGACACCTATTCATGTTAAAAATTCCCTGCTTTTTTCTTGTAATGCGATCACATTGATACCGTATGACGAGGTTAATGTCATCTGGTATTGTGCTCTCAAACTCTGTATTGGAGAGATTTAGAGTAAAGTACTTAAAATTTTCCAGATTTCGAGCACAAGTATTACTAAAGCTAGATTTCCTTCATTACCCTAAGAAGTAAGGACATTACATAATTTTATTTTTGAAACTCTGGCATTAGTCCTATGTTATATTTCATAATTTGCAAACGCTGCAATGCTTACATTGTCATTCAAACAAACCAGATCAGATATTAATATTTCAGCATCAAACATTCTAGAAGCAAATCGATTTTTTTAATTGTTTGTCATCATTTGATATTCCATGGTTTCATCATGGTTGTGGTTACTCTGGTGATTCCACACATCAAACATTCCATCTATGTAAAGCTCACACCTCCACTAATCATGCTATTAGTAATTTCACAAGGCAAAATAAGACAAAGAAGTGGAGACTTGAAGCGGACATTTGGAACAAAGAAAATTAAAACAGTGTAATGCTTGAGAGAATGCCAAATAAAGAGATAAATAGATTCCACGGCCTGTAAACATTTAGATAGATCATGGTTTTTGTACTCACAGTTTCAGGATTCGGGTCAAGGATTTTATGAATCAATGATGCTGCAGCTGGAGAAAACCAAAATGGACATGAAAACTGTGCAGCGTTGATCTGTGCAACAACAAAGCGATGAGAACATTTTAATGCGACCAGAGTAGCTTATAACAGCAATTCTAGAGGAAGGTTGAACAATGTCAATGAAATGCATATGAAACTAACAGATTATCAAGGCATGCTATTAAATGCCTGAAAACAGAGAGCACGCACAATGACACTGGCACACAATGTAGAACTCAGTTTCCAGGTGGTAGCTCATCCTATTCAGTTCAGGGCAGTATCCATAACACATATCATCTTTTTGCAGCTTGTGCCAATGTTGTGCGTCTAGAATGGACTTAAAGTCCCGAAATGCAAGACTACTAAACATACAAAGGGAGCTACTGTAAAGCTTACATGCAAAGTATAAATGTTAAAAATCTTTAGAATGTCAGGAATAAGGTAAGATTGGAGTTACTTAAATGAAAAACCTTAAATCCTACTTGAACAAGGAAATGAGCGAAGCTTCCAAAATATAATGTTTTCAGATGTAAGCAAATGAATTTTAAGATCCATGATACAGATCCATGCCCACATATAAAACATGTGCAACATTCAAAAGGTAAGGATGAAGATATTAACCTTGTTATACAAGGACAGAAGGTCTATCTCCTCAAATGGTAGATATCCTGCCATCAAAACAAAAAGGATCACGCCGCATGACCAAATATCAGCAGTAGCACCATCATAACCTCGGTGGCTTAGTACCTAAAGATATTAGATACAAGACACTAAGATATCAACAAAGGAAACATGTTTTTTCTCCAAGGACAGCAGATAAAATAACAAAAGATGTACAAGCTACTGATTACGAAATTTTGTAGCAAACATAAGAAAAAACAAACTGCTTCTTGCAAATAATTTGATGATCAATAGAACAATGGATTATTTTTGCTGGCCATATAAATACAATTGGACAAAGTTGCAACAAGCGGAACATCATATCTATCAGAGAACAAATTAGTTAATCAATTTATCTGAATAGGCTTACTTATAAACCAACATTTCTCACCCTGCCACAACATCCACAAGTCACAACATTCATTTGTTGGATACAGCAGATAAAACAAACAGCAAATGCTTGTAAAACCAGAGGGATAAATCCTAGACACTCTATATTGAGTTACAAGTTCTGCTGAATGATATGTGCTAACTATATCTTCCATAAAAGTTTAACAGGGAAAAATGAGATCATTTACATTCATATTACTGCATAAGTTAGCAATAGTTGAGTTGTGGATTCAAGCTAGCAGTTGACTGTATCCCCTTTCATTATAAAGTTTTGAAATGGGTCTATTTCAAAATACATTATCTGTCACATATTAAAGAAACCGTTATCTCTTTATCATTTCATCTATATAAAAATCAAAAAGGCATTGCACATTTACATATTAGAAACAGCAAGTACAAATTAATCAGACTAGGTAACATAGTACTTCTTTTATCATATGCGGTAAAAAGTGGAAACCCACGAGAGAACCTGTTAGCAAAATAATAATGGTAAAACAAATGTATAAATTTGTCAACATAAACTATTTAACATAACAAAAAACATATTTTCGAAATTAGTTTTCCAAAAATGAAACTACAGCCGACATTTAGGGGAAAAACCAGTAGTTCTCAGTATAATAGCCTTTCCCAGATGGTGGCGTAAAGGTGGTAGGTTAAATGACAGCAGTACGTGTGTGTATAAAAGCACATGTCACCATAGATGTACATATTATGAAAGGGAGAGAGAGAGAGAGAGCGATTGGCATCATGGCACTAGTCTCTGCAACCAATATAGCACAAAAGAAAGTAAGATAAAGTCAGTGGCAGACAAAAGAAGGTAGGACAACTAAAAAGTTGAGCACTTGGATTTGATTCCAGATGTTAAATGACTAACAAAATTATCAGCATACAAAGATTAGCAGCTCAACCTCTGCAGTCTGCAGTGATGTGCAATAGACAATTGTTTTAAACTTGCATATTTACAGAGGTATCTTCTGCAATTAGTAATTGTCTGCAAAACTAATTAAGACTATTATGTTGAATTTGGGTAAAATGCGTCTCATTTTCCTCCTACCCCCTCTCTGCCCCACCACCTTCTCTTCTTTATGGATCCTTCCCCGCATCTTGCTCTGACCTTTTAGCTCCTAACACAAATTTTTCTTTGGGTCCAAGTATTGGTGAGATTCACACCAATTCCAGTTGGTCCAACCTAGTTGCCCTGTGACTCAATTCAACAATTCCAAGAGCCTAGTTGCTGAAAATGCAAGTTCGAGAAAGCAAATTGCAGAGCTTTCTCCAATGGTCATTAATGTTACCTCTGGTCATGGAGCAGAAAGAAGTTCTCATGGAGATGCCATCACAAATAGCCGTGACGCTTCCTGCCGTGGTTGAATCCTGGGAATGGTAAACTCTTGAACGTGAAGATCTCATTCTAGATTTGATCAAAATCAGACACCTAAAAGTTTCCTTAAAAGATGGTAGTATGGAAAATCCTATGTCCCCACTCTGATCCTTAAAGAAAAGCTCCAGATTCTTGTCCCAAACCTTCCTTTAATTTGGGATTCATTGAAGCGGAAATCAATGTTGGGAAATTGTTTGTTCTTCCTGTAGAAGTCATAGAAAAGGTAGATCCTTGGTGGTCATCTTGTTGGATATTACATTGAGCAAAAACTTCCTTCGTTGATGGCCACCAGTATTTGGGTTTCTACTGGTTTGATTGAAGTACTGGCTTATGATCGGGGTTTCTTTTTCTTTCACAATAATCAAGCTGCAAATCTTTCTAGAGGCAGGTCCTTGGCTTTTTGCGGTAGACCTCTAATCCTCCAATGATGACACCCCAGAATTTCTCTCTCTAAAGATTCACATCCCACTGAAAATCAGCAAAGAATTAGCTGTGCTTGATTAAGTGCGGAAGTCCACTTTAGTGAAACTGATGTGGATTATCAATGAAAACCCAAATTGTGTCTTTTCTTTGAGGTTTTTGGCCACAATGAGGAGGATTGTTCCTTCAAGTATCCTAAGGGGTGTAACATGGTAATGAATCTTTCTCCTGGTTCTGATGAAAATATCTCTACAGCATATCATTTTCCCTTTAGCCCAAATCATCGGGATTGTACTACAGATGACCCAGAAAATTGTGGAATTCTGATTGCCCTGGTGCCTGTGATCCTTCTATAGATTTTCGCACTGCTACCATTATCATGCCCTATTTCTGGTCTAAATCATGGTGGTTGTGATTCAGATAAACTTGATAACAGTAGAACCCGTGGTAATCTTGTTTCTTTCAGCTTTCAGACCAATAGCTACGGTGTACACTGAAAAGTTGGTATCTTATTCCGCAAATAATCTCCATACTCTTTCACCTGTCCAAAAGGATCCTAAAGTTACAAGTTTTCACTTGTAACTCTGTCAAATTAATGATTACCCCAGATTCCGGCGCATCTTAACAGTTCTACAACTCTTCTCAAACTTTCTTCAAACCTCCTTTATTGGGGGGTTTGGGATCTTCTTAATTCTATACTCAATCACCTTGTTGTCACCCTCTGGTTTGCTGCCCTTTTAGGAGCTTCAACAGTTTCTTGAAGCAAAATGCTATAAAGAGCTTAATCAATAAACATAGGATGGCACTTGTTGGAGTCCTTGCGACTCGTGTCTCTTGCTAATTACGATCCTACTGCGGGAAAAAAACTTTTGGTGAGTGGAATCACGCTAATCATAACTGGAACGTTCTTGGAAGAATTGTAGTCTCTTGGGATATGACTATTTGTAGGTACTTGACATGATTGATCAAATTATTCATTGTAGAGACAAAGTAATTCATAAGAATATCACTTTTGTTGCCTCTTTCTGTGTATGGTTTGAGTCATGTGTACTTAAAAAGATCAATATGGAAGGATATTGAAAATCACTCCACACTTTTCAGACTCTATGCATGGCCTAAACAATTGCTTGAACAATGCTTGCCTGGATGATCTGAAATCAATTGCCCTAAATCTCACCTGGTTTAGAGCCACAATGTTGAGAATAGAATTCACAACAAGCTTGACAATCTTCTTGTTAATGAGAAGTCAGAGGACTGCTTTTGTTCTCTGAAACTGTAACTTTTGCCACTCGATGTATTTGATAAGACTGCTATAATAGTTCAAATTTTACCAGCAATTCATGATTTATTCTTAATTGCTCAAAGTATGAGATTTACTTTTGGGGTAACCCTTCCAATCATGGAAGACATCTCTGGCATCTTTTACTTCTCAGGAAGTACTCTCTGAGTCTCTCCATGAGATATCTTGGTGTTCCATTGATCAGTTCTAAGCTCAAAGACATCTACTACAAAGCCTCGTTGATGGACATACTTAATGCAAGAATTAGATCATGGACTATCAAATCCCATCTTAAAGTAGAAGTATTCAACTGGTTCAACCTGTTTTATTATCTTTATCCTTACAGAAAACATTTCTAGTAACATTTACAGTATCTTGAAATCATTTTTCAGGGGAGATCTCGTAATTCTAGTGGCAAAGTTGCATCGGTTAGAGTTTATTGTCTTCAGAAGGAGGAGAACCTGGACTTAAAACTGACCTGAGGGGAATAAAGCATCAATTGCTAGACACATTCGGCGTATTCTATCTAAGGACTCAAAGCCCATATGGAGAAACGGGTAGAGCTAGATCCTTGAAATATAGAGATTTTTGGATTGTCGAACCACCAAGTAGTTGCTCTGGGCATGGCTGAAAATTCTTAAGCTCAAAGAAGAGGTCTGATATTGCTTTAAATTTGGCTCTAGACTGACACATTTTTCTGGTGGATAATTAGCTTCCTAGCAGTCTCTTATATTTCTCAATCTCCAACAGGCCCATCCTTTATCCATGGGAGTAATTGGACATGGCCTATGGATTTGTATCCTCTTGTTGATTATAATTCTAATTCATTTCCTTATTACCACCGTTATCGAATCTATCAAGACAAAGTTCTTTGGTCTCTTTGGGATTATGAGCCTTTTAGTGTGAGTAATGTTTGGGATTTCTTAGATCTAATCAACCTATTGCTCGTTGCCAATTCAATTGTCTGGTTCGCTAAAGCAATCCAATGACACCCATATATTTTTTGTTGTTGTGCTTCCCAAGTTGAGTACACAAGAAACATTGTTGTCTTCTATGGATGCAATGTTGAGGATCATGACCACTTGCTTTTCTCATGCCTGTTTGCTTTCAGAATCTGGAAGATCATTATTATTATGTATTTATTGTATCCTATGGCAAGATATATTTTGGGATCAAACTGCATAGTGGATGGGGACTTCTGCTGGCACAGTAGTCTCCAGCATCCGATATTAGATTGTTATTTCGAGAAGTTTATTGCATTTGCAAGAAAGAACTTAGAGATACTACAAAAGTATTTACATTAATCTAGGATCTATTAGAAAACGTTCATTTGGTTAGATGCAGACTACTTCTGCTCAAATTTCCACCAAGATCGCAAACTGAATATTGGTTATGCAGTGGAACTTGACATTTAATGGCATTTGGAATCACCTCTCAAGTGCTCTTGTGTAATTTCTTACTAGAGTTGGGAATGATTAAATCTGCTTCTTGGGACCGCTGCCTAAGTGCCTAGGATTAATGTACTTGCTTGGCTTTTATGTGTTTCAATACAATTATCTTACCCGCAAAAAAGAGGGGCAAAAGAAAAGGACTTAAAGGCTAAACTGTGCACAATAACTTTTCCAAAAATAGCATGCACTCTAAGGTGCTCTACTCAAATAAATTTGGTTTATGGCTTCCCACAAGGACATAAGAACTTTGAAAATAACCAAATGACCATTCACGTCCTAAGAAAATCAGAAAATTAATGCAGAAAAGAAAGCTGTGTGCGTTGCTTAAATAAGTCGTATCAAACTTATAGCATGTAATGAAAATCATACCTCAGGTGCAACGTAATTAGGAGTCCCGCAAGTTGTATGAAGAAGATCAACTCCCTGGACATTGGATTTAGTAAAGATGAGAAAAAATGCAAACACAGTGAATTTATCACCCCAAAGTAACTGGAAACATCTAATTCGAAATGTAATGTGCTTACTTTTTGAGGCAATGCACTCAGTCCAAAATCAGAAACCTTCAAGTTTCCTTCAGAATCAAGCAGCAGGTTTTCAGGCTATACATACAGTTTATCAGTCACAATTAGGATCCTGAGAAAAGTAATGGTTACCAAACTCAATCATCATTAAGGACTGTCCAACACCTTTAAGTCACGGTGATACACGCCCTTGCTGTGGCAGTGCGAAACTGCATCAATGAGTTGTTGAAAGTATCTTCTTGATTCATTCTCAGAAAGCCTGCCATGATGAACCTGAGCATCCAGAAATACATGAAGGGCAGCCAGTCATGATATAGTCATAAAAGAACCACACATAAAGATTCTACCTTAAAATGTTTGTGGTGGATATGTTGGTGATGGTACTTCAATCATAGTTTCTCTATGATCGTAAGGCTATGGGCACAGATATACACATGTATAGAAATGTTTGCTCGCAAATGCATCTGCTCAGTACCCTTCCTTACCTTATATCCTCATTCAAGTACAAAGACAACCCACATAATAAATAAGTCCACACTATTGAGTAGTGTTTCAGATTTATATCAAGGTAAATGAATGCTTTTCTATTTTCCCTGTCATAATAAATGGCGGCAATACTCACTATCAATAATTAAATAAGAAAAGACACTTTATTAAAGTACTTACAATTTTATCAAAAAGTTCTCCTCCAGTCACAAACTCAAGGACTATGTATATTTTTGCTTGGCCGGCTAAAACCTAGAGAGCAGACGAAAATGAAATTTCAGCAAGAAAAAACAGCAGATCCTCATTGAAAGAACTATGGCAAAACAGATATTCAAGTGAACTTCTAAATCATTCTAAATACATTATAAGCAGCTTAACCATACCTCATGCAGTCGGACTATGCAAGGATGTCTGACAATTTTCATTATGGAAATTTCTCGTTTTATCTGGTGACCAACTTAAATAAGTTAGTAGAGACTTGATATAGAAGGAAAAATTCAAAATAACAGAGAAAACCTGATTCTAAAGTACATCACACAATAGTATAATGGGATCCAGATTTAAAGGAATACCATAGCTTCACCATCATAATACCATAAAGTAAGAGTTTTCTTACTTGCTAGGAATGCAGACTTTATCATGAACTTTCTGTGTTTGAAATAGTAGACCACTGCTTCATAATGTTTGTGCCACCTAAACAAGGCTATAGTGTGTGCAGCCTCTCGACTTTTAAACGAATCTTATAGTTCGAACCCAAAATCTAAAAAAGGAAAAATCCAGAATATATGGGAGATGTGTAATCCACAAATTAAGTAAGTTGAAATGGAAGAAGAAGACATTTTCTTTTACACCCAAGGGATGTGTCAGCTATTCATGGCAATCTGGCATGGGTACCTTGAAATTTCAGTTGTTCCATATGAATTTCAGCTATTATTACCTTACCATTGTATTGCTTGATACTTCACATAAAGAATGAAAAGTTATCAATTCCCATTTGTCAAAACCTCTTTGGACTTCAGCAGATTTTAGTGAACTTCTTCAAAGGATGAATAAGAAGAAGCAGCCTTACTCTTAGGGAACATATATTACCTCTGTAATCCATGTCCAATTAGTTATGTAACCAAAACAATGAACAATGTGAACTGATAATTTATTTACTGCTGCTATGAAACGTTATTAACACTTACGAAGATAAACAACAAATTCATGCAGATCCAACCATAATATAAGTCCCTTTTACCCCAAATAGAAGAATTCACAAAAATAGGACAAAGGAAACTTGGTGACCATAGCCAAAAAAAGAAATAAAGTAATACCTGATCAACCATTTTGTGTTTGAGAATAGTACTCTTGGCCAAGACTTTGATAGCCACGCTTTCACCGGTCTCCGTGTTCCGTGCAAACTTAACTTTTGCGAAAGTTCCCTCTCCAATGGTTCTTCCAACCTCATACTTGCCAACTTTTCTCTTCACAGCCTTCATTTTCTATTTACAACGCTCATTTCACACAGCAGTTTCAAAAATTGCCTACTTGAACAAACATGAACAGCTTCATCGCACAAAAAAGCTAACTTGAACTTCATTGCACAAAAGTAAAAAGAATCGGTAAATAGCAATGATCATAAGCCACTAGCTCACAGAAACCCACAGCAAGACAACAAATTAAATTTTCAGGCAGACCTCGTTTTTCAACCAATCTCCGAAATTCCTTAAAACCCAATTGATCACAGCGCACACAAGAGAATTTATCCCAAAATCAACACATGACGGAAAGAAAAAAGACCCAGAATTACATGAAGAAAACAAAATGAAATTTTCAGCCGCTGATGCCGCCGCCTCATCAAAATTAGCAAAAAAAAAAAACAGCAACAGAATTGCAATAATAATCGGATAGAAAATTAAAACACTACAATAACATTCGCGACGTAAGAGAGGAAATTATACCGTTTATACAAAACTAGACCACCCGGAAACAAAGAACGAGATCCGATCGCCGAGCTGCAGCTGAATTATCGATCAACGGCAGTAACTTCACCAAGCCTAACCAAATGCAGAGAACTAGAGAATGACAAATTTTGTCCAATCAAATCAGGAAAAAGATATACATATGTCGTCAACTAATTGTGAATATTCAGTAGTCCCCCATGATCCAATTTGTGATGTACATCCTCCAACTTTTGATCACCCTTGTTTTTACACGAACGAAATTCCCAATTGATATAAAAAACTCATCATGTAAATTTAACTTCTTGTTCTCGTTTGGATTATTTTTATTTGAAGTGATACAACTATTATTAATTAAAAGTGTGAATAGCAATTTATTCTTGTGATATTAAAAATAAGCACATTATACTTTATGAAAAAAATATAGCAATTTACTCATTTATATTTTTTAAAATGAAGCAATTTACTTCCTTATACAGGGAGGTAAATTGCTTCATTTTAAAAATCATAAATGAATAAATTATTGTATTTTAAAAAATATATGAAGGTAAATCGCTATTTATTCTTTCATAAAGGGATAATTTGCTTGTTTGAGATATCACAAAGGGGTTGCTTACATTTTTTTTCTTAATTAAAATAATTTTTATAATTATTTCTGTAGAATATATTAATATTAAATAAATACAATTACAATAATTATATCGTCATCAATAATATTAAATAAATAAAATATAAACAACATATATTATACAGTAGATAATATATTATTGTGAAATATAATAACATCCCACGACCCACAAAATGGATCGGGGTTACACATATACATTTGACTAGTCTCTTTAAATTCTAGTTTATCACATAACAAAATTAGATGCTACTTTTTATGAAATTTCTATGTTTATCATGTTTGAATAAATTAGTTAATTATTTAATTTGGGTTCAAATCTTTTTTTATTTATTTTGGTAACTTAAGTTTTAAAAGATTGAATTAGTTATTAATTATTCAAAATGTATATATAATAAAATATATGCTTTCCAAGTAATTTTTTTTATTTAAATTTAAATTGAGATAAGCGTACAATTATTTATCTTTATCCAAAAGAATCACTAATTTTATTTGAATAAACTAGTTATTTATATGATTTAAATCTTATTTTTGATATCTATCTATGTATATATATATATATATTTATATCAAAACAATTGTTGATCATAATTAAGCCAATTTTAACTGAATAATAAATTTTTGTAATTTAATTTTTTTTAATTATTAATGAAAAATCTCATTTATTAGAAACTCCGTCTATTTAAATTATAAAAATTAAAATCATGTCTATCTAATCATCTATACAATATTTTATTTTCAAAATTAGTACTTATGCATACAAAGTTCTATCTTCAAGATCGGGATATTAATTCAATTTGTATTTGTCTGAAACAAATTCAAATTTTAGAGGATACTGTATTTTTTTTTTTTTCGATAAATGTAAATTTCATTAAGTAAATGGTACAATCGTACAATACAACAATATTCAAAGTGTGGTTTCTCCCTAGACAAACCAAGGGATACGTCATAATCTATAAAGCGCACAAGAACTAACAGAGGGAGGTAGTGTAACACTCAGTATTCTCTGTTGAACATCCTCTTGAATAAGGAAAGCTAGCGAGACAGGCGTCCGATCCATCTGCTTAAATCGCCATAAATTGCGCTCCCGCCATATATATATATTATCTATTTAAAAATATTATTTGTCTTATCACTATCATTTATTTTTAATTTTAATCATGTACTTCTTAATCCCTGATTCATTGTTCGGAACTTACATCACTCTCTTAAATTTTGAATAATTTAATTATCTTGAAAAAATCTGATTAATTGGTTTGTTTTAATTTTATCAAAAATTTAATTTGTGTTTATAAAAGAAAATCAGTTAACAAGCTAAATCCCTAAAATTTTGCATGAAAATAATAAAACCCTCATCATGATATTTCGACACTACTTTCCCAAGGTGTTAGCTCTGTGCAACTGGGAGAGTTGTTTTATCAGACCCTAAACCTTACAAACGACTAGTGGGCAGATTGTTGTATTTGGGATTCACTAGGCCGGACATTTCATACAACGTACAACAACTTAGCTAATTCAATAAAAGCACTGTGAGAACCATTGGTAGGCGGCCTTGCACATTATCCTCTACTTGAATGGAACACTTGCCATAGGTCTCTTCTCCCTTCCTCTAATTCACTTCAACTCTAGGCTTATTGTGATGTTGACTGGGCTTCTTGCCTTGATTCACATTGGTCTATCACTAGTTTTTGCGCATTTTTGGGTGATGTTCTAATTTCTTGGAAAACTAAGAAACATGCTACCATTTCACGTTCCTTAGTTGACTCAAAATATCGCAGTATAGGGGCGATAGTTTGCAAGCTCCAGTGGATTTCCCATCTCCTGCGTGATTTTGGTCTCCCTGTTCTCGCTCATACTCCTCTGTTTTGTGATAACAATGCGGCCCTCCACATCATGGCTAATCCTGTCTTCCACGAACAAACGAAGCATCTGGATATTGACTGGCACATCGTTCACAACCAATAAAAGCTGGGTTTTGTCGCTCCTTCCTTTGTTCGTAGCAAGGAACAACTCGCAGATATCTTCACCGAGAGTCTGTCTAGTCTTTTTATTTCTGGGTTTATTGGCCAAGCTGGCATTGTTCTCTCTTGCTCCAAGTCCAGCTTGTGGGGGCTGTGATGGAAATGTTAGCAACATCCTGCTTCGCCATGAAAATCAATATCATCTCGACATTGGATAGTCGGCAACATGCATTACATCGTAAGAACAATCTGCCAACCCTGATACATAATCATAAGGGCCATTGCCGTAATAATATGAACTAGGACTGGCATCAGTAGAACAGGACCTCATACCATCATCAGGCAAACCATCGTGAAAAGAAGAAAAATAACTCGACCCAACTACATAAAAAATCATCCTCTATGCCCAATCCATCTATTGTTCAGCACTCAGTGTGAATAATTATCCTCCTCATGAGCAGCTGGGGTTTGTTCCTCCAACATTAGAGGGACAATCACAACATCAAAGTAATACTCTGCACTCTCTCCTTACCATGCGAAGTTCAATTATAATATTTTGGCATAAACCCTAGCATATACAAGTGATAACTGACATCTTCAGGTGTTCTGAACTTCATATTTTTTCACTTCCGTCAAGAGCAATTTTGTCTCCATCCATATATCCACGCTGATACTTGACCCATGCTATTAAAGTCTTAACCCCATCTCAAACTCCAGTGCAAGACTTGCCCTTCCCGGTTGGTTCTTATGATACATCCATCTCCTCAGTTGTCGTAACATGATAATATATATATATATATATATATATATAACTGCATATTTACACATATATATAATTTTATAATTTGACCTATAATTAAATTTATAAATATATTACATTACACTAATTAAAAATACATAACATATATGATCAAAAAATTATAAAATTAAAATAAATAAACTATAATTAATTTAATTAACACAAAAGGTTCAAATCAGTCATTATTACCTGGTCAACCAACTCAAGAAATTAGCAGTTAACGTCCCAAAAATTAATTAAGCAATCTACTTTATCAAGTGTATATACACGAAAATGAGAGATATTGACAGTGTGTGGGTTAAAATGTAATTTTACAACAAATATAATGAAATGAAAACTTCTTGCACACAAATATATATAAGCTACTTTGTACGGACCATTGTAACGGGCTGTGGAATGACAAATATAGCCATTAAAAAATATAACCATTATAATGCACACATTTGAAACGGCTATTGTAATACATATGTGCAAAAACAACCGACAATATTCCCATGGTTTTAGTAACAACTGACCAACATACACTTTCTCATGATTTTTTACAGGGGTCTTGTAATGGCCGCTTATTTTTTTAATAGGCCGTTCCAAATTTACACAGCGTGCCAAAAACCATATGAAAATAGTAATGGTCGAAAATAATTATCGAGTTTTATAACTGTCTTCTAATTTCAAAACTTTGTACCTGCCTTTTATACATTTTTTGTAATGGCTGACATTATAAGAAATGTTAGGCATTCCTAATTTAAAAGACAATTACAAACACCATTACAAGTTGTAATGGCTTTTGAAATGTGTCAGTATTATCACGGTTGTTTAAACGGCTTAGGCCGTTACAAATTCATGAAATGAATATTATCTCCAACATGACGTCAGCATAATTTATCCTTACAACTATGTATCAAAAATTGTGTATATTGAAACGGTCACATGACTGTTGTAAATCTCATATTTTTTTTTATAATAATTTATAATATAGAGAATAGTCAAAATTTCAAGCCGTTTCTCAATAATATGGTATTTCATGATTCAACATTGAGCTTCGGTTGGTTCGTATCAAATTCAATTTTTTCGTTCGAATTTTCATGTTAGCTACTAAAGATAAATTTATTAAATTGGATACAATTAAAGCTATCTGATGGCAACAAGACTCTGGTCTATTTTCACCCATGTGGTAGTATATGCAACAAATCAAAATGGGAGCACACAGTAAAATCTTGTCTTGTATTCTTAAATGTGTACATTTCATGGGTGAACTGATAAAAATTAAAGTACTGTGTAAATAAGGGCATCTCGGGGATGTAGCTCAAATGGTAGAGCGCTCGCTTTGCATGCGAGAGGCACGGGGTTCGATCCCCCGCATCTCCAACCTTATTCTTTTTCTTTTCTCTTTTTGATACAACACGACATTGAGTTTCAATTAATTCTTACCAGATTCTGTTTTTTCTTTCGAATTTTATTAATTTGGATATAAATAGGGATGTAAGATGATTAGAGCCGCTCGCAAACTTTGTCAGCGGACTTGACAAGAGCTTGATTCAAGCTTGAAAATTTTCAAGCTCAACTCGAGCTCCTTCACGAGCCGAGTTCAAGCCTAAGTATTTGTATCCGTACTTACGAGTTTTTTCTCTATCTTATTTAACTACATAATTAAAATACTAGATCAAAAAAATACATAAGTAATATTATATCGAATTCAAAAAAATACATAAATAATATTATATCAAAATTTTTTATTGGTATTGTATTATATATATACATATATATAAAATGAGATCAATCATTGCTTGCCTTAAACTCTTTTTTAGAATTAAAAGATATAACATTTAAATTTCCATCACATATTTTAAAAATGTATTTTCATGACCATTCACTTCAATTTTACTTTTAAAAAGTATCTTATGTTTATCTAAATTTATTAAAATTAATATATTATACAATTCAATTATTAAAAAAAATATATTTGGGACAAATATATTTTTAAAATCACATACTATAAGCATTATTGGATTCTTTTAAGAATTTATTAATATTTTTTAATTTGGGGTATATATATAACTATACAAAATTAAGTGTTAGTATTTAGATAATTTGATGTATATTTTCTATTATACTTTTACTAATTATGTTATTGTTATATTAATAATAGATATATAATAAAAATATTACGAAGTCATATTTTCATAACATTAGATTAAATATTAAGATATGTTTTCAATACTCTTTATTATTAATATTTAATACTATGGATAATTACGCTCCCTCCCCTGAGGTTTTGTGTAATTACACGAGATCTCTTGTGGTTTCGAAAATTACATCTAGCACTTTTGAGTTTTATTTTCGTCTAATAAATAAGTACTCTTGTTAGTCAAAATCTACTGAATTTTCTAATATTAACAAAAAAAACTGAGCGAAAATTGATATTTACATTCGACTGACTTATTATTGACTTATTGCAGGTCAAATAATTTTTTTTGGACCAAACTACTTTAATAACGATGAAAATATACCTATTCAAATACATTAACGCATGAAGGCATATAAGGGTCATTTGATCGTAAAAAGATTTATATAACCTGCAATAAGTCAGTAATAAGTCAATTAGGGGTTATAGATTTGTTTTTCTGATTTTTTTGTTAATATCAGTAAATTCAATGAATTTGATTAATGGAGGGATTTATTTGTTAGACGAAAGCAAACCTCAGAGGTGTTAGATGTAATTACACCAAAGTTCAGGTGAGGGAAGTGTAATTATCTCTTAATATTATATATTAAAATAATATATTCTTACTAAAAGAATAAAAATTTTAAAAAATATATGAGCAATGGGTTTGAGCTCTTGTGCTCGGCTTGCAAGCTCGAGTTCGAGTTTGATCTAGACTACTGAGCAACGAGCTCAAGCTTGAAACTTTTTGGCCGAGCTCCGCTCGAGCTCGACTCACTTGCACCCCTAATATGAAGGTATCGAGACTATAGTCTATGTTAATCACGTAGTAAGTTAAATATATTTTACCCCCTTCAACTATATCAAATCTCTTATTTACATTTTTAAAATAATTGGTTAAATGTATTTTACCTACTTATGATATAAAATGAGAAAAAAAAATTCCTATGAACTTTTTTTAATAAATTAATCTCTTGTGTTTTAAAAAATATTAAAGCAAATTACACACTTAACAACTTTAGATGAGAGGGTAATTTGCTTTATTTACCCAAACATCGGAGATAATTTTCTAAAATAAATTATAAATTTTTTTTGCTCATTTAACATATCACATGGGTAAATTGCATTTTAAAACTAACAAATGAACATTTACCCTTTTGACTAAGTTTTTTGGATCAAGTGTGTACATATATGATGCACAAAGCTTGTTTACTATTATGCACCTTATGTTAAACTTCAAATCTTTCTTAATTAAAAAAAATATATATTTGAAGTATAGTAGCTTATGTAATTTACATTTTAAAGACTAAATGTCAAATAATAAGTGAGAATAATGAATACACAAAAATATTTAACATAAAAATCTTGTTCATAGTTTTTTGGTTTAAGATTACTTGGAACAGGAAGGACCTAGCCATGGTAAGCAAGTGTTTATGTTTGTGTTCTACCAACCCCATTTTGTTATGGGGTGTAGACACAAGATTTTTAGTGAATGATACCATGCTGCAATATAGTCTTGATAGTCTTGCCAAATTGTGTCTGCACCATTTTAATAAAAGAACGAAGGTGATGAACAACCTAGGACTTAAATTTCATGAGATAGGTCTACGTAGATCTGTTGTAATGATCTACAATAGTTAATAAATACGAGCTATATGAAGGAGTGAGTTGTTTATAAGTGCCTAGATATCAATGTCTACCAAATCAAAAACAGAGGCAACCTAATGTTCACTGTTTGGGAATGGTAATCTTTGCTGCTTAGCAAAATGACATACGTCACAGGGATGAAAGAAACAATTGCTTGACATTTATCGGAGGAATATGCTTTAAAGCTTCTATAGATAAATGTCCTAAATATTGATGTCATAGAATAGATTTGTTATGAACTGGAGAATCAGTTATGGAATGTAAAGATATAGGAGTAAATTCAAATTCTGAGAACTAGAATGAGCAAGGAAAGAGTCGTTTTCAAGTATGTAGAGATGGCCTACTAGCTTCACTGTTGCCAATTTCTCCATTGGTCCTGCAAGATGAAGCCAGATTTCAGAAACTCAAAGGATACAGGTAAAACATGACATAGTTAGCTAACAGAGAGTAGGTTCACGAAGAATGTAGGGATGTGCAAAACGTATTCAGGTGTGAGATGTTCTGAGAGTTTCAAAGTGCCTATAAGATGTTTTAAAAGCTTATAAGATGTTGGATTTTATTTGAAAAATAAGTTCTCAAATTGTTTGGATAAAATAAGATGTTACAGTTTATAAGATGTTTTCACATCTTATAAAATATTAGGGTGTTTGGCATTATAAGATCTTTTATTGGTAAAATGACAAAAAAGAATATGCTACCATTTGAATTAAATAAGTCGTTATTGTTTGACATATTTTGTATTTAAATATTTTTAGAATGCTTTCATAAATATATAGTTGATATTAATTTTTTTAAAAAATAAAAAAACAATGAATTATTACATAAATTTTTGCTAGTCGAATATCAATATAGATATATAATTGATATTTTCTTTATTAACAACTATTTCTAGTCGTATAATTTATAATATCTTAAATTTATAGTTTTCAGTAATTTTTTTATATTTAACTATAATAATTTATTATTAAATAATATAATATTTTCTCTTTTTCAAATGCCCAAAAATTAAATAAAATACTTAAAAATTAGAGAGGGGGAGAGAGAGAGAGTATATTTATGTGTGTGTGTGTGAGAGAGAGAGTATATTTATGTGTGTGTGTGTGAGAGAGAGAGAGAGAGAGAGAGTATGTCAGGGTCTGTATGTGAAAGGGAGTGTGTGTGGCAATAACAGTATTTCTGTCGAATGACATATTAATTTTATAGAGCTTATAAAGTATTTTTAAAAAAGTTAGAGAATTTAATTTTTTTTAAAGAGCTTATAAGATTAAAAATATGTTACTTTTAGATTTTATAAACTCTTTAAAAAAAATTGGGTTGACGCCTACTGACATAAAATCTAATTACACAAATACGTATTATTTTTTAAAGAATTACAAATACATTTCCTAAAATTATTTTGTAATTTATATTGACACCATTGCAGAGATAAAAAAATTATACAAATTGTATTTTTAATCTTACTAAGGTAAGGAATATTTATATTATTAAATCAAACTTCAAGGATGTAAATGCAATTTAATCCAATAATTAATCACCCTTAAGAAGGCAGGGAAGTGGGAGTGTCCGATTTCATCTTGAACAAATTCTCCAAACGAGTAAAATTCACAGAGAACCATCTACTTAAATAATCCAAAACCAACCAATCACTGAACCAGCAACCAGCCCCATTCCCAACAGCACCGCCATAACAATGGCGGCAACCTCCGCCTCCGCCTGTGGCACCGCCTTGGGGGCAAGAATCATTATAACGCTCGTAAGATACCCATTGCTTAGTCCCAGCATTACTGTCAGAACCACCACAGGCGCCTCCGTCCTCAGCCACTCCGGTCCCCGGAAACAGCCTATAAACAAAGGATAGAACACAAGCCTCGCCATGCAGCCCCACGTCGCTCTTCCGATGCCCTTCATGACATATATGCTCGTCAACGACTTCCCCACGAAATCCGACACGTTGTATGTCGCGATCAGCGTAATCGGGTACCAGTCTTTGAGGAGATCTGATTTAATGTTTTCTGCTAAGAATCCTGGGAATATGGACAGTGTAACTGTGTATATCATGAAAACTCCGAATCCTGGGAACCTTATCTTTGTGAATGTTTGCCGGAATCTGGGCGTCGAGCAGCTGTGTGTTGGCTGAAAGTACTGGAAGTTCTTGTAGTGCAGCTGCATGACGGGTAATTGATACAGTAGATTGCAGCTGATGATGCATCCAATTAGTATTGCTGAGCTGACAATGAAATAGAACTGAGCACTTGTTTTGAGCCCTTGTGGGGTTTGGGGAAGAGATGCTTTTGTTATGATCCGTAGGATGGAAATCAGAACACCTGCCAGGGAATAAAGGACGAGAGGAAAAGGACGAGAGGATCATGACTCCGACGACATATTATTTTACAGACACGTAATTATAATATACTTGTTGTGTGATTTGTATATAATTTGAGAAAAATAATAATCACAAGTATATCATACTTGCTGTATGATTGATTGGGTTTCGGCAAGTACACTTAAATACGCGAAATATAGGGGGAGTTCAACACTTTCATTCCTTTGCTTTACGAGATTTTTGAAATGGTCCCATAATTGAGGAAATTCGACACATTTAGGCCCATAAATCCAGTAAATTAAATGCCTAAATACGTCGAATTTTCTCTATTTAGGACCATTGAAGACTAAATATATCGAATTTTTTCAACATTTTAAAATTTTTATAAATTAGAGGATGAAATATGCTAAAACTCCAATTCTATTGGATTAAAACTGTAATTTTGCCTTAAATACAACTACGAAATGCTTTAGAGAAAATAGATAGGAAAAAAAAAGACAGGCACGAACTCATAGCACTGGGAACAATGAGCTTTTCTTTAAAAAAAGTTCAAGGATTAGTCTTTTTTTCTTTTTCTCTTTTTTTTTTCGTATTTATCAAATTTATTACCATTTTTATATATAACAGGTAACATGTGGGGAAAATTGCATTTTTATCCCAGACGATATAGGATATTATATTTTTGGTGTCACAATTTATAAATTTAACAAATTTTGGTCCTATTAGCTAAATTACTGTAGTATTCGGGACAAAAAATACTATAATTGTTTATCTTATGGCACCAAATATGTTACAATTTTTTATCTTATGAAACCAAATGTATCACAATTTTTATAATTTTTATACAAAAGGACTAAAAGTGCAACACCCTTTATCGTGTGGAGTAAAAGTAAAATCTTTCGGGTAATACATAGAATTTTTGTTTCCAAATCTGAGGGAGACAAGTAAAACGTACCGGAGGAAGCAGTGCCTGCAAAAAGAGCCTGCATGTATTGTTTCGGCAGCTTCCCCGCGGTTCCTATCAGGCTCCCCCAAATCAATCCATCAGCCAAACCACAAACGAGAACAGAGGCAACAACAACACAGTAGGCCTTGCTCGAGCTCATATTCATCTTTGCATCTCCATTCTTCTCCCAACCCCAATGCATCGTCGGGGTGGCCATCAGGGAGAGAACAAACATAGAAAACCCTAAGTTCATTCTCACTCTCAGACTCAAATTCCTCCGGCAGCCGCCGAAGCTCAACAGCAGGACCAAAACTAGCAAGGAAGCTGCCATGTACGCCACAGAGAAAACCCTCTCGACGTGGCGGCCCGGATAGAGATAACCGAAGTAGTCCACGGCAGTGATCAATGCGTTCCATGGAAGCAAATTCCCAGCCCCTAGAAAGAAATGGAGAATATATGCAATCTTGTACGTGTCTCCAGGCTCAGTTACCTCGTTTTTGGAATTCTTCATCCTCACCGCTTCAATTACTTCTTCACAAATCTGTATATGGTTCTTAGAGGGCTACAATTTCACATGAATGGAGAGTAAAGTGCAATTGTATTTATCATGTTAAGTCATCATATATATATTGGAAAAGAATTATTTTAGTCCGCTAAGTATGCCTAATTTTAATTTTAGTTCAATAACTATGTCCATTTTTGTTTAGGTCTAGTAACTTACGAAATTGCTTACTTTTAGTCCTCTGGCAGATTTTCGGACAATTTTACCTCTATACAACTTTTGAAAAGCAGTTTTAGTCCATATGCACTCATAGGAATAAAATTGTCCGAAAATCTGTCAGAGTACTAAAAGTAAGCAATTTCGTAAGTTACTGGACTTAAACAAAAATAGACATAGTTATCGGACTAAAATTAAAATTAGGCATACTTAACATACTAAAATAATACTTTTTCCTATATATATGAATTTAATTAGCAAGTAAAATTCTCGTTACTGATCTTTATTATTTAATATAAGAAATTTACTTACTAATGAATTTAACAACAAAAATTTACTTGCTAGCGCTTTTGCAAAAAATTATTTAAAATTTATATTAAAGAATGTAACTTAGCAACGGAAGTTTTAGTTGCTAACTAGCTTACTGCTAATTTTAGCGTCAAATGTTTTTATAGCTATTGAGCTATTTTTTTTGGTGGTCATCATGCGCGAATCACATGCAATATTCCAACCAATTTGACTGAAAAAAAATTAAAATTGTCAAAATTTTAAAGTTAAAAAATTAAATTGCAAAACTCAATTCGTATAAAAATGAAAATACCACCATCTAAATTACATGACTAAAATTATAATATTTTTTCCTCTATATAAGTAACATAAAAGTGTGAAAAAATATCCGAAATGCTGACAGACTTGATGGTAGATTATTGAGGTTGTAGTAGTACACATTAATAATTGACGGTTGCTAGCACATTTCTTGTCCATGTCAATAAGGTGCACCAATAGCTAGTGGCTTGATGGCCACAAATCGCCTTTAAGTGGTCACGCTTTTATTAATTAGGAATGTCATAGTATAGCGAAATTGAGGGTCAATGATCTTAAAAGTTATGGGTTCGAACCCCATCAGGTGCATAGGATGTTGTCTGTCGTATAATAAGAGTTGATTTACTGCATAGTAGGAATTGTTGTTTATTGTAATAATATATGTTATTGAGCAAGATATAATTATTATAATCATAATCAATTTATTTCAATTAATAAAAGTTTATCGCTCAAAAAAAGAAATGTCAAGTAATATATATATCTTATCTTGCTTGTCAATTAATTGACAAATATTATCTAACTTGAGGTGTAAATTCGTAATCCTCATCTATTACTTGATTTACCCTGGATAAAACATAGAATTTTCTATTTCAAATATTGTTATATTTCTTGTTTCAATTAATATGTGAAAAAAAATATAATTTTAGTTCCGTAATTTAAGGGAAGTGGGGCTGAATTTTTAGTCATGAACGAATTGATTTTAATAATTTGGTCTTGTACGTAATTTTAAATTTTGATAATTTTAGTCATTTTTCGATCAAATTGATTGAAAACTTGTATGTGAATTGCACGGAATCTAATTAAATTGAGGATTTCAGTGAAAAAGTATTTAAATGTAAAATTACTTAATGTATTATTACATATATATAACGAATATTCTTTTATTACTGATGAATTATTTTTTTTACTGAGAACAATATTTTATTGAATTTTATTCTAATTTTTTAATACATATTAATGAATGGAAAAAATATAATTTTAGTCCTGTAACTCAGGAGGTTGACACTTTTTTATCCTGTAAGAATTGATTTTTTTTCAGTTTAGTCTCCTAACTTTAAATTTTGGCAATTTTAGGTATTTTCTGCCAGAATTTTTTAATTATAATTGACATATTTTTTTCACTGAATTTATTGATATTAATTAAAAAAAATCTACCCCCAATTGACTTATTATTTACTTATAGCAAGTCAAATAGATCTTTTTATGATAAAATTACCCTCATATGTATTCACGCGTCAATGCATGTGAGGAGGTATATTTCACCATTGTAAGAGTAGTTTAGTTCGAAAAAAATTGTTTGACTTGCAATAAGTCAGTAATAAGTCAATCAAAGATAAATATCAATTTTTAGTCAGTTTTTATTTTTTTTGTTAATATCAACAAATTCAGTGAATTTTAACTAATGGAAAGACTTATATATTAGATGGAAACAAACCCTATGAGTGGTAGACGTAATTTTTTAAAACACAAAAATTTATGTGTAATTACACCAAACGTCGAGAAAAAGGACTATAATTATCCCTATATATATATCACCAGCCAGAAAAGGACAAAGCCATCACATAAGGGACCGCATAAACATATCGCAAATTAGATGTCTGGGATTTTAATTTCTACTCAATAGTTACTACTTTCCACAAGTTGATCAATTTACAAGACTTAATTTTAGCTCATCAATCAGTTTCTCAGCAATAAAAAGTGGTGCATTAACATATCATCCCTTAGTTTAACGGATAAATTGAGATTTCATAAATATATTTGAGGTCATGAATTTGAGTGCCACGAAATTTATCACAATTCGTATTTATTGCATTTAATATAAATTTATTAAGAAAAAATTGATATATTTATCATTTGATTGATATGGATGTAAATATATCGTCACCATTTTTATAGAAAAGTGGTGCATTAATTGATCAGAGATATGCTTTTCCGATTGTAAAGCCACTTTTTGGTAGTCTTAAGCATGGATTTTGGGTATGGAGGCTTATAACAGTTGAGTTGACAGGGAGTGAAGCAGAACCAGTAGTGGGAGTTGAGAATTTGGTGAAAAAATGACATGGGATTTGATTGATAAGTTTGAAATTAGGAATCATATGAATGGGGAATGCATATATGCTGAATCATTTCATAAGTTTATGCTCTTTAGTGGGGACAAAAAATGGATGGATTGGATGAGATAGCAGGCTGTGTGTTGTACCAGCTGCACATGCATGCTTCCAAATCATCCAACTCGAATAATTGGATTACAAGGAACAATATATATATATATATATATATATACATCAATTTCTTGTTTATTACGTTTTCGATATTTTTATTTTACGAGCTGCTATGGTATGTTGTTCCTACGTGTGTGTGTATATAATAAAATGGGCAAAATTACCTTTTCTTAATTTTATAACTTTAGGTCATTAACACTTTTCGTCCGGTAACTTTCTTGGTTTACACATTTAGTTATTTTGTTGGCGATTTTAGTCATGCACTTCATATATTTGGTCATTTTTTGATTGATTTAGTCTGTTGCTACAATTTTTGTCCTCTGTTAAATTTTTCGGTCAATCCGTATGGTCGGATGCCACGTCAAGTAACACATCATTTGCCACATGGGCTATAGCTTTTATGGCTTTTAAACCAGCAATGAGAAGAAATCTTCCCCAAATCGAACTCTAACTCCTTCATTTTCTTCTTCAAAAGAATAGGGGAAAATTGCATGAAATTGTTGTATTCTTGAACAAGTCCAATGACCTCGGACCTCGAATTTGAGCTAAAGAGTTGTGGATCAAGTCGAGTCAACTGCAAATGTGGGAAGCCAGTTCGATTGAAGTGTTCATGGACCGATGACAATCCGATAAGGAGATTCCACTCATGTGAAGACTACAAGGTATGTGATATTCTGATTATAAATTATCACGTTTTTGCATAAATTTTTGTTTTCACATTTTGATTCTTTTGAAGAAAACAAGACATGGCAGACAAGCAAAGTATCACTTACCATAGTACGGCGAAAGGAACAAATTGTGGTCTTTGGCTCATAACATTGCAATCCTCCTTCAAATCCAAACGAATCAACATATTTTTCTAATCAATCACTAGTTTTTGCACGAAGTTATAGATTTTCATAGGATTCTCTCTTAAAATAGGGTTTTAGATTGGAGATCGTAGAAAAAGTGTATGTTTTTCTAAGGCTAAGTGTCTTTGGAATTTTGCTGGGCAAGTCAATATACAATCCTAGCTACATGGCAGATGAGGTGTTACTTGACGTGGCATTCCAGCCAAACGGATTGGCCGAAAAATTTAACAGAGGACCAAAATTGTAACAGCAGAATTAAATATGTCAAAAAAGGACCAAATCAGTGAAGTGCAGGATTAAAATTTCCAAAACAAGGACTAAATATGTAAACCAAAAAAGTTGCAGGACGAAAAGTGCTAATAACCTAAAGTTACAGGACTTAAAGCGTAATTTTGCCTAATAAATATTTTTTTAAGTTATAAAATATATTATAAATAAGAGTAAAATGTGTAAACCAGTACATTGCATTAATAAAAAGAAAGAAATACTATTTTGTCAATTGATATAAATTTTAAAAAGTTGAATAAGTTAGTTATTTTATCATGAAAGACATTTTTGACTTCACAAAAAAATGAAGCGACGGTGTCATTAACCGCCGTTTGTGAGTGTTGAGAGACTTTTCTTTTTATATTAGTATAAATTACATTATTTTACTGGTGCTAGAAGTCAGAATTTGAAATTTCTCAAGAGTCACATTCAAATATAAGATTTGGGGTTTATTACTTTCAATATGTTGAAAATTGTCGAACTTTCAGTTTGTTGGTATCCTCTGGATAGTAATGTCTCGTGGCCTTCAATAACATAATACACTAATGTTAGTGCAAATAGTATAATTGATTCTTATGTTTGCTTTAGAATTAGTTTATCCCTTTAAGTTTTTTTTTTGTCTCGATTTAGTCCTCTATCCATTTTCAGGTAAATGTGGGTTTTTATGGTCATGTGACTGACACATTTCTTAAGTTGTAGGGATAATTATATCATTTGTTTAAAATAAAAATATAAAAAATTTAAATACGGTCAGGTCGTGTTATGAGACACTGACGTGTTTTTAAACAAACACATTCAACATCAACATAGAGAGTTACACGTCCAGACCCCGTGTGCAACACACTTGTGTTCTTTAATGTAGAATCTCAATCCACGAACAATAAGAGCATGTTCGTTTTCATCCCGAAGTCAGGTTTTTATCAAAATCATTCTCGTATAATGATATTACAAACTTTTCAGCTATTTTAAAAAGCGGATTCAGATGTTCCAGAGGGGTGGGGGGTGGGGAGGAATTATTTTAGTTTTAAATATGTTTATTTATTTATTAAGGGCCATCTTGTAAAAGGACTAAACGTGCTGAGTTTTTAAAAATTTGGTACTTGAGTTGTCAACCTCGTAAAGTTCGGGACCAAAAATGCATACCTTCCTAAATCATGAGACCAAAATGCAATTTTGCCTATGGAATTTTATTCTATTTATTTTATTAATATCATCATATTTAGTGAGTTTTGACTATTTGAAGAATGAATTTGTTAAACAAAATCAAACTTCAGAAATATTAGATGTAATTTTCTAAACCACAATAAATTTATGATAATCATCCAATTATATATAATGATACTATTGAAGCAAATTAAAAATAAAATTAAATCTAAAGCGTTTCTGATCTATTGAAATAATTTTCATGATAGAGTAATACTATATTTTCCTAATAATGTTTTTCTTGAAATAATATATAAAACTTATGGTTGTTATGTGATTGTTTAAAATTCACTCTATGCAATAAAAGTATGTTTATACTAAAACTAAGTTTTGCATAATTTTAAGGGTAAATTATATTTTATTTTTGAACTATGCTTATTTTAAAAATTTGCCATCGATTTTTCATTTTAATTTACTATCTCAACTTTGCGAAATTTACACTTTGTTATACATAAATTTTTTTATTATTTTTTCTGTCGAAAAAATATCACATGCTGTGCATATATAGAAAATATCAGATCACCTAATCCTTAAATATTACATGTGCACTCAATATAATGTTTTTTGGACACAAAACTTCGTTGAGAAAATAATTATAAATGACGAAGTACAAAATTGCGTAAAATTAAGATAGTAAGTTGTCACAAGAAAAGTTTAAATGCCAAAGTATAAAAGCGGCCATAGTTCGAATGACAAAATATAATCAATTTAATTTTAATTCATATAATAATTATTTACTACTACAATTTCTGAAAATTATTTTACAACTTAAATAATTACATTTTAAATATGAAGTTTTTGTGCGATAGTATAGAGATGTCAGGAATTATGAAAAAGTTTCTTATAATTTTCTCGTAAGTATTTTATTTTATAAAATTAATTAAACTAAATTGCTAACTTTATAAAAGTATGTGGGGTTAAGTGATACGATTGAGAGAAGGAGGGGGGAATATGAGATAAGGGCAGAATAGAAGGGGATAAAGTGAAAATTTACCCATTTTAAAAATAGTTTAGGGGTTTAAATAACAAAATCGACAAATTTGGGGTGGAATTGTTAGTAAAGTATAGTTTGAGGGGCTAAGTGAAGTTTTGATAAAATACATAAAAGAGCGACTGACGAGTATGATGATCGACGAGTAGAAAGCGTCGGCCGCCATAAACACAATACAAAATTCTCTGTATTTCATGCTAAATTTGGAGGCAAAACTATGAATAAGTCCGATGTCAATTTTAGCATGAACAATCAGGTTTAGATTCTGACCCTTATGTTCGCCGTATTTCTTCTTGTTTCCGCAATTTATATTAAATTTCAAGTGGGTTGCTGAATTATTTTTTTTCACCGGACACATTCCTTTTTTTTTGGTGATTTTCATTCCCGAAAACGTGTTTATGCAGTCTCCAATGTCCAGATCTGCTGAAGGAAACGGCGTCATTCGTTATGATTCCGATTTTTCTAGAATCGAGGAGTTGATTAAAGGAAGCACTTTTTCCAGGTACTTTTTCAGAAGTTTTCCCTAATCTTAGTGTTGGAAGTTAATATTTGGGCGTTAATTTTCTCCATTGCTCGCAATTAGTTGCATGTCATTGGTATGCTGGGTTTTTGTATGTGTTTCCGCAGGAACTGGTTCACTTGAATGTGTCTGTTATCAGGAAATCGTTGAATTGGCTCAAATATTGAGTCCCAAGTGTATGTTTATCAACTCAAAGTGGCAATAATGTAAAGGACTATTGGGATAGAGGTGTAATTTTTTTCCTTTCCTTTTTTGGATTTGTTTATTGTAATTCTGATTTGATGTTAAGTTTTGATATTAGTATAGCAAAATATTTGTCAATTATTATCTCTGACGATGGTATTTTTGGTTACACAATTTATGAATCACAGCATGCATAACAGAACCTAGGAAAAAATGTGCATGATCTACAAGTAACTTAAATATGGTTTTTTCTACTAGATATGGCAATTTTGGAAGGGCACACACCTCTGAAGACTATGTGTAACTTAACATTTTGCAAATCGAGCGCTCCTTCAAATGCGTCTATTCAATAATCTAGAAAAGGAATGTTCCTCAGCACTTTGCACATGAATTTTTGTTCTTAAGAAAACATGAAAGTACAAGAAGAAAAATTATGTGCTCCAGCTTTGCCTAGAACATGCCCTAGATGCACATTCAAGTACTCAATGTGATTTACTTTTTCTCTTATCTTCATATACAGAAAAGGACAGGGAACAGTTCTGAAACAAGTCTCTTTGTTTCCTTTTTCTCTTTTGTCAAGTAATCCCTTGTCCCTCGTACTAGCTTCATGTGTTAAAACTTATTTTGCTTCTTAACTTACAAGCAATTAGAATAAGGCATTTTAAACTTTCTCATTTTGTTTCTTAGGCTCCCGAGGCTGAAACCAATTAAAAGAAAAACATGCTTTATCTTCGCAATAAAAATATGTAGTTATTTCACTAAATATGCTTATGTAAAATCTTTTTTGGTTTCACTGCTATGGTTTTGAAGCTTATTTCCTGGCCTGACTAGTGTTTATCAGTCATGGGTGCAGCAGAAAAGCAAGCTAGATGAGTTTATCTATATTGAGTTCACTAAGTCAATCATTCTTTTCGTATGTGCATTCTAGATTGACAACTATTACAGTATTTGAGCTAATGAACTTATTCTGCTTTTATTTGAGCCCAGTTGAATTTTTCTGTTATATGTATAACAGTTGAGGACATATCCGAGATTATCTATCCTGAAACAGGATTAGCTTCTTGTTTATCTACAAAGACTTTTAGAATGGGTTGAAGATCTTCTGCTAAGTTGCTTAGGGTGAATGATTGCTAGGTACATTTGGCCTTGTATTGCAAAGGATATGAAAAAATTTGGTAACTGAATGAAAATTTGAGGAGAGCGGAGACAATGTTGGCATAAGAATACAAGGAAAAATGGAAACCGAAAGGACTGCTGACAAGTACAGCAGAAGTCTCTTCCATTGTACATTAGGTTGAGAGCCTTCAAGAGTCAATCTCTCAGTCCTCACAGAAGGAAAATGCAGGATGAGAAAGTGGAGCTATAGGCTTAGAGTTTTGGTTGACCATATCAGCATTTTCCATGTTCAGTTTGCTGGCTTATTGAACTAAGAAATTGAGACATGATTGGCATCTCATATCAAATTTTTCTATCATTCTGCTCAGTTTTGATGAAGTGCATATAGTTATTGCACATATATATGTCTCAAATTATAATATATAATTTTGTGGGATTCTGTTCGCGCTTGCATCTAATTCTATTGGTGAGATGCAGGGAAGAAATCTGCCATTTGATTGAGGTATTAAAGTCTAGGGTGGACAATGATGGGGAGAAGCAGAAATCAAGCATTGATGCTGGAGGGGATACTGAACTTGTTTCATGGAGGCATGAAACCCGAAGAACACCACCTGAAGAAAAACAGCAAGATATTGATGGAACCATGATTGGTGCTTTTCGTGAAATGTCAGATGTGAGTGCATCTTATCGTATCTCCCATCTATAGTGTCTTCTCTTCTATCCATCATATGCATATTCCTTCCTGCATAAATAATCAACTTGTCAATTGTTTTGCTCGCTGAATGTGAACTGTTAGGATGGGTGTAGACATTTTTATTTGCAGAAGTGGTTAGAGTCTGTATGCATTGGACAGCTATTCAGTCCTATTGATGGCACAATCATCATGCATGGAGATGTCACTGGTTCAGAAAATTGTGCAGGTTCCAGTTGGAGTTAGTGCTTCCCCAATTGATATTGCTCGTGCATATATGGCTGGTCGTACTTCTGAAGGTGGCTATGACCTCTATAATTTTACGTCAAAAGGGGAAAGAGCTAAACCAATCAATGAATTTGCAAGAAAGCCACTTTTGCCATCACCTTCGCCCAAGCCATCCATATGTTGGCCTGGTGCCATGGTGCATGATCGTCATGGTTATACAACACCACAGAATCAGAGGATGAGGCATAGGCTTCATGATTTTCCAAGAACCCCCTATTCAAGAACAATATTATCGAAGTCCTCAACCAAGGTATACGTTGTTGCTGTTGTCAAAATCATGTTATTATGCAGGAATACTTATTTTTATTTGTCTACATGTTTTGGTCAACTCAGTTGCAAGCTGACAGCGGATATCCAAACACATCAACTTCCTTCCAACAATCCCTGACATCCATTTATGGGCCGGTAAAATTTTCACCTTTTCTTTCAGTTCCTGCTTTATTATCATATGCAGTTCTCTCCATCAACGATGCCATGCAGAGTGCTGAAAGAATCAACATTTATTTTTCATTATGCAGTCGAGATTTCGAGTATGATTATTACTCAAACTCTTGTGATATAAAAGTATGTGTTTACTGAGGTTGACTAGCATTTCTTCAAAACTCATACAAACTTGTACTTCTAGCATTAAGGATCTCTGAATTGTTGTTCTCTACAATGATTTAAAATGACTTTCAGGTAAACTCGAGGGATGACACAAATGATGGCTATGGATCTGTGGGTCCTATTCGTCGTATTAGGAATAAATTTGCTTCAGAAGTCCGTCCAAGGGGATCTATTTTCTTGAGTTCATCTAAAGACATTCCTTCAAAAACTGCAACACCCAAAGTTCTTGGAGGCTTCTTGCCTAGTACAGAGAAGAATCTGGAACCTGGCGAAACAAGTGGCGCCTCAAAGCAATGGTCAGGAGACGATGTATCAGGTTCCTCTGATAAGGCTATTTCAAATCCAATATCGTCTAGTCAGGCAGTCAGGAAAATACTGGAACACCTTGATAGAAACAAGCCCACCCCTAAAGAAAAAGAAGCTGAATTGAAGTTGGCGACTTCATGGAGAAGATCTTCGCCTTCTGTGACTAGTGATACAACTCGCGAGGAAAATATCAGCTCTGTGCGTGTAGGAGAGCATGCTTCTCTCAAGCATACTGATATAGCTGCCCCAAACTTTCCTGTGGAACTGAAAAAAAGTAGCAGCAATTCCAATATTTTAATCAGTATCCATGGGAAAGGCGTGGATGAGGCAAAAGATGCAGTTAATGCAAATGCTAAAGCATCCAGTACTTCTGGCTCTAGTATCTTACCTGCTGCAAATTCGATTCCATCTTTTGGTATTAAGAGAACTAATCCGGTGATCAAAAGTTCGAATGAGGTACTTTATCTAGTTCAATATGTTGCTTTTCTATGCCCTTTAGGTGGTTTCATTTTCCTATAGTTGGATTCTATTGTCAAATTGGTAAGAATGATATTATGAACATTTTTTTTGGCAGCCTAGATGTCCATAATAAATGTCATTTTGCAGTGACCCGGCATACTGGGCCCCTCCAAAGATGATAGCATACTTGTCTCTAAAAGATGAAAAAGATATCAGCAAAATGAAATTTGACTGAAGCATAATTAAATCTCTAAAATAGCAATATAAGCTGCTAGGTCTTCTGTTTGGTTAGTCTACTCTGAGCCTTGCATGGACTTTTTGGTAACCATAGTAGATTCTTGACATGCTGAAGTTTCTAAACATTGTTCTTCTCCTATGTTCATGCTGCTACTTGGATATCATGTTGAAGAAAATATTTAAAATAATGATCTATCTTCAACTGGTCAGATGCAATTGATATTGTGCCTGACTATTGGCCTCAACTTAACGCAATTATTATGTACATCAATCAGCTTTTTCTCTGTCAAAATTAGAATCATATGACTAAAAAACAAGCAAATTGCTAATGTTTGAATATATTTGCATTAGTAAATTTCCTTTTTCATTGCAGCCTTCTCCTTCAACTAGATGCAAGAATTACAAGCTACTTTACCCTCTTCTGGTTGATAGCATCTTCATTTGGACTTCTGCTCTAGTTTCAGTAATAATTTTTGAAGATATTAGCATATGAGAAGCTCTAGTAAATCAATTCTGATTATCTTGTTTTGTATGACCAATACAACGTTCACTATGCTGTTTGAAACAAAATGTTTTAGTATTAAAATTTAATTAAATTATGAGATGTTACAGTGTGCTTCATTAATGTTACAATTTTTTGGATTTTTATCTTTTTTACCTGTAATTTGTTGCATTATTACGGTCAACTTTCATAGTCTAAATTATAATCAATGACATGTTGCTTATCAATATTTAAATCTTTTCAACTTAATGTTTGAGGCGCAACACCAGACGGGAACCGGTGCAATACATATATCTTTGCGAAAGCTTTTCTGTTTCTTTTTCTTATAAAAGAAACCATGTGTTGCATGTTTTTCAGTTGATAGAACTGAATGAGGTCAAAATATTTCTGCTATGAAAATGCTGAATGTTGATTACCTAAGACTTCTATCTGGATTTCAGTATACTTGAATATTTCACTGCTTGACAACCTCTCATTGACAACATCCTCACTGCAGAATGCTTTTGCCACCAGTAATCGTGGACAGACCGAGACTAGTTTGCTGTTTTCTCATCCTCATCTGAGTAACGGACAGGATGCAAAGACAGCAGACACTGCAGCTGCTTCTGAGCTTTCAAAAAATCATGGAACCAAACACTCATTGCCATCAATTTCTATCAACAAGCCTGATTTTCGTGCAATTCCCTTTGACAATGGCCCAGGGTTCACTTTTCCTGTTTCTGCTTCCTCGGGTGTTCTGTCAGAACCGCCAACTCCATCTATCACACCATCATCTTCAGCAGGTACTCTATCGCAGCCTATCGGTGCACCTGTTATTCCTTCCTACAGTTTTGGCACCAAGAACTCAATGCCACGACTTGTTTTCTCGTTTCCATCTACCAGCACTGCCTCAACCAGTAATCATTCTGATCTTAAATTCAGTTTCGGATCAGAGAAGAACACTAGGCTATCTTTTAGTAACCTTGGCACAGATGCCATCTGCTATTAACTAGGCTGGTTTTCCGTTTAGATATTAACTAATCCTTTTGTATGTTTCTGGGCTTAATTGATTTAGTTCTCCTATTTTCTTTATAAAGGATGAGTGGATTGGATAACGCCTAGCTTTTTTTTTGATATAATGAAATGGTTTCGCTCATATCTATTTTATTATTTTTCTAAATAAATATTCTATATTTAATATTCTAATACATAATAAATTCAACTAAATGTATTGGTAATATTTAAATTTGTTAGGAAGATTATTGTTTTAGTGTTATGACACATATCCATATGTTGTACTAATTGATTGAACTCTGAAGCACTTTCGGAATTATGGGATTCCATTTTGAAAAGAGTACTGACATCTCTGTCTGAAACAAGGTAGAGTGCACATATAAATAAGGTAAGAGTTGCTACAGAGATGAAGTTCACAAGCAAGTAGTGAAATGAGTTACGTAGTTGCGAATATCATCCCAAAGAAAACTGGCCATAGAGGCTGCGCAGCTAGAGGAAGTTCTGAGTCCCTTTTCGTGGTAGCTGCATTCGATGCTAGATAATCTTCAAGCCGACTAATTTCTTGTTTCGATGCTGGATATTGATTTGATCGGATCTAGAGAAACTCCTCCGACATGCCCCAAGAAGATTCCCTAAGCTCCCACATTGTGGATGGCGATGACCGGTCAATACTGTTAAAAACAAAACAGAGAATTGGAGTTGTCAATTAGGTCTCTAATTTCCAGATGTTCTGCAAGTTGGAGTCCGAACCACAATGCCCACAATTCTGCATGTGGTTGTTCCAACATAATCAGCAAATCCTGAAATGAACTTTTCTTCCGAGTCCCAAATTTCTCGCCTAGCTAAACCCGCCGGTCCTGGATTACCTCTAGACTTAAAAGAATGTTTGAGGTGGCGGACTCCATTTAATGTTTACTGGTCCTTTAGGTTTAAGTTTAGTTTCCTTCTGGAAAAAGATTATTAAGGCTACTTAAAATTGATAGAGAGTTATGGAAGTTTGGTCTATTATTTAAAAATATCAAATTATTTGCAAATTTTTGTTTAGTTAGTTTTAAATATGTGCAGTAGCAAGCTAAGATTAGTATTATTCAAAATTCAAGGGGTAAAGAAATTTGCATTGAGTGAAAAGATGATGTTGGTTTTTTGTATTTAGAAGGCACAGTCTACATTTAGGATTAGACATAATTTTCTTTTGTTCAATTTTTTCCAATATCTGAAGAGCTTTGTGACAAATTAACCAACCAAAAAGATTTATTTTAGGAAGAATTTTAATACTCAACAGAGTTTTTCATGGCAAATGAGGACCTATGGAGTTACCATCATATTCTAGTAACTTATAATATGCACTTTTAATCGTAAAGATTCCAAATTTATTACAAGCTCCTGTGATTTGGTCTTTCTTATGTCGATCGAAGGCTGTAATATTTAATTATAATTAAATTAAGGGATAATTGCACACCCTTTTTTGGAGTTTGGTGTAATTACACGTAGACTTTTTGTGATTTAAAAATTACATCTAGTATCTCTGAATTTTTACTTCTGTTTAACAAATATGTCGCCCATTATTCAAAATTTATTGAATTTGTTAATATCAACAAAAAAAATGAAAATCGATATTTACTCTCGATTAACTTATTACTAACTTATTGCAGGTCAAATAATTTTTGTGACTAAAATTACCCTTATAACAGTGAAAATGTACTTCCTTATGTGTTTTAACGTATGAAGATGTGTATAAGGGTAATTTGATCATAAAAGCTCTTTTTTATTTGCAATAAATCAATAACAAATCAATCGGAGGAAAATAAGATTTTTTATTCCCCCCCCCCCCCCCCTCTTTTTTTGTTAAATTTTGGTAATGGAGGGACTTATCATTAAACAAAAACAAACTTCAAAATACTATATATAATTTTTCAGATTAGTTTTAATTATTGGAAATATTAGCTCAATTTGTGATTATTGGTATTATTATTTAAATAATATTATAATTTTAGACATTAAATGAATTAATTATGTAATTATTGTAAATATGACAATAATATTATTATTTTCCAGTATTTAGCCTAAAGTTGTGATTATTGTACAAAATATGTTCTTAATAACAGAAACAATAATTTACAGAGAATACACAATTACAATAAATTATAGAAAATTTAAAATAAATTTCAAAAAATTACATAGAACTACAATAAACATAATTATGGAGAATTACAATAAATGACAGAAAAATATAGAGGATTACAGTACATCAAAGAAAATTACGATAAATTACAGAAAATTTACACAATAATTATAAGAAATTTACAAAAAATTTACAAAAAATTACACACTAACTATATAAAAATAACACAAATATGTTCTAAATTACACAAAAAATTGCACAAATATATCAATAATATTTTCAGAAAATATTTCATAAATATCTTAATAAATATTCGACACATATTTTTCATGAATCATTTTCTGAAAATATTTTTAGAAAAACTTTTAGGAAATATATTTGAAAATTTGAAGAAAAATAACAGAAAATAAAAAAATATATAAACTAACCTAGTCACAGTGAGAGGAGGTGAAGGAGGATGCGACAGGTGGCGCATGGAGGAAGAATTGAGAGGAGGAGGAGGCAGACGACGACGACAATGGGGGATGGTGGAGGAAGAGGAGGCAGACGGCGTTGGAGGGAGGCCAAGTGATGTGTGTGTGTGTGTGAGAGAGAGAGGGGTAAATGAAGAAAAATCTGCTAAGTGTCATGTATATATCAAAATTCTAGAACGGTTTAGGCACGGTCATTTATTTAAAAACTATTTTCAGGAGTGTTCCTAAATAAGTAAAACAACGTCATTTCGAATGTTGTGATTGGTAATAATTTGGACTTATTTTGGAAAGGTCAGATAAAGTATTCCTAGCACTGGTCCAACACACACAAATTGATGTCGTTTTATCTGAAAACGATGTCGTATGAAGAGGGTATTCCTAATTAAGTGCCAATCACCATCATCAGGAACATATACTCAGAACTCGTGCACATTTTCATTGGGAGATTGTACGGTGTAAATATAATGGGCCAACATGAATACGTACAACCATACTGCCCGTGCGGTGAGAACCCGTTCGTGCACAAACTTAGTCTAACATTATAGGGCTTTGCTGCAAAATCGACATATGTCCAATCAAAATGCTTCTATGCTGTTTCATAAGATAAATGGCACATGGATCCCTCTTCCGTCTGATTGTTGGCATGCCATGTCATTTGCTCGGCAGTCACTTCTGAAGCATACAACCTCTACAGGCGAGGGATAAGCGGCAAGTATCTAAGAATGACACATGGGGTCTTCTTGCGGTTAGGATTTTGCTCTCTCGTCAATTTGTACATAGCTTCTCCACAAAATTTGCAGTAGTCCAGATCAATATAATCCTTCCAGTACAACATGCAACCATTATAACATGCATCAATTTTCTCGACAGGTAAACTTAAGTCACTTATCAACTTCTTTGTACTATAGTAATCAAGGGGTAGGGTGTGGTCGTGGAGCAATATATTATTAACTCATTGGGATATTCGATCATATATTCGCTCAGATAAATGGGCCTCAGTCTTGATATTCACCAACTCAACAACATATGCCAATTGAGATTTGGTGCAAGCGTTCTACAACGATTGCTCGGCAGCATGCACTACATTGTAAAATCGATCTGCTAACCCAGATACATAATCATAGGGGTCCCACCGTAATATGAACTAGGCACGAAATCAGTAAGACAGACCCTGATACTATTATCAGGCGCACCACCTTGGTTATAATTAGACCAGAAACCTGGCCCCCCGACATCGAAAACCATCATCCGTACCCAATCTATCTAATCCGTGTCACTCTTGTGCATACTGGTACCCCTCCTCATGAGCAGTGGGAGTTTGCTCCTCCTGCAAAGGGGCGTAATGACAGCCTCAAAGTTAAAATTTATCTCGTTTTGGGATTTTGAAAATTTTGTTTTTGCACTTCCGACACGGACACTTAATTTTCTCACCGTCCATATATGCATGTTCAGACTTGACCCATTCTATAAATGCAGTAACACCATCCTCAAAAGACCCGCCCTCCTTGGCAGGTTCTTCTCATACGTCCATTTCCTCAACTATCTGAACATAATGAGTCCTACACACACACACACATATATATTATTACATTAGATTTTAATTGACAAAAGTACAACAAATATAATTAATTTACAAATAAAGAATTAAGTTGTTACCTGATCAAAATAACTTCAAATATCAATAAAAATTCTAGAGAAATTGACAAATGAGAGTATAAAAATATTAGTAGAATAGTGAGAGACTAATAAAGTTCTAGAGAGATTGAGAAAATAGAGAAAATATAAGAAGAATTGAAGAAGATAGTGAGATTCAATGGAAATAGAGAAACATATATATAGAAAAATTTGGAATGGTGTCTGAAACGGTTCCTGACACACAGAAAAATAGCCGTTAATGTGCAATCTATAACGATCTTAGGGACACAAATAGCAACGGTTTTGTATCCGTTAAAATATAGTTGTACTACTGTTGGAATGATTTTAGTAATACAATATTATTAATACATTAAAACCATTTCGAATTCTAACATCTTTTGACACGACCCTTGTAACACATTCCATTTAAAAGAAAACTCATACTTAGGAACAAGCTTTGTAATATTCATCCTGCTACGTACTAAAAGCGTCCCAAATTGTACTTCATTTTAGAATAAATTTACCAACTGTGATTTTATTAACACTTTTTGTCTTAGATGTAGGAACGGTTTTCTCTAGACCATACCTAACTTTAATAATATGTTCCAAAAGGAGTTTTAATTTTTTACTGCTATAAATTTGGACCAATTTTAAGAACACATATTGTAACACTTATTTTTGAACACTTTTGATAATGGTTGTGCCATCCTAAAAACACCAAAACATCTAAAAGGAGGATCGTGATGTCATCGACCAATTTTCGTTGCTTAAGAGTATCAATAACCATTCTAATATAGAATAGTGCTTGGAACGGGCGTCCCATCCTCCCCAAATCTTGCTTTTTATTGTAGTGAGAGGTTAACTCGAGGTTCCACTATCTAGCTTGCTTCATTCCATATAAAGACCTTTTCAACTTGGAACCTAGTCTGGTTGAGCTTAAGTATACCCCTCAGGAGTCGTCATATGTTGGAAACAACGGTTTTAAGGGGTAGTGTGTTAAAAAATAACTGAACAGTTTTATTCAGTCACATTCATTGAACAATGTATATAAACAACATAATCAATGAAACATTAAAGCTAACATATTGATGGGAGAAAATAGTAAACTTAGCTCAAATGAGTTGTACAACGAGAACTCAAGTATATCATTAGATATACATCTCAATCGATAACATTTTCATCTGTCAACTCATCATTATCCTCATTAGGATTTCATTGGGTCCTCCCCTAGATCTTCATTTGGTTCCTTACGATGCATCTTTATGAGTTGTTGTAGAGTCTCTCTAAGCTCTGTCAGACCGTTGTGAAGTTGATGGTTCTCTTGATTGAGTTGATCTAACTTATCCTCATGTTAAGACTTTAGGGCTAGAAGGCTTCTATCTCCCGTGGAGTTATGAATTCTTATCTTCAAATTCCTCAACCCTCCTTTTAGACCAATGGTAGTAGTACACCTGCCTGGACAGATCATTCATAGCTCTTCCATTTCGTCATGTCTGTCACGTAACTGCTGTTGCAATTCAGCTATTAAACTAGTGAAGTGGTCGTCTGAGTTTGAAGAATGTGATGGACTTGTTAGAAACAGTGAATACATTGCGACCGAATCACATAACTAAATTTTGTTTGTCTTGAAGAAATTAGATGCCCCAGTTGAAGTTGTACAACATCGTTTCTACCAAAAATCCACACATAAATTTCACATGAATAAAAATTATAGCATATAAAACCCTAGATCTCAAAAATCACTAAAAATGGGTTTAATGTAATTTATTGTCCTATAATATTGTAATGAGTAAATTTAAAAACCACACACGAGTATTTAGTATTTTTTTTTTTCATAGAAGGGGTAAATTTTACATACCCCATATCACAGGGGTAGGTTGCATTTGTCCCCACTAAAAATAAAGTAATGCAAAATTAAAATAAAAAGATAAGTTATAATAAAAAACATTGGAGCATGAAAATTTATATATTCAAACTAAAATGTGTGACTTTATTCATTTTTAATTAGTAGAAATTTTGTGTATGTCTTAGTTTATTTTTAGAAAAACATATGTGGAGTAACACGTCCAAAGGTGGCTAGTTATGCAACTTAAACAAGCACAAAGTTTTGGTTCTCTTCTTGGATGATAAAAGAAATATTGTGTCCTCTTCAAATTAAAAGTCCATGCTCCAAAACATATTGAATGTTTATGAAATATTTATGATATTATGTTTTAATTTAAAAATAAGTTTTCTAGGTGTTTAATTAATCATAGAATTTAATTGTAAATATTTCACGTTTTATATTCTATCAACTTTTATCTAAACCTTTATATATTCTAGCAATTGAAACGCACTGAATCGCACATACATAATTTATTGTTTATTATATTGATTTAATTATGTAAAGATAGAAAATAAAATAATTAAATGATCACAACTGATAAAATGAATTGAATTAGAATATACATGAATAAAAAAATATTATTAAAATGAATGAATTGAAAAGATGATTATTTAAAAAAAAAAAAAAAAAGAACTAGCGTAGTAAACAACATTTCACTACAAGAAAATTGTTCAATAGCAACGAAAAAAAAATTAACATGGAGATAATTAGCAAGTAAAACTCTCTTTGCTAATTTACATATTATTTAATACAAAAAATTTACTTGCTAATAAATTTAGCAAGGAAAATTAACTTGTACGCATTCAGCAATGAATTATCTAAAAAAAATATTAAATAATATAGATTAATTTTACTTGCTAATTAGTTTGACGTTAATTTTAGCATCAGATTTTTTCGTAGCTATTGATCATTCTTCTTCTAGTGTTTTACTCAATTCATATTTTATCAACTAAAATGAGTTATTCTAACCTTTCGAATCTTAATAAATAATTGATTTAGGGCAACTAACTAAAACTAGACTAAACTAATTAACTATGATAAAATAATTTTTAGTGAAAATATTCTTTAATAATCAGAAGGCATTGAATAATGATTTTAGCCCAAGTATTTATAAGCTTATAATGAAATGTCAGGAATTCAAATATGAAAGAAATTAAATATGTCAGGAATTCTAATTACTATACCATTCTAACAAATATTAGAACTACTATAATATCAATACAAAAAAATAGAAATAATGGAAAAAAAGAAGTAACAATATCAATATTATCACTAATGATATATTTAGTGACAAGAATATTTATATTGTCAAAATAATAAATTTCAAGATTATAATAATTACTTTTATTTTTGTAAAAAATATTATTAGTGAGAATTAGTGACAAAAAAATTGCACAAAGTTGTTATTAAATATTATTAGTGATTCATATACAGTGTCGGTCTAGCGACAATAAGTAATAATTCATTATATTATATTATCACCGTCAATAGTTCACACACACATATATATATTCTCGGTAAAAGGGAATATTATAATTAGATAATAATTAATCAAATATATAATGTAAAACTTGAAAATGGCGAAGCACTATACGATAGGGGAAGATAGAGCCGACTCTTACAAGGGACTGTGTAGGAGCTATACTGCATGTGTGGGGGGTAAGGCAGAGACAGAGAGACATGGAGATGACTGTTGCTGCCAGAAATCCAATCCACAGTAAACCCTCTACTGACATGATTTTGACGTTACTATTCTTCCAGCCGTCCTATTCCGCACTCACCCGCCACCATAAAGGCAAAGACGTACACTTGTTTTTCTAGGTAAGAGCATTTTCAGGATGTCGTGTTCGAGCCGATTTGCACCTTTTCAACACTCTTCAACGGGTCTGATCAATCCAATGACAACTTGTTTCAGTGATAAGTTGAAATTTAATTTGAAGATTGATAATTTTATCTCTGTCTCATATCAATTTAAAATCTGCTATGGAATGTAAATAATATTTGTGTTTGAATGTGAAGCAAAAATATAATTATGGTAGTTGATTTAATTAATATATAAAAAACGTGTTGAATTAGAAAGAAAATGTAATGACTGTAATTTATTTTGGTATGTTCTTTTCTTGTGGTAGTAGAATATTCATTGTGATCTTACACGAATTTAACGACCTTGAAGGTCGACCTCTTTACATATAGCTAACTCCTCCAAAATTAAGTGTTGGGTTCCTGAGAATAAAACACGAACGGTGAGCTCGTCGGGTGCGTACCGGACAACGACCCTCCAACGCTCAAATCAGTTTGATCAAGGTGAAATTATGCGATTAGAAGGCTTAGATCGAAAAGGCTGGGAATCAGTTACCTCGAAATATGGCATCTTGGGGTATTTATAGGGCTTAGGTGGATACTGTGGAATGGGCCACGTGGCCTTATCCTGTTAGCCCCCGTCCAAGATCGGACGGTATTCGTTGCCTTGGTCTTCAAACGGGCATTCGGATCCGGGTAAGGGTCGCTCTGCCCCAACTGATCAAAAGGGCACGGATCTGAGGTATGCAAAGACTGAAATGCCCTTCATTAAGGTCATTTTAGGCATTTCGTGCATATTTGAATAGATACTTATCATTACTCCCCAACTTATTCAAAGTGCAATTAATTGCTCTGTGAAGAAGTAGAACGGTCGCGTCCGTTGATTATGTCAGAGATATGTCCACGTGTCGCCATCTTGCTTCTCTGTCAGATGCGCTTCCCCAAGCAGTATTCTTATAAATACCTCACTCATTCAAATTCTGAGACTTGCCCCACCTACGAGCTCTTTCGACCCCTGTATCCAGAATTCGATTTCGATCAGCAGCTTCTCGAGCCATTCTGTTCTCAAGGTACGATGTCTTCTAGTTTTAGTTCAAATTCTAGTTCCGATTCTGGTTCTGGTTTGGGGTCATCTGCGACCTCTCCAAAATCAACCGATGCTCCTTTACCTGTATCTCTTCCTGAATCTCCTAGGGTAGCTAAGAAATCCGTAACTTCTAAAAAACCCTAGAAAACTAAAAATACCTTGGAAAATCATGCTGGTCCTTCTACTTTTGAGAAGTTTCAGGATAGGATGGTTAAAAATCCATGGGAAGCCATTGTTAGTGCCGTTAAATTGCCCATCCATAAGATTAGGGAACGTTACTTCATACCCCATGATTACGAGATCATGATCCCTAGGTCTTTCGATCGCATGCATCAACCTCCATCAGGTTTTTGTGCATTTTCCCTTAAGCACTTCGACGCCGGTCTGAGACTTCCTCTAGCTTCCTCTTTAGCCTCCATTCTTCATAAGTTAGGCCTTAGTCCTATGCAACTGTCACCCAATTCTATTAGCCATATAATTCTTTTCATAATAATAATGAAATTCTTGCGTCTTAAGCCCAATTTTGATAATTTTTGGACTTTATACTCTTTTACTACTTCCAAGCGATCCGGGGATAGGGGTTTTTTCTATCTATCTGCCAAGACTGACTGTAGGTATCTCGAAACTCTGAAATCCAACGTCGGACCCTAGCGTGATAAATATATTTTTATCCGACCTTTTCCTGGTATTGTATGGCCTTTTCGATTAGAATGGAGTAAATATAAGCCCATACCCAAAACGAGTGCAGGGGGCCTAGAAGGCGATCAAATCAATAGCCTTACGGCCTCTAGGTACGATCCAAAGAAGCTCTTAATAGAGAAGGTACTGCGCTCGCTCGTCTTTCTCCAGCACCCCTCCACATTCAGGAAACTTTAGGTGATCTCTCTATCTGATACTGATATGGCTATTCTCTATCTGTTCAGCTATTTTACTTACTTTCTTTTTTTGCAGACGAGATAGTTATGAACTCCCGCATCGCTTTGCGGCTTCAAGCAATTCAGAATAAAATTGGAGGATTGCCCCTCGTCCTTGCTGCAGAAACTTCTTCAACCCCTTCCCCAGTTCAAGGATCTACCTCGACCAGCCCAACAGGTGCTCATCGGAGTCTTGCGCCAGCTAACCCAATTCAGATCGATAGCGAAGAGACTCCACCTCTTCCTCTTCCCCAAAACGAATACAATTCAGAGGACTTGGAGTTAAATCTTGACGACGATGAAGATCAGGGCGAAGGTCAAGCCGGCGACCAAGATGAGGGTCAAGATGATGGTCCGGATGATGAGGGCACGAGCTCGAAAAAGAGGAAAAGGCACCATCATAAGAACAAGGGAAAAGGCAAAAACCATGCTGAACCCTCAAGATCTTCCAAATCTTCAAAATCTTCAAAGTCTTCGAAGTCCTTGAAATCTAGTCGGGGTCATGGGTCGAGATCGCAGAGCAGGATGGCTAAAGAAACTGCCGATCAAGCTGAAAAACGCGAAAACTTCTTAATGCTCGAATGGATGATGTCCTGGTGGAAAGAAGCCAGAAAGGAATTGAAGGGTAACCATCATCTTTCTTCCGAACTGAAGGGGGATCGTTGCATCACGAAATGGAACATCTCAGCGAACACCTCTGTTCTTTTCACTGAGTCGGGGCAAGACTCTTGGGATCTGTTCGATACGTGTATCCTCCCCCGCGATCAAGCTTCCTTGCTGATGAATGCCCCTACTCGGTTGGAAGAGCACGGTGCCCATACCCTGATGCAGGTAATCCATTTCTTCCTTCTTTCTCTGTTCACACAAATTTCTATTTTCACACTACTTTCCTTCGCAGACTATTTACAAACTCTATGAATTTGAGGTGTGTATATAGGTGGATTACTCTAGTAGTAATTACTAAGGCGAGCAACACATCTTCATGATTTCAACAATATTTGGAGAAAAAACCAACGTTGGCGAATCTTGAAGATGTTTGTGATATGATCTTTAAAACAACGAGAAGTTAGTGTGTTTGTGATCCAATCAAAACACGGGCTTGCAAATGAGCAAGATCCAAATACATGGATTGACATACTTCCACTATTACAGATATAATTGATCCATATGACTATATACTTAGTGTACGCATAAATACAAAATTTTAATTTATTTTAATTATCCATTATTGTTTAAAGAAGTCCCATTCTATCATAGGCTTTTCTCAGATCAAGCTTACTGGCCATTGAGCAATTAGTGGCATTACGATTTGTTCTTTTGCTTTTCATAGTATGTAGCGTTTCATGAGTTAAATTATGTCTAAAATTGTGTCTATTTGGTATGAAAGTATTTTGATAAGGGGAAATTAAGCGTACCATGTAAGGTCTATTAACAATGAGATTAGGAATAATCTTTTATATATGACATTACACAAACTTATTGGTTTAAAGTCTTTAACGCATTGTGGATTAGATTTCTTTGGTATTAGTATAATTATCTTTAATGTGGTACCACTAAAATTGATAAAAATGACCATTTGAAACCATCCCGTCCGAGTGCTTTAGTTGGTCCAATTTTATGCAATTAATGCATTGTAGTTTTCTATGTCAGTGACACTTCCATTAAGGAAATCTCTTCGGTTTATTGACTGGTGAGTGGAGTAGGGTATCATTTTAATTATTTGGTTATCAGATTTACAAAACAATTCATAATATTTTGGGACAGTTACGCTCCATTTTTCTGAGATTTGGTATAATTATATTTAGATTGCTTGTGATTTGAAAAATTATATTTAACATATCTAAAATTTGCTTTCGTTTAAGAAATAAGTTCTTCCATTAGTCCAAAGTTACTGAATAGATATCAACAAAAAACTGAATGAAAATTGATATTTACTTTTAATTCACTTATTACTGACTTATTGCAGGTCAAACAATACTTTTGGGACTAAACTACCCTTATAAAGATGAAAATATACCTCTTCACATGCATTAACACATGACATGTATGAAGGTAATTTGGTTATAAAATTATTTATCCGATCTGCAATAAATTAGTAATAAGTCAATTGGGTGTAAATATAGATTTTTTTTTTAATATTTTTGTTAATATCAGTAAATTTGGTGATTTTTGACTAACGAAAAGACTTATTTGTTAAGACAGAAGCAAACATCAGCAGTGTTACATGTAATTTTCCAAACCACAAGAATTTTATGTGTAACTATACAAACCTCAGGAGAGGAGAGTGTAATTATCCCTAATATTTTTAAAGTTCATTTAAAATATCATGAGAGTTATAAATTCAAATATCATTTTCGTTTTTAGTTTATTAAATAAATTTACCTCTGTCATATCTAATTTTTTCCCCTATTTATGAATTTTTTTTTTGCAATTTTAGTCCTATAATTTATAAGGAGTGGTATTTTTTATCCTACACGAATTGATTTTAGCAATTGATCAGTCCTATATATAACTTTCAAAATTTGGCAATTTTCACAATTTGACTGGAAAATTGCATGTAATTTGCATATGACCCAATTAAATTATAATTTTAGTCCTGTAATTAGGGGGCATTGGCTTTTTTGGTCCTATAACTTAGGGGAGTTGATATTTTTGATCCTACATAAATTTATTTATAGGACTAAAATTACAAGTAAATTGCAATTTCTGGCCAACTTGAACAAAAAAGGACTAAAATTGCTAAAATTATAAAATTACAAAATTAAATTATAAATTAATTTGTAGATAACTGAAAATGCCACCCCCACTATAAAACTCAAATTGCAATTTTTCCCCGTTTACTAATATAATAGCATAGTATTGAATTACCTTCCCCATATATAAGGGTAATTTTGTCATAACAAAAAAAAATCACGCTAGTTAAAGATGAATAAGGAGGCAATGAGCTTTTTATTTAAAATCTCTTGGTTGCCCTTTTATTTTGTTCAGATGTTTTTTCGTCCATTTATCATTTTACAGAGGTAAAATGCTATTAACACATATGCAAGAAGCTTTCAAATACTTCTGTTTGTTATAACTTTGATTTGAATTTATTTTAATTTTTTATTTTTAACAATATTAAATTTAGTTTTTTATCTATTAATTTTACGTAGATTGCGTCATTTAGTCTAATTTATGACTCTTACCCTTTTGATGATAAAAACTAATAGTCCATCCTAATATTCTATATGTAATATAAATAAATATTTTTTCAATAAACCTAAACTCTTATACCATTATAGGCGAGCATTACCTACGAGATGTAAAATGAATAGATATATATATGGACTAAAATTGCCCTTAGGTCTTTATCTTGAATCGTCTTTTATCCAATTGGGGAATTAAAAAGCCCTCTTGAAAAGTTGTGTAGGGATAAAATTATCTGAAATTGGAACAAAGGACTAAAATTAATTAATTTTCAAAGTTACTGGACTAAAATTAAAATAAATAAATTTTAAAAAATAAAATTAATAGTAAACAAACTTAAAGGATTAAACAAATCATTTTCCCTATTTGATATAACAAAAACAAAAGATGGGACAATCGATTTTTATATTTTTTCAGTTAAGTTATTTTAAGTTTTATGCTAGATAAATGAATACATTCGATAAAAAATTTAATTTAACTGACTTACAATGAACTGACAAATTAATTAACCTGAAACATTTTCAGCAATAGTAAGCAACATTACAAAAAAAAAAAAAAAAGCGGGATTTGACGCAGATGGGATGATCGTTCCAAAGCCTATTCTATATTGAAATGGTCATTGGCACTCTTGAGGAACAAAAATTGGTCGATGATATCATAATCCTCCTTTTTTATATTTTTTTTTTTTGTTTTGGGATGACCGCACCGTTACCAAAAGTGTTCCAAAAGAAGTGTTACAAGTAGTGTTCATAAAATCGGTTCTCACGTGTAACGGTAAATAATTGAAACTCATTTAGGAACAATTTAGTAATTAGGCATGGTCTTCATGAGACCATTCCTATATATGTGACAAATTTGTGTTTAAAAAATAACAGTTTGTAAATTCATTCCAAAAAATGAGGTACAATTTGGAATAGTTTGAGTAAGTAGCAGGTCAAATATTACAAAAATCGTTCCTAAGTATGAATTTTATTTAAAATGGAATGTGTTATAACGACAGTGACTCAATATATTACAAGTTAGAACGGTTTCAATTTATTATTAATATTGTATTACTAAACCGTTCCAGAGATAGTAAAGCTTCTATGATTTAATGGATACAAAATCGTTCCTATATGTGGTCCTAAGATAGTTATAGATTGCACATTAACGACTATTTTTAACGGCTATTTATATGTGTCAAGAATCATTCCAAAGACCATTCCAAATGTCCCTATATATATGTTCCTCTCTTTCTATTTAATCTCACTATCTTATTTCATTTTTATTATACTCATTTCTCTCGAATTTTCTTGATCTCTTACTATCCTATTAATATTTTTATACTCTCGTTCACCAATCTCTCTCGAACATTTTTTTATATTTAATATTATTTTGATCAAGTAACAACTTTAATCCTTTATTTGTCAATTGATTATATTTGTTGTTCTTTTATAAATTAAATTTAATATTATAATATATATATGTGTTTGTGTGTGTGTGTGTGTGTGTGTGTGTAGGACTCATCCTGTTAAGATAGTTGAAGAGATGGATGTATGAGAAGAACCTACCGAGGGTAGGTCTTACTCCGAAGTTTTGTATAGTGTTATTGCATTTATAGAACGGGTCAAGTTTCAACATGCAGATATGAACAGTAAGAAAATTAATTGTCCTTGTTGAGAGTGCAAAACTGAAGTTTTCAAAACTCCAGACGAGGTAAATTTTAGCTTATATATAAAAAGTTTTATGTTAGGGTATTATAATTGGACTTCACATGGCGAGAAGAGGGTGCAAGAGTATTTTGAGGCCTTCATCGCGCCCTATTTGCAGGAGGAGCAGCAAACTCCCGCTGCTCATGAGGAGGAGTGTACCAATACGTACTAGGTGATGCAACGTAGATGAATTGGGTGCAAAGGATGGTTTTCGATGCCGTCGGACTGAATTTTTGGTCTAATTATAATCAGGATGGTGCACATTGACTGCGAGGAATCTTTCTCTAATATATACACTCGATGCTTGTCTATGTGTAGAAAAAATATAATTATAATTATAACAAAAAAATTATAAAAAGTGATTAGGAGATGGTATTAATTTATATATAAATTGAAAAATTAGCTATAATTAACTAAAGAAAAACGAAAGCTAAGATAATTTTCTAAAAAATATAATAAAGTTGAAAAATGTATAAAATAGGGTGCTCAAGTATGGATTTAAGTATGAGGAAAGCAAATTTTTTAACTTTTAATGAATTTAAAAAAGAAAAGGATATTTAAATCAACATACATTTGTCTATCAAAATACCCAAAACAAATACTCTAACACATTCAATATTTAGTAATTTTGATAAGTTAATCACTTTATATGTCATCATTCTCTTTTACTAAATTAAACAAATAACTAAAAGTTTAAATGTATTTTTGATCCACTAACTTAATTAAATTATTTAGTATTTTCATTCTTTAATTTTTTATGGTAGTATTTTGATATTATATCTTTTTAATTTTAATAATTTTAGTCATTTACCATTCTCATCGGAAAGCTGCATGTGCCTCCCATGTTGACATTTTAAAATTGAAGTTTTTCTTCCTATTGGCCTACTTTTGACAGTATTTTGTCTTTTAACTTTATATGGTAGCATTTTAATTTGATCTTGTATCTTTTTCTTTTTTCTTTCGCAATTTTGGTCCTTTTTTGCCAAAGTTTACCCAACATTCATTCTTTTCATTATTAAAGGTGAACTTCAGTGAATAAAAGGATTGGGATTACAAAAATTAAAATGATACAAGACTAAGATACTAGCCTAGAAAGTTCATTAAAGAATGAAAATACCAAATGACCTAAGTTGGGGACCAAAAATTCTCTTAATTCTAACATTTGAATCCTCAACAAATTGAGAGATGAAATGTTAATGTCCTTCGCTGGTTGAAATCTTACATTTCATCCCTCAATTTTTTTCTCCGATGAACGACCCCGACGCTAGCCTTTTGACCCAACTTCGCCTTTGCCAACCCATCATTTTCCCTCAATCAATTTCCATTTCCATTTACTCCCTCTCAACTAATTTCTATTTCCATTCACTCCCCCTCGTACGGGTAGAGAGAGAGAAAGGTGAAAGGATGGTTTAAGTGTAATTAACCCATTATATAAATAGATAATTATTTTAGAAAAAAAATGTCAATCATATATAAGAAGAGTAAAAGTGAAACACTAACAAAATTATGGGTGTGTTTTGTTTGGATATATATTAAGATCAAATACTTCATAAAATATTTTAAAAAAAATTGGGTGAAGTTAACCTTTTATTTTTAAAAAGCTTATAAGATATTTCAGAATCTTCTAAAGTCGAATGGAAGAAAAAATTACTAAACTATTTTTAAGAGCTTATAAGCTCCTAAACATCTTATACTGAGAAGTTTATAAACTCAGCCAAACACCCTGTTAATTAAGTATATCAAAATATTAATGTTGGACTTAATTTTTCAGGTATTCAGCAACTGTTATATATGGTTTATATATGGATAGTCAAGGTCTTCTGTTTTATATTTTTATTTCAACTTATATTACATTTCCTATCTATATTATATTAAGGCTCACGATCTTAAAAGAAGTTATTTTTGATCGACAATATGCAGATTGATTAAAATATCTTGATAGAGAAAAGTATTATTTTAGTCCGCTAAGTATGTTTAATTTTAATTTTAATTCGATAACTATGTCCATTTTTCTTTAGGTCCAATAACTTACAAAATTACTTACTTTTAGTCCCCCGACAGACTTTTGGACAATTTTACCCCTATGCAACTTTTGAAAAGCAGTTTTAGTCCATATGCACTGATAGGGATAAAATTGTCCGAAAATCTGCCAGAGGACTAAAAGTAAGCAATTTCGTAAGTTACTGGACCTAAACAAAAATGGACATAGTTATCGAACTAAAATTAAAATTAGGCATATTTAGCGAACTAAAATAATACTTTTCACTATCCTGATATATAATTATTCACGCTGTTTAAATAATTTTTTATTCACACACATTTACAATTTATCTATTTTTATCAATTTTTGTCAAATCATTGCGTATATATCATCAAACATTTGTACAAGGGAATTTAACTGTTATATATATATATATATATATTTATATATATATATTGTACTCCAGAGAGGACGACGTTTGACCTTTTTTCAGACACAAAATATTCCAAATTAAATGCTATTTAAAAATTATAACGAATCAATATTCTATACTATGATATGATCAAGGATACAAAACTTAAATTTTTATAACTACAGTATAATCAATATTCGTAATGATTTTAACCTATGGCCAAAACATCTATTGTAAATTTTAGTTGTAGCTAATATTTCGACCTCGCTTGCAGAAACAACGGCTAACAACCATTGCAGTCACGATTAATTAGTATTTTTCATAATTTTTCAGTTTTAACCATAATAATTAACTATAACAAAAAATTATAATTAACTATATAGTCATTAGTCTATGCCAAAAAAAAAAGAGGAATATATAATTAAAGGCATTTAAATAAATAAATGCATTAATTTATAAAAAAAAATACTTTAGGACAAAAACAAAAAGAAAATCTTTGTAGGTTATTTCCAATAGCATTCTTATTTGGGCAATGTTGGGATTAAAACTGATAATCTCATTGCAAAATGTTAAACTGAGAAAATAATGAAAAACAATCAACAGAAGCAGTCACCACAACTGACATAATATTCCATAACAAATACAAGACATAATTAAACTTAGGATATTACAATGTTCTAAAGCATATATATATATATATATATATATATGTAGTAGGGCTGAATTTTCTTCAATGAGAGAGAGTCTCACACATGCATATATATGAAAGATGATCATTTTTTCAGAATGGCAGCCCTCCTCATTTGATGTTTCCCAGACCCCTGCATGCATGCACCCAATATAATTAAACTTCTCTTCATTAATAAATATTATTCAGACAGTAACTCATTTCTAAATAGGTATTTAAATTCACTTAAGTTTGAACACATTGACCAAATTCGAATACAAGATCTCTCATAAAAAAAATTTTACTCCGAACTATTAGGTTGTCCACCCAAAAGACGGCAAAGTCTTCATCGTCGATATTTTTTCTTGAATTTAAATAATAAATTAAATACACAACAAACCTAGTTATTCTATCTCTCATGTTTAATAAATAATATATATATATATATATATATACACACGTATATATATTGTTTAGCCAGTGAAAGGAGAGATAATAATGTCAGCATCGATCTTCCAAATGTACCGGAGACCAAAAATACTAAAAGTATAAGTCCTCCTGTTTAATCCTATATGCATCTATAATAATGTCCGAATTCTTCGACAAAATACATGAAATCATAATTAATTTTCAGTATTTACACAAATAGGCCAGATGGCTTGTATTTAATTTCCTTTGTAAAACCACTTGTTCGTAAGCGGAAGTATGGCATGAACTCTTGGGAAAAAATTAATTTTAGTTCTGTAAATTTATGGAAGGTGGTATTTTTTGTTCTGCACGAATTGATTTTTATAATTTAGTTATGTAACTTTATAATTTTGGCAATTTTAATCCTTTTCTCGGCCAATTTAAGTTGAAAATTACATGTGACTTGCATACGGCCAAATTAAATTATAATTTTAAATTTATAACTTAGGAGGTAAAGGCATTTTTAGTCCTATAATTTAGAAAAGTTGGTAGTTTTGATTTATACGACTAAATTGTAAAATTTAACTGGGCATATGCAAATCACATGTAATTTTCTGCTAAAATTGATCGAAAAAAGACTAAAATTATCAAAATTACGGGACTAAAATTGCAATTTTCCTCTAACCCTTGCCAGCTTACTAAAATCCAGAACAAATGTTTGCAGAATGCATAAAATAAAACTGATAAATAAAATAAGGAGTACTGCTCGCTTATAATGAAAAAGAAATAAAAAAGTGAAATTAAGGAGAAATTATAACATTAATTACCTCATTAACAAAAGCTTGGTTATTGGTCTCCAACATAAGCCCGAAATGGATGTGAGGGAAGTGTGCCCACTGCATCAAAAATGTCCATCAGTCAATACCCTAAAGAATAATTTGTACTGAAATTGCAGTGATGAGCCAACAAAAATTGTACAAGTTTTCACTTTCGCATGCACTACATAATTTAAGTGTCGAAATTCTCTAACACAAATGCCCACTTACATTTTTTGCAGCAGTACTGAAAGCTTCCCTGTGGCTGATCTCTGGATTATTGGCCTTAATTCTTTGAATCTCCTCTCTGACAATTCGCATTTACAATTCTCTCAATTAATTCATTCATTAATTAAAATGCCATCTAATATCTGCATTTATATATATATATATAGGGGGATTTAATTAAATTGAAGCTGCCTCTATATGAAAATTGAATATATAAAGCCCCCTTTAAACTTAAAAAAGGGTAAAAAAAATAAAAAAAGCCTTAATATTTTAGAAAAGGAATTAACATTTAACCCCGCATCTGTCGGGAAAAAAAAACCTTACAATTGGCTACAATTAACGGTTATGGCTAAAAATTATGGTGAGTAACTATATGTTAACAACTGTTAAATAAAATCGATGCAAAAGACTAATTTTTTCACTATATGAAAAGATTATTTGAGACAACTAAATAAGAGTCATGGTAAAAATATTTTATATGACTTTTAGCCATGCATGACAAATGTTTTAACCAACATCGCAAAAACCACGACCAACAACCGGTGCGCGGCCGTGGTCCAAAATTATCTACAACTGTTTATTATTAATCATAATAATTAGACATGATTAAACGTTATATGTCTTAAAGTGCATTTTGTTGTGTTCTTCAATTGCACAAATTAATTGCAATTAATTTTTATGTTTTAGGCTGTATTTTATATATTTTATTCTTATTTACTAACTATAAAAGTCGGGCCAAAACATTTAACTAGCACTTAATTTTCTTTTCTCTCCATCTCCACCGCACAAAAGAACGAGGTGCGTCGAGGTGGGAGAGAAAATAAAACTGAGTGCTAATATTAATTGAATTTATGCTTGGTAAAATGATGACAAAATAAACTATATCTAGACCAAAACATGAAAATCGATTGCAAATTGCGATTGTAATAGAAATTTAACCCTATATATGCATAAACAGTAGAGAAAGAAATATATATATATATATAGGGATGATAGAATTGTAGGTTTTGGTAATTACTTTATGAACTGGTTGTATGCAGACGGCACTCGCTGCCTCTTCTCCGGGGCTGCGGATTTATGAAATAAACGAGAAAATGAAGTAGAAAAATCAAATTCGCGATGAACTTAGAGAATTAAATTGGGAAAAATGCAATAAGCCTCCTTATGATATTGTAAATGAATAAATTACTCCCTTATGAACACAATATAGCGATTTACGACCTCCCTGTAGTTTCTAGAAAAGTCAGTTGTTTTATTTTAAAACACATAGAGGTAAATTGTTATTATTTTTTTTTATAGGAGAGTAATTTGCTAATATGCAATATTACAGAGAGGTAAATGCATCAAACTTGATTAAATATCAATTAAATTAGAAAGGAAAAAGAGAAAACGAACGTCGATTGACGATCCTCTGCTCTGGTTTGTGTGTGATGGAAGGTTGGATTGCCATCTTGTTGTTCCATTTGGAAGAGGAACCTAAGTGATCAACTTTGTACTCAGTGGAAGTGTGGCCAGCAGCCTGAAGTTCAAACATTTGTACAAGTGAAAAAATGAATAGCAAAACACATTGAAAAAAACAAAAAAAAAAAAGAGAAAAATGAAACAGTAAGACCAAATCTTGATATAAATTTTACATGCAAACTGGCGAAAAATGTACACTCAACGCGTAATCACAACATATGTAACACTTTTATTAAATTTATATTTTTTTTATCGATTGTAATTGAGTAAAATAAAATAAAGAGGAAAAAAATGGATGAAAGAAAACTCAAATATGGATAATTGGGATAATAAATTAGTGGGAAGTGGTAATTAATTAATTTAAAATAAAAATGGAAAAATAACAGATCAGAAAATATAAGAAACTAAACCACCATTTTCGATTATGACTTCAATTGAAAAGCTAAAACTTGAAAACAAGTTGAATAATTATACATAATTAAGAATATAAATGAAAGTCCGTAGGGACGTGATTTATTTAATAATATTGTAATTTATTAGCAGAAAACAATTGAGTGAAGACATTAATATATATTAAATGAGGAGAAAGAAAGAGAGATTTTGAGGGAAAGGGGTAGCACTGAAAAGATGTTTTCTCAGGAAAAAGAAAGAATAAAATAACGATGTTGAAGTGACTGAATCAGTTGGGAATGATGAAGAAAATGGCAGCTGTGATTGACAGTTTCTACATATATATATATAAATCTAAGAGGAAAAAACCAGTGTTTCCATAGCAGCAGACAGTTCCTGAGGATGTCTATATTTCATTTTTTTTTTTTTGGAAAAAAAATAGAACTTAGATCCCAACTTTCAAGCCCACCAACACATCAATCAAATCAACTAATCATTAAAAGAAACCAGAAAAAAAGTTTGAAAATATTAATAAAGAAAGAGCAGAAAAATCAAGAAAATTCCTTACATCCTACTAGAAAAGCAAAACTATATATATAGGTACTTAGATTCTGGCGGCTGTTAGGGAGGTAGGGTTCTCAGATGTAAGATCTTGGGAAAAGTATTTCTGTTTTTTCTTGAAAATTTAATACTGATTTTTAAGAGATTGATTCCCTCGAAAGAAGCAAAATCCAGAAACCCTAGATTTCAGAAGCCTAGCTATATATGTATGAGGTTTTTTATGATCGATCGCCCACAAATTGAGCTGAAATGTTGTTGAGAAAGACCTGAACATCTTGCCAGGACGGCTGCAGACATTGGAATGCAGCTGCCATATTCACACCCCAAACGTTGCTGCAGTGCCCACATCGAACTGTCACAACATCAAACAAGTTGTTGCATGGAACACTCACCTGCACAAGAGAAGCTCAAAATTTTTCAAGAGAGAGAGAGAGAGAAAATTTCCCTAGAAGTAACATTGAGAAACTTCTGACTTTGACATCCACAAGTAGAGAGAGAAAATAAAAATTGAAAGGAGTAAAAGAAAAGGGTCATGGAGAAACACTAGATATGAAATTAGCATGAATTTTTCCAGAAATTAAATGAATTTGTGGGAAAACAAACAAGGGCTTGAAAAAGAACCCTAAAATGTTAGGGTGAGCAGGGAGTGTGACTTTTCAAGAAATGGTCCAACCCAGGGAGCTTGAATTTTGATCCAGAGCCAGAAGCTGCTGGAGAAAAGCTTAATTTTGACAGCACTCAGCGCTTAGGAGATGGTGAAATCTTTTCAGCAAAGGAAAAAAGCTACAGCACACAGACGAGGAAATCCACTGCTCAAGGACTTGTCTTCATCAGCTTAAAATAAGTTTATACTACTTTTAGATAATCGACACAAAATATATATAATCTCTGTAGTTTCTCTCTCTCTCTCTCTCTCTCTCTCTGAGAGGTGGTTCTAACTTCAGGGCCTGAGGTATGACTTTTTTCTACTCTTTGACTGTAAAAGAAGAGAAGAAAGAGAAAAGTCTAATTGAAGATGTAGACATGACTGTATCAGAAAAAAAAAACACAAGAAACCCTGGCGGAAAATTAATTGTATTTCAGCAGAATAGCACCAAAAACCTGATCTCTGAAGCAAAGTTCAGCTTTAATCATCAAGGAAATTGTTCTTTCTTTAAAGAAACACACGCGAGAGAGAAAGAAAGGAAGGAAGCCCACAAGCACAAAAAGATGCATATAAAAATGAACAGCTCCATGCATAATTAATTGCTAGGAGTTTAGGGGATTTTGAGAGTATTAAAAGCAGATCCCAGAAAAGAATGTCTCTTAATTTGTTCTACCGCAAGAACAATACTGCAGAAGTTGCAAGGAATGTAACAGAGCTGCTCCGGCACATCCATTTCTTCAGAAGAAATTGAGAAGAAACACCAAACACAAGATCGAAGAAGTAGAGAAATGAAGCACTCTCAACACAAAAGGCCTATATATATTCTCTCTCTCTCTCTCTCTCTAGATTGCTTTCAAGATGAGTTATGTATCAGAGAAGCACAACTTCTGCTGCTATATAAAGAATTCTAAGGGCTAAAAAAACTTAACTTTTCCAGAGGCCCCCAAGAAAAAAGAATATGAATTTTTTGTGTAGGAGGTGAAGGGAAGTATTTAAAAAAAAAAAAAAAAGACAGAAAAAGCTAGCTAGGGTAGGATCCATCAAGGGTGGTGGTAAATAAAGGTGAGATATGAGGGGAAGGGCTAGGGTTTCTGAGAGAGAGGGGAAGTCATGAGCTTTGGATGCATTAGCAAAAACAGTGCATATGGGGGGGGGGGGGGATTGTTGCAATTATTTGTGAGATGTAAAGTGTTGACCACTCCCTTTCACTGTCTCTGATGCACCACGGCGGACTAGGGGGGCGAATTTTCTCTATCATAACCATATAATTATATATATACTTGGTATGTAGATATATATATGTATTATTTTCGAGGCTATTAATTGTAGATGTACAAAAAATATATGTACGTTCACATGTATTTCTACCTATGATATCGAGGAATAAATGGTTGAGTAGCTAGGGACCATCAGTTTTAAATTTTCTTTTCGTAATTTCTTATCACATATACATTTCATAATGTTAGGATTTCTTTCTTTTGGACACATAATATATGGATTGTCAATGGATGGCATCTAGAATTAAGACAAATAATTGAACATGGATGGTTTTGAATCGAGTACATGTTTCTATTTTTATTCAAACTTAGTAAGGTCGTAGTTGGAAATTCAGCCAAAGCACCGTCTCATGTATTTGTAGAGGAAATCAAATGCAGTATTTTGATATGTAACCTTTACGTACAAACTCTACACTTCAAACCTTTCTTTTATGAATGGGTGGCAACGAGATTTGAGATCAGGACTTGGGTCTTGGCCTGACTTTGATTCTATTTTGAAGAAAACATTGCAATTATATCGCAGAGTATAGCCTAGTTTGCAATATTAATCTCATACTTTTCGTAATAGCTAATATTAATTCAACATTTTAACTTTTTACTGCACATTAGTCCCAATGTTAAAAATTTGATGAAAACCTTTAGTCGACAGGATGAAAGATGTGTGGCAACCTGCTAAACCCGATTTTGTTTGGGGCGGGGGCGGGGGCGGGGGCGAGACAAGCATCACGTACGATGCACGTGATGCTCGTGTTATTATTATTGTCATTAATATTTAACATAACCAAGTTAAAGTAGATAAAGTATTTTGCCAAAAGTAAAATCCAAAACTACACTCCCTAAATGAAAGAACCCTAATCCCCCCCCTTCCCCCTCGGCCCCAAATGGCTCCCCAAGAGCAAAGAGGCAAAGAATCAATTGTCGAGGGAAGCAAAATGTTGCGCCCTCATGAGTTATACGATGCCTGACTCCAGATTACGATAAGTATTTTTCTAAATGTTATTTATTTTATTTTTTTTGTTGTGCATCAAAACATGTAGTTCGTGTAGTGAAGTGGTTTATGTCAATATTTTGTGTTTGATTTTAATTATAAATTTTTTTGTAGCACACTCTATCGCTACTAAGGCTATATCTCCCCCTAAACATCATTTTTAAAATAATCCCTAGATCTATATATATAAATATGCACATAATCTCAATGTCACAACAAACACAATCAACCCACAATATTATATACATACGCATATATGAATGACCACAAAGTAATTAATCACAAGTAGTTCCCACGCTTTTAATTCCGCTTTATATAACCAAAATGTGGTTTGTATTTTAACTGACAATGAGGAGAAAACTGCACAACGGCCCGATCTGACTGAATATAACACTTGTAACTAGCCTTTGACAGGCAGACACCTCACGATCTACTCCTGAAAAAGAAATGTAAGTAGAGGAATGAGTCTGTAATTCAATAAGTAAATATCCAGTGCTATCTATATATGTATATCAAATATAACCCAAACAAAATAAGTGGGCAACATGCATAGAATATAATCAATTTAATCCCAACATAAACAACTTTATTGCATAACATAACCAACTCGCAATAAAATGATCAATTAAACTCCTTTTTTTCCTAATCTGCTTACCAGAAAGTGATATAGTGTTTTTCCCATCAACTCAATCTCACTGTTATATAAAGTTCAAGTGAATTCCCTTGACAGCCGACTCATCAATCTCATTTCACATCACAAGTCTTTCAATTCGCATCATAGCTCGTTAATGTCTCATCATAACTCTTTTCACATAACATCATACCTCTTTTTCATATCGCATTAAAACTTTTTTCATTTCATTTCTTTCTCATATCACATCATAACTCTTTTTATTTCATTTTGCCTTGCAGGCTTTTCAACAACATCAAGGGTATTCACATCACAATTATGTTCAATTTCCATCACTCCTTCATTTCCATCATATGACCAAATTTTGAGCAGCTAGTAACGTAAAATCATATATCAATATATTATCATTTTCAGGAACCCACAATACATCATACAACGATTATAATATTTCAATATATTTTCTCATTTCACGTACACAATAATTAAAGTGAATCAAATTAAATCATCCACCACTCCTCATACATTTTCAGATAAATCGGCTTCAGCATGAATCATAAATTTATATAAAAGCAATACCACAAATAAAGGGCACATATATAGATACTAATTATTTACTTACCTTGGCCTTACAGCGCTTTTATCTACCCAATATATAATTATTCAGTCCTTTCACGTTATCCATGTATCCTATAATGAGTTATAATTCATATAATTAATATATATCAAGAATATCGTAATTTTTGAATAGAATATTAAATATTATTTGCATAATTTTTAATAATTCTTTAATATTTTATTTCTATAGAAATATAACATAATGTTTGATTTTGTTTTTAACTTGTTTTTGAATATTTTGTAGAGATAGAGAGAAAAAAATAAAGATAAATAAAAATAAGTTAGAGATAGTGTGTATGTTTGGATTTGTTTTTGGAGATAATATAAAATAAGTATGGTATGTTTGATGTTGGGTAGTGGGGAGACAAAAAGTACTGTTCATTGTCAAATCATGTCTCTTTTATATATATTTATGTATATATGTATAAAAATGTATATAATTTATTTAGTTGTGAGTGGATTAAAATAAATATTATTTTCTAATTATATATGTATGGAAATGTAACAAAAAATAATTTATGTAGATACACTTTTATAAATAATTAAATGCACTCTAGTAATGGATTAACAGTATTTTTTGTTAGACGTTCTGTTCGAGGTGATAAATTTAAATATATTATTCAAATAATGTAATATATGAATTAACCACATAGAATTTGTATATTATTTAATTTTTTAATTATTCCAATGATGTAGAAAATATTACGTACAAAATATTAAGTGGTTAAAATAAAATGTTTTTGTATTTAAAAATCAAATACAAACCTCACCAAAGAAAATATTATACATCTAACATGTATATCAACCCTCTAATGCATCCTTCAATTTTTTATAATTTGAAGATCCACATAATCTAGTATTAACTAAATATAATTTATAACTACAGATTGCAATGGTTTGAAAAATATATTTTGGATTAATACGGCGTAATGTCCAATTAAACTATGACAATGAAACCCTTAAGTCATTGAATGATAAATGACGCACATAATCATGTTTTCGTTAACTTTATAATTAACATATGACAACAAGTGACTGACTCACATATTCTACAACAACACCACTAATACTTAAGGATTGTCACGTCGACGTGGTGGAATTCCGATTGGTCACCGCGAGCGTGCTGTACTGTCTCCCTTACTATGCGAATGGCCTCCACGGTCGGATTGCACGCCAAAGCGACGAATGTAATCTGTCCATGACCCGATCCCGCCAACTCCCGAACCCATGTCCAGACTTCTACGTGGCGCTAATAAAATATTGCGCGCCAATCGTAGGCCACCATCCCCACGAGCTACCTGTTCCTCAACATCCCAACTGGCAATATGGGTATGCATTTGGTGAGTTGGTGCAGTGGATCCCGATATGATAATGGGGGCTTCTTCGCCACCTCTCACAAAACTACGCGGTGCGTAATCTCGGCTATGCCCCCCGTCACTGTGCAACTCAGCTGGACCAAGCAGTAGTCTAATTGGGCCCCATATCTCGAGCATGCTGGGGTAATGAGGCTCTGGATACTGGTAGTATCGTCTAGCCAACGGGTAGATCTACAACAGGTTCATATTGACAATCAATCAATGAAAAATAAATAGTAATTCGGAATAAACAGTTACTAGGTTGCAATGATTTAATTAAAGCGATAACATGACATACCCGTGTCGTATGTGGTCGTAGCTCATCAGGAAAATCCATACAAAACGTTTCAACATCATAATAAATTCCTGGTATCTGAGTGATTTCGTGGAACTGACGAAATCGCTCTTTCAATTCATAGAATTTCTGACGAACCTGATCTCGTGTGTAATGATACCCAAAATGCCGTCGTAATCCACGAACCCACTGATTCATGTGTGCCTCCGCACGTCGATCATCTCTCATGGGGACTCGGGCGTTGTCATCCACAATCATCCACATTAAGCGCTGCTCAACATTTAATGTCCAATGCTCCTCCTGTGGAAAGCCAGCCCGTTCCAAGTATCTACGATATGCCATGCCTGCAAAAACTATTCTTAAAGTATAAAATATAAAGCATGTATACACCGAGCTGATATCATAATTAAAATCTTATGAACAACTAAATTATATGTCGAACACATTTAAAGGTAGTATAATAGGCTGAATGTAATGACCTTAACCAATTTTGGATCACAATCCTCATTTCGTACTTGTTACACGCTAGTCACAAGTTGCACATTAACATTACATTCGAATTGTCTACTTTACGTTTACCAATACCTAGGTTGGATTATAAGATGCCCACATCTGCATTGCTATGTTGTCGCGGAATATGCGTTGTGCTTCTAGTTCAGTCACGGTAGGATGTCCTCTATGGTAAAATGCATCCATATCGGGAGGAATTTCATTTTCTGGTTCGTTGAAAATGATGTCATCATGACTGAACCTACGGATGAAGTTATGAAGTATACAACAAGCGATAACTAAATCCACTTGGTGCTGAAGAAGGTAGCTTGGCATCCCCCACTGTAATATTGGAAACCGCTTCTTCAGTACTCCAAAGCAACGCTCAATTACATTTCTTAAACAAGAATGGGCATGGTTAAATAGGTCCTGTGGGGTACGGTATTGACGACCATGGCCCCTATACTCGGCTAAGTGGTATCGAATACCTCTGTAAGGCGCAAGAAAACATTGATAGTTTGTAAATCCAGCATCCACTAGATAATACTTGCCTGCAGTACTTCATAAATTATTTATCAGCTGATAACTCTGCAATTATAATGATTTTATAGCAATTTAATCTTCCTTTTTAAGCCAAAATATTCCTAATTATGTGATTTTATTGCATATTCAACAAAAAGGAAGATTACAAGGACGTTTCTGCAGAATTGACAAAGCGTGCCTACGCTTAATGGAGTAGTCAACTCGGGATAAGGATAAGCACGAGCGATTTCCCCACGAGATAAAGGAATCAAGTGTTTAGATTTAGAAAGGATTCTTTAAAGCTTATCTTTTGTAATTTATTTACCTTTTTAGAGTTTATCACGTATCTATCCCCCCACTACGTCTAGATTCGTAGGGGACTTTTATTATAAATAGGGGGGATCTCTTCATTAGAAGACTGTTCAGTTTTTATCTTAGAACTCTATAGAATTCTCTTTTCATCTCTTCTCTTTTATTTTATTCTACTACCGGAATTAATGGAATTCCACTTTCTAGTGTGTTCTTCTATGTCCGGCTAAATTCCTTATTTTCTGGTTAAGGTATGGTGATTGCTTGATTCCCATTATGTTGTGAGATCTAATCTGCGTTCTACACTTGTCAAACAAATATTCATGTTATTCTCTATGCTTTAATTACAAACGTCTGATTTATGAATGATTCGGCCGGTTGTTCATTATCAAGAAGGTTTGCTTAGCTAATTGAACTTTATAAATCCGTATAATTGTTTATTTAGTTCAATACTTAGTGGCAACGTAGCATGATTAGTTATATCACAGTATTTAATTATGTTATGGGGAATGCATGATCTAGTTTAAACGAATTGTCCTCGTAGGAGTTTGTTGATTAGAATCAGGCCTTTCTAATTCTTAATGCTGTTAATAGATTAAATCTTGTGGACGTTCCCAAGGTTGTCTGTTAATTAGAGATCTAGCCAACGGTCGTACCTTGGCTAACGAAAAGGTAAGGAAAGGTGAGGTTGTTAGGTCGTACCAACGACCATAACTGGTTTATTTGTCCATACATGTGTTATTCTTGCATCAATGATCAACTCACGAGAATCAAGCATGATCCTAGCCTTAACCGGAAAATCTCTCTCTCATATTTTTACCAGGTATTTTTAATTATTTAGTTTTCAATTACTCCTTTTTATCAACAACCTTCTCCATTATTTTCTATTTTTCTAAAAAGAAATTAACTTAAAACCAATCCCTGTGGATCGACCCTACTCCCACTTTCACAAGTGTAGTAGGAATTATTTTTGGTGATTTCGACACTCATCAAATTTTGGCGCCGTTGCCGGGGATTGGCGTTTTTAAGTATATTTCTTTATTTTTTTTAGTTACTTGATTTTTATCACCGTTAATGCCAAGGTCTTCTCGTACAGGTAAATTGGTATACGACCCCGAAATCGAAAAGACCGTACGAAGACTTCGTCAGGAGACTAAGTAACAATTGGAAGGAACATCCGCTCCATACGAAGACAAAGAAGACCCAACTTTTGAGTTTGAGGAATCCCTAAGCGAAGCCGAAGAAGAGACAATGGCTTTGATCCCTGAAAGATCGATCAATGACATGACGTCGCCCGATTTGAACCAGCAGGCACTGTGCATTGAATACCCCGATTTAGAGGTAGATTTTGAACTGAAATCTGGATTAATTCATTTACTTCCTACCTTCCGTGGTCTCGCAGGTGAAGATCCACATAAGCATCTGAAGGAATTCCATGTGGTGTGTTCCAGAATGCGACCACAAGGCATAAGCGAGGAACAAGTCAAATTGAGAGCATTCCCCTTCTCTCTCGCCGATCAAGCGAAAGATTGGTTGTATCTCCTACCTTCAGGATCCACAACAAGATGGAACGATCTCAAAAAGCAGTTTCTTGAGAAATACTTCCCTGCCTCAAGAGCCACAACAATCCGGAAGGAGATCAGCGGAATTCGACAATTCGCGGGAGAAAGTCTTTTCGAATATTGGGAAAGATTCAATCGACTAGTGGAGAGTTTCCCCCATCATCAAATCCCGAACCACCTGTTGATCCAGTATTTCTATGAAGGTCTATCAAATATGGATAGAAAACTGATAGATGCGGCAAGTGGCGGAGCATTGTTCGACAAAACCCCCACCGAGGCGCGTAAACTAATCTCGACTATGGCGTCCAACACGCAACAATTTGGGGTTAGACACGATGATCCACCTAGGAAGAGCAACGAGGTAAGTAATCTTGAAAAACGTTTAAATCAACGAACAACTGTTGTTGAAAAAGTTATTGCAGATACTTACCAACAAGTCAAAGCGTGTGGTATTTGCACCTTAACGGGGCACGCAACCGACATGTGCCCAACTCTTCAAGAATCAACTACCGAACATGCCGACGCCATAGAAGGATTCGCCGGACAACAACAGAGAAGATATGATCCTTTCTCCAAAACATACAACCCCGGATGGAGGGACCACTCGAATCTGAGTTACGGTAACCAACACTTTCAAAAACCTCAATACCGACCACCTCCACAACCTAACCCCACGCCCAACACATCCCTCGAAGACATGATGAAAGCGCTAGTGACCAACACACAACAATTCCAGCAACAAACCCAGGCGAATTTCCAACAATTCTAACAACAGACACAACAATTCCAACAACAGACACAGACGAGCATTCAAAATCTAGAATCTCAAATCAGTCAATTGGCGTCATCTGTTGGTAAGCTTGAGTCCCAAGGTAAGCTACCTTCTCAATCTGTTATTAACCCTAGACAAAACGCTAGTGCTATTACGCTTCGTAGTGGAAAAGAACTGCAGGAACATGTGAAGGAAGATGACACAAAACGTGGGCACGATGCTAAAAGAAAGCCGGAAAAAGAAATTGAGGTCCAACAAGAACAAACCGAACACGAAGTGGATCATCTGAAGCCTTTGGTAACTAGACCACCCTTCCCAGAGAGATTCACCAAAGCGAAGAAGGAAGAGGAAGAAAAAGAGATTTTTGAGACATTCCGCAAAGTAGAGGTAAACATCCCTTTACTCGATGCCATCAAGCAAATACCCCGATACGCGAAATTTCTCAAAGAATTGTGCACTAGCAAGGGAAAACTCAAGGGAAACGAACGGGTAAGTATGGGGGAGAACGTCTCTGCAATCCTCCAACGAAAATTACCCCAAAAATGTAAGGACCCAGGTACGTTCTCCATACCTTGTAAAATTGGCATGATTGGAATAAAGAAGGCCATGTGCGATCTTGGAGCATCTATAAATGTTATGCCTCTAACCATTTTTGAGTCCTTGAAAGTTGGCCCTTTGAAGGAAACAGGGGTAGTCATCCAACTCGCAGACCGTTCTGTAGTCTACCCGGAAGGAGTCTTGGAGGATGTTCTCGTACAGGTAAATGAATTAGTATTCCCTGCCGATTTCTATGTATTGGATATGAGGGAGGACAACTCCCCCAATTCCACATCAATCCTGCTAGGAAGACCATTCCTCAAAACGGCTTGAACAAAAATCGATGTGCACAGTGGAAGTCTCACTATGGAATTCGATGGTAAAATCATAAGATTCAACATCTATGAATCCATGAGGTATCCAATTGACTTACCTACCGCTCTTCTTGTGGATATCTTTGACCCTTTCGTGCAGGATTCTATAGCAATAGGCAGCGAGGACCATGTGAAATATGCATTAGACGAAAGCCTCACGTTGGAGAAAGCAAAAATTTTGAAGGAAAAAATGATCATAGATCCAAACATCGGTGACACCGTTTCTAAACTCGACTTCCTTCGAATTTTACCTACTAAAACTGCTTTCATCGAATTACCGCATTCTCACACTAAAATTGTTCCCTCTATATTGCAGGCACCCGCATTGGAATTAAAGGAGTTACCAAAACACCTTAAGTACGCATTCTTGGGGGAGAACAAAACACTACCGGTGATCATCTCAAGCAAGCTCACCAATCTTGAGGAGGAAAAACTTATCCGAGTGCTTCGCGAATTTCGAGAAGCCATTGGATGGACTATTGCCGACATTAAAGGTTTAAGCCCTTCGACTTGCATGCATAGAATACTCCTAGAGGAAGGCGCAAAACCTTCAAGGGAAGCACAACGCCGGTTGAACCCTTTAATGATGGAGGTAGTAAAGAAAGAGATTTTGAAACTTCTCGATGCAGGTATGATCTTTCCAATTTCTGATAGCGAATGGGTAAGTCCAACTCAAGTAGTACCTAAGAAAACAGGTATTACTATAGTCGAAAATTCTGTTGAAAATTTAGTACCCACAAGTGTTCAAAACGGGTGGCGAGTTTGTATTGACTATAGAAAGCTTAATGCCGCCACGAGGAAAGATCATTTTCCACTTCCATTTATAGATCAAATGTTAGAAAGATTAGCCGGTCAATCTCATTATTGTTGTCTTGATGGATATTCAGGTTTCCATCAAATTCCAGTGGCGCCGGAAGATCAAGAGAAAACAACATTCACATGCCCATTCGGAACCTTCGCCTATAGAAGAATGCCCTTTGGCCTTTGCAACGCACCCGCTACCTTCCAAAGATGTATAGTTAGTATTTTTTCCGACTTTGTTGAACACTTTATTGAAGTTTTTATGGACAATTTTACCGTCTATAGAAACTCATTTGAAGATTGTTTGGAAAAATTGACTAAAGTACTTGAAAGGTGCATAGAAAAAAACCTCGTTCTAAATTATGAAAAATGTCATTTTATGGTCGATCAAGGTTTAATTCTAGGACATATCGTGTCTTCTAGGGGGATAGAAGTAGATAGATCTAAAATAGACGTCATAAAATCTTTACCTTACCCCGCTAGCGTGCGGGAGATTCGTTCTTTTCTTGGACATGCAGGATTTTATCGACGGTTTATAAAGGACTTCTCGAAAATTGCCCAACCACTGTGTGCGCTGCTGCAGAAAGACGTAACTTTTGCATTTGATAACGAGTGCATGAAGGCCTTTGACAAGTTAAAGGATTCCCTAACATCAGCACCGGTGATTCGTCCACCTGACTGGAATCATCCTTTTGAGATAATGTGTGACGCTAGTAATCACGCCATCGGGGCTGTCTTAGGCCAAAAGATTGGAAAAGATCCCCACGTGATATACTACGCATCACGGATGTTGGATAGCGCTCAAAGCAATTACACAACAACGGAAAAAGAACTTTTGGCTATTGTTTTTGCTTTAGAAAAATTTCGCCACTATTTACTTGGAACTAAAGTTGTTGTGTATTCTGACCATGCAGCGTTGAGATACTTGTTGTCAAAGAAAGATGCAAAACCACGATTGATAAGATGGATACTGCTACTGCAAGAATTCAATCTAACAATCAAAGACAAGAAAGGGGCGGAGAACCTCGTAGCTGACCATCTTAGCCGATTGGTCACCGACGAAAACCTACCACCTCTGAACGACGAGTTCCCGGACGAACATCTCCACATCATTCAAGGAGTCACCCCATGGTACGCTGATATTGTTAATTTTTTAGTCACTGGTGTCTTACCACGTGATTTAACTAGAGCACGAAAAGATAAAATCAAAAGTGATGCCAAACATTATGTGTGGGATGAGCCGTACTTATGGAAATTTTGTTCAGATCAAATCATTCGAAGGTGCGTTCCTGAAACTGAAATCCCCTCTATTCTTGAGTTTTGCCATTCATATGCATGTGGAGGCCACTTTGGACCAAAAAGAACAGCATGAAAAGTACTAGAATGCGGCTTGTTTTGGCCAAATATGTTTAAGGATGCATATCTATTTTGTAAATCTTGTGAAAATTGCCAAAAAGTAGGTAATCTTGGCCATCGTAATCAAATGCCCCTTTCCCCAATACTTGTGTGCGAAGCATTTGATGTGTGGGGGATCGACTATATGGGCCCCTTCCCATCTTCTTTTGGCAAGACTTACATCATTTTAGGAGTAGATTATGTGTCTAAATGGGTAGAGGCAAAGGCCACTCGTGTCGATGATGCTAAAACTGTCGTGGAATTTGTCAAGGCTAACATTCTCTCTAGATTTGGTATGCCAAGAGCAATTATAAGCGACCGAGGGACACACTTCTGCAACAAGGTAGTCGACGCATTGTTTAAGAAATACAACATCACGCATCGAATCTCGACCGCCTACCATCCCCAAACGAATGGCCAAGCGGAAGTCTCCAATCGAGAGATCAAGTCCATACTCGAGAAAACGGTGAATCCTAACCGAAAGAATTGGAGTACACGCTTGGATGATGCACTTTGGGCTTATCGTACGGCATACAAAACACCCATAGGTATGTCCCCTTATCGTTTTTGGTAAATCTTGTCACCTCCCTGTCGAACTTGAGCATAGGGCGTATTGGGCGATCAAGCAATTCAACTCGTCAATGGACGAAGCGGGAGGGCAAAGAAAGTTGCAAATACAAGAGCTCGAAGAATTACAGAATGATGCTTACGAGAATTCAAAAATCTACAAGGAAAGAGCAAAAGCATTCCATGATCGCACCATATCTCGGAAAGAGTTCGTTGTCGGACAAAAAGTTCTCCTTTTTCATTCTAAGCTCAAGTTATTTCCGGGTAAGTTGCGTTCTCGTTGGATTGGACCTTTTATTGTTACTAATATTTTTCCTCATGGTGCAGTCGAAATCAAGAGCCCCACGACTCAAAAGGTATTCAAGGTGAATGAACATCGGCTCAAACCTTTCTACGAGGGATTTCAAACATCAACAATCGAAAAAATTCAACTTGTGGATCCCGCATTCACCTAAACGAACTTCTCTTCGTCTAGCCAAAGACGTTAAAGAAAAGCGCTGCATGGGAGGCAACCCATGAAATCCCTATCCTCTCCTTTCCCCTTTCGTTTAATTTTAGTTATTGCAAATTTTATTCAATTCTGTTTGGATGGCTGAAAAACAGATTTGGAGATCCCACTAAGCGTGCCCACGCTTAGTCGATCTTTCAAAACTGTTCACATCACCTCCCAAAAACAGATTTGGAGATCCCACTAAGCGTGCCCACGCTTAGTCGATCTTTCAAAACTGTTCACATCACCTCCCAAAAACAGATTTGGAGACGTTACTAAGCGTGCCCACGCTTAGTCACCCTTCGTAGGCTGTTTTTCACCTTCCTTTCCCCTTCTTTCTCTTTAATTTCCCCTATTTATTTTTATTTATTTATTTATTTATTTAACAAAAAAAAAATCAGAAAATCAGAAAATCGAAAAATATATGTCAATTACCTTCTTCCCTATTTCAACCATTTAACCCCGATTTTTCTCTTTCAGCAAATCGCCGCTGTCACCGCCGTCGCCGCCGCTGCTCCGACGACAGAAACCCACTCCCGTCGTCACTCAGCCCGCCCGCCGCTACCGTAATCGCCACTGTCGCCGCTGTTCGTTCGTCGCCACTGCCGCCCGCTGCCGCTCACGAAGCCCGCAAATCGCCGCCGCCGTCTGTCGCGCCGTTCGCAACCACCCATTCTCCGACCCACCTCCATCTTGTCTTCTCTCTCGCTCTCGACAACAGAAAAACCCACCAAGTTTCTGAAAACAGAAACCCAGTTCGCCGCCGTCGCCTGCTGTCACGCCGCCCCAATCTCTCTCTGTCTCCTTCCGCCTACGACAACAGAAACCCAGATTCGCTGCCTCACCTCCGACACCGAAGACCGACAACCCCAGTCACCATTCGCCGCCGCCGCTGCTCCGACGACAGAAACCCATCCCCGCCGTTGCTACCATTCGAACATCCGCGGCCATCAGTACACGGTTTTCTCAACCTCCTCCGTCTCACTCTTTTCTTTAACTCTCTCTGATTTATTTTCTCCCAGTCGATTGACGATGAGTGGCCGAAAAAGAAACCGTGAAGCAGGAACTCCCTCTCGATCGGGACCCCGTGCCCGTAGCATGCGCTGCGCAGACATACTTCCGCCGTCATCTGAAGCCCTTAGCGGCACTCTCAAATTCACAACCCGTGCGGAGAAGGATCGGTACGCACTACTTAGCACTCGCTCTATTTTACCATGGAAAATTTTGAGCACTGATACTCTCCGTACCCTGCATGCTGTTGATAGTAGTACCTTATTGATTGACAATATTGGTTGGAAATGTTTCTTTGACTGTACCGAACATGCATATATTGAACTCACGAGAGAATTTTACACCACTTTTGAATTCACTACTCCATCATCACTCACATTAGACACGCCAGGAGTAATCAAATTTCGCTTAATGGGGCGTCACTTTTCTATGACTTTGACCGAATTCAATATTGCATTGGGTTTCACTACCACTGAAAACGCACGCACTCACGAATACGTTAACTCTCTATGTGATTATCGTGATGATTTTAATCCCTTCAAAGAATGGCGTAGACTGTCTACTGATCCCCTTGCCTATCACCCTAGTAGATCGAAAAGTCATTACTTGAAAAGCCCCGTGCTCAAGCTTGTTCATCGTTTCTTAGCTTTCAATTTTTCCGGTCATCGAGATACATCTGGAATTTGTTCTAAAGCTGAATTGTTTTTCTTGTGGTGTATGTTACGTGGAATTAAAGTAAATCTTGGATTTTGGTTAGCCACACAATTCCAATCCTCTATTAACCGAAATCGTGCTTTAATTCTTGGTTCTTACATTACTTTGATTGCAATTAATCTTGGTGTTTTTCGTCCTTCGTTCCATTACCTTCACATCGCTTGTGAATCTGAACCATTGGACATGGCCACCTTAACACGAATGGGCCTTGTCACTAGAAATGGTAGTCTTTTTGAGTTTGTGGATGCAGGACGGTCGCCCAACAGAGATACACCCTCCACTTCACGACCACTCCACAACAATGCACCACACGAGGATGTCAACACCACCAATGAAGACAGCAATGATGGGGACGATGAAGATGAAGCCAATGATGAGGATAGCGAAACCAACAACGAAACAACGGCGCAAGAAGAGAACACCAACACCACTAGACCATCATCACCACCTCCGACGCCACAACAAACAACCTTGGACGACATAGCTCGCAAAATCGCTCGCATAGAAGCCAATTTGATGGGTTTATTTGAACACTTCGGGCTGACATCAAGGCAACCACCCACACCTTGACCTCTTCGTCACATGCACTCAGGGACGCTTCCTTAAACTCTCTCCTTTTAATTTTTCCTTGAGTTGCATGTCATAGTGCACATTGAGGGCAATGTGGACTTTAAGTGTGGGGGTATTATTGTTAAGCATGTTTATTGAAATAGGTGTTGTTGGTTGCGTGATTGGAAATGGTTGTTGCTCTTGTTGATTGTCGAAATTGAAAAGATATTTTTGTGCTTGATCTTCTTGACTTTTGAGATTGAGTTTTGTGGAAATTTCTTAGCCTCATGGAAAATTTTTGCTTGATTTTAAAAAAAAAAAAAAAATTATTGGCATGATAAAACCCCTTCAATTTTGGATTAATCTTGGTTTGATGATGTTATGTGTAAGAAAAATACATGTTTTATGCTTGAGGATAATTCACTAGTTGAAAGCTTGTCTTCACCAAAATGACTTGAGTTAAAACCTTCTGATATAGGATTAGTGGACTAAAACACACCTCGTGAGATTTTGAGCTTGATATGTTCATAAAAAAAATCTTCATTCTTTCTTGAGAGAATAACACTTTTATGGCTTTGTCTTCTTAGAACTTGCCTTGAACCACATCGAGGCCACACAAATGTGCATTTATTTGGATATGATAAAGGCATTAGAAACCACTTTCGCACATTAGAGAACCCCTTTGAGCCTCTTGACCTATTTTGTTGAATAACCCGTCATATACAAACCTATCCCGTCGCTTGTTTAAAACCTTGATTTTGATCCCTCTAAGAACTATTAGAGCATCAAGGGAAATGGGTTTATGTTCAAAAGAAACAAGTTCTCAAAATGGGAGATTTTCAAAACCTTTGTGATTTACATGCTTAAAAGATGTATCTCAAAATGAGTGTGGGGGTTCCAAAATTATGTTCTTCTTTACTTTGTGGGAACCGAAATCAATTGTCTTGATCTATGCCTATCACAAAAAAAAAAAAAAAAGAGAAAAAAAAAATGTATGAACTCTCCAAAATGAATAAGAAAGGCATAGTTCAAGGAATTATCGAAAGATCTTGAAGGGAGATGAGTAAACTTTGAGAGCTTCGAATTATTGTTCACTCAAATTCTTTTGGTGCTCTAATTAGTTTCTTGGAATTTAACCTCATTATCCTTTTATCCTACCCCAAACCAAAGCCCCATTACAACCAAAATAAAAGACCTTTTGATCCTTATACGTGCATATTTCAAAAGTGGTGGAGATATGGTGTATAGGCAAGCCTATGGTGAAGCATTGTCGTAGTAAGTGTCGAGAGATACACTTGAGCCATATATACACTTGAGAGAATGGAAAGTGGAGAGAAAATAGTCCACTAGTTTTATGCGATTGGTTTTGATAATGGTTATCATGTGAAAACTTGTTTGATACATGTTGAATTATCTCCCTCATAAAATATGTCATTTACTTTGCACATGATTACAAATTGCCATTGAGTCGTTTAAAATTTGGAGGGATTTTTGAATGCATCTTGATTTTGCTTGAGGACAAGCAAATGGCTAAGTGTGGGGGTATTTGATAACTTTGCAATTATAATGATTTTATAGCAATTTAATCTTCCTTTTTAAGCCAAAATATTCCTAATTATGTGATTTTATTGCATATTCAACAAAAAGGAAGATTACAAGGACGTTTCTGCAGAATTGACAAAGCATGCCTACGCTTAATGGAGTAGTCAACTCGGGATAAGGATAAGCACGAGCGATTTCCCCACGAGATAAAGGAATCAAGTGTTTAGATTTAGAAAGGATTCTTTAAAGCTTATCTTTTGTAATTTATTTACCTTTTTAGAGTTTATCACGTATCTATCCCCCCTACTACGTCTAGATTCGTAGGGGACTTTTATTATAAATAGGGGGGATCTCTTCATTAGAAGACTGTTCACTTTTTATCTTAGAACTCTATAGAATTCTCTTTTCATCTCTTCTCTTTTACTTTATTCTACTACCGGAATTAATGGAATTCCACTTTCTAGTGTGTTCTTCTATGTCCGGCTAAATTCCTTATTTTCTGGTTAAGGTATGGTGATTGCTTGATTCCCATTATGTTGTGAGATCTAATCTGCGTTCTACACTTGTCAAAAAAATATTCATGTTATTCTCTATGCTTTAATTACAAACGTCTGATTTATGAATGATTCGGCCGGTTGTTCATTATCAACAAGGTTTGCTTAGCTAATTGAACTTTATAAATCCGTGTAATTGTTTATTTAGTTCAATACTTAGTGGCAACGTAGTATGATTAGTTATGTCACAGTATTTAATTATGTTATGGGGAATGCATGATCTAGTTTAAACGAATTGTCCTCGTAGGAGTTTGTTGATTAGAATCAGGCCTTTCTAATTCTTAATGCTGTTAATAGATTAAATCTTGTGGACGTTCCCAAGGTTGTCTGTTAATTAGAGATCTAGCCAACGGTCGTACCATGGCTAACGAAAAAGTAAGGAAAGGTGAGGTTGTTAGGTCGTACCAACGACCATAACTGGTTTATTGGTCCATACATGTGTTATTCTTGCATCAATGATCAACTCACGAGAATCAAGCATGATCCTAGCCTTAACCGGAAAATCTCTCTCTCATATTTTTACCAGGTATTTTTAATTATTTAGTTTTCAATTACTCCTTTTTATCAACAACCTTCCCCATTATTTTCTATTTTTCTAAAAAGAAATTAACTTAAAACCAATCCCTGTGGATCGACCCTACTCCCACTTTCACAAGTGTAGTAGGAATTATTTTTAGTGATTTCGACACTCATCATCAGCATTGATAATATAAGGATTCCTTCTTCTTAATAACTATGGAGTATAATGGAATTGTGTTAACTTGTTTACTCACCGTTTGGAGGAAAAGGGAAATTTGGGTCCTGTGATATAGCATGGTTCAAGACACGTGCGTCAGCCGCATTCCCTTCCCACCCAGCATAAACGAACGTAAAATTCATATCGAAGTCACAGATAGCCCAAACATTTTGTGCTAGTCGTCCTTTACGAGATCAATATCGATTTTGATCTATCTACGGGACCTATGCCCGCACCAAAGTCTCATGCATCGCTCCGACACAATCCTATGGTTCTTTGAAAAAAAATATTAAACTATGAATTGATCATAGTTATATGCCTATGAATTGCTTAGTAATTAGTTGACAATGCAAGGCGGCTTCTTGTAGATAATTAAGATACAACTTTTACCTTAAAGTAAGGGTAGAAATCTGAATTGGTAGCCACACTAGGATGAGTGTCTGTAAAATTTGGGTGAGTGATTAGTTCGGGTGCCATAGCGCACAATGCGGATAGCACTCGGTGGAATCTACGGTGAATAGTCTCAAGTGAGTGTTGGAATCGCTCCATATTGTCGCGTTGTCGTTTATGCATGCCGACCGTCTGCATGAAGAGTGCAACCTCCTCAATGGAGCTAACTCTCAAGGTCTGACCATGAGGCAGCAATCCCCTAGAAGTTAGCGCATCAGCTAAAGAGTAGAAGCATGGTTTTGTCATGCGAATATTGTCATAAAACCTGCCCGTATGTGGAGTTGTCATTATCTCGGCTACCCATCCTTCGCCTTGCAACGAACTAGTATTACGAAGGACATTTTCTCTAAATAGCTCCGGGCATATCATATCTCTAAAAGCATAAAACTCTTCAGGGACAGCAGATTCGTTGCTGCCTGGAGTCCCGGGTGTCCCCGGGCTGCCACTGGATGAATTTGTGTCTTCAACAGCTCTCTCGCTTGCACTCGCCATAGTTCTGCACGAGTATATGAAAAAGAAAAAAAAGGGACACAATATGGAATCTCGAGTTGAGACAATAAGCATCAGCAATCATATTAAATAGATGAATACTTTAAACTAACGAAGTACAGATGTGCAACCCCATGGTGAGTGAGACAGCACACCGATTATAAAGTTGAACAAGAACACACATAGCTATTTAACCCATAGTCAATCCCCTATGACAAGCATGAATTACTTTCCCAATGAGAACAACCAGCGCAATTTGTTGTCATCATCTAAACGGAGGAATATCGTTCACGTGCTATGACTATGAAAACGCTCCAACGCTGTTGTGAAGATTACGTCAAGCAGATCCTTAAATTTTGTTAACTCATCTACGCAACGCTCGATAGACTCCGTAGCTTTAACACAAGTTCTATCAATCTTTCCCTGCAGTGACTCTTGCAACTTGTCCATTGTCTCGAACTTCTTGCTTTGCAATTCACTCATCCCGCGCCTTGTTCGGCGTTTGCTACTAGATGATGAAGTAAAACTCTGTGCCGCAGGAGTGGGTAAGTACCCACCAGGTGTCGGTATCGATTGTGACTCGGAGAATGCTGTATCCTCATAGTCCTCACGTGAACGGCGACTACCCGAATTCTCACCCGTCATATGTTCATCGTCGCCGATGGATACAGTCTGACCTCCTCGGGTGGGTTGTCCGAAGGATCGTGTAATGCCTCCCGTTGCGGTGTTCCTTGAACATTTGGGTGCACAGGTCAAAGTGAGGTATCCCATGTTCAACAATTTTTTTGTACTCCGAATTTTCCTACATAGGCAGTTTTTAGGCAATTTTTATTTGAGCAACGTAGAATGTTTCTTCATCAAATTAAAACAAGATGTTCGGTATAGTCCGCGTTATATGTAAATTTAAGACAAAAAGGTTAATATCCGACAGAGCTCCTCCAAACGTCCAAACTCATCTGTAACAGTGTTCCGCTCGTAGTCCCATCCCCACCCAGTTCTCCTGTTAACAAGGTCATTCAAAAGGCACCATGCACGACGCATCCTATTTAGCTTACCCTTGAGTTGTTTCGGGTTAAATACATAGCTTTCACCGAATGTCGAATTCATCCTATCGGTTATACGAGCCCAGACAGAGGGTGAAAAAGTTGATGATTGCAGACGATGGCTTACAAACTCTTCGTGCATAAACTCGATGAAAATTCGTTCCATGTACTGGGTCCATACAATTTTTCCACGCGAGACGTATGCGAAGAACCTATGCCGTCCGATCGATGCATCTATATGGTGAGGCGAAACAACTTTTAATAATTTTTTTCATCCACAACCATATTAATTACAGATTCTTATTTCTAATAATTAACTATCTGTTAGCATCTGCAGCTGACGTTATTCTCATTATGATGAATTTAAGGCCCATAAATCATTCGTCCGACTAGCCCATATCTCACAAGTCCAGTAAACCTAAAAACTCTCTCAACCAAAAATTAAAAAAAACAATAATAATAATAACAACAACAATAATAATAATAATCATAATAATAATAATAATAATAATAATAATAATAATAATAATAATAATAATAATAATAATAATAATATAAAACAAACAAATAAATAACAAATTCTAATATTTAATTTGGACAATTTTGGGTTTATGCACCGGTAACTATTGATTGAGTAGAAGACTTAGACTAAAAAATTTGGTATGTGCAATGTTTTATTGAATATTGAATTAAATCCATATCAGGTCAGTTTTGGTGATTATTAATGTTTGTTTATCTAGTAGATTCTTTGTCAAGATATAAAAATTATTTTAAACTTACATTCTAAAAATAATAATTAAATTTATTTAGTTTTTAGATAATAAATAAAATGATAAAAATATTTAAAATAAAAAAAATATGTTCATAAAAATAAAATATTAAAGAAATTGAAAAAATATTCTGGTATTGATAAAACCACACTAAAGATCAAGTGGATAAAAAATAATTGGTTATTCTTTCAATTGTTCTTTCAAAAGCACTCTTTACAATGATTTTAGGGGGGTGTAAAATCAATTTTATACTCTCACCAACCACTAATTTGCGAATATAATTTATTGTTAATGTATAATTTAGTAAACAAGATAATTAAAATTATACCACCTTGATCTTTCGCTGCTTCTTATAAAAAGGATTTGACTTTTTGTCACAATTTGATTGAGTATTTTATTTCCATCAAATTCTAGTTTTAACAAAAGAAGGAGAAACGATTATTAATTAACGTATATACTCACATTAACTGAATCCCAAGTAATTATGAGAGCTCAACTAAGTAAAACTCCCTGTTCCTATAGCAAAATCGATATTAACTGTGAATGCAAAAATAAAAATGTGACCCGCCCGTCGGCATTCCGTTTCTAGCCTTTACAACTAGTAAATGCTACTATTCCCATACCTTCATTTACATTACTTTTTACCTGCTACCCCATTCATTATATGCATCCACCCACTATTATTCTCCATACATAAACGCTTGTCATCATCACAATAAACAAAAACAATCTCATCATCTTATCCTTTATCATGAATGAATGCATAAGCAAAAATATTTTTTCTTCAATCCAATCTCAATTAATTACACTATTTTAGAATCTAATCAACCCCACCTTATTCATAAAATTCTAATGTACAAGTCACCTTCATGTTCACAATCTTATAACTACATCTCTAATTCACCTTTGCCTTTGCAGAAAGCAAATAATCATTAAATTATATGTTATTTTTGTACCCATATTATGTATATATTAAATACAATAAAATATATAATAAAAAATGTGATTTGATAATAAAAACTATAAATTATAAACAAAGCAAGTAATCAATCCATTAAAAAAGCTGTGCAACTCGCAAACTATAACATAGAACACCATTATTAAAACAACAAAATACCCTAATCAAACTTCAATTCCTTATATGCATATATATATATATAAGCACATAAAAAAGCACTTAACATACATTTTTTTCAACAGAATAAAAAAACTTTTTTTTTAAGAAAGAGAAATACAATACATTGAAGCCCATCAAGAAATTAACCAGCCAAACAGAGCACAATGACAAACAAGTCGAAGTAATTCATCATGCCAATGTCAACAAGAAGCAAAACCAAATTAAGCATTTTTTATCTTAAAAATTTGAAGAATATAACATTTAAGATCACGATTAGTAAGTGAAATTAAGATACATACCTTAATAATAAGAAAATGATAAAGCCAAATGTTAGATGGATGAGAGTACTCGACCAACAATGTGTAAACAATTGCAATGCAATACTTTACTTTCAGCAGAATAAGCTCAACAAATAGAACGAAAGTGCAAATCGCATAAAGAGTTGTAACACATTATATAGAGAGAGAAGGAGAGTACACTTCACGGGTAAATAGTAATTTCTTTCATTATATCTCCAAGTGACTTAGTGCAGAAAAAGAGCATCCAAGAAAATATTAGTGCAGAAAAAGTAACTTAATAGCCGATAGATGTCTCAGAAGAGTACAGAGTATACAAAAATTGACTGAAAAGTTTCTGCAGTGATACATAGCACCACATGCAATGGCAACAATTATTGATGGCGAAACAGTAGCCATCAATAATTGAATCGACTTTGAATTCTAAAAATCACATAAAAATTGAGAAAAATTCAGAGGAGTGCACATTAGCACCCTATTCTCGCGGCAACATATTGAAATCAGAAAAGCGTTATACCAGTCTTTGCAGACAAGGGAAACCGTGTTCCTGTCCTTGTGTGAATCTATGAGTGACAGGAATTTCTCTAAGACTTCATCTGGGAACAATGAGTGAGAGTGCCTTCAACCATTCGAGTTGGGTAAGTTTGATGGTAAGACTTTGGAGTTCTTGGGGTCTGGATTCATTTGAGTTGTTTGATAGTAGTCGATTCGGAACTCAGATCACCTGCACATAGATACGGTAATGTTTAAGATTTTCAGATTCCATCTTTCGATAGGATACATAATGAGGTTATAATTACATGGAGCTGATGCAAGGAGATTATGTAATTTCACTTACCTTATAATGTGCTTTGAGTAGCTTTCCAGTCGAAGAAGAGAGTTTGATGGATCTCTCACTGCAGAAGACAACTTTATTATTTGAAATGAAGAGTACTCTAGCTATCGGCCCAGCTGTTGTCGATAAATAGCACTGAGAAGCCTTCAACAACTTTTCATCGTCACCAATTTTGAACTTCTTCTTGAACACTTTCTCCACTCCACCAACCTGAAGGATTCTCGCCCCCAAACTCAGCTTTTCTTTTACCATTTCAGTCAACATGGGTCCTAATCTCACTTCAGGATTCATAAACACAGCAATATCAGTATATCAACACTGTCATATTATCATACAATGTCTTCAAGTTTTTTTGAAGTAGTTACCATGCTCTCGGATTCCTTGAGCATCAAGGCTGCAAATTATAACATAAATGAACAAGAAAATCAAGACCGCTGTCATTTAAATGCATATGCATTCATACCGCAACAAAAAATTTTAATCTTTAATTCAAAATTCTATGAAAAAGAAAAACACAAAAATCATATAAAAGAGAAATCTTGAATATAAAAGGATTGGTATGCTCCCTTAAAGAAAAAAGTAGAACCCATTTCGTATAAACATACGAGTATTGCTCAATCGAAGCTGAAATGGCGGCGGAGGAGATTTTACCTGCTTCAACGATGTTGATAAAAACTGAAATCCAATCGGATCAAAATACTCGCCATGTTGAGAGGAGTGGAACGGTATAGAATTAAACCCTTGGGTCATGGAATTGTTTTACATCAGAAGAAGAATTTGGGAAGAAGATGAACAGAGGTGAAGGCAGTAGGCGATTTCTGCGAGATGAGGAAAGGCGATTTCTGTGAGATGAGGAAAGAGAAAATCTGCAGTTGTAAATGAAGACAGAAAATTCAGTTTTGTCCCCCACTACAATTACAAAATACCTAAAAATAAGATAAAAACGAGTAAAATACTCAAAGCCAAACATTACATTGATTTTGGACCATCTCAGAAACGAAGCCAAACATAAGCTAAATCTTTGTGCTTGTTCTTCTTAATAACTAGACACTCTAGGCTTCATAAAAATACTTATAATTTATCAATTGATTCGTAGGAATTCATTTAATCAAACCCCTTATATATTTGTAATTATTATTTTTAATAACATCCCTAAATTAGATTATCATTAAAAATCTTATTTTTCCTCTTTAATAATATAATATTTTCTAAATATAATTTCTGAAATATTTCCATGAATTTTCTATCAATTTCTCGCTACTATATAATTTAATTAGGGAAAAGTATTATTTTAGTCCGCTAAGTATGCCTAATTTTAATTTTAGTCCGATAACTATATTCATTTTTGTTTAGGTCCACTAACTTACGAAATTTCTTACTTTTAGTCATTGGGCAGATTTTCGGAAATTTTACCCCTATGCAACTTTTGAAAGACAATTTTAGTCCATATGCACTCATAGCGAACTAAAATAATACTTTTTCCATGAGAAGTCCAATTATAATACTACGGCATAAAATCTTTCATATATAACTCAAAATTTACCTCATTCGTGGTTTTGAAAACTTCATTTATGTACTTCCGATAAGGACACTTAATTTTCTTAATGTCCATATATGCATGTTTGAGAGTTGGCCCAATCTATAAATGTAGCAACACCATCCTCAAACTCCAGAGTAAGACCCACCCTACTCGGTAGGTTCTTCTCTTACATTCATCTCCTCAACTGTCTTAACATGATGATGAGTCCTACATACATACATAGACACACACACATATATATATTATAATATTAAATTTAATTGACAAAATTACATCGAATATAATCAATTAACAAATGAAGGGTTGAAGTTGTTACCTGATCAAAATAATTTCAAATATTAATAAAAATTCGAGAGATATTGACGAACAAGAGTATAAAAATAATAGTGGGATGGTGAGAGATCAAAAAATTTCGAGAGATATTGAGAAAATAGAGGAAAGAGAGGAACATAAAAATATAGAAAAATTTAGAACGGTCTTTGGAACGGTTACTTGAACATATATTCCTCCATTAAAAAGTAGCCAATATTTTACAATTTAAAACGGTAATTGGACCGAAATTAGGAATGGTTTTTAGGGACGTTGAATTATAGCCGTTATACTTTATTTAGAACGGTCTTAGTAATACAATATTAATGAAACAACAAAATCATTTCAACTTGTACTGATTTTGGGGACGGTCATTGTAACACATTCAGTTTTAAGTAAAACTCATACTTAGGAACGATTTTTCGCATAATAGCTTAGATGTGTACTCAAAATCGTTCCAAATTGTACCTTATTGTAAAATACATTTACTAACTGTCATCTTTTGGATATCAATTGTCTCACATATAGGAACGGTCAGTACAAGATCGTCTCTAATTCTAATAATGTATTCCAACCAAAGTTCCAACTGTTTACCGTTATTATGTTCAAACGAGACAACTGTTGTAACTATTATTTAGGAACACATGTTGGCACGGTTTGGCTGTTTGAAAAAAATAACCCATAAAAAATAGGGATCATGACGTCATCTATCAAGTTTTGTTCTTATCGTATTTCAATACCCATTTCAATATGGAACTGTCCGCTAATTTGTGCCAAATCCCGTCTTTTTTTGTGGTGAAGTTTTAATATATTTACCTTTTGTTTGCAATCCAAGCAACTATGTATTATTACATTTAAATTTAACAATGGAAATACTTTCTTTTATAAGGCATTGTGTTGATTGTGTATGAGGGGGGGTATGACAATTGCCTTTCATTGTGTTGATTTGGAAACATTGTCAATAAGGGTGTTGGATGACTTTGCTGAACAAATAGGATACATGGAACTAAAAAATATTACATAATTGATGGTTTATATAAATTCATACAGATACAATTCGAAACAAAACATAACACTCAATGGATGCTCAAAGGCTTGAAATTAACCTAGATTTAGAAGTTGAAAGAACTTGCAAACTAAGAAAACTAATCATAGAGGGTAGATGGAGAAGGTGATAGAATGGGGATAAACCATGATGAAGATGTATGGGACAATGAGTTATGACAATAATTACAATTTAGAAGAGGGGGACAGTGAGGGAACATGACTGACGATGTTATTTTTCAAATACATGTTGATGAAGATGCAAAATGGGGTGGGCCAAGTGAGCGGAATGAGACTATCAAATGGGGAGGGCTTGGCACTCTCAAATTCGGGTAGGGTGCAAGTTATCAAATCTGTTCTTATGGCACTGAGTGTTTATTGGGCTTCTGCTCATTCTATTGAAAGGGGTCATTAAGGATAGAGAGAAGTGGTTGCTGACTTTCTTATGGAAAGTTATGGGAAATAGTGGCTACCCTAAAGTAGCGTGGAAGGAGGTCTGTAAGTCGAAGGAGGAGGGTGGACTGAGCTCAGAGACAAATGTACTCTCAATCGTGCGCTGATGTGTAAAAAACTGTGTGAAGTCATCCGATGTGATAGGACTTCTATTTAGATGGACTGGCTGTTTCATGGGCGCCTACGGGATAGTTCTGTTTGGACTATCCTTGAGCATCGGGGGTCGTGGGGGTGGAGAAAGTTATTGCGTTTGCGGGCTTAGGTTAGATCGGTGGTGGATTATCGCGTTTGATATGGGAGGAGTTTTTATCTCTGAAAGAAACCGTGGCACCACCTCGGTCCTCTTCTAGACAAATTCCCGCGTGGCCTACCAGTTTGGAATTACATGAATCTATCATATTGAACTAGGTTATACATGAGGGCCAATGACATTGGCCAATGATTACGGACATGAAGTGCTTGGATATTGTACACATGTTGCCGCAGATCTATGGGGGTGAAGATCGCATTCTGTAGAGGTGTTCAAGTGGGAGCCCCACTACCCATGAGCTTTATCGACTTATTATTCCACCCGAACCATAAGTAGATTGGACTTTACTACTTTCGGGATCTTTGAAGATTCCTAGACATATGTTGATACTGTGGCTTGCTATTTTGGGAAAGCTAGCCACGGCTGATAAGCCTTGGTTATCCCATCTTGGGAGCTACGTTCTTTGTGATGAAGATATGGTGGAGTCACATAACCGCCTTTTCTCTATTACAGATTTAGTAGACGATGCCTCAGCTGTGTTCGGCGCATAGTATGATTCCAGTGGCCTAATAGGGATTAGGCAAGAGATATTGACTGGGCAGCAAAGAAGTGGCGAGGGAAGCACATCATCAATATAACATACTATGCCTTACTTGGCTCATGCGTGTGCCATATTTGGAGGGAGCGGAACTTGAGACGATTTGAGTATGAGGAGAGGCCTCCAAGTATTGTGGCTAAGTTAATTGTGAATGATGTTAGACAGCGTATACTTAGTATTAAGTTAGCTAGCTCTGTTATTATATTTGCATTGTATCGACCGTGGCGCATCCCTTGGCCTGTCGAGGGAAATACCTAAAGGGGAGCACTGTTGTACTATATTTTTTCCTTTATTAATGAAAAAATACATTTACCCAAAAAAAAAATGAAGATGCACTTCAGAAAGTGGAGTCTGACAGAGATAGAAATAGTGATAAGTTTGATAGTGATAGGGACTCAATTGATGGGAATAGGGATAAAACATATTCCTTATTCAATCCGAATGATAAGTTTGAACCAGCTTTAATGATTGGGATGATATTTAATAGTAAAAAAGAATTTCTACACTCTCATGTTATTAAAACATGAAAAAAATTAAAAGTAACTAAGAATGACAACAAAAGCATATACGGAGGTGTTCAATATCAAGTAGTAACTGGTACATTAATGCACTTAAAATGAAAAATGAAGTTTCATTTCAGATAAGAGAATACAACTCTGATCCAAGTTATGGGACAAGCTATCATGTGAAAAATCTTAAGACACAATCATTATGTTTGGATTAATGTTTTGGGTGTTTTTGTTTTTGGGTTTTGGAGATAGAGAGAGAAAAATAGAGATAAGTTAGTATGTGTTTTGAGATAGATGGTATGTTTGAATTTATGTTTTGATATAATATAAATTATTGTAAAATAAGTGGTGTAGGTATGATGTTGGGATTTGGGAGACAGAAGGTACTGTTCATTGTCAAATCATGTCTTTTAATATATATATTTAATAATATATATGTGTATGTATATAGTATTTTGTTTGTTAGTGAAATATAATATATATATTGTTGAGCAAAATGCCAACATTGATACAAGTAGTTCATAATAAAAAAGAAAATCCTAAATTTAAAGAAAGAATAACAGTGCGGCTGACCGGAGAAAAACATGAACGGCGTATGGTTGTTGGGTCTCAGTCTCCAACTCCGTTTCAACAGTCTCATCTCTGACCCTCTTCGCCATTTCCTCACTTCACATAACAAACCCACCTCCAAAACTCATACACTTGAATTAAACTCTTCGACAGAAGCAAAGACAACATTAGATAAAAGATCAATTATGGAACAGTAGAAGTGTTGACTTTGGTGGCAGCGACGACGCGAACGGCATATCTTTAGGCGTTCCAATTGCTGTAAAATTCACACAATACAAATTAGACCAAACAACAAAAGAGAAAGAAAAAACAAAAGCGAGAAAAAACAAGAAAAGAGAAGGAAAACAAGATGGGGCAAACGTCTGCCAAGAAGAACAAAAATAAAAGAAGAAGAAAGAGAAGAAAAAAGAGAAGAGAAAAAAGAAACTGACCCTCTGCCAAGAAAAACAAAAATGAAAGAAGAAGAAAGAGAAGAAAAAGAGAAGAAGAAAAGAAAGAAAGAGAAGAAGCTGTGGAGAGAAGAAGGCGATAGAGATGAAACAAGAGAAAGAAAAGAAGAAGAGAGAGAAAATAATAAAAAAATTAATAAAATATTTAAAATTCAACTTGCACACCTAGTGGAAGTGTGCAAGTTATAAAATCAAACTTGATTTTGTGTTTTGTAGAGATGGGCCAAAACACAAAAACAAACATAGGCAATGGTTGTCTAACAAATATGAAGAGGCTTAGATCTGGCCCAAAGAGGAATATAAAGGGCTTTAGAAATGATGTCAATAAGAACTTAAAATGCAATATGTTACAATACCACAATTACGTACAAAGCTAAGAAAAACTCTAAAGGTAATTAGGGCAACTTTGGTGAGATAAGTTAAGTTATGGGATTATTCAAGTCCATTAAGAATAAAAATCTAGAATCCACAGTGATTTTGAATTTGAATGATGAAGATAATTAATGGATTAAAGGTCATTTTTGTCCTCTAACTATAGTCATTTTTCATTTTGGTCCTTTAACCTTTTAGGGTTGCAAAATGGTCCTTTAACTTTTTTAATTGCTCAATTTTGGGATATTTTTTCCTCGAAAATTTACCTAGCTCGATGAAATGTTATTGGTTATTTGAAGCTGACTTGGATAATTTTTTCGATTTTTCTCAAAACCAAAGAAAAGCCCATGTGGCATAACTTGCCACATCACATGCTGACATGGAATGAGAGGAAAAATAAGATTCCCATAGCTAATACATGTGATTGTAAAAGTAAGCAATACTTAATCGGGCTAAAACCCTAAAAAAATCGCGAACAACTTTTCTCTCCCAAATCTCTAGAAACTACTCATCAAACCCATCAAACAATAGAAAGAAAACACTAATTTTTGAAGATACTAAGAATAGTGGTGCACGATGGTAATGAAATTGCCTGTGAGAATACCTTATGAAAAGGATACAAGAAAACATGGATAAGAGTTGCACTGAATGGAAGAACAGATTTAATAAAAGTTGTACTTAAATGCAAGAAAATATGGATAAGATTTGTACACCACCATGCACCCCTTGCTTCAATGCATTTAAGCATATATAGAACCTATTTAATCTTATTTCCCCATTTCATCTTCAATTCCCAAAATTCCAGTAGACTCAGGGTTTGTTTTCTCACCTCATCAGCATAATCCCACAACCTATTGAATTGGTACTAAGGACTACCCTCCAACTTTTCAAGGGCTTGATTTTTAGCTTTGTAAGCTTGGTCTTTTGATACGTGTTGTCTCATTCATTCATCACATTAGACCTAAAACTTATCACATTTCGATTTGGATCAGACTTAAACTTTGGAATATATTTCTCATTTGACCAGTTTGATTTCACATTCTTAACCTGAAATGACTGTGGGCATGTCTTTTAAGGATTGTTGCAATACTTTTGGAATGTCGATTCATCTTTAACCATTATTGCAATTATTTTCCACTTAAAATCTTCCCCAATGCATGCTTCATACACCTTGAATTTTTTCCTTTTTTGTAAACATTAGTGTTCTTTTGGTCTTTATAGATGAGATTGCACTTCTACTTCCTGAACTCAGTTTTTGTACTGAAAGTCATTCTCACTTCAAGTTTTGGTCATATATTCCCATAGGGTTAAACACAGGATATGTAGACCCATCCCCTTCCTCATCAGACAACCTTTTATGAGTTAAGTAATTATCACTATCAACAACATCTTCATCACCAGAATCATCTCCTGGATCATCCCCCTCCCAAGAATGTGTATCATCCCTTACCATGTCTCTCTGTCATCTACATATTTGCCGAACAAATATCATCATTCATGTTGCCATCTACCATGTCATAATCACTATCCAAAATTGAATTAGAACCCAAAAATCATCACTATCATCAAACTTATGCCCATCCTCATGTTCAGTTCCTAGAATCGCTTGACCTGCTTACTGACCTCCACATCTGTGACAACCTTAACAAACACCTATATTTCACCCCTAACATGTTTTAAAGCTTAATATTTTATGCACTATCATCAAGAAATAGTTTTGAAACCTTTGTTCATTATCCAATACTAACTAAAGATTATCATCATAATTGCGACCAAAACATAAATTTTTAGAAGAAAAAGAAAAAAAAAACTAACCTAGAGCAGAAGCTTCACATGGGTAAAATGGAGGAGGAGGGGACTGACCTTTTTCATGCACAAAAGAATGAAGGAGGTATGGTTTCAATCGATTTGGGGAATGGGGGGGGGGAGGGGGGCAGTTTCAGAGATGGAGGAAAGATTAGGGAAGGGGGGGAAGAAGGGGAAGGAGAAGGAGAATAGAAAAATTTTTGTTAAGTGACATATTTATATTAAATTTTTGGAACGATCTTTATTAGTAAAATCGTTTCAATGACCATTCCTATGTAAGTAATACAACATCGTTTTATGTAGTGTGGACTGGTCACATTTTGGAACGGTCATGTATTATAATTATTCCTAAACTATTCCTAAATCCAAAGACGACGTCGTTTTTAGAGGTCGTTTAAATGGCTGTTCCTACATTTAGTAAACCGTTCCAATTTAAGTGCCAAATATATATTTCTTTTTAACTAAAAAATATAATAAGGAAGAAAAATCGTTATGGACATGTTAATGATTAAAGAAAAATAAGACCACTGAAAACATATAATTTTTTTCTTGAAATTGATACATGTTAATAAGGCTAAGTATATTTGTATATCTAAAATTGTTAGTCTTAGATAGATGTAACTAGTATCTTAGATTGTTATACTGCATCGTCTAATCAAACTGTTAAAATTTTGATAAGACCGTTAGATATGATCAAAACAGCAAAAGACTACATTTGATGAAGTTTTGATTTTGTTATAAGCATATTGAGATATAGTATTTGATTCATAATCAGCAAGGTCCAAAATGGTAACCTTCAATTTGGCCATGTGATTTTAAATCACACCGTCAGATTTATTCAAATAAATAGAATCTTATACGTGTTTAAGTTTGGAATTAACCCGACTAGTGGATGTTGAGATACTGTAATCGAGACATATACTAAATACTTTCTATACACATTTTGGAACGGTTATCAACAACTATTGGAACGGCTGATGATAATTTATAATTAGAAAAGATAACTGAATATAGCTAGGAACGTTTTTTAAAAATATCATTAGGAACGGCTATTTAATATATAACCATTCCAAGTTTTATTTTTTTTACTTTTTTTTTTTTTGCAAGAGGCACCAAATTAAATTGTGTTGGAACTCATCTTGGAACAGTCAAATTGAAAAAACCGTTCCGACGAATGAATTTTCCTCCTTTCTTTGAGGGGAACGGGTATTGTAGCGGTAAAATTGAAACAAACAATTTCAAATTAAAATTTCACCAAAATTTGGGACTGGCCCTTAATGGTGTTTGGAACTCAAAAAATAAGCCTTATAATATAACCGTTGCAACACATTTAGTAACGGACCTTGGAACACGTGTAGGAAAGGCACAGTTGTAACACCATTGGAACAGTTATTGTAATACCACATTTTCTATCCATCAAAGCCGTGACGGATTGTAACTCACTTTGAAATGATTCTTGGAACACATATAGTTTTCCACAAATACTATATTTAGGAACGGACATTGTACCTCATTTTGGAATCTTTTTTCAATGGTCTATTTTTTAACGGACATTTGGACCTCATTTGGAATGGTAACTATATTCAATTGGTCAGCCGTTTCAATGTTTGTTCAATCGTTCAAAACTATGTTACAATATATTACCGTTCAAAAGTTGGTACAAACGTATGAACACAACTTGTAACACTAAATCTAGAAAGGCTGCAGCAACGATCTGGCCATTCCAAAAATAAATGATGGAATTAAATAGGATCCTGATGTCAGCGAACTGATTTTGTTCTTCAAGGGTTCCAATGACCGTTCCAATTTGGAATGATTTTTGGAACGATCATGTTATCCGCCCCAAATCTTGTATTTTTTGTAGTGCCTCCTTGACAAGTATGGTGAGGCTAAGTTGGGTCTCTTTGAGAGCCCTACTTAACACACAAGTTGTGTATTAGTTTGTTACTAGTATCTATTATCTTAGAGATATACAATTTTGAAAATTAGATTTACATATTCCTCACTCTCTCTAAAGAGAATGTTTACTTCTCCCTCTCTCTCCCCTAATTCTCCTATTGTTATTCTTGGACTAGATTCAAGTCAAGAACAAAATTAGATTTGATTACACTAATGAAAAGTGTTAATTCGAATTTTTGCTTCAATAATCTTGTTCTACCTAGTAATAGATCCTGATTTTCAGTAGTGTGGTGTGGACGAATGAGAGGGGGTCTAGGTTGGTCCCTCGCACTGATGAGATTTCGAAGAAAGGAACAACACATGTAGCCAATCCAAACACGAATAACGAAAAGGTATAATCAGTGGTTCAATTTTTAGACTATTTTTGTTTTTCCTAGAGCTACTAAAACGTTTTAATGCATATTTTACATTTTCGTTTACATTTTAAGTATCGAACGCCGGAAAAATCAAAAGAAACACCCATTTGATGCGAATAAATTTGATTTATTTCACTTCTATTGTGTTTTACGTTTTCCCTGATCGAACCGATTACTTTCACTCTTCACCTTTGTATAAACTTTATCCAATAAACAACAACAAAAGCTAAGCATAAAATGAAGAAAACAAAGTTCTTTTGGAGTTTTGTTCGTGGAGAAAGGGAGAAAGAAAAAGTGGTTAGGAATTTTGACAAGACAAATGACGTTTTCTTTCTTTTTAACTATATTTATCTTTTTCTTCTTTTCTTTTACTTTTTTTTCTTTATTGCGGATTTGACAATATCACTCCACGTTGGATCCATTTCCATGTCATTTAAGTGAAATCTTTTAAAATGCTAGCTAGACCAGCAAGTGATCAAAATGGCTGAAAAAAAATCTCTATTTAAATCGAGTCAATATCGTCGGAATTGGACCAAATTCCTAAAAATCGTAAACATACAAGATCAAATTGTGAAAAAGAAAAAACGTACAGGAAAAAAAATACAAACACCCCATACATACATTACCAAAAATGCAATTTTTCCAAATTAAACATATTCTAACCTGAGTTTTTGTGATTACTAACTAATATTACTCATTTTAGTATTTTGGGGATCAATTAGAGCTCCCCCTTATTTTATACTTGTTCAATTAAAATCATTACTCAAAACTCTTTTGCGATGCTTAATTATTCACACACACTTGAGATTATATGTAGACGTTTATTTGGACTTCTCTTTTAGAAAATAAATAATGTGAGGATTGTACGCTAGTTCGTTTGTGCAATAGTTCCGAGTAATTAGTCTCTTCTCTATTCTATGGATATTATCTGACATGGATTAAATTCAAGTTACTCACATTTGAAAATTGAAATAGACTTAAACCCCACTTTAAATTTTCTTAAAAAAAACAAGTCCGAAAGATTAATATTTTGAAAAAGAAGAAAAATCTGACCCCCATCCATCTTTATGTGATCTTAATCGTTCAATTTGCTATTATTTTTCATGTTATAGTTTGAACCTATTTTTCCTTATTTATCAACTATATACAACCAAATATTAAGCTAGTACTTAGTTTATTTTATTTCCAACCTGTTTATTTTGTTTCCAACCTCAATACACCGCATTCTCTACAAATAAATTATTTTATTAAAACATAAAACTTGCGACCGAAATACTCCTTCAAATTTATGATGGACATCGTAATGGCTTCGTGACGGATGATGCCATCTTGGGTGTTAGACAAAATGGATCAGCTTATCATCAGAACATCAGTTGCAAAAGTCGTAGTAAGGCTCATCATTTGCAGTGGAAAATACAAATCCAAAAATATTTTCCGTCCATTATAATTTAGACGGATATTTTGGTAGCAGAAGACTGGTGTCACGAATTGGTGATAGATATTGGATAGATTCAATACAATTGGGACAACATTTCAAGCGAATTTTCTTGCCATTTCAAAATCATTTTAATAACCACCTCAAAATGCCAAAAGTTTTGCAACTTCTTTCTTGTTCCATTGCAGAGTTAGAAGACCACAATCAATGTAACTGTTATATTCACAATGGCTGCTATACCCGTTGCAAAGTTGTAGCAAAAATCGTTGGAAATTGTGATGTTAGATGATGTTATACGATATTAGACGACATTAGATCTCCTTGAACTTTAGAGAATTATTTTGCTTTATATATCAAAATTGTTCTGGCAAAGCATCGTTCGGGATGCCAATTTAATTGTCTAATTATTGGTTATGAGGCATCTTGTGACTTGCCTATTTCTTTTTCTAGTTATTTATTATAAGGCATCGTATGGGGTGCCTATTTCATTGCATCATGCCTACTTTATGTTTCAATTATTTATTATGAGGCATCGTGTGGGCTACCCATCTCATTTTATAATTTATTTGTTATGAGGCATCGTGTGGGATGCTCATTTCATTTCTAATTATTTGTTATGAGACATTGTGTGGGATGTCGTTTTTAAATATTATATTGTACATAATTATTTTGGAGTGGTGGATGAAAAATACTGTGAGATGGTTGAGTGTGAGTGTTGTTGTTGCTAACTGTAGATTTAGGTTAGAATTTGTCACACACACTCAAACAAAAAAAATATAGACAAAAAATATGATGCACACTCAACACATACACATAGTATAGTTCAAACACGTTAGATTTCAAAGATATTCTGTCTGGGGTGTCATCCATATGTGTGGCGTATGAAATTATTTACTACTATAATTAGGGTTTCTTCTTAAGTCGTAATGAGTATAGTTTAGATGTGAGGTCTTTTTACTTCGAATAAATGTAAGGAAGCTCCTGTCATAGTGATGGAGGTCCAAGGAGGTCCATTAAATGGAGCTCACAATGGAGAGTCTGAAGAACGAAAAGAGGATTACAAATGCCATTAGTATGTTAATAGTTTAAAAAGTTTGTCATAGCATAGGGCCTATCCCAGAAAGACCATTAATCAACTACGGGTTTAGTAGATCGCATAGGACTTGGGCTTCTGATCATCCAATAAGGACATGCTTGGCTTGATTACATGCTTTGCATTTGGAATGCTTTATTTAATATTGGATATCAACCAAGAATGCAAAACACTAATTGATGAGGCTCGGTTGTTAAATAAAATTAACTCTCACTTGGATGGTCTAAGTTAATATTAAGGTCATTAATGGATTAATAATCAAATGGTTTCATTCAATCTAAGTCTTCCATCCACAACAATATAATATGAATGTTATCTCTACCCTTTCGTGCTCTCACGAGTCGTGGCATGATTGAAATGGAGGAAACTATACTTTTATTATGAACAAATGGGATATTCTTTTATTTTTCTATCTCACGAGTTGTGGGGGCAACACTAAAGATATTCATTTGCTGATGGGTCGGGCCTAACACTAAATATTATAATTCGCTTGGAGTCCTTGGGATCATGTGAAGTTGCAAGGCAAAATATCTTGAGGATCTCATTAAATGAGAATGGTAATGGTTAGTCCCACAAAATAATTTTTATGTTAATCATGAAAATCCGGCATGGAGAATTGCGTTGGTGGACTCCAAGCTTACTGGAAAATAGTTTTTCAAAATCCCACTTGTGAGAGGCTGGCTTTTGATGAAATAGTTAGGAGCCGTTAATAACTAAATACCAAGTCTTAACTTGAATTCAATATTACGATAATCTACTAACTTTCTTCAATACATTTGATGTGGATGTCTAAGAATCCACGAACTATGATTTTTGAGACTAACAAATTTGAAGGAACCATTTATACCGACTGATCGAGAAATCTTAGAATTGTTCTGGATTTCGACAACCAGACTTGTATTCTTGATTGGTTTTTTCGAAGGGGTCCATGCTTGAAGAATATTTAACATTTGAAAAGTGATATGAAGATGACTAAAAGTTTTGCAGTATTGTATTTTTGTCTATGACTTATGAGATCCAAAAATAATATGATAGGCATGATGATTTCAAGTCGATGATGCTCCGCATGAAAGAAGTTTGTACGGTTCTAGACCGATATATTAGATATGTCGTTACGAAAGCATTTTTTTGCACCAAGATAACTGAAGAATCCTCTATGCCAAAGCATGGAATTAAGATCCTTTTTCTCGTGAAAAAACTTGAGAAAATCTTCAAGCTAGGCTTGAGATAACACATACATCGACATGATTCTTTAGTTTCTTCCTCCCTCCTACAACATGTTTTGTCGTAAACTTCAACATAAATGGGCTTTCGAACTTCATAAATCAGCTAATCATTATGTCTGTCCAGTTTTAGGCAACAACTAAGAAATTGGAGCCAGGAGTCATGGTTGGGAACGTTTTGACCTCAAAAGAAAAAGACAAGAGAACCGGATGCTGGAGAAGGAAAAAGGGTAAGGCAAAAGCCGCTATACAAGCACTTTGAGCACTCTTGTTGCCACACTGATCATGGGCAAGGAAAAGAGGAAGGTAGTTAGGTAGTTAGGAACTGCAAATAATGTTTGCATAGATTGTCGTGAGAAAGGCATTGGAAGATGGAATGTCCCAAGATCTTCTCCAATCAAGGGATGTTCGTTGTTGAGTATAGCATGAATACTTCTTGGGTATTGTTAGTGGCAGTTATGACACCGCAATACAAATTTTATTATTATGCCAATATTATCCCTAAATTGATATTTTTTTTTTTTGTTGTTTCCTTTCTTTCTTTCTTTCTTTTCTTTTAAAAATATGATGTGTTTGTTCATATATATTTTTTGTTTATAATATATTTTAAAATATAAAATATTATTTATTATATGCATACAAAAACATATACCAAAATAGCTAGTTATATGACAATGCTGAGAAGGAACACTCCTGCCATTTAGGCTTGTACGACTCAACTTGGGATAAACATAGACAAATGTGGTGTGGACTACCACAGTATCAACCATAATCTAGTGAACAGCTACCACAGCGCATAATCTTTTCATAGGTCCCATCCTAAATAACATAGAATCGGTAAATAAATTATTACGAAATAATGGAATTTATCCCGTTGTGGTATGAGAAATGAATAAAAAAAAAATTATATAAAAAATAAAATAACAAATTATCCCCTACATTTTGAAAAATAAAACAAATTACCCTGTCAAGCAATTAAAAATTAATCCAGCTGGGTTTTGTTTTCCAATAATTTTTCAAATCATAAATCCAACAAAGCTATCAAGAAAATGACAACAACCAAAATTAAAATCTGCTTAGATATTCGATCGAAATACATTGTACTATAACTTAACAAGAATTAATGATTTCCTATATATTTATTAATAATGTTTAGCTACTGACATAGTTCAACAAAATGACAATTCAAATAAAAAAAAAAAAAGAAAGAAAGATGACGACCATGGTTTTCTTTGTAAGGATTTGAGAATACAGGTGTATATAGAGAATGATTGTCGGGAAAATAAAGGTTGTTAGGTATTAATTACAATCATGGGTCAGAGTATCGATCGATACACATTCTGATTGATCCTTATTGGTTCGAAAAAATCGATCGATACTAGATATTATTCTGGATAACCCGTAGGCCGTGGCTTATGACAAACATTCTTGTCCCTCACTGCAAAGCACGCATAGCTTAAGTTGTAATCATGGGCTTATGCCTAAGTAATGGTTTGTCTTCATATGGTCCGCTATTCAACTTCAGATAAATTTTGGGTAACAGCCATAAATATGAATATGAGATGTTTTTTTAATCAAAAAATGCAGAGAAAAATTGACTTTTGCCAGACTTTTCATTATTAGATAGATGATTGAGACTTCTTAATTTTTCTGCAGTATTTTTAGTTTTTTGTAAACTAATCATTGGAATCAATGATTGTATGGTGAGTATTCTAAATTCTTACCGTACTTCCGCGCTAGATCTGACATGCATATTTGGAATTTATGCACTAGATGTAATTTTATTTTCCCAATATTTTGGATTTTGGATATAGTTTGAGGGATTGACAATGGGCAAAATCTTTTTTTGTCCTTAAAAAAATGTCATTTTCAATACTAATAAATATACAATTAAACTTATATAAATTATATACACAATTAAATTTGAAAACATGTACATATTTATATAATAATTTGTGTATATATATGCATATCTATATATATAGAGAGAGAGAGAGAGGAGGGATTGTCGACGAGGAGGAGGCGACCACAACACTTTTGATCCTAATGATTATGAAATTCTCACTTTAAGGAGAAAAACTTACGACTTTTCTTACTTTTTGTCCTGTCGTTACCATTTAATGAAAATGGCCACGTGATACTCACTTGACCATTGAGTTGGGGCGTGTTGGAGGAATTAAACCAGAAAATAATAAAATTAGGGCTAACATTGTTTAGGTCCTTCCAAACTCAAAGAATTAAGTTTCTCAAACTAAAATTATGACTTCAACAAGTGATTCAAAGACTGCAAAAAATCAAGTATTGTGGATGAGAGCTTCATGGATGAGCTCAAATAAGGGAAGAAGGTTCTACGGCCGTGACAATAATATAAGTGATAAGACCCACCAATTTGCCCAAGAGCGAAGAAAGTGATACCTGGGCTCCTTTGCAGATTGGCCAGAATGGAAGAAGAGTTGTCTATGATGAGGAAGAAGGCCAAAATTTTCCGCCAAACCACCCACTCAATAGCCACATGAGTATCATGTGATTCTTTTCATCAATTATTTAATGGCTATGAGGAGTACCAAGATGAGATTCTTGTAATCATTATTCACTCTGATTTCAACAGCAAGAAATCTTTCCATCTTGTAGCCTTGAAAATGAGCATCTTGTTTGCTATCATTCTCACTTTTCTTATAAACGATTTCTTACCGTAGTAACACATGATACTTGATTCTATAGCAATCGAATCATTTGTTCAAGGCATAATTTTCGCTTGAGAATCACAATTTTCACAATTTAGATGGACCAGATGGTGTTAGATTTTGTTATTTTCGTTCCCTTGTCAAAAATTGCATTCGTTATCTCTCTAAAAACGATGCATGTACCTCTCACATGCCATAATTCCCTCCAATACGCCCCAACTTAATAGCTATGTAAGTACTATGTGATCGTGTCCATCAAATATTTAACAACAGGATTAAAAGTGAGAAAATAGCAAATTATTGTTCTTTAAGTGAGAATTTCGCAATTATTGGAATCAAAAGTAAACAAATACGGGATAAAAAATAAAATTTTCCTGTGAGAGACACGTACCTCATTTTCCTCCGAGAAAACACGCATTTGACAGCCATGTGAGTCTCACTAAACTTTCCATCAATCATTTATTGATGGCTAAAAGTGAGACAATATAAGAAATTATTAAAGTGAGATTTTTGTAATTATGAGACAAAAACATGAATATGATCTAAGTTATAAAAGAAAAAATAAGATTTTTAATTATTTAGAAGCGTAAGCAAATTACAAAGTTTAGTTGATTTAGCTTGAGATTTTCTTCAAAAAATGAAAAATATTGTAACCTACGTTGATGAGATGTCCAAACATTGATTCAGTTGAAATAAAGGCAAATGGTTCGAATTTCAATGTCTGAACAAGGGGTAACTGCGACAAAAATTTAAAAAAAACAGAGAGAGAGAAAATCAAATAGCAATAATGAGATGAGGGGAACCAAACATTATCGAGATAAATCGAATGATTGTTGGATAATTGGGAGGGGACGGAGCCATTAATCTTAAGTCGTTTTCCATGTCTGCTGCAATAAATTTTCCTCCAGAACGGGGTACATAGCTCATGTAGCTCCTCAATGTACATATATATATATATATATGAATAATTATATACTCTTTTCCTAAAGTTTGGTGTAATTACAAGTAGGCTTCTTATAATTTAGAAATTATATCTAATACTCCTAAAGTTTGATTCCATCTAATTAATAATTCTCATATTATTCAAAATTTACTAAATTTGCTGATATTAACAAAAAAACTAAATAAAAAAATTGACATTTATCGTTGATTGACTTAAAACTGACTTGTTGCATGTTAAATTATTTTTTTCCGCACTAAACTATCCTTATAACGGTAAAGATATACCTCCTCACATGCATTAACGCGTCAAGACATATGAGGGTAGTTTGATCATAAAAAGATTTACTTGACCTGCTATAAGTCAGGAACAAGTCAACCGGGATAAATATAGATTTTTTTCTAATTTCTTTTTGTTAATATCATCAAATTCGGTGAATTTTAACTAATGGAGGAACTTATTTATTAGATGAAAGCAAACATCAAGGATGCTAGATGTAATTTTCCAAACCAAATGAGGTTTATGTATAATTACATAAAATCTAAAGGGAGGAAAATGAAATTATCCCATATATATATTTATATATATATATACCTCGAAATGTTTTTAATTTTTAATACCACTATAATAAAAGCTAATATGAAGAATAAAACATCAACTGATAATCTTAAAATCATCCTAAATAATTTTTATTTCGTTGTATTATAGTTTTTGGAAATTATTAATTAATAACACATCTAAAGTGATAATTTAGTGGTAATACATGTGTTGTTTAAATCTTTTTAGTGTAATTATTTATACAATATTATTAACACTAATTTTTGCTATTGACAAGTTTTACAAAATAATTATTAGTATTAAAATTATAAAACTCATTATTGTGACAAGATACAAAAAAAAATTATCATTGTACTATAAAAAAATTATGTAAAATAGCTAGAAAGTTTTTGAAATGAGAGTAAATTTATTGTTAAATAGCAAAAAATTTAGCAAGGGATAAGAATCTTAAGTTTTTATAATTTCAAAACTAACATTAGAAATTAAATATTTCTTTGCTATAAATAGGAAAGAATTGGTAAATTGACATCTAATTTTTTAAACATTAATTAAGGTGAAAATATATTTGTTATACGTATCTTTATCGAAAATATATTAATTTTGCACCTTTGTTCAATACGAAATACAACCTCATTAACTAATCTAAAAATATTCTCATTTTAAATAAAAATTTATACAAATTTAAAAACACATATTTTCCACTAAAAATTGACTAAAATAAAACACATTCTCATTATGTTCCAAAACACATAGTTGGCCTTAGCCAAAAATTTGAAAAGCTGTTAATAAACTAAAAAAACTGCCCTAAAACTGTAATTAACATCCTCAAGTGACAATTTCATTAGCTGTTGTATTCAAACTCCGGAGAAAAAACATCCCCATAGTCTACTCCTTCAACTTGGGTAAAACCTTTAGCGACCAGACGAGCTTTATAACGATCTACTGTCCCATTAGCTCGCAGTTTGGTTTTGTAGACCCATTTACATCCAATTGTCCTCTTCCCCTCGGGTAAGGTGGTTAGTTCCCAAGTATGATTTTTCTCCAAGGCATCTAATTCAGACCGCATCGCATCTTTCCATTCCGGATGCACAACCGCCTCTGTGAAGGACCTAGGTTCCTGCAAAACAGACAATGAAGCCACAAAAGACATATATGCAGAGGTAGTCTGAGATAGGGAGATAGCGGAGTTAGTGGATTTGACATTACAGACGAAGTCATTGAGCCAGGTAGGTCGCTGCCTATTGCGAGCAGAGCGACGTGCAGAAATGAGGTGAGGTATGTGGGTAATGGATGGCTATTCGGCTTTCAGAAAAAAAAAAAAAAAAAAAAAAAAAAAAAAAAAACTGCCCTAAAACTGTAATTAACATCCTCAAGTGACAATTTCATTAGCTGTTGTATTCAAACTCTCAACAAAAGCTCCCTAAATATTTTACCAACACATTTTACGAACAAATATTTTTTCTACTAAAACTTCTAACCAAATTAGGGAGAAAAAAAAAAAAAAAAAAACCGATGCTAACATTTGCCATTAGCTAATTACGTGCAAAGTGTTTTTCTTGCTAATTTATGTTAACAACGAATTCAAGTATTTCTGCAAAGAATTTATTTTGTTCTTAATGACATAATTTCTCGTACTGTATAATACATTTAATTATTAATAATATTAAAATTATCCCCATTTTTAGCCTTTATTTTTTTTTTTTTTTTGTAATGTCGTAAATAAAATGAAATTATTAACAATTCTTTTGCTACCCATTTTCTTTGTTCTTTGGGTTTTTTTTTTTTTTCTTTTTTCTTCTTTTTGGGTTGTCGGCACCAATTCTGTTCAGCCGTACCATGTAATTAATAATGAGGTTCAGAGAATGAAATTCGATTGAACCCTTGTGTTAAGAAAAATAAGTACAATATTCTTTGTAGTTTTTTAAAGTAATGCACACTAGCTCTCCACGTTCATTCATTGTTCTTAATGGTATTAAATTTTTTATTGAATTTTTCATTATACACTTGTAATAATAATCATTGATCTTCAATAGTTAATAAATAAAATTCAAATTTCAAATAATTTAGAAATATAATTTTCATTTATATTATACACAATTGTATATACACATTTATAGTATGCATATTGATCGGTATGGCCCAAGAACAAATTAAAAGGCCCAACACTCTACCTCTTGGCCCTAACTCTACCAGGGAAGGAAGCTGGCCTCGTAGAGTACAATAATTGTCGCCCAAGTACCAACAATTAGCCCTACCCCTACTTACTCGTTACTCTCTGATCCACGTGGCATACACTCAAACCCTTCACCGCGTGCCCCCCAGACTAGCGTGGAGTACATGTGGCAAGAAGGTTTTCCTCAAGAATCCAAACTCCTGCCTTCAGCAGACTCCTAGAAGACTAAGAGTCCCCCTCTGCCTCGGACTCTCTCTTCACCTAATTAATAATCCTAACAACATGATCCCTAAAAAAAATAGAATTTGATCATGCTTTATCTTAACTAATTTCATCTATTGACTGCAAGAATAGGGAGCATGGTTGGTTCCTTAGTGAAGGAGGACACTCCACTATAAATAGGGGGCTCATCCACAGGCAGGGGGCACCTTTATCTGTCGAAACCTTGGCTACCATTCTGCTGCAACTTTTCTACCTTCACAGACGCGATTTATTCCTATTTCTCATTATTATGCTTCTTCCTTATAACGATTTCTATTATTTCGAATCATTATCCCCTGAGTCTAATACAAACTTAAATATCGGAGTGCTGACGTTTTGTTTTGCAGGTCCTCTTTCTCAAGAGTTGTCATTCAGTTAAGCCCAAGCCCCACGTTCAAATCCAAAAACTTTGGATCTGTACTAAAATTGCATGCATCACATATAATATAATATATATGTATATTAATTGTACCTGAGGTGCGATGCCGCTGCCTCCATGGGTGGTGATGCTAACTCTTAACGATGGCGACGCTGCCCAAACTATTCTGGACGACTTCGTCATTGCCCAACACAAAAGTGGGTGACGTTAGAGGGAACCATCACCCCTCAATGTGGGCAAGGTTTCCAGAAACCATGGGCAACCTCGGAGAGGGAGATCGGGAGGTGCAAGTGGAGGTGGGGAAGTCGGGAGGCGGACGCGGACACAAGGTGCGGGAGGCAGAGGCGGAGGTGGTTGGATAGTTGGTAAGACAACCCATTTTTTTTTTCTTCTTAATTGTTAGTATTTTATTTAGCTTTTTAAACTTTAATGTGATGAATTAACTTAATTAGTTATCATTTTATTAATTTATTGTAATTTAATTGAAATTATTGTACTATGATATCAAGTCCATGTCCAATAGACCGACATTAAACTCAATTTAGTTGTAAGCCGATCAATTTAAGGTTCATGTCTTTTAATCCTATTAAAAGACCCAAACCAACTCTCTCTCTCTTTTAATTTATAAATTAAATCAAGCCCAAAAAAATTAATTCAATTAATTTTAAAAGGCTTAAACTCAAAATTAATTAATTTAATTAATTAATCTTTGAGAAAATCCAATCTGTGGATTTTTATATAAATGATCTAATCATTTATTCTCTCCAAAAAATAATTTTAATACAATTAAATTAATCTCTTCATTTTAGAATTTATTCTAAATTAATTCCATCACATTTTGGGGATTAGAGTATGATGCTTTAGGTTCAACCTCAACTAACCTCGGGTGTATGTGACCACATTATTAATTAAATCTAATTTAATTAATTATTTTTAATATACTGATAATCAGAAATCGCCCGTTACAATGGGTGCCTGTCTAGCAACAGCCCATGATACGAGAGACTAGGTGAATAAAAGCGTGAACATCTAGGCTCTGAGTTTCATACGAATACGGTCCTTCCATCAAGTCTCCTAACCTTAGTATAGGGTATTGAATTGGATGTCGGTTCCCATGATGTACAAAACATCTATACTCATAACTCAAGCCCTCATTTACCACATTCGTTGACAAGGGAAAGTATCTCATATATTCAGCCACTATGGCAATAGATTCTAACTGCTTAAACGAGGTCTCAGAATGTATAGGAGACACTACTATCACAATACTGACAAGGGACCGATTCTATCTTGGAACTCACCATTCTTGCTACATACTCCGACAACACTATACAATACTTATGATGACCATGCCACAGGACACAATTACCGCTCGCCATGTCCAAGTTATAGTCTTCGTGTGCAGGTGACTGTCATGATTCCTTAAGTTTAAAGACTAATCCAGTACTATCGTAATCTAAAACACCAATCATACTGACCAAGCCTTCAAGATTTTCATATGACGATTCCTACAAGCCAGCTCAATCAATCGACTGCCTTGCCAACTAACTCACTAAAATTGCATATACAACCCACATCTCCTGCCAACGAAATAGGTTGCAATACTTAGAAGTTAGTTTCGTAGCTGTCAAACCTATGCGCAGCCCAACTCCATAGGTTTAACCTTTCTTTCTGTGGGATTTTGTTGTGATATTAAAACACCGTCAACATAAATCATAAGCACAGCAAAACACTAATATCAGTATGATGAACTCTTACTATATTTATCATTACTATATTATTTTAATAAATACTGACGAATATAAAACAACCACTCTTGGTTTTGATCAATTATTCTAACAGAGAGAAAAATGCTTCCAAAAATAAATAGTTTTCATGTAATTTTAAAAAAAGAAAATTGAGATTCCAAAACCAATCAACACAGATTGGTCCAGTTAGTGCGCAAGTCGTGGGCAAAATGGTTATGAGTGCTTCTATGTATCAACAGAAAAATAAGCATTCCTTCTATCAATACTAATTTAAATTTATGGTGCGCTTTATAATTATAAATTACTCCCGCTATTTTTCCAAACTTCCATAGAATGTCATATGAGTTCTCGAAAAATATTTTTTTAGTGGGCTTGAGGTCCATAATACTATTTTCATATCCCACGATTACAATTCAAATGAAAATAATTCTATGGGTTGACTTTCACCATTCTCATTTCCATGTGTTCTTCAAGATATTTTTCTTTAATTTTTACATAATTCTAAGAAATCTCCGTCTATGTTAGGTCTGACCCATCAAACATAAAGACCCTCGGCTATTAGACCCCTCATGACTCGTGAGGCAAAGAATAACAAGTAATCTTAACTATTCATAGTGCCAATATAGCTTTTTACTTCTTTGATAAACATTCCACGACTCATGAAACAATGAAATGAAAAATGATAACATCTTATATATCGATACAACGGATGGAAGGCTTGGATTATCATATCCAATTTGATTTTATTCATTGTGGGCTTAATACTTTTAACTTGTACATTTAAGTAAGAGTTCAATTTTTGTTTTTAAGACGTGGTCACAACATTATCAATTCTTGTTTTGCTTGTTTATCAATCCATTGTGGAAATAGTCAAAGGAATCAAAAATGCAAATTAATGAAATATGTGTGTATTGATTGGTTGTGTGTATCTTCACATTTTTGAAATATGAATTACACACACATGGACTAGTTGTGTGCTTACCATAGCACACAAGTTAAACTTATCCATGCCATATCAATTAATTTCCTTAATCAAGTTTGATCAATCATTGATTTCAAAAAAACAAGGTGGTCGAAATGGATGCTTCCTTGGAGCATATTTTTTGCTAGATTCATCCCAATAATGAATCTACCACTCTTGCTTGATCCAATTTAAGGATAACTTTTCTTGAGCTTTTGATTAATTTAACCATTCAATTAATTCAAGTATAATAAAGTTTATTAGGCCATTTTTTTATTAATTCAATTAATTAAGAGCCCACCAAGTTGCTCAAAAACTTTATTTAGTCCAATTAAATAAAATCTAGCTCATCTCCATCAATTAATTAATTTAATTAATGAATTGAACTAAATTTAATTAAATTAATCAAATTAGTTTAATTGTACAAAGCTTAAATTTAATTAGTCCAATTAATCAAATATTGGATCATCCATCAAATGGATTATCACATTCAATGATCCAACCGTTTATCCTCTAGAATTAATTTAAGCTATTTCAACTAGTTCGTTTATTCTAAAATTAATTTCAAATTAACTCTACTGCTTCCAAAGTGATTTGTGTGTGACTCTTTAGGTTCATCATCGCCTAGACTTAGGTTTGTGTTTAACATAATTTATTAATTAATTAATTATGATTAACTATTAATCCAAAAGCACCCATCATTTTAGGTGGCCGTCTAGCAATGACCCATGGCACTATAACTAGGTGATGGTTAGCGTGACCATTTAGGCTCCCGAGTACCATACAGGTATGGTCATTCCGTCAAGTATCCACCAATCTAAGTTTACTAGACAACTATGCTCAAAACTCTTAACACTTTTACTCCATTGATTGACACAGGACACATCTCCTATTTCACTTGTTGTGGCCACAGACTTAGGGAGCCTAAAAGCATTACAAAAAGCATAGAAGATCTAATTATCAAATACTGATAGGCGACGGATCTTCTCTTGGAACCCTCCTTCCTCACTACATGCTCCTATTTTACTAGACAAGACTTATAATGACCACATCATAGACATGGTCAACTCACCAGATCCAAGATACAGTCGTCACATATATGAGGCTGTCATCATTCCACAAGTCTGAGAACTGGATCCCATATTATCAGAATCGAGGAATACCATTCATACCGTTCAAGCTTCAAAGGCTTCTATATGACAATTTCTCAGGAACCAATTCAGTTGGCTTTACATCCCATGTCAACCGCCCACTAAAAGATGCATAGACATCCAAGTCTGTCGCCAATAAAATACGACACTCATCTAATGAATACGACACTTAGTGCAATTCTCAATAGAACATTTGATTCACAGTCCCGTAGTTCTTGATTTGGAATTTCAGACTTAACCTCTAGTAGTTGATTTCATAGTTGTGGTTCAATGCAAAGTCCAACTACCGTGATTGTTGTTCAATCTGTGGACTTTGTTGTGATATGAAGTAGTAAAGAAATTCATATAAGAAGTTAACACAACAAAATAGTGTCATAGAATACAACTCTTATTCATAATTCAATATTACAGTTGGAAAGAAATCGTTTTGAACAAATTAAAAAACACCAGCCTATTAACTTTTGATTACTTATTCAAACAGTACATGTGTGTGTGTGTGTGTAAATATATCTACACATCTATATGGGCGTAGGTTTGCTTTCACAATACATACATATATAAATATGCATCACACAAGAAAATAAAAGCCTAACACGCATGTCCCTGTTGGGAATGACTAATGCCAATTTCCTTGTCCCACATAGATAGTATAAACAACTTTACTTCTATATATATTAAACCAACTTGCTACCTTTAAAATGATAAGCGGGAGTAGGTGGATTTTGGAAGAATCACTACACGCGCACGCCCGCCCCTCCTGTCCCGATTCGAGCTGGGCTGGGCATGCGCGGTTATATATATGTTTTGGGAAAATTACATTCAAATCCTTCATTTTTCATGTTTTGAACTCTTAGATGACCAAGTCTCCTTACTGACCGAATTTTTTGGTTTCTGTCACTAGAGAATCAGTTTTTAATTTTGTTAAGGAGTCCGATTTTTGTTGCTGGTGAAGAGTCCAAATTTCTCAAATATCCGAGCTGCTCTTCTATAACAACAAAATCCAAGTTCTACCCTCTTCTATCTGCTCCGCTTATACTTTCTCTCTTTCCCCTTCTGAGTGTTATTCTGTTTATTGTTCCAAGCTCTCTACCATGAGTGCATGTGTAAGAGAATTACAGCTGTGTTAACCCTGGGGAGCGAATGATTTATACTATCTGCACCACGGTAGTACTGAAATTTCGCTTTCAAGGCAGTGATTTTTCACGGCACAGTCTTTAATTTTCCAACAGTTGAAAGCAAAAATCCACCGAAAACTCCAGCAGAAATCTCCACTCTTGCCATTACTGCAGCAGCGATCTCTACAGACGAGACGACCGCAAAATCTAAGGATGAGGCAAAACAGAAATACGATAGAGACAATAAAACAGTTAGAGATCACCTGCTTAATCATATGAATAATTATATGTTCGACTTGTTTGTCAACTATAGGAGTGCCAAATAAATTTGGACTACAATGGATGCAAGAAACAAAGGTGATGACACTGGAAGAAAAAAGTACGTCGTCGATAAATGGCTTCAATTTCAAATGGTCGATGAGAAGCCTATAATGGACCAAATCCACGAATACGAGAACTTAGTGACTGAAGTCCTGAGCGATGACATGAAAATGTGTGAGATTTTACAAGCCAATGTACTACTAGAAAAATTCCCTCCTACTTAGGAGTGAATATCGAAATCATTTGAAGCACAAGAAAAGGGATCTAACTCTCTAAAAATTAATCAGCCATATGAGAACGGAAGAAGTGAATCGCTTGAAAGATAAGGAAACTTCTCTCTCTTATCTTTTAGTTAAAGCTAACCTTGTTGAGTCTGTTGGATCTAAAAACAAGTTTCACCAGAATAAAGGAAAAAACCTTCAAAAGAACAATCAACACAAGCCATTCAAAGGACTTGACTGTAAGATCCAAAAGAACAAAATATTTTGCTACTGCTGTGGGAAACCAGGACACAAAGTGTACTAGTGCTACCAAAGAAAGAATCAACAAAAAAAAGCAAACCAAAAACCAGTCACTCAATCTACTCCAAAAGTCTACCTAGCCGAAAATGACGAGATCATCGTTGCGGTAGTTGTAGAGGCCAACCTGGTGGAGAACAAAGAAGACTATATACTACACACTGGCGCATCTAGGCATTTCTACTCCAACAAAGCCCTATTTCATGAAGTTCTTGATGCAACGGACGGCGAGTGTGTCTTCATGGGGAACTCTACAACCGCCAAAGTCTTGGGTAAAGGAAAGATCTTCCTTAAACTTACTTCTGGCAAAACACTAGCTTTGAGTGACGTATTATATGTGCCTTCTTTACGTAGAAATTTAGTTTCTGGTAGTTTGCTTAATAAAGCTGGATTGAAATTGTGTTAGAATCTAATAAGGTAATAATCACTAAAAAAATGACTTTGTAGGAAAGGGATACTTATATGATGGTTTATTTGTCCTGAACATTGTTCCCACTGCTATTAATAAAAATTTTTCAAGTTCTACTTATTTGATGGAATCTATTGATATTTGGCATGGTAGATTAGGACATGTGAACTATTCCTCTATTAAAAGGTTGAAAATTATGAATCTTATAAATATTTCTGACACAAATGGATGCTCTAAATGTGGAGTCTGTGCAAAGGCAAAATATGTAAAGAAACTTTTTAAACCTGTCACATCTAGAAGCACTGAATTACTTGAATTAATTTACTCGGATCTAACTAATTTCAAAAATACATTAAGCAAGGGTGGTAAAAAATATTATATCTCCTTCGTTGATGATTTTTGTAGATATACTAGGATTTATCTATTAAAATCAAAAGATGAAGCTGCTGAAATATTTTTGATATTCAAGGCTGAAGTTGAAAATCAATTAGATAAGAAGATTAAAAGACTTAGATCTGATAAGGATGAAGAATACAACACTAAATTTTTTAAAGAATTTGCGAGATTAATGGAATAATCCATGAGATGTCTGCACCTTATACACCTCAACAATGTGACATAGCTGAACGAAAAAATAAAACTCTAAAAAAAATGATGAATGCTATGCTTTTAAACTCAGGTATGCCAGATAATATGTCGGGGGAAGCAGCTTTATCTGCATGCTATATCCTTAATAGAGCCCCACATAAGAAATTGAATAAAATCCCTTACGAATTATAGAAAGGGTTTGCTGCTAACTTTAAACTTCTTAAGGTGTGGGGTTGTCTAGCCAAAGTGGCATATCTAGAATTTAAGAAAAAAAACATAGGATCTAAGACCTTTGGCTGTGTGTTTATTGGGTACCCCCAAAATAGTACAGCATATAAATTCATGTGTTTAAATGATAACTCTCTTTGTGAATCAAGAGATGCTGAATTCTTTTAACTAGTTTTTCCATTGATTAAAACTACTAGAACAAACCTGGCGTCTTCAAGCAACAAACTTTTGTTAACTTTCTCTAATTCTGTTGTGAATGAACCTAGAAGAAGTAAAAGACAAAAAACGAAACATAGTTTTGGAGCAGACTTTCTAACTGTTTTCCTATTGGAAGACCTAGAAAATCTAAATGAAGACTTTGTTTCAATGCTTTTAGTTGAAGATGTTCCCAAAACATATATAAAAGCAATAACCTACATAGATTCTAGTTTTTGGAAAGAAGGCATTAGAAACGAACTAGATTCTATCATGTTAAATCAAACTTGAAATTTAGTGGATTTGCTTACAGAAAGTAAGCCTATAAATGCAAATGGGTTTTTAAGAAAAAAAACATAAAACTAGATGGGTCAATAGATAAATTTAAGGCACGATAGTGGTTGTGGGTTATACTCAAAAGAAAGGCATAAACTATTTTGACACATACTCACTTGTGATAAAAATTGCAACCATTAAAACTCTAGTTGCACTGTCAACTATTCTTGGCTTAATAATCTATCAAATGGATGTAAAAATAGCCTTTCTAAATGGTGACTTGAAAGAAGAAATATATATGGAACAATCAGAGGGGTTTGTGGTACCTAGCCAAGAAAATAAAATTTGTAAACTTAGAAAATCACTATATGGACTAAAACAAGCACACAAACAATGGTATGAAAAGTTTGATCATACTTTAAAAACTAATGAATACAAAACAAATGTATCAGATACATGTGTATACTCAAAATTGTTTGGGACAGAATGTGTTATTTTATGCCTATATGTCGATGATATGTTGATTTTTAGCAGCAACAAAGGAATAATTGAGGAAACCAAAAGATTCTTATCAGCACAATTCGGCATGAAAGATCTAGGATAAGCTAATGTAATCTTAGGCGTTAAAATTAGAAAATGGGTTCTCTCTTTGTTAGTCACACTACATAAAGAAAATCTTGGACAACTTCGGTGGTCAAGATGAGATACCAGTCAAAACACTTTATTACCCGAGCATATGTCTCAAAAGGAATAAAAAGGTGATAGTGTGTCACAAGCTGAGTATGCAAAAACATAGGGAGTGTCATATTTCTCATGAACTACAGTAGACCTGACATAGCTTACACTGTGAGTAGACTAAGTCAGTATACCCATAAACCCAATAATGAAAACTAGAATGCGCTATGTCGCTTTTTGAGATATATAAAGGTACTATAAACTTGAGTTTGCACTTTAATAAATTTCCCACAGTGCTAGAAGGATTTTGTGATGTGAATTGGGTTACTGATAATGATAAAGTAAGCTCAACTGGTGGATATATTTTTACTTTGGATGGGGGAGCTATTTCCTGAAAATTTGCAAAACAAACTTGTATAGATCGCTTTGAATCTAAATTTATAGCTCTTGAATTAGCAGGTCAAGAAGCAGAGTAGCTGAGAAATTTATTGGGAGACGTGCCCTTGTAGGGGTCAACTGTGCCAGTGTCTCTGCACTGTGACTTCCAAGCTGCTATTGGAATTGTCTATGCTTACAATGGTAAAAGGAGATATATTCGTATCAGACATGAAGCAGTAAAAGAACTACTAAAGAATAGGATAATCTCCTTGGATTATGTGAGGTCCGAGAGGAACTTGGCAGATCCTCTCATTAAAGGACTTACGAGGAGAATTATCTTTGAGTCTTCGAGAGCAACGGGGCTAACACCCCTTGACTGATGGAATATGGTAATGATCATATAAATCTATAGCCATGTGTTTGGGTGGTCCTAATAAAAACTTGATGGATAACCCTGACTTTGTTCAGGAAGATAGCCTCATAGCTCAGTTGTTGAGTGGTCCATATACTTGATTAAGCTATCTAGATGAGTGTGGAGGTGGGCCGCCTTCTATGAAAGAAAAATAAAAGTTCTTTCTAGAGCACTCGTTAGAACCCAAGGTATAAGCGCAAGGCCATTAATAACGCTCGGAATTTTATCGCGGAACAACAAACACTAAGAAATTCATACGTGACTGTGGGGGTCTCAATTTGAGGTATCAAAAGTTCAAGAGTTATATCACTCTCGTTAGCCAAATTGATTGCCTCACTTCACTATGCATTAATTCAATCAAAAGATATTAATGCTTAAGTATATTTCTTCCTTCTCTCAGAAATTATATTCTTCATCTACATTAGTCATTTGTGGGGGATTGTTGGGAATGACTAATGCAAATTTCCTTGTCCCACATAGATAATATAAACAACTTTGCTTCTATATATATTAAACCAACTTGCTACCTTTGAAATGAGAAATATGGGTGGGTGGATTTTGGAAGAATCACCACATGCGCGGACTTGCCTTGCCCGTCCCGTCCCAGTCCAGGCGGGGTTGGACACGCGCGGTTATATATATTTTTTGAAAAAATTACATTCAAATCCTTCATTTCTCACGTTTTGGACTCTTAGATGACCAAATCTCCTCACTGACCGGATTTTTGGCTTCCGTTACTGGAGAATTAGTTTTTAACTGTGTTAGGGAGTCCGATTTTTGTTGCTGGTGAAGAGTCCAAATTTCTCAAACATCCAAGCTGCTCCTCTATAAATAGCCTCAGGCCCTATACATTTGACACAACAAAATCCGAGTTCTACCCTCTTTTATCTGCTCCGATTATACTTTCTCTCCTTCCTCTTCTGAGTGTTATTTTGCTTCATTGTTCCAAGCTCTTTACCACGAGTGCACATGTAAGAGAGTTATAGTTGTGTTAACCTTGGGGAGCGAACGGTTTATACTATCTACACCACGATAGTATAAAAATTTTGCTTTTAAGACAGTGATTTTCCACAGCATAGTCTTTCATTTTTCAACGTATGTATATATATCTACACATCTATATGGGCGTAGGTTTGCTTTCCCAATACATACATAGATAAATATGCATCACACAAAAAAATAAAAGCCTAACACGCCTATCCCTTTTGGATGATCATAGACGCATTCCTATGCAATCCATCGAGTCCGTGGTGGATCATTGGTCAATTTAAAGTGTTTTAAATGCTACCAGACCTAAATATTACATGCGTGTAGCCCATACATTCATGGTTCACCTTAGGCTTTCCATCTCCATGGAGTTCTTTTGATCTCCATCAAATAAATTAAATAAACTATTTCTCACCACCTAATTACTACTTCTATTATATTTAAAAATCTAAAAAGACCTCGATTAGCAGTCGAGGAGAGGTACATACGAGGAAGAAACAATTTTACAACCCAAATCACAACAGAAAATGGGAGACTCGTAGGTCTAATTTAAAGCACCAACAAAATAAACCAATCACATATAATCTAGGGTTCCATATTCGTCCTTTATACATTTATCACATAAATGAATAAATTACATATCACATATGCAAATAACTTTTATATATATCTCACACACATATATATATATATATTTATTTCTAATATAACAACACAATTTAATTTCATATATTAAATCATATGATGGCTTTCAAGGATGAAAGTGAAATTTAATTCATGGGCAAAACAAATTTAATAATTAAACCATTCATAAACTAATTTAAAAAAAAAATGGACTTTCCAAATAAGAGTCCTAATCAAGTTGAAGAAAAGAATTCAAGTTTATTCAATAACTTATATACCCATTGTTAATAAAATGATGGCCCAAACCAATATGATTGGGCCTTGCTCACTGGATGGCCGGATAAAACCAAGGCCCAAATTCTCTAGCCCACCGACCCGGTCCACTCTAAGGTTTGACCCGGCAGCTCCCCTTTAAATACTTTCCTCTTCATTTCTCAGCCCTAATTTCCGCCGTCTTCTCCATCCCTTTCTCTCCTCCGAACCCTTCGGGTTCTTCACCCGTTCTTCGTCTTCTATAACTCCTATTCTCCAGATAATGGCTGTAAATGAGCCATTAAGTGCTAGCCTCCATATATGGCTCGTGCTTGCTGGTTTGTGGTCAACTAACAGATTATTCTCCTCCCCCTTTCTTCCTCCTTGAAAGTTCTAAAGCCTTTGTGGCAAACACCTTAGTGGTTTCCGATTCTAAAGCCTTTGTGGCAAAATCCTCGGTGGATTATTGTGAACAGCCTTTGTGGTTGTTGGCCTTTGTGGCCTCGGTTATATCCGTGCAACCGTGAGCAGGGTTGCGGCCTACGGCCTCTCTAGGCCCTGGGTCTTAGGCCTCTGAGCCGATCATTTCTCGTTCTGCAATTGTATTGCTTCGGTTTATTTTTCTTGTAAGCTTAATTCTTATTCGGTAGGTTTTCTTGTAATTCATTTAGAAAGCCTGTAATAATTTTTTAAGTAATCACTTGTATTGTAACTGTGCCGGAGACCGATCCACTACTAACAGTGGTATCAGAGCGGGGTTAAGTCTCTGGCCTGAGGCCACTCACGGTAACATCGTTCTAACCTTTCCCTCTTTATTTTTTCGGTCCCAGTTTCCCGACCCCTTACTGCTAACCTCCCTTGGCCGGGCTCGTGAAGCCGTCGGGTATCTAGTGGAGGCGTAGTCAAGGCCCTAGCACTATTAACTGTGTTTTTTATTTTCTGTTGAATCTTCTGTGATTGGGAATTTGCTGCTGCTTAATATTTGCCTCTATTACTTGAACTGTGAATTTCTGTGATATTACTGAAACTTGCTAAAATGTCTGGTTATAATTTACAACCATTTGACGGAAAAACTGACTTTTCTATATGGCAACAAAAAATGAAAGGCATCTTAATACAGCAAAAGGTTTTTAAAGCAATTGAAGGAAAATATTCTAAAACTGTTTCTGAAGAAAAACGGCTTGAAAATGATGAGCATGCTTACAACTCTATTATTTTAAATCTGTCTGATTCTGTAATTAGGAAAGTAGGAAAACAAAACACTGCTAAAGAACTGTGGAATAGATTAGAGGAACTTTACACAGAAACTTCTCTTCCCAGTAAATTATTCCTTTTGGAAAAAAATTTCAGATATAAATTGGATGTTTCAAAAAATATTGAGGAAAATGTTGATGATTTTACTAAATTAATTCAAGACATAAAATTGACAGGGGATAAAAATATTGATGATTATACTCCTATAGTTTTATTAAATGCTATACCTGAGTCTTATAGTGATATTAAAGCTGCAATAAAATACGGACGAGATAATGTGACCTTAGAAACTGTAATTAGTGGCTTAAAATCAAAAGAAATGGATTTAAAAACAAATACCTCTAATAGTAGTAATAACGAAGTGAACTTGGTAAGAGGAAGACCTAAACATAGGAATAATAACCACAACTCTAAATTCAGAAAATTCAGTAAAAGTCGAAGCAGAAGTAGGGGAAGAAGTCCATCTAGAAATAGATATAATAACAATAATAATAAAAGAGATGAAGATAAAAACAAAAAGGATTTTAGGTGTTACAACTGTGGGGGTAGAGGTCATTTCATTAAAGACTGTAAAAAGCCTAAAAAGAACCAACAAAATGAATCTGCTAATGTCTCAGAAGAAACAACTGATGAAGTTTATATGGTGTCTGATGTAAATTTTGTTGAAAACTCCTTAAATAAATTTGAATGGCTTGTGGATTCTGGATGCACTTTTCATATGACACCTTATAAAGAAATTTTGACAAATTTTAAAACTGAAAGACTAGGTTCCGTGTCAATGGCAAACCAAAAATTATGTGATGTGCTCGGTTTTGGTGATACCTGTCTTATTTTTGAAAATGGTTCGAAAATAACCCTTAAGAATGTTAGGTATGTCCCTGATCTTGCCCATAATTTAATGTCATGCTCTGCCCTAGAGGAAGAAGGGTTAGAGGGGAAATGGGGAAAAGGGATCATGAAAATTTCTAAGGGTTCCATGACTATTTTCAAAGCAATCAAAAAGAGAAATCTGTATTTATGCACCGTTAAGTATGATTCTTTTTCTGGAAATGTTTTCACAGAAAATAAATCTGAAATTTGGCATAAGAGGATGGGTCATATCAGCTTTAGGGGGCTTGAGTTGTTACACAAAAATGGTTTTTTGCATGAAAAACCTTCTGCTTTAAATTTTTGTGATGATTGCATAGTAGGAAAACAACACAAAGTAAAGTTTCCTACTTCCTCATACCCGTCACCCACTTCTTCAAACTGCATTTTAGAGTATGTGCATGCAGACGTGTGGGGTCCTGCTAATATTAGTACTCATGGGGGTAATAAGTATTTCCTATCAATTATTGATAATTATTCTAGGAAAGTATTTGTTTTTCTAATAAAGCAAAAATCTGATGTTTTTGAAAAATTTCAGAATTGGAAAAATCTGGTTGAAAACCAAACAGGTCATAGGCTTAAAGCATTAAGAACTGACAATGGCTTGGAGTTTTGTAACAAACAATTTTCTGAATTATGCGATAAGTATGGTATTAAAAGACACAAAACCACACCTTATACTCCTCAACAAAACGGGGTAGCTGAGAGAATGAATAGGACTTTGTTAAACAAAGTAAGATGTCTTTTAATAAGTTCTGGTCTATCTAAAACCTTTTTGGGAGAAGCTTTATTAACTGCAGCATATTTGATAAATAGGTCACCCTCTGTGCCCTTACTTGGAAATATTCCTGAAAAAGTTTGGACAAATTCTGATGTTGATTTTTCTTCTCTACGCACTTTTGGTTGTGCTGCTTTCTGTCATAACAATGGTGATAAATTAGACCCTAGGTCTCAAAAATGTGTATTTATTGGTTATCCACCCGGAGTAAAAGGATATAGACTATGGCTTAAGAATCAACCTGGCTTTAAGGTGATAGTAAGTAGAGATGTGATCTTTAATGAATTAGAAATGCCATGCTTAAACACTTCCTCTAAAAATTCTGAAGATTTTAATATTGAAAATACCTTTAATAAGGTGGAACCTGGTAATGAGGATAACCAACAAGGGGAAGAAATAGTAAATAGAGAAGAAAATCAAGAAAATCAGGAAGAACACAATGATGAAGAAATTGAAAATGAAAATCCAAATACCTATCAGCTAGTTAGAGATCGAGTACCTAGGGAACGTAGGATTCCTTCTAGGCTTAAAGATTATCATTTAGCTCTAAATGTTGAAAATTTAGAACCAAGTACTTATGAAGAAGCTTTAGAAAGTGCAAATTCAAAAGAATGGATAATTGCTACGAATGAAGAAATAAAAGCCTTAAAAGAAAATAACACTTGGGTTCTAGTTTCAAAACCTAAAAATGCTTCTATAGTTGATTGTAAATGGGTTTTCAAAATAAAAGAAGAAAATAATGTCAAAAGATTTAAAGCAAGACTTGTAGCAAAAGGTTTTACACAAAAAGAAGGCATTGATTTTACTGAAATCTTCTCTCCTGTGGTTAAATTTACTACTGTTCGAATCTTGCTTGCTTTGGTTGCTCATTTTGACTGGGAATTAAAACAGATGGACGTTAAGACTGCATTCTTGCATGGAAATCTAGATGAACAAATTTACATGTCTCAGCCTCACGGTTTTGTTGATAAGAAAAATCCAAATCATGTATGCTTGTTCAAAAGATCCTTATATGGTCTGAAACAATCCCCTAGGCAGTGGAATAAAAAGTTTGATCAGTTCATGCATTCTTTGGATTTTAAAAATAGTGCTTATGATCCATGTTTATATTTCAAGCATGAAAACAATGTGCCACTATTTCTTGTCTTATATGTGGATGACATGTTAATAGCTAGTCCTAGTCTTGATATGATTAAAAGTTTACAGCATCATTTATGCAAGAACTTTGAAATGAAAGATTTAGGAAATGCAAAGAAAATACTTGGTATGAACATAGAAAGAAACAGAACCAAGTCAACTATTTTTCTTAAATCAAACCTCTTACATTCAAAGCATTCTTGAAAAATTTTCAATGGAAAATTCCAAACCATCCTCTGTACCACTTGCAGCACATTTTCAGTTAAGCAAAGATCTATGTCCTAAAACAGAATCTGAAAAAGATAAAATGAAAAATGTGCCCTACTCAAATGCTATAGGTTCTGTCATGTATCTAATGGTAAGTACTAGGCCAGACATTGCATATGCAGTTAGCTGCTTAAGTAGGTATATGTCCAATCCAGGTACTTCCCACTGGGAAGCAGTGAAATATCTCTTTAGATACTTGAATGGTACTAAGAATGTTGGAATAACCTTTTCCAAAAATTCTGATGGTGTGGAACTTAAAGGATTTGTGGGCTCTAACTATGCTAATGACAAAGATAGTAGAAAATCAACTACCTCCTATATCTTTACACTTTGTAATGCCTGCATAAGTTGGAAATCACAACTTCAAAGTATTGTAGCTGTTTCTACTACAGAAGCCGAGTATATAGCAACCACTGAAGCAATAAAAGAAGCAATATGGTTAAAAGGCTTAATTTCTGAAATTGGATTTCTGAAAAATAAACTTGTTGTTTACTCTGATAGTCAGTCTAGTATCCAGCTATGTAAAAACCCAGTCTTCCACTACAGAACCAAACACATAGATGTTAGGTATCACTTTATTAGAGATGTTATAAACAATGGAATAATCAATCTTGAAAAAATAAAGTCAGAAGAGAATCCTGCAGATATGGGAACTAAATGCTTAGCAATAGAGAAATTTAAAAATTGTCTTGATATGCTACATCTATAAACTGTTATTCCTTAACTTCTCTCCTTGCAGGAAAAGGAAGCTATGGCAATGATGACAGCCTTTTGACCCACCATCTTGGTTTGGACCAAGGTGGAAAATGTTAATAAAATGATGGCCCAAACCAATATGATTGGGCCTTGCTCACTGGATGGCCGGATAAAACCAAGGCCCAAATTCTCTAGCCTACCAACTCGGTCCACTCTAAGGTTTGACCCGGCAGCTCCCCTTTAAATACTTTCCTCTTCATTTCTCAGCCCTAATTTCCGCCGTCTTCTCCATCCCTTTCTCTCCTCCGAACCCTTCGGGTTCTTCACCCGTTCTTCGTCTTCTGTAACTCCTATTCTCCAGATAATGGCTGTAAATGAGCCATTAAGTGCTAGCCTCCATATATGGCTCGTGCTTGCTGGTTTGTGGTCAACTAACAGATTATTCTCCTCCCCCTTTCTTCCTCCTTGAAAGTTCTAAAGCCTTTGTGGCAAACACCTTAGTGGTTTCCGATTCTAAAGCCTTTGTGGCAAAATCCTCGGTGGATTATTGTGAACAGCCTTTGTGGTTGTTGGCCTTTGTGGCCTCGGTTATATCCGTGCAACCGTGAGCAGGGTTGCGGCCTACGGCCTCTCTAGGCCCTGGGTCTTAGGCCTCTGAGCCGATCATTTCTCGTTCTGCAATTGTATTGCTTCGGTTTATTTTTCTTGTAAGCTTAATTCTTATTCGGTAGGTTTTCTTGTAATTCATTTAGAAAGCCTGTAATAATTTTTTAAGTAATCACTTGTATTGTAACTGTGCCGGAGACCGATCCACTACTAACACCCATACAAAAAAAACTCCTAATTTTCATCAAATTAAAAAATAATAATCAAATTAAAACTTTTAATTTTTCTGAAAACTTTAATTGGAATTATTTGGACTTTCCCAAATAATCCCAATTTAGTTAGAAAAATATTTTATAATTTAACCTAATTAAATGATATATTTGAAAATCATTATTTTAAAACAAGTAGATCACATCGACATGTGATGAATAAGATGTTTTATTTAATTTTTTCATTCATATATCCCATACATATGATATTATCTTGGCATGAACTATATAATGGAACTTTGTTATTAGGTCTCTACTTCTTTTAACATATGCTGGTAAATAATTTAAATGGAAAATGGTATATAAATACATACTACAAGAAATCATAAATTATGTTTATATTGGATTGAATCTAAACCGTTCGTAAAACAAGTAAATTTTCAATATGATTGTATCACACATCAAGTGGCTCAGATGATCATTTGGAAAGATAAAAAGAATTGTTTGATTATACAAATTTAGAGGCAAATTTCATCCAACTCCTTGTGTTATTCAACAATGGCAAAAAGCCCATTGTACACTGTTGTACTGTACGATCTTGTTTTATTAATAAAACTGATATTTATCCAAAAAAAAAAAGCCTCTTATGCAAAAAACAAAAAAAAAAGAAAAAAACTTCTGAATTTATCTCCTTCTATCTTTAAAAAATGAGCAAAATAATCCTCTCAAGTGAGTGGTATAACACGCATGCCATAGCTATTCTTTTTATTTTTGTATTTATTTTAAGTTCATTGGTGATGAAAGAGTTTATTAAATTACCAAAATACCCCTGTCAATTTGAGGCATTTAAACCCCCATAATTGACTATTTTGACCATTTTGACCAGGGAATAAATAAAGGCCTTAGGATCATGATGACGTGGCAGCATCTCAAGGGGGACACGTGGCGCTATCCTAGACGGTACCGTACGGCTATAAATAACCCCATTTATGATTATTCAAATTACGTTTTGTCTATCATATTACCGCCATTTCGTGATTTCATTCGATCTCATTTTTATCTTTTCGACCTCGCCTTTCTAACTTAAGAATCGGAGGGCCATCGCCGAGGGCTACTCGGCTAGTCTCACGTTTGCTTTGTTCTCAGGATCCACTAACAGGTAGTACGGAAGAAGGATTCAGTGACCCGACTTAGCGATCCAACCCTGCAATCCGATCCTGATTTCGCGCGACCTACCTCAATTGGACTCAATCCTTATTGATCCAAGCTCCTATATTCAATTATACATATGTAACTGTATACACAAATTATATAATATATATATATATATAAATATTTGTATAATATTTATAATATATATATATATATATAGCAAACCCACTTCTCAGTCTAGCTGATCGCTCGTGTCGCTAGCACTAGAGCCCCCTTCCACCCCGCCAGCAGACAACCCCCTCTCCCCTCCCTCCCCACTGCTGCCACCTCCCCCCACCTCTTACCTACGACTCCGCTCCCCCTCCCCCATCGCTATCGCCATTGCCCCCTCCCTCAGATCGGCGGCCCAATCACTTCCTTGACGAGGCAATGCCTTTAAGATTTTTTGAGTAATTTTTTTTAATATTATATTTATAATTTATGAATTTATAATAATAAAATATTATTTTTATATTTTATAATTTTATTTTTATAAATTGTATAAATTTGAGCCATTAATCTAATTGAAATAAATATAACTCATTAATTTTATACATCAATATGAATCATTCCTCCAAATAAAAACATATGTAGGTCATTGATTTGTTTATTAAATTCCAATCATACATACATACAAATATATATATATATATATATTAAAAAAAATAAGATCCAACATTTTATATTTACGGGCATAAAGTCATTTTAGAGATAAAATTTAAGCAAACAATAGATAGGGGGCGTGATGCATACCCCATGACAAAAGAGGGTGCTCTATTTTTAAAAATTCGCTGAGATAAATTAAGAATTTTTATTTTTCACAATACGATGTTTTCCCATTTTCATTTAACACGAGTGTTTACAATACTCGATTTTCCTCTAAAAATTATATAGCACATGAGGATAATTTTGCTCTAAAATTAGGATGCATTTTATACTAGATTATTAAACATGATTATTTAAAAACGATTTTACATATTCCCCGAAAATAGCGTTACTCAAAAATTCGTAAAAATCCTTATAATTAAGTCACAAGTACATATATCTTGAACTTATTATTTATTATTAATCCAGAATTTTTCTGTACGAATCATCTATGCATTAGTAGAAAATAATATAATATATTTATACTAATATAAAAAAAAAAGAAGTTCCTCCACACTCACGACTGGCAGTTAATGTACTGTCGTATCAATTTTTTGTAGAGTCAAAAATACCCTTCACGATCAAATATTAACTTATTCAGCTTTTTAAAGTTTACATTAATTGTCAAATTATTTTTTTCTTCTTTTCTTTTTATTAATATAATATTTTAATTTATATATTTTATTTTTATTAATAATATATTTTAAAATATAAAATATTATTTATTATATACACATAAAAACGAGCGTCACAGTGACTAATATAAATATAATATAATGTTATATCCAAACACATTATACAAAAGTAACTGTATAAATTTACTGTATACTCATTGCGTAGGAACAAATGGGAATGTGCATAATTTTTCGTGCATGTCAGCTGCAGACCTGCACGCAAGTGACGATCAATGGAGATTCTAAAGGTGCATATTGCGCATAGTCAACATACTTTTTCCACACCTATCAAAGTTAATTATATTCCATGCTCCATTATAAAAGGGAAGCAGCTTAATGTAATTTCCTGATCCGATATTATAAATAAGTAAATTATTTTTTATAATAAAAATATAATAATTTATTTTTTGTATGTTTCAAAATAAATTACCTTATTTTCTTTTCTAACGAAATAAATTGCTTCATTTTTAAAAATACAGGAGATATATTACTATATTTTAAAAAATACCAAAAAAAATTACTATTTTTTTCATAAAAGGATGATTTGCTCATTTATAATGTTATGGGGATTGCTTGAATTTTTCTGAAGAAGGAAGTAAAAGTTATTTACTTACACTCATATGACAATTGTGTGTCCTCAGGATGGATTGAAAGCTGCTACATTTGCGTTTTTAGTTCAAATATTTTATTTAGATGTTTGATGAAATTACACGTAAATTATGATTTATATGTATTGATAATTTCTGAATGATCGAATTTTGGTTCTTGATGATTGTCGGTTAGTTATGAGGATTTGAATCGCTATACTGACGCAAACATAGTCTTGGCTGATAAATTTATGGGGCATCATCCTTGCGTTTCGATATTTGTAACTCAAAAAAGGAAAAAGAATGTTCTTTAACCTAGTAGAAGAGTTCATTTTATATGGTGTATGTGATGAAAATAAATTTAATAAAATTTAGAGCAAATTACAGTTATTTTTTATGAGATTTGACATAATTACGAATACCCACTCGTTATTTAAAAAATTACAAATATATCCCTCAAAAGAAAAATAATTATGTAATCCCTTGGCGATAAGATGTAAATTATTACTTTATCCTTATCAATTTTAAAAAACTATGTTTATAAAATGTAAAAAAAAATTAAGAGTAAATAGAGTAAATAATCCATTCAGCATATTAGTCCATAAAAGTATTTTAAAATATACTAAAAGAATTATATAAAATTATTATTCATAACCCAATTAAAAAAAAATTAATTTGTTAGTTTTCCACAATAACGGAACAGGCTCATTGCTAAACAAATATTAAAATGAAAAAAGGTATCTATAATTTTCTAAATACAGAGGAGATATTTGTAATTATGCTAAATACGGAGGAGGTATTATTACCTTCCCACCCAACCCCAAACCACTCTCTTAAACCTCCAAATTACCCATTCTTCTCAACTTCCACAACTTTTAACTTTTTGTAACTTTAATTTGGTTTTTATCTTAATGTTTTTAACTTCTTCAATTAAAATATATTTCTAAAATAAAAATTACTTTTTAAAATTTTTATTTAACTACTAGTTACTGTGGCATGCCTTCCTTATGTACATATAATAAATAATATTTTATATTTTATAATATATAATATAAATTAATAAAGATACACATCACGGTGGATTATCCAAAGACGTAAATAAAAGAAAGCAACAAAGAAAAAACAATTTAGGGATATTATCGACATAATAATAAATTGGGGTCGCAGTGTCATAACCGCAGTTTGTAAGAGAAACATGCATTCTCTTATATATCAGTATAGATACACACTCATTTGCATCTGCCACACACTTTCAGTTTGTTGTTTGGTCCGAACATCCCTCTTTTATTCTTTTTTTTTTTTTTACGGAAATGATAATTATATATTATATTAATATTAATAAACTGACAAATACATCGATTCGGTTAATAAATTCATAGTACAAGAAATTATAATATAAATTCACATTAAGTGAGATAAATATCCACACATTTAGTGGAACTCGAATTAATAACTTTCAACTTATTTATGAGACCTCGCTTTTAACTATTAGACTAAATCATCATTAGTCCGAAAGTCCTCTTCTTCTCTTTGTAATGGGGTGTGTATATATATATATTATATACAATATTTCGCCTCTATCCCTATTTTAATTGTATATTTATTTAAATCTAAACCATTGACTCAAGTTAAATAAAATCTACATCGTTGATTCGAATTAAATAGAATTTACAATATTGATTTATTAGTTAAATTTGGACCTTAAATTGGAATCAAAATCCAGCAGTTTTTAAATGAGAACATAAATATTATTTTAAATAAGTAAAAAATACAAAAAAATCTCGCATGCAACCTACCAAACCCGTTAGGGGTGTTTCTGCTTCATTTCTAAAAATATAAGAGGATAATTTGCTGCTTTTTTTTTCGATAGGGGACTAAATTGCATTTAATCCTACAAAATTATACGTACAATTTTAGGTTTTGTTATTCGGTAAATGCCGTATGTCTTTTCTTCTTATTTTTTTTAATAGAAATAATTTTTACATGATTATATCAATATTATAATAAAACTGAGTAGTAAATCAGATAATGAGATGTGAGCAGTTAATTGGATCGATTAATGCATTAACATAACAAAGAACAACTAAATAAATTACAGTAAACTCTATAAATTGAGATAAATATTCACATACACATTTGGTGGACTAAAAACCATAATTTTAAATTTTTTTATGACTCCCAATCTTAATCACTAAACTAAAACATCATAAAGTAATATTAGGTAATAATAATTTTGATATCGTAATATTTATAATATAATTATTTTTTACCAGAATTTTGCATAGAGTAATTATTACATATAATTAGTAATACATTTATAATAACAACAACAAAAATAATTATCGTCATAGAGTGATACTTTTTTTTTTGGTAAAGGTAAATTTTATTAATAAAAAAAAAGTATAATAGTACAATACATCTTGCTTAATTTAAGCGGTTTTCTCGACAGGCCAAGGAATCCGCCATAAGCGATAAAGCGCACAAGTGCTAACAACAGTAGGTAATTCTACACTAAGAATCCTTTGCTGCACATCTCGAACCATCAGTGCACCCACAATGCGTGTATCTCTATGTACCCATCAAATCGCCTAATATAGAATGATACTTTGTACACAAATCGTTTTGTTACTAATCATTAACAGTGATACTTTTTACATAATATTACTTAATACCTATAACTAATGTCAATTTTAATATTATTACATACTTTTTTTGGGTCATTACTGTTCTCTCTCTCTCTTTTTCTTTCTCTTTTAAGAATCCCACGGCCAAGAGTTTCAATTCTAACAAAATGTTTTAAAAATATCATAAAGTCACTGTAAGAAAATATGATATTAGGAATAAAATATCAAATGATAATTTTAAAATTATGTATTAAGTGATAATAATTTTTATTTTATCACTATATAATTATTAACGATAAAAATTGTGTATAAATTTGTTACTAAATACAATTAATAACACATCTATTTTGATAACTCAGTGATAGTACAATGTAGTATTGATAACTTTATGGGGATTTTTTTGCCCCTAATTCGTGCTAATAACAATATTTAAAAAATAATATTAATTATTAAAATCATAAAATTCATTATTATAAAAAAATAAATATTCATATTCTTAAATATATAAAATTAGTGATACTATTAAAATTATCACTTGATTTTATTTGTCACTGGTCTTCTATGTGTTTATTGTAGTGAGTAGTCACTAATTGTGGATACCCTAGTCCATAGAACTCAATATATATACTACACAAACAAACGCATAACGAGGGAAAATTATAATTTACGTCTCATAACATACTCTATTTTTAATTTTGGTCTTATTGTTTTACGACTCAGCACGTTTCATAAGTTCAAAAGAATTTGTAATTATTATCCCTTTACCCATTTTCATTAAATTGTTCACATGCAATGCACGTCCAGTGCTCTTTCGGTTAACAATTTAACGAATATGGGTAATGGGACCTAAATTACAATCTTTTTCTTGTGAGACTAAATCTGTTGAGTTGTAAAATAATGGGACCAAAATCCCAAATGGATAAATTATGGGATGTAAACTGCAGTTTTTCTGCCATTTGCTATTTGTTTTCTCTTATCTTTTAAATGTTTCTTTCTTTTAATCAACAAATCAGATAGATATGAACAATTACTCTAATCAACAAATAGAAACATAATGGAGGCTAGCAGAATGAGCTCGTTGTTAGATGGAGGTTAAAATTAGAAGCGTATTTATAATTTTTCGAACAATGAGAAGATATTTGTAAATAATAAGTTTCAAGAGATGTAATTGTATTTTACTCTTTTTAATGGGCTAAAACAACTAACATCCTATTTAATTTAAAATAAATAACTTCTTTATGGGTTAAACCAACTCATTGTAGCTATTTTAAAAAATAACGATATAAAATATACACAAAAAAATTATTGTTTTGTTGAAACTAAAATTTTATTTAGATAGGGAAGACTAGAGACGGAGAAAACTTTTTGTTATGAATTACGCGGACATATATATCACTTGAAAATGACCCAACTTCTGAAACATTAATAAATCTTATTACTAGTATGTGAAATTGGTTCAGTTGGATATGAGTCTTGTAAATATTTTTTGTACAAGGTCATCACCCCATTTCGCATTTTTCATTTGCCATCTGCCGGAAAAACTACAATTTACATTTCATAACTTACTCATTTGCGATTTTAGTCCATTGTTTTACGACTCAATAGATTTAATCCCACAAGTTCAAAAAAATTACAATTTACGTCCCATTATTCATTTTTCTGAAATTGTAAAGGGAAGGAGCAAAGCACGTGCTTTTTCTGTTAACAATTTAACAAAAAATGGGTAATGGGACGTAAATTGTAATTTTTTAGACTTATGAGACTAAATCTGCTGAGTCGTAAAATAATAAGACCAAAATTGAAAAAAGAATAAATTATAAGACGTAAATTGCAATTTTTCCGCATGATGAATATCTGGTCTTGTTTTAATTTTGAGAAATTTATAAAGTAAGAGGTTTAATTACTTGTCAATAATATTCATTTGTTGGTATTTTATTCTATTCTGTCCATCAAAGTCACATGCATGCTAGGAATATTGAAAGAGATATATCTTTACAATAGAGCTCTTTAAGGAATAAAATCTTAGGTGTTAGCATTTATTATTCTCTTTTGTGGGAGAAAACATTGAATCTGTTTTATAATATACAGTCATATTATTTAATTTTTGAATAAAAATTTATCATATTATTGGCCTTGTAGAAACTTGTTTTGATATTGTTAAAAAGTAATATATACTATCACTAGAAAAAAAAAATGATTATTGACCACGGTTAAATCAAATCGATGCAAAAACATAGATTTCCCACTAAAAAAAAGTTATTTGCAATGGCTACGAGTCATGCAGATACCACGGCCAACAATCTTTGCATGAACGTGGTCAATGACTATTTACTACGATTATTTTATTTTTAACCATGATAATCGGCTAGTCATGGTTAAATGTTGCATTTTCTGTAGTGTATTTGTTATGAATTAAAAAAATTAAAAATATTTTGAAAAAGGAAAACAAAATAAATAATCTATATATACAGGGCATACTGTCCACAAAAATAAAATTATAATTCGTAATCCAAAAAGACACCATACAAATTAGACTGAAATCAAATAAAGGCCGGCGGAACAGACTCATCGTCAAACGTATACTAAAAATTAGGGGCATTTATAATTTCAAAAACAACGAAAAAAATATTTATAATTATACCAAACCTCGACTATCATAATTCACATTTTCCTTTTCTAACATCCCCTTTTCTTTCCTCTTCCTAGGATGCAAGCTATTTAAAGCTAAGACCTCTTTTTTCCTAAATAAAGAAAAAAATCAGTACTCTACATTAATCTTTTATGATTCTCATCCCACGTTTAAATGTGGGCTAAGATTTAGCAGAAAAAAGATGGAACATTGTATAACACGCTTTAATTGGCAGCACAATGCTAGTGACTCTCAGGTGGCATATATAGGGCCTACTACCATAATAATACTCATGCCCCGAATAAGCGTGGCAGATATTTTAGGAAAAAAATGCAAGTAACCCTCTTGTGATATTGCAAATAAAGAAATTACCTTCTTATAAAAAAATAAATAGCGATTTACCTCCTTGTATTTTTAAAAAGACAACAATTTACCTCCCTATGATTTTTCAAATGAACCAATTTACCCTGTATAAGGAGGTAAATCGCTTCATTTTAAAAAGTATATGGGGGTAAATTGTTATATTTTTTTTTATAGGGAGTAATGTGCTCATTTTCAATATCACATGGGGGTAAATTGCTATTCACTCGATATTTTAGATGGAAGTAGTGTATTTAATGCAATATTTTACCCTCGAATTTGGGTATAAATTTTGTTGCTATGTCTCGAGATATTACAATCATAAACAAAAAATTATAATTTCGATCACATGATTATAGAAAACATTAATTTTAGTTCTGTTAGAATTTAATTTGATTATTAAGTACTGTAATTTTAAAAAAATTAATGCACAAAGGATAAATTCGTTGAAAATTACAATTTAGCAGGATTTTCGAGCTCACGTGAGCTGGTCATGCCAAATTATTGCCTGGATTTGTAGTTTTCGACTAATTTTGTATTAATATGTCTCCAATTTTTAAAGAATAGACGATTTAATTGTTAAATTGAATAGCAACAACATAAAATTGTTACCCCTATAACTGCCCTTACAAGTAAAATTCGTTTTAATTGGTAAATTATAACGAGTTCTATTGTTTTAATTAGAAATAACTGTTTAAAAATTACAAATATCCTCTAAAATTCCTCTTTGTAACAATTTATTGTATTGGGGTATTCGTAATTTATAATTTTTCAAGCAACGAGAAGTATTTTTAATTAAGACAAACCTTAGGGGAGCCTCTTGTGATTTACCAACTTAAACTAATATATATTTGCTAATATAACTGATCTAACGTAGCTAAAACTGTCCAAACAAATTAAGAATTTCTGCATTATTGCCCGAGTCATAATCAGCCCGACCCGACCCATATTGAATATGGGTCGAGTTATGCACCGTTGAGCATTGGACACGTAGAAGCAGATGAAAATCCCCAGATAGGACTGAATTTGTTCCATGTCTTACAAATGTCATTGGGAAAAGATTAAACTAGGTAAGCATTTAATACATTCTACCACTTTTATTTCTCAATCACAACCACTTTATATTGATTTGAGTATTGGAGTATATTTTTATAGGAGTACCCTACGGTCCTGGCCCATCGTGTTTGTAGGATCCGACCCTAGTGAGATTTGCCAGATTAGACGACCACAAGTGACGGCCCTGATCAATTATACCTTAATATTCCACATGATATTATTATTTGACTACTGGGGGATAACTTCGCAAGAGAATCCCCACTTCAAACAAAAAAAGAAAAAGAATATTCCCTACAGTATAATCACTATATTTTTAAATTATGACAAATTAATACTGTTTATCATGATCGAATAAAATAGATGTGAAAAGTTATGCTTTGTTTAGTTTCGTTTTTGGGGAATTTCCAAAATGGGCTAAAACACACATCACAATGTTTGGTTTCATTTTCGGGTAATTTTCGAGTAAGATAAAATACACTCAATATTTGCCTATTATTTTTTACACCTTATTTGTGTATTTGCTTTTATTTTTGAACTTTCTATGTATCATATATATATATATCATATATATATATATACACACACTTATAATATAATATGAAGGAGACATTATTTGACAATGAACAGTGATTTTTTATCTCCAGAAAATACAACATTAAACATACAATATTTTTATATATACATATTAATATGTAAAAATATATATAAAAGATATATAATTTGACAATGAATAGTGATTTTTCTCTCTCAAATCTCAACATCAAACCTACTCCACTTATTTTAATATATTTTAAATTACATCTAAAAATAAATTCAAACATACACCTATCTCCAACACACACTTATTATCTCTCTCTCCAAAAATACAAAACAGAATACTTAGAAAACAAAACCATACACCTATCTCCAACACACTCTAATGTTTGCCTTTTTTTTTTTTTTTTTTTTGCATCTTATCTGTGTGAATTTTTTATTTTGGATTAACTATATATAATATATATAGAGACACACATATATATATAAATATAATATAAAAAAGATATTATTTCACAGTAAACAGTAGGTTTTATCTCTAAAAAATACAACATTAAACATATAACACTATATATATATATATATATATAATATATAAAGAAGATATAATTTTACATTGAACAATAACTTTTGTGTCCCAAAACACAACATCAAACATACAACACTTATTTTTAATTATTTTAAATCATCTCTAAAAACAAATCCGAACATACACTATCTATCTCCAACACATACTTATTTATCTTTATTTTTTTCTCTCTATCTCCACAAAACATTCAAAAAATGAATCCATCCACTATGTCAAGTTCTTAAGTTTTATCATAATTAATCAACATTCGGCATGATTTTACCTATGACTAAAATATTTCTCATAATTTTTTGTAGTTAATGTTTTGAACTCGCTTACAGAGACATGGTTAATTAGTACTTGCTAATATTTTAAATTTTTAACCATGATAATCAATTATAACAAAATATATATATATATATTCTAGTGTCCTTACAATCCTGACCCATTGTGTTTGTAGGTCCGCACCCTAGTGAGATCGGAGTGTTGTGGCCAGACTGGACGACCACAACTGACCTGCCCGGATCAACTAATGTCCTAAACTCACAGGTCTTAGGACCCAAAACATACCCTCGTATCTCGAATCAACTACCCTTAAATTGTACACTCATATTTTCGTTAGGTCAAACAAGAAGAAAAAAGAGTGGCCAATACACGGGACGTGGGCTTGAAAGACTGATTCTGGTAGAATCGATTCTTGGAAATTATGATCGGATAAGATTTAACATGCCTTGCTTCTACAACACATGTTCTGCTGTTCTATAATTTAGATTTCGATAAATTACATCGACGTCCCTTAATATTAGGTCTAATTATATAAATACCTTTTGTCGTTTATAGAAATATAGAAGTATCCTTTGAGAGGGTGTTTGTGTAAGTATGTACCTTACTGGATATTCGTGTACAATTTTGTTATTGAATAAAGGGTGAACTAGTAATTTAAAAATGAATCAATAATATTTGTGTAGTTACACCTGATCTCAGGAGGTGTTAAATGTAATGTACCCTTCAGATTTTCGACTCTTCTGAGAACTACAACAGGATGGAAAAATGAATTTGTCCTATATCGAGAAACGTAAATTAAAATAAAAATTTTTAATTTGACACTACTAACAATATAAAAATAAAACCACCATCTTCATTAAATAAAAAATATATGATTTGACGTCACAAACGACATAAATATAATTTCATTAACGAATGCAGATTTATTTCGTTTTTACACGAAAACTTATACAAAAAAAGAACGTTTTTCGTTAAAATTTTTAAAATTAAAAATGAAAATAAAATCAAACAAGCCCTTAATGCCCATTGCAACATAAGAATAGTAACCCACAAAGAACCAACAAACATAGTGGCTTGTGGAGCCTCATGTCTAATAATAGTGGGAAGGAAAAGTGTAGAGTAGCAGGAAAGATGTGGATGACATAGAGCCAAGATGTTTGGCGGGTACCACTATTTAATTGTTGCATGCCCTATTCATATGCATATCTTTATTGTTTCACTCGTATTATTGTACCCCTCCATTAATTCATTTACTTTTGTGCAGCACAGAATGGATCTAAAATTGACATCAAGAGAGAGCGAGAGCGTGAGAGAGATAATAATTTGATTAATCTAATTTGATTTTGTGTACATTTTCACCAAGAAATATGCATAATGTTTGGATTCGTTTTTTGAGTGTTTTGTTTTATTTTGTGGAGATAGAGAGAGAAAAACAAAGATAAATAAGTGTGTGTTAGAGATAATATGTATGTTTGGATTTGTTTTTGGAGATAATTTAAGATAAGTATTATATGTTTAATGTTGTGTTTTGGGAGACAAAAATTACTAATTCATTGTCAAATCATTGTCAAATCATGTGTTTTTTATATATATTTATGTATATGTGTCTGTATATATATATGTATGTATTTATGCTAAAACAGTTAAAAACACCTAAATAAGATGTTTTTAAATTATGGCAAACATTGGGTATGTTTTGACTTGTCTCGAAAATAACTTGAAAATGAAAACAAACATAGTGATGATTTTTTGTTATACGACGAATATAAATTAATTACGGCTCTGTAATGGTTAATAACTGTTGTTTTTACAAGTCAAACCAAAATAATAATCATAGTTAAAATCGTGGCAAATATTTTGGTGATAGCTAAAAATCATGACAAATATTGTTCAGTTTAAATTTTCACATTGGTTTTATTTTACAATGGTCAATAGTATCAATTTACCATGATTTTATGACGTGATCATTTATAGTGTAATAATTTATTTTTTATTTTTTGTAGTGGTCGTGTATTATTAGCAAACAAATTAGTCGTATGATGAGTTTCAAAATAGGGTTTCTTCCCAATTTGAGTACGGAAGGCGGCTGCCAAAATATAGGAAAAGGAAAAGAAAATAATAATAGTGACGAATTGTCCATGTCCTTTTTCATTTCCAAGTAGCACATAAATACATAGAAAATTTGTAACATTGTTGACAAGTGTCCTTAGCCTGTTTTATGCCCTAATAGAGTTTGTCCTGCATTGTTAAGAATTGAGCCAAAAACAACAGGGAATTCGTGCAATTGAACAGAGCAAATCATAAAGGCAGACATGAGTTTTCTTCTTACTCAGAAAATTCTATTACAGAGATCATGTGAAGAAGATGAAGTCTATCGTTTAAATAAAACCTGGTGCCTAAAATAACCAACACATAACTGCCTATACCATGTGGACCAAGTAACCAACTCATAACTGCCTATATGATTGGGATGATGACTGGACAACTAAAATGCTACAACATAAAACGCTAAGAATGCAAATAACGCTTTTGAATACTGCTTCTTATCCTCTGTCCAACATATCAGCTGTAGCTCCAGCACCTGCATCTACCGCAGCACTTTGATGATCATCTATGGTGGTAATGTAGTCATGAACTCCATCAATGGAAGAAGATCCAACAGCCCCCCCACAAGTGGGACTGGGGGCAAAAGACACCAAGCCCAACTTGGATAAAAAAGAGCCAAACACCTTCAGTGGAAGCGCCTTGGTAAAAACATCTGCGAGTTGAGCAAAACTGCGAACTAAGACGGGATCAATGAACCCCTCCTTATAAGCATTGCGAACAAGATGACAATCAATCTCGATGTGTTTAGTGCGCTCGTGAAAAACCGGATTAGCAAGAATGTGTAACGCAGCCTTGTTATCGCAAAACAAAGAGATAGGCAAAGAAACATGTACACCAAAATCTGCGAGCAAGTAAGATATCCAACGGAGTTCACAAACCGTAGCTGCGAGGCTGCGATACTCCGCCTCCGCGGTAGACCTAGAAACAGTTGATTGTTTCTTTGTTTTCCAGGAAATGAGAGCAGGTCCAAGGAAGAGACAAAAACCGGTTAAGGATCGCCTAGAATCCGAGCATGATGCCCAGTCGGCATCACAATACCCCTGCAAAACCAGAGAATTATCAGCAGGGAGAAACAACCCAAGTGAGGGGCATCCTTTGAGATATTTGACGACATGGAGAGCAGCATTCCAGTGTGCGTCACAGGGATGGTTCAAGTATTGGCTCAACTGTTGAACGGCGTGGGAAATATCCGGTCTGGTGAAACTTAAATAAAGCAACCTGCCCACAAGACGCCTGAAGGAATCAGGATTACGAAGTAGAGCACCTGCATCCGAGCTTAATTTGATGCCAGAGGGGAGTGGCGTTGAGGCAGCCTTGGCCTGCATCATGCCAGTATCCGCTACTATGTCTAAAACATATTTTGTCTGAGCCAAATAGATTCCATCACAGCTACGTGCAATCTCCAATCCTAGAAAATAACGAGCCTCACCAATATCTTTAATTGTAAAAAGGTTATGAAGATAAGTTTTGATCCTCTGAATTTCTTCAACACATGATCCCTCAAACACTTTACTGCCCCTTAGAAGGTCTGTTAGAATGCGTCAAACACCTACTTGGCTTGATGATTTCATCTGTCACCATAACTCTTCCATCTTGCATTCCAATTCTGCAGCATATACCTCGTTTGTAGCTTCTTTATCGGTTTTGCAGGAGCCTCGTTCTTTTACAGAAGCTGTCCAATATCCAGAATGGAGGGCTGCCATGGATGCTGAAATTCAGGCGTTGGAAGGCAACCATACGTGGAGGTTGACTCCTCTTCCAGCTGGGAAGAGAGCCATTGGCAGCAAGTGGGTTTTCAAGGTGAAACTACGAACCGATGGCAGTGTCGAAAGATACAAGGCTCGTCTTGTTGCAAAAGGGTTTAATCAAGTGGAGGGCATCGATTACACGGAGAGTTTTTCTCCAGTAGCAAAGGCAGTGACAGTCCGTTTGATGCTTACTCTTGCTGCTGCCAATAATTGGACACTTCATCAATTGGACGTGAACAATGCATTTCTCCATGGGTTCATCGATGAAGATATTTACATGAGTCCTCCAGCAGGTTACAAGGTTGGTCCAGGCCTTGTGTGTAAATTGGAACGGTCTTTATACGGCTTGAAGCAGGCCGCGATGGCAAAGCGGCCTGGAACAAAAGGGCCCTTGCGACGTCAAGCAAGTGTCTATGTTTTCTTTCTACCCTCCCGTTTTGCTGGGGGGTATATACACAAGAAGTCTGATGTAAAATCCCCAAGTTTTGACAAAGTTTTTGACACTCTAGATTGACAAATTCAGAGCCGTTGTCTGAACGGAGAACTTTTATCTTTGTTCCAAATTGAGTTTCGACCATAGAAGAGAAAGTGAGCAAAATAGAAGACACTTGATCTTTGTGCTTGATAAGATAAGTCCACAAAGATCTACTATAGTCATCTAAGATTGTTAGAACATAATGACATCCTGAAATGTTTGGTGTTTTATACGGCCCCCATAGATCCAAATGTACTAAGGCGAAAGGTGAAGCGGCATGTGCATTACTAGATTCAAACGAAGTTCTAGATTGCTTGGCCTTAGGACATATGTCACATATTACTTCCAATGAGTCATCATTAAGTTTGCAATCTGGAATTTGCTTGATAGCCAACATCGAAACATGTCCCATTCTCCTATGCCACAAAGTGTTATTACAATTTTCAGTAGCAGAACACGCAAGAGGAGAAGATACAGTAGAGTAAACTAAAGGTTTACAAACAGAGGATTGCACTATATATAACTTTCTTGTCAGTGTCCCTTTTGCCATCACATCTTTAGTGTCCTGGTCCTGCAATATGCAGCCAGATTTTGTGAAATAGAAAGAATATGAGCTGTTGGTACAAAGTTGGCTTACGGAGAGGAGATTAACAGAAAATTCAGGAATGTAAAGCACAGATTTGAGTGTGAGTTTGTCATTTATCTTCACAGTTCCAATATAAGTAACAGCTTTTGTCGAACCATCAGGCAAGTGAACAACTTGTGTGTGTGAAGGAATGGAATATGATGCAAAGCAGGACAAATATGCACATACATGATTTGTAGCTCCAGTATCGATTATCCATTCACCTATATTCAATGCAGAAGAGTCAGAAGTGATACCTGCGAATTGTTCTTCATAGTTCACATAATTCGCATAGTTTGTGATGGGATCCGAAGGAGTTTCTTTGCCTTTCATCAATTTCAGTAGCTCTGCTAGAAGGTCTGCTACCTCAGCCTTTGGTTCAAGATCGGATGTTAAACTCTCCCCAATGTTGACTGATTTCTTTTCTATGTTTCCAGCAAAATTATAATTTCCTCCTGATTGTTTCTTTCTTTCATTCAAAGCCTTATACCAATCAGGCGTTCCGTGAAGTTGAAAGCAAGCATCTCTCAAATGGCCGGTCTTATGGCAGTGTGTGCAGACTATGGTACGCTTATCCACAAAAGGCTTCCGCTTCTGTATTTGTCTATGAAAAGCCTCCTTTTTGCTGTCCTTTATAGAAAATTGATATGCCGTGTTATTAGCACATTCTGCAAATTGTACCTGCACGCTTCGTTGTTGTTCTACGGCAAATAGCATTGAGAACGCTTTCTCTAGATCAGGCAAAGGATCCATCATCAATAGTTGGCTTTTTTCTTTGTCAAAGGACTCATGGAGACCCATGAGAAATTGAATTAGCTGTGTAGACACGTGCATTTCAGTAATAGCTTTGTTGATTCCACAGGTGCAGCCTCCACAAGTGCACTTAGGATAAGGAGCTAAACACAACAATTCGTTCCACAGTTTTTTTACCCTTGTCATATAGCAAGTAAGTGTCATGTCGCCTTGAGAGACTGTAGAAATCTCTCGTTGTATTTGATATATCATAGGACCACTGCAACGTCCGTACCTGGCTTCAAGTTCAAGCCACAACTCTCGCGAAGAGCTCACGAACATGAAGCTCTCAACTATGTCCTTCGAAATCGAATTCCAGAGCCACGAAGTGACCATAAGGTCTGCTCGACGCCATTGTTCAAATAGAGCAGAACCTGCTATTGGCCGTGGAAAAGAACCGTCGATAAATGCAAGCTTCATCTTGCATCCTAGAGCGACATATACCGCTCTACTCCAAGTTAAATAATTAGAACCATTCAACTGCGATGATGCTAGTACGAAACTGGAATTGTCCGAAGGATGCAAATAAAGCACCTCCTTTTCATACTGTTCCGCCTCCAGTGATGCCGAATTCGACATATTAACACTTCAAAGTTGCAGCGATTGCGTGAGATAAAAAAACGAAAGTATCAAAGAGACCTTCAAGAAGAAGGCTCTGATACCATGTTAAGAATTGAGCCAAAAACAACAGGGAATTCGTGCAATTGAACAGAGCAAATCATAAAGGCAGACATGAGTTTTCTTCTTACTCAGAAAATTCTATTACAGAGATCATGTGAAGAAGATGAAGTCTATCGTTTAAATAAAACCTGGTGCCTAAAATAACCAACACATAACTGCCTATACCATGTGGACCAAGTAACCAACTCATAACTGCCTATATGATTGGGATGATGACTGGACAACTAAAATGCTACAACATAAAACGCTAAGAATGCAAATAACGCTTTTGAATACTGCTTCTTATCCTCTGTCCAACATATCAGCTGTAGCTCCAGCACCTGCATCTACCGCAGCACTTTGATGATCATCTATGGTGGTAATGTAGTCATGAACTCCATCAATGGAAGAATATCCAACATGCATACGTATCCCTTGGCCTGTCGAAGGAGAAACCACCAGTTGAGCACTGTTGTACTGTACAATCTTGTTTTATCAATGAACTTATATTTATCCAAAAAAAAGAGTTTATCCTACATAGCTAAAGCTTCATCGAGCGAAGAGACAGGCGAGGAACCAATGACATAGGAGAGCCGATCGACTTTGGGTAACCACTGTAGAGTTCCTAAAAAGAGGTCATCCCGATCAAAGAATGGAGAGGTGGTATTATATTAGTGTAATGGATTGAATGTAGAAAATGCAGTAACTAAGAGAATGGGGCATAATGCGGTGTTTGTGATTGGGTTCTCAACAATGTGATCAGGACACAGTCGTGGTAGGATTTCATGAACGGCAACGAGTAGTCGGAAAGGAAGGGGCCGACAGTGTTGAGCCATTGTGCACCCAACACTACATCAACGCCATGGATTGGAAGGATGTAGAAGGGAAAAATATATGTAACTGCAAGGTGATGGGGACAACAGCACAATATCCCGAGAAATGAAATGACTCCCTATTACCCACCAAAATAGGGAAAGGAGCGATTGGTGAGATTTGGAATCGGAAATTATATATGTGTATTCTATGTTTAAAGATTTATCATAGTGTATAACTATATAAAGGTTGGTAGCCGACTCGCATCTTTAGGTAATCGATTCATTGAGTATATAGCTTTTGTGTAAGTTATAGAGGAAATCGGGTTTCCTTCAAATGTGTCTTTAATGGTCCCTATATTAAACTCTTTCAATTGGTCAACAGGGATCAACCCTTCTGAAGAGACTTGCAACTCTTTGGCTAATGATTTTTCTCTTTCATTGGATTGTTGCTTTATGGACGTCTCTGTTTCATCGTGCCACTCAATTTTCTTTTCTGGGCCACATGACTAAAACAGGTATTGTCAATCTTTTTCATCAATTTGTTGATTTCAGAGTCTTGTTCTTGAACATGCTTTGCTAGACCTTTTATAACTCTCCTCAAACTTGCAATTTGCTCCTCCAAGGTTCTAGTATTTTTCACCATGATAAGAGCTACACTTGTTGTCGAGCGAGGAGTAGATGAAAAGGAATCATCCTTCAATTTTCCATCATCTTCATTGGTCATGACGAGATGGAGTAGATATTTTTCAACAATTTCATGGAAAGTCATCTTAGGATATTCTTGTAACCTCCTGGACGTAGTTTGGGACACGACTCCAAGCTTTTCATTTGCACTTGAAATGACAAATTTGAATGTCGAAATCTTGTTTGCAACCATTACGATACTTCAAAGCTATTTGTAAAGAGATGAGAAGTAAAGATTGTTCCACTGAGCATGCCATAATTTTGTAACGCAAATTTCATGTTTCTAAAGAATAATATAAATTAAGAATTTAATTTAATTAGATATTTTGCGGGTACAAAAATCTCTAATTGAAACATCTGATTTTTCACTTCAAAAACGTGATATTTGGCTTTGCCAACTCTGGAGGTAGTAGAACTCGATGTTATGATCTCCACCGGTGCTAACTTAGGTATTCAATAATATTAATTCGAGGGCCTTTTGATTTATTTTCAACACGATATAAACTTGGAATGTTTGACTTGAACTTTGGCTATTTCTTGGTGGAATTGGAGCTTCGATTTTCCGCCAATGTGGATGTTGTTTTGATAACATTAATTTGTAAATCTTTTGACTTGTTTTTGGATCAAACATTGAAACTTCTTTATCCCTAAGATGAAAGTCTTAATTTTTGCCTTGAATGTCGTGCATCTTCTTTGATTTGCGCTACAGATAATTCCGGGACTTCTTGAATGCTCTTTGCTCACGTCTTCACTTGTATCTTCAATTGTATTTATTGAATTGTTGGAAGCATACTTTTATTTATAATTGTAGAATGGAAGACTTTTCCATATTTACTTGATGAGACAGTGCTATTTGATCCGCCTTACATAATTTATTTGACATTTGCTTCCTTCAATTTGTAAGATATTTGACCATTGTGTCACTTGATTGGCCGAAAAATAAATATTAACATCAATTAATTAGCTATTTATTTTAGAAATTAAATAATTAAATGCCCAAAATATAAATAAAAAATGATATTCAATATATTAATTTCTCAAGTGGCACAAATTTAATTTGTCTACATATTTATTTGTCCGGACAGCTTGAGGGGCTAAAAAATTCTCAAGTTTACTTTTGTGCATTTTCATTGGATAAAAACAATGGCAATATCTATGTTTCATTTTTGTGCATTTTGAAGGGTAGTTTAGGAGTTTTTTTTTTTTTTTTTAATAAATAGGGATACAATGGTAATTTCGACACATCCCAATAAAGTGGGCCTAGTAGGAGTTGAAATCCCACTAGTCCTGGTGGAAAATTCTCTTGATATCACGGGCCGGCCCACCATCATGTAAACAAGGGACATGGGCTGGTTTGAGGGGATATCAGCCCATTTTCTTTGGAGTAAATACACCCGAAGTGGTGGGCAGTCGGTTGAAGATTTCTAGGACCAAATCCCTAGCATAATGTTTGGATCGTTTTCTGAGTGTTTTGTTGTATTTTATGGAAATAGAGAGAGAAAAATAAAGATAAATAAGTGTGTGTTAGAGATAGTTTGTATATTTGGATTTGTTTTTGAAGATAATTTAAAATAAGTATTGTATGTTTAATGTTGTATTTTGGAATACAAAAATTACTATTTATTGTCAAATCATGTCTTTTTTATATATATTTATGTATATCTATGTGTATATATATATGTATATATATATATGCTAAAATAGTTTAAAAAACTTAGATAAGGTGTTTCTAAATGATGGTAAACATTGGGTATGTTTTGACTCGTTCAGGAAATAACTTGAAAATGAAAACAAACATAGTGTAAATTTTTTCTGAGATAGTTATGTTGTTGTTGTTGGATATAATTTGGGCCTTTAAGGTTACAAACACTCCAAAAAAATATGATATTAATCATAAAATATCAAGTGACAATTTTAAAATTTTCATTAAAAATATATATTAAGTGATAATAATTTTTATCATATCGTAATAAGTATTAGTAACAATAATTCTGCATAAAATTTTTATTATAAATAACTAGTAACACAATATTGTAAGAATAATTATTTATCATCATTGTGTCATCATCACATATGTGTCACTAATTGTTTCCTTTGTCATTATTTCTTGCTAATAGTAATTTTTATAAAAAAATAGTAATTATCTTAACCACGAAATTCATTAGTGTAATAAAAAGAAATGTTGTCACATACATATAATTAGTAATAGTGTTAAAATTGTTTTTTTTTTTTTTTTCACTAATCTTCTCTTCTTGTGGACCAAGTTTCTTGTACTCATTCCCCCCTATAATAGGCTTAAAAAAATAAATCCTATCGTCTACACTAGACACTAGAAAACCTGAAATTTGCACCTCCGGAGGCGTAACGTCCCCCAAAGCAATCTAAACAACATAAAGTAAATTACAAAGCAGTAACAAAGCAATAAAAGGCCTACACCTAGGACTCTAAGACTATTGGATGTCCGTCGTCTGTCGATGAAGGCTGAGTGGTCGGCCATGTAGAATGGTCGAGTGGCCGAGGTGCGCGTCACGGGGGCCTAGTGTGCGGGCAGCCCGTGACATTCTCCCCCACCTGAGATAGCGATGCCCCCGGCGCTACGGAAGCATGGTACGCTTAATGTAGATGGGCTTGCTAGACTCTAATGGGCTTTCAAGTTGGACCAATTGGGCCCATTTAGGTGAGCAGGGCTCCAGAACTTGGGCTTCTTTTGTTCAATGGGCTTTAGCACAGTTTATCAAATATATGGAATTTTTCATACCACAACACGAAAACAAAATTAAGAAATAAAAGTTATACAATCTTAACCCCCTAGATTGATAATTGGTCAGAATCCCAACCCCCCATCTTACTTAAATTACAATTATATGCAATAGGGCCCATTTACTTGGGCTTATTAGAGTTGATATCCCAAATCATCCTTAAGAATTTCTTGGAAAAAATTGCAATTGTGGTCCCATACGTTACGGGCTCAATATTTTTTATTTCACAGAAAGAAAAAAGTGTTGCTTCTTTTGGTCCCAATCTTATTTAAACTGTTAATTCAGAGATGAAAAACTACTTTCGGAAAGTCAAAGGTGATTTTTTATGGTTTGAAAACTACTAGATTTTTGGAGAGAATTATATCCAGTTTTATCACGATTTTCATGCATCTCACTATAAAATAGCAATTTTTCCTACTAAATTTTGCAAATAAAAAAAAAAAGCTGTACAATTATGATAGATAAAAAAATGTCTCTGCAAAAAAAAAAAAAAAGCTACACGCTTTTGATAGATAAAAAAAATATTATTATGAATGAAATGTTAAATTATACATATTTAGCCCTGTTTCCCCTCCCAATTTTACATAATTTAACATTTCTTTCATAATAAAAATATATATCTATGATAAGTGTGCAGCTTATTTTTTTGCAGAGATATTTTTTTTTATTTATCATAATTGTGCAACTTATATATATATATATATATATATTGCAAATTTAGTAGAAAAAATTACCATTTTGTATTGAGATTCATGAAAATTGCAATAAAATCGGATATAATTCCCTCCAAAAGCCTGGTGGTTTTCAAACCAAAAAAAACAACCTTTGACCTTTCAAAAGTGGTTTTCTATCCCTTACTTAATGGTTTAACACATGGTTGGGATCAAAATATACTTTTTCTTTTTATGGGATTAAAGTGTTGAGCCGGTAAGGTATAGAATCAAAATTGCAATAGTACCTATCTGATGAAACCAAAAGTCTAATTTTCCAATTTATGAGTATAAATCTAAGCTCGGTACAGATTGGAGTTTGAGGAGTTGATTCCAATCCGAACCCAATCGACGGTATTAGCAAATCCTATTGGGCCCATCTGTTCCTTATTAGAATTTCTACTTTTACCCCAATTTTTCAAAAAAAAAACCCTCATATTTAAATTTAATTCCCCAATCAATCTGTGGGTGAAATAAAGACACTCTCAATCAAAAAAACAAAAAATAAATAAATGAAGAAATGTTAGCTCTTTATTTTTCTTTCCACATTTCCTTTTTTCTCTCTATTTTAGTCCGTCAACTTTTAAAATATTCATAGTTTCAATCCTTAAGCCTAATTAATGATCATTTTACCCTTTCAAAGCAAACATAATTCAAATATCTTTTTTCTGTGTTCATGATCAGACCCAACATACTTCCAAAAATAAAATTAAACCTCCATAAATTCATCATTTCTTTGACCGCTTTGTTTCCAAATATTCCAAGTCCTTGGTATTCCCGGGTACTGTGGTTGGAGAAAGTTCGTAAAATCGAGAATTTGGAATACCCCGAGAATAAGACGGGTCAAAGAAAGGTATATAGAAATTTATGAAAGTTTAATTTTATTTTTGAAAGTATGTTGGGCCTAATCATGGCATAAAGAAAAGATAATTGAACTATATGTTTTCTTTAAAAGGGCAAATTGATCATTAATTAAACCTAAAGACCGAAATTGTTAATATTTTAAAAATTAAAAGACTAAAATAGAACTTCAATATATTTAGGGATTGAAACGAATTAGTGGCAGTATATGAGAACCAAAACTGTAATTATCCCACATAATATTATAAAATCCTATCACTGTTATCCTAAATTTTACCATTTATTAATTTATACCACTTTAAATCCATCACACAAAATAAACAAGGCCTAATAGTCTATAATAGAAACATGTCAAAACATTGAATCGATGTATAATATTATATAGCTAACAAAACTTATATTCACCTAAGGCATCTTTCAGCAAGTGTAATCCACATGACAATTTTATCAAATGTATTAAAAATTAAAAGGGTTCTCTTGAAATTTGGTAAAATTATAAATATTTTGTCATTATTTAAAAAATTACATAATACCCTCTAGGTTTAACGACTATCTAATAAATACTCTCTTGTGACAGTCAATTGTAATGGAGTATTTGTTAGACGACCATTACTCTCCAAAATAGTTGTAATTTTTCAAACAATAAAAAAATATTTATAATTACGTCAAAATTTAGGATAGCCCATTATAACTTGCCCTATATTAAATGTGAGAAATGTTGCTTCCACCAAAAGGGGTTGAAGGAGGGAGATAATAGTGAAAACCCCTAAAATTCACAGCAGGAAAATAATGAGAAACAATAAATTTTGATCATTTCATAGGAGACCTAATTACAACTCCAGACCCAGAAAATTATTTAAAAAAAAAAAAAAGAAAGCAGCAGAAGCTATATATTTCTTCAAGGGCTCAAACCTCTGACTTGATTCTGATCCTTGCAAAATAATCAAAACCTCAACAATGGTAGGGGAAAAAGAATGAGATAAGAGTAGTTTGGGTTGAAATATTATTAAGAATTGAAGGGGAAAATGCCCTTTTGGATGTTCTTCTTCAAAGGCCTTTGAGTTGTTCCACCAGTCCTGAGAGGCTACTCCACTTCTCAAATGCAGTTGCAGATGCCACAAAAGCTACCTTTGAAGCTTCAATATCATTGCTAGAAACTGCAAAATCACCATTGTCCAAACATTCTATGCTTTACTCCTTATTTCTTTACATTTTTAGGGAGTACTAATCACAGCCAAGCGCTTCACAAGTTACAGATGTTCTTCGGCTTGCATTTCGATTGATGAATTTTGATTTCAAAAAAGGATTTGGAGAAAGGATTTTAAAGTATTCAATTTTTTAAAAGAATTTGAAATCCATCAGATGTTATTTGGGTTGCATTTGGATTGAAAGATTTGAAATTATGAATTTCAAATTCTTCATAACAAATTGATGGATTTTTAAATTCTTTTCAAATTGAATCATTTGAAATCGTTTCTCCAAATTCATCAATTTAAATGCACCCTTAATTTCTTTGCTCAGGATGATTGAAACATGCAGCCACCTACCATCACTTCGTCTATAATCTTAAGTTTACATGTAAATTACACCGAGTTTATAATAGTTTTCGCTTCGCCAAATTTTCTATGTGAACCAAAATACATAGTGTTCAAGACCAAGGATTCTAACTTAACTACATTTTGCTTCAAGCTTCATTATTCCTTATAATTCTCATAACCAAAATGTTCATCCGGCAAACCGTCCAACGCCTCTCTTCACCATTAGTTTGTGCATTATTAAGAGTCGACAGGGTATCAGAGTCACGTCAAAAAAAAGGTTTGAAGTGTAGGATTTAGACGTGAGAAGGGCATGTTAAGATATTAATGTTAAATGATATGAGATGGTCGTTTAATATGCATTAAGTGTGTGCTCCACAGTCAGCAAATGCGGAAAAGTCTTGACCAAAACGTTACCTGATGAGATTAAGGAGGCCAGCGAGGAATTAAACGTATCGACCTCCGTCTTCTCCTCATCACTAGAACTCAACTGTCAAAAACATGAAGACGAGAAAAGCATCAGAACTTGGCAAAACCGGATGCATGCACGCACTGCTCATACATAAAGTGAGACGTTAGATGGTAAAAGTTCTTGATCGTTTGAAGGTCCATCGGCCCTCAATACACATTAAACATGAGACTAAAAGGAGTGAATTCCAACATCGGAACACCTTGTTGAAGGCAGAATTCACTTTCTGGACCCATTCAGTATCCTTGCTGGAGCCAAGAACTGAACTTGCTGCAGAAAGATCATTCTTCTCTATTGCTTGGCCTACTTTGCTGAGCTTATAAACAAGATCTTGCAGGTATGCTGCAATGTCAAATTCAGACAAGTCCTTTAGAATTCTGGCAAAAATTGTCACTCGAAATTTTATTGCATTTCAAGTGTTTGAAGCTTAAATGTTATATTTCTGTTGCTATATACAAAAGTTTGCCCTTATAATTAGATTTTGGAAGAAAGACTAAAATAAAATTTGCAGTATAGCAAGGTGGCAGTTTGTTCTTCTTCTCTTTATCTTTTTCCTCTACCAGTTGAACTAAATCCCCTAGCAAATAAGGCCCCCGGGGAAATGCACAGATACAGAGGGGAAATTCTAGCCGAGTTAAACCTTAATCAATTATATGATAAGTGTAATATACTTGTCATTTGATTAGCGTACGGTTTAAAGAGAACGACGAATCACATGACAAATGTATCAAACATGATGTGTGATTCATTAGTTTCGGTAAAATACATTCCCAAGTACTAAAAGAATGAAATGCTTACAAGATGAAACACAATGCAAAGTGGTTTTAAACACTCTTGAGGTTTGCTTTCATCTAATAAATAAGTCCTGCATTAGTTAAAATTTACTAAATTTATTGATATTAAATTGATATATACCATTGATTGACTTAAGGTGACTTATTGTAGGTCAGATAATTTTTTTCGAACTAAACTATCCTTCTAACACTGAACATATACCTACTCACATCTATTAATGCGGGAAAATGTACAAGGGTAATTTGATTATAAGACGATTTATTTGACCTGCAAATCCCAAGAATAAATACTAAATATAATTTTTCGAATTATAAGGATTTACGAACAATTATCCCAACTAATGAAGTAAGAACATAATTAGCCTCAGCTCAGAATGAATTCTGATATTGTTCTAAAGATAAAAGTCCTGTGCACCTACGTCAGCATTTTTCCAACCACAAAAGGTTCCAATTCCATCCCTAAAGAACACGAATTGATCTCTTTCTCGACATAGGAAACACACAAGGAAGAAAATGAAAATGGAACCTGTTTCTTTAGCAGATGAGCTGATGACGCCTTGTCTCTCAAGCCTCTTCTTCCTGTCCTTCTTGACCTTCTCCAGCAGCTCCTCATCGTCGTCGGCCTCCAGAATTGCGGCGTTCGCCTCATCCAACTTCCCTTTACTATACCCGCGGAGTGTAGTAAACAGCAATGTGGACAGGGAAATGGTTCGCCTGCTGATGACAAGGGAGGAGGAGGCCTCCGTAGCAGCCCGGCAGCACACAGCCTGCGCCTGAACTGTCGATGCAGATGCGTATGGAAGTGATGGGAGAAAAGCTTTCGCATTCGGGAGGAAGACTGTTGCCATTTCTTTCTTCTCTCTTTTCTCTTCTTTTTCTACTGTGTTTAGGAGTCCTTTCTCAGTTGTTTTCTCGTGGCAAAGAATGGGGTGTTGTGGCAGTTGGAACTGCACAAGATAAGATTGCAAGATTTCCTGCTACTATGGACCATAGTTTCGAGCTTTGGAGGGTACTCAAGTCATTTGAAATGTGAACAAAAATAGACAATGAAAAAAAAATATTTTATGGTTCTATTTCTTGATGTGATTTTCTGGGACAGTGTGTTTGTAGATTCCCATCAATCGTTTACGGCAAATTACGAATTTCCATCCAGACAAGATAAAAACGGTTGTTGGAAGTTTACACAATCAACTGTTTTTTATACTTATGTAAGATAAATATCATTTTTAGTCACTCAATTATGTCATTTATTCGAGTTTTATTGATTATTATCATCCAAAATTTATGCCACACACCTCTTTCTCTTATGGCATGTAACGGGTTGTTATTTTTCGGGCTTTATTGTCGGTTTTTCACTTTTTTCTTCCCTTCAAAATAAGGTCCCTTTACTAGTTTAGATGATCAACTAACGGTTAAAACTAACTTTGATCCTTTTAAAAAAAATTGCGGATCAAAATTAATAAGGTCGGGATATGGGTAGCAAAAGTGATTTAATGACTCAGTTAGGAGACCAAAAGTGAAATTATTCCTTTCACTTACATGATACTTATCATCAAAAGGTTAAGCACTTTACCTAGAGATATAGTTTCATAATTAATGGGTTCTTGAAATCAAATAGTTATTTTCAAAGATAATTAATTAACATAAGTTAATTAGATCAATATTATCACTAAATCACACAAATAAAAGATGAATCTAAGCGCTCATACCGTTATTTAAATAAGTTCTTCTCCTTGCTAGTTCATAAAAGTACAATCCCTTGGGAGTTCATATTAAAATAGACCTAATGAAAGTAGGGGAATTCATAGTTCGGTTAAATCGATTGAACCAAATTGAGTCGATTTAATCGAAAATCAAACTGAAATTTTCTGTTCGATTTTTGGGTTTTTTTTTTTTTTTTTCAGTTTTGGATTCGGTTTTTTCCTTCACCGCTTGGTGACAAAACCAAACTGAAAATCGGTATTTTTAAAATACATATATTTTATTTTATTATTTATTATTAAGTAGTGAGTTTTTTATGCATTTTTTATAATTTTATTTGTCGTTTGTTTTATAATTTTTTTTTTGTTTTGTTTCTTAAGTGTAACTTGAAATTTTGAATTGTATTCTTAAATATTCTTTTCATTATACATTTTATTTTTTAGATTTTGATATTTTGGTACATATATTTTTGGATAAAATTAAAACAATACTAAAACTATATATATATATATATATTTAAAAAAATCAGTTATTTTGGCTAAAAAAACCAAAAAAATTAAAACTAAACAGTGTTTGATTTAAACCGAACCAAACCGACAATATTGTGAAAACTGTGAACCAAATTTTGAATTAACCAAAAATTCAGTTTGAATGAACTAACTGAACACCCATAAATAGAAGTTAACATGTATTATATTAATTGATCATTTAAATTAAAATATACAATATATTATTAAATTGTTGGTTGAGTTTATTTGTTAAAATATTGTAATTATTATGGAAAAGTAAAAAATATTATATATTTATTAAATACAATTATATGTTACATATTGTTTTTGTATATTAACTTGATATAGTATTAAATATAAATGTAAAGATATGAAATATTTGAAAATAATGAAAAATGGGGGGAAAAAACCCACAAACTAGTTGGTTCACTAACTTTTGAATAAAGACATGTACAACAGACCTGTATAAATTAATACTCGATAAATTGATAATTTCTCTAAAATCGTAATTTTTTTGCGTCCTGACCTGATATTATTCGATTCGTCGTTTATCAGAGTTTGTAGTGCTACTACTTTAATATTATAAGTCGTTGTATCTTAGAAGATAAATTGTCGTTATCGTTAACACCAGAGTGATGCAATAATTATATTAAAAATAAATAATCTAACTCTTACCTCGACTTTATAATATAAAGCTCCCCCATATTCCTCGATTTTCACAACACGGGCAATAAATAATAATAATATATTAATTAATTTAAAATTATCGATATATTTATAAATAAAATGAAAGAAAAGAAAAGAATAACAATAGATTGTCTTAGCAGATGGTTGCTCAAGTTGGGCTAACATACTGAATGGGCCAAGTCTAAACATGAGGTTGGTTTGTAATGATCTCGGTATTCTTGTTTAATAAATCAATAATATCTTCGTTTAATGGTTAAATTTGAAGCATAAATAAATATATGATTATTCGTCTCATTTAATTTAAATTTTATCGTAATGCATTTGACTCATTTAATATAAGTTAATTGATCGAATCGATGTATTATCGAATTATTTATATTGACATAATTATATATCGACAGTTTCTATATAAAAAAAGGATTATATAATCACCTATAATTAATTAGAGTGTAAACATGGGATGCATTTAAAAGAGCGTAAATCATGTTCATACTTTTTAAAATTAAATTTAATTACACAAATACTTTACGTATTATCTAAAATTACAGATACATTCTCTAAGAGAGTGTCAATATAATTTTCTTTACATGTGTTTTTATACGTTTTTGCCCCTAAAAAGGTGTCAATACGATTACAATTACAATCTTAGAAAATAAACTTATTGTTTAAAAAATAATAGTATTTTTTTGTAATTAAATCTAACCTTAGAAACGTGAATGTAATTTAATTTCTATAGAGGCAGATTGCTATGGGATCCTCTACTTCCAAATAGTGCTACTTCTTGTATTGCACCTCTAGATGTATGACATGTGGACAAATAATGTTGACGAGAGATTTGGGGAACAGTGGAACCGATGGGTAGGAGAGAGAGAGGGGATATTGATACTAATAAAAAAAAAAAGATAAATTACAACAACCTCCCTTATAATTTGGCATAATTACGAATTTCTCCTTGTTATTTGAAAAATTATCAATACCCCCTAATTTTAATGGTGAACTGACCAAAATGACTTTGTGGATTAAAAATTAAAATTTTATTTATTTATTAAAAAAATTATTTTTTTTTAAATTTTTTCATAATTTTTAAAATTTTTCATCCATCACGTTCGATTGTTTTATGAGTTTTTAATCTTTTTTAAAAAAATAAAAAATACAATAAGGGCAAAGTTGATAATTTCATACCTCCATCCAAAGATTACATAATTTGAACTTATAATTATATTTATTCATATTCATTTTATGTTTAGTCATTATTCTATAGGATATGAAGTGAAGCCCGACATTTGTGTGGATCTTAGCCCATGCCGTAAGTTAGATTTTTGCTCTAATGAGCAGAATAAGGAAAAAGAAGTTGTGTTCTTGAGGATAATGGTGGAGAAAAGTTAATAAATAAATGTCATTCAACTATTTTAGAAGAGAAAATGACTACATCAACCTAATAGCTAATATAATTCGGGTTGATACACAAATGATGGTCGATTACTCTCACTTTGGTGACGAAGTTTCTTTTGATACGGCTTATAGAAAAAATAAAGAGGGTCGATCATTTGCCCTTTTTATTAGTGTAAACAACCATAAGCAAACTATTATTTTTGGTGCAACATTATTATATGATGAGACTACATCAACCTTTATCTGGTTTGTTTGATACATTTGTGAGGACAATGTTTGGAAAACAACCAAAATCCATCCTTACAGATCAAGATGCAGCAATGCCAAAAGCTTTGACAACGACATGGCCTAACACATGCAATCGCTTGTGCATTTGGCATATCTACCAAAATGCAGCTATGCATTTGAGTAGTGTATTTGCACGCTTTACAAGTTTCTCCAGTTGAAATTCTAAAGCATGCAGCCAATGTTTATACACTTGAAGTCTTTGAGTTATTTCAAAATGAGTTGCGGAAGGCGTATGATTCTCAAATAGAGCTGTGTGGAGAGATTGGAGAGACTTTTGAGCCTAAGATTATTCCTTTCAGGAAGCATTATCAACATACAGTCATGTACAACTCTTCTCAAGCTAATGTGCTTGTAGTTGTAAGAAGTTTGAGTTTGTAGGAATTTTATGTTTACATGCTCTCAAAGTCCTTTCTTCAAGAAATATTGTCAAAATTCTTGAGTTATACATTAAAAAAAGGTGGACCAAGAAAGCTAAAAAGAGCGTTGTTGAAGAACAAATTGGAGGATAATGTATCTTCTTCTCAATGTTTGAACGAAAATGTGGAAAAAAAATTGATTGGAGTCCACTACAAAGAATTGTGTAGCTATATAGTCAGCTAGTAACTCGGGCTACTTTAACTGATGAGACATTTAAACTTGCAAAAACTAGCATAATGTTTGGATTCGTTTTTTGAGTGTTTTTGTTGTGTTTTGTGGAAATAGAGAGAGAAAAACAAAGATAAATAAGTGTGTGTTAGAAATAGTATGTATGTTTGGATTTGTTTTTGGAGATAATTTAAAATAAGTATTATATATTTAATGTTGTGTTTTGGGAGACAAAAATTACTATTCATTGTCAAATCATGTCTTTGGAGATAATTTAAAATAAGTATTATATGTTTAATATTGTATTTTGGGAGACAAAAATTACTATTTATTGTTAAATCATGCCTTTTTTTATATATATTTATGTATATATGTGTGTATATATATGTATGTTTTTATGCTAAAACAGTTAAAAACACCTAAATAAGGTGTTTTTGAATGATGGCAAATATTAGGTATGTTTTGACTTGTTTCAGAAATAAATTGGAAATGAAAACAAACATAGTGTAGTATTCTCAAGATGATTGAAGAAGTTGAGATAAGAGTAGAGAATATGACAGCACTTAGTCCACACGTCGGACCCAAATCCATTATGAAGAAAGCTCTTGTATCCAGAGTAAATAAGAAACAAAGTGTTGGTGCATCGTCTAGTGCTGAAAATGCATTTGATGATGTCAATAATGGCTGAAATTTAGATAAAACGGAAAAAAGAATATAAAATCTCAAAGAAGGCCTAAGTGGATTAGAGAAGAGCACACAAAGGTTAGATTAACTAAACTTGTCAAGTTTTATACTTGATATTTCTCTTTATGTTATAGAGGAAAATGAGTACATTTTGTTGATAATTTTTTGATTTTTTCAGCAATTTTCATGGAGTATTTTTCTTTTATAATCTTTTTTCCCCTTAATTTCAAAAAATAAAATGAAATAAAAATAGAAAACCCATTTTATTGTTGTTCAACCAGAGGTCTGTCGGCTGAACTGTTGAGTATGAACAACAATAGAACGGGTTTTTGTTTTTAACCCATTTATTTATATTAATTCTTTTTAAATTAAATGACTTTTTTTTAACTTGCGCACTTAATTATCATAATTTTTCATAACTACATTTTGGTAGTTTTTTTTTCTCTCATTCAAGTTTTTATCTCTTATATATATTTTAAATAATTTTTAACTCTATAGAAAGAAAATAATATAACTTTAAAAAATATTTTGTTCTAAATATTTTATAAAAAAATTATATACATACATAAAATGTGCTATACTTACTAGTCTTGATAATTTGAATATGTTCAGCATTGGAAATATGTTTTTATTTCTTTTAACAGGAAATTCATTCAAAAAATAAAATAAAATTACTTGAACTAATGTTGGGTTTTCCAAAAATTGAAGACGAGATTTTTAATTAATTTCTCAATATTATTATTTCGGGTTCATCACTTATTATTTGATGAAAAAGGGGAAACGAAGGAAATTTTGATATTTAAATCTTGATTGAGTAACATAAGATCTCTACAATTAATAGATCTTCCATAAGTCCAACAAAAAGAAATATTAAATTTAAGACGAAATCTATGAATTAGTCATCCATTTTTAATTTTTTTTATGCAAAGAAGACTATAATCTATGATGTAATGGCATTTTATGAAATATTAATAAAAGAATTTGACTTTTTTTTTTTTATTGTACTCCTTATCACTTGGAATATACGATTCATTATAACTCTGATTCCATTAAATTTAAGGGTAAATTACATATCCATTAAGATAGAGCTAAATCGTACAGACATTTCCTGTGTTTTATATAATTACAGGTATTATAATATTACAGTTACATCCCCCGAAGGGTGTTAGTGTAATATTTTTCAGGTGGTGTTTGTGTAAGTTTTACATTTGAATAGAGTAAAATTGTAATTACAACTATAAACTCAGAGGATGTAACTGTAATTTTGCAGAAAGTAGGGAGTGCTTATGTATTTTAACCTAATCTCAGGGGAGTGTCATTGTAATTTACCCTAAATTTATCGAATAGAAACTTTAGTGAGATACATTTGAGAGATGATGATTATAATATTGCATTTAAGATAATAAATTCGCAATAAGCTCATACTATATTTGGGCTCTATGCATATTGATGGATCGATCCAGAGTTACCACAATTTCTCTTTTATTTTAGAATAGCTAAATCGCGTCAAGATGTGTTCAAGTACGCCGTTAGATTGCTGATCCATATCAAAGCTCATGACGTTCAAATCCAGTAGAAATGAGCACAAGTTATATTGTGCCCTTCTCATCTATACTAATATAAAAAATAAAGGGCATGCATACCCACAAAACAGTGATTAGTGACACCACCGCACCAAATTTTTGTAAAATCAAAAATGGCCTTCAACTAATAGGATAACTAATTTATTCAACTTTTCAAATTATACATTAACTGATAAATTAATTTTTTGTATTTTTTACTCTTAAATTTAAAACATGAAGCATTTTTATTACATACACATAAAAACAGCATGCCACAATAGCTAGTGCCTATAAAAAGGGATCTTCAGCATACCAACAGCAAAATTCATAGCAAAGCAAATCTAAAAACTCTCTACAACAACAAAGTTCTGTGACTGCGAAGAGTTCACATCTTTCTGGGACATAAATCCTCAAAACCTCATCAATTTGATTCTTAGAAGGAAAGGTAAAAGGGAAAAAAACAATAAGGGGGTGGGGGTGGGGGGGGGGGGGGTTGGATATTCCAAGATAAAAAGTGAGTCATCCTATTGTATAGGATTCCATTTGGTAAAGGAGCAAAGTCAAGAAAGAAAGAGATTCGAGATGGTGACTCATTATCCATCATTCGACACGACTAAAGTCTAACACTCTTTTCTTTATGAGATAACAATTACCTTAATTAATTGTTGTCCTAATCAAAAGACTGTTCATCTCTGCAGTAGCCACCTCTAAAGAACACCCCTTTTCAGCCCCATATTACACACAAAAGCTACTCATCACCTCATTAACTTTTCAAGTCCATCACACGTTGCCAACACTTTTTTCGTATTTCTATTCATTATATTATTTAGTATGTTTAAATTTAAAAGATTGGTTTAATATATTAATAATTTAACTCAACGAATGAGTTCAAACGAAAAAAAAAATGTACGTTCATATTCGTGGAGCTCGAATTTAACCTCATTAATCAAGTTAGGAGTCAATTGGCTTCGTTTGGATTTTTATTTACTATTATGTTATACTTCGTAAAACGGGTCACTATCAATATGAGCAGACATAATTATATGTATATCTCAATTATTAAATATTTGAATTTTTCAAATGTTCGTGATGTGACAAGATCATCCGACGATCAGAAATGAAGTATTATCGATAAAGAAACGTGAAGATGAGATTGTCGGATTGATAGGTGCCATAAAATTATTGATGTGCTCATGATAAAAAACCTATCAACTCTGCGTAGATTGTATACACCAACAACTGAAACACACTCGATATATGTGCATAATTTAAATTTTTACTGTATTTATTTAATAGAATGAAAAAAGAAAAGAAAAATGAACAGTTGATTAACATTATTCGATAAAATAAATTAAAATTTTAATATATATGAACAGAAAATTATTAATTGAATTACTTTAAAAAGAGAGTTTTTTTTTTTTTTTCTTTTTGTGAAAAGAATAAGTAGAAGTAAAGGTATTTTAAGCCTTCTATATTTTGTATTATCAAATTAATTATTCCAAGGCTTCAAGATTAATATCAATGATTTCTTATCCTGGTGGTTAAGATTGAAATTACATGAACAAATTTAAAGTCATGAGTTTGAATCCTTCTTGACGTGTAGATTTTTATCTCACTTTATATAAGTTTATTATAATTTATTGGGTAAATTAAAATGACCTTCCCTAAGATTTGGCATAATTACGGATACTTTTTTGTTATTTGAAAAATTATCAATGCCCTCTTAATTTTAACAGTCAATTAGGCTATTTTGTTAGTCTCTGTTAGATTTTTATCCATTTTTTTGTGAATTTATCAAAATGCCCTTATAGACTAGAATTATAATTTTATTTATTTTTTAACTTTTTTTTAAATTTTTTTATTGACTAAGTGAATAATTTTTTATAATTTTTAAAAAAATTTCATCCCCGTTCCATTTTTTTAGAAATTTTAATTTTTTAAAAAAATTAAAAAATACAGTAAGGGCATAATCGACAATTTCATACCTCCATTCAAGGATTATATAATTTCATCAAATATTGGGGAATATTTGTAACTATTCAAGCAACAAGGAGGGATTTGTAATTATGCCAAATCTCAGGGAAGGTCATTGTAATTTATCCTAATTTATTTTATTGGTTTTCGTTATATTAATGTAACAAAAGACCCGATTTATTGTTTAATTTATTGAGATATTACTATAAGCATGTCATTATCAATTTTACAAAAAAAAGAAAAAGTGGCTTTAAGGCTTAATCCATATTAGAGTAAATTACATTGACACTTCCTGAGTTTAGATCAAAATATACGAACATTCCTTACGCTTTTCAAAATTACAGCTACACCCTTTGAAATTACAGTTCTAATTGTAATTACACCCCATATTCAAATGCAAAACTTACACAAGCACTCTTTGAAAAATATTACACTAATACCTATAAAGAGATGTAGCTGTAATTTTGTAAAATATAAGAAATATTTATGTAATTTAACCCAATCTCAGGAATGTTAATGTAATTTACCCTTAATATTAATAGGGGAAAAGTATCATTTTAGTCCGCTAAGTATGCCTAATTTTAATTTTAGTCCGATAACTACGCCCATATTTGTTTAGGTCCAGTAACTTACGAAATTGCTTACTTTTAGTCCTTTGGCAGATTTTTAGACAATTTTATCCCTATGCAACTTTTGAAAGGCAGTTTTAGTTCATATGCACTCATAGAGGTAAAATTTTTCGAAAATCTGCCAGAAGACTAAAAGTAAGCAATTTCGTAAGTTACTGGACCTAAACAAAAATAAACATAGTTATCGGTTTAAAATTAAAATTAGGTATATTTAACGGATTAAAATAATACTTTTTCCCTATTATTAGAGAGAGGGAAAGGGAGGTGTTATACAAGAATGGTAGAGACAAATTGTTTGGTATGAATTGGGGATGTTTATGTAAAAGACATCATGAAATGGACCCCTTTTCGCCCTTTTCTTCACCAACTTTGATGCTCAATTTGTGTGATATCCGAAAGGCATTGCACTCTTGTAATGACTCACAATCCAAGTTCAGAGCTCATAATTTGGTGTTTTAGTTACATGTAGAGTTGGTGAGATGAATTTGTATGATTGGAAATGGGGCAGTCTTTATGCCAAAAAATCAATTTGTTTGGTACACACTTTTTTATCATATGCTATAAAAATATATTAATTGCTAAGTCAACTCACAAAATAATAATAATAATAATAATAATAATAATAATAATAATAATAATAATAATAATAATAATAATAATAACAATAATAATTACCCAGTGTAATGAACATTGTTTAAAAAACTTCTTGTAATTTTATTTATTTTTAATCAAAATCTTTCTTGTGTTCTTTAAAATGAACCAGAAAACACCCTCCACCCGATGCGTGTTACATGCTCCATTTTCAATATTTTTTATTGAAAATGTCAGATCTTTATTAATATAAATTGATGGTTCATATCTCATCAACAACATCTAGAGTTCATATTTTGATCGTTTTAAATTTATGCTTCAAATTTTATCAACAGAATCAATGATTCAAAATTCATCTCGTGTATATTTGTGGATATATGATAAAAAAAAATTATAAATTTAAAATCATATGAAAATAAAAAAATAAAAAATTCTTCCCATTTTGCTTCTTTTCTGAAATCACAAGGAAATTATTTTGTAATTTTGTTTTTATAGGGAGAATTTTAAATATTTCGTATATCAAAAGGAGGTCGGAATTTTCCCCTTATTGTTTCGTACATGAGAGGGTCGAGCTACCATTTTATTAAAAGGTTTATGAGATTTTTATCTATCACTACTTTCACAGCATTTAACACTCATTTTGATTAAAAATAAAAAATAAAAGAAAGAAAATGCATAAATCTCGGAAAAAATCAAATCCCATTGAACAGAATATTGGACTATTTATTGATTATTGTCAAATGTATGTCTTAAATACATAGAGAATATAATTTTACTTTTCTTTATTTATTGGGCAAATATTACGATCACCTCCCTAAAGTTTGACATAATTACAAATATTCTTTTATTATTTGAGAAATTACAGATACCCCTTGACTTTAACGTCCATAGACCTAACAACTAGTCCATCCTATTTTTGTGGTGAACGGACCCAAATACCCTTTTGGATTATATATTATAATTTTATTTATTGAATTTTCTAAAATATTTTTATGGACTAATATTCCCTATGGATTATTTATATCATCCACTCTAATTTCTTTTTAAATATTATTTTTATTATTTAAAAAATTTCAACAAGAGTAAAATAGTAATATCCATTTCACCACCTAGGAACTACATAATTATTTTTCATTTAAGGGGAATATTTGTAATTTTTCAAACAACGAGAGGGTATTCGTAATTATAACAAACCATAGGAAAGATGGTTGTATTTTACCCTTATTTATATTATTAATTTTCCTCAATTAAAAAAAAAAAGAGTTTTTACGTTATTTAAAAATACAAATGAACCACTCACGTCTTCCTCTAGTAGGTTATGGGTTCAATTATCTTCAGATAAATGAGTTTTTATCTCACTTTTTTTGAGATTATATATAATTTATTTAATTTTCTCACTTTATACGAATTTATTAAAATTAATTTTATTATTATTATTATATTGATGTATTGATCGACTTAATATATTTTTAATTTATCAAAATATAATAATTGGTGAAAACACACACAAATGAAAAGAAAAACGAGAAAGGAGCTTTTGTTGTGTGCGAGCACTGAGCAGATATGATTCTGTCCCTTTCGGAGTTTGCATGCTGACAAATTTCCTTCTTCCTCAACACGGACAGAATGAAACTTAGAATTTAAGTCTTGAAAAAAGCTCTCTTATTTATATACATTTCTTCAGCTGCTCCCCAAATTTGTCCTTTCCAATTAATGCTGCAAAAGTCCGAATCCCGTCACATGCGTGGAATGTTATTTTACTACATAATAGGTATTATATACTTTAACAGTAGACGTCGTTTAAATTTAACTTATCTGATATTATTGATCAAGGTATGATTTTTGTAATTGTCTTTATTAGATACTGATATTCGATAAAAATAATTATAATCAAATTTATTTTAATTAATAATAACTCATCGCTTTCAATTCAAAAAAGTGGGCAAAATTCTTAAAAGATAAAGTCATATTAATTCCTTTTTGCTCACAAGATTTTATTTAAATGACAACTATTGATCTAAAAGAATAAAAAGAAATATAAAAATATTAATTATGTTATAGTGCGATAAAAAAAATGCTATAAAAATAGAGTTATATCCATGCATAAAATAAATTTTGAACCAAAATCTTTTACTATTTGGACTTTATTTTTTTGTCTTGAGGGGAAAGCGATCAACTATTATTATTTAGAATAAATCGATTACAATAATTCATGTTGAGTATTTACATCTAACAAAGACAACTAAAACAATCATACCCTGATAAAAAATTATCAAATAAACTATACCTAATATTACAGTAGAAAGACTACTATTATAATAGAAAGACAATACATGCTATGCAATAGAATAATATTCCACATACTAGTAAGGTTTCAATCTAAAACTTTTAAAATTATGAGATCTCAACTTTATCAATTAAGGTAGACCTGATCGACTACTAATTTTAGACTTGAAGTCCCGATCTTAATACTCGAGTAATACTTCATCAGCTTTTATATCATTTTCCATTATATATATAGTTGTTCCTAGAATCCTACTGTATGTTAAGTATCAAAATTTCAAGTCAAGTGATGACAACATATTTTTGGATGTTGATAATTAATTATGATCTAAGCTTGATATGATATCATTTGGATCAAAATGTTTTACACATATTCTGATAAAAAAATGCACCATGTAATTTTTTTTTTCTTAAAATACATTGATATTTTAAATCAACCAATATATTGCTTTTACAAAATTTAATACATAATACATCAATATTTCTAATCAACTAATAAATTTGAAGTAAACAAGAAGCAACATGTTATTATTAAAAGTAGATAAAATATTTATATTCGTAGAACTCGAACTCACAAAATTGAGACATCAACCTCATCATTCAGGTAATGAATCATTAGTTTCTTTTTACCATATTTCTCTCGTTATTATTTGCAATAATTTTGACACTATATCAATGTATGTGGGCATCAAAAGTGATGTTTACTGCCATATTTCCAAATATTCAACAACTAGTATAAGTACTTCTTATTATAATAGTACCTTCACGAATAGTAAGGCTCAATAGATTTAACTGACTTAAAAAAACTCCACACGTTCAGACCAACCAAATTATATTTGAACATTTCTACTATCTTGACTTTGAGAACTACCCTTTGTACTTCCCTGTAGGACTCATCGTCACCATTTTAAATCAACATGGATTTGGAATAGAGTTTATACAAAAAAAAATTTTGAAGAAAGTTGATTTCCCTATCTACTTTCTTGGAAGAACAAAGCTTTGGGAAAGCAAAAGTCAAGTGCCCTCATCTTACACCTTAGATTGAGAATGGTTATTATTGCCACCAATAGATTATACTCACACCAATTTTATCAAACTTGACTTTCATTCTCTCCGACACCATATCTCGAATAATAACATCATTGTCCAATAACTTCTTATCTAATAGGACTTTTATTCTACTGACTTCATTAAGAAACAAGCTTGAAGTTGCGCAATCACTCCAAAAAAATATGTGTGGTAGTCTACACAACCTCCAATATTGAGCATACATTTTTAACCTTTTTCCAATCTTCAAGGTCTAGAAGACTTCACAATGTGGACCTCTATCGGCAAATATTTTACTTGAATTTGATTGTAGCAACCGACATTTCATATGTACAGAGTTCTACTCAGTTCAACAATCATCAATTGACATCCTTCCTGGCAAACATAATTGTTTCACAACTTTAAAAATTACCAAAAGCCTTATATCTAATCGTCGGACATGTTATACGCTAAACTCTACTTAGTTCAACAATCATCAATTGACATCCTTCCTGGCAAACACAATTGTTTCACAACTTCAAAAATTACCAAAAGCCTTATATCTAATCGTCGGACATGTTATATGCTATCATGCATCCCATCAGTGATGTTTTTAGCTTCAAACATACCTGTCAGAGTTCTAGATAAGTGAAGAGAGAAATAGAAGATGAACATTTACGTGGTTTGGTCATATATAAGTGAAGAGAGAGATAGAAGATGAACATTTACGTGGTTTGGTCATATGATCTACGTCCACGAGACAAATGCCCAAAGGGCTAAATTATATTATTCTCTCTTAGTTTAAAGATATAACCTCCACCTATTTATATAGGTGAATTACATATATGGATAATATAAAATAGAGAAAATATCTTCAAAATCAAATCATATAGATATCACAAGAATCACTAAGATTTTGTTGTGATTCTTTTGTAATTTTACAGTTATTTGGAGAATCAATTCATGATTCTCAAGACACCCCTTCAAGTTGGACGTGGAGATCTTGATCGTAATGTTCAACTTGGACAACATAAGTCCAAACTTTTTTTCTAGTGTGATGCCAGGGAAAGTCATCGGAGATCAAGGCGTCGTCATGGCATGCACACACATCCACAGTAGCATAAATAGAGACATCATGTCAGATAGCCAGTTTTAGGTGCAAAACACCAATAGCAAGACACTTAGCATATTGAAGCAAGGTCGATTAGACAGAGAGACAGACAAGCAGGCAAATTAGGTGTGGAACACCATCAGTAGTGGAAAGGACTCAGCCTATCAGGAGTAGGGAAGTCGGTATTCAATGAGACCGATCGACAAACAATTGAGGTGTAGAACACCAATAGTAAAAGCTTGATGGAGTCAATGTTGCCTACATAGCACAAGCAGTGTTGGTGCAGCAATTAGGGTTCCAGGCGGCAGAGGCGACGCGTAGCTACGGTTATAGTGGCGCGGAGCTAGGGTTTAAGGCGGCAGTAGAGGTGAGCACCGCTAGGGTTTCAGCATGCTCTTTGTCTCTCTCTCCCTCTCTTTCACCTTTTTTTTTCTTTTGGGAAACCCTCTAATACCATGTAAGAGTTCTAAATAAGTGAAAAGAGAAATAGAAGATAATCATTTACGTGGTTCGGTCATATGACCTACGTCCATGAGATAAATGCCCAAAAGACTAAATCATATTATTCTCTCTTAATTTTATGGTATAACCTCCACCTATTTATATAGGGGACTATATATGTGGATAACATAAAATAGATGAAAGATTTTCAAAATCGAATCATATAGATATAACAAGAATCATTAAGATCTTGTTGTGATTCTCTTGTGATTTTACAGTTATTTGGAGAATCAATTCATGATTCTCAATAATACCATCTTGATCCATGAGGATCAGAATATAGGCACATCTGACATGAAATAGATTCTCCCTCAAAGCAGTTTTTTTTTTCTTTGCACATATATCTTCAAATTACCAATAGCATAAGCATTAAAATCAGAATTTGTGTTAATTTTACTCTAGATATCCCAATTTTCACAGCAAAGCCAAATAGCATCTGCAATCTCAATGTTTCAACCACGATGTGGAATGTGAACAAAGTTTAGCACACATTTATATAGTTGTTAATTTTGGTTAATCCAATGGCTAGTTTTCAACATATACTTCATGTCCCGATTCTTTTATTCCGACAAATAAAACTGATCTTGTTCACATTTTTCATTATGCTCTTCAATTTATTCTTCTCCATTTTATAAACATAGACATGGTATGTTCTTGTTGTTATTCTTGAAAATTCATCTACATTAAGGCATTCTCGTTCTTTGCATCAAAATAAATCCCTCATCTTCCAAAATAGCAAAAGATCATATTGACTCTTTCATCATTTTCCAAACTTGGGTAAGATGATGTATCTATATTACTTGGCAAAGAAACCATTTGCATTGATTTCTCTTTTTTCTTCACAACTTACGTTTTAAGATGATGTACATAATATTTAAGTTAGGGATGAAAACGGGTCAGGTTTGCTCGAACTTGAGGCCCAACGCATCCATACATGTTTGTTCTATAAAACCTTAGTGACAATGGCTAAATTGGTTGCTGAAGGTGGAAAAATTGGTTGGCAAATCAAACTTGCTTTATTAGATTATTCACAAGAAGCATAGTTGTTCATGTGTAAATAATAGCATTCTACAAACTTTTTTAATTAATGTTCGTCTCTCTCCGTGTCAATTTCCTCCGGTGGCAGTTTGTTTTTCCAATGCAGTAGTTTAAGTTTCTACACTTTCATATTCTAATACTTCAAATAATCAAATCATGAACATCAGCGTATATTACAAGAAAGTATATGCAATAATTATGCAAGTGTGAAAAATTTTTAATGAATCCCAATAACATGAACATATATTACAAGAATAAATTTTGCAGCAGTTATACAAAAATGTCACACACATCAAATTACAATAAATCATATTAAAGCTATCTTTGATTTCAATTTTCAGTTCCCAATTTTAAAGTCTTTTATCTGACAAACTTGAATAATAGATGTTATATTTTTATGTGTCTCAATGACTAAATTTAAAAGGCCCACTTGATAGCCCACCTACCCGACCCACATGGCAGCCCACAAACCGACCCTAATACCCGACCCATCTACCTACCTACTTATATCTAATCCTAACCCTAACTCTCTCATTTTCACTCTCCTCACTGCGCCGTCTATTCTCTTCTCTGATATCCTTCTCTGAGATCTTCTTCCTTATTTCTTCACCGGTTAAAATGGTGTCTTTCCTTTGCCAATGTAATGGCTAAAGGAAAGCCACCATGGCTTTCCTTCTCTGTCTCTTCTCTCGACCCTTTAAATAGGGGTTTCTCCCCTTTGGCAAAGGCACGATTGAAAGTTGTGAATCTTCCTAAAACTTTCATCTACTCTTAGTGAAATACTTGAGTTGGGGTCTTTGTGACCGAGTGATACAGAGATCTGAATGATCGAAGTTGTGCTTTGGTTTCTGGCTTTGTGGTGTTACCGTGGGTCGGCGTTTGGGTGTGGTACTTATTGTGACCGTGTTCCCTGGTGTTGGATTTGGCTAAATCTGAGCATATTTCGTACAACAATGTTATTCCGTTTATTCTTTTATTTATTGTTATTATTCTTTAAGATCTGTAATATTGGGTTGTAATATTCTTAAGGAGTTTCGTACTCCATTATTGTAATAGTTGGCTAGGTTATCTTGGTGAAATTCACTCTACAATACATAGTTATGTCTTTATCACATTGGCTAGACTTCGTTAGCACAATCTTCTTGGTCATCTTCTTTATCAAGTATTATAAGACAAGTTTTTAAACCATCACTTATCGAACAAGTATCTACAGATTAACATAGATAAATATGTTAATTATTATAGTTTAATGTAATCAAGAAAATATCAATCAAATTTTATTACCTTTCGCTTCATTCCATAACCTAGCACACATCAATGCCTCTAGAGTAGTGGGATGGAGCCTACAACAATGAGGATTAATCAACCTTCTATTATTTATAGCAATTAGGATACTGAACTCCATTTGCCTTCCACCAACTCAACACATCAAAATCACAAGTTCATGGAAAGACACGTTCCTTCAAATACAAATCAACTTTGATGCCATAAACACGTCAGTAGTAGAACTGTTAGAACTTGAAGCCATATAATGGTCATAAATATTAAGGTTGTCACACTTATAATACTACTGTTAAAGGAGACAACATTGTATTTCCCAAACCACCAACGCTTGAACTTCCTTTATTCAAAGTACCAAATCTAGATTGATTGTCAAGTAACAAACAATAACAATTCTTCCAAACCTCATCATTTATAAATTTTGAACTTTCACAATAAATTAGGGTAAAGTAAAACTAACCAATTTCATCTTAAATAAAGGATTTAAAACAACACCACCCCCCACCGAAGATATGACAAGTATCTGAATATTTTTCACATTTTTCAATATATTTTCATTCATATCTTGAATCAATATATTCAGAATTTTCATCCATTCATCTAACTTCAATTTGATATAAAAAATCTTCAAAAATAAAAATTAAGAGTAGGATAAAGAGTCCTGAAAAATATCTCCGTTACTTGATAAAAAAAGTTTCTGAAGGGAGCAGATCAACCTGAGAACGTGATGGATGCATGAAAGTACAAAATTTAAAACATAAAAATCGGATCAAGGGGTGTACCTTGACATTCCTGGGCATTTGGTGCATGAAAATGCAAATTATAAACATATAAGTACATCACGCATTTTCGACTATGGAATAAAAATGAAAGACACGTAATTTAAACAAAAATTTCATCTTTATCATTTTTCTCGGAATCGGGCTTCAAGCATTGCTCCTCTAAATCCAGATTCCATTCATCGAGAGTTCAAGTATAGAACTCCTCTAAATCGTCCACACTACACTGGGAGAAGTCTTAGTCTTGTTAGAAAAGACTAGACCTAGGAAGAAGGAATCTATGGATAGCACTATGGATTAGTGTATTTTTGGTTCACACTTGTTCTTCACTTGATCCAAGATCGAGAAGAACCGAGAGGAGTGTGGGAGAGGAAGGCAGTCGAGAGCTTTTGGGAGGGGGGTTACGTGTGTGTATTGTATCTGGACTATTGGGAGATGAATGGCCTAGTCATTCAAATTCAATCCCAACAATCAAGTAACCTTCCATGTAGTATGATTGCAAATCATATCAAATAAAAGAGCACTACTTTTAGCCGAGCCGGTGCTTGCCAAAAGCATCCACTCGGCCAACCCTTCTTTTCTAATTATAAGGAGGAAACTCCTGTTTTTATATAAGGAAGTCAACTTGACCTTGAGCCTTACTTTAGTAGAACGAGCTTCATTTTAAATAAGTTCAAAACCAACACAAAGTTTAATGGATTTTCAATTTAATTAAAACCCAAGTAAATAGTCCAATGTCATTTAATGCAATAAAAAAAATATAAACCCAATATCCTTAAATTAATAAATTTAATTTATTAATTAAAATAAGCCCAATTAATTTAATTCTTGGGTCATCTATCCAATGGATTATCCCACGTATAAATGATCTAATCATTTCTGCTTTTCGAGAATTAATTTAATTCAATTCAATTAATTCTTTATATTCTATAATTAATTATAAATTAATTCTTTCACCTACACAGTGATTTGTGTGAAACTCTTTAGGTTCACCCTCAACTAGACTTAAGCTTGTGTTCGGCACAATTGATTAATTAACTCTAGTTTAATTAATTATTTTTAGCAACCATTAATAAAAAACGCTCATCATCATGTGTGGCCGCTTGGCAACAGTCCATAATACTAGACACTAGGTGATATTAGCGTGAACATTAAGGCTCTCGAGTTCCATACGAGTAAGTTCCTTCCATCAACCATCTCTCGACCTTAGTCTGGAGAATAAAATTGGGTATCGGTTCTCATTCTGGACTAGGCATCTATGCTCAAAAGTCAATACTGCTTTTGCTCTATCGATCGACATATAAAATCATTTCATATTCGACCAACTACTGTAGCACAGGTTCTAAAACTTGGAACGCATCTCAAAGCGCGTAGGAGAGACTGCTGTCATATACTAACAGGGGATGTATTCTCTTCTTGGAACCCATTGTCCTCACTACAAATTTTGACTACATTGGACAAAGCTTATAATGACCATGGCCAAAACACGGTCTTCTCTCGCCGAATCCAATATACAACCATATGCAATATGTATGTGACTGTAATGGTTCTTTAAGTTCGAGCAAATCTCTGTAGGACCCTCGATGCCTAGTCTCGAGGTCTTTAACTTGGAATATTTCAGACTAACCCTCAAAATAACGCTAAAAACAACGTACTAGAACTCCCTCCCTAAATTCAGCTCCAGGAACCTTTCTTAAAGATCTGGAAGGGGAATCAATATATTTTAATGACAATAGATGATTTTCGAAGACATGAAACTTGGTTCTGACCAAATCTCCATGCTGAATTGCTGGCACTCAAAACCGTTTAGCTACAACTTCTACAGAATAAAATCAAAGAGCCTCATACCAAAAAAAACCTCTAATTCCATATGCTTGTGTTGGTTTCAAAGCTGTCATCCAATGCGCAACCCAATTATATGAGTTATCCAATTGACTTGTGGGAATTTGTTGTGACGTTAAAACGCTATTTAACGTAATTGGTAAGCACATCAAACACATTATTGCAAGAATTAATACTTATCATATTCATCAAGATAATATTACTTTAATAAAGATTGGTGAATAGTTTCATAACATCAATTCAATTGGCTTTTTGGTCACCTATTCCAACATTTTCAACTTTGCACAAATTTCATTTGCTTTATCTCAATCCTCTTTAGCTGGTAGACTCTTATAGTTTATTCTCAAACTTTTAAATCATGGGAATATATATTTTTAGATTATATCAGTTTCTAGCATAAAAAAGTTGAGGTCCAACTTGTTTTACAATCCAAATATAATTTTTTCGTACAACTAACATGCAATTGCTGAGTTGCTTCCTCAAAATTTTCCTCTCTACTAGATGAAATAGTCTAATATAAGACACTTCACGTATTCTTTCAATTGAATCGCTGATAATTTTTCAAACCATCTTACACATCAAATTAAGGATATGAGCAAAAAACACATATGAAGTACATTTCCATAGAGAGGCATGTCTTTCATGGGAAGCTTGTCTAAAAGATGATAAATCATGGTATCAATGGTTATGCAATTATTGACCGTGATTGTTGACACTTTTCGATTAATATTTCAATTTATTAAAGCTTCGACAAGCACATTAGTTGTACGTAGAGTTGAACATATGTAAACCTATAAAACAAATAAATATGATAAATATACTATTTCAAAGTAAACTACATCAATTTACTATATTGAAACTTAAATTTAAACATACCTCAAAATGCAATTCTATAAATTCAGGAATCGTCAATAAAATGTGCAGTTATTATCTTAAAACTTTTTCTGTTATTAGTTGAAGTCCACGTGTCAGTTGTGATCGCAACTCGACACTTAAGCTGGTACAATAGTTTATAAAACTTCACATACTAGCAACAAATCTTTTAAAATTAATAGGAGAGTCCGTTCAGTAAAATCAAATCGAATCGAATCGAAATTTTAGCATACCGAAATGGCGTATCGAACATTGAACTAAAAATGTTCGTTTCTGTATAAAAATCGAACTTATTTCGGTTCAGTCCAATTTTGTACCGAATTAACAGAAAATTAAAAAAAATTCTATGATCAAATATCCAAAATTACATGTCCGAAACAATTTAATTTAGAAACCTATAATACAAAATGAACCATCAAAATCAAATTCAAGTAAAAGTATAAAATGCAATAGTCAACAATACAAAAAATTACAAATACGATTCAAATCCAACATCTCAATGTTAAAGAGTTAATAGATATTAGTTATTCTAATAATTAAGTTGTCAAATTTTCACTTTCGTCCTGTAAGTATAGGGTTGTTGCACTTTTGGTCCTCTATCTTTTTTAAAAATACATTTGATCATGTGAATTTTGTACTCTTAACACATTTTCTCCTATAACTATATAGTCATCAATTTTAATCATGTATGTATTTCAATAAAATACAATTTTAGTTATGTATGTTTGTTATTATTATTAGTTATTTATTTTGATCTAGGGACACTTATTTGTACCTTATAAATTAATCAGTACAATATATATATATATATATATGTGTGTGTGTGTGTGTCCATGTAGAGTATAATATAGAGGCATTTTAAGTACTTTAAATCTTCTTGTGACATCAATATATTCGACACTTACATTAAGTGCCCCAAAAACTATAATTGATCTAATATGTACCACGATTGCATTTAGACCTGCCTCCTCCATCATTTGTTGTAGTTCTGTCCATTCCCGGAATGTTTCCTCCATCTCTTTCCATGCTTCCTTGGTTTAAACTTTATCGTTCTCACAGACGATGCCAATTGATCGGCTACGGAATTTCAGCCTCGAGCAAGAATCTTGATCATCTAATGTCCTTCGGGCGGATCTTAAAACCTGAAGCACAAAAGATTAAACTAGTCGGGTTCATCCCCGACGAGGACACTCCGACGCCCAAATTAGATTAAGTTCTGTACGGAGATATGCAGTAAAAGAATAAAGGGAGTGTTTAGAATTTCATTACCTCCCTCTGTCAATCATCCCTCATATTTATAAGGCGACTTCGTTCATTAATGTAAGTACACGTGCTTAGATCTCATGCTTTTCTTTCAGATCAAACGGTCCTACGTTGATCAAGCATCCAGATCGCACGGCGGATATGGCTCCTTGATCTTGGGCGTAATCCAGGCCATGAAACATTTTACCTTATGAAGTATACTTGTCATAAAATGTGATTTTCCTTGAAATCCTCTTTTCACCTTTAATCAAGGGATATTATTGTCTTTTGATAATTTTCCATTATCAATATTCGACACTTACATTAAGTGCCCCAAAAACTATATTGATCTAATATATACCATATGCATGAGGCAAATATTTGTGCCTTAAAAGAAGATTAATTCCATTGTAGTGAATATAACGAGCGTATATGTGAGAATCCCTATAAAGAGTAGAACAAAAAATTTCTAATTACCAAATCAATTTGCATTCAACCTCAACAAACTAAAAAATTTGGAAGTTTTTCCAAATGTTACTTTTGAATTATAAATAATTTTGGGTTTCTTCTTTATTGAATTTGTGTAGGCTCATCATACCGAGTTGAGTTTTGTGTAGATCTATTCCTTCTACATGCAATCGAATTTTATGTAAGCTAATTTGTGTAGGCTCATCATACCTAGAATTAGTATACATTTGAACAATTATTAAAGCTTTTTTTTTTTGTATATTATTATTTTACTTTACTACATTTTCACTTTGCAATTTATTAGTTTATCTCATTGCCGCATATATCCTTCAACTCTATTCTCATCTTACTTTTCTTGCAAGTTTCCATAGGTAAATTCCAAGAGTTACAACAGTCTTAGGCTTACAAATAATTTAACTAGAAAATATTATGTTGAGCATTTCATGTGCTACTTTTTATTTTTCTTATGGAAACTGTGATAGCATAATTGTACTATGTGAAACAAAGATTAGCAATTTATCTCCCTGAATTTTTTAAAAAATTAGCAAAATATCCCTTCAGGCAATGCGGTATGCATCACGCCTTCCTTATGCAATTTTGCTTAATTTTACCTTATAAAATTATTTTTATGCTCTTAATGTGAATTATTAGATCTTGTTTTATATATTTATCACCAACTAAGATTGAATAATCAAATCGAAGGCTTATATTTTTCCTGATTTAGATCTACTGTTTATATTGATGTATAAATAAGTAGTCTAGGTCTATTTGAATTAAATCAATGACTCACATTTATACAAAGTATACATAAATTATAAAATATAAAAATAAAATTTGACGATAAATAAATTATAAATTATATATATTCATACAATATATACATGTATAGTATTAAGTAAAAAAAAAAAAAAAAAACACCCTAAATTTGAGTCGGACGCCGATTTTAGAGGTCGGGGAAAAAAGTGATCGATGATCTATAAGGGGGGAGGGAAAGTGGAGTACTCATATATATATGTATATGTATATGTATCTATAGCTACGTAGCTATTTCATAAACATATACCTCTGTAGTTAATTTTAGCTACAATTATTTTAATTTTTGTAACTATCTCATGGCTAAGGATTCCTGTAGCTTTTTCTATAGATATATAATATATGTATTCTTTGTAGCTAATTTTGTTGTAATAATAATGAAATATCCGATGCGAATATTTGATAATTTTTGTAATCTTAACTACGGAATTTGTATTGTTAGATTCATAGTGTCACACCTCCGGTCCATTCCTATGGGCACGTAGCACTTTATCCCGCATATCACTTAGTTCCCTACTCTGCTTGGTGGTCAACTCTGATATCATTTGTTACCCCATGCGAGCCTGTTGGACGGGAGAATTGCATCCAAACCATTTGAGTACACCCTAAAATTTGATTATGAACAACTCATTGAAAAAAGATATCTAATGGATGTACTTGAGTTCTTTTATCAATGATTATATATTGCTTATCTTATTTGTTCATTACCAATGTGAGATGGTAAAATAAAATCTGTAGCCACTATTGTAGCAATTGAAGTGAAAATTTTGTAGCTATTAATTTTCAGTGCCATGGCTACGAAAAATATATAGCAATTTTCTACCAAAATTCCATAGTAGTGACGTCATTATAGAATTAGAAGTTCTATAGTTATATTCATTTCTATAGCAATGGAAAATTCACAGCCATTTTTATTCCTATTGCAAATGAGACTTTGTAGCAAATTTATTTTCAAAATTATGATAATTTTGTAGTTCATTTGTAAATAAAATATCCTATAGTTTAATTTTTAAATTAAGACAATTTCACTTTTCGCATCCTAACTATATTCCTATTTTGCTTTTGGTACCTCAAATTACCAAGTCATTAGACTTAATATTTAACATTTTTATTTTCCGTCATTGTTGCTACTATCCGTTAGTTTGATTGTCAAAACTAACGGTCAATTTTAGAGGGAAAAATGGGCAAAATTTCGTTACTCAAAGGCCATGTTTGTCAGCCATAGACATCAATACATAAGAGAGACTTGAGAGAGTTGAATTGAGAAAAATTTAGCAAAAAAGAGAGCGAGGCAATAAAAATTCAAGTAATGTACACTTTGCTGCAATATTTAGAGTCATTTTGTTGCCTATGTACCTAATTTTCTTTAAATATCTTTAACACATATTTTGCTACAAAATATCCATTATTCGTCCATCTCCTTAGCTACGGAATTCCAATTTTTATAATCATTTTGTTGCCCACATCTCTCTCTCTCTCTTGATAATTTTAATATACAATTGCTATGGAGTATCCATTGTTAGTCCATATTATTAATTATGTGATTAATTTTATTACAATATTATTTATAATATATGTCTTGTTTTCTTGTAGTGCCCGACAGGTTTCTATACATATATATATTATCTATATAAATAGTGTATATATATTATAAATATACATTATACATATATATAAATATATTTTATAATTCTTTGTATATAAATTGATTTGTAAAGATAAATTATCAACTGTAGATTTAAGGTAATATTTATACGGATCGTATATTATGATAGATATAATATGAGCCATTGATTTGTGTTTCATTAAATTTAATGGTTGTAAAATGAAGATGCAAATAATTTTTTTAAAAAAATAAGAAACAGCGCGTGTACCACACCACTGAGTGGAGGGGTATTTTTCGCATTTTTTAAAATCTCATAAAAGTAAATTATTATTTTTATTTATTTATTTAATATTACGAAAAATATATACGGGAAAAAAATTGTCTTAAATAGTTATGACAAAATATATAAAAGGGTCTCTAATTTAAAGTAAAAGATTTTGAATGTGTATTTACAACACTTGGGATGAATAATGCTAACAGTAAAATCTCTCCTATTTATAATAACATGCAAATATTGCTCAATGACGTAATAGTTATCAAATTCAGTCTAACGTACAATTGTGAAAGTTAATTTAAAATACATACATAGAAATTTACTCCAAATCATTGTAAAAAATATTGCATTCTATTTTAAGTTGAATAAATATAGATTGTGTTTGGATGGAAGGATTTAAAATAATGGATTTTATATTTTTCATAATAATTTTTTTGGATATGTTTAGATACCTTTAAAAGTAAAGAATTTTAAATTCGTTCATTTTAATTTTGATCTAAGTTTTGATAAATATGTATTACTATAAAAAGAAAATTTGAATTTTTGGTACACTATAAATGATCACGGCATAAAAATCATGGTAAATGGGAAAATCATACTTTTCATTCCAAAACTCAGGGTCTTTTTACTTTTTGTTTCATTGGTTACGAAATTATCACTTTTGGTCCTGTAACTTTAAAAAAAAATAGCAGTTTTGGTCCCGTGACACATTTCTATTAGATATTTAACGGAAAAGGCCACGTGATTATTGCATGGGACCAAAAATGGTACTTTTTGAAAGTTATAGAATCAAAAATCCTATTTTCTGAAAGTTATGAGACCAAAAGTGAGATTCTCATAACATATGAAACCAAAAGTGTAAAAGCTCTAACAGCCACGTGCTGGGCACGTGGTACGTTCGGTTAAAATATGTAACGAAAATATGTCATAGGATGAAAAGTGCTTTTTTTTAGAAGTTACGGGATCAAAAGTGAGAATCTCATAACCAATGGGACCAAAAAGTAAAAAGGTCCTAAGTTACGGGACAAAAAATGATATTTTTCCCATGGTAAATCTATACTATTAATCATGATTAAACAAAATCAAACAAAAAACTTAAATTTTTTACCACGATCGATCAATATTCGTCATAGGTCTTGCCATAGCCAAAACATTTGTCATGGTTTTAGTAATGGCTAATATTTTGCCAACACTTGCAGAAACAACGGCCAGTTGTCTTTACAAAGTCGTGGTTGATTTGTAGTTGCTATAATTTTCTTCTTTGACTGTAGTAATTAACCGTAACGAAAAATCATATTTCTTTTTCTAGTGAATGAATTTCAAATTTCTTTCGGATGAAGTCATTTAAAATCTTTTTACTAAATTTTTTTTTTCAAATACAAATTCATCAATAGAAAGACACCATAAAATCCATAAAATATTTTGTAAAACATAATTCCAAATGAGAGTGGAAAGCTTTAAAATCTCTTGTAATATGAATCATCCGAACAACACATTGTTGTTAGGTTCAAATAATGGAATGGCGTGGAATCAAAACAGAATCATAGTGCAATATATATGATGTGATTTTTTAAGCTTTTGTTTTTTTTTTAAAGCTTAATGGAAAAAGACTGAACATAAAACATTAAAAGAGAAATAAGAAAAAGGCAAAGAAACAAATCTTAGTGGCAATGAGAGAGAGAGAGGAGAAAGAGGAGACTAATGATGAGAGTAAATTACATTCATCTTCCATCAGGTTTGGCATAATTACGATTACTCCCTTATTGTTTGAAAATTTACAAATACCCTCATATGTTTGATGAAATTATGTTGTTTTTGGATAGAGGTGTGAAATTGTCAACTTTGCCCTTACTGCAATTTTTTTATTTTTTTTTAAATATTAAAAACTTATAAAAAAATCGAACAAGATGGATGAAAAATTTTTAAAAATTATAAAAAAATTATCCACTTAGTCCAAAAAAATTAAGAAAATGAATAAAATTATAATTTTTAATCCACAAGGGCATTTTGGTCAGTTCACCAAAAAATAGATGGAAATCTAACGGATTAGGGTAATTGTTAGACGATCATTAAAATCAGGGGGGTATTGCTAATTTTTCAAACAACGAAAGGGTATTTATAATTATGCCAAACCTCATGAGAGGTTGTTATAATTTACCCTTAATGATAATAGTAAAGGTAGGACGTGATCATCATTACTTTTGATGTGACTGAATTTGTTTATATTTTGATTTTCAGTATTCATTTTTTGAAATAATAATTAAAGTAAAAATATATTTATTTATATATATTTTTATTGGAAATATAACATTTTGACATCATAATTTAATATAAATATAATTTTATTAATTAATTTAAATATATTCACTAAAAATTCTATCCAAAACTGAAAATTGAAAATAAAAACCCAAACAAGTTTCTATTTTATATAAGGTTGTGTGTGAAAATAAGAATATATTTAGATTTATTAATAAAATTGTATTTTATATTGAATTTTGGTATTAAATCAGTATATTTGTAATGCGTATAAACAAACATGTTTTCACTTTATATACCGTTACGTATGAAAACATAAACAAACAATGAATTAAACTTCAACAATTAATTAAACTTAAACCTAAACATAAACAAACATTGTTTTATAAGTTAAACAATGAATTAAAGATTAAAGGGATCAAACAATTAACTAATGCTACATTTGAATATAAAAAATTAAATTTGGAGAGAGGTTTAGGGAAAGCATTTGAAATTACTCCAGAAAAATTTTAAATTTATCAATATTTTACAAAACATAGTTTAAAATGAAGGTTAAGGGATTCGAAATACTTTGTAATATGAAATTATCCAAATAAATTCAAAAAATCTTGTTATTATTAGAGAAATTTGAGATTTTCACTTTTGAATCCATCAATCCAAACATGTCATTAGGGAAAAAAAAATTACTATTGGCTATAATTTTAATTGCTATGGACTAAAAACCGTGATGAATAATTTTTATTGACCACGATTAAATAAAACAGATACAAAAACATAGAGTTTGCACCAAGAATAAATTATTTGCCATGATTAAAAGTTATGGTAAAAATAATTGTCATGGCTAAAATGTTTTAGCCACCCTTGCAGATACCACGGCCGACAACCATTACATGGCCATGGTTAAGACTATTTGCTATGAGTATTTTGTTTTTAACCGTAGTAATTAACCATGGTTAAATATTGCATTTTTTCTGGTGACTTTAGTGGTTCAAAGTGAGCCAACTATTGTACTAAGAAGCGCTAGAAAAGAAAAATACAAGAGGGACAAAATGGTAATCAACGCATCTTGTCCCACCGAGCCAGCTGAGCCAAATTATTAAGCCCACCTCTCCAGATGGGTTGGATTATTGAGATAAAACAGTAATAGGTTTGGTCGGGTCTTCACCACACGCTCGGCCCCCAACTCCCAGAATAAGCATGAGCTTAGCATATACTAATTGTCCAATCCAACCCGAGTAAACATACCTAACAAAAATTACCAGACACTTTCAAATTTTGTAATTCAAATATAATCTAAATAGAAAAGGGGTGCCACATCAGCTAAAACACAGGACAAGCTAATGTCCGTCGCAATGAAAAGGGGTAAATGTCAATACTTGTTAATTTAGAGGGTGAATAGAACAATTCAAAGAATTTAAGGGGCTAAAACGTAATTAATCGTATTTCGTATAGAGAGAATAATTCCCCTCTCCACAACTCTCACAATTCAAAAAGAAAAACACGTTAACAAGTACATACTCGCTAAGCAGGAGGAGTTCGGACTTTGGACTCTTTAAACAAATCAAGCAAAAGACGATCCAATCACCTCCCGACAAGAATTGTGTACCGTATTACGCTTTGATTATAGACCATTATTGACGAGCATTACAAGTTTCAAGTATTCGTTCGTTCACTCCCGCTGGAGGAAAACAAAACAAGAAGTCAAGAAAACGACGGCCAAAACCCAGCCAAAAACACCGCCGCCGCCGCCGGAAAGCACCTCCAGCTGGTGTGGAACCACCGACCTTTCGGGGAGTATTGGTTACTCACTTTGGGATATTGCAAAGAAGAGTGCGAAAATTTTGTGGCATGAAAGCAGAGTTGGGAAGCGTCTGATCTTACCTTCTGTGAGAGAGGAAGCATTTCAAGAGTCATATTTGTACAGAAGGGAATTTCGGAAGCGATGAGGATCCTTCGATTTCTGCTTTTGGTTTTTTCTCTCGGGCTAAATGGTAACAGTTGCTTTCTTGATTCTTTCTGTACCTTTTCTTTTTGTTTATTTATTTTTCAAAAGAGAATTGATTCTTAATTCAAATAAGTTTGAGCTGAAATGGGCTTCTCTCGCTGATCAGGAGTCACTTTCCCGAGAAAGAGGATTAAAAACATTCTTGCTTATCGTTTTTACAATTTAATTGGATTTGTACTTTCTGGGGTAAATATTTTAATGTTATGAGTTTGAAATTCAATATGCTGGCATGTACTCAGTATAACTTCTTAAGAGTTTGCTAAGTAGATGCTGCTTAAAAGGCTCTGAGAATCAATTTATTCAAATTAGGGACACGCATATGATCATGTAAAAAGGATATGTGCATGACCGATCATAATTCCAAAAAATTTCTAGTATTTGTATCTGATTAACTATGGGTTTCGGCTAAACCGAGAGTTGTGGTTGAGCTAAATATGATGTTGCAACGGATTGAGTATTTAGGCCTATATGTATATGAAAAATTGTGTAGTTAGGTCAGTTACAGTGCATCTGTTGTTTTAATTGCAGCTTGTTTAATCAGGGGACATCTAGGTCTCTGTTGCTTACAGGTTCTTTGCTGTTTCTTTCAGCAGTTATGGCGACGGCATTCACTGGAACTTATGGAATCAATTATGGTAGGATTGCAGATAATATCCCCTCTCCTGACAAAGTTGTTAGACTGCTTAAGGCTGCAAAGATAAAGAATGTCAGGATCTATGATGCAGATCACAGTGTTCTAAATGCCTTTAAAGGTACTGGGCTTGAATTGGTGATTGGACTTCCCAATGGATATGTGAAGGAAATGAGTGCTAATGCAGATCATGCATTGACTTGGGTCAAGGATAATGTGAAGGCATTCCTTCCCGAGACACACATTGTTGGCATCGCAGTAGGGAATGAAGTTTTGGGAGGAAGTGATTATGATCTTGCGGTAGCGTTATTGGATGCTGTGAAAAATATATACAATGCCACTAAGAAGCTAGGAATAGATGATCGAGTTCAGATTTCTACAGCTCATTCACAGGGTGTTTTTACAAATTCGTACCCTCCCTCTGCGTGTATTTTCAAAGAGGGTGTCGCTCAGTTAATGAAGCCTCTTTTGGAATTCTTTTCGCAAATTGGATCTCCTTTCTGTCTAAATGCTTATCCCTTTCTGGCTTATACATACAACTCGGATAAAATTGATATAAATTATGCGCTCTTTCAGCCAACTGAGGGGATATATGATGAGAAAACTGATTTACATTATGATAACTTGCTTGATGCTCAGATTGATGCAGCTTATGCTGCCTTAGAGGATGCAGGCTTCAAAAAGATGGAAGTTATAATTACGGAGACTGGTTGGGCTTCTCATGGAGACCAAAGTGAGCCTGCTGCTACACCGAGCAATGCAAGGACATACCACTATAATTTGCGTAAGAGGCTAGCCAAGAGGAAAGGAACTCCAATGAGGCCAAAAAGTGTACTGAAAGCATATATATTTGCGTTGTTTAATGAGAATTCAAAAGGTGGAGCAGGTTCTGAGAAATACTATGGACTGTTTAAAGCTGATGGGAGTATCTCTTATGATATTGGGTTTCCTGGACTTAAATCTTCATACGCCAGTTCTTCTCGTGTCTCCTTCCAGGTACTCTACTACTTGTCCAAAAGATCATTCTCAATTATGATTTTTGTTAGATTATCTTTTTCTAAATATATTCATCAGTAACTAAATTTTCTTCTCTTTATGTTTATTACTGCTTAGTCTTATGGTCTTTGGCAAATGAAAGATTCTCTGTTTTAGTATTGCTGAATCATGTGCTACTTTGTCTTTTTAGGTTTATATAGAAAGATTCACCCTATACATGGTTGAGCTTGTAAGGCATAGCCTCCTTAGAAATGCCATTCAATTCATTCAGCTGATTATTTTGTATTTTCCAATTTCAACTCAAACCCACCGAACCTTCTCATGTTTTTTGAGGTGAAGTATATGTATTTTGCCCCTGCATGTTGCTCTGGGAAGAGAGACTCAAAGTTACAATACTGCTCGAAATTTTTTTAATTAATGTTGGATTTCTTTTTACCTCTAACTTCTAGTTGAGTAGAATTCCTAAATGTTTGGTTCGTGTAACTTGGACCAACTTTAGGTAGTTCAAACTTGGACAAAAATAATTTTTTTCTCATTTTCTCTTCTTTCATCTCCTTCTCTCCTTGATATCTATATTTACACACGCACACATACATATATATATATATCACTGTTGGCATCTCAAATTGATATCAATACATAAACATAAAAATCCTACTAGCCACACATAATGTGATATTTAAGTGTTTCTTGTCCCTCCAGTAAAATTGATAGGAAGTAGGATTGTAGAGTCAAAGTCGAACTTAAATTGAGCTTTTGAAACTATCTAGGCTAAGCTCAAGCTTGCTTTAAAAAATTTGAGCTCGAGAGCTGATTAAACTCGTCAAGTTAGGCTCAAGCTCAAGCTCAACTTAAAAGTACCACGCTGGAGCTCTGACTCATCCAATTATTCAAGAATAGATTGTGCTACTTGTAATAATGGGAATTGCATTTTTTAAATTATTAAATACATTTATTGTATTATTAATTTTGTCACTAATCCATTTCTTCTTATAATAGTATTGTATACAACAAATTATACGTATTAAAATAATATATGTATAAAATAATATTCATTATAATACAAAAAGTGGTTATTTTGTTAAAGATTATTAAATTAAAAGATTACCTTAAACCTTTATTATATTTATGGTATTATAGGAATAAACAATAAATACAAATTCATTGTTATTGAATAATAATAATACTATATATACACTATTATTAATAATTAAATTATATTATAATTAAAAATATAATAAGTTCAAAATAGATAAGTTTCTGAGCTCGTGGTAGGGTTTAAGCACTTATGTCTTGTCTGGCTCGATCTCAGTTTATGAAGGAATTTCAAACTTGACAAGTTTGAACTAGAGATTGAAATCAAGAGCATGAGACAAGCCTCACTCAAGTAGGCTCTCAATTGGCTGACCAAGTCGTTGGCCAGCTCGGCTCGCGTTACAACCCTAATAGGAAGTGAAAGGGCTCGATTTTCATTGTTGAATAGTAAATCCTGTGTGAATTAGTTGAATAGTTGAAAAAGAAAAAAACAAATAATGAACAGTAGACAAGATTTCGCCCAGCAATTCTGGAGCATCTTTTATGAGGTTTTTCCTCATAATATCTTCTACATGAGATCCTAAAAGTATTTATGCATAATTCTTTCTTTTCCCAGAGTTTAGGCAATTAAGAAAGTGTGGACATTCCATCTACAGATTCTATATTCCAAAACATAAATTTTCTGATGGTGACGTTGAGAAATGAGGTAAACAACTGCTGTTTTATGCAATATGTGGTGCAGAAGGAAAATGCTCTAGTTTTAAAAATTATCCACCTTAATATGAAGCAGGTTATTGGGCTGAAATTTAACAAGAAACCAAATGACCGTTGCATAAGCTTTTCCCAACTAGTATCATCTTAGTTCTTGGATGTGCAAAGAGGTCAACTCTATAAAATTAGTTTTATGTCTTCCAGAACTCTGCTTATATATCGATTATAACTTGTTCGTATGCAGAATACGCTATTAGCTTATTATGTTTTGAATATGAAAGGCCTGATACTGTATAAACAGTCCTTTTTGGTGCTGACTATCGACGAAGTCCTTCCTTGATTTTATCGGTCCACATTTAATAGCTATCCCATGATCTTACACGCACTTTAAGTTTTTGGTATTTCATCCATTTTTGTCTTCCATGAATAGCAAGACTCTTTGGAGGCATTCCTTTTTTCTAGTTTCAGGTTAAGCTCTTATTGTTTCGTGGAATTTTGACTGTAGCAGCATTTCATCAGTTATAGAAACTTAACATTCTACCTAACTTGAGTTATTAATATTAAGCTTCTGGGATATAAGTTAATTGCATTAATTACATTAATTACACCATCCTCCCATGTGACTATAGCTAACTACCAACTCCTCTCCTCTTAGTTTCCAAATTGCTAGAAACGTTCCCAGTAAGTTATGACCGTCTTATAGTGGGCCTCTTTCTTTTGTCAACTTAATGGTCACTGATGATGTGATCACCAAAAATAAAATTCTAATTGCTTAAACCTACCTTGAGGGGTTATATGTAATTTCCTGAACTTGTATGGGTAGAATGTAATTCTCTTAGGAGTAATATTATGATTTTATTTTACATGTTCATATACACTGAATAGATCACAAAATATAAACTTCACTTTTTTCGTGTGTTACTATATCGAAAATGAACTTTTTGGACTTTTGATGATACCTCATCAGATCTGTGTAAAATTGAATACAAGTTAAATGAAAATTTGAGAAGAAAGTTATATGTAGTGATTGCTTTTTTTTTTTTGTTCCAATTTTTCTGGTCTCCTAATAGATACTATGATCTTATGCACGCTGTCCTTATATATATTTTTATGTTAGATTTATTATTAAAAATTTTAAACCTAATATTCTAGCTCATCCAATTACTTGGTTAGAATGGGTCATAGTTAGGAACAGCATTCCACTCCAATTTTTTTAGTTTCCCAGAAAATTGAATAAAATTTGAGAAAGAATCAGTGTGTTAACAAAAACTCAAAATTCCATAAAAAGCTAAGAGAAACTATTTAGGACCTTGTCATCTTATAAATATGGAGTTTATGCAAAAAGGTTTTAATTATTTGCTTAGTTATGGAGGCTCTTTGTAATTAACAGTAAGCAATGTCAACTTCGGGAAGATTCTCAAAATTTTCTAAATCTTTTAACATGCTCAGGCTAGGATCAAGCTTTCACCATTGCTCTGACTGTTGACTGTACAATATCTATGAAGACCTCAAACACCCCCATCCGCCATGTGGCCTTTTCCAATTTCTTTATGAGAAGGAAAAACAAAAATGCTACACGAACATCATCCCCCCACCATCTGCTTATGATTCCAAGAATCCATCACTCACATCATAAAAATACCATCTGTAGAAAGAAAAGACCAAACAAGAAAATCCTAAGAAAAATAGTATACTGGAAAATGAGGTGTCACCTGAGTTGTTGCTGTTTGTGGGGCTATCCTTTGGGTCCCTTTACTTGCTTGTGCCACTCTTCCACCTTCTTTATGTTTTCAATACATAATAAAATATTTTCTTGTTTTTTATTAAACTCTTTCTTGGAATAATTAAGGATCTTTAGTTTTTGAATGTTGTACATGCTTTCTTTCTTTGGTGTTGGTTGTCCTGGATTTTGGTTGTATGGGAAGTAGATTTGATTTATATTGCAAGGCCGGGAGTGGTTGGTGGTGCCCTTGTGGGGAAGATGAGAGAAGTGGGGCAAGGAGAGGAGAGAGAGGAGGTTGTAAACCGGGCAAAAGACGGCTAGAGTGGGTAAAATGGGGTTTTGAGGTAGAAAGGACATTTTTGTCCTTCAGGCAAGTAAGACAGATGCCTTCTTTACTTTCCCCTTTATTTTCTCTAGGTTTAGGATGGGGCTAAAATAGTAACTTATCCAAATTCGGTTGTTTGTGATTTGAAACCAATAAGGGACAAGTCTATAATGATCTATAGTAATAGGGAAGGACGGTGTAATTAATCCAAATTTCTTTTCTTGGTTTCACTTAACAACCGCTAGATGCCTGTAAATGGTGCAATTCGGTAGGCATGCTGTGGTGTCTGGACAATTATATTGCTCTGCTTGTGTCCTGTCTCTGATGTTAATTGGCTTTTTCCGCTTTAATGTTTTACTATGTCAAATGTTTTCATCACAAATGGTATGTAATGCTATAGAAGCATCATAGAGCAAGCTCCAATAGTTCAACTTTTATTCTCTTCATACTTGGGTATGTTCATAACTAGTTAACCACCTATAATAAAACTTCTATTGTTTTTAAGAGAATAACTGTTTAACCACAATCCAGAGATCTTCATTTTCATTAACAAACTATCCCCTTTGTCCTGAATTGATTGCTCCTATTCCTTTTTGTAATGTTCCATAAAAAGACTCCATTTCCAAGAGTGTCATCTTAACTCACGAAACGAAATGGACATATCAGGATACTGAATAAAAATGAGTAGATACGGATCATCTCCTAAAAATATGGAACATTATACAGGGTAACCTCAGAGGGACATGAGAAAACTATGGAAATGCAATAGCAGGTTACTATCATTGAATCATGAATGGAATACAGTTACTTTTTTTCTGATACAGTTAGCTTTACGATCATTTCTATTAACCTGTCCAGTTTGCTATGGTTTCAATGTTTCAGGACCTTGGAGCTGGAAAGTGGTTTGGATCCCATTCCCTGGTATTGGCGATCTCAGCTCCGATATTAGTTTTGCTTTTCGGTTTATAGCTTCAATTGCTAATATATCAACATGAGATTAAAATCCAACGGTCTTCTAGTTCTAGGTAATTGCTTCCAATGGAAATCAGCATTCTGTGTTTTAGGAAGATACGATATGAACGCTCTATACCCATTAACGGCTGCTGATCATTTTATTTATCTCAGCAGTATGTGTTCACTATTTGAAATAAAATTTTGTTTGTTTACGTGCTTTTTGTTTCTTCTTCAATGAGTGCCTGGCTGCTATTCTTTTGCCACTCCGAAAACAGTAACACCTTCTCACATGTAAGGGAGTGAAGCTGTTGGATTCTTGAGACTCTACTCTACTATAGAGCTTCTGCATATCGTCCTTTTCCTGGTTAGTGCTCTGAATTACAAGTACTGTTATGCTCATTTTGAAAGTGAAAGTTTCCAGATCTCATAGACTACCGTTGTCTCAATGATGGATTGTAGTTTTGACTGTGTCCCGTTTGAGGTTGGAAATCGGTGCATATGAGATGATGAAAATGTAAACATCGTATAATGAATGAGAAGCATTGTGCATGATCAGAGTTGTTGCATCATTGTAATAAGACGGGGGCATGTGTTTATACTTGATAGAATGTTTGATAACGCGACGTTAGATGATGTATGTGCTATGCTTGGTACTTAACTATGTCACTTGTGGCACCGTATGGGAGCGTACGTATTTTTTTGCATTTTTCATGTGGATTTTATTTTGAAAGACGAATCAAAGTTGATTCCCCAATTTTCCGTGACTCGAACTTGTGATCTATTTTTCATGGGAACAAGATTGCTCTTGCATTGAACATAAAAAGTTTGCGCTGAGACTTGAGAGCTTCTACCTTCCTAAGACGCACTTGTGGAGTTTTTGGGTTCATATAGGGGTTTCCATAGACTCATTCTATCCAATTCACCGGTTCAAACCACATCGAGTCACCCGTATTCTTTTGTTTAATATTTTAATTTATTTGTTTATAAGAAAATAAATTTCATATATTCAAAATCATCAAGATAGTACATCGACTTCACAACCCACCTTATCCAACCAAGCAGCAGACACAATCCAGACCAAATCATTTACAACTTACTGTTTCTTTGTGTTTTCATTTTCATTTTTAAACAGTAATTAACGTGAAAATATGTTTATTGATTCGTATTCGTATTGAAAATATATTAATTTGACTCAACCATTATAAAACACATTTTCATTAACTAGTTCAAACACATTTTCATTTCACACGAAAATTTATATAATATTGAAAACACATTTTTTATTAAAACTTAAAAATGAAAGCACAAAGTAGTTTTCACCCTCGAAGAACTTGTTTCGACTGGCATCCGGATCGGGATACGGCCCTGCCCTAGCGACCGCTCCTTACCTTTAGTTCTTTTCTTTACCCAAATGAGGGGGCCCCAATTCATCATACCAGAATCAGCGCCATGAGATATTGATCCATATAGTGCATTTCGCCACAAGACGCAGTAACCAAACTTCAGCATCCTTCCAAAACTTAAGTCACAACCTAATGGGATGTCAATCAAAGCTAGCGTTGTCGGGCAAAATCACATCGCAACAAAATATGTTGTTCATTCTTGCCTGAATCAGACATACTTCCTCAACATCCATTCCCCGCCTTCTCAGATTTAAATGCACCAGTATCACGCCATGACACAAACGCCATCCAAAATGTTTGATTTTACCTGGAAGTCGAGCATGGAAGCTGACCAATATTGCCATGAACCCCAGATGATTCAACCAGCGTCCCTTTTTGTTTTGCTTGCTCTCGGTCAGACACCATATATGAACTCTTGATGCTGAACATCCCACTCTTTGAATAATGCCATATCAACGATCACACAATACATTGAGCTTCTATCAATGGGAATTGAGATGATACAACAAAAATCTTCATCATAAAAAACTACTTGTAATCTCATCATATCCCACCACACTGATTCGACAATAAAAACTCACTCACATTAGTCTCTGTGCAATCATTCGGTCTTAAGGAGAAAGGTCTAAAATAAAAGCGTCGTGGCAGCCCTCCAAAACACGAATACAAAGGTTTCCCATCGCCCACTCACAGTCTACACTCCACAACGGAAATGAACCTAGCCTCCATGATACTTCGCCACGTTGCCCAGGGGTTATACCCTAGCGAGGCCTCAAGCATATCCTCCCAAAAAAAAAAAAAAAAGTGCGCTTTAAGGACTCTCGCCAAAAGACTGCAATCTTGTTTCGCTAATAAAACCAAGTTAAACCTCCAAAAATCATGAAAATCAAGTTCACCAACCTGCTCACTCGTACACAACCTTGGCCAGACCATCCAGTGTATCCTTCAGTATTTTGGTGAACTCCACCAAAATTCAACAAATACCAACTGTATCTCACGAAAAAGCATATGAGGAAGAAGAAAACACTACATCACATAAGTGGGGGCAGATTAGAGGACTGCCTTGACGAGGATTTTTTTTTTTTTGGGTAAATGTAAGTTTCATTAATAAAATAAGATCGTACAGTATAGCAGTGCTCAACTGGTGATTTCTCCCTCGACAGGCCAAGGGATACGCCATAATTTATATAACGCACATGAACTAACAGAACGAGATAAATTAACTATGATAATCCTCAGTCTAGTATCTTCCACAATAATGGTGGCTATGATATTCGGTGGTCGCTTCGTATGCTCAAAGCGTCTCAAATTTTCTTCCCTCCAAATGTGGTAAATGCAAACAGCCAGGAGTGCACGATAAGCCAAGTTAATGATATGTTTTCCTCTCCATTTCCTTGCAGCCCACTCAACGTCCCGTGACCACTCTTTATTAGGCCATTCAAACCGAATAATCTGCCAAATTGCTGTCAGGCATCTTCTGGCATAACAACAACGAAAGAATAGATGAGTATGTGTCTCCATTGCGCCATCATCACATAATATACAGGCGCCTAGGTATGATAGCCATGGTTTATCAGCTGTGGATAGTTTCCCCAAAATCACAAGCCATAGGATGAAATTATACGTGGGGATCTTCAGGGAACCCGAGAGTAGTGAAGAACAACCTACCTTGGGTCCCGGTGGGTCCAATAGCCGGTAAAGAGATGCAACTGTAGGTCGTCCCATCTCAAATCGCCAAATAATGCGATCTGTCTCGCCACGAATTATTGGCAATGCATGCAAAATATCCAAGCACTCAATGTTCATAATGAGAGGCCAATGCTGTTGCCCCTCTATAATAACACTGCTGAGCTTGTCCGGCATCCAAAGCCCAAGCATACGTGGACCCTGTGGGAATCTCTCAATAAGGGGACCAGGGTGATGCCATGGATCATGCCACATATAAAATGAATTTTCATCACCAATCTGATAGTCCACCATCGATCGAAGCAAGGGGCGTAGATGAAGGAGTTTCCGCCAGTCCCACGAACCCCCATTATCAGTGACCATCCATACAGATTTATCACGTAGCTGCCCGTTATATAACCATTCTACCCAGATTGATGTTCTATCACATCGAATAACATCACACAGCTTCTTGCTCATCAAGGCACAGTTTTAAGTAGCAATGTCCCGTAGGCCCTGATCCCCCTCTAACGCCGGCCTACAGACATCCCTCCATGCTACTTTGGCATATCCACTGGTCCCTGTGCCTTTCCACAGAAAAGCTCTCAGACGCTTCTCAATCTCTCTTATAACACCTTTAGGTAGGATGAATGCAGAGCCTAATATATACTTAATGCCATAAGGACAGATTTAATAATTTGTACCCTCCTAGCATACGATAATCTCATTCCTTCCCAACAATTAATGCATCGATCAATTTTCAATAATAAAGGCTGACAGTCTGTTAACGATAATCTAGAGGAAAGTAGAGGAAGTCCCAAGTACCTCATCGGAAAGATGCCCTTCTTGGAAGCCGAGCATCTCTAACAGCTGCTCCCGTATCTCTTGTGCAAATTGAGAGATGATAAGATGGCTCTTATGCACATTAAGTCGGAGACCTGACCAGGAGGCGAATAGGTCCAACCCCTGCTTAAAGACCCCTATAGAGTCCATATCAGCTTTGCAGAGCAGCAACAGATCATCTGCAAATCCAAGTTGAAATAATCGAGAAGGCTCACATTTCCAATAAAAAGAAAAACGCATGTCCTGATCAATCGTCTGGAAGAATCAAATGCAGAACCTCCATTACGAGAACGAAAAGATATGGCGATAAAGGGTCCCCCTGTCATAGCCCTCTCGATCCCGTAAAGAAACCATGAGGTTTCCCATTCAACCCGACGAAAAACGAGGGTGTCGTGACATACTCCTCTATCCACCTAATGAACGTAGTCTGGAATCCAAACATGTGTAACACTGCAAGTAGAAAGTCCCATTCTACCGTGTCATAAGCTTTTCGAATATCCACTTTCAGTGCACATCTAGGAGGTAGGTGCGCCTGATTGTAGCCTGTAAATAGTTCTTATGCTAACAGTATATTGTCTCCAATACTACGACTAGGAATAAAGGCCACCTGACAAGGGCTTATCAACTTATCCAACACCCTATTCAACTTTTGTACAATAAGTTTGGCAATAATCTTATATAAAACATTACAACACGAAATAGGGCAAAAATCTGTGACCATCATAGGGGTATGTACCTTAGGGATAAGTGCCAGAAGTGTGGTGTTGATTTGCTTCAGCAGTTTTCCCGTGGTAAAGAACTCCAAGATTGCCTTCGTAACCTCCGGACCCACGATTGGCCAGGCAGCTTTATAAAAACCCGATGAGAACCCATCCGGTCCAGGTGCTTTATCTTTAGCAATGTCAAACACTGCCTGTTTGACGTCAACTGCAGTGACGGGTGTAAGGAGCTGAAGCCTTTCCTCCTCATTGAGGACATGTCTAGCCCATGGCCTCAAATACCGGATATCTATCACCTGCCTTCGTCTTTCTCCGCCTAACAGAGCCTGATAGAAGGAGACAAACTCATGAATAACCGCTCCTGGCTCTGAGTAGGTGGTCCGTGTTCATCATTTATTTGCAAGATTCTCCGAGTGGCACGTCGTTGAGCTATCTTGCAAAAGAAGACTCGTGAGCATTGATCCCCATCCTTCATCGATTGCATCTTAGCTCGCTGCTGTAACATGATTTGTTTCATTTTTGCCACCTTGACGTATACCAAACGACAACAGTGTTCCAGGAGTAGAAAGAGGTCGTTTTGTCTATCCGAGCTAACCAAGATCTAAGCTTCCTCAAGGAATCCTTTAGCCAGTCGTACATTCTCTGAAAGATCTCGTTTATTGTGCCTTTGCTGTCGGAATACTGGCTTTAAAGCTTTTAGTTTCCACGTAATCGCGTACATAAGCACTCCAATAATGTCGTGTTTCCAGACATTCTGCACACTGGGAATAAAATATGGTGAAAGAGTAAGGTAATTATCAAATCTAACATACCTCCTAGTTGTTGTTGTTGATCCCCACATAGCACCAGCGGTGAATGATTCGAGGTGCGTGGGGTGAGGCTTGAATAGTATGAGTTAGGGAAACGCTCAAGCCATATGTCATTTATGAGCATCGGATCCAAACGCTTCCATAAACTTCGCGAATTCGAACTCCGGTTATGCCACGTGTACTATTCACCCTGCATGGGCATTTGTAGCAATCCTGTATCCTGTATGCATGCATTAAATTCATCCATCGGCAATCTGATATCACCAAAATTACCACACACCTCACTGAGGTCACGAACAGCATTAAAATCTCCTCCTACTATCCACGGATCATCCACACATTGACCCGCAAGCACCCCCAGTGATCGCCACAACTGACGCCGCTCAGTAATTTCAATGGCACCATACACAACAATAATAATCACATTCGTATGCAGTGCTCTAACAGCTACACGACAGTGTACAAATTGATCACCTAACTCAATCACATTAACATCAAGAATAGTGTCATCCCATGCAATCCATATATGATTCCCAACCGACACAGGATCAACAAACCACTTCCATTGAGGCAGTAAGAAAGATTGTATACGAGCAATATTAGTAATTCGTACATGCGTTTCAAGAAGGCCAATAAATTGTAACCTGAACTCAGCTACTACGTCTTTTAGTGCCAGCTGATGGTCCCTTTTGTTCAGGCCACGCACGTTCCACACAGTAGCGTTTAACATGGATCACCCGTGGCGGGGCTGCTTATGTTAGGACCCCGAATGGTATCATCTGCATCATCAAGGGAGTTAAGTGCATCAAAAGTATTAAAGATGACTAACTCCTTACCCTTGTTCCGTCCTTTGTTGACTCCTTGTGCGACAGGGGTACTCGGAGTCTCAGATACGATAGGCTGTTGATCAATATCTCCACATGAGTTATTCTTGTCTTCCTCCACAACCTTACCCAATTCAGCTATGGGCGGCTGCACTCGTGCCTTCTGCACATAAACATTGACTGGCGGTTTTAGTACTTTCATGGAAGGGCAATCTTTCGTGGCATGCTCGAGGCTCATGCAAGTGGTGCATTTAGGGGACAGCCACTTGTATTCTACGTCAACTTTGCATGTAATTTCTCCACCTTCCTCTGTTGGCGACATAATAATCAAATGCTTTGGGAGTTTGACATTTATGTCAAGCATGACACATACACGAGGTTATCCAGTCTCGTGCATGCACGTGTGATCGCATTCGGATAAAGAGGTTGTCCAATGCCACTTGCCACCGTACTCAAGCCATCATTAGTCAACAATTCAACTGGCAAGTGTCGAAGTTTAACCCAAACTGGGACTTGGGTATGTTTCAGTTTACGTAGGACCATGCCCTCCCATTTCTGCAACACGATTGGTTGTCCTTGAAAAAACCATGGTCCACCCTCTATAACTTCTTCCATTGCCACTATAGTTTTGAATCGGAAGAAGAAAAATTCATTTGTCGTGGCCGTGACTTCTGCTAACAATGGCCAGATAGATTTGACGTAGTCCTTTACGTGATGAAAATACGGTCTTTTGCCCAAAAAATAACCCACTGCTGTCGCATTCCAGCAATGTGAACCATCTCGAACCATATTCAACGTGGACCGTACAATAATTTCACCATTTTGCATCATAGGTGGCACATAGGTCAATATTTTTCGAGACGAATTATGGAAAATATTGGTAATTTTATCATAATAATTCATGAAGTTCAAACAAGGCTGTAGTGGCACATTACCGACGAAGATTTCGATGGGCGAAGATGTCGGTAATTGTGATGTGGCATCTGCAGTCACGTGCACAACAGAAACAGCGTCGGCAGTTCCGACAGCATCATCGGCGGGTGAGCAGATGAAACTTGCAGCGAAGGTTGCTGATTTTCTGTCATCAATGGACGATTCAAAACCGTGGGAGTCTGGGCAACCATGGCAGCTTCATCTCGTGCCGCTAGCGGCGCCATAGAAACCCTAAGATTCAAATCTGCAGCAGCCCTATTTTCAGAGATCTGCAGCGACGGCGCCAAGCAAGGAGGATGCTCCGCCGCCTGTTCAGCCGTCAAGCGCACCAAACGGTGAAACAGTAGCTCCTGCGGATTCCTGTCGCCTTCTCCATATTTCACTGTCCAACGCTGGTGGAGATCGTTCAGTGTGTGAACAGATTCGTCATCCCCTTTGTCGATTACTCTATTGGCCAAAACAATAAAATCTGCAAATTGAAACTCCATGGGGGACAGATTAATTGTCGGCGCATCTTCCCCATCCAAACGGTCATCGGTCGTTGCTGTGTTGTTGTTGTTCGCCTGCCCTCTATGTTCGTCAACAACATTCCCCAACTCACCGCCATCTATCCCCGCCACCATATCGTCTTCATGCTCGTCGGTCGTGACGTCAACGTGAATTCTGTTTGAAGTGTATGTATTTTTAGGTGTAGTAGTATGTGAGAGAGAACAGAGAGAATTTAGAGAGTCCATATTCCTTGATGAGGATTTCTTTGCCCGTATTTGACAGCAACTTCTCTTTCCACACCATCAGCTTTTTCCAAATCCCGCCTCTCATCCCTTGAAAAACTTCTTTCTTGGCCCAACCCAACACACACGACAACTCCAAATATTTCTCCAATTTTTTTACCACACTCACATTGAGAATATCTGTCAGTCGTACTTGACGCTCAACACCCACATTTGGGCTACACACCATCCCAGACTTGTCAAAATTCACCATCTGTCCGGATACACGCCTCTTCCCTTTTCTTCCAAAATACTAGCATGTGATAGGTGATACTGTTTCCCAGTGTGTTGTTTCATTTATGAACGATTGTTGTTTTAATAGTCCTTAAATCATACGAATATTGTTCTCATTCCAAAGTGTGCTTCCCCTGAATCATTATCTCAATTTCAATTGATCAGCCTTTGCAATGTGGTCTATAAAATCTCCTCTAAAGCAATTGCTAATTGGCTTAAAAGGGTTCTCAATCGTGTTATTTCAACTTCCCAATCCACTTTTACTTACCCCCCATAGGCCAATTTGTTTCCCTCATCATGGCTTGTGTCTCTTCTGTCTCTTTTCCATTTATATCAAATGGAATGCAATTTGGGTGAGATTGGTAATGTTAAATTCCTTGGAAAGTGTGATTGTTTGCATGGCGAATGCATTCCAACCCGATCCCCACGATGAGCGTTATCCTTAAGCAGTTGAAGCATAAGGTTTGGGGATGTTTCTGATGCAGGGCGGCGGAGGAGGATGTGTGAGTGTCCACCGTCCATGTGTTTGGCTTCTGCTCGATATCCGTTGAGCAATTGTAAGTTGATTTATCCTCGATTGGAGATTCATTTGGAAAATCCAAGCTTAGCCTATGCTACATTTATTCTTCTTTTTCTTTTGTGAGACGACAGCAGAATAAGAGCCCGTCTGGTTGTGTTTTTATTTTTATTTTCAGTTTCTAACAATTGTATTTGTGTAAAAATATTTTATTGGTTTCTGCGTGAAAATTGAAAATATATTTGGATTAGTTATTTCAAATATAAGTATATAGGTGTGAGAATTAAGAATATAGGTATATGTATTTTTGGTGTAACATAAATTAATTATGAAGGTTGACCAAAATGGTTGGGAAAGAAAGCAATTTTATTTGATTTGAAATAAGAAAAGGCATGCTGACAAGATAAGACAAGTATAACCAACTCATGTGACCTATAATTTCAAAAAATCAAGATTAAAATAGGAATGCATTCTCAATGAAAATAGCTTGACCAAACAAAATCCCAATTACCCAAATAATGAAAAGTAAAAATAATCTGATTAAAAATACAACCAAACAAGCTCTAAATGTTCCTTCAGGCCATTCAAATTACTCCAATACCTTGTACCCTTTGCTAAATTTAAGCACACTCCTTGATCATGTCTCAATATAAGGAGTGTATTTGTAGAAAAAAAATATTAATTATTTATAATTACAACTGCAATATCAAAAATTATATTTATAATTTACAAAAAAAGAAAGTATTTAAATAATTAAATCAAAAGGAGACACAAACATAACTTAGTTTGAATAATGCATGATCAATTAATGAAGTAAATAAGTAGTGGTGCATAATTGGGGTTTGAATTTAAGCAATAAATCTTGGACTTTGATGCTTTTCGTTTTATCTTCTACTTAACCATCTCAAAGGCTACATTTTAGAATGGTCCACGTGGTGTTCTACAACTGTCCACGTCTTCTTTCTGGATTGTTTTCTCCTCCGAAAATGACTGTCTTGGAGATGAAGTTGGGTAAGGATGAATGTTTGGCTTTAATTTTTAGATATGTTTTGGACAAAACATTTATTTAGTGGCAGAACATCAAAATTCATAATTGGATGATATATATATATATATATATATATATTGTTAATCCACTAGTATTATTATATATATATTATGCTATAGATATATAGATGATAGAAGATATGATTAAGTTGTTAGGATATATTGTTTTTAGTAATTAAGATTGAGCCGAATGGCACAAGATACTCATGTTTGTACTAGCACATTTGCACTATATCTAGTGGGAATAAAAAAAATGAAATGAAGGAGAACACAACCAACAACTATTCGAACTCCTTTTACTTGTAGGAGTACATCTTGGATCTGTCGATTATGTTATGGCCGAAGTCCTACTCGTGGCGACCTGGTTGAATTCAGAGAAGCTGTAGGTATTGTTGCAGACCAATGGATTGAGGAACCGGGTACTCAATTAACATTAAGAATTTTTCGTACCAACAGAATATTTACGAGGGGTATTGCAGAACATGTGCGAGCTCCTTCTAATAGAAAAATAAAATTCAATAAGAATTTAGTTTATCCGACACGTACTCGACATGGGCATCTCGCGTTTCTATGTTCTATAAAATTGTATGTAACTATTGAAAGTGAAGCTATTTGACATAATATAAACATTTCACCCCAAAGTTTTCTTTAAGTTCAAAATGATCAATATGTAGAATCAGAACAAGTGATTGTTGAGATTCATGTAGGAATATCCACTTTGAATTTAAAAAGAAGGTACGAAAACATAGTTATTCAGACTCAGACGAAGAAATGCACTGCATTTCAAAATAAAATTCTATCTTTTTCCTCTAATTTTTGGAACTCCTTCCCTTCTTGAATTGGTATAACTATTTTCTAAATTTTTATTGTATCAAATTGCAACTTGAATCTCTTTGAGAATTTATTTCGATATTTATAATATTGATTCTAAGGTTATGCGCCTTTAATCTCAAATTAAATATTATAATTTATTGTGCACATTCAACGAAAGACTCGACTCCGCCTTGAGTGCTTTGAATATTCTTGAGATTTAGAACGTAGAGAGGATTTTCTTGAGCTTCTTCTCTAGCTTTACCTTTCATTCTTTGTGTGTGTTGAATAAGTTTCAAGGAACCCTTTGGCCTTAATATAGGTGCCAAAAGGGGTAGAGTTGTGATATACTTGAACATCTTTGGTATTATTTCTTTATAATTTACTTTAAAAAGATAAATTCATTAAATATTTGGAATAACATTATTGGCCAATTTATCATTATCTCTTTAATATTATTTTTTTAAAGAGATAAATATCAAATTATTGTCTTGATTTGCTTGGAAAGTACATGAGTAGTTTCATGTGGCGCCGTCTAATTGGCTCGACTCTTTGACAGCAAAATATGATTTAATTGATCGAAACACTTCATTTTGATACTTGTCTGCCATTAATTTGATAAAAAAATATATATTAGAATATTAATTAAATTAATTATTTATATTTTAAATTAATTTAATACATAATTTGTTTATTTCTACTGTATATAGGCTACGTGATTTTCTGTAGTAGACCATTTCACTTTGACCATTATTCTTTGAGTGTTTGTGAGATGGAATTGTGTGGAATTAGCAAATAAATTATCATCTCTAGCAGTTTAATTTTTAAATAATGTGGTTAATTAATATGGTATCAAAAGTAGACCAAACAAGAGGTCTTATGTTCGAATTTTATTACCTCTGTTTATAAAAGAAAGGTTTTGTGTATATGATAGTTTGGTCAGAAAATATCTGTTGATATGTAATAAATCAATTAAAGATAAATATGAATTTTCATTTAATTTTTTTTATTGATGTCGACAAATTTCTTGAATTTTGTTAACGAAATTATTGGATAGATACAAATGTCAAGGGTATTAGGTATAATTTTTTAAATCATATGGAATCTACAAATAATTACACCAAGCCTCCAAGGAGGGCGGTGTAACTATCCCTTAATAGTATGTGTTAGTTTTATATTTTTTACATTAATATAAAATAAATAAGACTAGGTTAAAAGGTGTTAGTTTTATATTTTTTTATATTAATACAAAACAAATAAGACTAAGTTATAGGGATACTTAAACTATCTGCCTCTGAGATTTGATATAATTACACATAAACTCCATGTGATTTGAAAAATTACATTTAGTATTTCTGAAGTATTGTTTTTTATCTAACAAATAAATCCCTATATTAGTGATAATTCAAACCGAATTTGCTAATACTAAGAATACAATTCAATGAAAAATCCATATTTAATTTTGATTGACTTATTACTGATTTATTGTAGGTCAAACAAATATTTTATGATCAAACTACATTATAAAGGTGATGATATATATATATATATATATACATCTTCATATGCATTAGCGTGTGAAAATATAGACGGCTAATTTGACTAGAAAAAAAATTGTTCAACCCGAAGTAAGTCAGTAATATGTCAATTAGGGGTAAATATATATTTTCATTCAAATTTTTTGTAAATATCAGCAAATTTTGTGACTTTGAATAACAGAAGGATCTTTTTATTAGGCAAAAACAAACATAAAGGGTACTAGATATAACTTTTTAAACAGAGAATTTACGTACAATTACACCAAATTTAAGAGAAAGAAAGAGCCACATCATTATTCCTAAGTTAAAACATATTGAATTGTGTGTTTATAAAAACAGAAACAAATATTTAAAATATCCATGACTTGGTTGAGGTAAATATATATATATATATATATATATATATGTAAGAATTCAAGATAAATAATAAAATAAAATAAAAATGGCTGGTCCAAACGAGCCAACTAATAATTAAGTAGTGCACATGAAAGAGTCAATTGGAGAAGTTCAACAGTGGTGACACAGTCAGCATTTCAACAGAATATAGTTGAATATTTCAATCAACGCCAAACAGGACTCTTCATTATGTACAACTTCAAATTTGAACATCATGTTAGACTAAGTGCTAAATATAGAAAATAGTACAATACTTATATATATTTCAAATCCAATATTTCATAATAATATTTTAAGGTGTATAAATTAAAGATTTCGTATTTCACCCGGAAATGTGTGTTTTAATTATGTTTTCTCTTTTTTATTTTCAGAAATGATAAATGTATAATTAAAAGAAATTGTATTTTTCGTCCTATAATCTAAGTTGAGTGCATTTCTTATCCCGTTGTGTACGAATTTTTAAAAATAGTACATAACTTGCAAAAAGATTCATTTGCAGTTCTCCCGCTGACTTCTATTAGGAAATTGACGGAAAAAAAGATATGCGAGTTACGTAGACGTTATCTTAAAATGAAGGAAAACGGCCATGTGATTTGCACGTGGTTTTTTTTTTTTTTTTTCCGTCAATATCCTAGAGATGACTAAAAGTGAATTTGTTTTAAAGTCGATGAATGAGTTATGTAATGTAATCAACAAAACAACTGCTTTTTATGTAAATTGCAATAAATAAATTTGGGACGATAATTAAAATGGTCTCTCATGAATATCTCATCGGAGTGTTTATTGAATTATGATAGATGTCATAATATTACACAAATGATGCTTTCAAAGGTCGTCAATTGTTAATTTTGCGACGCTGATTGTCGTGGGGACAAATGCGGGACAGGCGCGACGGATTTTGAGTCCAACTGGGATCGGAAGACGTCACGTCCGAAAGTGGATCAAGATGGATTTTGAATTTTATAAAGATTAAAATAGAATGAATTTTGAATCAGACTAAAAAATTGTCCTAAACTCGTCTTGTTGTCAATCCTTAATCTGCTTTGGGATATGACTTTTTCTTTTGAAAGACAGAAATAAACTAAATTTATTATGCTAATTGAATTGACATGAAATATTATATCATTGAGCGTATTTAAATTTAAAATTATTTTAATATATTAATAATTTAAATCAAGAACACATTGAATAAAAGAATAACCACTACAAAAAATACAACATTAGTCATGGTTAAAAATAAATAACCGTAGTAAATACATTGACCATGACTATGTAAGGGTTGTTGGTCATGGTATCTGCGAGGGTGGCTAAAGCATTTTGTCATAACAAATATTTTTACCATGATTTTTAACCATAGCAAATAATTTTTTTTTTCGTAAAAAATAATTATTTTTGCATCATGATTAATAAAAATTATTTATCACGATTTTTGGCCCTTAATTATTAAAATTGAAGCCAATATTAATTTTTTTCTAATGAGCTCAGTGCCATAGAAGTTGGGAATTTAGAAACTGACCAAGAACATAAGAGATGGTGAGCTATTGAAGTAAGAAAGTAGCCATCCAATTAAGACTCGGACAAGTGTTTATTTGTCTGGATTTGGTGTGAGAGCTCCCCTCACATGCTCGCTCCTCCCCGTCCATATCCAACTTGTCAGTAACAACGGAGTGTTTTGGACACCAATAAAATCTAGTTCAGTTGGTGAAGTTATCATGATTTTAAAAATTATGAATTCGAACTTCGTTATATGCATGAGATTTTGTTCTATTGTATGGTAGATATTGTCTACTGTAATAATAAGAATTGTCTATATTTCATTTATTTGATATTATTGATCAATGTATGATTGATGTAATATCTTTGTTAGGTGTTGATATTCGACATAAATTATTACAGTTGATTTATTTCAAATAATAATAGCTCATCGCTTCAAATAAAAGAAAAAAGAACGTGAGGGTTTCGACTATTTCATCCCGCCATCCCCATTTAAATAAATTATGGAACTATAATATTTTGCTAAAAAAATTATAGTATTATATAATAATGTTATTATAATATATGATTTAATTTTGTTGTATATCTCCATTTGGAAAATTTAGTTTAAGGTCAAAGCTATTTTGGAATAATTGATTTAAACAAAATGATAATGGCTTGAGATTTATAATTTTATATTTGATTATGTAAATATAAATTATAGTTACATTTTGAAATTAATCACATTTTTAAGGTTAAAAAGGAAATAAAAAATTATTTAATGGACATATTAGATAATTATACAAAGAATTATAGCATTGGGATTAATAAAGCTATCAATTGTAGCTTTTACCAAAATGTGACTTCAACGAAATTTAATTTTGAAAATGATTGTTGGAAAAATGGGTTAAAGGCGTGTTTGCAATAATTTCTACTTTACCCTGGAAAATAGGGGAAAATGGAAGCAATTTTCTTGTGATATTGTGAATGAGTAAATTACCTCTTATGAAAAAATAATAATAATAATTTATCTCCATGTGTTTTTAAATGGGTAAAATACACTTTATCCCCCTAAATTATTCGTTATATTACATTTACCCATAAACTAATAAATGTAACACTTACCCCCTTGGTTGAATAAAAATGCCCCTCATACCTTGAACAACTATATTATTTTCAATATATTTTAGTATTTTGCCTACTAAATCATCATCAAATTATTTTTAATTAATTTTTTTAATAAATAAAGAATTTAAATTAAAAATAGAGTATAAATCAATATATATATAGTAGACATACAATAATATAATATAACCAACAGCTCATATATGCTTCTTAAAAGAAATTGAATAATATATATGCTTAACCAAAAGCTAAATATTTTTTAAAATAAATAAATAAATATATTTAATCATATTTTTTAAGGAAAATATGTTCAGAAAATCGATGTGTAATTACTCATATTTATCTAAAAGAATAAATAGTTAATAACTTAATTTTATTATCAAATTAATAAAATGTTCTCATGAATTTTTTTTGTGCGTATTTATTATACTCATTCATTACTTAACTTTGAGTTTGTAAAAAAAATTAAAATTTGAATTATTTAACCCACTAATTGTATTTTACTTTACTATACATAAAAGATATTTTTTCAATTAAGAAAATTTTAATTAAAAATAAAATGCAAAACTGCTAAAAAAAGAAATTCTTTGAACTATATATATATAGTATAAGGCAATATTATCTAAAAATTTAATTGTAGGGGGTAAGTGTTACATTTATTAGTTTAGGGGGGTAAATGTTACATGACAAATAATTCAAAAGGCAAAGTGTATTTTACCCTTTTTAAAAATACAACAATTTACCTTCCTGTATTTTTCAAAATGAACCAATTTACCTCATTGGTAAATTATTTTAATTTATTTATTGAGGGGTAATTTGTTCATTTGCAGTATCACAAAGTGGGGTAAATTGTATTAAACACGGTAAAAATAAGATGTGAAGAAAGTTGTAAGTTAATCAATAGTAAAAGTTAAATGTTTGAAAACAAAAGTTGAAAGAGAAAAAAGATCAAATAGGAGAGTTTAGAAAAACATATTAATGTTTATAATTGTAATAATTAGCTACAAAAGTTGATAGACAATTGCTTATAACCTTTTGGATAAAATCAATTTAATTTAAATCGTATAAGATATAAACTCTTTTTTCAACAATAAATTGATAAGTGCTTATTTAAAGTAGTTGCAATGACTTCTTAGGTAATACAAAAAATTATGTTTGTGCTCCAAAAACATTTCTAACTGCTCAACTGCATAGTCAAATTGGTTCAAATATAATATAATTTAGGGTAAATTATAACGGGCTGTTTTGATATTTATTTTATTTACAATTATTTTCTTCTCATTTGAAAAATGTAAAAGATCTTAATAAATACCTTCTTATGACATTCGTTATAAGGGTGTTTGTTAGGATATTCGTAATTTCAAAAGGATATTTGTAACAAATATCTCTTGTGACAGTCATTATAAGAGAATATTTGTTACAAAGAGTATTTATAATTATAACAATTTCAGAAAGGACTCATTCTAATTTATTTTATAATTTACCCAATTTAAAAAAAAGAAAATCAAATCCACTCCATAAAGCAGTCTATCTACCCACATAAATTTGAGTGTTTGAGCAGTTCAACTAGTCCGCACTTGTCAGACCCAGTCCCCCCCACATCAACCCCATTCTCTCTCTCTCTCTCATCAACCCCATTCTTACTATATAAATACATGTATATGTTTTGAGTTAGCTCTTAGCTGCAGTCAATTTAGCCACTCTCTCTCTCTCTCTACGTGGGACTTTTCCACACGGGCTACCGCATACACAATAGGGTGTGGTGGCTGTATTGATATTGGACAGTTGAAAAAGCAGCAGCCCCAGTCCACAAACACCAATCAAACTTGTACTTTGGAAAAATCAGCATTCAGATTCAGTTTCAGGGACGACCAGAGAACACTATAACTCAACTAATTCATTCTATTATCATGGCATTCAATCGCCGGTTGCTTTTGGCTGCAGTGCTGCTGGCGGCGGCGGCGGTGTTCGGTCAGCTGGTCGGAAACGCCGATGCAGCCACATATGTGGTCGGCGACAGCTTGGGCTGGACGATTCCTCCCGGCGGCCCCGTCGCGTACTCCACCTGGGCTTCTCAGCATGAATTCAAAGTCGGAGATGTTCTGGGTAATAAATCTCTCTCTCTCTCTCTACTTATTTTCAGGTAATGTTAGATTTCGTTCAAAATTTCGAATTTCCTTATTTTTTTCAAGAATTAATTTAGATCCTTAAATATGTGACGTTTCTCAACTATTTTCTTTTAATTACTTTTTATGGTTGCATATGTAAATGATCAATAAGGCAAAACTATACTCTTACATATCACCACTTTTTACTTCTCCTAAAATAAAAAAGTTCGACGCTTTCTTCATTTTACGAGATTTTTAAAATGATTTTAAAATTAAAAAAATTTAAAAGATTAATTTCTATTAAAGAAAAATAGACAATAAGGACACAAACAAATGTACGAATTCTTACCGTCTGAAAATTTACAAATTCCTTAAAATATATGAATAAATATGTTGAATTCTTTCAATCTTGACACCACTTCAAAATTTTTATAAAATAAAAGATTAAAAGTGTTAGAACTCCTCTTTTATGGGGCTAAAAATGTAATTTTGTCAATTAATAATTACAGACTAATTAAACCATACGTATGAAAAATTAATAGTAAAATTTTCGTAAATTATTGACCAAATTATCCCAATATTTACAGTTTCGTATTTGCCTTCATATTACAAGAGTTTTAGATAAGATATGAAATAAAATAAAATAAAAGAATTATGTGTATTTTTTATGCCCTGAAAAAATCCAATTTTGAGAAGGAAAATTTTCCTTTGAAAAATAAAATTTTATTTGGAGAGGTCTTCTGAAAAATAGGAATTATCAATTTAGAATATTGGAATAATTTCGTTAGGACAGGAAGTTCCATCTGAATGGATGGATCTGGAGATATCTTGTGGGGTTACTCTTTGACTTTTTTTTAATTTCACATATACTTATGTATTTTCTTTTAAGTAAAGTTAACTATTTAACAGCTTTTAAAATACAGAAAAAATTACTGATAAAAAATTAAATGATAATTTTACTTTGGTGATTATATATGTTAAGTGATAATAATTTTTTTATTACACAATAACGAGTTTTCTGTTTTATAAAAGTCCTCAGTATAAATAATTAGTGACAAACGTTTGTTGCTGATGTATTGTGACGATAAGTAATCGTTGTCGATACGTACGTGTCACTTATAGAGATAACTCAGTTCTTGTTGCTAGTAATTATGTTGTGATCGTAAGGCCGATGTCATTTAACGTTTATTTTCAATAACAATTTTAAAATTGCCGCTTGGTTTTTTGATTCAAAATATCAATAAATTTTGGACCAATTCCTGTAACTTGAGCTCAATCTATGAATTCATAACCAATTAAGATGGTTGGAATTCTAATACACTGCATTGATTATGCAATGGAAGAGCAGTTTACTGTAAAATAACATGGCCCAAATAGAGTGGAGTTATGGGATCAACTGCCTTCTAACATGTAATAATTTGGCTACTGTTGCAGTGTTCAACTTCAGCACAGGGCTACACGATGCCGCCTATGTGACAAAGGCAGGATATGACGGATGCAGCTCCAACAGCCCCATTGCGCTCGCAACAGTCGGCCCGGCCAGTTTCACTCTCAACTCCACCGGCGAGCATCACTACATTTGCACATTCGGCCAGCATTGTTCCTTGGGACAAAAACTGGCTATCAATGTAACTGCTGCCTCAACCCCTACAGCTCCGGCTCCTGCACCGTCTTCCCCTACCACACCGCCCTCTCCAGCTCCAACGCCGGCACCGTCAGGATCACTTTCACCATCACCTTCACCGTCAGCACCAGGAGCTCCATCACCTTCACCATCAGCACCAGGAGCACCATCATCAGCTCCCACGCCTAGCGGCAGTGCCACTCCTCCTCCATCACCGACTCCAGGAGCATCCCCCGGATCCAGTCCTCCACCTTCCCCTCCATCGGAGGTGAGCCCACCGCCGCCTTCCAACTCTGCTACCCTCACAACTATAAGTGCTCCATTTATCATGTTTGCGTCCATCGCCTTTGGCCTCATGATCTAGACTTCTTTTATAGATGAAGTAGATGATTTATTGGTATCATCACTTACGTATACTTCTAGTTGTGGCGTTCATAATGTTGATTGTGCGCATGCATAGGCGTGTGATGGGATCATTTGTTTTGGTTGTATTTCATTTGTTGGACTGAGAATTTGATGTTTGCGACTTGTTTGTGGACTAATAATGCTTATTGGTTTACCGGCTGTGAAATTCTTCTGAACTCATCTCCATTGCAACACAATCTAGCTCTAACCATTCTAACTTGATTTGCGTTTCATCATTTTGGTTAGTTACACATAAGCTCTCTGTGGTTTAGAAAATTACATTTGGTACTCATGAGGTTTGCTTCTATCTAACACATAAATCCTTTCGTTAGTTAAAATTAACCAAATTTGATGGTATTAATAAAAAATTGGATAAAAGCCCATGTTTACTACCTATTGACTTATTACTCATTTATTGTATATTTAATAATTTTTTTATGTATACACATCTTCACATGTTAATACGTGTGAGGAGAGTAGTTAAGTCACAAAAAATTTGTTTGACCTGCAATAAGCCAATTAGGAGTGAATATGAATTATCATTCAGGTTTTTTTATTAACAATTTCAACAAATTCAACGAATTTTTATTAACTGGTGAACCTATTTGTTATACAAAACAAACTTTAAGGGTACTAAATATAGTTTTTCAAATAACAGGAGTCTATATATAAATACGTCAAATCTCAAGGAATGAGAGTGCAATTATCTCTTTCTTATAAAAGAAGGATTAAAAGTTGATTCTCTAACCCTTCTGGTAGTCGAATCCATAATTCATCTTTTACAGAAATAAGGTTCCATCATTGAGGTGCATTTCTCCATCTCATCTTCTTGGGCTTTTGATGGGGAATAAGAATAATATTGAGGGTATGTAAGAAAGAATTTTCATCCCAAAAGACCGATATTTCCAAATTGCCCCTCAACAATAGCCATGTAAAGGGAGTCCAATGACGGATGAAATAGTAATTGCACACTTGTTAGCATAGATTGAAAATTTGGAACGATGACAATATGCATAAATATCTCCTCAAAAGGGATATTTAGAAGGGGAAGGGCAGGCTTGATAATGGGTATAGTATTATTTTATCTATTTCTAAAAAATAATTTTTGAGTTCTATACTCGTACCCGTTGGAAATAAACTTTAAAATTTTTTAAATTATCAAATTATTTCTAATATTTTATTTGATCTTTGAAGTTTATGGTCTCATTATTATAATAATTTAATTGTGATTTTATAAGGTTTAATAAGTATTTGACCGTTACATTTTATATATTTATGTGGCCTATTTATAATTGGATTTATTATAATATTATGAGTTTTAGTTACTCCACTTAATATAAATTCCTAGTCTCCTCGTTGTCGTGCACATAAGATGAGACACTGCTGAGAGCTAATGAGATTTTATCCTGGAGTCATGGGTAACCGTTAAAACCTGCACGTATGGAGGCAATCATGGCTTTAGGTCAGCGATAAGTGTCGTGACTCTCCATCGGTGTAACTTTTCTAATTTCTAAGTTTATTTTGTTCATTTTCTTACTATATGTAATTGTGATAATTTATATAATGATAATTTTATATGTAAAGCTGTTTTGAGATATGATTATAAATATAAATCATACAATTTTCACAACAAATACCCTCTCAAATGGGTAAAATATCTTACCCTATCCTAGATCATTAAATTAAATGAGTGGGTGTGGATAGGGTCTAATACCCTGAAATATTTATGGGTATGGATAATGACTTAATACTCTAAAATACCCATGGGCATTGATATAATTTAAGCCCCAAAATGTTCATTTATTCATTACTTTAAAATTATTGCATTTGTAAACTTTCAGTAAACTTAATCGATTAAAATATTTAATATTTAAGAAAATAAATAGTATACAATCATTTCATTACATATTTTATTTATATTAATTACGTATTGAAATTTTGATCAAATATGCTAGAGTTTTCCATGGCGATTTTGTAATTGCTCAAAATTAAGTTTACGATCAAATTAAGCAAAACTTAACTTGATATGTAGGAAATAAAAACAATACAAATTAACTTAATTTAGTTAAATTTGACTAATACATGAAATAAATAAAATTTGTTTGAACTCAAATTATTAAAAATTCATCAAATCAAAGTTGAATGCAAATGGAAATTAAAATGATACTTAATAGATCTAAATAAAAGGTAGATATATTATACTTAATTTCATTTATTTTTACCAACTCTTACATCTTCATTTTTATTTTGAACTTGTCTCGATTTTATAATAAATTAATATTATTGGTTTACTATTTGGATTAGTTCAAGATTCTTATTTAAAATTTTATTGATATATGTCCGTCATTTGGATAAAATTAATTAAGTTCATTATTTAAATTTCTCAATTTGCACCTATTGAAACTTAAGAAATTAGTTTTAGTTTATTGACCAACGGGCAACGTGTCATTAAAATTCACTAATAAGTTAATTTGGTAAGAAAATGATGTGTATGTTGGTAATAAATATTTATTTATAAAGGTAAAAAAGTAATTTATATATATAAGCCACACACTAAATACGTACACCTTACCATACTACTTAATTTCAATACCACTATAAATACCCCAAATATTATTTTTTAAGCAAGTTTACAATTCATTGATTTGACCATACATAACACCTTCTTTCCCAAAAATTCTCACTCTAGAATTAATTTCACCTAGTGATTATTGTGTCGAAGTTAAAATTCTCTTTTCATCCTTTCATCAAAATCTCAACCACATCATTGGCGTTGTCTATAGGAAAACATTACCTTTGAAAATGCAGACCAGGTAAGAGGGGAGCGGAGTGGAGCGGAGAGGAAAACATTCTCGTTTCATCCTGAGCTCGCGATGTTCATGGGATGGATACCACCTAAGAAAAATAAGTGAATGGAGCAGGTTAAGCTCCACCAGTGATCAAACACCAACCCATGAACAAGCCCCACTCGTTGGAAGAATCATACCACCCCACCATGTACAGCCACCCCTTCCAGGTGTTCTACCCGAAGAAGCAATGATACAACTGATGTGAGAAGCTTTATTAGCCTTGATCCGCGATGCATCCACACGAGTGGCTGCATAAGCAATGGCTCAATTTGCGGCTCATCACCTCGTCAATCCTCCCCCTCCCTCCCCTCGCCGAAGTTGAGAATATTCCTCGACTCCCTAGGAGTAGGAGCAGAGGTAGGAAGAGGTGAACAACAGAGTCTCTCGACTTGAAGTCGCTCAGATGCAAGAGCAAATCCCCCCAATAGTAGCAACACTCCGCTCCCCTCTCATCGAGGGGAGTGGGACATCCTTATTTGCCTTTTCCCATCGCTCCTCCGCATGAAGCCTTTTCGATCCTACAATTTTAGCCGAAGCAATCCCAACGGACATTGAAGTATCGAATTTTTCAGAATACGATGGAACAGGAGACCCGTAAGAACACTTGGATAAATTTTATACTAAAATTGATTGGTACAACTTGAGTGATGCCGCCTATTGCAAGGTCTTTCGCACCATGCTTTCCAACTTGCATTAGCGTGGTTCAACCAACTGCCTGCTGGAACTATCTCCAGCCTCAAGTAGTTAACTCAATATTTTTTGCATCACTTTTTCATGAACAAGAGAGTCTCGAAAACGGCCGCATTCCTATTCACCATCCTCCAAAAGGAGAATGAGCCTTTGAGAGACCACATGCAAAGATTTGTAGAGGCGATACATGAGGTCCCCCATGTTAATCATGAGTTATTGGCTAACATCATTCAACAAAACTTGCTACCAAGAAGATTTAAGAAGTCTATAGCCGGTAAGCACCCTAGCTCTATGGAAGACTTACTCATGCAATCACAAAAATACATCAGGATTGAGAGTCTAATGCGTCATACACTCCTCTTAGTGTCAAGAGGAAAGGTCAAAATGAGGAAAAAGAATCGAAAAAGAAGGAAGAATGCAAAATTTACCTTTGATGGGGTTCAGGCACTACACCCCCTTTAATGCATCCATGGGAGAGATTTTAGTCGTGACGGAACAACAAGGCTAATCAATCGATAACCGAGAAAGATGAAAGATAACCCCAAAAAACTCAAATTCGACAAGTATTGTCGTTTTCACTGGGATAGGGGGCCCAAGACGGAGGAATATCACCACCTGAAAAATGAGATAGAAAAGTTGATTCAATATGGACACTTGAAAGAATATGCAAATCAAGGGTCGAGTCGCCAACCCCAAGACCCAATTTCCACTCAAGCTCCAAATGGTGACTATCTCCCTACAACAGGTGTTGTCGTCGTGATTTCAGGAGGCCCAATTGGGGGGGGACTCCGTTAGTGCAAGAAAGGCACTAGCTCGAGCAGTTAGGGGAAACCATTGACAAACCCCCATTCAAGTCCATAATGTTAACTCGAAAAAGCAAGAGAAAATTTCATTTAGCTGGCAAGAATTGGACCCAATGAAAAATCAAAACAATGACTCATTGGTCATTTTCGGCCACGCTTTCCAACTTTTGGGGTTAAAAAAGTCCTAGTAGACAATGGATGTTTAGCGGACATAATTTTCTATAACGTATATGTCCAACTAGGCATTGCAAGACCTAGCTTGTGTAGCATTTTATCACTATTCGTTCATCTCCTACATCTTTCACTACACCATCAGGAGTGGGGAACTTAAGTTTCATGTGGAAAGTAGATGCTATAGCACGGAAGAGGTTTAAGCTCGGTCTTCCCAAGATAATATTGTAGGCGGATGGAGCCTTGACCACAAAAATCTTAACCATTTTAGTGGACCTCTTTGGGTATGATTAGAGAGCCAACAGTAATGTCACTTCCCCTAATGGCTCAATCATCTCAACACTGAAACCTGTGAGTGGGGTATACACTTCCCTAAAAAGATCTCGAGAGATGCTAGGTAGAACAACATGATGAAAAGAAAAGAGGAAGATGACTGACATGAGCCACGAATCGAGGAAAACCCCTTAAGAGCCATTGAAAAAAGCATGCCTTATTAAGGATCAAGGGGTCTTATGCTACAACGTCATACCATTCGGCTTGAAAAACGAGGGAGCGACATAAGAGCGACTTGTCGATCACATGTTTCAAAATCAGATCGGCCTAAACATGGAAGTGTACATAGATGACATGTTGGTTAAGAGTGTGAAAGAGCAAGACCACATCAAGGACTTGAAAGAGTGCTTCCAAGCATTGAACTTTTGGCATGAAATTAAATCCTACCAAGTGTACTTTCGGGATGAGAGGGGGGAAGTTCCTCAGATACATGATTTTCGAGAGGAAAATAAAAGCCAACCCCGAAAAAATCAATGCCATCATGGACATGTTCCCACCAAAATCGATCAAAGAGGTGCAAAAACTCGCGGGGAGATTGGCAGCTCTGAATCGATTTATCTCGCGATCCGCGAACAAGGGCCTTTCTTCAAGGTCCTGAGCTTTAGCAAAGTTTGAATGGAACAAGACTAGCCATGAAGCATTCGATAAATTGAAGAAGTATTTGGTTTCACCACCATTGTTGACAAAACCAAAGACAGGAGAAACACTTTACCTCTGCTTGGTGGCTTTAGAAAGTGTTGTTAGCTCAGTCTTTGTGCGATAAGAAAGTAAAGAACACCACCAGTGTATTATGTTAGGAAGGTATTACAAGGAGCTGAGTCTAGATACTCCCAAATTGAAAAGTTAGCCCTCTCTTTAGTGATTGCCGCAAGGAAGTTAAGACCTTACGTCCACTCACATCAAGTGATCATGTTGGCGAACCATCCCTTGATACAAGTGTTATCAAGTTCGGAGCTCTTTGAAAGGATGGTCAAATGGACGGTGGAATTAAGTGAGTTCATTGAATTTCGCCCGAGACCGACTATTAAGGCAAAACTAACATTTGAACCTTCGTCCAGGATTAAAGCTAGTCCATGATGTTTTTATAACAATGATGTTTTTGTAACAATATATAGCCCAAACAACATAATTCTGACAAATTGACTTGCGTGGTCACATTATGTCGACGTCAACTAGTGTTGGAATGAATAGAATCTTCACTAATTGGTGACTTACTATGATTCCTAAACATATTGAGATATGGGCTACATTAGCAAGGCCAATAGTAGAACAACATAAACTAATCATATTGTTTATGAAATCATAAATGCTAAATTTTACTCAATAAAAGCAAATAACTCGCACGCCCTTGTTAATTTGGTTGGTTGGGGTATTCTATCGACACAACACATCTTGAGAGTAGGCTGCAGGTGGTCGGTTGGAGATGGGCGTTCAGTCAAAATTTGGTTGGTGTCCGTATTTGTATACATTTCGATTTCTCTCTCTAGTATCAATGTCATTGGAGACGATAACAATTTCCAAGCTTATTTCTCAGAACTCCAACTGTTGGAACGAAGAGCTTCTTAAACAATTTTTTTGCGCTGAAGATGTTGACATTATACGAGCCATTCCACTCACTCCAACTTCCTGTTGATCGTTTAGTTTGGCACTTTTTCGAAAATGGGCAATCTGGTGAAAGCTGTTGAGGAGAGTGATCCGCCTCGATCACGTTTGACCTTGATCAATGATCTCGACCACCCACGTCACCGATTTGGACCTGTTATCTGGAAACAAAACACAAAGCTAGTCGGGATCGCCCCGACGACGATGCTCCGATGCTTAAGTCAGATGCTGAGATCGAAAGTAAAATTCGGCGATCTAAAATATAAGTGTAGATGAACAGTGTACCCTCTCTCAGTGTGGACTTGGGGTATTTATAGGCGATTGAAGATGGGACCCTCCTGTTGGACAGGTGTCGGCTTCAGGCTCATCCATACAATGACTCAGCTATTTTCCCGGTGGACACCTGTCCGATGGATAATATGGGTCGGATTCGGGTTCATGGGGCCCAATTTAAGACGTCATCAAGCCACAATGTGCCCCGTGCAATCCTGCGATCTAACTCTGCGATCTTGTTCATGTCTTTTTCTCGCACCGATCTGCGATCTTATACGCGACCAACCGGCAAAGTTTTGTTCTAATCAGCATCTCTTCGTGACACCCTCATCACAATTCCCTCACTTCTTCCAAATGTGATTTATTGCATTGGGAAGAAGTATATCTCTTCCAATTTAGGTCGAAAGAAATCCCTACAGGGTCGCGTGTTTGATGCAATTTGATAGCCGAGGGTTGAAGCTTTGCATATGTATCGTCATCCAAGATCAGTAACCGAAAGGTCTTGCTACCATAAGTCCAAACGTTGCATTAATGAATCGCCACGTGTCATCCATCCAACCGACGGCTCGATCACCGAAGCGCCACTTGTCATCCATCCGCTCGCTTCAGCAGGGCGCGTCTTTCCACACAGTGGCCTATATATACCCTTTCCTTTCAAAATCCGCCTGCTCCATCACTTCGCCCTCGAGATCGTTGCCAGATTCCCAGCGACCTGCCTCCTCGACCTCAACAAGGTACCATGTCTTCCATTAACTCGAGCTTTTTCTTTTCTATTTCTGCGACTTCCCCTTTGCATGAACAACCAGAGGGTCCTTCTGTAGTTAGGTCTAGGTCTAGGTCGAATCCCTCCAATAACTCATCTGATGACGAGACCCCTAGGCATGTTAGGTACCAACAATCTTTAGATAACAGCCCTTGGATTGGTATTGTGAGCAAAGTGAAACAATCCATTTCCCAAATAAAGGAAAAGTATTTCATCCCGCATGATTTTGAGGTCTTGATCCCCCGTTCCTTTGATCGCATGCATACACCTCCTAGAGGTTTCTGTACTTTATCTATTGGCCATTTCGAGGCCGGTCTGCGATTGCCTTTAGCTCCCCCTGTAGCTCGCATACTTAGGGGATTAAGATTAAATCCCATGCAGTTATCCCCCAATTCCATTAGCCACATTGTACTTTTTGTCATAATAATGCAAGCTTTCGACCTCGACCCCAGCTTTGATAATTTTTGGTCGGTCTATTCTTTCACCACTTCCACTAGGTCGGCCAATAGGGGTTTCTTCTACCTCACCTTTCGTAGACAATGTAGATATCTAAAGCCTCTTAAGTCCAATACCGGTCCTTAGAAGGATCGCTTCGTCTTTGTTCGACCTCCACCTGGCCAACAGTGGCCTTTTACTCTCAAGTGGTCCGTAGAAAAACCTGAACCGATTACCGAAGGAGAGGGTCTAGATAGGAATTTGATTAATAGTCTCACTTCTAACCCATTTTTTCCAAAAAAGTTGCTGACTGAAGAGATTTTCTGTCTCGTGCGCCTGTCTCGTGCCACCGTACCCATCACCGGGTCGTTAGGTGATTCACTATCCCCTCTACTGGTTTCCTTTTTTCTTCTTATTTGCTAACTTTTTGAGGTCGTAATTTTGCAGAGACCAAAGTTATGCTAGGTCGCTTGACTCACGTGCTCAAGCTCGCCAGGAGCGAGCTGCCCGGGAACAAGCTCAACAGTCCACTCCTCCACAGGATCGGGCTCCTCGTCACACTACTCCTCAGCGACCTAATCCTGATACATCGGCGACTCCAACAGCTGACGCACAAAGGCCGGACACTCCGATTGACATCGGCAGCGAGGAGATACAACCTCATGACCTTCCTCCTCATCCAGGTCGAGGTGCTTCCCCCAGCACCGAGATGGTCGGCTCGTAGGTTGAGGGCGAAGCTGCTGGTCCTAGCCGCCATCGGAAACGTAAGCACAGGTCGCCTTCTAAGTCAAAGCATAGGAGACCACTCTTTCACAAGCGATCCGAAGAGGAGGCCGCCGCTGCTCGAGCTGCCGAAGATGAAAATTTGAAATGTTTGAAGGAGGTCGAGGAGTGGGAGTTGTCTGCCCTGGTGTCACTGGCCGCTCCTTAGGCAAGACGGCCGGCAGTGACTTGTAGAGGACGTGCGGGCGGCTAGGGGATGCCGACCGGCACGCAGGTGCGCAAACGGCCTTCGAGCAGAGACTCTTACCGATTGGGGATTGCAAAACTGTTCGTATGGGAACTTCCTTGATGTGTGGGGATGCTATCCGCCAAGTATGAAGTCATTCCGAGGACGTTTGGGCAAGGAGATATAAGGGCGACGATCAGGCGCCACCCTGTGCGCGAGCAGGAGAGAAATGTGTGAAGCAGAGTGCTTTATCTTTGGAGATTTGCAAAAATTGTTTCTATGGCGAGATCCTTGGAGTGTTGGGAACACCTCTAAGATGTTTCAGAGGTAGACGGTTCCGTTTGGGTAGGAAACGACGACGATCTTCAGAGTCTGCCAGTGCAGTGGCGAGACTGTAATTTCAGAATATTGCGTGGGCAATTGCTCAGCAATGGATGATCGGATGGGGCTGAAATTCAAGAGTTATGATGTAGAAGTTGTAGGCTACGCTACGGTTCAAGAGACACGTGATTTGGACGTCGGTTGAGGGAGATGCGAAAAAAGTGCGCTCCTCAACCCCTTTCAATATCTACTGCTGGAAATAGGAAAAACTTTCTTAAGCCTATTATAAGGGGGGTATGATGCGGTGAGCTCCAGCCAGCCCTCCCCGTGCACGACGGCAGTGGCGGTAGGCAACGTCGGCACTAAATGAGCATCTCTTGGGGGCATGTTGGGGGCCTCCAAGGGCCGGCTCTAGGCATCTCAAAGGAGTGTTTAGAGTCCCCGAAAGGCATGGGAACCAGACGGGCGGCGTAGGGCCAGGACGGCCTACGTTGGGCACAAATGCGGCCGAGAGGTTCCGTGTGACGTGCAAGGTTGCTCCACGGGCTGCAAGATATTTGGGGCAACACCTCTCGTGCGAATGGGTGATCGAGGTACGCACTCCAAGACCTCATGATCCAACTCATGGCACGCGCTATTGGGTTCTAGCCGTCCATGGAGGTCCGTTGGCTAAGATGAGCAATCGTGGGGCGACGTCGCACTGTGGGCAAATTATGTAGCCATGCCGAAAGGCAGGAAGGCATGTCGGGCATGCCATGCGGGATTAAGGCAGGATGTCAGCATATCATGTGGGCCTCGGACTTAAGATGTGGTCATACTCGGGCGAGGCATGAAAGACGGCCACGATGAAGGCGTGCGCCGAGGATGGCCCGAGTGTGCGTTGGACTTGAGACGGGCGTTGCGGGCGCATGCGGAGCACCGTAATGCTGAGGCGGAGCGAGGATGCTCCTTGCCATCGAGGGATGCGTCGGCGAGTTCCAAGATTGTGGGCGAGACGCATGGCGGCAGACTAGCTAGTCGGGGCCGGCCGCGAAGAGACGCTAAGGCGTGCGTGCCGAGAGCCTCGACGAACATGGGCATTTTGGATAGGCGAGCGCAAGGGCACGCGGTGCTGCGCAGGGATGCGTTCAGATGTCGTGCTAGTGAGCTTCAGTGTCGAAGACACGCGATGAACAATCGATAAACTCTGAGATGTGTGAAGGCTGGTCGAAGGTTGGGTGAAACCTGAGACGCCGCACGGGCGAAAAATATATTCCGCTGCGTGACAAGAGAGTCCGCCTGTGACACCTGGCCACTCATCGCACAGAATCTCAAAAATCCGTTGAACTGACCGAGGCCCGACTTGCACCTAACTGGAAGGTCTCGGATCATAGCACTATCCTGAACAGCGAGGCTGGGCAGGAATCTTACGAGATCTACAGGCACACCAACCTACCCCACGACCAAGCTGCACTTCTATCCTGCCCCTACCCTCAACTGGAGCAATACGGTGCTCATGCCCTGGCGCAGGTAATTGCTTCGACTTTCGTACTTGTCTCAACTTCTTCACTTCTGATCCTATGTACCATTTCCGTAGGCCGGGTCGTTCATGCGATCATTGTCACTAAAATGCACCGTCCTCCGCAAGCGTCGCCAGGAGGCTCAAGAAAAATACCGGGAGATCCGAAGTAACTTCCGGGCGAAAGAGAAGGAATGGGGAGAGGAGCGTCGGCGTCTTGATGAGGTGAAGACAGGTTTAGAGGTGGAGGTCGCTTGGTTGAAGGCGATCGTGGAATCCCATGGTGCCGAGGTCGCCAGGGCGCGTGAAGAGGGGTCTGGCTTTTCAGCTGGTCAAGAAGCAGGTCTTATTCAAGGTCGCACAAAAGGTCGGGAGGAGTTCTTGAACTCTGCTAAGTTTGATGCTCGAGTTCGCAGTGCTAGATTGGAAGGAGCCCGAGATTTCTTGAAGACTCCAGTCTTCGATACTGCGGTCGAGATCAAGGCGAGCATCTACATGACGCAGGGCTTCAACAAGTGCAAGGCTCAAGCCAATAAATTAGGGGTATTTGCTGAAGGGTTCGACCAGAACCAACTCAACCCCTTCGTGGATGAGAACTTCCAACCATACCCTGTAGAGCCGTCTCCTCAGATTGAAGGAACTGAGTTTGCAAGCTTAATGGATGAGGTGGAGGCCATGGATGAATGAGCTCGATTGCTCGACCTTGTGACCAGAATTTCTGCAAATACTGAATTTTTTGTATAAATCAAGGGTTAGAGAATCAATCACATTTTGACTGTTCATGCTTTTTGATCGCATATTTTGTAATGATTTTGGAACTTTGGCCATATTTATCAATTCCAACAATTCAATGCATGATAGTACTTCTAATTATTCGAAAGATGTGTAAACAATGTTCTCGAATATTTAGATCTGACACCAATTCAATGTTTTCCAAGTACTTCCACAGGTCACGCCTTTTATAGATCGAATGATCATTTACAGGTTCTACGATCTTTCCCAAATCGAACGATCTTTCTCAGATCTTGTGATCTTTTGCAGATTCTACGATCTTTTTCATATCGAATGATCCTTTTCAGATCCTGTGATCTTTTGCAGATTCCAGAATTAAACAGAAACTAAATGCTCAACAAGATAATTGCGAAAAAAGCACACGATATTTATACATGCCAACGATCTTTTCCAGATACAGTATACATGACTTTTCATTAACCTAAAACTTGACCTTTCTCAGGTACAAAAGCGATCTCTATGACCTTTAACAGGCTCACAATTATGCATAAAACTTTTTCAAGTTTTGAACGTTCCATGGTCTAGGTAGATCTCGACCATCCATATCTTGCAGGCGGTAGGTGCCTCTCCGTTTGATCCTGTAACTTTATAGGGTCCTTCTCAGCCTGGGTCAAGCTTCCCCACATGCTTTGATACCTCTACTTTCTTCAGAACGAGGTCTTCAACCTGGAATTGTCTGGGCCTCAATTTTTTGTTGTAACTTTTCATCATCAAGCCCTTATGATGTAGCATTTTTGCGTATGCGACCTCTCTTTTTTCTTCGATCACCTCCAAGTCCAACAAGCGCTCCTCGTGATTGGTTGCAGGGTCATACATAGTCACTCGATGTGATTCCTCGCCTATCTCTGCAGGAATAAGAGCTTCAGTACCAAATGCAAGGCAAAAAGGAGTTTCACCTGTTGAGGATCTAGGTGTGGTTCGGTATGCCCACAGGACTCCAGGTAATTCATCCAACCATGACCCTTTAGAACTTAACCTTGTTTTCAAATGCTGAAGGATGGTCCTGTTAACGACCTCGACCTGCCCATTCGACTGTGGATGTCCTACTGCAGTGAAGTTTTGCTGAATCTTCAGCTCTTTACACCAATTCGTGATTTTCTTCCCTTGGAATTGAATGCCATTGTCTGAAATCAAGACTCTAGGGACCCCGAATCGGCATATGATATTCTTCCATATGAATTCGATCATATTGCCCTCTGTCACCTTAGCTACACCTCTGTTTCTACCCATTTAGAAAAATACTCCACAGCCACCACAATGAATTTCTTCTGAGATCGCGCGGTGGGGAAAGGTCCTAAGATGTCTATCCCCCATTGATCGAAGGGACAAGTGATCTTAACTGGTTCCATTTGGGTCGCTGGTGCATGAATTTGTGCTGCAAACTTTTGACAGGCCTCGCATCTCTTGACCAATTCTTTTGTGTCTTTCACCAGGGTTGGCCAAAAATACCCTTGACTGATAACTTTTTGTGCTAATGACCTTCCCCCAGAGTGATTCCCACAACTTCCTTCGTGAATTTCCTTCATCACGTATTCAGCTTTCTCCGGATCAAGACATTTCAACAAGGGTCCTTCTATGGTCCTCTTGTATAACTGTTCATCAACCAATGTGAAACGAGCTGATCTTGCTTTCAATCTCCGTGCAGCAATGGAATCAGCCGATAAAATTCCCTCTTTCAAGTATCGAACAATTTCATCCTTCCATGATAGTTTTTCGCTCGCCGTATTAACATCAACACCTTCGGCGATCGCGGACGTTTCCTTGACCATCACTGTAATCTTGCGATCTCTAATTCCTGATAGAGTAGCCCCAAACTTCGATAATGAATCGGCTCTGTCATTTTCATGTCGTGGGATTTGATGCACCTGGCACTTGTTAAATTTGGACATTATGGATTTTGCTTTGGTGTGGTACAATATCATGCGCTCTTCTTTGGTCTCATAAGTCCCCTCTATCTGTAAAGCAACAAGCTGTGAATCTGTGAAGACTTCTAGATCTTTTGCACCCGCTTCTAGTGACAACTCCAAACCCATGATAAGAGCTTCATATTCAGCCTCGTTATTGGTGACCGAGAAAGATAGTCGTGCTGCGACCTCGATCTCTACATTTTCCGGACCTTGTATCAATATCCCGATTCCTCCATTTCCCGCATTAGAGGATCCATCCACGTGCAACATCCACTTGTCCAGCCTGGACCCGATCTCAGGCTCACCAATGAGCTCAACCATAAAATCTGCTAATACTTGTCCTTTCAATGCCGTACGTGCTTGATATTCAATATCAAATTCCCCCAGCTCTACTACCCACTTCACAAGCCTACCCGAGGCTTCTGGTCGCGCCAGTACATTACGGAGCGGATGATTGGTTAGGACGACTATGCGATGACCTTGGAAATAAGGTCGCAATTTACGGGCTGTTACAATAAGCGCAAGTGCTAGCTTCTCGATCTGCACATACTCCTTCTCCGCTCCCTACAACATCCTGCTCACATAATATATCGGACTCTGCACCCCCGCTTCTTCTCTAACCAACGCCAAACTAACTGCATTCTCCGAAACAGCCAGGTATACATAAAACACCTCATTTCCCTTTGGATTTGCTAGTAGCGGTGGTGAGCGCAGGTATGTTTTTAAGTCTTGAAACGCTTGTTCACACTCATCCGTCCACTCAAAATTCTTGGTCTTTCTCAACACTTTAAAGAAAGGTAGATTTCTATCCGAGGATTTTGAAATAAAACGATTGAGAGAAGCAAGCTTACCAGTAAGTTTCTGGACCTCTTTAATGTTGGTTGGCAACTTCAGCTTCAGTATTGCCTCTATTTTCTCGGGGTTCATCTCAATTCCACGTTCGCTGACTAGATAGCCCAGAAATTTCCTCTTGTCACTCCAAAGGTGCACTTCATCGGATTCAACTTCATTCTGAATTTCCTGAGCGTCGCAAAGGTTTGTTCAAGGTAAACTATATGATCCTGCGACCTCGAGCTCTTTACCAGCATATTGTCAACATAAACCTCCATAGTTCTCCCGATCTAATCTTCAAACATCTTGTTCACTAAGCGCTGGTAAGTGGCTCCTGCGTTCTTCAGCCCAAAGGGCATCACCTTATAGCAATATATTCCCCTTTCCGTCACAAATGAAGTCTTGCTCTGATCCTCTTCTGCCATGAAAATTTGATGGTAGCCCTGGTAAGCATCCATCATGGAGAATAGCTCATATCCTGCGGTTGAGTCTACCAATGCATCAATTCCAGGAAGTGGATATGGATCCTTTGGGCATGCTTTGTTCAAATCCGTGAAGTCGATACAAACTCTCCATTTTCCTCCTGGCTTAGGAACTACCACAATGTTGGATAGCCAATCTGTATATTGGACTTCGGTAATGTACCCTGCACTTAACAGCCTTTCTACCTCTTCCTTGATCACCTGGTTTTTCTCCGCGCTGAAGTTTCTCTTCTTCTGTTGCACAGGTCGCATGGTAGGGTCTACGTTTAACCTGTGAACAATCACTTCCGGTGCCACACCTACGAAATCAGACGAGCTCCATGCGAAAACATCAGCATTTCTCCTTAGTAATGATACCATCATGGTTTTCAATTGCTCGCGCAAGTGCGACCCTATCCTGGTAGTTTTAGAGGGATCTCCCTGGATCACCTCTACAATCTTATGAGTCTCAGCTGGCCGAATTCTTTCGGTTTTCTCTTCAGGTATCTAGTCTCCTCCTATAATAACATCTAATTTTCTCCTTTTATCCGTGCTTTCACCCTTTTTCAGGGATAAGTTATAGCATTTACGCGCTTCTTCCTGGTCGCAAACCACCTCACCTATTCCAGCTCTCGTTGGAAATTTTACTTTCAGATGGTACGTAGACACTATTGCTCGGAATGCATTCAGCCCAGGTCTTCCAGGGATTACATTATATGCAAAGGGCGTGTCTACAACTAAGAATTTGATCATCAGCGTTTTTTTTCGAGGTTCTTCTCCTATAGACACGAGTAGATCAAGGGTTCCCAATGGCACAATCTCAGTGCCACCAAACCCAACTAGCGGGGTTCTCACAGGTTCTAACTCCACGTTTTCTAACCCCATCTTGACAAGAACATCCCGGAGGATGATATCCGTTAAACTTCCATTATCAATCAGAACTTTCCGGACGGTAAAGTTGGCTATATCGAGTCTGATCACCATAGGATCGTTTTGCGACCCCACTCTTCCTGCCACATCCTTGTTCCCAAACGTAATTTCCTCCTTTGGCTCAATATTTGCAATGAGTTGATCATGCTGAACATTTCTATTCTGCCGCTTTCTAGATCTCCCAGAATCGCCCCCTTCTGGCCCTCATGCGATAGTATAGATTATGCCTTTCACAGGCGCATTACTTCCCAGATTAGCTTCTTTTAGCACACCTTTTCCTTTATCTTGCCTCCTGTCGGGACTCCTAGATCTACTTCTCCGAACCACAGTTTCCTCAGCACGGCATTTTAACACTAGCTCTTTAAAATACCCTTGTCTTATCAGCCTCTCAATCTCGTCTTTCAATTGATAACACTCTTCCGTGTCATGCCCACGCTCGCGGTGAAATTTACAATACTTACCCAAAAATTTTTTAGCTGGCGTGAATTTCGTATGGCGGGGCCATTTTAACATATCTGACTTTTCTACAGTCAACAGCGCCTTTGTTCGGGTAGTGTTCAAGGGTGTGTATCGGTGGTATTTTGGTCGGTATGGAGGGTCGCGAGAGCAATCAGCGTTTTGCCTCGGATCTTTCCCAGATTCGTGGTCGCGGGTCCTTCCAGCACCTAACCACTCCCCATCTTTCATAGCTTTTCATTTCTTCTTTGTTAATATATTTTTGCGCCAAGCGCCTCAATTATTCCACATTGGTTGGCGGGTCTCTTGCCAGAGCAGAGGTGAAAGGTCCTTCAGACCGTCATATTTTGGTAAATCCGGCATTTTAAAAGTCGCACTTACAATTTCACTCAGAATTCTATTACAAAACGGCGAGTGTTTGTTCTGAGTAACTAATTCTCCTCTTCACTTCAATTCATCAATCTGTTTCCCCAGCAAATGGATCTGTCTGCCTACACTGTCAACATCCGCTCTCGAGATTGCGGGTTCTCGTCTCCGCCATCCACCTTGCGAACTAGACCCTACTTCAGAAGGGGCGGCCGCCCGTCTCCTCTCGGGAGCTCTCCTACTCATCCCCTCAAAAATCCGCTCGGTCTCTCTGTCTCGTATTACTCTTCGTCGGGCATTTTCATTTTCAGCGGGTTGTGTTCTTCTTTCATATGCCAAAATGGCATTTCTGCTAGCTTCCTCCATCATTCGTTGTAATTCTCCTTGTGTCAATTGGACTATCCTCTCATTCCCAACCCTCGGGGTCTCCTCAATAGCCCGCCTACCACCTTCCGATCTTTCCATGTTTTAGGGTTTATGTTTTATCTCCAAAATCGTTCCCACAGACGGCGCCAAACTGATCCGGCTCGATCACGTTTAACCTTGATCAATGATCTCGACCACCCACGTCACCGATTTGGACATGTTATCTGGAAACAAAACACAAAGCTAGTCGGGATCGCCCCGACGACGATGCTCCGATGCCTAAGTCAGATGCTAAAATCGAAAGTAAAATTCGGCGATCTAAAATATAAGTGTAGATGAACAGTGTACCCTCTCTCAGTGTGGACTTGGGGTATTTATAGGCGATTGAAGATGGGACCCTCCTGTTGGACAGGTGTCGGCTTCAGGCTCATCCATGCAATGACTCAGCTATTTTTCCGGTGGACACCTGTCCGATGGATAATATGGGTCGGATTCGGGTTCATGGGGCCCGATTTGAGACGTCATCAAGCCACAATGTGCCCCGTGCGATCCTGCGATCTGACTCTGCGATCTTGTTCATGTCTTTTTCTCGCACCGATCTGCGATATTATACGCGACCAACCGGCAAAGTTTTGTTCTAATCAGCATCTCTTCGTGACACCCTCATCAGAGATAATGGCTGCAGCTGCTGGTGGATCTTCTACTGGTGCTGGGCGACATAATTGGAATTTTGTTTGGAAGGTTAAGGTGCCAAACAAAATTAAAGTCTTTCTTTGGAGGCTTTGTCGCCAAGCTCTTCCCATGGCGAGTGTGGCGGGTTCACATTCTTGGACAATGTCTTTGATGTGGAAGGGATGAAGAGGATGATAAGCATGCTGTGCTAGACAGGAATGGGCCCTGTCAAATATCCCGTGGTGAACTGTTTCAAGGTGAGCGGATTCGATTGAAGGTGCGTAGACTTGCGGTCTCGTTAGCGTAGGCATTGTGGCGTGATCGAAATAAAAGCTTGCTGGAAAATTTGTCTCAGTTGTCTCAAGAAGTGGACTCCTCCTACCAACATCTCCTCCTTGCACACATATCTTTGTAGTAAGGTTATAGCTTCTCTACTTCGTTGTTTTTGGCCTTTAAAGTTTGTAGGTTGGGAACGAACTTACTCTCTTCCAACTTTTTGTTTGTAATTTTGTGGATTCTTTGGTTATAATATTATGCTTTTTTAAAAAAAGAAAAAATAATCTATCAAATCATAAGCCCATCTCACTTGATAAATGTGTCTCTATTATAATAATGAATTATGTTACAATTAATAATAAAAATAGATAAATAAATTAAAAAAAGAGCTGGTTTATGTGCTTTGAAATTCATATATTTTGACTGAAGTACGAATCATAACAAATTTTAAGCTAATTCTAAATTTTATGAATAAATTTACCATACTTGTTCGATTTTACACTCTTTGGTTGAACTCATGTGAATGTCTAATTATAATAATTGACTTGTACAGATCTTACAAATTATAAGTTCGACTCATTTAAAAGGAATTTTAAAAACATTTTGATATTAGATAACAAATAAAAATGAAAAAACCCATCCCATGTAACACACACTCCTTCATTTTCCCTTCATTCTTGAACACCAAAAACATGAGTAAAATCAAATCAAAGAATAGTGTAAGATGAACTTTTATTGTACAATTGTCATAGTTGCATTTTCATAAACCTTTTCCATTGTAATTTGTCCAAGTTGCATTTTCATAAACCTTTTCCATCTGCCCAACGTGCCAGCCTTGCATGTTAGAATTCAGATCTCTCTTCTCACATTCCATTCCTCCTTTCTTCACTACTTCTCTCATTACCTGACAAACAATCAATCAGTAGCTCCCAGAGAGCAAAGCTATGTCGATGCCGCGGCCGCCCAACGAGCCCTCCTTGGCTACGTGGGACTGCATGCTGCCGGGGCCACCGTCCAAGAACAATTGCGGATCTGCGGACCTCTCCTCAGCCGGCCTCCTTGCCTACGCTGCCGGCAGCTCCGTCGCCATTCTTGACACCCACTCCATGCAGCTGGTCTCCACCCTCCCCCTTCCCCCACAGGCTTCGTCCACCGTGTCCCCCTTCATCACCGCCGTGCGATGGTCTCCCCTCCCCCTACCCCACTACCTACTGGACAGCGAAAATACCTCCTCGCACCTCCTGCTCGCTGTCGGTGATCGCCATGGGCGCATTTCGCTGCTTGATTTCCGCTCCAAAGCCCCCATTCTTTCTTTCGATACAAATAATCCTAATTCATCTAAATTAGGTATCCAGGATCTCTGCTGGATCCAGGCCCGACCCGACTCCTGGTGCCTCGCTGCCATTTCAGGACCCTCGTTTCTCTCTATTTACAACACTGCAACTGGCCGCTGCTTCTTCAAGTACGATTCTTCCCCGGAATACTTCTCCTGTCTTAGGCGGGACCCCTTCGATTCCCGCCATTTCTGTGCCTTGGGGCTTAAGGGATTCCTGCTGTCGGTGAGATTGTTGGGTGATGATTCTGAAAACGACGTCGCCTTGAAGGAACTTCAGATTCGCACAGACGCGTCGGAATTGCAGAGGCTGGAGAGAGATTCTTCTAGTGGCAGTAACAGTGGGGCGCCGGCCTCTGTGATCTTCCCCAATTATGTGGCGAAGTTTGCCTTCTCGCCACATTGGAAACATGTGATATTAGTGGGTTTTCCCAGAGAGCTTTTATTGTTTGACTTGCAGTACGAATCGGTGTTGTTTGCAGCAGGGTTGCCGAGGGGTTGCAGCAAGATCTTGGAAGTGTTACCAGATGTGAATATGGAGGTGTTTTACTGTGCTCATTTGGATGGGAAGCTCAGTACTTGGCGACGCAAAGAGTGAGTGTTGTATGTCAACATGACTTTGCATTTTTGTTTTCTTGGTCATGTTTATATTGTACTGTATTGCTGAAGTGTGTTAGAATAGATTCCACGTGAACTTTTTCAAATTTGTTTATATAAACTGAGTAATGATATACAGAGTGTCAACTTGTGAGAATAATTACCTAGTAAAAATGTTTCAATAGAAAGTTTAATGGCCACGATTCACATGAAAAATGTAAGCTTATGAACTTATTGATATGAACGTGATATGTAATTTTAACAATTGAGCAAAGTTTGGTGAGCGTTGACAATGTATATTCTGTTGCCAGGATTATGGTAAAGAATGGTGAATGGGTGAATTGAAAGAGCAGACAAAACACATTTTATGATGTATATAACACGCTCATTGTGGTTCTGTAATCATGTTAATGTGCGAACACTGTCAGTTATGCACGAAGCTGTAGGACGTAGAAACAATGTGATAATTCTTGTCTGCTCTCTTTAATGGTTCTAATGTCATGGTAACTTAGATGCAATCCCATCATTTTAGAGTAAGCTTCTAGTAGGTCTAATTTCAGTTACTGGATTTCCTGTATGTGGTATTACTAGTAGAGCTTGTTGACTGAGCATTATTCCATGGTGATTAGGAGGTATATAAGTATACACCAAGTTTTTGTTCTATTTCATTGCGTAGTTGGAGTACTTTTCTTTTCTAAATTTTAGGTTGACTAAGAAAATCGTTCTTATTTGCATCATACCTCAGGGGAGACCAGGTGCACATGATGTGTTCAATGGATGAATTAATGCCTTCAATTGGCACAACTGTTCCTTCTCCTTTAGTTCTTGCAGTTGCCATCTCTCAATCAGATTACATGCTTCAAGACATCCGCAAACTTTGTCTTGGCACAGATTCATTTGATATGGATTTCGATAATCCTTTTGATTTCTTTGATGAATCTCCTATAATTTCGAAGACACATTTAATATCCATCTCTGATGATGGAAAAGTGTGGAAATGGCTCCTGACTGCTGAAAGGTTGAGGGATGGTCAGAAGGATATAGAAAATGTGAAAAAGGCTGCTGAGGTCCGTGAACTTCCAGCCCAGGAAGTGGAATCCCGATCAGAAGGTTTTCCTGGTGACTTAGGCGTACTGAAATCAGTCACACAGCCAGATGATACAAATAGCAGAGAAAACCGCCAATCTGGTCCCACTACTTCTTTAGAGGAAGTGTCATTTAAGGTTGTTGGGAATCTTATTTTTCAAAGATAATGCTCTTTTGTATTTCCTCGTTTATATTTATTTGATGTTGCTACCTGTGCTGGACTTGATGGTACAAGGATCACAACTGAAGAAGTGATATTTGCATGTTATTTTTCTAATTCTGCAGAAATACATAACTGCAATAGATGTCGAGTATCTGATGTATGCAAGCTTCTAAAAGTTTGATTCAGGGCATGATTGTTCTTGTTGCAGGTCAATTTGAATAGTAAAACATCCTTTGCGTCATATAAACCAAATGTTAAAAGAAGTAGTTACTTTATCAAGTTAAATCATGATTGTGGTTCTGTTCTAGAAGGCATTCAAAAGGAACTCGAGATTGTACTTTTTATTTAACCATGTGATCTGGATGGGAAAGAGAGTTATTCGATCACTCAATTCTTTTCAGGTTCCCTCGACTGCCAGAAAAAAAGAAAAATTCATTTTATGTTTGTTTCGGATTTGATTTGAGCTGATGGGCCTGATTCTGTAATATTTTGTTGTTCCCCTAGCCTGTTGCTGTTCTTTCTATGGGTTCATCTAAATTGCTAGTTCTGCCAATAATGCAGGTCACTCTAGATGGGCAGCTTCATCTTCTGTCATCAGCAGTTACTATGCTGGCTGTACCATCGCCTTCACTGACGGCTACTTTAGCACGTGAGTAATCTTTAACTGTTTCCTGTATTCGTGAATCCTTTTCTGCCACCCCTTGAAAGCTCATCGAATCTTCTGTGTTAAGCAGCATTATGCATTAACTGATTATTTATGCATTCATGAAGGTGGTGGAAACTCCCCTGCTATAGCTGTTCCACTAGTTGCTTTAGGAACGCAAAATGGCACGATAGATGTGATTGACATCTCGGCTAATGCTGTTGCTGCAAGTTTTTCTGTTCACAGCAGCATGGTCAGGGGATTACGTTGGCTAGGAAACTCAAGACTTGTTTCCTTCTCTTATACGCAGGTCAGAATAGTCTTTAGGAGCATCCTAATTTTTTGGTGGTTAACAATTTCTCCTTATGCATATGGTCACAGGCTATGTTGGCAATTGGCAGCAATTGCTTCACACTTGATTCCTCTTTGATTTAACTAGTGCATCCATTTTTGAAGCATTGCCTTGACTTCTGTCAATATTTGTAAACCGCAGTTTCTTAACAATATTCATTTTTGTATGCAGGGAACAGAGAAAACAGGAGGCTATGTCAATAGGCTTGTTGTAACCAGCCTGAGAAGTGGCCTTAATAGAACATTTCGAGTACTTCAAAAGCCGGAGCGAGCACCAATAAGAGCATTAAGGGCTTCATCTTCTGGAAGGTTTACTGATTCCTTAGTCGTTCTATTTGGTTGTTTTGTTTGTACTGGATTTGAGTTATTTGATGTTTTACATTTCTTGAAATTTTTCATGTATCCTAAAGTAAGCATACCTACTGAAATTACATATCTTACTGATGATAGAAGAAGTATTTAGCTACTGAGGAATTTGAGAGCAAACAAAACTTATTAGATCTTATTGTTGCTAGTCAGTGATTGACCAGTAATATATTTTCATGTTAAAACTCAAATTGTGAAGAAAGATCTCGGAATGCATGTTCAATCCTCTTCACTTGAAGAAAATAAGACAAAAGGAGAGTTGAAACTGGAAAAACTTTAAACAACTTCAATCACTACTACCACAACCATCATCTCTTGCTTCATTCTTTTTTGTTAACTTTCTTTTATATTCCTTTACCTTTTGGTGATGGCAATGGAAATTGATGAGGTTTGGCTCCGGAAAGATGGAATGTTATATCCAGAGATGGTTGGTCGGAGCTATGAGAATATTATACAGAGGGAGTGTCATGAATGGTTAAAGATGAGAGTTCTGTTGGCCTTGGGTTTGGCTGCTAAGTGAGAATTTGTCATTTTGAATTGGACTACTAAGATATGGTGGAGTTGTTAGGTCTCAGTTAGAGAGCTGGGGGAAAGTGTGACATTATATCAGTGTACAACTTAGGGGTGGTGGAGAGCTGGGGTTGCTGTTGGTGCTGGTTTAGAAAAGGTTTAGGCCTTGTTGGGACTAAGTAGGCTATATTGATAAATAGTCAATATTAGTAGTAGTAGTATAAGTATTTTGGTATAAGTTGCAATTTTCAAGAAAGTGGCGAGAACTGTGAATGTGGGCGGGGTTTGACAGCTTTTGGACAGCAAGGCTATAATTGTTTGAAATCCTTTTCCTTTCTGCATTTAAGAAGTGGATTTTGCCAATAAAAGAATACGGAGCCATTCTAAATGCATCTTTGGTTTTTAACATAGTTATATGTTGTTTCTTATTTCAAGCCTTTCAAAGCACATTGTTCATAAAATGCCTTCGGTGAGGGGTGGGGTTTGTTTATAGGGTTTTAAAGTTGTAATTGTTTTAGTTGAATGTAAATGCCAAATAGTTAAGGAAAACAAGCATAAAATTTTTACAGTGCTTGACCTAATAACCAAGCTTTTGATGAACTACCTAGGCTTTCACTCAAGATTTTATAGGTTCTTGCTTCCAATTTCGATTTGTCTGAAGCCTACTATATACCATACAGCATTCAACAATTGTGTTGCTAGGGACACTAAGTATTGCCCTTCGCACTTGGACAACCTCCATGTTGGCAAGGGACATCCTTCTCCTTGGCACTCATTCAGGCCTCTTTTTATGCAGGAGAAAGGATTTGTAAGAGTTTGAAGACGTTTGAAAATTGTAAGGTCAAGTGGACCCTTCTTTCTTACGAAAATGGTCACATTTACAATTTATAAGAGAATAATTTTTCTCTCTCAACCGAGAAAAATGTTCCAAGTGAACACATTTTGATCGATTAGGACAGTTTATATCAAGCTTCCATAAATTTTTCAATAAAAACAAATTTTAGGAGTTATATAACAATTTCCAAAAGTTATGTTCATAAGCAGACTTTGGTTAACCATGGAAAGCACAGTTCATTAGATATAGACAAAATGTGACTTGGACATTTGTGTGCAGTGCCTGATTTCTAAAGTAAGTTTCTAATGAAAATCTATTTGCATAAAGACTTCAGTAGGAAGATCAATAATATATTTGGGAAGGATATTTCCATCTTATTAAGGAAGTACTTCTAAATCAGCCGTTAGAATGATTTTAAGAAGTAATTGTGATTCAACCTGAATAATTATACTTTGAGAGAGTGATTAACTCACATTAAGTTTATATGTCAGCCTACTGCTTTTGACTCTTTTTTGCGATCTTGAGTGGATTTTAATATATTACAGTGCGGAAGCTTACCCTGCCATTTCTGAATCCAAACCATTAGATGAAATTGAGTTTTGGTTATCTTCAGAAACATATTTAAGTATTGGACCAAAAGTCAAGACACTTGTTGAGTTACTGCAAGTAGGAGCTCTTTAGTCACATTGTCATCTGTAATAGGACAGTTTCAGATTTTGATTCATTTCTATGTGGAATCCATTTCCTTACAAGTACAAGAGATCTTTCTCAATCCTCACATCAAGGATTACAAATGCCCTTTTTTGCATCAGGCTCTCATACTGGTAGTCTACCTCTTTTTCTGGGGTTGATGATTAAGAAAATGCCACTCGTATTTCTTCCTGGAAAGGAAATTAAACAAACAAGAAATTATCTAATGGAAGGTTGTAAATTTTGCAAATATTTTAATACGCATAAATTTCTATTACCATCATTTTAGTATAAACAAATTTGAGTCATAAAATTTGTTAATTTCAAAATCATCATGAGTTTATATTTCTTGGTTATTACTTTTTTCTTACAATAAAATAGGTCTGCTTGTGCATATTTATGTGCAATTTTTACCATTACAAGTAGAAGCATTTACAGTTTTAATCCTGATTTAGTTATCAATCGGTTGATGGATCAATATAGTTTCACTTAAATCCTTGTATTGCTTTAACTAGGTTCATTCTTTTTGAGTGGTATTGCCAAAAATGTCGTCAGGTAAGCAAAATCTAAGACGCACCGAATTTTTCCAGTTAACATGATGATACCAAAAGCTTCACTTTTTCGGGAAAAATCTGAATTTGAGTTTTTAATTACAATTTTGAGGTTATGGTCTGTTAAACTATTATCTTGATGTTAACATGCATTCTAACAAATAGTACTATAAGAAGTAGCTTATGTGCGGAATTCCATGCAATGGTCCAAAAACTGTTGAATAGGGAACAAGTTATATAAGATTATTCTCAGGGAGTAAGAATGTAATGCGACTGACTACTAAAGATTGTTTTATTGTCTCAAGGATGCCCTCATCACTCAATGTGCTCTTGCGCATGTACGCGTATAGTGGGGGAGACCATGCTTATGGGATAGAGATTCTCGTCTTTCTCAAAGGAGACTTATGACTCAAATGGCTGAAATTGTTGTCAAACCTAGGTTGATATGTCCGAGAACAATATTAACCCACTTGACTAATAAATCAACTCTGGTATCATTGCAAGCAAATGGTAGTCTAAAGCAGTCTGGGTTAAGATTTCTTTGTGATTCTCTAATCTAATTATTTTATCTTAGAAGCTGGCGCCTTTTTTACCCTCCATGTTCTCTATATTATGCTTTTGCCCCCTCCTCTCCTTTTTGAAGTAGGATATCATAAATTTAACTTGGTATACACTAATCACTGTGGATAGCTTGAGATGTTTGAAGTAGGATTCCATTGCCCTCAATTTGGGTCCAGTGGTAGGTGGGTTGCTGGGTCTGGGAGGACAGTGTTTGGACATGAAGCTCCTAATGGATTGGCAGGGTAGACGACTCACTAGATAGGAAATGCAAAAATGTTAAGGATTAATGGACTAAGTTAGATTTAGGTACTTGTAGAAGTTTTAAATACTAGTGGGCTATAAAGTTACTATGAACTGCAGGTGCATAGGGATATGGATAGTAATGAAATCTTATGATTGATTGAACTTCTAAATTTCAGTTAGATATTGTGCAACTTCTGGCATGGTGGCACAACTGCTATTCTAGGTCTAGAAGGTTTTACAGGGACTTTTTCAGGTCTACTAGAAAAAAGTTTTTCCAAGATAGAATGCATTTCTGAGATATATTTTCATGTAATTTTTCAGAGATCAGGCTGGGTTGATATACAATTAAGATCATCTTCTCATATCCTAGTTTAAGCCAAAGTTCTTGTCAATTGGTTGCTAAAGGAAACACTAAACTGTTCTTATAGAACTTGTGGAAAATGTCAGGGAAGTAGATAAGTTTGCGTTACAGAATATCGCTTTTATAGTAACCAAAGATCCGTAATATTGTCAATAGCAAATAAAAGTATTCACTTTCCCTTCTGGAGATGGATGGTTGAGATATAAATGAGAAAAGGTTATAGAATGGTGTTCTAATTGGTCAAATCTATGACTTAATTGACCTAAATGATTTCATTTTCATTCTAAAAAATCACGAGCATTCTTTACTAAACCTGTTCAAAGTGGATTTCTTTTATATTCACAACTTGTTAGCAATTCTTTCTGAGACCCTTCCTTCAATATAGCTGTAAATTCTTTCAGATATCTTTTGATCTTGTTCCGGGATGCACCTGTTGAGGTTTGGGCAATGACAAAGGCTCCGATAATGGTTAGTTTTTATTCTTCTTCTTTATCAGCCTTTCTGATTAAGATATGATGATTGTTCTCTTTCTTTCTTGTTTTGGAAACTGTTTTGAAATTTGTCATTTAAGTGAGATAAAGGTATCAATAACAGTTATGCATTCATTAAGCTGATTTAAAGGTGTGAACTTGAACTGAGAGCAAAAGTAACTTGATTCTGCGGGTAAATTATCAAACAAATAATGAATGTTCTCTTGTAAGTCTCAAGGCTTGATAACCATTGAGTTTCATTTGAGCTAATTTTCCCTATAATCGCATATGCTGCCAACTTCTGAATTCATTTTATTGATCATGACTAGAAATTCCAGCTTTTAATAAGAAAGTTTTCCTTTTTAATGAATTGAAGTAAATTAAATTACAAATATCCACACTGGAATAGTTTTATTAATTCTTTCAACCTTTACTCTCAAAAAACATCTAAAGTATTTATGGTGCAGCTGAGGTCGTTAGCTCTTCCATTCACCGTTCTTGAATGGACTCTTCCAACAGTTCCAAGGCCAGCCCAAAGTAAACCTACAAGGACCTCTTCATTTTTATCCAAAGATCATGCTGACGTCCCCCTTATCGGGCCCTCATCCCCTACTACAACATCATCAACTGATGCTAGTGAGCAATTTTTGCTTAAGCTAATTCATATCTTTCTTTAAAGATGTTTCCTAGATCTGACTCTTAAGTTGGCCAGCTTTACTTAATATTTGCATTGAATATTCATTTCATGAATTGCAGAAGAAGGAGCAGATGGATCCCATGAAGATTTTTCAGAAAGCTTTGCATTTGCCTTGGTGAATGGCGCACTTGGAGTGTTCGAGGTCCACGGACGAAGAATCCGAGACTTTAGGTATGCTTTTTCTCTAATTCATGGCTGATGGTCAATTTATCAGGATGCGCTTTGGGCCTTTAACAGATTAATATCTCCAACCTTTGGAATTAAATTCAAGTTATAGTTTTAGGTTGAACCTCTAAAATATATGGATAACTTTAGACTTTTTGGCAGGAGCAGTGAGCTTTTTATTTGAAACTGTTTTTGACGGGGTGGGTATGCATATAGCAATGGGATGAAGAGGGTAGTCAAGTTCTCATCTGTTCCAGATCTCATAATTAATGATAACTATATGTAGATACCTCAAGTTTAGGCAGATGACGAGTAAACTGACTTTTTGTTGGAAGTCTTATGAACAATTTGTTGACCAGATTTTTCTGTTAATGCTTCTATATTAGCATTTTTTTTTCAAAAAAAAAAACCGTTTCTAAGTTATCCATGTCAAACAGGTTGTCAGTGGATCTGTCCTTTGGGAAAATTTCTTCGAATAAACAAAGTAGACCTGTACTATGGTTGAGCCGGTCATTTTTTGATCAAATTCTTTTTATTTTTTTCGCTGTTAGTTGCATTTTGTTTTAACTCTAGTTACTTATGCTAAAACTATTCTGCATGAATTTTTTCCTCAGTTATTTCCTCTTGCCCAAGCTTTTAGCGTGTTTTCTTTTTGCTATTACCCCTTTCTTGCTTAATCATAATCTTGATATAAGCTTTAAGGCATCATAAGTCTGATAGGTAAGCAAGTTGCTTACAAAAAGATTTACTCAGAAACGGCTCCTTGCGTTGAATCTGATATAGGAGATGGCCATTTGTTTTGTTAGCCAAAATACTTGATTTTCATTTACAATTGGAAAGCTGAAGCTAAGTTGCAAGCTTGATTCTATTGATGTGATGCACAAATTCTAGAAGGTTGCTCATAATGAGATGCTGTTCTGATGTATTACATTTTATATGTGCGTGTATTATGCTGACTGAGATGTTTTTGCAAATAAAGATTGTTTAAAGCAAATTTCAGTTTTTAGGGAAAGCATACATTTGTCTGGGTTTTTTATCATAAATTCATGGACAACCAGCGTACTAAGCTGCTCATAGTTTTAACTATATCCTACTTTTGGACTAACTTCTTATTTCAGAAGAGTCAAAAAGTTTTGCTGTTCATTGAGAAACTTTTGTTATAGCATTAGACAGTCCTTGTACGGTTCACTTTCTAGCAAGTTTAATGATGATGAAAACTTTGTTGTTTGGCAATGTTGTTACCTGCTCTCTTCGTCAATCTAATTTTTATGGTGCTGCGTGTTTGGCATATTTGCTTGTTCTAATCATTGATTCTCCTGTTATTTAAGAGTATGCTGAATTTGCAATTCGGGCTAGGTATAGTTGATAATTGGCTGCTGAAAAGTGGAATAAAAAACGGCAATATGTTGATGAAGACAATATTATTTGTTCGCTCATTGCTAATAACTAGGGGTGTAAACGATTCGAGCTTGAGTTGAGCTCGAGCTCGAGCTCGAGCTCGATTTTTAGTTGTTCGAGCTCGATTCCTATATGATGAGACAGCTCGAGCTCAAGTTGATCTATTATTATTATTATCAATAAAATAAAATGTTATAATTTTATAAGTTATAAAATAGATTGCATAATGTATACTATGTTATAAATATACCAAAATGTAGTATGAAATTTTAATGTATTGTTATAAATATAAACTACTAATTAGTTTAGTAGTAATATAATTTGTAAAATATACCAAAAAAAAGAAAAATTCATACTGAACAATTTAAAATTGTAGAAAAGTATCCATTATTTAGAATAGTGCAATTGAAATATATAAAAATATTTTATAGTTGAGATTAATATATGTTCACAATCTGCAATAAATTTATATATTCATAAATATTAGTATTACATTGATATAACTATCATCTTACATTGTTGAACAATATGGGTTAATTGGGTCATCAAAATTCAGATCAAACCGTTAGATATGATCAAACTTACAGAAAAATTCATTTGGTAAAGTTTTAGACTTATTGGATATACGGATGTCGAGATATCGTACTCGGAACATAAGAGTTATCGTTCAAGATGGTGTATCGTTGAATCAGGTCATGTGATATGATCTAATGGACATAGTCTTATGTATATTTAAAGTTGGTATGAATCGGGTGCTCGGATTTTAAGATATCGTAATTGTTGATTAAACTTTTTTATCTCATTATATATATAATAAAATAATAATAAATATAATTAAAATTGTTCAACCATTATTATTATTATTATTATCATTATTTTCGATTAATTCGTAGGAATAACTAAATTTCGACATAAATTTATAAGTAATAAAATAGATTGCACAATGCATAGTATGTATCTTGATATAAATATAAAACTCAGAAATAGATAAAAAGATCATAAGTGAATTACTTGTCAATTTAAAAAACATATAACAAATACAAATATATATTAAAATATAACATAAAGTTTATATGTGTCATATTAAATAATAATCTTAATTATAAAAATATTATAATTTACTAAGTTGTTGATTAAATTTGTTTTGTATAAAGATTGAATGTATAAATAAAAGTACCATAATTTATTATTGTCCAAAATAAAATGTATGATATTGATTAATAATTATAATATATGGTCAATTTTGAGTGTAAAATTGATAAGTTTTGAATATAAAATTAAATATATAAACATTTTATAAATAAAAATATATATAAAAAATAAAAAAAATAGGAAAAGCTCACGAGCCGGCTTGCGAACTGATGAATAAAGAGAATTGAGCTCGAGCTCGAATTTTTCGAGCTTGAGTCGAGCTCAAAATCGAGCTGGTTTGCGAAGCTCGTGAGCCAGCTCGACTTGTCTGCCACCCCTAATAACCATGCGCCTAAAGTTAGTATCAAATCTAGCTGGACTTGTGTTCCACACCTCATGGCACCACTAATTCTCCTTAGGCGATGTTTTCATGGGCTTGTGAATGTGGCTAGTAGTAAAATTGGAGAAATCTTGGTAATTGATTAGTAAAGCTGTCCAAAAGTTGAAAGTGAATTTTCTTCTTTACACTACACTAATCTTGCACCCGGCCTCTTGCCTGTCTCTTGAGCCTCCGAGCCCCGTTCCTGGCCCGTAGACCAATCCCCTACCGAGCGCTGTGCCCTCTTCAAGAGCTTGCTGCAGTCCTGTGCAGCCAACTCTAACCCATCCAAGCCCTGTGCTGCACACATAACTTAGTCCCTCCCCAGCTTTCCCGCCCTGCTACAAACCCAGGCTGCCATCACCTACTGCTGCAATCAAGCATGCTGAGTGGTAACTAAAAATGCATTTGGTATAAATAAGTATATAGAAACTTATATGTATGCATGCTTATATATAGTTTTATATATGAATACATATGCGTATATACAAGTGGTGGCGCAATTGTGTTTCTGATGTTGGTGGCCTGTGGTGGTTGAATGGTTTGATTTGAAGAGGCTTGGGGCTGGTTCATTATGGGTTTTTGGATGCTTCGCACTTATGCTGCAAGAAGTACAAAAAATATCTTCCCAGAAGCTAAAGTGGAGATTGCAAACATCCTTCAAATGGTTTCTTTAAGCCACAAGGGGAAAAGCTGGTTTTATAATCTGTTGCAAACTGCTACTAAAGATTTGTTTGCAAAAACCTATTTGAAGTGATCATTAGCTTATCGCTGAAGTTAAATTAAATTAGATTTTGTGAAACTTGGTTATTCTTCTAAAAAAGTTTACGTCTACCTTTACTCTAGCAGAAGGAAGAAGCACAAAAAGGGGCGCTGCTCCAACTTATTTTTTTGGTATATGGGTAGATATTATAACATATATGGTGTTTTTGTCCTTCCAAATTTTGAAAAGTAGAGAAGGGAAGTATGTTTCTGTATTATTGAAGACATGTAATCTCAAATACATAGAGATGGAGGAAGAGGATATGTACAAAGTGATTCACATACCAATCATAGCTATCGCAAATAATAAGAAAGATATATACAATGTAACAACCCTAACAAATCTTAAATCTTCTAACCCCCCCCCCCCCCCCCCTAAGCTGGAGTATAAATATCAATCCTGCCCAACTTGTTATAGAATTTAAATTGGGAAAGGTTTGCTCTCTGCATAGGAGGAGTTAATCCGCCTCGGGAACGAAGTGGCATTCTAGTTCAATATGTTTTTGTCCTCTCATGAAAAATTGGATTGCTCGCAATATTAAAATTGTCACTCACTTTTTGTCATTAATTTTCTTTTTTTAGTGATTTTTAATGAATTTATATTTTATTCAAAAATTAAATAATTAAATTTCGATAAAGCTAAACTAGTTTTCCAGTTTCTTCACTGGCCAATTCCACCTCCACCTCTCTCTCTTCCTCTAACTCACTACACATACACAAGAAAAATGAAGAAATTAGTAAATAAATGTATATTATATGCATATATATGTAAATTTATAAATTAGTGTATCAATCTACTGTCGACAATATATATGTATCTATATATACATGTGATGTGTATGTAAATATATAAATCTGTGAATACATATGTGCATATATACATACATTTTATAAAATCTCTTTCACTCTCTTCGCACGTGTGTGTGTACATTTGTGCAACTTAGAATTGGGAAGAGTGGGTTGAGTGATGGGGCTGCATGGAGGGTGGAGCAGCTGGGTAGATCTGCAGCAGCGATGACTGCCAGAGTGGGGCCAGGGGCTGGCTGTTGATGAGAATATAAGGAGAAAGGAAAAAACAGAAGGAAAGTAGAAAGAAAGAAAAGAGGGGGGGGGGTGTTGAACGTGGAAAAATGATAAATAAAGAATAGGAAAGAAGACAGAAAAGAATAAAGAACAAAGCAGTACAATTTTTATTGTCTTTGTTATTTTGCTTTCTGTCTTAGAGTTTCATGACTACTCCGGAACATAGAAATGGAACTTTTAATTTGTATCTTTTCATGGTGGTATAATTTCATATGTTTCTATGACGTGATTTGGTCATTTCTTTTAGTGGATAGAAATCATGGCCTTTTAATAAACAAATCCTTGTCAGTCATCTTTCAGCTTCGTCGCATTTTCTTTTGTCATTATAATTTATTTCTATAACCAAGTTAACTTTTTTATATTACATTGCTCACTACTTTATCATGTTCAACTACAAACTGAAATGGCTTCCATGTTTCCTTAACATCATGGAAGTGCTCTAATTCATGTTATCTTGTCTGAATTTGCCATTATTTCAGACCGAAGTGGCCATCATCTTCATTTGTTACGTCGGATGGATTGATTACAGCCATGGCTTATCGCTTGCCTCATGTAGTATGTACCATATATGATGGACTTATTCTACTCATGATTGAATTTTCATTTTTCGACTTTATGGGAAGGTTTCATATTAGAAGCTCTGTATTGACATTTCAGGTCATTGGAGACAGGACAGGGAACATACGCTGGTGGGATGTCACTACTGGGCAATCATCCTCATTCAACACTCACAGGGATGGTATTAGGAGAATCAAGTTCTCACCAGTTGTTCCTGGAGACCGTAGCCGTGGGCGTATTGCTGTTTTATTTTATGACAACACATTTTCTGTGTTTGATCTGGTAAGAATCACATAGCATGATAGCACTAGTTGAAATACTTCATGACTATGTTAATCATTATGTGTGGAATATTTTTATGTGAAATTTCATGTATCTTACATGGATAACAATGTGTAGAAGGTAATCCTTATACTTTAATGGTATTTAGAGACATCCACTACCAACTTAAAATTTGTTCAACTTCCTTCTCAATTCATTTTGATAAGAGTTGGATTAAGATTTAAGAAACCTTTATTCCCCAATTCTACATGTGAAATTTTCTCACAATTGCAATATCAATGTAAAAGGACTAGTTCACATTATTGTTCTTTCCCCAACTTAGGGAATGTCTCTGTTTGATTCTCAATTTCATAAGTGCTTTTGATCTACAGGATTCACCTGATCCATTGGCTAATTCCCTTTTACAACCACAATTTCCTGGAACTCTAGTAGTTGAACTTGACTGGTTGCCATTGCGGACAAGTAAGGATGATCCACTGGTACTGTGCATAGCTGGAGCTGATAGTAGTTTCCGTCTTGTTGAACTTAATGTGTATGTCTATTAATTCCTTACAGTTCACTATAACTCTTCATATTTTAAGCATTTGCTGCTACAACTGTGTACATATCCAGTGTAAGCTGATAGAAGAGGACATGGTTATCATATCCTTAGTATTACTCCAACTGTCCTAAGTTTAAAACTTTATTTCCTGAATGGAATTTCTTTTTACCATCTCAGCTAAAACATATGAAATGTCAATTGATTCTTCATTACTACATTTGAAGGCATTAATGTAAAGATATACAACACTTTCATTTTCTCTAAACTCATCTAACACTCGGACCTAGTTGACTGGGAGTTTTTATTTTGGATGGAGGGGGTATTAATTTAATGAGACAGGCACTATGAGTTTGCAAGTCAATATATTCTATTATGAATCAAATATTTTCTGTTTCAATCAATCTGAAGTGTGATCCTTGCAGGATATCCTTCTTGTGTAAGAGATCTACGAAGAGGCAGATCTTATATCAGGAGAATTCACGATATAAACAGAGAAACAGATCAATTAAGAAAGGAACCTGAAACATTAAAGTTGAACTCTTGGATGATACAAACTTAACAGTGCCAATATAAAGTATTGACATTGTAACTGCCTGTTGCCTGCTAGATCATTAGCAATCTTTTCTAGTTATCGGGATGGAAAGTGGCACAGTGGATGTGATACTTATTTGATGTGTGCATTAAATTAGCATGTGCCAGAGTAGTTCTATTTTGTCCTGTGTGGATTGGATCTACAAAACTTTACAGTAAAGTTTGTTTACATGTCATATTTTGTGTTGCAAAAATGGAAACCAAGTGCGTTAAGGATACTCTTACTCAACTTTTCATGTTATATATTTTCACTTGAAATGCAATTTACTGCTTGTCGCAAATATGTTGAGAAGCTCACAACCTAAAAGCATCTTGCTATAGTTGATGAGCCAAATTCCTCTGCATGCAGAAATGACCAGAAAATGGGGGTTCTTGGTCCCCAAGTTCGACCAACAAAAGAGAGATTTCGGCCAGTACCTTTGCCTTCTCCTGTATTGCTCCCCACACCACATGCCCTGGTACCTTCTGAAACATGACTTGTAGCAAACTATAGTATAAACATGGATCTATGGATTGGTTGGTTGTTCTGTAACTAGTATTCTGTGTACAAGATATATGGTAAAACTTTAAGGGAGGGGAATCTTTCTTTGTATTGGTATTTCTTTGATGTATACTACAAACAGATTGAAAATACTGTTTTTGGTAGTATCTTAGTAGAAGTTGAAAATTGATAATGAGTATTTGTCATCAATTTGCTTATTAGAGATGCTTTTCTTTTTCCTACAGGCGCTGAGGATGATCTTGCAGTTGGGTGTGAAACCTGCATGGTTTGATGTATTTAGCACAACCATGAATGACTGGAATACTCCAGGAACCCCATCAGCTGGAGATCTCCGTGGCTACATGATGAATTCACCACGTGTTGGCGACTCTGTTGTTCCAGAAATGCTTCTGAAAGTATTAGAGCCTTACCGTAAAGCAGGTCTGTTTCTGTCCTGTTCACAGCTAATGTAAAATATGTGTATCTTAACAATTTAATGACTTTTTCTTCCTTTACGTATCCTTAAGGCTGCCTCCTTGATGACGAGAGAGTAAGACTATATGCTAAAGTTGTTAGAAAAGGCTCCCCATTGAGGTTGGCATTTGCAGCGGCCATCTTTGGTGAATCCATGGAAGCCCTATTTTGGCTACAATTACCTCATGCTCTCAACCACTTGATGAATAAATTGGTTAATAAATCAACACAAAGAGGGCCACATACAGCTCGCACTCCTGAAATTGACGAGGCATCCATGTTGAGCAGGATATCTTCAAAAGGGAAATCAGCGCCTGGATCAGGGAAAAAGAATTTGTTGGTTAGTCAAATTGAGTGATAAAAATTGTTGTTTATTGGATAGATATGTTTAAATTAGCTATCAAGTGTTTTGGTTTTATTGGTGGAAAGTTGTGATGTGTCCGTTATATGTATGGTTTCCGGTAGTTGAGAATTCTTTATGATAATATTTCTCATCGCAGGTTAACGGTCAACTTAAATTGATGGCCTTTGAACAACAAGAACTATGGGAGCGCGCTAATGAACGTATCAATTGGCATGAGAAATTGGAGGGCGAAGAGGCAATTCAAAACCGTATACATGAGTAAGTCTTTCCTCTAAATTATTGACACCTCCTGTTCAAGATTTCTAGTTGCTAATTGGATCATCCAGCATTGGGATGGACAAGTTTATTATGAGGCTGTGCCTCTATCAACTGAATTGTATTCTATTACTGGATTCTTGTAGAAGCATTAATTGTGTTCATGGTAGCTAGCCACAAATCATCTTTCCGTCATGTATTATTTCTTTATGAGAAATAGATTATCTCCTATTTAGTGGCAAACTGGATGTCTAACTAAGTTAATTTTGTCTGACTTTGAAACTGAGTCATCATCAATAATCTGATTGCTTTATTATATTGCGAGCAGAATGTGATTGTTAAGGATGTACTTGCATGGTTAAGACACAGTGGAAGAAGAGAGACAAAAATGAGATTAGTTTCTAGATATCCAACAAACATCGAATAAGTGCGAGTAATTAGAAAATATATAGTATAGCTTGCAGTTATTCTTGTCATTTCACTTGATGCTTGTTGCAAAAGCAAGAAAATAGTTTCCTCTTTCATTTTCCATCTCTGTTTCTCAAGCTTAAAAGTGTTTATAAAACATGGAAGGAGGACATCTACATCAGAGTTCATATGATTGTGGGTCAGGAATCATATGCATCAAAGTTTTATGTGACCGAGTCTGCACAAAACTGCGACACATGCTCATAAAATGTTATTGTCATTTGAACAGTGTACAGATGGCTGTGAACATATTTATGTGATGATTCAAATAAGGGAGTTACAATTATCTCCCTGAGGAGTTTAATTACAACTATACCCCTCCCCATTTTGAAACTACAAAACCTTCCCATTCAAAATTACGACATTTACATGACGCCCCCATCTGCTAGAAGTATGGAAATGATCATGTAATCCAAAAATTTTTGTATATGCCTATTTGCCATTAGTTATTTGGTAAACTTGAAGGGGTACTTTTGTAATGAATACAATCTGTAGGTAATATTATTTTAATCATGCACTGGATACCAAATTTTGTAGCCTTATCTTATTTTATATTCTTAACTATTTATATTTTGTATTTTATGTAAAGAATAATAGATGCATTCATCTAACTACATCGCATAATGATATGAAGCTATATTATGAGGGTTGGATTGTATAATACACTGAAATTAGATAAGTTTTCATTTATTGGCACAAAATCTTGTAATGTTAATTCTTCAACATGTTTTTTCAATTTGTGATGATTTGCAAAAATGATGTAATGAAGCCTTATTTACTTTAAACCAATGCCATGCTGTTTTATTTATTTCAATGTTGGAATCAATTGTTTTAAACACTATAACAGTAAACATATATTTTTAGCTATCATTTAATATCTAGAGTGTGGAGAAACATAATGTTAAGACAATCCTTCTTTGCAGTTTTCAGAAAAATTTCTCCTATGACGTTTTTAAAATAAGGCACCTCAACATAACTAAAGAATTATATTTATCTCGTTTTCCTAAATTAAAGACAGAACAAATACACCTCCATGTTGTCTAAAAAATTAAAGGGGAATTAACATTATAAATTTGAAAGCACTGGCATGTAAACATTGTAAATTTGGAGGGCACTGTAATTTCAAAATGTGGAAGGGTGTAGTCAGAGATTACATTAATTCTCAAGGGAAGGAGTTGTAATTGATTGATCTTTTAGTTTTTGACCAGGAGGAACTTAGTCTTGTTACATTTATCATTTGGGTGTTTTTACTGGCCGCAACTTGGAGGCAAGATTTTATAATTTTAAAAGGGCCCCGGAAATAGTCTGTAGTTACAATAATTCCGAGCAAAGGTCATTACAATAAGCCCTTCAAATAATGCATATGGAAGTCCAAATCTGGATTATTGTGGACTTTAGGACTTGGAGAGAAATTGGGAATGTTTCTGTTGCATTTATTTTAAACAGAAATAATAACAATAAAAATAACTAGAATCCAAGAAGCTTGGACAGCATTCAAATTATCTTCAACAGAATGTTCCTTTATTTGGCAGGTCTACCTTAGTTGTAACTATCCTGTAGACTTTCACTTACATGAGGTTCAAAGTGTGACTGAAATGAAGTGACCATAATCTAACTCTAAAGTTTAGTCATTTCAAATGAGAGCATTCAGTTTAGGCCCTTGGGGATGAGGGAACATTATGATTCGTGTTTCAGTCTTTTCCACAGTGGCTGGTAGTAAATATTATTTATTGTCTAGTTGGTAAGAGTTTTCATTCTGCCTCTTTATTTTCCTTCAAAAATACTTTATGGAAGCTCTGTTGCACCAGGAATAAAATCACCTGAAGCAGCTCCATCCCCAAAAGGTTATCCTCGCAGCTTATCAAGATCCTGCTCTGCGTCGATCTAATACTTGCAGCTAAAACCCTTTGTTTCCTTATCGATCTGTTAACTTAAAGTCTCTTAAGTTTCTAAACACTTCTCTTCCTAAAATCATGTGTACATCCTCCTGCTGTAGGATATTTTTTTAATTGTTGCAAAAACCTCAGGTTGAATGAGATGCATATCTCATTTTAGCAATAGGTGAAAATCTTATATGAGGTGTCAGTATATGCATGACCTGATGTAAATTTTTTTGGAGACTGTTAACTGAATAATAGAGAATCTTGACATAAATAAGACAAAATTAAGCCTTATTCACTTTATTTCCCATGGTCAGACTTGTGTCAGTTGGGAACTTGGAGGCTGCTGTTAGCTTGTTGCTCTCAACTTCTCCAGAGAGCTCTTACTTCTATGTAAATGCTCTGCGAGCAGTTGTGCTTTCCTCTGCTGTGTCCTCATCTCTGCATGAACTGGCTGTAAAGGTACTTGTTTCTTCTTAACTGCTCTTTCCCTCCAACTTATCATACCATCTATTCATCTAGTATTCCTCTGTAGGTAGTCGCGGCCAATATGGTCAGAAATGATAGGTCAATGTCTGGCACGCACCTGCTTTGTGCAGTAGGGAGGTATCAGGAAGCTTGTTCCCAGGTAGAGTTTTATCTTGCATATCTCTATTACAGTGTGCCTATATACTGAAACAGCTGCCATGATATATGTCAGATTCTTTTTTATCTTTTGTCTGGCAAGGACATATATAATATATCATTGGGAGAGCTGTACTTAGAAACATGGGCAGTCTTTTGGCAACTTTTTAGAGTTGTGCCATTTGTGCTTCTTGTGGGGTCTTTATAATATTCTGGCATTTGAAAGCTATCTCTGTGTTACTTTCTTATTTATATATCTTAGACTGAGTGAGAAAGGCAGTCAGCCAATCACCATGACACTTTCCTCCTTGATGGCGTTGAACAAAGTAGATTTGTCAAGTATGTTACAGAAAGTACTCCTATGTAATGTATACATGTGTGTGTATTAGCGATACTTGGGAATGTGATTTCTAAATTAAGGGACTCTATGCGTATGATACGATAGATGGCATGCTAGCACAGACAGGGGCATGACAAAATTGTCTTTTATTATTCTTTCCTTGTGGATCTGATGCACCTGCAAGGTAGACATGCTCTTCATTCTCATAAGTAAATAAGATACATAATTATAATAGCGAAGCTCAGACATTTACTCTCAAAGGTGTATCTTTGCTTTGTGATAGTTAAGGCCAGGCCAGGCCAGAACAGACTCATGAAAAGTCGATTGGCATGTTTGCCGTTCTTGGTCCTTCCTGTTTGTGCTTTCTGGTCAGAGGAGCCTTTATTCCATTGTGCTTTCTATTATGCCCATGTGGGTTAGAGGATGAGACGACCTAACACACTTTTGCCAACTAGAAAAAGTGAGACGTTGCAAAGATATATGAGAGTGGTATGGACCTAACCTATATGTGGAAGAAACTCAACCTTTTGATAAGTCTGATAAGTTGTTAGATGCAAAATCAAAAAAGAACATCTCCGGGTCCTGGACGGTGTAAAGAAGTTTGAATTCTCATTTAAAATGTCTTGAAATGAGAGCAAGAGCAAATGTGGGGTAGGGGGACTGCCAGAGGATCAGATTTGTGATTCAATCACGCCCACATGCTGTTGGTGTGAGAACAATACAAAGAATATGTTGACTAGGAAGCAGCCAAGATAGGTGGCAGCTAGTGAAAAGCTGTGTTGTATGTAAACTAAATGTCCCTGGTAGGGCATGAAAAGGGGCAGCTCTTTCATGTCATTAGAATAGTTCTCTACTTTCAAGGGAGTCATTCGGTCCAGCTATTCTAGCTTTTCTTTGCATTTTAGCTAGAGATTTCAATCTTTTTTCTGCCTATTGTTTTGATTTGCTTCATGACATGTAATATAAAAAAGGTCAGGAATATACATTATTACGAAAGTGCTTGAAGCTGTTCGAGCAACATGCAAATAAATGGGCCAAATTGTTGTAGTTAAGGATGTTTAGATAAGTATATGGGGAGAGGATAAATGAATAGTGAAAATTAAAAAGTTTTTGATCATATGATTATGGATGAACATTTAAGCAAATTTTGGAGGAAGAACTCCTGGTAACTACTGGTGGCATGTTTAGTACAGAAGCACCTCTTATCATAGTATTTTCCATGATAGTATGCTACATCATACATACCAGTAGTTCAGAAGGTTATTCATGGATAAACTGATCAACAGTCAAAGAAAGGGAACGGGATATGGCTGTTCGTATAAAGGCCAAATATGTGGATTGGATGCTATTGAGGATCATAAGCAGATTTCTCAAATATTTCGTTTGAGTTGTCCATTCTTGCGTTAATCACACCAAGGAGAACTTGTTAATCTTCCTAAAGTTGTAATTTAGAGTAATGGCTGTTCTTGGAGTTTCCAGTTTGCGCATAGATGGCTCCAATTACTCAGAATTCGCATGCAAGAAAAAGGCTATTCTGCTGGTATGGATGCCTGTGTGAAGGGAATTAATGTGGAAAAATGAATAGCTTTCCATCCTAAAGCAACCTTCAATATTTTGAGTTTTCAAATAATCACCAGTCTTGACACTGCATGTATACATTCTATGGGAAATAAGAGGGAAAACAATATAATACCACCCTATACTGAAATCAGATTTTATTTGGATTCTATTTGAGCTCAGATCACTACGGAACTTGTGTTCAAGCTCAGCTGTGCTGTAATTAGTAGTGCTTGGTATTCCTTTGAAAATTCTCTTCAACAATGGTCGAACCGGACTCAGGTTTCTGTTTTACCTTCTTATCATGGTATTCACATATTAAGATAAGTAAGATAAACTTCATTTTCGACTCATTTATGGATTTTTCCTCAGTTAATATGCATGGTAACGTTTTTCTTCCTTTTTGAATATTTAGTGGGCTTCTTTGTTTTGTTTCTGCTTTATCCTTTAGTATTGCGAGTTATTAGAAGCCCTCAACTTTGTGTTTTTATGTGAAACTGTCATGAATATTCAAACTCACTCATGTTCTGTTTTGTTTGTGCCACCTTAAGTAGAAGTTTGTACCACCTACTTGTGACTGATGCTTAATGCAACTTCAATTGTAGTATTTACCAAGCATGCACACTGTTTGATGGGACACACTCTTTTTTTTCAATCTGCCTCTGGTTGACTCGTATATGTTGTAGTGTATCTGGTAAATTTAGGTGTAAATGTGAGGTACTTTCATCTCTTGGCATGATAATTAGCTTTTGCAAATGACCAAGTTTTGCACTTAAATAACAAACAGGTGGTGAAATCCATGATGCATCTGTTGCATTAATTTATCAGTTAGATTGATAAAGTTCTAGTGGAGTTTGGTCAATTTTTTTATCAGAATATAGAAGTCCGACTAAGCCAGGACCACGTACTTCCTAGAAAAGTATTAAGGAACACCACTCTAAGATTGTGAAATGTATTTCTAAAGAATGATAATTCTGCTTATACTGTAGTTTCTACTCTTTTGCAGTTGCAGGATGCTGGGTGCTGGACGGACGCCGCAACATTAGCTGCGACACACTTAAAAGGGTCTGATTATGCAAGGTTTGTTCTGTCTTCACTTCAGTCAGGCCTATCTCCTTATTGGTACATCTGCAAAGGTGATCTGTAAATTTACTCAAGTCACAAGATTGTTTCCGCTACTAATATGTCATTTCTTGTATTTGAGAGCTTAATCTGTATCTCCTTTCTACAATTTGGTACGAAGTACTCTCTATTTCTTTCTGGCATGTGTCGTATTCATAATTTCCACAATATTTACATTAGAGAAACCTCGGAAATAGATAACAGCAATATTGTATGCTGCTATTCAACAATGCCATAAGCATTTGACTCCTTTGCCCTTTTAGGCTGTCTGCCTTTACCGACTTGTATCAAATTAGAAGTTTGTGTGTTGAAGTGCCAAATTAGCTCTAGGTGGTTGCTAATCGTATTACGAGAATATTTGTCTCCTTTTACATGACCAATTACTATGGCAAAATTGATTTCAAATTTACAAATGATGATAAACCCATGTTTTGTTGTGCTAGTGATTCCACATTTTGTTTGTGTTCAACAATGCATCACACATCTCTTTAGCTCAATTGTTGGGTGAACAAATGATTAGGACCTTGACTTCTATGAATGATCCACAGAGTGTTGCAGAGATGGGCGGAACATGTTCTTCACACTGAACATAACATCTGGAGGTATCACTTTTCCATTTTCTTATTTTGAAAAAAGTATTTTTATCTGTTCTCTTTAATCCTTAAACACGTGTCTATGCAGGGCATTGATATTATACGTTGCAGCTGGTGGGTTACAAGAAGCATTGACAGCTCTTCGCCAGGCACAGCTGCCCGACACTGCAGCCATGTTCATACTTGTTTGCCGTGAAATCCATGCTGAATTTCTCTCCCGCTTGGATTCTGATGAAGATGCTACTTTGTTAAAGAATAAGGTCATGAACTTGCCTGGGCTGAACCCGGGAAATGAAGATGTCGTTGCAGTTGGTGAATATTATGGACAGTACCAGAGGAAACTAGTACATATGTGCATGGATTCTCAGCCATACACTGACTAAGTAGTTGGGAATAACTCTGGATCTGTCGCAGAATCTTCGATACATATGGGTCAATGTGGCTGGCGGAAGAATTGCAACTTTTATTTGTCAAGGTTGAAGCATAAAGCTAGCTAGCCATCATCTGGAAGGTGACAACTGTTGTCTATAACATCCAATATAAGAGGTTTTGTGAACCTAATTCAACCCCCCCCCCCCCAACCAAAAAGAGAAACGGAAAAAGAAAAAGAGGATTTTGCGAACCTAGGGAGCTATAGTTGTACTATATTTTTCATCCCCATACAAATGGGATCACTCTATAGGTTCCTTGTATAGAATTTGAGAATCCAAATTTGTAAGAGTGATACAAGTAAATCATGTAACTTACGATCTTTGGCTAAAAAAACTCTGATTTTTGTGATGATTATAAAAGTTTTCATTTTGTTAAAACAATAGAAGCAGTGTCTATAAATTGGCAAATCAATCCGATGTCAGTGTTCCAGGAAGTAGGAACAATGAAATAATGCGTTCTGTGTCGTGTTGTATACTGTCAAAGTTCTTTGCTTGAGCAAAAACAATAACCCGTGGAACGCAGTTAACTTAGGAGTAACTTCGTTTGCCTAATGGGAATATCAGGTGATTCAAATGCAATCTCTGTCCTGTAGACATGCTTATGTACATTGTATGAAGATGAGGAAGTCTATTTTTGACTCGGTCTAATTACGGGAGTTAAAGAAGCTCAGCTCAAAATTGATCGGATCAACAACTAAGGGAAGACATCTCACAACATTTTCTTAAATTAAACAAACCAGCTCTTTATAAGTTAATCAACATTTTTTTACGATATAACCATGGGACATAGCTATTGCATAAGCTCATGACATGAAGCATGATAGGATTAGTTTACCTTATTTCCACTTCTCACAATATTGTTGATCTTTAAGAAGTGACAAACGTAGCATCTAAGACTAAACAAGAATTATACTAAGAACACTTGTTACGACAGGTGAGTTTAATAGGAGCTGTCTCCAACCAGTAAGTTGGGGCATTCCATGAGGCAATAGGTCAAGGTGCACACGGATCGAATCGGCTCAAGACCGGCAGGGATTAGTTCGAAAAAAGTCTTGTTCAAGACCTACCTACTACTATTTACGATCGGTCCTGAGGTGGTCATTAAATGGCCCGTAATTGAGTCCATTTATAAACTAAGGTACAGTCGATGAATCGACTGGGTTGAGGCTCGGATCAAGACCGGATCAGGCTCGAATGTTCTTATTTTAATTTTATTTTTCTATAAAATAGAGGTTTACTTTTGAACAAAACTTTATGGTTGTATTATGAAATAAATAAATAATAAATTAAATCACGCAAAAAAACATAACTAGAAAAAGTAATAGTTAAGATTATATAATGAACTTAAGTAATAATTTGATGAACAAGTTTACAATAATAAACTTAGATGATAATAAATTAAAAAAGGATCTAAAATAAACTTTGAAAAAAATAAACAAAGAACATTAATGAATTAAAATATTTAAAAATTAGAAGTAAATTAATAAATATAATAATTTTTAGAGTTTCAAAAGTATAAAAAAGCTATTAGAATAGTTAGTTTAGAAGAATGAAATGAAACTTATGTCATGCGTTATTTTAATAAAAAAAATGACCCAATAGGCCCGGCTTAGGACCAGGTGGGTCACTAGGCTAGGCTGGTCCTAGGTTTTAATACTTGAGACCAATCCAGTCCGAAGTGGGCCTGGGCCAACCCACCTCATTTTTCCATCCAGTCTTGGGTTGGCTAACCCAACTCGGCCCACTGCGCATCTTTAGCAATAGCTGTTGGAAAAAGTTCAAGCAATCATAGTTCAGTTTTGAAAACCAGTCAAAATTAATAATAACAGTTTTGAAAACTAATTTCGCAAAACAAATACGTTGTCACAAACAAAAGATCAATTAGATATTCTATTGTGGTATGTCTTTGAAGTAAGAACAGTCAGCCTTTTATAGGCTTCAGCAGTTGCTAAACATTAACGACAACATAAAATACGATCATAAAAGCGCAACAGGAACGGTAGAAAACGACCAACAATTTCAAGTGCCATAAATTCGTTTAAAAATAGAATTAAAATTTTAAAATTTCGAGCACGAACGGGAGGCAGCGGCGACACGCTTGTGGAGCAACCGTATGTTCACTCTAGTTTTCATAACACTCCAAATATCCTTTGAACCTTAAACTTAATATAAGGAGTTTATTGAACTAATTAATAAACTATCAATGTGGGACAAGAATGAGTATGAAAACACTCACCCCCTACATCTACCTTATATACACAACAAGGCCCAAAATTCTCCCATGATATTCCTATGTGGGACAACATCACTTCTTCTTTTTCTACTCAATCTAATTTATGAATTCACCTATGTATTGGCAGCCATATTTTAGACTAATTGTTGTTACAATTAGGAACATTAACATGTCAATTACAAAATACGTTGTACTGCAACATAGTAATAACTTGCAATGCCAACAATCCTAGTGAAACCCATTTGGCCTTGAATCCCGTCGCTTGCATATATTACTACCACGCTATTGCTACTGTGTGAGCAACCATTGTTTCCTCTCCATGTCCGCAATTTGCACATAAGAAGGTGTTGGTACAAAGAGAGATGCTATAAAAGGATCTTTTTGCCCCATTGGTTGGAGTGTCCCATTTGGAACAAGCAATGCAGAACCTTAGGTTTAGTTTTACTGTGCCCAAGCAATGCCACACTGTTCGCACTTCCACCAGTCAGCTGAGAATTCCCGCATGCTACCTTATTGTTCCCTAATCATATATACGATACAACAATAATTGATCAAAACCACCTGCTACATAGGCCTTACGCGTAGATTGGGGGCTGATTCGACCAACGCTAATCCCTACTCAATTTTACCACTTTCAGCAGCAGAGTTTTCCAAGCTGAAGTCACTTTAGGCTCTCCATCGATCTATTAGGAGTGTCGAGAATGACCAATAGAAATAGTTTTCTTGTGTCCCACATTACTTTCATAAGAGACTCTCAACTTGCTTGAAAACCCTACATCTTTAACTTTTGACCTAGTTTTTACAGTTGATAAAAATCCTCTCAACTAGCTTTTTGATCAGATATTTTTTATTGTGTCTTGAATTGAAATCTCAACAAACTGAGGTTTTCATCTCTATAAATAGGCATTGGTTCTTCACACTTCATACACTGCTTGAAAACATTTCTTCTCCTCCCTTTCTCTCGCTGTTATATCTCTTAGTTTTGAATAATAATTATTTTCATTTCCAATTCTCTACCACGAGTACATGTGCTGGGGAGTCTTGTATTAACCCTTGGTGGGAAAAATGGTTCTAAATGATTGGACCTTGCAATTTTTCTTTCAGGCAATTGTTTTTCCACGGCACAACAATTTCTGTTAGATATTTCTAACAATCTGAAGGCAAAAATTCCTCATACCCAATAGAAATCATGGTTGTTCCTATTACTAATGCCTTGCTCGATCTTTCCAAATTGGAACCATAAGATTAGACTAACTTCAAACGATGGTTTCAGAAACTCCTTACATATTTGAGCAACAAGATGTGGATTAGGTATTGTTAAAGGATCCAATAGAAACTCCATTACAAATCTCAGAAGTATCTCAAACATCTTCATCAACGGACGTAAAAAAAAAAGTTGATCAAGAAGTCAAAGCGAAATTCAAGAAAGATAACAAGATTGTCGGAGACCACGTCTTTAATCACATGTAGAACACTATATTCGTCTTATTCATGAATCATAAAAATGCTAAGACAATTTGGGATAAATTAAAAATCATGTAGGGAGGCGATGATGCAAGCAGGAAAGAAATATATTGTTGGCAAATGGCTCCAATTGCAGATGGCTGATCGAAAATCAATAATGAACCAAGTTCATAAATACGAAAATTTGGTGGTGGACGTGCTGAGTGAAGGTATGAAGATGTGTGAGGTTTTGCAAGCTAATGTACTTCTTGAGAAGTTTCCCCCCTGTTGGAACAAATATAGAAATTGTTTGAAGCACAAGAAATGGGATCTAATGCTCCAAGAACTTATCAATCACATGAGAACTGTGGAAGCAAATAGAGAAAATGATTAGCAAAACTCTTCATCTTCTATTTCTTTTAAGGCTAACTTAATTGAATCTTCTACATTTGCTAAGGATAGGCTTCAGAATAAAGGTAAAAAGTTCTATAAAGATGGTCAACGAAAGTCGTCTAAAAGCATGATGGTAAAATCCAAAAAGTAAACAACTCTGCTACTACTATGGGAAACCAGATCATAAAGCGTATCAATGCTTCTACAGGAAAGACTAGCAGAAGGTGAATCAGAGACAAGCACCAAAGACTATTCCCCAAACTAACCTTGCCAAAAATGATGGAATCATAATTGCAATAGTAGTTGAGGAAAATATGCTCGGTGCTTCTAGGCATCTATGCACCAATAAGGCGTTGTTTCACTTATTCCTTGAGGCTACTGACAGAGAATACGTCTTCATGGGCAACTCCACTACTTCTGGAGTTTTGGGTAAAGGAAATATCTTCCTCAAACATACTTCTGGCAAAACCTTTGCATTGCATAATGTATTGTATTTGCCCTACTTTGTAGGAATTCAATTTCTGGTAGTCTTCTTAATAAGGTTGAATTAAAAATAGTATTAAAAGCTGACAAGGTGATAATAATAAAAATTTCGTAGGGAAATGATACCTAGATGATGGACTATTTGTCCTAAACACCATTCCTACAATTTCAAATAAAAGTTCTTCAAGTTCTGCTTATTTGATTAGATCTGTTAATACTTGGCATGGTAGGCTAGGGCATGTTAACTATGCTTCAATTGAAAGACTGAAAGTATGAATCTTAATAATACATATGATGTAAGTGATTGTTCTAAATGTTCAGTCTATGTACAAGCTAAATATGTCAAAAAATCCTTTAAACCTGTTACACTCAGAAGCATTGAATTACTTGAACTAATTCATTTGGACATGACTGATTTTAACAACACACTAAGCAAAGATGATAAAAGATATTATATTTCTTTTGTTGATGATTATTCTAGATATAATAAAATTTATCTACTAAGAACAAAAGATCAAGCAATTGAAATATTTCTGAAATTCAAATCCTAAGTTGAAAATTAAAAGGCTTGGGTCTGATAGAGGTGGTGAATACGACATTAACTTTCTTAAGGAATTATGTGAAAATAATGATATTATCCATGAACCTCAACAAACTGACATAGTTGAACGAAAAAATAGAATCCTAAAAGAAATGATGAATGCTATGTTACTAAGTTCTGGCATGCCTAATGATATATAGGGGAAAACAATGCTATCTACATGTTATATTTTTAATAGAGTTCCATATAAAAAGATTGGATAAAACACTTTATGAAATATGTAAAGGGTTTACACCTAAGATTGGCTATCTTAAAGTATGGGGGTTCTTGGCAATAGTTGCATATCCATAACTTAAAAAAATAAATATAAGGCCTAAGACTTTTGATTGCGTGTTTATTGGTTGTGTCCAAAATAGTGTTGAGTATAGATTCATGTATTTGCATGATAATCTATGTTGTGAATTTAGAGATGTTGAATTCTTTGAATTAATTTTTTTCTTGAATAAAGCTATTAATACTCAAGTAGCTTCTTCCAGCAACAATGTAGAACCCTTACACAACTTCCTCTATTTCAACTATGAATAAAATTAGAAAGAATAAGACAAAAAAGTAAGTATTGTTTTGGATTAGATTTCTTAATTGTTTTCCTGGCTGAAGACCTTGACAAAATAAATGAACACTTTATCTCAATATTTTTGTTACATGCAAATCCTAAAATATATGTAGAGGCTATAACTTCTATAAATTCTAGTTTCTGGAAAGAAATAATTAAAAACGAACTAAATTTTATCATGATAAATAACACTTGGGATTTAGTGGATTTATCCATAGGAAGTAAGCCTATTAAATGCAAATGAATTTTCAGGAAGAAAATTAAGCCAAATGGGTTTATAGACAAATTTAAGGCAAGACTAGTGGTTGTAGGATATACTCAAAAGAAAGGTATAGACATACATAGTCTCCTGTGATCAAAATTGCAACAATTAGAACTTCAGTTGCATTGTTTGCTATTCATGGCTTAATAGTTCATCAAATGGATGTAAAAACCTCATTTTAAGTGGCTATTTAGAAAAGAAAATATACATGGAACAACCAAAGGGTTTGTAGTTCCTAATCAAGAGAATAAGGTACACAAACTTAAAACATCACTATATGGTCTTAAGCAAACTCCCAAACAATGATTTTGAAAAGTTTGATCATATTCTATTAGTATTAGGATTTTGTGATGTAAACTAGATAACCTATCATGATAAAGTGAGTTCAGCTGGTGGTTATGCCTTTACTTTCGATAGGGGAGCTATTTCTTGAAATTTATGAAATAAACTTGTATTGCTCACTCTACCATGGAATTTAAATTTATAGCTCTTTGATTAGCAAGTAAAGAAGTTGAATGGTTGAGAAATTTAGTGGGTGATGTGCCCTTGTAGGGGTTTTTTGTATCTGTCTCCTTATACTGTGATTCTCAAGTTGCCATTGGAATTGTCAAGAACCATGCATATAATGCAAATGGAGACATATTCGCATTAGACACGATGCAATGGAAGAGCTCTTGAAGAATGGAGTAATCTTCTTGGATTATTTGAGGTCTGAGAGGAACTTGCAAGATCCTCTCACAAAGAGACTAACTAGGAGAGTTATCTTTAAGACTTTAAGGGCAATGTGAGCTCAGACCCTAAAACTAATTAAAAGTGATAATAACCATATGAGAATCCATAGCCCTATATTCTGGGTAGTCCTAACAAAGACTTGATAGCTGATCCTTACCAAATATGGATTAGGAAGATAGTTTTATAGCTCACTTGTTGAGTGGTTTATATATAGAATTGATGGAACTATCTGAATGGGTGTGAAGGAGAGCCACCTTCTATAAAAGAAAAAAGAATTCTTTCTAGGGTACTCATTAGAACTCAGTGTACTAGCGTAGGGACACTAATAATACTTGAATTTTATTGGCGGAATAACAAACTCTAAGGAGACAATACGTGGTGTGGGGGTTTCAACTTGAGCTATTGAAAGTTCAGATTTTTTCACTTTCATTAGTTGTGTTGTTGTCTCACCTCACTATGCATTAGTTCAATTAAAAGATATTAATGTTTAAGTGTTCATTCCTTCACTGAAAACAATCATATTCTTTAAACTGGTTAGTCATTCACGAGGAATTGTGGAGAATGACTACTAGAAGCTTTTCTTGTATTCCACATTGCTTTCATGAGAGAGTCTCAACTTGCTTTTATTATTCCACATGATTACATTTGGATCATGTAGTGTAGGTAAGTGGATTTTGGGAGAAAACCCACACGCACGCGTCTGCTCGTCCCGTGCCGTCCCGATCTGGCTAGGCTGGGTCGGTCTGAGTTGTGTGATTTTAAATCTTTCTGTGAGAATACACGTTGAAAATCTCTACAACTTTTGATTTTTGACTAAGTCTTTGCAATTGAGAAAAATCCTCTTCAACTAGCCGTTTTGATTTGATATTTTTTGGAGTATCCCACATTGAAATCTCAACAAATCGAGGTTTTCCTCTCTATAATAGGCCTCGGCTCTTCATACTTCATACACAGCTTCAAAAAGTTTATTCTCTTCTCTTTCTCTTGCTACTATATCTCTCAGTTCTGAGTAATAATTATTTTTTGTTCCAACTCTCTGCCACGAGTGCACGCGTTGTTGTAAAATGATTCTACCAATTGCACCTTGGTTATACCGTAATTTTGCTTTCAGGGTAGTGATTTTTCCACGACACGTCGATTTCTCTTTGATATTTCTAACATGAAATTTTACCCATTTGTCGTTTGTGCTGTCATACTTGTTGCCCTGTTGATCAGCTGATGAACCATCATCCTTAAGATTTACTAGGTTTTTAGTAATTTGAGGACTATGTGGCTTGTGTAGGGAACATGGGTTGATGAGAGGATCTTTATTTTCTTATGGAATAAGAGTTTCGATCTTATTAATGTTTTGTTCTTCCTCCTCTTTAGTTTGTGACTAAGTTTCTTCCATGGTTTCCTTGGAATTCTTTTACCTATTTTCTTCTTCCCTTAAGCGCTCCTTAGGTTTCCTCAGAAACTCAACACTAGGTTTTTGCACTTCTAGATATTTAAATTACCTCAAAACTACTATATCCTTACACCAATTATAAAACCTAACAAGTTCATCAATCATCTTTATTGCATTTAACATAAACATCAAATGCCTTGTCGTAATAAGCATATTTTAGGTCCAAGAAATGGTATTGCAATTTATTGAACACATAATTTACATTAGTATAAAGTTTAAATTTGTCCTTCACAAATACTAATACTATCTCAATGTTCATCGCAGCATTGATGTAGAAGCCAACAAACGAGCAAGAAGCTAAAATAATGTGTCAACCTCTCCAAATTCTTCTTGGGAACCAATTCTTCAACCACAGGTCACTTCACTTCTCCCCTTAAGTGACTTTTTTTTCCATAAGATCTTGACATCCTATCCATCCTATGACTAGGTTCTGGAGACTCCATACACATTATCAATACCTCAATTTACCCTCATATACCATAAACTTAAGCTTCTGATCCAGAAACACAACATAAGTCCTCATGAATCCTAAATGATACCACGAATTTGGATGTGCCTCATCTAAAAAATCTGACATATTTAGAACCCTTGTCCTTTCGGATTGCAACCATTATTTCCTATCCAAAAGAAGGGTCCTTATCACTTAACAATCGATACACAAGCATCAAAGTCTTCAATTGCACAATCCAATAATGGTTTTTTGCTCGACCTCTTCAAAATTGCAACAAAACATGTGTCACATATCTTCTTGAATATGAGATCTTACTTAATATATCTCTAACATATTTTTTATCCGCAAGTTCATTATCATGGGAGGAGGACTTTTCAATCAAAACATCAAGATCAGGTGCAACATTCGCAACCTCCGATCACTTTCCTAATTGTGCTTGATGTCATGACTAGCAATTACTTATCAACTTTTGATCTCCGTCTCAGTCACTTCTTGATATCGTACGTGAATTGGTTACCAACTAATTACCTTTACTTATAGTAATTGTAATTTAGCATAAATAAAATCAACACTGAATCTATAAGATCCTCATATTACATAAGAAAGAAAAATAATAGGGTTTAATTTGCTCATAGAGGAAAAGGTATACTACTGTGTGTATGGAATAGCTTTATACTTGTTTATGTTAGTCAAATGTTACGGTTTTACAAGCTAACACACTTTTTTAAGAAAAATTGTTGGATTAGGGAGATAAAAATTAATCATTGGATCATGAGGGAAAATGAAATTAAGGCTGAGGAAATGGGATCACCATGGAACTACATCATTTTGACATAAATTGGGAAAGGCTAGGAATTTTGGAAGTTGGGACGACATCGGAGGGAGAGATTTTAACCCTAATATGATTGAACAAGTGGTAAGAGAGGATGCAATAAGGAAAACTGAAGCCCATGCTCACTCTTATACGCGCCAAATCAACAGGCAGCATACGAGCTAATGGAAAGAAACATTAGTTAGGAATAATTACAACATTATCTTTGTGATTACAAAATGATATCTTTTCCTATATTCCTTAAGGTCCAATTACATGATTAGAAAAGTTAGATTTTGAATAAAATTTTATATCTCTAAGCTTCTCATCTCCTTTTCTATAATGTGTATGTCAATTCATAACAACTTGAAATCAGAATCAACAATTCTTAAACCTGCAACAAATTAATGATGGATGGAACTAGAATTAAAGAGTTACAATAAGCACGAGAGAAAATGAAATATTTTTGGTGGAACAAAAAACATTTACACTACAAAAAAAAAAAAAGAAACTACTATTGCCTACACTTTTAATGACAATGACTAAAAGCCTTGGTAAATAATTATTATTAACCATGATTAGATAAACATCAATGCAAAAACTTAGTTTATCTATCATGAATCTTTTTCCCTAGTTGTATGTCATGTTTAGCCATGGCCTTTAGCCATGACAAATATTTTAGCCACACCCGCAAAAACTACGGGCAACAATCATTGCGTGGTCGTTGTCAATAACTATTTAATACAGCTATTTATTTTTAACCATGGCAATTAGCCATGGTTACATGTTATATTTTTCTTAGTGTTAAGAGCAACAATTGAAGAACACACTCAAACACAATGGGAGCATATTACCAATATGATAATAATGCAACAACAATTGCCAAATTTCATTGAGCAACTTCAAATCAATAATCTAAATAAACCAGTGCAGAGAGGGACGTACTGCTTCTGCAGTTGAAATGGCTCAACCTCATGTCATCTTTTAGAAAGTTCTGTATGAAAGAATTGGTATGGCTCGAGACGCGGTGAAAGCGTAAAATAAAAAAGAATTAAAATCTATTTCAAAGGGGTGTTTTCTTTGAAACTTTCGGGCTACTGGTGTTTTTCAAAAGTATAACAACAAAATAAACATATTGAACATGTGGCTAAAGGAGGAAAACGGAAAGTACATAATTTAAATAGAACTTTACCTTTTTGTTTTTCTAAAGAAGAGCAACAACATGTGTTGTTCCCTTGTCGTTTTTCTATTCTATTCACTTGAGTACTCAACATAAAAGTCCTCTAAGTTGGCCACACCACACTCGAAGAATAATAGCTCTATTCTACTGCTAGATAGAAGATACAACAAGGAAAAAAAATAAGTTCAAACAACACACTATTTATTAGTATTTTTGGATTGTTTAATGTTCAACATTGAATCAAATTCAAGTAGAATATTAGAGGAGAATATTGAGAGAGAGTAAAGCGGGCTGTTTTGGATTAGTATACGTGTGAGAATGAGAGAAAGTTAATTTTATGAGAGTTGCATGTGTAGTTTTGTATTTTAGATGAATGAATTCAAAATTCAAACGACAAAGTTTACCACTAAAGTAACCTATACACACATGCACAAAACTTCCAACCATGATAGCACAAAACTAGGACCACTAAATCACCTCATTGCCGGCCACCTTTGTGTGCATGTGGAGGAGTTTAACTCTTCCTTAGCTTGATCCAGCCTCTCTCAAATGAGCTTAAACTTCAAGTTATGGACCGGGTAACTAAGGTCCATTGACATTAAATTAATAATATTAACTTTAATCTAAGTCCAATAATTTATTTAGTCCAATTAAATAAACATACACCCAAAAACTAATTAATTCAATCAATTAATTAAGCCAAACTCAATAAAGTAATCCAATTAATTTAAAGGTGTTAAGTCCAAAATTAATTAACCATCCATCAAATAATTTTTTCAATAAATGATCAAGTCATTTATATTATTATTGAATTAATTTAATCCAATTAAATTAATTTTTTTCTTCTATAACTAATTCCACTAATTCGATAATGAATTATGTGTCACTTTTTAGGTGTCCAATACAATCAATTAATTAAATTTAATTTAATTATTTATTATTAATTAACCATTAATAAAAAAAAATATCTGTCATCTTGGGTGGTCGTCTGGCAACGGTCCGTGACACTAGAGACTAGATGAATGTTGGCATGAACATTTAGGCTTTCGAGTACCATACTGGTATGGGTCTTCCACCATCCATCTCCCAGTCTTAGTTTAGGGCATTAAATTGGGCGTCGATTTCCATTCTGACTGGACAACTATGTTCAATGAGTCGAGATGTGTTTGTGCTATTGATTGACACAGGAAGCCATTCCCTACTCAACCAATCATTACAGCCACAGACTCTAAGAGCTCAAACCATCTCAGAGCGCATAAGAGACTCAACTGTCAAATACTTATAGGTGTGGATTCTATCTTGGAACCCACCATCCTAATTACATATTCCAATTGCACAGGAAAAAACTTATAATAACCACATCCGTGATACGGTCATCTTTTAGCTAGATCCAAGTTACAACCATTGTATGCATGTGATTGCCATAGTTTCTCAAGTTCAATGACAAATACCGTATTATCGGAGTGAGGAGGTTCAATCACACCAACCAAACTTCAAAGGCTTCTGTATGATGGCTCCCGCGAGACAGTTCAGCCAACTTAACAATCTAGTCAACCACCCACTAACATTGCATAGACGTTCAACGTCTATCGACAATGAAACACGGTATTCATCCAATCGATGCAATGTTTAGTGCAAGCCTCAATAGGACTCTCGATGCTCGGTGTTGAGGTCTTCAACTTAGAATGTTTCAGACTCAACCCTTAAAAGTTGATTTAAGCTGTTATCCAATGTGCAGCGGAATTACATGGGTTGCATGTCTGGTTTGAGGACTTTGTTGTAATGTTAAGCATATAACAATAAGGGAAAATAGCATTTTTAGTCCCATAAGTCCTATGTCACTTTTGGTACCATTAATTACGGGATTAGCACGTTTAGTTCCATAACTTACAAAATTTAATACTTTTGATCCTCATGCACTTTTACATCTACAATTTAACGATGTAGGTCACGTGCCAAGCACGTAGCTGTTAAGTATTTTTTATTTTAGAAAAAATTGACCCTTTTTTCAATAGTAGCATATGAGGGTTGCATTTGGCCTACTTGATTCACTTTTGAAAGACATGATTCTTTGTGTTGTTTCTGGTTTGCTTCAACTTATAGAAATATGAGAAGGATGAGATTCAATTTTTGTGAGAGAAGAGAGAAATCGTTATATTTTTTGGCTAATTTCCTTCGAGATTTATTTTTTTCTCCTCAAATGTAGTTAAATTTTTTCAAAAATGGTCCCAAGCTAGAAAACAAACCAATTTCATCTCCAGTCAAAAATACTTAACGATCACATGCTAGACACGTTCTTTACACTGTTAACTTGTAGACAAAAAAAAATTGATGAGGACCAGAAGTGCTAATTTTTATAAGTTACGGTACTAAGAATGTTAATCCCATAATGAATGGGACCAAAAGCGAAAAGAAACTATATAACTTATGGGACCAAAAATATTATTTTTTCTAAAAATAATTAGTAAGCACAACAAATAATAATTAGTGAGCACAACGAATACGATTGCCAAATAATGAATACTTACTTTATTCATTCATAAATAATATTACAATTACATTAAAATTTTCAAAACAGATTACATAGAGGTCAATCTAATTAACTTTATAATCATCTATTCTAACAATCTTCCACTTGACCCTAAAGTCAATCACTCATGTTTCTCAAATCCATCTTCCCATGATGTCGAGTATAAGCAATCTGTGACACCAGCTTGGTCAATGGATCTGCTGTATTTTCTCCAGATGCGACTATGTCCATCCGAACATCACCTCTTCCCACCATCTCTCTAAGCAGATGGTAGAGTCTAAGAATGTGCTAATAAGATCTGGGTTCATTCGCTTGCGCTATAGCCCCATTGTTATCACAGAAGATAACTACTGGCTCAAAAATATTAGGGACTGTACCCAACTCTTTGTTGTAGTTTAAAAGATTAGTTAAGAAAAAAATGACAATTGATTACTTAAAAGTATAGTAAACATAATAGAAAAATAAAAATTTGAAGTTTTATGCAGTTACAAATAAATAAAACAAATAAAATAAGCTGCTAAAAGTTTTGATTCCTTTTATATTTTTTGTACAAATCATTCATAAAAAAATAAATTCAAAATTACTATTCAACAGCGTTTCATAAATATAGATTAACTTAAAGCCTAAAATCAACTTCGAACAACTTGTCAAAAAAGTAATAACCCAAATCAAATAGGTTGTAACTAAATTTTGTATTATTTTAACTTAATATTAACTCTTTCCAAAAAAAATAGAAAAAAAAAATAGAGAATAGGAAAAAAAGTATTGAAATAACTGACAATAATAAAAATTGTTGAGATTGTAAAACAGATAATAAAAAAAACTTTGAAAAGAAGAAAGAATAATGTCACGTGGCAAATAGATTAGCAATAAAAAATCATACCCAATAAAAAGAACTTAGTGAGAGGATGTTTGGTGAAAAGAGTACAATATTAAAATGATGATCTGCCGACTACCACCAATACCAAAGCAATCGTACATGAACGTGATCATGTAAGCTGTGACTCAATCACAAGAATCTGATTGGATTTGACGAACACCCATTCAAATAGTGGGCATGTGAGGTGGGGTCGTGCCGCAGCATGGCCTAGTTGCCGGTGGTGATGGATGGGACCACCTGGAGGAAGAGGATGAAACTGTTTGGGATAAGATACTTACCTATATTAAATAAATCGTCAACAAAACCACATATAATTATAAATCATGCAAAAATACCCTCTTCGTCAAAAAAAAAATAGAGAGTTGTCTACACGCGCAGGACATGCGAATGGGATAACTTTTTGATACATTTTCAGCATTTATCCTCTTGAAATAGACAAAATTGCCCCTATCAATTTTATTTTTGGTTAATTCTTTATATTTTTAATATTTCTTTTGAAGAAAATACTAAAAAAACTAGTATTCATCAATATTTATATATAAAAATTATTATTACATCAAACTAAATTATTATACATATTTTACATGTGAATAATATTATTTATAATTTTTTAAAATTAAAATTCATGAATTTATTTCTAAATAGTATTAGTCAATTTAATTTTTGTGTTGGATACATTTTGAATTTATATTATTTATATAAAATGTAGTAAATAAAGTTTAATTTTTTAATATATTATATTTAGGCATAAAAATACATAATTAAATTAATTCATTATATTAAATTATACAAAATAAAAAAAAATACAACAATAATAAAATAAATAGAAAACTAATCATCTCCACCAGCCCACCCCGCACCCCCAATTCCCAGCCACCATCCCCGCCTGCATCTCCCCCCTCCTGCGCTCGTGTCTCCTGTCTCTCGCCTCCTTCACTTCCACTAGCGCCTCCACCGCATACCATCTAGGTGGGTTGGGCGCGCCATCATGGCGTCGTTGCCCAGATTTAGGCGGGGACTAGCGTTGTCGCCCTCCCAAATTTGGGACGATGTCGTCGTTGCCCACCCAGATCTGTGGCGACGTCTCGATCGCCCAACATAAATGGGGGCGAAGGCGAGGTTGCCCCCATCGGGTGTGATAGTGAGCTCGCCATCGGCACCTCCACTACATACATATGTATATAATATGATTATATTAAATATTTGTTTATATTATATATATTATAATATAATATTTTTGTTTATATTAACCATGTATATAATACATAAATGTAAAGAATATATTTTTCAAATTACTTAAGATGTAGGCCATTCACTTTTATCTAAAAAAAATCAATGGCTTATAAAACAACGCAATAATAGGAAAATTCGTTGTGGCTAACTTAATTGTGGAAAATGTCATCAGCGTATTTTCAGTATTAAGTTACCTAGCTCTATTAGTACGTGTGCATTGTATAGACTGTGGCGTATCTCTTGACTTGTTGAGGGAGACACTTAATGAGGAACACTGTTGTACTATATTTTTCTTTTTTAATGAAAATTACATTTACTCAAAAAAAATTAAAAAATAACAGGAAAATCATAAAAAAAAAATAACGTGGTTAAAGACAATTGACAAAAAAAGTATGTGTGCAATATTTCAAAAAACAAAGGGGTTTTCTGCATATATTTTCAACACGAGATGTTTAGGAGATTTTATGCAATTTTCCCTTGGCATATTTTTTCTGATTTCCTTGTCCTTTCTTTTCTTTACTGAAAGTAAGGGGAAAAAAAGTGAGAAAACTGCGGAAAACCCCAAGAATTGAAGGAAAATTTGATCCAAAAAATTGGACTTGAAAATAGTGGAAGAGATAAAAAATTGATTAATGACATGAAATTTTGAGCGCCAAGATGTACTATACTATATTGCATTAGATTAATTATGCTAAAATTTAAAAAATTGGTTCATTCATAAATAATATTGCGTAATGAGTTGAGCATATATATATATATATATATATATATATTTATAGACATATAAAACAGTTCTAATCTAATAAGAAAATAGAGTTTAATTAGGAAAACAATAAACTATGTGGGGAAATCTAATTATTATAAAATACTGACCAATGTAAGAACTATTATAAATATTTCAATCGAATTATACGTTGTTAATATTATTTACATAATACTCCTTCTCTCCTGCATGACACATTCTTCTCTCCCAGGAGGGTTTCTAATACTTCCCTAGGTTCCCTTTGAGGTGTGTAGCAATCTTATCATGAGGACGAGGCTCACCAACTCTGAATTTACACCTACATATCTTATTAGCCCGGCATCAAACTTTTTGACCTGCAGCTGAATGTAAAATACGTACTGGAAAAAATAACAAAATACAAAATAATTGAATACTAGATAAATAAACAAAAGCATCAATCATACAAGATGGTACATACATATCCTATAGCTATAACCTGGCAAGATATCCGCTCCCAAGCATTCATCTCTACCTCCTCATTATGCAGGGAAAACATCGAGAAAAACAGAAAATTTTATAATTGCTAAAAGCACTGCCCTATAATACACTTAAACAATGAAACAAGTTGTTTCTAATCTATATCCACTTATCTTTGTGGAGAACTCGAGAGAACCTTCACACAACAAGGTCATCCGGGTGATCGTACACAACCTCCAGGTAGAAGAAACTTGAACTTCTCTGCGTTCTCGATCAAGTAAGCAGGAATATGGACAGCAGAAGCTGACCGTGGAATTGATCCCATCTTTTTTATCAAGTCCTTGAAAGAATACTCCTCGGGTAACATGTCAAACAGATCATCTCCCCGACAGATTAGGTTCTGAATTCTAGAATACTTCAAAAAGTCTCTATGTCTCACTCGGTCTGCATGACTATATGCAGTCATTTTAAATACAAATTCTTTCAGATAGCGGAAGCAAAAGCTACAGTGCCAACCTGCATCTGACAGAATAACATCAGTTTGGCGTGAATGTCGATATTGGGTCCACTGACTGTAGATGTGGGTGGTAGCACGCCAACTGCTATAGTCCACAGGAAACTCGAAGGAGTACATATAATGTCGCAGTTCAAGATGGAGCACAGGTGGCACCCCATCACACCACTGCAACAGTTTCACAGTATGTGGACTCGGTATTTCATCAGTATCCGACATAATGAGGAGGTCGCCAACAGATATGCCCGCACGACGAAGCAACCCATTCATAGCTATACGATGCTCTGCTTCAAGTTTAAAAGGGTCCTCATGTGACCCATATGATGCAATACGGCCCGGAAATATGCCATGAAAAATTTTGTTTTCAGCAAAAGCATATCTGTCGCGGTTTTCAGCAAAGTAGAGGGGTTTCGGGATACCTGTGAAAGTCGTGTTGGCTTCCAAGATAACAAACTTAGTCACGTAAGGATGGAGTTCCTTCCACCTTATCTCTAGCATGTCTAACTCGTTGCTGAATATAATTCCATCAAACACGCGACGTGGTTCAGATCGTAAGGACCAACCATGGAGACGACAAAGGTAGTCCATAGAAACATTCTCTGCATAGTAATGTGGTAAATGCTGAAATGGGGGTGGAGGCCTGTCCCAAATAGGGCGGAAAAAATAGGAGATCTTCTGACGATAGGTGAAAACTCCAATGATACAAATTGGTCCAAGTATTAATAATAAAATAAAAAGGAGTTTTCTAGGAGGGCGCCTAGAGGTGAGACGGAGAGGTCTTGGGGCCATGCTATGAGAAGCATTGATCAGGATGAACAGACATGTAATCACCAACGATCATGTTCTGCATAATTAAGGACGCAGATGAAACAAGGCAATCAAGAAATGCAGTTCATTTCAGTATTTAAAAGGAGGTTAAATCATAAACTTGAACCACTTAATATTTCTGACAGGACATTCATAAAGCTAAAGGTGCAAGACTAACGGCAAATACTTCTTCACGGAACTTAGACATCTATTGATTAAGCAAAAACATAAAAGTGAGATATAGACAGCCCCAATCATGAGGCAGATCTGAATCAGAATCAAGTATGGAAAAATATAGAGTTTGGATCAAGTCAACTTTTCTTCATGGAGAAGTAGAGTACTTTATATCAAAAACACAAATCAGCAAAGAACTAGGAAGAGAATCAAAAACCTGAAACCATACTAATACTTTGTGCGCTCAACTGAAGATCCAACATAGAACAGTTATTTAAATTAAATCCAAAGCTTCAATATTTCTGCTTAGAACAAAAGCATTTAAGAAAATAGGCATTTCGAGATGAGAACACTAAAAATGAAGGCATTGCATAAATCAATTTTTTCATGATGAGAACACTAAAAATGAAGGCATTGCATAAATCAATTTTTTCATTGTATTAAAAGGCCTGCGGAACTTGAAGGAGGACAAAAGTTCATGGAACTTGGAATGCCCTTATCATAAGTTCTCTAGGCAAATCAACCAAATCAACCACACAAATGCTTCTCACGCTTTCTACTTGGCTAAAGTTGTTACAAGAAGTTCTTTGATTCTGTTGTTTTTCTAGGTTCCCCCTTTACACACCAAAGATGATGAAGTATGAAGGCTAAGTCTGCATCAAAAGAATGGGTTATACAAGTATTGAAGAACCTTTTCGACCAGGAAAGTCAAAAAATGATGAATGCCTAGGACCACTATTCCTTATGCATAGCAGCTCACTATGCTGAACTGTGCAATTCCTACCTTCAAAAACTCTTGGAGTCTGCATATAAAATGCATTTTCAAGTAATGATAGGAACTCCAACTTAAGAACTATGATTGTCAACATTTTCACATCAAGTAATCCAGCTCCTAACACCAATATGATAGTATATCATAAAAGTTCGAACACAAAAATTAAATATTACTATTGTCCATAGAGTCAACACACGACACCCGGTGATCATGTTGCCAACATTTGACATGGAGAGAGATTATAAGAGTCCTTAAGTCGTCACATACGTGTAGAAGAATATCTAGCACAAATGCTGCTAAAGGCTACATGACAAATAAATTCCCGGCCTTCCACTTTGATTTTATTGCCTGCTACAGTTGAAAAATTTTGCATTGAAAACAAGCATGGCTAAATACATGAGTTGTCTCTAAATGAATCTATATCCAAAACATAGTTGTTATTGGGACCTTGTTACAGGAATCTAGTACATTGAACATATTTAATTTCAAATGCAATCTCCAAAAGTTGTAAGTAGCTCACACCATTCAGGGACTACACTTACATCATGGGTAAAGAACCACAGATTCCACCATGAACTTATTCAAGAGGCCTACTTAAAAAGATAATTAACAAAGAAAACTTCATGAAAGAATATTAATAAAACCTAGGGAGATATAGACAGAAGTCCTGGAATCATTAATTGTGCGTGTACATCAAGGATTATCAAAAACAAAAAATTGGTATTCAAGTCAACCTGTTTCTAGACAGATACCAAAAGCCATATGTCGAAGATGTTAGTAATATGACTCAACTTTTGTTTAAAATAGGGTCATTTCTTAGGAGGGGCAATTGTTAGGGATCCAAATGATTAATTGATGAGTGCTACTGCTTAAGGATCAGTAAGCCTCAAGTCAAGTCAACAGCAACTGCCTTATTAATACTTCTCTAGAGTTAACTACATGGAAAAAATGCATTTACAAGCAGATTGGAATACAAGTTAAAACAGGAAAACATAAGAGCAAAAGAATAGTTGAACCTAGACACTAGAGCTAATTTTTCCCTCATGATTGTATCCACTCACATTCAGATAAATCCAATCTTCCCTTTCAAGATTCAACTCGATCTCTGTAGCTACAAAAAGTATGACATGTCGAAGCAGATAATTCACTGGTATGAACCATCAGTTGCCAAGATACTATCTGTTTTTCCCAAAACTTGTTTTTACAACTTCGAAATGAGAGATTGTTCAGAGACAAAAACTAAGAACAAGATGAATCTATGGTTACTAAACTCAGATCCATTCAACCAACAATGCTTTTATCAACCTAACATTAAGAATTCTTTCGTTTGCATTACATTCTATAATTAAGAATCAATGGTGAACTTCATAAATCTGAGATATATAGAACTTTAGATTTCCCCTTCTGAATGATCTTCATTCCAGTTATCCACCTATCTTTCTTTCCGTTTCCCCCAATTTAAGAGTTTCCTATTCTTACTATTCATGTCATAAGCAGTCCACTATCCTTCTCCATTTTCCTAAAATTGGTGATCTTGCCACCTATTCAGCCAGAAAACTGTACTGAATATAAATCCTCGCAGATTCTACAAACACCAAGTTGGTAACATCTGTGTAATTCTGACATAAGATACATTTATCATATATCTACCCTGTATCCCCAAGAGCTGTTTCATGTCAATTAGAGTGTACAGAGCTACCCAAGTAGGAAATTTGTTATCTTTGTACAAATAAACACAACCTTTAACTCAAGAACTGAAAACATTATGATTTAGTGCAACCCCTTTCTAAAACGTCAGCAATCTCTTAGCTTTAAGCACAATAACTGCAACGTAATCATACAAATACAATACTATAATTACAGTAGATTAGCAGGTAATTAAATGCATACTACCAAATTAAACAAATGCTTTGTAAGAGACGATTTAACGAAATACCACACATGGCATGGATTCAAATTGCTCAACACTTTTAATCATCAATTTCCATATCTGAATCTCTTGTACTGGAAGACTAAGCTGAAACCCCACAAAACGCCGACTCCAGAATACAGTTATAAAAATCCAACTTCTTAACTAACCCTAAATAAAATTTCAGAAAGTATTACCTAAAAATACATGAAAAATAAATAAAAACAGGAGCCCAGATAATCAACCACTGTAGTTACTAATTAACATGAGAAAATTAAAAGAAGGGATAATAAGCAAAAAGTCAACGGGTAGCTCCAATCAGGTTTCAAACATCAGATTTTCACCAAAGGACTAGTAAATTCGAAAATCTTGCGCATAAATACAGCATAGCTGGATCGTATACCTTTCATTGCGATTCCATATACGTGTATTTATACATAATATACCTGCAACTCTTGTACATGCAGCGTATGTATTTATGGAAATGAAGAAACTGGAAATACTTCGAGGTGAGAGAAAGTCGTTTCGAATGGAAAGAGGGGAGATTGGGATTCTCTATGGAGTCCATGTGGTTCCACATCGCTTTTCCCTTCAAATAATTATTGATTCAGAGCAAGGATCCGAGTACAAGTAATTTAATTAGTTTTTGCTTTGTCTTAGGGAAGAAAATTGATTTTTTAATAAAAAATAATTAAAAATTTGAAGTAATCACTAATTACAATGCATAAGACAAAATATATATATATATACATAACAAATTATTTATAATTTATGCAAAGAAATCTTGGACTCTTTTCATAAATTGATAATCATATATCAATTTAAAGTCTAAGAAAATAAATAAATAGATGAATATATATATATATATATCTGTACTGTATAAAAAGAAAAGACATTTTTCTCTCATATACTATATAAAAATTTACTTAGTATTTCTAACATTAATTTGAGGATTTAATACCTGTAATTTTAAATTAAACGCTATAATTTATTGTACGCCTTCGACGTATGACTCGATCTTCTCCTTGAGGAACTTGGTGAAGAGAATTCATTTGGTCTTCTTCTCTTGTTTTAGTTTGCGTTCTCTATATGTATGTGTGAGTGTCTTAGATGAACTTCAAGGACTCCTTTATATAGGTGTCAGAGAGGTGGAGTTTTTATGTATTTGCACACCTTTAGTATTATCTCTCTATAATTTAATTTAAAGAGATAAGTACATTCAGTATTTGAATAACATGATTGACTAATTTAACATTATCTCCTTAACATTTATATATTTTAAAGAGATAAATATAAAAATTATTTATCTTGATTTGATTGGAGCATACATGTCGTTGCTCTAAGTGTCATTGTCTGATTGGCTTGAATCTTTGACTGCAAAATATAATTTGACTGGTTAAGTCACTTTAACTATAACTTTGTCGGTCACTAATATGATGATAAGATATATATATATATAAATACCAATTAACTTGAAATTAATTTAGTAAATTCCAAAATACAAATAGAAAAGGTAATACAATTGATAATTAATAAGTTATTTGGCATTTTTTTGATTATTTAATTGGGTGCAAAATTAATTTGAATATACTCCTTAATTTTCACATCGCTTTTTGTTCTTCCATTTTTTTTAAAAGTAATTTCTCATAACTTTTTTATATTTTTTATTTAATTATTAATATATTTTGTAAAGTTAAAAAATAACTATCACACATTTGAATGTGACACATATACTAGTTAAAAAAATCAGTACAAGCTTGAGAAATTAAATAGCAATAAAAGTGATAAATAAAATATCAAACGAGATCATATCCCACTCTAATCGGACTATTCATGTACTTGTACACGAACTCGTTGATGCAAAATCAAGGGTAAATACCTTTTTGAAAATAGTTCGTACGCAAAAGTACACTTTTTATGTATTTTTATCTTAAACACTACGTTAAAATATGTTGTGATATATTAAGTAGCATGATTATCAATCAATATCTTGTCTAAAGTATTAAATATCAAGAAACTAAAACATACCTTGTGAGTATAGGCTACTTGCATTTATATAATTATTTCACTTAAAATGAGTAAATCTTCAAAAAACCAGTCAATGAGTATTAAAATTTGAGGATCGAATTCTTTCAATTGGAGGGGAGGGGAGAATGTAATGCCCGTCACCTATTATATTAAATATTACGACGTATTATCTTTAATAAATTAGTTTATTATCACCTATACTATATATTCTTTTTAACATATTTATTGGTTGAGAATTATCTACAAAAAGTTTATTTAAGTTAATTAAGAATAAAGGAGAAATTCTATGAAATTTGATTATTTAACTTGTAAGAATTAGAAAAACTCAAATTGGCTAGAAAATAATTTATATTTTATAGGGTATGATTCAAATGTTAAAACTTTAAGTGATTAAATTGAAGTGATCTAAAATATTTGGGGTTAAATCATATAGGTTTTAAAGGTAAAGGATCAAGTTGTAATTCCTGCAAAACTTATCAAAATTAGAAACAAAAAGAAAGAAGAAAAAGAAAATAGAGAATGGTTTTTACGAGGGTGGCTAAAATATTTATCATGTCTAAAAGTCATAACAAATGATTTGATTATGATTCTTAATCATGCCAAATAATTTTTTTGGGTAAATTACATTTTGTCATTCGATTTATGTCCGTTTTTGCACTTTGGCATCTAAACTTTTTTTAGTATCAACTTACCATCTCAACTTTGTAAAATTTACACTTTGTCATATATGACTGATTTTCTGTTGATTTTTCTGCTGAAAAAATATCACATGATGTGCATATATGAAAATCACATCACACAATCATTAAAGATCACATGTATGTGATGTTTTTTCGATAAAAAAAATTTGGTGAAAAACAGCTGTAAACGATATAGTGTAAAATTTCGTAAAATTGAGATGATAAGTTGACACAAAAAAAAGGATTTAAATATCAGTGTAAAAACGGGCATAATTCAAATGACAAAATATAGTTAACCCTAATTTTTTTATGATAAAAAAGTTAGTTTTTTTCATTAATTTTATTTAACCGTAGTTAATAATAGTCATTTATCATGGTTTTTAACCATGAACACTAATTTTGTAGCCAATAGTAATTTTTTTCCTAGCATATGTCGCATTTCCAAATGTGTCATCCATGCTTGTCATCAAATAAATATGTAAACACCACTTCATTTGGAAGTTGAAGAGCAAATGAAACCCCAATTTCGTGCTCTCCTCAGCCGCGGTCAAGAGGTATCCTTGTACCCTTCTTTTCCTTTCCTTATTGTGGTATTAATCTATACTAATTAGACTAATTATATGTTTAGTTAATTACCTTTAATCAATTGGTAATTCATTTCTAATAACTCACTGTAGTTAACTAATTCTGTAATAAGTCAATGACTATTACATTGTTAGGTATATTTACATTAATTCTGTAATAAGTCAAGATGAGACGTTTGACTTATTCCAGTGTCGATAGCTGGATCAAGACAACTTTAGAGGGCGTGCATGACAGCCTTACCAATGATCTTGCATGCTGAGTGGTGCTTGTGGGAGAGCGAGTTGGCTTTAGAAGGCATGATTAGTGGATCAACAACATGGGAGGGGCATTGAGGTGCCCTTGAAGCAATCTTGTCGTGGTACGGTTGATTTGACTCCAGCAGGGAGAGTCATGTTTGTAAATGTTAATTTTATTGTATCTGTAAATCAAAATATAAATAAATTATTACAAATAAAAATATTTATATTAAAATATCAAAGTGGGTACAGTCTCTATTCTATCTTTTGATTCTTCTCTTCCAAAGTAGTATTTATAAAACTTTGACAAATGCAAAGGGTAATCTTCACGTAGATCTCTTTTGAAATTTTTATAATGTTAATTCGAGGGCTCACGTTTGTAGTCCCGAATTAAAACGTTATAGTCTTGACTTGAAATTTGATGACTTGAAATCAACCATTTATACTTAGAACTAATTTAGTAGATTTTAAAATATAAATAGGAAATAGACTACAATTAACAATTAATATATTATTTGACATTTGTCATTATTTAATTTAGAGCAAAATTAATTTGCCTATAGTGTACCCTTCAAAAGAACCATTGTCTCCTCCATTATCAAAACTAGTCATTTTCCACGTCTTTAGCTCAGGTATTCAGAAGTCCAATAGCACCACGCTAGTCGAATAATCTTTTTGAAAATTCTAAACTTATTGAAGGACTAACATACAAAATAAGGTTAACACTTCCATGTTTAAGACAATAAAAATTTGATAAGCTATATGAAGGGAACTTAAGTCAAAAAAACGTGAGATGGGGTAAAATAAATCATGCAATTCAAAGGCAGAGTGTCGGAGATGTGGAAAATAGTATGGGAACTTGCGAGACAAGTGCTAAAAGTAGAGAGAGCTCTGAAGTCAATTGGAGAAAGTAAGGATATTTCCGAAATCTTTAGGATGTCATTATTTAGGGATAAAGTTTATCTTACTGTTGGACACGTCGTCCAGACAGAAGAGATCCTATCAGATCAACAATAAATCTAGTAATGTTACTTACTTGCATGTTTGACTATCTGAATTCAAATGGCACCACTATCCCTATTAGCACCCTTTTGGTGTGAGATGGCCTAAATGTGTATAATGCGGCCAACGTGTTATCTAAGGTGATGAGTCTTGGGTTTACTCATATGGGCTACCTCGTCGACAGGTGGTAGAATCTGAGCTAGCTGTCCTGACACCCCTTCAATCTATTAAGAACGCATGGAGCAGAACTGGGGCTTGTTGGAGTTGAGTGAATGGGTCTGACTCTTTTCTTGAATGTGAGCCAAATTTATCTTTTGGGCTTCAGAAATAGTCTCGTCGGTATCATCAAATATGTTAAAACAAACTTGCATATTTGATGTAGGCTGTTGATTATGCTAAACTAATTTTGCTGCATTGACATGATCAACAATGTACATGATTGTTAAAATATTTGCTTAAAAGAATTACTATCTTAATATTTTTAATTGTTAAAGATTTTAGCAGTGAAAATCTCACTTCAAAAACACATTAAAAATATATATATATTCAGACGACCACTTCCTATTCAATTGGATGAATTAAAGTATAGCAGCATACTTCAAACAAGATAAATATATGAAGTGGATTTTGCAGCCAGTGTCCTCAGTTTGTCACTTCGTTGCGCTTCACTTTTGCGCTCAATGCGGTGTTGGGTCGTGTGCATTTTTTAGTTGGTTGAACCCTTTGTCTGCATCATCATTCCCTATATTTAGATGAGAACTGGACCCCGTAATGTCTACCTAAATTTGATTCGGAAGCGGCCTTAAATATTGAGTTCCTCCGTTTTTATTTCTTCTTTCTTTTTTTTAAAAAAATATCATTTATCACTGTTTTGAGAAAAATGAACAATTTACCTCCTCTACAAAATAAAAAAATAATTTATCCCCTATTTTATCAGAAATATAGCAAAATACCTCCCTAAATCCAGCGATGCACTACACGAGCCCCATGTACATCTAAACATAATTTTGGTAAATTGTAAAAAAAAAAAAATTGTATTTTAAAAACTCAACAAAAAGTCCCTGTTGTTTTAAAAATAGATAAAATACCCCCCCCCCTATATTTTTTTAATTCAACACACATTTTCTTTTTTATTTTGAAGTGTAACAACGTTAAATCTTTACATCGTCTGACCATTATGTCCCTATATAAGTATATTATATATAAATAATTAAAAATTATAAAAAAAATAAATTATTTTTTATGTATATAATTTTTTTTTTTAAAAAAGAAAACCTTACTCCCACCTCAACCCCCGCTGCTTACCCCCATTCCCACCACCACCCCCGCTATCCCCAATCTAGCGACATCGCCCAGCAACAAGAAAGTGACAAAATGCTGTCGCTACCAGATCTGGCGACATTGACGTCGCCCAAATAGAATAAAGACATTTTCTAATCATCAAAAGAAAGAATTTCGAGAGATGAGGTGATAGACATTCTAATATCTACGGTCTTTCCTTACTTTCCATGGACTTTACTTTCCAAGTAGGCAAGAAGGGCTCGCTTGCTAATAAGTAAAATATCTGGCCGTGATTCTGGCTTCATGCACGAGTTGCAGCCTGCAATACGAACTGAAGATGGGTTTTTGGGGTCAAGCTACCGCTACATCCATTTCATTAGGAATTGATGATCTTTTAACAATACCCTCGAAAAGATAACTAGTTCAAAATGTTGAACAAAGTTTGATTACTGATACCTAATTGATAACGAACTTGAATGGCTTTTTTAAGTCCAATTCCATATTTTTTTTAGTGCGAGTTTTTTTAATTAATTAATCATTAAATATATATTTTAATTAGTTAAAAGTAATTTTAGATATTTATTATAATTATTAGATATGGGAAAAAAGAAGAGACGAGTCTCCAAACTCTGATCAGAAATTTAAAACTCTAAAATTAAATACTCTAAATAATGAAGGAGATCCTCAGGATTATGAAGAGGAGGAAAAATTACAAGAATATAAAGTTCTTGCAGAAAAGGAAGAAAATCAGGCACCCAAAACCTTCTCCCCCCTTTTTTCGGCAAGCCCTCGGAAGCCTTCATGTGTTGAAGCTGAGGCATTTCCACTTGTAATTTCTTTCTTTTCCCTTAGTTATAAAACTTTCAGTTGGCATAAGAAGAAACCACCTGTGAGTTCTCTTATTTAAATTTTTGCATTCGTTATTTCCATTCTTGTTTCTGTTTTTGTTAGCCTAATGCAAGGCTAAGTTGCTGCTGCTGAATTATCCAAGTATAACAGAGATAGCATGGCTATATAGATGTGTATATATATATATATAAAGAGTATTTTTCATTACTGATAAACATAAGGAGAAATTGAGGAAACTTAATGATAAGGCTCTCTGGGTCGTCGGTTTAAATTATGGGTATGAATGAGGTCGGCCTTGCCATTGCTGCCCGGTTTTGCCAATTTTTGGCGTTGATTTTGGGCTTTAGTGTGGTATTTTCTGACCAAAATTCATACCTATTAGTTTAAACCTACGTAAAAGGTTCCCAACTTAGTCTTTCGACAACATGGCTCTGATACCAAATTTAAATCCTCTAAATAATGAAGGAGATCCTCAGGATTATGAAGACGAATTTATGGAGGAAATTAACAAAATAGAAAAATTCGCTAGGAAGCCAATGCAAACCAAATTTTATTATCCTAGGCCAACACCCCAAGATGTCCTTCATGAAGAACAAGAGATAATTGACCAAAATAGTTATAATGGGAAACAAATTTATGAATGGAACATTGATGGATTTACAGAAAGACAAATTTATAATACTATACATAGAATGATGATGTACAGTACTATTTGTAAAGGAAATAATAATTCCGATAAAGCTATTGCTAAAATGATCATAGCTGGATTTACTGGCCAATTAAAGGGATGGTGGGATAATTATCTCAGCCAAACTGATAAAGATGAAATATTAAATACAGTGAAAATTGAAAATAATATCTCAGAAGAGAAAGCAGTTTATACATTAGCCATAAACATAGTTGAACATTTTACAGGTAGATGGTCAGATAATAGTGAAAATATTCGAACACTTTTACAGAATTTAAAATGTAAAACATTAACTTCATTTAGATGGTACAAAGATGTATTCCTCAGTAGAGTAATGGAACTCCCAGAGTCAAATGATTCTCATTGGAAGTCTAAATTTATAGACGGCCTCCCTCATCTTTTTGCAGAAAGGGTGAGAAATGTCCTAAGAAAAGGAGACCTGCACATCAACTATAATCAATATACTTATGGGAAGTTAATTGGAACCTGCATTCAGGAAGGATTAAATTTATGCAACGAAATTAGATTAAATAAACAAATTAAAAGACAAAATTTGACAGAGAAAAGCCAATTAGGACAGTTTTGTGCCCAATTTGGGATGGAAATGAAACCATCCGATAAATCAAAAATCTCTAGGAATAGAACTTCGAGGTTTAAGGAAAAAAGGTACAAAAAGAGAAAATTTAGAAAAGAAATAAATAAAGAAAAAGACTTAGCTAGAAAAAATGAATGGAAGGCTAAGAATAATACCACAAAGAAAATAAGAAGATGCTATATTTGTGGAGAAACAGATCATCTTGCTAATAGATGCAGAAACAAAAAAGCTAGAAGGCTGAAAAAGAAAATAAATAATCTTAATTTACAAGAAGAAGAAAAACAAGAAATACTCAATATAATATTTTCGGAAAAAGAAGAATCCTCTGAATCAGAAGAATCGGAAGAGCCAAATGAACTTAAAAATATCGAAGAGAATTTTGAATATTCATCAACCACTTCTGAATCTGAAGAAGAAGAGCCATCTTGCTCATGTAGGCAGGAAGAAAATTCACATCAAGAATTTTATGAATTAATGGCAAAATTTAAAGAAATGAGAAAAATAAATGTTCTCACAGATAATCATATTATTGAATTACTTAGGGAAATAAAGGATCCTGAAGTTAGGGACATTATCCTAAGCAAGATTGATAGTAATAATGCCTCCACATCTGAGCCTATCCCATTTCATGATAGGACTATTAATAAACCCTTTGAACCATATACAATAGTTGAGGTCAAGAAATTACTTAATGAAAAACATTCCATTAGAGATAACCCCTCTACTATAGAGGATCTCAAAATTGAAGTTGAAAAGTTAAAAGAAGAAATAAAGAATATTAAAAAATACAACCAGTCTCTTACAAACAGACTTGATAGGATTGAAATTAGTAAGAATAAAGAGATAGAAGAAGAAAATAAGAATAAGGAAATAGAAAAAGAAAAATACGAGGAAGAATTTTTATCCACTTTAGAAATAGTCACTAGTCAAAAATGGAATGTCAAAATTGATCTCTTAATAAATAATAATTTTAGGAAAACATTTACGGCTCTTATTGACAGTGGAGCAGATATTAACTGTATTAAAGAAGGCCTTATACCCACTAGGTATTTTGAAAAAAACGACCCACTCTTTATCATCTGCCAATGGCCAAAAACTAAATATAAGCTTTAAAATTCCAAAAGCTTACATATGTAATAATAAAAAATGTATTCCAACAAGCTTCTTGCTAATAAAAGATTTAACAAATGAAATTATCCTTGGAACACCTTTCCTTAAAAAGATTTTCCGATAAAAAATATTAATGAAAAGGGTATAATAGGAACCTATGATAATGAAATAATAAAATTTGAATTCATCACCCAACCAATAGACAGGGTTATAAATGAAATAAAAGATTTAATAATATCTAAAACTAACCAAATATGCTTTATTAAGGAAGAAATAAATTCAATACAGATAAATGAATTACTTAAAAATCCTAAATTACAAGGGAAGATTAAAATGATCCAAAATAAATTTGAACTAGAAATATGTGATGAACATCCCAATGCATTTTGGCATAGAAAAAAATATATTGTTAACCTTCCTTATGAAAGTGAATTTTCAGAAGCGAACATCCCCACTAAGGCAAGACCATGCCAAATGAATAGTGAATACTTAGAATTATGTAAAAATGAAATTAATTCTTTAATTGAGAAAAAACTAATTAGATCTTCAAAGTCACCATGGTCATGTACTGCATTTTATGTTAACAAACATGCAGAAAAAGAAAAAGGAAAACCTAGACTCATAATAAATTATAAACCTCTTAATAAAGTCTTAAAATGGATAAGGTATCCGATTCCTAATAAAAAGGACTTGTTAGACAGGTTACATAGGGCAATAATTTTCTCAAAATTTGACTTGAAATCAGGATATTGGCAAATTCAAATAAATGAATCAGATAGATACAAAACAGCATTCACAGTCCCATTTGGACATTATGAATGGAATGTTATGCCATTTGGACTAAAAAATGCTCCTTCAGAATTCCAAAATATTATGAATGATATTTTTAATCAATTCTCTAATTTTATCATTGTTTATATTGATGATATCTTAGTGTTCTCAAATAGTATTGAGGACCATTTTAAGCATTTAGAAATGTTTAAAACCTTAGTTATCCAAAATGGTTTGGTTTTATCAAAATAAAAAATGAGCATTTTTCAAACAAAAGTCAGATTCCTTGGCCATCATATTGAAAAAGGAGAGATTATACCCATCAATAGAAGTATTGAATTCGCTGATAAATTCCCTGATAAAATTACTGACAAAACTCAACTACAGAGATTTCTAGGCAGTCTAAATTATATAGCCCCCTACTATAAGAACATTGCCCAAGATACAGCAATATTGTATGATAGGCTTAAGAAGAATCCATCAGAATGGACTAATGAACATACAAGAGCAGTTAGGTTAATTAAACAAAAGGTAAAATCATTACCATGTTTAACTCTTGCTAATCCAAATTGGAAGAAAATTATTGAAACAGATGCCTCTGATATTGGATTTGGAGGAATACTAAAACAAATTGATGAAAATAAACAAGAATTCTTAGTTAGATTCCATTCAGGGAAATGGAAAGCAGCCCAAAGAAATTATGCTACGGTTGCTAAAGAAGTTCTTGCAATTGTTAAATGTGTTTTAAAATTTCAAGATGATTTACTTAATCAAGAATTCACCATTAGGACAGATTGTTCTGCTGCTAAATTTATGTTTAATAAAGATTTTAAATATGATGTTTCTAAACAAATGTTTGCTAGATGGCAAGCACATCTTGCCCCATTTAATTTCTCCATTGAATATATTAAAGGAGAGACAAATAGTCTCCCTGATTTCCTCTCAAGAGAATATATTGATGGAAATAAATCTAGATGAATTTGATAATGAAATATTTAGAGGAATGAATATTTTCTCAATAATTCCAAATGGTTGGATTGAAGAAATGGTCATAGGAGAAAGATATTTTATGAATGGAGTTCATTGGCCCATTTACCATTGGAAATTTTGGGACGAACCAATTGAATATAAGACAAGATTAAAAAGAATTCAAAAAATAATCAGAAAACGAATTGATAAAGTCAAGGAAGTAATTTCTGACATTCTCATACAATTTCTAGATGCAAATGTCACTGCAGAAAATCGTATAAAACAACTTTGGATAGCAAATTTGCTATACCATCAGCAAATTGCTGGTCTTTATGCGGGCTAATGAATCATCTTTGTTTTTCAGGAATGCTCCCCAAAGGGGAAGAGGAAGAAATTCCTCCTCTAATCAGAGAGAAGGTAGGTTCCGAGTCGGTGATATTGTCAGGCATGGGAATAGAGCCTTAGTAAGAGAAAATATTTCAGGAATAGGAAAATTGGCGGAATGCACAACAGTAAAAAGGTAAATCCGACCATGTAGGCGGAGTGTACAAAAATAAAAGGTAAATCCGACCATGTAGGCGGAATGCAAGAAAGAATATTTATTTAGTTATACAAAAATAAATATGTAAATATATTTTTGCATTTCTTCTTCGCCAGACTGTCGCCGCCACTACCCTACCGCCACCATCTCCCTCCCCTACCGTTGTCGCCCCCTCCCCGTTCCCCCTCTCTCCTTCCTCCTCCCCTGTCGCCATCCTCTTCCAGTGCTCAAATCTGCACCCCCCCTCCCCACCCAGATCCGCCGCCACTCCTCCCCTGCCCAGATTCGTCGCCCCTCTCTCTTTTTCCTCCCGTCCTCCTTCCTCCTCCCCCGTTGCCACACCCTTCCTCCGCCCCCTTCCCGTACCCAGATCCGCCCTCCCCCTTACCCCTTCCTCCTCCCCTGTCGCCACCCCCTTCCTGCACCCAAATCACCACCCTCCCCCTTCAGTTTCTCTCTCTCTCTATATATATCTATATTGTATATATAAAATACAATATATAGATAAATATTTTTTACTATAAAAGTATAAATATAATATATTCACATTCAATTATATAAAATCATAATTTATAAATTTAAATTTAAACCGTTGATTTGAAAAAATAAAATCTACATCGTTGATTTATTAGTTAAATTTGAGTTGTAAATTGATCAAGATCCAACTGTTATTAAATAAAAATATAAACATTATTTTAAATTTTAAATTAAAAAAAAAGAGCACATGTGATTCATAAAATACATCAGGGGAGGGGAGTAAATTGCTCTATTACTAATAGTACAGGGGGATAAATTGATCGTTTTTATTAAAAAATGCATTTAACCTTTTTTCGATAAATTATTTTGACAGTCGTAAAGTTAAATCGAATTACATAAGTATTATTTTTAAAATTTGAATAAAGCTCTTCAAACTAATTTTATTGTTAATATGTTTTTAAGCTGCATTATTCAAAAATACATCATAGATTTATTTAAGAAATGAAATTAATATCTTATAAAATAAATTAATTTATAGAATTTTTTATATAAAGTTATCCAAACACTAATTTGATTATTATTCATATATCATAATCTTCAAAAGAATTAATATAAAAAAGAATTAGTTAAAAGCACCAAGAGCTAATTCTCTACTATGGGGTATGCGCAAAACTCATATTTTTTTAAAAGTGTTTAATTTTTTATTAAAAAAAGTGAATAGATCAAAATATAAATGTTGTGGGTATTTGAAAGTAATAGTTATAAGTGAAAAAAGTCGATGCATAAGTGTTTGATAAAAAAATTTGTATATTATCAATTTATTTGTGAAATTATTGGACTACCCTGGTAGGTGGATAAATTTTAATTATTATTGGTATGGAGTAATAGGAAATATACCCAAAAAAAAAATGAGTCAATGCATAAAAGTCGTAAAATTTTGGGTAAATTACAATGATCATTCTGAATGTTTGACATAATTACGAATACTCTCTTGTTGTTTGAAAACTTACCAATATTCCACTAATTTTAAGGATCGTCTGACAATTAGCCCAATTTATTATTTTTCATTAGATTTTCATCCATTTTTTGTGGTAAACTGATCAAAATATCTTTGTAAATTAAAAACTATAACTTTATCTATTTTTTAAATTTTTTTTATTTTCTTATGGACTAAGTGGGTTTATTTTATAATTTTTCAATTTTTTTCATCCACCTTGTCCGATTTTTTTTACAAGCTTTAATTTGTTTTAGAAAAACAAATACAATAAGGGCAAAATTGGCAATTCCGCACCTTCATTCAAGAATTACTTAATTTCATCAAAACACACTACAAAAAATTTGAGTTATCGCTACATTATAATAACTACGGCTTAAAAATCGTGATAAACCAATACTATTAACCACGGTTAGGCAAAGCTTAAAGTTTTACCACGATTAGTCAATATTAGCCATGATTTTTAGCAACAGCCAAAATGTTTATCATGATTTTCGTGCCCACACCTGTAGAAACAACAGTTGATGCCCGTTGTGAAATTGCGGTTGATTTGTATTTGTCATGATTTTCTTCATTTAGCTATAATAATTAACCATACCGAAAAATTATATTTTTTCTAATGACATCATGAGATATCTATAAAATTTTCAAACAACAATTGAGTATTCGTAATTACGCCAAATTTAAAAAAAAAAATCATTCTAATTTACCCTAACTTTTTGAAACAGAATATCTTAAACTGCAATAAGTACGTTTTCACCAACTTAAAACTTTTAGTTCATTCTAATTGGATTAAAATTAAAACATAACATAAATTATATTTTGAGACATCTTTATTTTGATTAATTTAAACTATAATTTAAAAAGCATTTAATTTTAATAATTTACAAATACCACCGAACAACTGGACATTTAAATACGTGCCAAAAACTACTACTTGTCGGAGCATCATTAGACATGACATTAAACACTTGAAAGAGACAAAAACAAAGGTGTATATATGCAGGCTACTCTGTAGCTATATTAATTATACATATAATCTATCTATGTATCTATATAAAAACCCTGCAATTTATAATCAGTAGCCGTTCTTTTGCAACTTCAAACGTTGCGCTGAGTGGACGAAAGTTCTGCACGACAAAATACATATCCATGTGTTAGAACATTAACAGATGCCAATTTTAATTGTAATATAAGGCACAAATTATACTTAAATTAAAAGTATAATTACACTGTTATTCCCTAAAATTTGGTATAATTACACACAAATCTTTTATAGTTTGGAAGATTATATTTAGCGCTCTTGAGGTTTACTTTCGTTTAACAAATAAGCCCCCTAGTCAAAATTTATCGAATTTGATTATATTAACAAAAAAACAATGGATAAAATCTACTTCTGGTTGACTTGTTATTGATTTATTGCAGGTCAAATAAATCTTTTTATGATCAAATTACCCTTGTACATCTTCACACGTTAATGTATATGAGGAAATATATATTTACTATTATAAGGATAGTTTAGTAATAAAAAAATTATTTAACCTACAATAAGCCAATCGAGAGAAAATATCGATTTTCATTCAGTTTTGTTAATATCAATACATTTTGACAAATAAAAGAATATATTTATTAAATGAAAGTAGATATGTAAAATTCAGAAAAAATGAATGTAATTATCTCTAAATTAGATTTGACTTACTCCCAGGGTACATCCCCAGCAAGCACCCAATCACCATCCTTGTCTTGATATGTGAGCTTGTAAGTCTCCACATTGTCCTCACCTATTTCACAAAATAATACAATAATATTATATATAGATAGATGTATTTAAAGTTATGAATTTTCAATATTTAGTAAATATCTCCTAAAAAAACCCTAGTAAATGGTTTAAATTATTTTGAATTAATTCTAAATTTAAAAAGTTTTAAATATTTTAATTTTAAATTTGGATTATATTTTGTTCACTTTAAATTGTTTTAATATAGCATCATTTAATTTTTTCTTTTAAATAATTTCATTTAAATTCATAATATTTACTACTATTAATATAATAATAAGAGCTAAATACTCAAACCATGTAAAAGCCAGTAATAAGTAAAAGAATTTCTAAAAAAAAGACAGTATGGACCCCTTAAAATTAAGAAAGTACAACCTCCCAAAATAGGACGACAATGTAAGCTTCTTTTTTAAAAATTTAGAACGTTGAATTGCCATCTTTTTGTTTTATTTACGGGAGGTTTGTCTCTAATACTTAAAAGTTAAATTAATTAGTTATAATTACATCTATACTATCTATTTTATGGTTTGTTTTTACACACTAGTCCTGAATTTTATAATCACAGAAATCATTTTTAACAATAAAAAAGTATAAATAGTTTGTGTAATGATGTCGAGATTTTTTGCAATTTATATAATTTTTTTTAAAAAGTAAAAAATATTTATCTAATAAATGTTGGCGTTTTTAGTAGTTATATGTAATTATCTAAAAAGTATAATTTATGTAAAACAGATCATAGATTACGAGTATGAGTATAAATATAAATAGGCCTAATGATGATGATGATGATTTTAACCACTTGGAAAAACAAAAAGTTAACATGCTTACATTTTCCAAACATGGCAATGAGTTTGGCAATAAGTGTCTGATAAGAGCGATGACTGCTTAAATCAACCTTCCTTCCTATCCCAACTCCTTCCATTTTCACTTTCACGTACATCGAATTCAATCCCCTCCCACCACCATCGCCGCCGCCATGCTCGACGTTGACGTAGTTGGTGGCGCATACGCGGCGGCTGTGATGGCCGAACTGCTTCCTCCAAGACTTCACCGGCGGCCAACCCACCAACACATCATCCTCCACATTTCTGCTCACCCAAATTATATGCCAATTAATCAAAATTTACCCTTTTCGAATTACAAAATTTTATTCCAAAATCAAGAGTTACAAAACCCGGATAAAACGGTTTCAGTATAAACCTGTCGGAGGCGGCTAAGTCGTGAATGCGCTTTTGCTCATGTAATTCTCCGTTGCTCCTCTGCTTCTCGTCCCATATCAGCAACGGCAACGTTTGCGGCGAATCCACACTTTCCATGACACCCAAAAACGCTGTATCAAAACAGCGTTTTCTCCTCCGGTTACAATCTTGATTCGGGTCGGACCCTCTACCCGAACTGGACGAAAGTGCTAGTTCCAATTGGAGCTCCATATCTATGTCCTCCAACACGAAGGATCCGGGAAAGCTGAACACAAGTTTTTCACAAAGCCCAACAAGAAAATGCAGTGGAAATGTAATGAGAGGGAAATGGGTTCTAACTTCTAAAGGGTGTGGGTATTTTCTGCATTACACACAGACGTGTGTGTGTATATATATATGTATAGATTGAGGGGGGGTTTTTTGGGGGAGGGGGTGGGGGGGGGGGGGGGTTTGGGGACAGGGTAGAGATGTTGTGGGCAACACTTTCCAAAGTATGTCTCTATCATTGCTAGACTTTGAGCCGACCCAAATGCTGTGCTGTTCCCAATTGCTGAATCCTTTTCGGACCCGACACTCTGCTTTCTTTATTGCGCTCAGATTTCCGTTTGCTGTGCGGTGATCTAACACGGATTCAATGCGTGTCCCTCACGCTCTTTGAGTGTCTCTCTCCAATGTGGTACACTAACCAGAAGATAAATCATGGCACACCATTTTTACATATATGTATATATATAATAAATAATTTTTATATTTTAAAATAGATTATAAATAAAAATAATATATATAATACATCTATATTAATATTAAAAAATAAAAAAAAAAAGAAAATAAAACTAATTTATTAGTTAATATAAAATTTGAAAAATTTAATATATAAATTAGTTATTTTATCAGTTAAAGAGCATTTTTAATTTTACAAAAAATTGGTGTAGTGATGTCATTAACTTCTGTTTATGAATGTGGGGGTCTTTTCTTTTTATATTATTATAAATATATAAATATAAATCATATTGGCATTCTTCATTATTATATATAATTATACAAATACTCTATGGGTGCATTTGGACTGATGAATTTAGATTCAGAGAAAAAATTTCAAATGACTCTACTTGAAAAAAAATTTGAAAACCCATCACTATTCGACTAAGCATAGTTCAAAATTAAAATTGAAATATTTGAGATTCTTAAAATTTATAATTATCCGAACAAATTCAAATTTGTTATTAAGGATTTGAAATACATCAAATTCAAATGCAATCTATAATCTTAGTGAAATTACAAGTATATCTCTTGAGAGTGTGTTAATTTTATTTTAACTCAGAGGACCTTTATAAAATTATAAATACACCCCTTGAGGAGGTGTCTTTATAATTTAACTAAAAGTTCAAGGGGTGCACTTATAATTTTAAAAAGAATATAGAGTATTTGTATGATTTACTTTTTTCTTTTTGATAGGAGTATTTGTATAATTTACTTAATTTCAGGAAGTGTCAATATAATTTATCCAAAATATAAATATTATTTATATAGTAAATCAAACTATATAGGCGACGATTGCTATGTAGTTTTATTTCATCTTGATATTCTTTTGGAGTATATGGTCGGATACGAGATAAAATTTAACGATGATAGTTAATACAAAAAGTTCTTAAGTCAAAAAGAAAATATAGAACTTTACGGACTTATATTTATATTGATGAATTTAAAATTGCGAAATTCAATCCGACAATCCCAAAAACAAGTCATTTTGATCTGTTTGAATAATTTTAAATCACTCAACTTCACGTTTCGTTGAGCACTGATTAATTTTTAATTATTTCAATATAAAATTATTTTTTCAATTTTTTTTATCAAATTTAAATATATCAATCCAAATATAACATTAAAATCGGCCATCTTATGAGTACAAACTATTGGGTATGGGGTAAATAGCAAGTGCGATGGCATATTAATTCTTCCCGAGAAAGATTCGAACTGTGGGTTGTAAAGGCGGACAAGAATTCTGGGGACCGGTTGTGTGTATGCAGAAAGGGTTGATCCTCTCTTGTTATCGAGCTTTCAAACTCCACACTTGCCACTTTCCTCACATGCTTCCATTGTGCTTTATTATCCCTATTACGGCAAAAAGCATGTGCTTGCACTTACGGCTCGTCTGGCTCTGTGATTGAATAGATCAGAATTATATTTCGAGTGTAAATATAATTTTTTTTTAAATGTTCGACTTTTTTTTTAAAAATGCCTTGATAAAAAGTTGAAATTTATAACTTTTAATTTTGTCGTTTCTAGTTAATTATTCACTTAAATTATTATTTTCTTCAGGTTAATGGATTATTTTTGGAATTTAACTATATTCGTTTACGAAAATAATGTTATAAGACCAAAAATATATATATTAAATGACGATAATTTTAATGTTATCAGAATACGATTATTAGTGATAGTCACTAACTGTACATGTGTCGTTAATTATTTTCTTAATGATAACTTTATTGACAAGTTTTCTTGTCATTGATTTTTACAAGTAATAATTTTTATAAAATAATAAGGGATAATTATATTTACAACCCGACTTATGATTTTACATTCGATCTTTTAATAATTCAAACAAGCACCCATAAGAAACGTAACATTATTTACACAAATAACTCTTGTAATTTTTTAGACAATTACATATAAAAATTTCAAAAACGTCAACATCATTGCACAAACTACTCATTTTGAACGTCGGATGTAATTTATGTAATTACACAAAAGACAGAGATGGTTTCTATAAATAGATTATAAATCAAAGGATGTAATGTAATCGTACCAAATAATTATCACTATTAAAACTACGGACTGCGTTATCGTAACAAAACAAAAATTCTTGTCATTAAATATATAATGCCTGCAATATTAATTAAAATTAGTACTTAATTTTTCTCGCAACTGATCTTTCCTCCCCCTCTCTCTTTATAGTAAGATGTCGCAAAATATTTCATAAAAATATGAAAAATTGAGCTTTATAAGATCTAAAAATAAAACGTTAGGATATGAAAAAGCCCATATGAAAATCTTAACAAACTTATTCACTTCAGATCATACTAATTAAAAATTTCCATTATTAATACTTTATAAATTTTACAACTAAATTATATCGAAAAATCAGCGAATTATTTTAAAATAAAACTTAAAATCTTAAAAAATAATCATTGCTATTAAATAATTAGGAAAAGTATTATTTTAGTCCGCTAAGTATGCCTAATTTTAATTTTAGTCCGATAACTATATCTATTTTTATTTAGGTCCAGTAACTTACGAAATTGCTTACTTTTAGTCCTCTAGCAGATTTTCAAACAATTTTACCCCTATACAACTTTTGAAAGACAGTTTTAGTCCATATATACTGATAGGGGTAAAATTGTTCGAAAATTTATTGGAGGACTAAAAGTAAGCAATTTCGTAAGTTACTGGATCTAAACAAAAATGAACATCATTATTGGACTAAAATTAAAATTAGGCATACTTAGCGGACTAAAATAATACTTTTTCCCTAAATAATTTATCCAAACTACCTCAATTGAGTTCTATTGCGTGTAGTAGTCGTTGCAATGATGTCACTCATGGTTCCTGCCCAAATATAATTATTTTTTTTAAAAAAAAAAGGAAAAAGAAAAAGTTGATGTTAGTTCAGAAGGGTACATCTTTGGGGTTAGAAGACTGATTTTCTTTTGGTGTGGTCAACTGTCCCTTGTCTTCACTTAAACCTCATCTCACTTGTCTGCACAATCAAACACATCGCCTCTGTTCAATGTTTTTGTTTTACTCATTCCCATACACCCCACTCACTCCTGCATTTACTTACAATTTTAACCCAAAATATAAAAGAAAAGTTTCCTAAAACTAAAATTACTCTAAGGGATAATTAAACTTCCATCGTCTGAAATTTGGTACAATTACGTATAAATTTCCTGTGATTTGAAAAAATTATATTCAATAACCTTGAAGATTGCTTCCTTTTAACAAATAAGTTCCCCCGTTATTCAAAATATACCAAATTTGTTGATACTAACAAAAAAAAAATGAGATTGACTTACAATATATCCGTAATAAGTCGATCGAGGGTAAATATAAATTTTTATTCAATTTTTGTGTTAATTTAAAAAAAAATCAGTGAATTTGGACTAATGGATAGATTATTTGTTAGATTAAAAAGCAAACTTCAGAAATGTTAGATATAATTTTTTAAATCATAAAAGATTTATGTCTAATTACACCAATCTTTAAGGAGAGGACTGTAGTTATCGCTTTTAATGTTCCCTAGTCGACAACATGGGCTTCCGCAAACTAATATAAGATGTTGAATAATATACTGATATATTTTTTTCCGAAAGAGTTTATAAATTTTTTAAAAATAAAATAATAGGTTATAAACTTTTTTTTTTTTTTTTGAGAAAAGTAAAGTAGATTTTAGATTTTTTTTATTTTTTTCAACAATATATATCCTTCAAGTTGGATAATATTAGTTACAGAATTATTTTATGGAATTAAAACACATGAGTGGTGTTGTGAGGTGAAGAAAGCAACTAAAGTAGACAAGAAGCCGCCCATTTTTACTATTGAGAGAAAGAGACTACTCATCAATTGTATTGATTTCAGAGTACAATTTGAAACGGTCGGAACAACGTTGATGGACTGTCGTTAATTGCGGGGTGAATGGTCCAAGGGCCGAGGAAGAAAACGTCGTACATGCATTTAGCGCTTTTGTCCAATTAACACTTCGACACAGCGCTTCGGGAAACGTGTTTCCTTAACTACTTTTATTGATACATACATGCACTATTTTTTAAGTTCACCCTCTTTACCTCTTTATTAGAAAAAAAATAGTAAAATATCTTTTTATATTTTTTAAAAATATTGTAATTTACTTGCTTTGGTTTAAATAATAAAAAAAAATCAATTGCTATTTTTTCTATAAGGGCGTAATTTGCTAATTTTCAATATTATAAGAGCGTAAATTGCATTAAACCTAATAATTACAAAACTCCTTTACATAAAAAGAACAAAAAGTAAAAAGAAAAAGCAATGCCATTCCAGCAATTTATTGTCTCCAGCTTCAGGGGTTACATTGTCTTTTCTTAAAGGGATATATAGTTAGGCCACCATTATTTGAGATTTGGTATACGTAACTCCTCAGTGAGTTTAAAAATTACATCTATTTAGGAATGGGCATTCAGGTCAAGTATTTTGAATCCTGCCCCGTTTAGATTAATTTTTTGGGTATTTTCTTTTTTTACAAAAAAATCAAGTATTAGGTAATCCAGTACCCAAGATTAAAACATTGGATTGAGGGTCGGGTAGGAGAGTCCTACCCAAACTATCCGATCAAGTACCCGAATTTTATTTTAAAAAAAAATAATATATGTTCAAGGAGATGTTTGACTAGGGCTTAGAATTTTCTAGTTCACCTCTTTCTTTCCTCTAACTCCTCCTTTTTCTTCTTCTTCGTCCTCGCAACAAAATCTTCTACTGTAATCACAGTGTATTATAGGTGAAATTACATCACAATAAAAAATAAAATCAGGGATCAAACCTTAAGGGACAATCTAATATTGTCACTAAGAATATTTATTAACTGACAATAATTTTTAGTTTAATGATAAAGAATATATATAAAGCTGTTAATTATTATAACCAATTATAATGTAATTATATTTGTTACCACTCTATTGTCACTAAATATGTGTCATTTGTTGTTCATAATGACAACTTACGTGTATATAGTTTTTCCGTCACTAATTATTGTTAGTGACATCTTCAATTTATGCATATATATTTTCTGTTAAAACTATAAGAATCAACATAGTGAAAATATAAATATTCTTCACTCAATACGTATAATTACACTATAAAAAAGAACTATTTTTGGGATGGATAAGCAAAATATGGCAATGAGGTGTCGACTTTTGGGATGGGTACAATGATGGGTAAATACCCATTGTTGGTGAAAAATATCCATCTCAAATTTGCATCGGATTAGAGACGGATCTGGCCGTTGCAAATATTGTTTAATGGACGGATAATTGTTGAATTAAATTTGTAACGGATTTGCAATGACTTTTGGGATGAAATTTGCTTATAAAACAGAAAGAATAAAAAATTCAACGGCTTTGAGATGAATGTGTACCCATCTCAAACTCGTCCAAAATTGTGAGACGAGTATCCATCTCAAACAACCAAAAGACGAGAGAAATTTAAGATGGATTCTGCATTGGGCCTCGTGAAAAATTTTGATACGGAGTTATTTGAGATAGGTTTTGCCACATCATTTATGTAGCATTTTTAGGCGAATCTTGGATCGGGTTTTTAATTTTCCAACTGATTTTCTATTGTTGTTTTTATAATTTTTGCAACAACTTCTATTGCAAAATAGCCTCCAAATTTAAATTTTGATTTAAAAAAAAATTATTTTATTTTTAATTTCTATAAAGTGAACTTTAAATAAATTGAACTGTAATTTAATTAAAAGCATAATTAATAACATAATACATATATTAATTAAACAAACCATACAAAAATACAAATTAAATAAAAAATTTCCTATTCTAAAGTGGCCTGGTCATCATCACCAAGCTTATCCTAATGAAATAAGAAAAATATAATTAGTAAAAACATAAATAATTAATTAAATTATTTTTATTTTGATGTAATTACCACCAACTACTCCACCTCGTCTGCTCCAATTACCGTTGGCATTCTTCTTGTAGCAATTAGAAAAGAGCTCTATGTGCTTTGGGAACCTGCCCATGAGCTACGACTCCTATGGAACAAATAAAAGATTTTCATTATAATTTAATTTAATGTGGTCTAAATTCCAATAATTTTTGGACTTGATAGGTTGTGATTCAGAATGTACTATTCCGTCTCAAAGTCTGCTAAAAAATTCATCTTGACTCTCTTTTCCTTTCCAGATTTTGTATCCTAAACTTTGAATTTTGTGATGGATTTCATGACAACATTTCACGGTATTGAAATTTTATTTTCGATCAACTTCAGAATTTTTTGCACTTAACATTTTCATTGGGGCAAGTCCCGGAACGAACATTTTAAAGTTATTTTTCTCAATGTTTAAATTTCCCCCAAATTTTGAATTTTCTGTCAAACCTATTTTCTTTTCTGACAGGTTTTGGGGTGGATATGTGAAATTTCTATCTCAATTTCTAAATTTCCCCCAAAATTTTGATTTATCTACAAAAATTATTTTATGGTTTTTTGCACAGATTTCCCATATTGACCGTCTCAAAATTTGCAACAAAATGCAAGTTACCGCAAAGTTGTTTAAATTTGCAACGGATCTAGCATCAAGTTTGCAATGGGCCATTGTTTTTGCTGTGAGACAGTCTCAATTTAACCATGCTTTCGCAAAACTCATCTCAAATTTAAGACGGATCATGTCTCTCATTAATTACCCGTTCCAAATGTAGGATGAAAACTTTTTGGAATGATTTTTGCGACAAGAGTGACGTATCTAATCTTGCTATGGGTTTTGACGGTCTAGCCATCCCAATCCTTATCAATTGATTTTGAACAACGGTATAACGTCATCCGACAAAAATCCATTGCAAAAAAATCATCCCAAATTGAGACGGATATCTTCCGTCACAAAATACGTGTCCCAAAAAATAGTTTTTTTTTGGTAGTTTTATTGATAATTTTAATAATTTTAACGCTATTTTTAATGACATTTAATTTAAATAAAAATCCCAATAATTTAAATGCTGCTAGAGCAAGGATTACTAGCAAGAAATATCTTGATAAACAAGCATTAAAATGGTTCATATATACTATGATTGCATCACATTTCATCTCATGTCATCTAAGTGAGAAAAATTAAGATGAAATAAATTTGATTAAAACAAGACACTATTTCTAAATATGCGAGACAAAAATATAATATAATATTAGTTGACGTAATATGTGAAAAGTGTTGGATATAAAATAAAGTTATAATATAAGACGTATTTTTTTTTAAAATATAAAAAAACCCTTGACCTACCCGAACAAGAACTGAATCTGTCCCTACTTATGGAACATTGGCATGGACTAAACAACAACGAGTTATTCTCCTGTCCACGTTTTTTTGTTTAATATGAAAATAACAAATCAATAAACATATGTTCCCACAGTGTATGTTTCTGTGTTTTGTTAATGTTTGAGCCCTAAATAAAACAATTATGACTGTAACAGAACATACATCACTTAAAGCACAAGGTACATGTACTTAGTAGGGCTGCTACCTGGGAGCTTGACATTATTGTCTGTCTGAAACGCAATGCAGCCCCAAAAGTCTGTGTCAGTGAGAGACTGAGGGGGAACACTCATCACGTTTGACATCATGTGATAATTCCAAGACCCCAACAATGTATCCCTCCATCCATATGATTGGTCAGATTCTACGTGCGTGGTTTGAGCCCACGTGTACCCTTGTTTCCTTCTGCTTTGTCTATTTCTTTTCTTTTTCCTAATAAAAAATAAGAAGCAAATTGATTAATTTGTCTGGTTTAAAGTTTAACAAGAAGCATGAAGAGAAAGAAGTTTAATATGTATAGCTCTTACCAAATGTATCTATTGAAAGTTTGTGGATATATGAATTATTTCTTCTCTTTCAATATTCAATATTTTATAGTTGTTTTTTTTTATTTATTTGAATTTTATGGTTATATTTCATATCGGGTAGATTTGAAACAAATTGAAAAGTTAGATTTTTTCTACGGCATGTATCTTGGGTTGTAGTATGATTGATAGTTAGCTGCCCGATCTTGGCCTTTTTAGCAGGACAATCCTTGGCGCAGTGTTCAACCTGCCAAGTTTCAGCAGGGTTTGTTTGCCTTTGGGTTCTTATTTTTATTAGTTTTGCTTTTATTAATGGTTTTTAAATTCGCGTTCACATTATTTAATTTCTTCTTTTCAATTATTAAATTAGCCCTAGGCTGATGCTCAACTCGCATTTTATGAGTCTGATTGGCATGCTCTTCTTGTATGTTAATTGCAACCATAAGATCATCTATAGACAGTCTCCCTTTCTAATGTTTGAGTGTCATGCCAAAACTTTCTCAAGATTTAGGAAATTTATCCTCTATGACATGATTAGAAACTTATCAGAAAGCTTCATTTCAGTATCAGACAGAGCATGCTCAAGATTGATAGTCTCATGTGTGTGTTTAGTTATAGACATTCTCTTGACCATCTGATACCTCATGAACTTGGAAACATAACACTTTTAGAGTCTTTGCTCTTCAATATTATATTTCTTGTCCGACTCATTCTATAACGATGCTGTAGTGTATGAGCTGGATAAAAGAAATCAAAGAACGCATTTGACATTGCTGACAAAATAACCTCTCGAACTATTTGATTTCGCTCTATCCATAGTTCAATCTCAGAATTTTTGGGATCTGTTTAGTTGGTTGAGATCTAGTCATCAGAATCACCGACAAAAGTCCTTTCATCATCAGCCATATTTCCACCCGTTGTTGTTAGGGTTTGAAAAATTGACCCAAAAGTTTATCCAGAATACTAGACAAGTCAACCTTTGACGTAGTAGGAATAACAATGGAAACAACATCGACCATTTTTAATAAATTAAGCTGAAAGTAATCAAGTATTTTAAAATATAAAACAAAAATCAAATTTCTCAAATAACAACTAACTATTCCAACAAAAAATCTGATTTTACAAAACACAGTAATTTCTTCAAGATTGTTAGAAAAAGTTCAAGCAATCGTAGTACAATTTTGAAAATTAATCAGATTTAAGATAACAATTTTGGAAACCAACTTAGAAAACAAATACGTTGGAACAAATAGAAGATTAGTTAGATATGTTGTTATAATAGAAATTGAAATTGAAAACTTACAAGAGAGTTATATCATAACAACTCTCGGTGCAAAGTAAATTACAAACCGAATCATAGAATTTCTTTTATTTTTCTTGAAGAAATTATACTCCCTATATAGAAGTGCACCGGGTACTATTTAACTTCTTCCATAATAAAATGGTTATGTTCTTTCAGCACTGTATTATACCGAAGAGTACCTCAAACAATAGTCCGTCACCTTTTAGAAAATTGAAGAACAAATATCAGATTTTTTTAAGAGAAAACCAAAAAAAGAGATAAGATTTCTTATCTTTCAAATGTTAGTGTTTCAAGTTGTGGTGGTGTGCTGAAGTGAGAAACAAAGTCAACCTTTTATAGACCAGGCAGTAGCAGCACCATAAAATCATAAATTAATTCTGGAATTAATTTTAGCTAAAAAGATATATTTTGAGATTTGTACCCTAACGTTCGGGTCCGGACAAAGCCGGGCGACGACGTACGTGTGGAGCAATCCCATGTTCACTCTAATCTCCATAAAAGTTCAAAATCCTTTAAATCTTAAACTGAATAGAAGGAGTTTATTTAACTAATAAACTATCAATGTAGGACAAGAATGAGTGTGAAAACACTATCCCCATATTTACCTTATATACACGTCAAGATTCAAAGGTTATCACAGTCCTAATTGGGACAACATCGCTACCTCTTTTTCTACTCAATCTAATTTATGGATTCGCCTATATATTAACATCCATATTTTAGAGTAACTATTGTTACAAAGTAGCAGCATTAACATGCCAATTATTACAAAAGTTAATGTAAGATGATAATGGTTTAACAAGAGTTCCAGCACAAAAGATGATGATTTTTGCCATTGCTTTTACTATAATTTTTTCATTGTAATGAAAGCTAATTTTCGTTGCAAACACTCATGTGATGGCTACAACCAACAAATCGTAGCAAAAGATGGTGATTTTTGCTCTTTTTCCTCTATGAGAATGCGTTGTAAACAAAAATAAATTATCCGTAGGAAATAACCTTATGCTACGAATTTTATTCGTAATGAAGTATGCTACGCCAATATTCTCTACCACTAGTGAAGATTTGTAAGAAAAAAGTTTTCTCTTCTATGAACTTCGATCTTCAGCTACTTGCATGATAGCGAAAAACCTGTTTTCTTATAGTGAAAGTTGAATTTATATATATATATATATATATATATATATATAAAATCAAAATAACTAGAAGCACCAAAAGCTAAAAAGTGCTTTTCCATGCCAATCACAAACATCCCTAAAGGAGATAATCATTTGATATGATAATCGAGTTAGACCAAACAAAATATCGTGAATTTGATATTTGTTGCTATCTATTTATAAAAAAATCAGAAGAAAAGAAAATACTTCACGTACAAAATTTACACATAAAAAGATATATTAATATATTAAATAATAAATATTTTTTCTCTAACAATTCAATTTTTAAATGAGTTGCTAGTGTAACAATAACCATTTCGAAATCAATGTAAGAGAATCAATTACCCACGTCCACCGAATACGATGCTCTAAAATCATACTTCAAAGTTCAATAGTCAACAGTCTATTGCTTGGGGAAAAACCTCATGACAAACTTATCTTGAAAGATGAGACACATACTCGTGGAATTTTTCAAAATGGGGCACCACCAAATAATTAAGGGATAATTCCTCTGTTCAAATTTGGTGTAATTATATATAATTTTATATAATTCAAAATAATATTTAGTATTCTTGATATTTGCTTCTATTTAATAAATAATTAGTCAAAATTCATTGAATTTAATGATATTAACAAAAAATTGGATAAAATTCATATTTACTCATGATTTACTTATTACTGATTATTGCAGGATCAATGATCTTATTATGATCAAATTACTCTTATACATCTTTATACATTAATATATGTGATGAGGTATATTTTCATCGTTGTAATGGTAGTTTAGTCACAAATTTTTTTAACCTGCAATAAATCAGTAATAAGTCAATTAAGGGTAATATCAATTTTCTTCCAGTTATTTTGTTAAGAAAAAAATACAATTTACCTCCTGTGTTAATCATAAAGAGGAAAAAACTTCTTGTGAATTTTTTTTTGGCAATTTATCACCATATATTTTCAAAATAGAGCAAAAAACCCCCTTAACGTCTACGGTGCTGCGCACGCTCTTCTTGTGCAATGTTTACTTAAATTTTGAGTATTTAATAATATATATTTTGAGCATAATATATTTATATATAATATACATTTATATATAAAAATACATATATATAAAATAATATATAATAAGATATATTTTTTCCCTTCTTCTTCGTCAGTCCGCCGCAATTTCCATCCATCCGCCGCTCCTCCCCCACCCTTTCTCTGATCCGTCCCCCTTCCCCCGCCGATCTGCCTCTCCTCCCCCTTCTCATATCCGTCTCGCCTTCCCCTTCCCCCCTGTCCCTAGTTTCACCCTCGCCTCCCCCTCCCCCTTCCCCGCCAATCGTCATCTCATCCCCTCCCCTCCGTCTCTCCCAATGCCTTCGCCTTTGCCGTCACCGTCTATATCTTTATGTATATATATAGTTATACGTATACATATGTCTTTATATATATACAAAATATTTTGATTGTATATATATAAATATAATTACATATATATAATTTGAATTTGAATTTATACATTTCAAAATTTTAAATTGCTTGATTTAAAGTAAATAAAATGCACATCGTTGATCAGCTAATTAAATTTCGACCTTAGATTCAAATTAAATCTAAATACTTTTAGATAATGTTATAAATATAATTTTATAATGAAAACAAAAGCACACGAAATACACGAACTCGCATGAGAGTTTTTTTGCTCTATTTATGAAAATACAAAGGAGTAAGTTGCTACTCTTTTTCTTTATAGGAGGGTTTTATGCTCTTTTTAGTTAACACAGAACGGTAAATTGCATTTGACCCGTTTTGTTATTATCAACAAATTCAATGAATTATGATGGACATATTTGTTAGATGGAAGCAAACCTCAAAGATATTAAACGTAATTGTCTAAATTACATAAAATTTACGTGTAATTACAACAAATCTCACTAGAGCGGAGTATAATTATCCCAATAATTAATTTGAATTCCACTACCACTTTTAAGCTCTTGAGAGTGCAACGTGGGTGATGGAAAAAATATTGACTTCTTGAATAAATGAATTAGATTGAACAGTAGGTTGTTTTCAAGTAATCGTTTTCAACTAATTTTCATGGCATGTTTGGATTTTGAAACCAATTTGAGCTCTATCGTCAATTGCAAATATTAGAATTTACTTTCAAACTGCAGGTCCACATAATGGGAAAGATGGTTTCATCCAAAGAGGTCCGCCGGGACCATTTTTCGGATGTGTGGTCGACATTAAGACAAAAGTTATTGGGTTTTGAAAATGGACAGAATATCACCATATACAATTCTTGGAAGATGAAAATCGTAGTCTATTTAGATAAATAAGCAAGTCTTCATATTTAAAACTACTCTATCAGTTGCTTAGTGATTTAATACCAGTAACACTTAATTATGTACTAATTTTAACAAATAACGTAATGTTACAAAATAGTTTAAGGTAAAATGTATAAAATCCCATCTGTGTTTTCATAAAGTTACATAGAACCACCAATGTTACACACTACAAAAAAATAATTTATTGGCGTGGAACTTTGGGATGAAAAAATTTATTGTATTTGCGATGGATAGTCCTCAGATGTACGAAAATGTTGGAACATCTGTTGCAAAATCTTGATGGTATTCGGCAAATTTCGCTACAAATTGGGGAGATAAACATTTCTTTCCGAATTTCATGTTGTCCAGAATTTACAACAAATTTTGTAGCAAAAGACTCTGGTTGCAAAATTGTGAGGGCCTCCTGATGAATTTGGCTCGACTTTGGGACGAATCAGCTTTGAAGTTGGGTGTCATTGAAGTTTCGTCGTTAAGTCTGTTGCAATTTATGTCATCAATATACTGATCATCATGTTCACTCGAAGATCAGGCACCTCGAGTACCTATGTATTGAATCTATTCGTAAAATCCTTTAGCGACTCATCCCAATTTTGTTTGTTTGTGAAGGGGTGAGTAACCCGTCTCATTGTTTTCCTTTTGTTGGTGAAGGAAGAGAAACTTCCTTGTGAGTTAGTCATAGGAGACCATAGTCGCGGGGGTAAACCACTCCTGTGCTCGACCACACAAGGTCGTAAAGAAAATTCTACAATTAAGAGCATTTGACAGACCGTAGAACTACATAATATTCTCAAAAGCTGTCGAGTTCTCTTTAGGGTCCTTGTCGCTCTTGTACCAAGGAAGAATTAGGATTTTGATCCCACCATCCAATGTCCGTGCGAGGGTCTCAAGTGTGAAAGGTGACCCTTGTCTTGACAAAGCATTATCTAGCGTAGGAAACTGCCGCCTTAACTCCTTAATATGCCCGCTGAGGAGATCAACTTGCTCACTCAGCTCTTAGACCTTGTACCTCCTAGGTCAATCCTCTAGAGCTCAATGGCTCACAACTTCTTTTGATGCCTTCAGAGCCTCTTTCCACATTATGTGTTGCTCCAACCTCTTGAAGCAACTCTGTTCGAGCTATTCGTGGTGAAGGTGGCGGTGGCGGGAGGTTAGGTTGTGTCGAGGGTTCAATGTTCATTTCCTCAAGCTGAGGTAGAGACAGTATCATCCCTTAACTCCTTCGCTTACTCCAAAAAGTTTTCTCCCAAAGAATTTGCTTAGGTCCCCCCGATGCACCAACATTCTTGTTAGGGTTCTTTGTCATCTCCCATAAATCTTAAGGAAAAAAAATCTAGATATAATTTTTCACAAAAGATGCCAAATGATGTGTTTACGAATTTAGAAAGTTCACAAAAGTTTAATCTGGATATGCTTAGATAAGTTGAGAATTTTGTAGCATGACCTGCAAGGCAAGAAATCATAAGAGCCACACTAACAATACCACGATTATTGTTGTAAGTTGCTTAAGTCCGCAAGATCATAGGAGAATAAATGTGAAAGTCATAAGAGTATGCAAGATACCAGAAGTTGTACTTAGGGCATGAAGTGCTAGTACTTGTAAATGTCTCAATCTACATGATTTCATATGAACCATTGACTTAGAGAATACTGGATGATCATCGTGTGTCCATATAAACTCTGGTAAAGTGGGCTAGGGTTGGATTGGTGCAATTTGAATGTAAAACGTTTGAATCTTGGCCGGTTTTCTGATTAATAAAAGTGCAGGTTCATTTGTGGAAATCTTCAAGACCTTGAGGTAGCTCCCACATCAATTATATAAGCATCAATATTTAAGTTTCGCCAAGGTTTTTGAAACTAGACCAGACATGTTAGTCCAATCGAGTTAATCGAGAATCGTATCTGGTGTCTGGTCTAACTTTAACAATAAAATCGGTTAAATAAAAATCAGTGTGCCCGATCAAAATCGGCACTTAGAGGGTGTTTGGCTAAACTTTTTTAAAACATCTTACAAGCTCCTACATCTTATAATATGTTGGATCTTATTTTAAAATAAGCTCATGAAGTATTTGGGTAAAATAAGATGTTAAAGTTTATAAGATGTGAAAACATCTTATAAGATGTTAGAATGTTTGGCATAATAAGGTCTTTTATCGGTAAAAAGACTAAAATACACATTAAAAATTTCAATTAATTTTTTTATTCTATTATATTGTAAAGTAAATACACATTAATAATCTATGTGTCCGGTCTGACAAATGTCCTCACCTTTTTGTCACTTCTTCTAACTGACTGTTAATAATTAACTGGGCATAATTACATTGGTGGGCTTTTGAAGGTTGTGTTTGGGCCGTCCTGAATTTGGATCAAAGAAGGCTTCTGTTTCCTCTGGCTCAGTTAAGGTTGGGCTGGGCTCTTATAATTCAACTATTTAATTACCATATCTTATAATTGTTTCATAAAATTATTATAGAATTGATTAATATACATATTTTATTATTGAGGAGGGGTTGAAGTGAACTTAATTATATATCTTAATATTCATAGGGTAGGGTACTTTTGTCCAATTGCTTTTAATTAAGATGAATGTTTGAAAGAATGACAAATAGAGTTTTTTTTTTTTAATTAAAGGGGTAATTGATGAATATTACATATTTAAGGGATGTAAAGTATTATTTAACTCTTTATTTAATGACACAAAGAATAGAGTGGCAATCTTTTGAGAGAATGGAAAAAATATTATCTGAATTATTTCGATACAATATTTTGTATAATTTACAATAACAAAAAATAAAACAAAATATCTAAAATGAAACAAAATAATAATCATCCTAATTAGATCTCAATAATAAAAAAATAAAATAAAAAAAATTGGGGCTTTTGGTAATTTTGATGACGCGGCAATCCAAATTATAAGGGGTTGACAATTTTGGTCTTCTTAACTATACGTGGCAATTTTAGTCCTCTATCTTTAGATATAGTAACGATCTTGGTCTTTAAGTCCAATTTGTGACTATTTTGGCCTTTTATAATTAAAGCTTAATAATCCTATAACATGCTTTTAATCAGGTACAACATGCTTTCGAAATAAATTAAACCTTCATAAACTTTATACCTTAGTTTGGCCGTCTTGCCACCGGTTCAAAGCCCTCGATTTTACATACTTCTTCTAACCACACTACCAGGATAGATGATTTGCAGATATTACTTGGACCCTTCAGTAATAAATGTGGTGAAATGTCTACCATACACCAAGATTTGAAGTAGAATACCAATAAGGAGAGATTGATCGGATGAATTTATAAACTACTACAGTTCTTATTATTATTATAAAAGGAACTGATTAGAAATAACATGAATCGAATACCTCAAAGTTTTATTGAGATTTATGAGAAATTCAAAAGACAGTTCAAAACTATGGACATAAGTTAATTCATATATCTAGGAAAATAGAACTCTTGAACAAAAAAGATTAATGAGATCCCTCTTTGCTGGTGTTCTACCCAAATCTCGGTGGATTGTAGATGTCTCACCGCATTTGTTGTTGTTTGGTGCTGAAGTAGCCAAGTATCTATGAATAATCTGCTCTGCTGCGGCAGTTTGGTTGGAAGAAGTACCACTTGAAACTACTACCTAGTGGCTAGACGATCAAACTAAGACATGAAGTCTATGAGGTTTATTTTTTTTTCAAAAGCATGTTGGATCTAATTAAAAGCATGTGATATAACTATTGAGCTTATAGCATAAAACGTCAAAATGGTCAGTAATTGGGTTTAAGGACCAAAATTACTACTATTTTGAAAGATAGAGAACTATGAACTTGCTACATTTAAAATTAGAGGAGCAAAATTACCAACACCTTAAAGATATAAGACCAAAATTACAATTAAAGAAAAAAAAAATCTTAGCAACAATACAAGAATCTTAAATCTCTATAATTCAAAACAAGCACTAAACTGAAGCCATCCTCTAACAACTCACTCTAAAATAATGTGGACCAAAAAAATTAAAAAATAAACCTAGGAGTTTATTAATCTGACCAAATTTATTTAGAAAATTTAAAATAATTGGATATAATAAAATGGTATAAGTTTACAAGATGATGAAATGATAATCTTGTAAGTGACTTGAAAGAGTTTGTTAGAATTTATTAAATAAAACATTAGGAACTTTGTTTTTTCTAAAAGAGAATTTGAACTCTACATCTTATTTTTTTGATCTTATAAGTTCATTTTCTTAAAAAAAATAAATAAATTTTTATGATCAAATACCTTATAAGATGTTTTAAATATACTGGAACTGTATATATAGATATATATATTAAATCAAAAGAGTTTATATTTTGTCAATATAATAATAATGACAATATTTGTGTTGTTGTCTATACCAATAATTAGCGATAAAATATTATGCATAAAGTTGTCATCATAATTAATTAGTGACTACAAAAAAAGAGAACAATAAACGAGAACAAAATCAAGTAATAGTTTTAATGTCACTAATTATACAAACTAAGTGACAATTTTTTAATTTTATAAATTTACTAGTGACACTTACTATTTAAAATTTGTTATTAGTGACAAAAAATATTGTGTATAAATTTGTCGTGAAGAAAGATTAATGACACGTATAATGACAAGCTAGTGGTAATATATCATTATTGTCATTATATTTTATTAGTCGCTGAGTTGTCAATATAGATGGGTCGATAAAATTATTCATAGTAACAACTTTATGAACACTTATTGTCATTGATAAATATATAATGAAAAAAATGCAATTTTAGTCTTGTAACTTAGGGGGTGACAATTTTGCTTTTGTATGATTTGATTTTTGAAATTTAGTCTGTAACTTTAAAGAAATGATAATTTTAGTTCTTTTCTAGTCAAATTGACAGAAAAATTACATGCCATTAGCCACATCATCACATAATTTGGGATTTTTGATGAACGTGCTAATGTGGTAGTCTAGCTTGAATGTTTCTTTTTTTTAAATATTAAGTGGAAAATAACTGACAATTGACTACTGACTTGAAAAATTTTAAAAAAATCCATCCAAGTTGGACTGCCACATTAGCACGTTCACCAGAAGCCTCGAATTATGTTATGACGTGGCTGATGACATATAATTTTCCAGCCAAAAAGGACTAAATTTGCAAATTTCTTTAAATTTATAGAATTAAATTGCAAAAATCAAATTGTATAGAACCAAAATTGCTTCCTACTAAATTGCAGGATTAAAATTACATTTTTCTCTTATATAACCAAAATTTCAAAATTAATATCACTTGGTATATATTTTATTGACAACTTTATATGACTACCAAAAAATTGTTTTCTAACAACAATTTGCGATGGAATGATCTAAAATTGCGACGATAGTTTGCATTTTGCAGCGGCATTTACCATGGGAGTAGTCTCGTCGGCGTAAGAGGCGTCGCCTGTCGCAATCATTGCAATGGAACGGGACCGTTTTAATTTGAAAAAAATTCAGAGGCCCTCTGTGATAATAGGAATGTTTAAAAAACTCCCTATAAAAATTAAAGTATCGAATACCTCGTAATATAAAATAAAGTTAAAAAAATCCCTCCGTACAAAAATTGAGCCACACGTGCTTTGGCTGCAAATTTGCTATGCAAATACCTTTTTTTTAACATGTTTGCCCTTCTCTCACATCTAATATATATAATATTATATATTTTTATTAGTAAAATATTATTTTAGATAATAATTATTTAATTAAAATATTATATATATTTATTAATAATAAAACATTATTTTATACATTCCTCTTCGATTTCGTTGGTCGGCGCCGTTGGGTGTTCTAGGGTTCTTATTCAACATGGAGGAACTGGAAGAAGGGGCTGAAGTTATAAGAGCCATTCCTCTTTTTTCTTTTTCTTTTTTTTTTGATGACTTGGATAAGAAATCCACGTCATCGCCTCTTTTTTTTTCTTATTCCATGCCGTCTCCACGTCAACACATTTTTGGCCAAGAAAAATGAAATCCTCAATTTAAAAAAAGTCACGTGAAGGCCATGTGACTTTTTCCAGTGATTGAGGCAATTTTCCAACCAAATGTGTACCAAAAGTGAGCTGTTTTAAGTTATAGGGGACTAAAATGAAACCCTAGTAAATTACGGGACTAAAATGAGAATTGCCTGAAATTAGGGGACTAAAATTACCTTTAATCCTTTAAAAAAAAATATAGAAAAATTTACTCATTTACAAATTGCCTTAATTTTCCATACTTAGCCTCCAAAACTGAAGCAGAAAAAGAAGAGAAAAAGCATGCATGATTCTGCAAGTGAAAGTGTGAAAACTGCTGTTTCTGGCAGTCCAAAAACATTTGCCAGCAGAAAAAGGGGCATTCATGCATGAGAATATCTTATGATGATTCATTTGTTTTCGTGGGAAAGTGATAAACTTATTAGTGGAATCCTATCATTGGGCAATTGATGGAACAACCCAAAAGGAAATATTTCAAAACTAAAAAAAAAAAAGTGAAAGAATTTGATCATTCCATGTGTAAAATCAGATACACACAGGCCAGCCTAAAAGATCACTACACTTGTGATAAGTGTACTGGCAATGGTACAATTATGAGTTCTTAGTACTATTTTGCAAGGTTGAGTGCTGTCACTTCACTCAATCTGGTTGTCAATGTTGGACTGTTGAAATTGTCTCCATTTGTGGGTTTTAGGAAGTCCGAGTAAAACGAGGTTGTGAGTTTGAATACTATAAATATATATAAATTGGTCGTCTATTTTTAGTTGTAGTGTGTTTTTTATTTATTTACTTTAAATGTATTGATCGATTTAAAAATATTAAATGTATTGAATTAATATTTAAATTTGAATGTATTAGTATAGCATTTAATCATGAATAATTAAAAAAATGAAAAAGGAAGTGAAAAGGAAATGGGATTAGTAGCAATGTGAAAAATGATGGAATAGAAGCCATAAAATTGAGAAATTTTATTTCCAATTTTGTATGAACTCAGAATTGAACAAGAAATGGTTAAGTTTATTTATAAATATTCTCAGAATAGAGTTTGCAAGTATTTAAAAGAAATCATTCTCGCCTAGGTTAAATAGCTTCGAGCGAAGTAAATTTTAGATTATTTCTGAAAGCTACGGAATTTGGTTTAAAAAAAAACCCTAACATTCTTGAAATAATCTGTAAAATATGAAAATTCACTAAAGTTAACTTAATCATTAAAAATTAATGAAACGCCAAAATGAAGATTGAAATGGTGGAATTTCTCGATGAATGGTGGCTCCTCTCGACCAAGTCGTCAGGGCTTAGGTTCTTCCTGAAAAAAACGACAATTGAAATGATAAGTAGATTTGCTCGTAAATGTTATGGCATTTGAAATTATACTGCCAAACCACACGCTTTGAGCACTATACTTTTAGATATTTAGTAGATTTTTTTACTTTATGAATTAGCAAATGAATCTTAATGTACATGGTCATTAGACAAAATGACATGTACAAGTTTAGTCGAATTACATCGCATGTAGTAATTACCTTTTTCAATAGTCCAAATATTATCATTTTTTCTTTCTATTATGTCAATTTTGAAATCTTTAGATTCAAATTATAAAATGGTTTATTCTAATCCGACTCCACCCATTTACAACCCAACCCATTTTGTACCCGTCATTTAGACCAATTCTGAACTCAACTTATTTGACCCAATCTAACCTGCCCAATTGCCAACCTTAGCCATAGCCAAAACATTTGCCATAATTTTGGCCACAACTATGAAACAACGACTAACGACCGTTGTGAAGTCGTGATTGATTTGTATTTATCACAATTTTTTCTTTTAATTATAATAATTAATTGTAGCAAAAAAATCATATTCTTTTTAATTGTATACAATAATAACACCATTGTTTTATCAAGTTCTTATCTAACATCAACAGTACTTTTTGCATATTATTTTTTTTTAAAAAAGAGTGATATTTTATTCGTAAAACATGTTAGAATAGGTTTATTGTTGGACCTAAATTGATATCTTGAAGTAACATATGAAATAAGAAAAAATCTTCTCTTATTCACATAAGATCAAAAAATAAATTTAAAAGATATTGTAAATGTCAACTTAAATTTCAAATAAAATATGTTTACTCTGCGGATATATTTATAAAAATTTGAACCCATATTTTTTTTTTGGAAATTACTCTAGTATCAATTGTTGTTATTATTTTAATGGGTCATATTTATTAATTTTAATTTATATTATCTAAAAAATTATTTTTCTATATTTTATAAGAAATGTATAAAAATTAAGAATCTCTTTATCTAATTTATATTAGAAAAATAAATTAAAATGGTACTGCGACGTAAAAATTTTCTTCTAAATTTTAAAAGTTATTCGCTAAAAAGGAAATTTACAAAAATAATTTCAAATACAATAATTCTAAATATATAAATTAAAATATTAAGAAAAGAAATTACTCAATAAGTACATAAGCCAAACAATCTTTATAGAGAAATAAACTAGACAAAGAATATATATATATATATATATATATATATATATCACAAATATAACATAGTCGAATCTGTGTTGAAATCATATTTTTAGCTTGAGAGGCTGAGTTCTGCGAGTTTAGAAGGACCCCGAACTTTGTTATTTCCCATCTCTTACCAAAAAATTTTAGTTATAATTTTCCGAAAGACGAAGCATGTGCGTCTCATATGCCAGAACTCCCTCCAACACACCCCAACATAATGGTCAAGTGCGTATCACCTAGCCGTCTCCACAAAATATTTAACATAGAACGCAAAGTGAGAAAAATCGTAAGTTATTATTTTTAAAGTTAAAATCTCGTGATCATTTATACCAAAATTGAACAAGGGCTAAGTTATAGAATAAAAAATAAGATCTTTCTCCGAGAGGCACATACCTCTTTTCCCACCAAAACTTCCACTTAGCAGCCCCTGAATTTCACGTAGCCATTTTTAACAATTATTTAAAAGCGAGATTAAAAATAAAATAAAATATAAAATATTGTCCTTAAAGTGAGATTTTTGTAATTATTGAGACAAAAAAAGAGATTTTGCCGCATATGTCCAAACCTCTCATCTCACTTCCATTTGCTTTTCAAATAATGGTGTAAGTGGCTACGTAAAAGCTGCAAATGGCAGTTTATATACTATGCAAGTATGTTAATAGTAGGAACTAACTTTCCTCAACTACTCGACTGTTGAGTTTATGACCCTGATTTCCTTTATTCCACATAGACTCCGACTTTACTGCACGAACGATTTCAGAACTTTACTGAGAAAACACACACACACACACACACAAATGTAAAAAAAAATACAGTCCTTTCAATATTTTACAATTAAAATCCAAAAGCTAAAAGTAAATTAAGATAGAGAATTGATTTTATCGCCACAGGATTCAAATCACAAGATTCAACATAGTTTATTTGAAATTTAAAAAAAAAAACGTGCATTAGAGGCTTAGTTGCTATTTTAATCATGTATTATATGATGTGTCGACAATTTTGATATCGTATAAAGTTGATTTAATAATTTAATATTAGTTTTTGCTGATTGAGGAATTTTTCGTTGAAACTTTAAAAATTATCAATTTTATACCATCACGTGATGTGTACTTGGGAAAATTCAACGAGTTTTTAAAAAAGTAAGTGATTTGAATCTCGTGGAATTTTCAAATTAGTTTGAATGAAAATTACCAAATTTATATATATATATATATATATATATATGTATAATCGTATATTATAGAATGAAATTATTTAACCGTGCATAAATAAATATATATATATACATAATTTTGTTGAGAAAAAGAGATGATAACATAAAATCACAACTAAAAATGAGTTCAAATGAAACCAAAATTAAATAGACCGAAATTGGACAAATTATGCTTATCTCCCCAAAATAATGCTGAGGAGATCTAGTTTAATTGACAAAGTTGAGGCTTCATGATTTTAAGGTCATGAGTTCAGACCACATTAACATACGGGATGTTATCTGATTTTAATAGTAGGTATCGTACTATTCTAATAGTAGTTTTCGATTGGAAAATGATTCTTTCATCTCGTAACTTAGAGCCTTTCACTTTTTATTCTATTATTATGGGATTCTCACTTTTGGTCCCGTAACTTCTTAAAAGTAATACTTTTGGTCCCATGATCCATTTCCATTACATATTTTGACAGAAAATACCACATACTTAGCACGTGGTCGGTAGAGCCTTTAATTTTGATCCCATATGTTACAGGATTTTCACTTTTTCTCCTATAATTCTAAAAAGAATAGCACTTCTGGTCCTATGCACTTAACGACCATGTGGCCTTTTCCGTTAAACATCTAATGGAAATATGTCATAGGATCCAAACTACTGCTTTTTTAAAGTTAAAGGACCAAAAATAAAAATCCCTTAACCAATATGGAATCAAAAGTAGAAAGACCCTAAGTTACAGGAGGAAAAATGCTATTTTCACATAGTTATTAGTTACATATAACTATCTAATATTGATGATCAATATGATTGTTATAGTCGTCGGTTATCGTTAAATATAAATATTTAATATTGAAGATTATAATTAATTTATTAAAAAAATTCATCATTTTTATTATTTTCCGGAAAAAGAAAATTAAAAGGTAGATATGCCAAAGACCCTGGTCTCCCTATCTATCAAGTATCAATAATAGGTATATCATGTGTTTGTGTACCTCTTGTGTTACTTTAAGTGGAACATATACAGATTTTCTTTGATGATTGATCAGATACCATTCATAAAAGCGAAAGCAGCACCACCTGAGGCCCCTACATCAAATACTAACCACTAATTGTAATCTGTCCACGCGTGACTATGTTTTTTTTTTTTTTTTTTTTTTTTTTTTTTTTTTTTTAAATAAAAGAGATAAACTATTATTGATTGAAATAAATTAATTATAATTATTTTTTAAGATATTAATCATTATAATAATTATACTTTGATCGATAATATCAAATAAATGAAATCTTATTAATATCTACTGTTACAGTAGAAAAACACCTAATATGCAATAGAAACAACACATCTATTTTTCAGCAAACACAACATCCCACACATAAGGTAGGGTTCAAACCCATTAGTTCTAAGATCATGGGACCTCAACTTCGTGAATGACTATGTTAACCCTGCACCGCTGCACCTGAAAATTAATCTTTCTTTTATAAATGGGTGACAGTAAAATTTGAATCTAAAGCTCCAGCTTTAGCCTTAAGTTGAAATCATGTTAGATGACCGTCCAATCTAAAAGATTGAACTGTTAGAGAGGATATTTAATATTATCTTGAGTAAATATATTACAACTATTTTACTTGAGGTTTGATATAATTAATTATGAGTACCTCCTCGTTGTTGGAAAATTACAAACACTCTTTTCGATGAAAAATAATTACATAGCCCCTAGACCGCGAGGTAAAAATTATATTTTATCCTTCCCGAATTTAAGAATAATATTTGAAAAAATATAATAAAAACTTAAGGGTGGATAAAATAAATAATCCATAGAGCATATTAGTGCATAAAAATATTTAGGAAAATTCTATAAATATATAAAATTATAATATGTAATCCAAAAGAGCATTTTGGTCAATTCATCATAAAAGTTGAATAAAAATTTGGCAGAGACTAACGGAATGAGTTTGTTGTTAGGCGGACAATAAAATCTGGTGAGTAATCAATAAATTTTCAAATAATAATGAATTACTTATAATTATGCCGAATTTCAAGAAATGTGGCTGTAATCTACACTTATATCTTGGCATAAGATGATCCATACTTGTATCACTTAAAGTTATGCACGTACGTATGTGTAGGTGCAACTATTCCTCTTTTTGAAGTATAAATAGTCATCAATCTATATCGACTCACGTATCATCATTCCAAGTCAAGAAACTAGAAACACGAGACGACGATAGAATTCCGATGGAGGCGAAACTCAAAAAGGGTTTCTGGAAGCCGGAAGAGGACTTGATACTGAAGAAATATGTGGAGAGTCATGGAGAAGGAAACTGGACTGCTGTTGCTAAGAGATCAGGTGAAGTTTAATTCCCTTCCATTCAGACAATACAATAATAAGCAAAAACTGATCACTCACTGTACTGTTCCTTTATTTCTGAATGTGTTTTGTTTGTTTTCCAGGTTTGGTGAGGAGTGCAAAGAGCTGCAGGCTGAGATGGAAGAATTACCTGAGACCTAACATCAAACGTGGTATGATGTCTGAGGATGAAAGGGACCTCATCATTAGGCTGCATAAGCTTCTCGGCAACCGGTTAGTATACTCAACTCATCACTTGCGTCTATTATGTACTTTGATATAAGTTTAATTCTGGTTTTTTTGGGGGAAAAATGCAAGCAACTTTATTGTGATATTATAAATAAGTAAATTATTTTTTTTTAGAAAAATAAATAGCAATAATAACCCACTGTATTTTTTAAATGAAACACTTTACCCCCTGTCTAGGAAGGTAAATTGCTTTATTTTTAAAAGCACAAGGGGGTGAATTGCTATTTATTTTTCATAATGAGGTAATTTGCTCATTTTACAATATCATAGGGGGTAAATTGCATTAAGTTCTATCCTTTTAGTATTTTAGTCCTGTAACTTATTAGGGTTATTACACATCTTTCACCTTTTTAAATTTCACAATTTTAGAACAAAATTTGTCAAAAAGTGATAACATAATTAATTTCGGCCAATTTTGAAAGTTCCAATCAATTTTTATTCTAAATTTGTGAAATTAGAAAAGGTGAAGGACTATTTAAAATTCTAAAGAATTATAAGACTAAAATGCAAATGAATATCATTACAAGCCTAAAAATACAGCTAAACAAAGTGACATATATATATATATCTACGAAAATAAATTTATTATATTATGCAGCTTTCTTCCAATGACCGAAAGTGATCAACTCTTTATTTAGTTTTTATATATTATGTGTTTTTTTCTTAAAAAAAGGGTTGAATGTCGTGGAAATTTTGTTGGATTAAAAAGAAAATAATAATATTATATTGCGAAATTTATGGCAAGATTTTCCATTATTTATACAAGTGTATATATATATATTTCTTTAATAAAGTGGATAATTGTGTTATTTGCAACAATAATGTAATACGATATTTTCATGTAAAAAGGATAAAACGTTTACAAAAATTATAATTTTAAACCCGTACGTAGGTGTAGGTGGGTGGTAATTTTGGTGTTTTATGAATCTATTTTTATAATTTTATCCTATAATCTTAAAGATTTTTCATTTGAAGGACAAAAATAATTGAAAATTTGTTAGAACAGTAAAAAAAGTGCATTCAATTAAGTTGATCATGTGCACTTTTTCAGTCATTTTATACTGAATATGTGAAAATTCTAAAATTATAAGAAAAAATTGCTAAAATATACATGAATAAAATTGCCACCCGAGTATATACTTACAAGACTAAAATTATAAATTTTTCTAAAAGGTTAAATCCTATTTTGTATCTTCTATTTGATTTACAAACACATGTTATGAGTACAAAATCTTTCTCTATATAAAATAAATAGCGTAATCTTTGTACACATGACGTATATACGTATATATATTAATTAAAATTTAACCCTTTGAGATATTACAAATAAGTAAATTATCCCTTAATAAAAAAAATAGCAATTTACCTCCTGTGTAAATTGATTTATTTTATAAAATACAGGCAAGTAGATTGGTGCATTTTAAAAGATATAGGGAATAAATTATTATGATTTTTTGTCATTACGACTAATTTATTCATTTACAATATATATGAATTGATTGCATTTTTTCCTTAATTAAAATAAAAAATACATCATCCCTCGAAATAGAATGTCTCAGCATTTGTTCAGACAGTCATTTAGCTGAAAACTCATTACAAATAGGCAGCTATATATATAAATACATGTATTGAGTAGACATTACAGCACATTTAGTTTTTCATGTGCAGTTGGTCGTTGATAGCCGGTCGGCTCCCCGGGCGGACGGACAATGAAGTTAAAAACTATTGGAATACCCATTTGAACAAGAGGGCCTCCAGGGACCAGATTAAGCATCTGGATTCGAAGACTGAGGAAAAACGAGAGGAGAACCTGGAGACGACAATGGCATTGAGTACTAATGAGGTGGAAAGAGACGCCGTTACAGATACTTCTTGGATAGATAACCTAACAAATGTAGACTATAGTATGGATATGCCTCCACTCCTTCCAGACTACTCGCCACTCTTCAACGACTACGACACGTTCATGCCCATACTCGATAATTTTGTTCTGCTGGAGACATTGGGAAGCAGGGCAGATGAAATAATCCAGGAGACAATCTTCATGTAACTTGATGATCAGATCAAAGACATGAAATGTAACGTGGAATAGTCTTATATGCATTAGGTCTGAAAAGACAAAGAAGAGTCGATCATGCTACATCAGTACAATGTACATGGAGTTCACTTCTGATATGGTATGATCGAGATCTGTGATGTCGTGTAGTTTTATGATGATGCATGTAAGAACTATGTGTCTCTGTTTGTGTTAGTTCCCTGCATTTTCCCGTAACTTTATATGCTACGTACCGGACTTTGTAGTCGAATATGATCGAACTGTATTATTAAGTAGTGTTACAAAATTTTCTTGTGGGCCTTTGGTATTGAAGTTGAGTTTGCTCGTGACAAATCGGAGATGGTTTGGGTTTACATTATTCAGTCGGTAGGTAGAAACGGGAGTTTCTCCAAGGGATTCTAGATCACACTGGGAAGCGCTTGTTAGCTTGAAAGGGAAATGTTTATCGCCGGTAAGTAATTTTTGATCAAGGTCGTCTTATATGCTATTCTTGCGCATTTTATGATTGAGGATTTCTTGTGGAGTTTCCTCATGAACGTAAGTTGCATCGGATTGCCTCATCATGGTTGTGTATGAGCAGGCGGGAAAGAAGGCTTGGTTCTGGGATCCCCACTGCTTTAATTTGGCTCTCTTAGCTAAACAAGCATGGCGTGCCACTGAGCCAGGGAGTCTTCTTGCCCGGGTTTTGAAGGCTAGGTACCCTGGTTCAGATTTCACGGTCGCAGGGAAAGAGCAAATGTTCCTAATGAGGTTAAGCATTTCTGGTGGATAATCTGTCGAGGAGCCATCCCTGTTTGTTCTAATCTCCATCTGTAAAGGTGGATGTGTCCTTGGGTTGCCCTTTGTGTTCTCAGGACTTTGAAGATGAAATGCGTGTGGTCTTAAATTGTCCATTTTCTCGGGAATGCTGGGCGCTTTTGAATGTTCCATGGGGGGTGGTTTCAGCACAGGTTGATTTGAAAAGGGTATGGTGCTGGAGTTTGTTTGATAAGTTGCGAGAGGGGGAATTTGGGTTTTGCCTTGTGCTAGGATGGGCGATTTGGGAGCAACGTAACAAGAGGCTGTTTGAGGGTGTCACTCAATCTCCAATGGATGTAGTTTTCTTCACGATGACTTATTTGGATGGTTTTTTGTCTGTTAGGAGTAGCCAAAAATCTGCGGTTTCACAGCGATTGTTGCAAGTACAGTGGATGCTACCGCAACCTGGATACCTTTTGGCAAATGTTGCTGCAGTTCTGTTCCCGGGGAGTGGAGGAGCAGGCATTGGGGTGGTTTTAAGAGACTGTCAGGGTGAATGCAACAGGCCACAATTGGCTTTTTTCTCGTTCATTGTGGACATTGAGCTTGCCTCACGCTTTGGGTGCATGGATCAAAGTACGGGCTGATATTTGATATTATTCAACGTTCACTTTCTTCCAGTCCAGAGGCGAGGTTTGTATGTCTAGCGAGAGAGCAAATAGGGCTGCCTGTGTTCTAGCAAAGAATGCTACCAATGTGGAGGAAAGTGATGTATGGCTGAGGAGCTACACTATGATCTTTTGGTTTGATCAATTAAGGTTGAGGTTTATTCCAAAAAACAAAAAAAGGAAAGAAAATGTTTCCCCTCTTCAAGAAAAACTCGATGTTACCACAGTGTGAGCGCTCCTTCTGGCACTTTAATCTGTTCAAGTGCAGACATACATGTGGATTCCTTACAAAGGTAAGAGAAACAATCCTATACTTATAGGACGAAAAGTGAAATTTGGCCAAATTTGCATGTAAAAAGAAGCCCCACCAAAGGTTTTGCTTTTTGCTTGGAATTGTGCAAGGGATGCTCTGCCAACAACGACTAATTTATGCAGACGGTGGGTTAGCGTGGCAGAGAGTTGCTCTGGTTGCTCGGCAGAACAAGAGGATGTACATCACGTGTTGTTATCATGCGGTTTCGCAAGACTCGTTTGGGCAATATCCGGCCTGCCGTGGGGAGTCATTGAGTGTTGGACCAACAGCGTCGAAGATTGGCTACGGGATGTGTATCGCGTGCTTAGGGGTCCCGAGTTTGATTACTTTCTATCTCGTTGCTGGGCACTTTGGTAGATGAGAAATAAGCGGATTTTTGAAGGCCTGAATATGGATGATCCTGAGGTTATTCCAATGGCACAGAGGTGTTGTGGGAACACTTTCCCTTGGTCTTTGGAAGCTCCACGGAGGGGTGAAGGATAGGATTGCTTAATTGTTTTATAGTTTCTTGAACTTTACCTTAAGTGAACATTTTCTTTTGGTTATATTATCACGACAGTTTTTCAAGAAAGAAAAAAAGAAGTAATTTTGTAATTTGTTTGTAAATAATAGTTGTTAGTTACTTTGGAATGGCCCGTACAACGGAAGTTCATCGGTTCTTTTAACAAAACAAAAAATTATAACGGCTCTTGACAAAGCTGTTCCTAATTGTACCGAATTGTACTGCGCAATTTTCCGTTATAATAATTGACCTAATGCAGAAATTGACGTTGGGAACTTTTTCTGGAACTACCACTTTGAATTTATTAAATCTACTTTTGAAACAACTATTGTAACACATATAGTTATAAGTGTATATCGCAATTGGATGGTCGCTTGGATTCTATTTGCAACGGTTGTGCCTTTTTTTGTAATGGTGTCTGTACCTCATTTTATAATACCTTATTTAACATATTGTAACGGTCTTTCTGACTCCTTTTGTGAAGGTTTGTTGTAATATTGTAACAGTCTATGGAGTGGCTTTCGGACTTGATTTCAGGTTGTGTGCTAATAAAGTGTACTCCAAATCGTTACAGAAGATGTTACAAATATAATACAATTTTTATATAATTTATTTTTATTTAAATTATTATAGTATTCATTTTTATAATATTTTTTTGAATTTTCAGTTATAAATTTTTTGTTGAATTTGTTAAATGGGAAACATATAAATTATTTACTAAGAAAATAGTAACAATATAATTAACAAAATTAAAAACAGTATTTAAAATTATATTTATAATATACATATAAATTTAAAAACAATAAAAAAGATAAACAACCTGATTGGGGAAAATTACTCTCCCACGTGAAAGGGAGTAAAATCCCACTAATTATTCCCCAGGAGAAATTTATGGATGCTACGATCATGGGATTATCCAATTAAGCTATGAATTGGGGTGCGAAAATAAGGCAAGAATGCCATATATCCGCACTTACTCAGTTCTATCTAGGGACGGGATCATACATAAAGGAGAAAAAAAGGCTCCTAGCCGGGTAACGTTCATTTTTCTCTGAAGAACTAAATTACTCATCATATCCTTCTCAGGCTAAATATACTGACTTGAGCGTCGGAGAGCCTTCGTCGGGAAACCTCCCGACTGGCTTAACCCGTTTTCTGTGTTCTCAGGAATTGTCTTGAAGCTCGAATCGGGGATCGAAGTCACATATCGCGACCTAGTCTCGAAGATAAGTCTTTTGGACAATTCACAACCTAATCTAGATTGGATTCCCTTTCGACAGTGTCTGCACAATCTTCTACCTCGTCGTCGCCCACCAGTAAGTAAGCTACAAACTCACATAATCAAAAAAAAAAAAAAAAAAGAATTGTAATCAATTGATAAAAATTGATTTCACATTTAAAAATTGATGAGGGTGCATTTTATGTCATTTTCGGTTGATATTTTGCTATCTTTTTGCTACTAAAATGCTCCTAATCAAATGTTATATTGCAGCATTAATCTATTAAGGAAGAATGGGATGAAAAATAAAGAAATGAGTCAAAAACAAAAATGGACAGATTAGAAGAAAAAATTAGGCGTTCCCACACTTAACTGACAGAATCGTGGCTAGAAAAGGAAGACTCAGACTCGAATTTGGCAAGAAATTGAAGTTGATTGGGATTTCTTTTTGATGAAAGGAAATCACTTTTGCCGAAGGAATGTCTTTAGGACTATAGTATTAATTCTTTTAGTGATTTTAGTTTTGTTAGGAAATAACCTTTTAAGTACTAGTAAAATTAGGCAACTAGTAGTATATAAATAAATAATGTAATTCACCATAAAAACATCTTTTGGATCTTTTGATCTCTCATCTTTGAGGATATTCTCTGCCTTTTTCTATAATATTTTCTCTTCTCCTTTTATTTGTTCTCTCATTAGCATTTAGGCTAATTCTTTTAATTTTGGTTAAGGAATTGGTGAACGATTAATTCCAATGAGTTGTGAGATCTAATTTATACTTTTTACTTTCATTTATATTGGTATTTTTGTGTTGTTCTCTATGCTTTTGTTACAAATAATCTGATTTACGAATGATATGTACCATTATTCATTGTCAAGAATATTGTCTAACCAAATGAATTTGCAAATCTGTAATTGTTTGTTTAGTTCAATAACTAGTGGTAACATAGTATGATTGTGAACAAGTTTTCGGTTATGTTGTGTGGAATGGACAATCTAGCTTAAATAAATTCTCGTAGGAATTTATTGGTTAGAATTGTGCCTTTCTAGTTCTTAATGCTGTCGGTAAATTAAATCTTGATAAAGTTATTAAGGTTGTTACTAATTAGGAGTTTAGTCAAAAGACGTTCCTTGACTATCGACAAGGTAAGAAAATGTGAGGTTGTTAGGTCGTACCAATGACCATAACTAATTTTTCTATCATGAATGGTTGTCATTCTTACATTTATAATCAATCGTGGAATTAAGTATGATCCTGTTTTTAACTGAAATGTTTTTCTCATATTCTATCGCTAAGTGTTTTCTTCTATTTAGTTTTAGATTTAGATTTTAAAACAATCACAATAGAGATCAAGGCTGTCAAATGCTATTTGGATAGGCTTTTTATGATTAAGGATCTAGACACTGCAAAATATTTTTCTTGGGCCTGGAATTGCGAGATTAGACAAAGGCCTTGTCCTTACTCAAACTAAGTACATTAAAGACATAGTTTTAGAAATTGATTGTAATCTTGTTGGAGACAAGTACAAATCTGTTTTCTCAGCTCCTTATCATGTTTCCTTTAAAGACTCGTTAATGTGTTCACTAAACCTCTTCTAGATCCAACTTTTCTTTCTCTTGTTTCCAAGTTGGAATTGGTTAACTTATTCCCAAGTCCCACGTGGAGGGGGTGAAGAAAATCAAGTGGCTAACATTCTTGGTCAATTGCTGAAGGAGAAAGAAGGAGCTCCTGCTACTGTTTTTTACGTTTTATTTACAAAAATGCATTTCTCCTTTTTACGTTTTTATTAGTATGACTAGCATTTTTCTTTTAATGCTTTTTTGACTCGTATATTTCCCACTTAAAGAAGCGTGTTCACACTTTCATGCTCAACACCTGTACCAACATTTTTCTTGGACTTAAGAAGAAGAACAGAGCTCCATGTTGCTATCATGATGATCTCTGATCAATCTCCCTGCACCTGCAGACCCCCGTCCTCTTTGGATCGGAGGCCTTGCTCGATTGAGTTGAGGCATCAAAATCAACAAGTTGCACTACAAAAACATTGAGTCGCTAGATTTAAATGATCACGGCTTAAAAGTAATAGTAGATCAATACTATTAACTACGATTATACAAAATCAAAACAAAAATTTAAATTCTTATCATTATTAAACAATATGTGCCGTGATTTTTAACCATAGCGAAAGCTTTTATCATGGTTTTGGTCATTGCTAATGTTTTGATCACACTTGTAGAAACAATGGCTAATGGTCATTGCGAAGCCGTGGTTGACTTTTATTTGTCGCGATTTTCTTCTTTTGGCTATAGTAATTAACCGTAGCGGAATCTAAATTTTTTTCTAGTGTTGTATGGTTTGGTTTGCACGAACACTACAAGAAATATAACATTTAACCATGACGATTTAATAAAAAGTTGTAGCAAATAGTCATTGACCACAGCCATGCAACAATTTTTTACCATAGTTTTTGCAAGGGTAGTTAAAGCATTTGTTATGGATAAAAGCCATGGCAAATAATTTTTTCATGATGAAAAAACTAATCTTTTGCATCGATTTTATTTAACCATAATTAATAACAGCTACATATCACTATTTTTTGCCGTAGTCATTAATATTATAGACAATAATAATTTTTTTCTTAATGGAATGCAGATATATATGTATATGTCTAGGGTGTTGTTCCTTTGACGTAAATTTGTTGATTTAAACTAAGTATTAAGCTAATTAAGCATGCAACATAAATCTTTTCGCATTCATTCATAAACAATTTTTTTTTTTTAAAAAAAATAATAATAATAGCAGTAGAAGTTGATAATTATTAAGGCAAGTGAGAGTTGGGCACGCGAACAAATCATGACCTGCACATTTTGTTAGAGACAAACAAAAGAAAAAAGGAATTTGATTTGAGGGTCACTTTTGGAATTCCAAAAATAGTCTTTGGGTTTCCAAAAATCATTAAAAAGAAAAGGTAGAGCAATCCAAGATGTGCTGTCGCCCCATGCCCACTACTCACCCCTTCTTTGCCGCCGCTGTCTCTGCTTATTTGCCTCTCCTCAGTTTCACACACACACATTCACACTTCCTCTGCGTATTTTTGTGTGCGCAAATTAAGGTAGAGAGAAGATTGTACAGCTTAATGGCTCTAGTTTTGGGAACTATACATTAATTTGTAGACAATCTCAATGCTGACATTCTGCATTTCTGTTTCCAATACAGTCATCTTTCTTTAGCATTTTTGCAGACTTACGGATTCAGTTTCGTTTACAGGGATAACTTCATTTTGGGAGGGAGTATAGTTTTCAGAGGTACTTCAGTTTACATGGGGAAACCATATGATAATTTTAGTTCGGGAAAAAGTATTATTTTAGTTTGCTAAATGTGCCTAATTTTAATTTTAGTCCGATAATTATGTTCATTTTTATTTAGATCCAGTAACTTACGAAATTACTTACATTTAGTCCTCTGACAGATTTTCGGACAATTTTATCCCTATGCAACTTCTGAAAGGCAGTTTTAGTCCATATGACTCATAGGGGTAAAATTGTCCAAAAATCTGTCAGATGACTAAAAGTAAGCAATTTCGTAAGTTATTGGACCTAAACAAAAATGGACATAGTTATCGGACTAAAATTAAAATTAGGCATACTTAACGGACTAAAATAATACTTTTTCCTTTTAGTTCTGTATAAATTTATTTTGATAATTTTAAAAATTTTACATATACTTTTTTGGCTATTTTAACATTTAGATCATTTTTATTCGTGATGTGCGTAATTTTTTAAATTATTATATAAATTACTATAATTGAATCGTAGAAGATCAAAATTGCTACCCTCGAACTTGTAGGACTAAAGTTGTATTTATTTTGTTTTTGGTTTATATGTCCACAACTCTATTCTGAACTCATATTGAGTAATTAGAAATTTATGAAATTGAAGAATGAAGACAAAAATACAATTAGATTTTATTATTTCTGTTATTGCATTTAATAAATTAATGGAACAATTACATTCCCCCACTTTCCTGAGATTTGGTGCAATGATATGTGGATTTTCTGTGGTTAGAAACTTACATCTTATAATATTTTTCAAGTTTGATGTCGTCTAATAAATAGATCCATCTTGGTCAAAATTTACTTAATTGGTTGATATTAATAAAAATAAAAGTGAATAAAAATTGATGTTTTTACCCTAAATTGACTTATTACGGTCTTATTATATGTTAAATAATTTTTTTTTTAATTAAACTACCATTATAACAGTGAAACTATAGCTCATCAAATGCATCAATGTGTGAAAATGTATAACGGTAATTTGATCATAAAGGATTTATTTGACAAACAATAAATTAGTAATAAGTCAATTGGGGTAAATAAAGATTTATATTCTATCTTTTTTTGTTAATATTAGCAAATTCGGTAATTTTTTACAAATAGAGGAACTTATTTAAGAAAAAATCTTATACATGTGTTCAAATTAAATGCAATAAAAGATACAATATAATTAATTTGTAATAGAAAATTCAGTTCCAAATGAAATATGTTATACATAAGTGGACTTGGCAAGATAATTATTAGCTAGTTTGTTAATTATAAAGGTTGGAATATTGCTAAAACGATTTATTTGTAGCGTTTTTAATTCACAAACAGTGAAATAAAACTAAGTCGCTAATTAAAACTGAATTTATCTATGCATGTCATATTTGAAATGTAGTATAAGATATTGCAGAGGAAATGATAACACGTGTATACATAAAATTTGTAGTTTATACACACTGATCGATCGTGTGTACAATATTTACTTATAATAATAGAAAAATTAGATGGTTAATAAGTTAGATGTGTATGAATAAAAAAATATTAATAAGTTAATTAATAAAGAAATATGCTTATTTGTGGAAGAAATAAATATAGTTAGTGGTGTTTTAGACAATATACATTTTGTCCACTATGACAGTTACCTATTGATAAATTTAAGGGTAATTACGACTACTTTTTTTTAGATTTGGCATAATTATAAATATTTTTTCATTGTTTGAAAAATTATAAATATCCCTATAATTTTAACATCCGTCTAACAACGAGCGTATTTCGTTAGGTTTTCATCTAATTTTTGTGGTGACTGACCAGAATGCCCTTTGAATTATAAATTATAATTTTTTTTAAAAAAATATTTTTATGAACTAATGTTCCCTATAGATATTTATTTTGCCCACCCTCAGTTTTTTATATACTTTTTTAAATATTTTTTTATTTTAAGAAAATCAATAAGGGTAAAATAGTAATGCCCACTTCACCGTTTACGAATTACATAATTATTTTTCATTTGAGGGGGTATTTAAAATTTTTCAAACAATATAAAAGTATTTGTAATTATGTCAAATCTCAGTTATAACTTACCCTAAATTTAATATAAGTTTACCCTATCACTATATTAATTTTATACTCAAAGTAAATGGGGTTAAGGTCTCTGACAAAATCACTCCTCTTTAAAGAAATAATATTTATATATAAAGCTTTCTCCATTTTTATTTCTTCTCTCTCCTTTCATATTTTTGTTTTCCTTCTCTGATCTCACATCACTCATTATTTAAGTTTTTGCATATTCTATTTTTTTCTAAGCTATATAATTATTTTACATAAATTTTCTTTTGGAATATCACAATCCAACAAATATATAAATATCAGAACATATATACTTAATCATATATACAAAATTCAATAAATATCCTTAACAATTACTACAAAAAAAAAAAAAAAAATTGGTTACTTTCTACATTAATTAATCACTGTTGTTCAAAGATCGTAGTAAAATTAAGAATGCTATCTATCACGTTCAGACAAAAATCGACGCAAAACTTAAATTTTAATCTCGGATAATCAACATTTACTGTAGTTTTACTTAAGGCTAAAGCATTTGCCACAATCTTATGTCGTAACAAATATTTTAGCTTTGCTTGAGAAACAACGAACAATACCCTTTTGTGCAATCGTATTAATTCGTATCTGTCATAATTTTTTACTTTGAACTATACTAAAAATCTGTATTTCTTCTAATGAATATATATTTTAAAAATTAAACACACACATGCACTGTGCACAGCAACTTATAATTACTATATATATATATATATATATAAATAGTTAGATTAATATTAAAAAGACATGTAACTAAATTATGAAGCCAAAGTGGATATATATATATATATGTTAGATGTGAGTTGTATGAATATATATGTGGCGAGTGGGTTAATGATGTGTCTAGTGCATGATAGACAGAAGACCTGCAAATGAGCCAATACGACAATTTCATTCCCTGACTGGTTTGATAATGTTGGAAGCATGGGTTTAAAAGGTTGTACTAAAATAATGAAGACAAAAGTACATTAGAAAAAGGGGTTTGTTTGGGATGAAGAATATCTGCTGATATGGTCTGAGGTGAGGTGCATCAGCAGCATGCGCAAAAGAAGGAAGAATTAAAGTGTTTGTTCTATTTTTTTATTTTTTTTTTTTAATTTTTTGGTGCATTTGAGTAGAAACTAAGCATGAGAACCCTAAAAGTGAGATTGGTTCCCCTTTGATATCATTGTCCTCACTTTCTTCTCCTTCACATCCCAATGCAAAACCCTACGTGCCCTTATATATATATTCCTCTTTCATTTCCTCTCTCTCCCTATCTCTCTCCCCCTATCTCTCTCTCTCTCTCTATCATCTCATGGTTCTCTCTTTTCTTTTTCTTACCTCAATTTATATTTTCTTGCCTGATTTTTCCATAATTAGTAAGAAATGTTATTTCTTAAATATTCGACATCGGCCATGCATCATGTATGATTATTACAAGTAAATAAACTTTTGACCAGATCATTAATCTGTTCAAATTATATTTTTGTTATTTGAATTTCTATTTTCCTTTTTTTTAAAAAAAAGAATTATTTGCTGAAATATATATATATATTTGAAGATGATGATATGCTAAGTCGACTGAATGCATGAAAGTTATCTTCTTGCACCATAAAAACTGTTTCATTAATTCCCACTTCTCTGCAATGATCAAACACATTTTCTTACCTCATAAATACGTACTATGATTCCATTTGTTCTTCCCACAAGCATCAAATGATGATTGTGTTTTCTTTTATTGTTCAATCTATGAGGCCGTTGTGTCGTTCTTGAGTGGTACGTACGAAGCCTATATATTATACAGTGATCCAATTCTTGAAATTAAGACATGTTCGGTGAGGAGAATTTCAAATTATTGTTTCGTTTTAGTGCATATATTCATCTTCTTCCCTTGTCTAAAAATGGTTAAGCTCTATAACTCATCTTCTCTTTTATGATTTGCGATATCAGTACCTGAGAATTTTTTCAGTAATTTTTTCCTAACAACAACGAACGAGATTGTGATAATCGCCTTCTATTCCAAGCTGTTTAATTCTTTTTTTGTTGAAAATTATTCAATGGTGTAATTTGTATTCACTTCGAAGTTGCCTTGCAGGTAGGTGGAATACTTTGCCAGCATCGTTGTGGCAAGAAAGCGATATTGGTGAGGTTCAATCCGAAGACGGATTTACACGTTTGGAGTTGGTAAAGTACGATCTCAGATTGAGCCGCGCCAATATCACTTTCTATCTCGATCCCCTTATTTAGGTTTTCCACACTCCATTTTTTTTTTAATTTTAAAAAATAAAATTATACATCAACCACAGACATTATCTGTTATATTTCGATCAGAATATACATCTCCCAAATCACAGATAAGGGAAAATGCAATTTTAATCCTTTAACTTAGGGTGGGTGGCATATTTGATCCTACACGAGTTGATTCTCACAATTTAGTTCTGTAATTTTAGAATATTTACAACTTTTTAGTCCTTGTTCCCTGGAATCTCCAATTTAGTTGGATCAAGTCACATGCAATTTTCCATCGAATTAAATCAGGAATTCTAGTAGAAAAGAACTAAAATTGTCAAAATTTTAAGATCACATCACTACATTGTAAAAAGCAACTCATGCAGGACTAGTAATGCCACCTCCTATGTATTACAGCACTAAAATTGCATTTTCCTTGTCCTGATAATCAGAATCCATTTTCAACACTCCCTATATGCAACAAAAGTTTATGTGAATCTAACCCTTTTCCAATTAGTACTGTGATATACACAAATCATTAATTTGTTGTACATGTTCTAGTTATATGCCTTTGTGCTTGTCTTTAAATGTTAGGTTTTGGAGCAGATCTTCAGGGGTTCATGAATACTGTAAGATTTCTTGACACCCTCTCAACTCCATAATCCATCTCTCCTTGGATTTATTTATTTTATACATCCAAAAAATGCTAGTGTAATTGTATATATGTTTAAAGAAAAAATGTTGTATAATTTCTCTAGTATGGAAGTTTGGAATATCAAATTCTCTAATTCTTATAATTGTCTAACTAAACGTATATAGAGACAGATAAATTAATGAACATGTTTGTATAAATAATCTTTATGATTAAAAAATGTTAGACCACCCTATTTATACGAATTTTACATATGCAATTCGAAATAAATGTAACTTATACCAATATGTTTTTATTACACAACTTGGACTTTCAAAGTTCATATAATTTATCAATCAATTTAGGAAAAATAAAAATTTAGTCCTGTAACTTATGGGAGTAGTATTTTTTATCCTGAACGAATTTATTTTAGTAATTTAGTCCTATGACTTTAAAATTTGATAATTTTCGTTCTGTTTCGATCAATTTGACTGAAAAATTGTATGTAACTGGCACATAACCTAATTAAATTACAATTTTAGTTTTATAATTTAGGAGAGGTTGGCATTTTAATTTAGTCCTATAATTTAGGGATGATGTGGTCAAGGTTTTTACAAAGGGATAAAATTGAGAATTTTACCTATGTCACAATTGCACACCAGTTGAAATGCGGTTTTCGAAAGGTCCTTTTATAAGAAAAATAGTCACAATCAATGAATAGTGCTTACCTTAGAAAATTAATATTTTGGTAGTTATAGTAATGTTGGAAGTTATATGGTATGGTGGGTTGCGGGCAAAATCGTGTTTTGGTACCATTAAAAAAGGTCAGTTTTGTTTTTGGTACCACAAATTTTACAAGTTCGGCTTTTGGTACCATTAAACCAAAAATTGAACATTTTTTGTACCAACTTAACAGTAGAGCCCATGTGCATCTTAACGACCGTTAACCCCACAATATTGGCGGGAAGAGTCACGTGAGGCTGAGAAAAAGGAGGGAAAAATAGTCTTCCAACATTCTTTTGTGTTTTGGTACCATTAAACTTAAAAATAAACTTTTTTGGTCCCATAAAGTCATGTGCGACGGAAAATAAGTAATACAACACATTTCAAAAGAAAAGATAAAATCCATAAACATGAAGCATGCATATTGGTTATAAATACACGATTTGAGCTCATTAAACCTGATTTGACAAAAAATTGACAAAACCCACTTGACAAAAGAGATGTATTGCAATGCACAATTATTCACTAATAACCTGCCAAAAAAACTTCAACCTATACAAAAAGTCTCTACTTTTTTGTCTACATCTTTCTCTTTCCTTTATCCTTAAGTTGTGCCTTCTAAGATGTCATTACACCGCGCAAGTTTGATAAAGTGATATATTTTTTACCATCCTGTATAATGATATCTCCAATAGGACCTGATTCAAGTTAAGGCTGATTAGATATGAAACAGAATTATGATAGCAAGATAAAATTTAATATGGAATTGTTTACCTTGTGTGGGACGAGAAACAAAACCAGGAGGGTGTCCTACCATAGGTGGTGGTGCTCTAATATTGACCCTTGCATGCATGAAACGTGGTGCTGGTACTAATACAGGGACATCAATTTGAACTTGTCCCTGTAATATGAAACAACAACATTAACATCAACACTAGAACAGAAACCACAACAAAGACACCAACACCAACACCAGTATAGAAACATAAACAACAACACCAACACCAACACCAGCATCGAAACATGAACAACAACACCAACACCAACACCAGCATCGAAACATGAACAACAACACTAACACCAACACCACACCAGCATAGAAACATGAACAACAACACTAACACCAACATCAGAATAGCATGAATAACAACATTAATAGTAACTACTTAATTATAAAAACTTAATAGCAACACTAGAATAGAAAAAATAAAACATCATAACTTTATATTAATAGTAAACAAATGAAAATAATGAAAACTTACAGAACCATCAGTTTCAGGTTGACTAACTACTTCAGGTTGGCTTACTGAGGGGCAATCTTCATTCACAATCACCTCATCTTGTTGTACAGGTGCTGTTACATGTTCAGTTGCTACAGCCTGCTCAAACCCATCATCGACTGGAAATTCTTCAGCAAATTTCTTCCACTTACAACCTTTTGTGGTGTGTCCTACTTGATGACAGAATTTGCATATCCTTTTTCCTCTTTGCCTTGGCAATTTGTCAATTATAGTTGCAGGTTTCTTGCCCTTCCGAACCTCGTCGGGTTCCAATCTTCTTGCCCTTGCAGGCCTCCCCTTTTTCCTCCCAAAATTTGGAGGCACAGGTGGAATGTAACCAGCTTTTTCCCACATTTCTAGTCCATCAAGAGGCATGATTGCTGGTGCATATACCTTGCAGAAAGTGTCAACATTATAACACTTGTGCACAAAGTCATCAGGATCCAGAACTTGTGCAGATATTGCACTCATTGCATGGTTGCATGGGATACCTGTCAAATCCCATGATCTACAAGAGCAAGTTTTTTCCTTCAAGTCAACTGTGTATCTTGCACCATCAAAACATTGTACCTCATAATGTATGTCGTCAGACTTCACTGGGATGCAATCAGCGGCTTTTTTCAGATTATTATCCACAATTTTTTTTATCCTTGGGCATAATTTCCTACCTTCCCACAACCTCTCAGCCCTATCCCTAAGTTGTTGCATTCTGGTTATTACATACTCTCTTATCCACTCCAACATTGTCAATATAGGCTTCTCTCTTGCCTCGAGGATACAACTGTTGAAGCACACAAGTTGTTAAGCAGAAAATCACACTTCGGGTACGTACTGAAATGACTCTTTGACCATTGTGAGGCTGGCTTGTCTTGCAACCACTCAAGGCATCTTACATCCAACTCAGCTATGTCTTGCATTGCTCTTTGAAATTGACTGACTGTAGTAGTCTTTGCTGCCTTCCATAAAGCCTTTTTGTACCCCAACCCCTTGAAGCCAGCAGTCTTCATGTTACCATGAAGATGTCTCACGCAAAATCTGTTTTCTACTCCAAGAAGAACCTTTTCAAATGCTAGTAAAATGCCCTTTTGTTTGTCTGAAATGAAGGTGTAGGCATCATCCCTTATAATGTTCAAATCTTCCTTTAATAATGTTAGAAACCATTCCCAATTTTCTTTGTTTTCACTCAGAACTACTGCATATGCAAGTGGGAATTGGTTATTATTCGGGTCAACACCTACTGATGTGAGTAGAACACCACCATGGGGCCCTTTAAATGACAGCTATCAACACCTATGAAAGGCTTACATCCACTCAAGAATCCATTCTTTACTGCTGCAAAACACACATAAAACCTTTTAAATTTTTTCTTTCCTATTGCATCAGCATCTTCTAGGTTCATGATTATTGTTGAGCCTGGATTCTTGTTTTTCAAAGCACCAGCATAATCCCACAGTCTTGCATATTGCTCAGCTCCATCCCCTTGTATTTCTTGTAGACATCTTCTTTTTGTCGCGTATGCTTGTCCCCTAGACACATTGCAGCGTAGCTGTCTGATTACATCTTGTCTGAAACCTTTCGCACTTCTATTGGGATCAGATCTGAATGCCTCCACATACTTTTGTGATAGCCAATTTATCCTCACATTCTTCACATTGAAACTGGACCCACAAATGTGCACATGATTGTACTCCCTGATCTGAAATCCCAATTCATCTCGTATCTTCACTGCATTAATATGCCATGAACACCCGTCGGCCTTACATCTTGCATAAATCCTCTTATTGTCATTTCTTGTTCTCACAAGATTTCTTCTAGTCATAATGGCATGAGAATGAATGGCCTCCCGAAATTCCTTTTTATTACTAAATTGCATTCCCAATGCAAATCTAGGATCAAATTTGTCATCATTACAGAAAAATGGCGCCTTCCCAACAACATCATCATCGCTGTTCTTTTGACTATCAAATTCATCTGGGCTATCACCATCGGTATGATCATCACTGTCAAACCGCATCTCATCTTCAAAGGTATCTTGCAATATACCAGATCATTCTGCATCCTTGTCTACATTCTCATCAAAGCACTCATCATCCTCATCATAATCAACACTTTCATCTCCATCGAACGAGTCATCTTCAAAATCAGCCACCCATTCTTCAGTTTCTCTCATATCTTCGTCATCCCTCTCACCATCCCCACTCTCTTCTATTATCACACCCTTCCCTTTGTCTCTATTATATTGAACAGGTTCTTCTTCAGTCACAGTATTTTTTCCCTTATCACCCTCAGTCACAGTATTTTTTTCTTATCACCCTCAATCACAGTTTTTTTTCCCTTATCACCCTCAGTCATAGTATTTATTCCCTCAGTCGCAATATTCTTACCCTTATCACCCCCATGAATTTCAGCAGCAACAATGGGGCTTCTAACTGCTTCAAGGTATACCCTAATCTCACCCCATGGCCATCTATAAGTTGAAAAAGGTCTGTTTCAAAGCATAATGTTCTAAACTTTTTTAATATATCGATTCTAAAGTATTTTTCCTACCCAAATAGCCCAACTGTTCACAACACTTGTCAAGTACTTGCATTGAAAAAGTGTCCTTATCAACAAAGTCAAACACACTTTCCATACCCCCTCTATACTCAGCTTCAAGATGGAATATCAATTTACCTCCATGATAAATCTGTAAGCTGATAAGAAATTTATATTTACCTGCAAATATAACAAATTGAAATATTTAAACATAAGATGACAAATTCCAAAGAAATACTTGCAAAACTGGAATGACTTGCAAAAACTTGAATGACTTGCAAAACTTACAATACATAGCTAATGAAGTTCCAATTAAACTAGAAAAAGGTTATCAATCATAGGATAGAGACAACAATAACAATTCACAACACTCATTACTGCACTCTGATTCATGATTTACTATTATGCTATAGAATGTAATTCTACAGAGTACATAACAGACAAAAGCATTTGCCATATGATAACTTATGATGGACAATCCAAAACAGCCAATGTTACAATTCTACTTAAGTGTTGATGCTTAAGGTTTATAATAAAGTATGAACTGAATTTCACCCAATTGAGAGCAAGGACATGTTCACATTGGATAACATCTCCAATTATATGCATGCATAAAAACACATAGAGAAAAGCAGAGTACTAAAAAGCATTCTGGGAGTCGTTATAAATTTCATTGGAGAAAAGCAGAGTACTAAAAAGCTTATTATCAGACCAACAGAACACAAGTTCAAGAAAAGATAGTAAACTGCTGAGTAATCTTCAAGGAATCTTTTACAAGATCTAATGCACTAACACTGTCCACTTGCATGTAATGAGCTCCCAAAACCACTAGCCGCAGTTTAAGTTAAATCATAATCATAAAGACATAAAAATTCGAATCAAATATCATGCTTCAGGAAACTGAGATAGATCTAACAAAACTCAAGTAATCAAACACTAACACCAAAATTACGCTTCAAGTAATCAAACACTAAAAAGCTGAGGCACATGAATTGCATAAAGAACTCAACTTTGCTCTGGAACGAGGAGATGTATACAACAAGAACTCAACTTTCACCAAGTACAAGCATTCGGCATAAAGAAATATCATTATAAAGAATTAACTTCAAGAATTTATAAACAATAATACAATTAACGAGAAGCAAAAAAGGCACATTACGTTTTAGACAAAGCATCAACAAGATTAGAAGAAGAAAAAAAACTCACCATAATCTGGTACACCATCTGACACCAATGAATCGGGTCGAAGGATGGGCGTCAACACCATGTCTTCAAATCAACCACGAACACCAGCCTCCTCGCTCTCAGATTCAAATTCTCAATTAAATATTTGGCTTAATTTTCGAATTTATCTTCAATTTTGAGGTTAGAGTTTTCAAAAGGGGGAAAGTTCTTCTTTGGAGGAATGAAAGAGGGTTCTGTACTTTTTTGCCCGTTTTTTTGGTCTTTAGAGGTCAACAAAATTGGCACGTGATTTGAAGGGATTTGACGGCCGTTAAGGCCCATGTGCCATGCACATGGTCTCTACTGTTAAGTTGGTACAAAAAATGTTCAATTTTTGATTTAATGGTACCAAAAGCCGAACTTGCAAAATTTGTGGTACCAAAAACAAAACCGAGCTTTTTTAATGGTACCAAAACACGATTTTGCCCGGTGGGTTGCATTTATTTAATGTGTGCCTCATACATATTAAATTACTTTTTTGCCTTACAAGTTAATATTTTTTACCCATATAAATCAAGAAAAGTTGGCATTTTTGGTCCTGCACGAATTTATTCATAGGACTAAAAATGCCACCCCCAAATTAAGGACTAAAATTATAATTTTTTTCATCAATTTAAAAGGTGTTAATTTTTACAGGACCAAAAATAAGAATTATGTAGCTAATGAGACCAAATGTGAAAAGCCCCTAAATTAGGGGATGAGAACTGTTATTTTCCCGTTTAAAAATATTAGACAATTTATATGTGCAGGTGTAGCAAATGTTAAATATGTGTTACTAATTATATATACTCTAAAATATGTATAAAAAATTTATATTATTATTTTAATTTACAAAAATATTAATTTTATGTATAATATGTATGTTTAAATAAAACACATGCAAATTTTTCCATATGTATAAATATATTTTATGTAAAATATATAACAAGAGTGTTTATTTTCAAATGCGATTTGTAAACCAGAGACAGGCTTATGACAAGAGTGTTTATTTTCAAATGCGATTTGATAGGACTTGGATTCAAACGATAGGTATTCAAGTATAACCAGTGTGTGTGTGTGTGTAAACTTTGGTATGAGGATCAACTGTTTGTTTTGACATATCAGGTAAAGCCAGTTTGCTATCTTCAAAATTTAAAACGAGGTAAAATGGGCATATAAATTGTGAAAAAGATGCAATCTCCTGCATCTTATGATATTCCATAGAACCAAAGAATTTTGAAGACCCTTACCAAGAAGAAGCATATTATTTATTTCAAGGTCATGTATTAAATTGAATCATCTTATAATCTTTTCATTTATGATCCACTTTTATCAAAGTTCAAGATTTATAGATGTGTTAATATATTATTTTCGTGATTCGAAGCATATTGAGGTAGATCCTTTCGTGGCACGAGACATATCGAAGTCCATTAATAACTTTATTACTAATAGAGATCTAAAGGGTTGGTATTCTGCTATCCATGCCACTTCGTTTGATGCTCTTTTGCCTACACCTGCAGTTATATTGATAAGAAATTAGGAAAAATAGCATTTTGGCCTCATAAGCTAGGCATGTTTCACTCGTGGTCCTATTCGTTACGGGATTAGTACTTTTAGTTTCGTAACTTAATTTTTATTATTTTTTCATACATCTCATGAAAATAAAAAATTGGATTTATTTCTTCTTCTTTTTTTCCATTTTAGATTAAATCAGTGAGTAGTCGAATAGAAAAGAAAGACTTATCTTCCTATGAGGACAAACATGATGCTTATTGTCTAGTTTTCTTCAAATGAAATCAAATTAAATAATGATGTCTAAATAGAATTTTTTTTCAATTTAAATTATAAATATATTTAATAAATATTTTTAATGATTCCTTGAAAGTGGAATCTTTGGTACTCCAAAAAGAAGGAAATCGTTTAATATATCCTATTGAGTTACTTGAAGATGCAGATTCAAAAAATTGTTTGTTTATATATTGCTATTTCTTTCTTATATCTAGATATTATTTATGTATGTTGAAGATGTTGTCTTGCTAAGACATTTTAAGAAAAATCGTCCCACATATCATATATAGAAGAAAAAGTCTAGATTACCATGTCTATGGATAGTTGCACCAGTGACAATTTATGATTTCATAATTTAATCAATTCCATACCAATTCCAAATTAATTATAGGAATGTTTTGGTAAAACTTCATTTGAAACGATGTTGTAGAAAGCAACATGCACTTGTAGAACACGGTCCCTTGTGGGTTTTTACATCCACCATTTTTAATTTATCTAGGCATGAGGGTGTTCTTGGCTCGATATTGTTTGTTCTGTTACACTTGAACCTCTCGTTTATTGTTAGGTTGTAAATAGTCCACAATAGAGCTCGAGTATCTGCAGGTTAATGACAATCAATCAATTGGAACAACTTCATAAATGTATCTTTTTTTTCGACAAAGGTAATTTTCATTAAGTAAAAAAGTATAATACAATACAACTTGCTTAATCTAAGCGGTTTTCTCGACAAGCCAAGGAATCCGCTATAAGCGGTAAAGCGCACAAGTGCTAATAGCAGTAGGTAATTCTACACTAAGAATCATCTGCTGCACATCTCAAACCATCAGCGCACCCACAGTGCGTGTATCTCTATGTACCCCATCAAATCGCCTAATGTTGCGCTCACGCCAGATATGGTACACACACGAGGCCAAAAGAGCGCGGTAGGCCGTAGAAACATAATGTTTGCTTCTCCATCTGCAAGCAGCCCATAACACATCAGTAGCCCAAACTCGGTTTGGCCAATCAAATCGAAGTGTGCGTCGAATCACCGTCAAGCAGCCACGCGAATAAGTACAGCGAAAAAAAAGATGATCATGTGTCTCATCAGCACCATCAGAACAAAATACGCGAGAACTATTAATATGAGCCAACCAAGGCTTATCCATAGTAGAGAGTCTACCAAGGATCGCCAGCCATAACACAAAAGTATGTCTAGGGGTTTTGAAGCGGCCCATCAATAGTGAAGACCAACCTACCTTGGGCCCTTCACCCTATTGTGAACGAATCATCATAGCAACTGTTAGTTGTGTATCTCTTGGCCGCCAAAGGATACGATCAGCCCCTCCATGGTTGGGTGGAAGAGAATGCAAGAGCTTTAGGGAGTGAGTGTCGGTGATAGAGGGCCAACACCATTGCCCATCTAAAAGGAAAACTGCAACCTTGTCCGTCTCCATGGTGTTTATAAGTCAAGGGCCCTGCGGAAACTGCTGGATGAGTGGACCAAGATCATGCCAAGGATCGTGCCATAGCGAAAAAGTAGTTCCATCCCCTATGAAATAATGAATAAAAAGCCGGAGAAGTGGCCGTAGCGAAGGAGTTTCCTCCAACCCCAAGAACCCCCTCGCTCAGGGGCCGTCCAGATAGTAACCTTTCTCAGGCGTGTATGATATATCCAATCAACCAAAATAGAAGCTCGTTGCCGTTACCGCGGATAATCTGCCACAATTTGAGTCCCATAAGTGCGCGGTTAAGCGTAGCAATATCTTGAATCCCTTGACCACCTTCATCAATAGGATGACATACGCAATCCCATACCACCTTTGCATACCCTCTAGCAGATGATCCCTTCCATAGGAAGGTGAGGTCATTTTTCTATTTCTCGAATGATGCCTTTAGGTAGAATAAAAGCGGACGCCCAATAGATACTAAAGGCAGTAAGAACAGATTTAATAATCTGTACTCGTCCTGCATAAGATAAAGTTGTGCCCTCCCATCCTTTAATGTGCTGATCCAGTTTTAACAGTAAGGGTCGGCAATTCAAAATAGTGAGTCGTAATGAGTAAGAGGAAGTCCCAAATACTTCATTGGTAGAAGTCCCTCTTGGAAGTGGAGTTGGTCACATAAATGTATCTTTTCAGCTATAGAAATGAAACAAATCCAATTCGAGCAAGTTTCCAGTTCAAAAGCAAAACTTGCTGAAATTGATCAAACTTTTTCGATTCAAAGTGTATTACTGGGGAATCAATTGTCCATAGGAATCTTTGAAAGAAAAAATTAAAAAAAAAAGGTATGTTGTTGCCATTTTGAAAAGATCAAGAAGCACCAAAGAAGTGTCAAAACCCAATAATTTAAAACAAGAATAAAGGACTAAGAACAAGGAAACACTATTTGAATTGTCTCGATAATCCCAATAATTGGATCAGACTAAAGAATCCAAATAGAATTTTAAACTAGACAAACAAAAGGGGTTAAAGACCACCTAATAAATGAAATTGACTAAAAAATTTTCCTTTAAGCTACTTGAGAGTTATCTAACTTGAGTTATGAGTATGAATGGTTTCTTTTTCATTTTCAGGAAAAAAAAGACTGAAATCATAGTCTAATTGATTTTATAGGCCCCATTTATCATTTAATTTATTCGAATTGCATACATAGACAAAACTTCAAATCAAATTATTTTTCTCGAGCCGTACGGTTCTAGGGGCTATTGTTCACCTATAGCACCATATAACATTCGGTCCACTTGATTCACTTTGGAAGACATGATTCTTTATTTTCTAATTCACTTTAATTTACAAAAATGTAGGAGGGATTAGACTGAATTTTTTTTAGGAAGTAGAGAAAACCCCTTTTTTTGCCCTAATTTTCTTTAACCTTTGTTTTTTTTCCCTCAATGGTAGTTATATTTCCCCCAATATTTTTTTAAAGTAAGAAATGGCGGCAATTTTCCACCAACACACAGAATCAAACGCCTTGTGCACGTGGCCATCTCCGTTAAAAAAACTAACAGAAAAGTGGATCGATACCAAAAATGTTAATTTTTGTAAGTTATAGGACAACAAGTGCTAATTCCATAATGAATTGGAACAAAAGTAAAATAGGACTAACTTACGGGATAAAAAATACTATTTCCCCTCACCTAATCAACTAACAACCAGAGGACTTTATTATCTACTCATCATGAACTTTCTCCTCATCAACAATAAAATGAACTTACTCCTTTACCAACTTTGGGCCATTGCATTATTGAAGACAATGCAAATTGGAGCGTTAATCTTCAATAGTGCAACGCCTCAAAGTTGGTAAAGGAGTAAATTCATTTAATTGTTGATGACAAGAAAACTCATGATGGGTAGCTTGTAAAGTTAATCCCTATTATTTTGCTCCAAGAGAAAAAACGAGTTACTTAATATCGGACATGGATTGGTCTTCTAATTGCTGAGAGGAGAGTAAATCACCAAAATTGCGCCTTTTTTATACTGTTTGACTTTCATTGTCAAGAATGACCAAGTATTGTTCACCTAAAAAAGAAGACATGTGAAGTAAATCAAGTTGCAACCTCCTGAAGCACAAATGGTAGATTTAATTCAATTCATGAAGAAAAAGAATAACTCAAATAAATCATAAGATAAACGAAATAAAAAGGGGAGAATTAATCTACTATTGTGCAAATAAATTGTGCTTTGAGAATGACAGGAGGCTATCGTTGGACCATCTACAAAGTTCTTGATAGGCGTCTCACTCAAGAAGAGTCTGATAGAATGCTGGCACAGATTAATGCTTGTGACTGTAGGGGATTTCAGGCCTATTTCCTCCTGCAATGTCCTATATAAGTTAATTACTTGCTCAGGAGTTACTAGTAAGATATAATCCCAGTCACTTGCCACCAAGATGTGTGGTTAAGATTGATATACATAAGGTATATGATTTGATTCAATGGCTATTCATCTTTGCAGTATTGTGCAAGCTCGGGTTCATGATAAGTTTATCAGCTGGATTAGGGAATATATCACCACAATGCGTTTCTCAGTATCTGTGCATGGTCAGCTGCAGGGTTTTTCTTCCTAAGGGGCTAGGATTGAGATATGGAGACTTAATTTCTTCTTATCTGTTTGCCCTTGTTATGGAAGTGCTTCATGCCTACCTTAGGAGGGTTGATTGTTCAGTTTATAACATTTTTATACCACGGGAAATGTGGATATTGGCTTGTTTATGATAGATTTTGTCGATGATGTTCGTCTATTTAGCACAGCTACAACAACATCATTGGTTATAGTTAAATAGGGGTTGGAGAAGTTGGCAATCGGTCGGGATTGCAAATTCATCTAGAAAAAGAGTTAGCTTATTCTATCAAAGAGCACATCAGATTGGGAGGTTGAATTGCATCAATTAATGGTTTGTCAATTAGGAAATCCGCCTATAAAATATTTAGGGGTGTTGTTATGATGTCTACACTTACATTGTCCAACTGTCAACCATTCATACAGAAGCTGAAAACTGAATACAATGTTGGAGCATGCATTATTTGCAATTGAGAATCATCATATTGACTTGGATAATCTGTCAAATTGAATAGGAACCGACATTGATTCTCAAATCAGGGGCGGTGCCCGTGGTTTGTGTCTTGAGTTGAATAATAATTTTCATCTCCTTCAACCTATGTCATGCCATGACTTTGTTGGGCTTCTTTGTGATCATTTCCATCTCCATCATTGTCGTCGTCGTCATCACCATCATCATTATCATCATCTTCAGCAGTTTCGTCATTACTATCATTCTGATTGTTTGAGGAGGGTAAAACATGTTTATCCTTTCCTGAGGATGAAACTTGTGTACTTTTGTCCTTGAACGGGACTTGTTTAGCTTTTTCTTTTGATGAAACATGTTTACCTTTCCCTTTTCATGACTGTTGAACAAACCAACGAGACAAAGGAAGTAAAGTATCATCATCTTCATTGTTCGGTACATTGTCCCTATGCCCTTCTTCATCTAACCAATCTAAATTATTTTCAAGTAGCAACAGCTTTTATCCCTCCCTTGTTCACTCCTCCAATATATCATTGTCATGAAAGATATGATTAAGATCAATTGGACTATAATAGTCATCATCTTTCCTTTGATACATCAAATTTCTGACTCTTAATCGCATATTGTAATGAGCATACACCAACTTATGCAACTTTTTGATTGTCCAACAATTACGCAGTTTAGTATGAATCAATGACCAAGTACTCCAATTTCTTTCACACCTAAATGATGCACATGTTTAACTCAAAACCTTAACTGTTATCTTTCGAAGATTGGGTGCTTCATCATCGTAATTATACCACCATTAAGCTAAAAATATTTATATTTAGAATCTTAGGTGTCACGTAAATTTTTAAACATTGTACATATAGAATAATTTAGAATCATTAATGTTTGGAAGAGGTCGTAGATACTGCTTGTCTCGCAAGTGGAGTTCTGAATTCTCCCAATTTATCAACAAATATACTTATCTACAATTAATAGAAGTATGCACATTCGGTAAGAAGAAAATATTTCCAATATATGCTGAAATATATAACACTTGTTACCTCATTCATTGCATTAGCTTGAATAATTAAATCCGATTTGAGTCTTTTAATCACTTTTTTGACTCCTCGTCTAACCTCCGTCGTTTGAAACACACAAATGTTTGAATATTGAAGAATTGGATTGAAGAAATAACCTAAAAGGAAAACAAAAAATAAATTTAATAAGATTTTACTCATATCATAAAATTAATAAACAAAGCTCAAAGTTACTTAGTGCATGCAAGTTCCATGCAATTGCCAATACCATCTGTCATCAATAATCTCCTAGTATATCTCCCACTTTCTAACACTTGCTCTTATGGCTATTTTTGCTCTATCCACTGCTTTATGGATGATACACAATGTGGACATTTTATCCTAGTCCACGGCCTTTAAGACTCTCACTAAAGGCTCCATAACTGCACAACATTCTCTTGCTTTTTTTCAAAAGCTTTCTATTAGTACTATCTCAAACACTTGGATGGCCTCAATTCTCCATCTTGTTGTGTTGTTGAAAGTCCTCCATTCATCACATGTAGCATTCTCATTTTGTAGTAGCTTAGGTAGACGATAATTAGTAGAGACCTCCCACCATCGCTATACAAAAACAACATTATATAGATTGTGGAGGATCGCTTGATGTGGGTCATGCCAAGTCAATGTCGTGATGGATCCCCTTTGCTGAGCTCAATTAAAAAATTCAATTGGAAAGATGAATAGACAAAAGAAAGTTGCTAATTTACCTTCTACACGAAAGTATTGTGCTGTCGACGGTAATAGCGGATCAAAAGCTTGACAATTTGATTAAACCAACTCCCAGCTAAAGTCATTGCAAAGTTGGTATGACTTTTGTGATTGAAGACAAGAAACTGAGACGAGATAAAATAACAAAGTCCAAGCAACAAACGTCTGAAAGAATTTAATCAATAATAAAATTGCCAGAAGCAAGCGAAAATTTTGAAAGAAAAGCTATGAAAGTCTAAAATTATATGCTATGAAGTATTATCGTGATGAATTGATTGAATTTAAAAAGGAACTAAATCCTCTTGTTAAATTGATATATGCTATAAAAGTTCTATAAAACATTAACACAAACACTTCATGGGCATGACAAAAACTTAAAGAACTAAATATATTCAAGTGATGGAGCATAATAGTTTCTTCCAATGGGGATATAGCATTTTTAGTCTCATAAGTTAGACTCATTTTATTTTTTATCCCATTCAGAATGTCATTAGCACTTTTAATCCCGTAACTTATAAAAATTTGTACTTTTGGTCCTCATCCAGTTTTCTGCTTACAATTTAACGATGTAAACCACGTGCCCAATATGTGGCAGTTAATTATTTTTGGCTGGAGAAAAAAATAGCGTGTTTTCCAACTTAAAACCATTTTTTGGAGGGAAATATAACTATATTTGAGTGAAAAATAAATCTTAAAGGAAATTAGGACAAAGAAAGGGAGATTTATCTCTTCTCTTAGAAAAAAATTAAATATCATCCTTCTCATATTGCTATAAGTTCAAGCCAAGTAAGCAGCACAAAGAATCAAAGAATTAAATACTATCATTCCACTAGTGAATCAAGTATGTCAAATGGAGCATTCATATGCTACTATTTGAAGAAGGGCTGATTTTTTCTTCAACCAAAAATACTTAATGGCCACGTGCATTATACCATTAAATTATAGACAGAAAAGTAGATGGGACCAAAAGCATTAATTTTTATAAGTTACGGGACTAAAAGTGTTATTTCTGTAATGAATGTGACAAAAAATGAAATGAGCCTGTCGTGACCAAAAATGTCATTTCTCCTTCTTATAATTACTTATCTCTATGACGGTTGGTCAACACCGAATTAAGCTTCTTATATAGGTGTTTATTGAGGTGTTTAAGTTCAAGTATAATTGTGATTCTAAATATGATCCAATAAGAACTTAGTTACCAAAAATGCCGAGAATATAATCATTATTTCATCTATCCCAATTATCCAAAAAATATTCTGTTTGTCCAAAGTTTGAGTTTCCGAAGGATTTTGAAACTTCAATGGTTCACAGTATGCAATATTTTTAGAATCAGATCGGAGATTGGACCAATCAAGTTATAAGGCAATAGGTCATTGGTCCGACCGATCTGATCGAATTAAAAAATCAGTTGATCAGAATGTTGCTATATGTCATATATATATATATATATATATATATGCACACACATAATATATCAATACATTATATATCAACTGATACATATAATTTATCATACATTTAAAATTCTATAAAAATGCAACAATTAAAAAATCATTAATAAAGCAACATTAATTAAAAGTCAACAGTAACAAAAAATTATTAATCAAAAGTACCAGCAAGAATAGAGCAACTCCGTCACTGCCAATGTTGCTCTACTTCTTTCAAGTTTCAATATTGTTGTTGAAACTTAAAAACAACAATAGCAATGCAGTTGTTGCTGGTGGAAAGACAGCAGCAACAACATAAAAAGGTATGGTCATGGTCGATTGGAGAATGGAGAAAAGGAAAAAACAATTATATATGATTTTAGAAAAAAGATGAAAAAGAAAGGAAGAAAAAGAGAAAATGAAGAAGAAAATTGAAGGATTGTGCCTATAATGGAGTTGAAGAAGCTTCTTGCTTTGATCCTCTTGTTCTTGGAGATCTGGATTTAATGTTGGATTAAGGAGAAGGATTTCAAGTTCAAGGAAAAAGAAGCATCTGCAAAAGAGAAAACCCTATGTTCCTCTCCTCTCTTACAATTTTTCAATCTAAAATTCCCTTCTTCTTTTTTTCAAAATTTGGGTTGACCAATTATCGAGCAGACCAACTCTGACCGAATTTGGCAGATTTATGATAATGAGTTTATAGCTATGAATCGGTCGGAACTCGTGACTATTCCCGGTCAAATCTACCAGTTTGAACCAATTTTGAAAACATTGATGATTTGTTTCTTTGCACATCAAGGCTTAGGGAAGAAGTGAAAGCTTTGCTCTGCCAAAGGAATTGTATCATGGTCCATCAAATGGACAATAGGGCCAACTTTGTTGTTTAACCAAAAAAAAAAAAAAGATGAGAGGAAAAATGGAACTGATTTCTCTTGAAAATAAAGATTCAACTAAAAATTTATTTGAATCCTGTTACAAGAATCATTTTCACATATTTCCAAAAATATTAATAAAAAAAAAAAAGCTTACCCATTATTCTCAATCCCTTGAATGATGAAATTTAGATTTTATATGAAGCAAATTCATAATTATGGTGGTCCATTCGAATTTTATTCATGTTGGCCACTCATTTACTTCAAAATTATATTTTCAAGTATATATATTTATGAAGCAGTCTCAACATTTATAGAAAAATTAATATTGTACTTAATTGAATGATGACAAATGTTAAATAAGATATTAGTTATCAATTATTATCATGTACTTTTTGGCCATAGCAAAATTTTGCATGGCTTTTGGTCCGTGGAAAATTGTGTTGCTAAACTTTGACTTTTCATATTATGCAACAACTTTTGCAATAATATATTTGTGGCAATTTCATTATAAAATTATTTTTCGTCTGCAACGGAAGTCGTTGCAGCATTACAACGCACTTTTTGCAAAGGCAATCATTGCAAATTTTCAACAAAATATTTTGCTACCATCCACTGCAAAATTATTTTTCGTTTGCAACAATGTTTACAACGGAAGTTATTTTTTTTACGACATCCCATTGCAAATTTTGCAATGAAAATATTTGGTATAATCTATTACAAAATCGTTTTTCATTTGATCCATTGAAAAATTATTTTTCATTTGCAGCAATATTTACAAAGAAAGTCGTTGCAAAATTGCAACGCATTTTTTACGACATCCCATTGCAAATTTTGCAATATATATTGCTACAATCTATTGCAAAATCGTTCTTCGCTTGCAACGATATTTGCAATGAAAGTTGTCGTAAAATTTTCATTTCATTTTCTTATTTAAAATTTTATAATTATGGTTTTACAAGAGTCTTTTTTTCATGATTTTGAAATTTAATATTTAATCATAGAATTATATTTGATATGATAATAATCTATAAAATTCAAGTATGACAATATTTAAGCAAAAAAATACATATAATAAAGATACTTCAATACCATCTTCAAAATAAAAGTGTAAATATTTTAACATATCCATATTTATAAAGAGGGATCATAATTATTTTCACAATCTTCTGGAGGTAGTTGGTCGATTAGATCGAGATGATGAATTGTTGTTATTGGAACTATCTTCTAATGCACATATTTTTTCTTCCAACGTAGTATCAAGTTTAACCTCCATTAACCTCATTAGTCTTTTTAGTCATTTTTTTTGTGCGCTTCATTGCCCGACACATGGTCTTAGTTTCATGAAGCAGCTTGTATACCAACTTTCATCCATCATGCTCCGACACTGGATTGAGAGTATTAGTGTTAGTCAAAATAGAACAAGTGAATGTCCTTGCCTCCGAGCCCATCCCCCAAACTTGGCCTTCTTTGCTCTTTCAATTTTCTCCAATCATAGTTGTTGGTCATTAACCGATTTGCTCAATCATGACTCGGGTAGACCTTGAAAACCGGGGATTTTATTTAAAAAATGCCAAAAAAAAGAAAATTTAGTAAAGTAAAGCCATTTTAAATGTGTTAGTAAAGTAAGCGGTTCTTCACTAAAATATAAAAAAAAAAAGTAGTCAAACCTGCAGCCTGCAATTGCAGGCTGCAGGCTGAGGCACCGCGCTTGGTAAGCGCGGTGCCTCAGTTACATATTCACGGGCACACTTCTACAGTGTGCCCGTGAATATGAACATTTGATTGCAGCTCACACTATTTAAGTGTGAGCTGCAATCCTCCTTCACCATGCATTCTCACATTTGCTCCTTCAACATTTCCTTCAAATTTGCTCGGCAATTCCTCCTTCTTCAACAATTCCTTCTCCTTCATCTTGTTCTTGTTTTTGCACAATTATTACATCTTTGTCTTTAAAAAAATTTAGAGCGAAAATGTCGAATTTTGGCCCTATTGATACCAGTGTTTTATACGGGCAATTAAATCATAGAACAGAAGATGTGTCCGAAAATCCGGATACAACTTTATCAGTACGACGTGGTGATATTGCTTTTTTTCGCGTCCTACAACTAGCACCACGTCATATTCGTGTTTTACAAGTACTCCAAAATATGGGGTTTCTTGGTGTTTTGCAATGTGGGCATGTTGAAATTGACACCCACTTGATCACTGCTTTGGTAGAGAGATGGCGCCCGGAGACACATACTTTCCATTTTTCGGTGGGTGAAGCTACTATAACACGCAAGATATCGCCATCATGTGGGCACTCCCGGTGGAAGGTAATCTTATTACTGGGATAGATACAAGGTGTAGTACCCAACAGTGGCAAAATTATTGTCATCAATGGTTGGGTTTCATGCCCAATGAAGATGCATTTAGATGGTCCAGAATAAAATTGTTAGTGTTATATGAACGTTTATTAGAAAATACAAGTGATGATGATAGCCCGTTTGAGGCTGTCTTACAGGAGGCACGTATATGTGCCATGTGCATTCTTGGTGGAGTGTTGTGTCCTGATGCTACGGGGAACACCGTGTCATTATTATATCTGCGGCATATGGAAAACATACACGAGCAGTATGTATCAAATTGGGGTTCTGCAGTGTTGGCATATCTCTACCGGGAGCTATGTACAGCATCACAACGAGGGAAAAATAATATTGGCGGTGCCATGCAATTATTAAAGATATGGGCATGGTCTCGCATCATAACACTTGCCCCCATTCCCTCGAGTGAATCTTCGACACTGATGCCGACCATTATAGACCCTGACAATGTTCTGCCTAATCCTCCATATGCTGCACGGTATGAATATTTTTATTTATTTATACAGTTATAAATAATTTTGATTTCACTTATTTTTCTTAATTTTGATTTTAGGTGGTCTTATCATATATCCCGTACTCATACGGCACACAACGCTCTTCGTATAATAAGGAATGTTTTGGATCGTATGCAATTTAATGAGGTATATTGTTATGATTTTTTTTTTTACGTTTAGTGTATTTCTGATGCATTTGTTCAAATATATTGACTGGCGCTATATTTTGTATTGTAGTTTATTTGGACTCCGTATGATGATATAACACTCGATCTTGATTCATTGCCCTTTTATGCAACGCGCACACCGTGGCATATACGTTGTCCATTGATCAATTATTCGATCGTGGAGATGCAGCACCCGAAGAGGGTTCTCCGTCAATTTGGCTTTGTGCAAAACATCCCCCCAAACCCATTAATCAGTGAGCGTCATTTACACACAATAGACAGGCGGGGACGTCAAGACATGAATTGGGCTACGTTTCACGCAGACTATATTGCGAAATGGAACGATGTGCAATCACTGAGGGTCACTGACCGTGGTGGCAATTAAAATATAGTTTTTCTGTGTCACCGCGGTTAGGCACCGCGGTGACACAGAAAGTTTATTTTTTTTTTAAAAAAAAAATCAGGCACCGCGGTCAGAGACCGCGGTGCCGCTTACTTTACTAACACATTTAAAATGGCTTTACTTTACTAAATTTTCTTTTTTTTGGCATTTTTTAAATAAAATCCCCTTGAAAACCAATGTTTCGATCATCAGTCAACTTTTTTGAAACTTTTCCCATACAATTAAGAATGATATTATTAGCAAATAACTTGATGACAATTTAAATTATTTACTTTGATTTTATTTTGAATAATATAAACTTACAATTACATTCTCAGCTCGCGGACTAGTCCAACTGCATTCTTTTATTTTCCAATTGCTCAATAAGTGCGGGAGGCAGAGGATTCTTCCTAATAAAGTTTTAAGAAAATAAATATTAAGTTTGTAAGAAAATCAATTATTATCTAAAAAACAAAAGTAAAAATTATATATACCTTACCAACTTTCATTTGTATTTAAAAAAAAAAAAAATCAAAACCACCCTTATAGACAATACATGCAGATGCAATGTTTGTTTAGTTGTTTGTTTCATTAACTTGTGATATAGCTAAAATTTCTCATCAATCCACTCTCTCTCTAGCCCCACACAAACTTCATTAGACATCCAAACAGCTCCCTCGTTGAACTTTCTACATCTACCCATCACCTTCCTGAGTCATTTTTCAATCCTAATATAATCCATGCCACGAAAAATTTTGTGGATAAAACTCTGTGGCAATCAGCTTGTTTTTTTTAGTGAGTGTACTCCAATCCTACCACAAAAAGAGTTCTTGTCCCAAAACAGTATATCAGACTAAACTATTGTTGGGAATTCATCCTCGCAGTGAGTTGACAAAGAAAAAAAATTATTACAGCGGAATACAAATCAATATAACAACGATTACATATAGTTAGAAAAACAACAATGATAAATAATTTTGGCTCAGGGCCAGATCCGATGGGGAAGCCCACAACCGCAAAAGCTGGCAACCCAACCACCAGTTGCTCAAATCCACCAACGAACGACAACCACCAAAGCTAAACCACGGCACCAAGTCACACACGGCCACCAAGGCACCATCGAATCACTCAGGTTTACCTATCTCTTTTATTTTTTCCTCACTTGTTTCTGTGTTCTTTTCTTCCTGAATGTACTGAATAAATAGGGAGAAGCCATTGATGGCGCAAAAAATTGAGAAAGAGGGAAGAATACGAGGAGGATTAATAAATTCAGCCAAGGGAAAAGAATAAGAAGGCGAAGGGTTTGAGTCATTTAAAAATGAAAACCAGATCGGGTTGGTGGGTCGGGTGAGACCTTTCAGGTGGTGGGTTGGGACTGTGGGCCTGGGCTGATTTTCCAACAGTTATATTTAAAATAAAATTTATTGAAAAGCAACCCTTATATATCCCAACATAAATTGGAATATCATAAATTTTATCTCAAATATAAATATTAATTAGGTTATGAGTACACGAATCCAATCCAATATCCTAAAATTTTCAGTTACCCATTAATACGTTAGAGAATAAGTGTTTAACCCACAACAACCTCTCAACAGCTATTGCTGGCCCCCAGAGTGCATGAGGAAGTTTATTCAGGGATTCTTTTAATTCAGCTGAACTTTGAAAAGTGGAGACAGCTGACTCATGTAAGTTGTATGACATATTTGCCTTTTAGTGGGATAGAAGTTGAAATTCTTTTACTGCACGACTCCTTACCTTTCTCTAAAATAGTTGTGGAGAATATATTGAACCCACTTTAGATTCTAGCTTGAATTTGACACTGATAAGAATCTTTAGCAGAAGGAATATGGGCTGAATACTGATTTACAGTTCCACTTAGATTCTGAGTCCCCTTCAAGCTGTGAAGCACAAACAAGAATTCCTATCTGAAAAAGATTTGCATACATTATCCAAATGAATGTTGCACTCAGTTGCTGATATCTGCAGTACAGGAAAAGCAAGCCATCCAGTGATAATTACTATTTTTTGAGTTCATATGTATTTATACACTATTATGTCTGACAATATTATTTGATACAATATTATTATCAGCTATTTCAAGAATTTACTGACAATAAAACTTTTCGCTTGTACTAAATATTTTACAGGTTTTAGAGCATCATGTGATGTATTATTTAGTATAGTCAGATAACACCACAATACACCGTGTCTTATGTAGGAAGAAGCCTACTGATATTATCATCAATATCACGAATTTGAACTACGTACAACAGCAAGAAGATGGAAAGCTTTTGATGCTGCTGTAAGGATCTCAAAGAAAGGATAGGAGTTAACCAGCCATCTTACGTCGTGCTCAGAAATTTTTCACACTAAAAGCATTCAGAAAACTCTTACACCACAAACACCGGCAGCTATTATATATAAACGCAACTTAACATATCTCCGGAGCTGGTATCTTCCAACTGTTATCACTTCAAGAAACGAGCAAGGTTAGAAGAAGGAAACAGCATTCCTTATTTACAATGGCTTTTACTGGATATTAGTGGGGAATCTCTTATACTCTTAGACTGGTTACTGTTGAGTTGATGCATGCCATCTGGTTTCTTCTTGCGCCTGCCTGCTTGAGAAAAACGGCTGTGGTGGTAAGATAGTATGGCGAGGTCATTGAGTTCTTGCAATGGTGTCAGAACTTTCACAACTTCATCCATGGATGGGCGGGATTTAGTATCCCGGCTCAGGCAATTGTGAGCTAATTGAGACACCTTCTGTACACCTTTGATTGAGTAATTCAGTTCCAGGCGAGGGTCGACAAGCTGATAAACCTTTCGCTTGTCGGATAAATATGGACGTGCCCACGTAACAAGATTTTGTTCTCCGCTGGGCCTTTTTTTGTCCATCGACCTTCTGCCGGTTAATATTTCCAAGAGCACAACCCCAAAGCTATAAACATCACTTTTTGAAGTCAAGTGTCCTGAGAGAAAAATAAGCCAATCCCTGTTGATTTGCTCCAATGGATCTTAAAGCTTATTGATAGAAAATGAACAGATTGACATATGACAAAGAACTGTTTGTCTGACTGAAAGAGTTCATGTATTGTAGCAGCAAGTTATCAACCGAGAGTTGAACAAAAGAAAAATGTACTTGGTATGCATCAAATGGATGCTCTGATCTTCTATGGTATAAAGTTTCCCTATGTCTAATAATATAAGGTCAATGCTATCAATCCAAGTAAAGATAGATACTGGCAGTTATATAATGAACATATAGTCATATACCTGTCATAACATATTCGGGTGCAGCATAGCCATATGTTCCAACAACCCTTGTAGAAACATGAGTTTTGTCTCCTTGTGGACCAGCTTTTGCCAAACCGAAATCAGAAAGCTTTGCATTATATTCCTGAAGAAGGAAGCGTTTCGTCAGAACTTTTCAGTTTGGAGCTATTGAATTCCTTGTTAACATTATTCACATACCGAATCAAGCAAAATGTTTGATGTCTTGAAGTCTCTGTAAATGACAGGTTCCGGACCACTATGGAGGAAGGCTAGGCCTTTGGCTGCTCCAAGTGCAATTTTGATCCTGTTTGACCATGGAAGAGGTATGGTCCCTTCAATAGTTTTAACAATATCAGCATTCAGTTTCATGAAACGAGTCTCCTAGATGGATAATATAATTTAAGCATTTCTCTGGACCAAGCAACTGGATAGTTTACTTCAGGAGCAAATTACACATTAAGGTTGAAGTTCACCTCATATAACACAACGGAACTACCAGCATACAGATAAATTTACAGAGGAAGTATACTAATATAAAAGCTTCTGGCATCAAATGTGTTAGTGAGGATATACAGATTTTCAACAAAAATGATGGGTTTGGTGAGATGCTAAGAGATCCTTGTCATGACTTTATGAAAGAAGTTTGTATTCTTTAGAAACAATGACTTCCGTCTAACGTGCAACTATGAGGAGTTCTAAAAACAATGATTTGAGGTAACTGAGCATACATATAACTTACTCCTAAATAGATGATTTTCGAGGCTTCCACGAGTCATGAATTCATAGACAAGTAACCTTTGATCATCTTCAATGCAATATCCAATAAGCTTAACGAGATTAGGATGATGAAGCTGTCCAAGAAAATCTACCTCTGCCTGCAGTAACAATATCATCAGTTATAATGTATCTTTTTGTAATTCAACATCATTCTAGCACCTACGATCAAATAACTAACTAACCACCCATTCTCTATGGCCTTGAAGACCATCGGGCTTCAAACTCTTGACTGCAACTGTTATTCCTGAACCGGGCTTCGCCGGTGCCGTCCCATTCTCCTCTATCCACCCTTTAAAAACATATCCGAAACCACCCTCCCCAAGAATGCTATCAGGCCTAAAATTTCCGGTGGCCGCTTTTAGCTCCTGAAAACTAAATTGGAGCAGTTGGTGTGGCGCTTTCTTCTCTAAGGGTAGTGGATCTGAATTGGGAACTTCAGATGAGTTTTGAGCTTCATCTGGAGCACACATTTCCCGGTTGCTGGCGTTAAGGTATCGAGTCTCAGTAGCTGCATCGACCAGCCAAAACGGTGAATAACTTGCTTTTTCTCATCAACAAATGTGATGGAAAAAGTTTTGCTCACAGGCCAAGAATGTGAAAACATCAGAGAAATATTAATTTACAAAAGAGAGATGTTAAAGAAGAACAAAATTGGTGAATATAAATAAAGTAAGCCAACAAAATGACTAAAGAGAGACAAACAATAAGATTAACTTCAGATTCAGCAAGCTACATACTAACATCTATTTCTGTTCCTATAAATGTTCATTTTCATTCCACTTGCTAAGCAAGAACTTCAGGGGTTCTGAATCAACAGTAAACACATTTCTTGGAACAGAGATGTTTCCCATCCAACTAAAAGGTGATCCATTTAACACAAGAAATTACAGGCAGCAAGAAGACACAAAATTAAACAAGTTAGACAGGACAAGATTGGGGAGTGGCTCAACAATTTCAACTTCATGAGGATTCACATCTTTGGATGAATCAAAACAGTAAAAAAGAGAAAAACAAAGAAATCAGCATAAGGGGTTTGGAAAGATCAATGCTTTATTAGACTAAAAGGGAAGAAATCAGTATACCAGCATCATAAACAAGACTGCTTCTGGGGATGCTATTGGCGGAGTTTCTTGAATCAGAGCTTTTGCAGGCGCCTCTTACACCGCGCCTGAGAACAGCCCAACACCCACACTTATTCTCCATTGCCTCTCTTGAAAGATCACACTTGTTTCATTTCATGGGCTCTCACTTTTGCTGAGAGAGCACATGAAAACAAAGAAAGCACACTTATTTACCATGCTTGAGGAAGCATATGAGTGAGAGTGGCAAGAAAGAGAGGAGGATAAAGAGCCAAAAATTCTCTCTCTCTCTCTCTGTGTTGTGTGTGAGAGAGAGAGACAAGGGAATTGTTTGTTATTGTTATTACTGTGGAAATTGAAGGCATCATCATCATGCATCACCATCATCACATTGTGTACAAAAAGAACTTTTTTGCCACCACCTTTTCTGTGGGGATTGCCACTCTCTCTCTCTCTCTCTCTCTCTCTCTCTCTCTCTCTCTCTCTCTCTCTCTCTCTCTCTCTCTCTCTCTCTCTCTCCTTCCTTGCCTTTCACTCTCAGTTATTGGAGAATTACTACAAAGGGCATCCACAAGATTGTTCTTCTCACTAACGCCCTGACTCATTGGAGAATTTCTAAAAGGAGCATCCACAAGATTGTTCAAGTGATGAACAGGGAAAATTATACCTTATTCATTTTATATTTTTTAAAAATAAAAAATAAAAAAACTTTATGCAACGGCCGTACCAACCATATAAAATTACTAATTAAATAAAAAAAATACTCTAACAAAAAGACAATGTAACCCCTGAACTTTTACAAAACGAGCAACACTAACGTACAATTTTATTTTATTTTATTATTATTATTATTTTATTGTTAGAATTTTGTGCTTATCAATAATTGTACCGGGAGTAAACACAATCAACCCTTTAACAAGGTGATGTTATTTTGTTAATGAAGCCTCGATGGAGTGGTTAGATTGGGCGTCATAGTTAAAAGATTCAGAGTTCAAGTTCTACGAATATGAGTTATAGTATATTCTTACCTTATGTTTTTAATTGCAATTTTGTCCTACAAGTATGGGAAGTGTCAATTTTGATCCTTTATCGAGAAAAGTAGCAATTTGAAGGCAATTCTGGTTGAAAATCTATAAGTAGAAATGATATTTTAATTGCGGGACCAAAATACTAAAACTAATTTCAACGGGACTAAGATTACCACTGTTTATACTTATAGGACTAAAATTATAATTTTTTTGGAATAAATTACCAATTAAATGTCCAAATTCATATCAAAATGGTTATTAGCTGCAGAACGATGCCAAAAGATTAGCTACAATTAATAATTATGGCAAATATTTTGGATGAAGATAACATGAAGAGTGTTTATTAACTATGGTTAAAATTAAAAGTTTTCACATTGATTTTATTAGACCACGACAAATTATATTAATTTACCATAACATTTTAATTTTAGAAATTTATAGTATAAGAAATAATTTATTTTCTTGCACTGCACTTGAACTCCTCATTGTAATTCCACTCTTTTTCATCAGAGAACACAGTTCCATGTTTTTCAAACTTTTCTAATAAAAAAATCTATAAATGCTTGCTAGCTATTTCAATATACACAATTTTAAATTTTTTTCTTATTTCTGATAATTTTCTTTTCCATTTTTTTTTTTTGGTTGTTACTTTTATGTTTCTTGAACTTGGGTGCAATGTTGAAAGGAAATTAAAAGAAACTTTTAAATTGAGTAAGTTTGATATTTGTTATAATTTTTTTCTATATTTTTTAAAATACAGCAATTTATCCCTCTTTAGAAGGGAGATAAATTATTTTATTTTAAAAAATACATGAAAATAAAAAAAAATTAATTATAAAAATAATTTATTTATTTATAATATCACAATGGATAAATTACATTGACGTTAAAAGGTTCCTTTGAAATTGGAACAAAAAGCAGTTTGTTAGTTTGATACAGTAGGGGATATTATTGCAGGGTTATGTCTCAACAGCATAATAATCATCAACTTCTCTTTTATTTGAATTTGATGTCATTTTCCATCATTAGGAACTCAGCTACCCTGCCCTCATACCAGACCTCAATTCCAATAAAGTCATTGCAAAAAACTTAGAGTAAAAATCTTTCAAAATTATTCATAAAATTAACTTGGATTATATTGTTTTGATCTCACTTTTTACATCATAATTATCTATGTTCAGTATATTCTTTAAATATATATTTGGTGTAAATTATAAAATAAAGTAAACCATAAAATGAGATATAATTTGTTTATTTAATATTAGAAAAAATAATATAATTAGTTGCGAAATATTAGGTGACAAATTTTTTAAATTTTTTCAGTAAATACATATTGTAAGTAACAATGATTTTATTTTTGTAACAAAATAATTATTACTGACAAGAATTGTGAAGTAAGTTGTCACTGTATATAAAAAATAATCGTGAACTCCCTAGGTTATGTACGGCTATAGCGTATGGTCAAAACATGTACAATAATTGTGAAATATACGTTCAAAAGCTTTGGCCTTAAATATTTCAAATCGATGATTCTTGACATAGGAATATCAATGATCCCGTGTAGACTTGCCTACACAAGAGTGAAAGAACCGAAAGAGATGCTCATAAGGAAGAGATCGTTTCCTGGACATTGGTGTTGAGATATTAGTGTGTCAGTGTGTGTGTGTTAGTGCTAGTTCGAAACAAGTACACTGACGTACTCCGTAGAAAAATTTCTAATGGGTTGAAAATGTTGAATTGAGAGTTTTTTGATAGATAGTGCGAGATTAGTCGTTTGACTTGAGACACCACAGTGGTCTTGTATTAGGTTCTTTATAGGTTATTGAGGTGATAATTAAGTGGATATTTTGGGTACAAGCCCGTTTAATCAAGAAAATGAAGGAACAACGCATAGTTATTAAGCAAAAAAGGTTTCGACTATTCGTGACGTGAAAATCGAGAGATAACTGAAGAAGGGATCTTATTTGCATGTTCACCAAAAATAAGTCTTAATAATATGTGCTAGATGCCAATAATGATTAATAGATTTCTGGAATAAAGAGGTTAATTTCGAAGATGATTAATTAATATGATTACTTAGTTTTAACAATTGTTGTCATAACTCAGTAGAGTTGTGAGCTCATGACTATTTTTCGGGTCGGACACTTACTCGGAGAAACTCATCTTCTAAGTCTCAATTAATGCAATGATTGAATTAATTAGATTACTTCTATCAAGGAACAATTTAATTAAAAGGTTAAAATAAATGGTGTAAGAAATTAATTAACTAATGCAATTAATTAGTTTTGATCTCAATTAATTTAATTAGATTAAATTGATACGTGTCTAATTAAATCAGACAAAGTTCAAAAAATTAATTAATTTGATCAATTAAATTGAACCTTATTTAACTTTTTGTGGGACAAAACTTAATTATGGAAACAAAAATTTTGTTGGGCTTCAAAATTAAATTAAATTTGATTAAACCCATTGTGTTTTTTCCAATGATTGTTATTTTTTTTTTGTTTTTTGTTTCTAATGTAGTCACATGAATGTAAATACATCTAACACAAGTATTTTCATGTTGAAATAATGAACAATTTCACCCAACAACCTTAGTTATTAAAATCTTGTCCCTATATAATTGTGTGGTCAAAACCAATATAAAGGTGGTCAAGAGTACATGATTGCAATCTTCTCCAGTAGAAAAAAGCATCCTTATTGGGGGGTGGGGTGAGGTGGGGTGGGATGTCATTTCATCAACCACCAGTAAACAAATTGTAATCTAATCAGGGCATAGGTGAGGAAAAGCAATGAAACATCCTATTAATATGTTTTTTTCTTACAACTTGACCAATGCTTTGATGGAAAGGAATGATACCATTTGCTCCCACTATGTTTTTGGGGTCCCACACACACACATACACACTTAAGAGGACTGGAAAACTTTGCTAGTACTGCAAAAGAGATACTGTTTCCTATTGTTTGAGTTGTGAAGTTATCCCATGTCAATATAAGTGGAGCATGGCATAGTCTCTTTTGGGGATATTTGTATTGTTTGCCCAGTATTTAAGGGTTTTTTTTCTTTTAATTTAGTCCCAATTATTATAATATTTTCACATTATATCCTATAAATTAGGATTTTTTTATACTTTTAGTTCTTGTGTGACTTTTTTCGTCAAATAATTAATAGAGAAGTCAAGGGTGTTTGTTTAAACACATGTTAGACTACTGGTTATGTGAATTCTCCGTTAGTTATTGAATGGAAAAGTTGAGTGAGGATAGAAAATGAGAGAATTTCTAACTTATGGGATGTAATGTGAGAAAATCATAACAAATGGGATTAAATTAAAAACAAACTATTTTATGGGACTAATAGTGAGATTTTCCGTCTGTTTAATATGTACTAATATAGAAAGAAAAGATATTTTTCATCCAAGAACGATGATTTATGGCACATTATATCAATTTTTTTTATTTTTGGGACCAGCCAAACAACCTAGTAACACGTTCATCCTGTAGTTGGAACATTGGATAAGCCGTGGCTTCAACATATTAGGGGCATTGGGGCAATTGTATCCTTTATGGAGAGGGTATACAAGATATGTGCTAGCACTTCTTTATTGCCCTATTTTGAGCAGCGTTTGAGATATTATCGGCTGGATGTGTGGTTTCAGTGGCCATATTCTGATTGGATACAGGGGTGGAACGAGCAACTCGACACTGACCGAAATCCCAATGGCTTAATGAAATTTACCAATCGCTTGTTGGTTCTTTGGTCTATCACTTACGAAATGAAACAAATATGCGTTAATTTTAGCACCAATTCAGCAGCCCATTCTTCCTTATGCAAATTGTAATTGAATAGGTTAGAAATAGATTTTTGAGCTTAAATCAAACACCATCTTTATAGGTCACAACCACTTATAGGATACAAAGAATAGCTTTGGGGTAGCAATGAGATATTTTCAAGCTCACTTTTTCACTCCACCAAGTTTATAATTCATTATTACATTCAAGTTCTTACAATATCTCAAGTTTTCCTTCATTTAATCGTTAAAACCGTCAATGATTTAAATATTAAAGTGTATCTTCTGTTTTGTAGGTTAGTCATTTTTAGATTTTACGAATTTATAAAAAATTCTCTAATTTTTGTGGTGTTGTTCGACTTTGGTACGTATCAATTATATATTTAATACACAATTATTTATTTAGAATTTTCAATATGATTTCATTTGAATAATTATTTTATATTAACTCTTTATAGATGTTTGTATTTTTAGATACAGTAAACCTAACAAAAGTATAAAAAATATATAAATAATGCATTTCCCAAAAATATTTGTTAGATGTATGTATATATATATATTATTTTATATGAATTAGAGTTAAATAAAATTATATTTTATATGTATTGGATATAGGCCTAATATGAATTGTTAATGAATTTTATATGAGTTCTTAATGCGCTCTATCCAAAAAATAAAATAAAAAAATAAATTAACAAGAACCCGCAATCCACTTCACTGTTTTTGCCCATTCTTGTCTTTCACCAAACACACACACATGTGCACTCATTCCTCTCTTTCTCCACACACAAAAAATCAGACGTATTCACTCCTCTCTTTCTCTACACACACACACACTCAACTCTCGATTTTCAGTCAAAAGCTTATAATGCTATTCTTATTATTTCAAATTATTTAGTAATTTAGTTTGTATTTTTATGTAATTTTTATTTCATATCACAACTTTTTGCTTCTCAATAAATATAGAGAATTTGGTCGCACAGCTGAATGTTCATTCAAGATGAGCATTCAAAATTTTGTGAATTATTTTGATGAAATGTAATATGTTGTTAGATAAAATGTAGTATTTTGAATTATTTATTTTTTCTTTTGTGATTTAGCAAATGAATCTTAATATACATGGTCATTAGTTTAGTCGTATTATATTACAAGTAGTTATTTTTTTCAATAATTCAAATATTGTTCTTTTTTCTTTACATTGTGTAAATTTTGAAACCTTTATATTCAAATTGATAAAACAATTTATGCTAACCTGATCCAACTTATTTACAACTCAATCCATTTTGGACCAATTTTTGACTCGATTGATTTCGACCCAACCCAACCCGCTCAATTGCGCCCGTCCTCACTCCAACTCCCTATAAAGAAGATGTATTGAACATCCTATGGATGATTAGGAGGCAACGCCCCTTCTTCCCAGCAAAAGGATTGTGATCTAGGACTTTGATTAGTGTCTTGATTTAGTTGGACATTGGATCAAATCTTAAGTTAAATATACATGTATTAATATATTAAATTAAATATATATAAAGAAAATAAATATTCTTTTTTTTGTTAAAGATTATGTTCAGACGAACATGGGGCGCGTGTGGTGCACTGTTAAGCCTAAAGTGTATTTTACTTTATTTTTGATAATACATATGGCTAAATTACTGTTTTATTTTTCTTAACACAGGGGATGAATTACTAATGGTGTAAAAAATTCGGTGGTCATTTTGTATAATTCCAATAGAATATAAATACAAATCTCTTTTATTTTTTCTCTTTTTCTCCCCATCTCAATGATGAATGGGTTATCTTAATAAAATACTACACTAGTTTGGTAAGTCAATCTTTTTCTTTTTTCTTTAGCTTCTTTCCTTTTTTGGTACCTTCTTTCGTGGAATGTCAATCTTTCCCTTTTTTATTAATTTCTTTCTTTCTTCAGCACTTTCCTTTTTTGGAATGTCAATCTTTCCCTTTTTCATTGATTTATTTCCTTCTTCAACACCTTCCTTTTCGTAAATGACGATCTTTTCATTTCTAGTTTGGTTTTTTCCTCCATCAACAACCCCCAATTCCTGAATATCGTTAGGGTATTTAGGAATTCAATCGGGTCATGGGCTTCTTTCGCAGGCATGTTCTATCTTAAGGTGCCGATACTAAAAATTCAGAAGCTAAGTATGAAGTAATTTCAAAATCAGTTAGCCCGATCGTTGCGAATAGATCCATTATAAATTTGGTTACAAGGCTTCGCCTCACCCGCTGAGAATCGAGATAATGTCTTTGATAGTAATTTGAAGTAATTTAATGTCTTTGATGGTTACAAGGTTTATATGATCAAGAACTTTGTCACTATCTTAGCGTTAACTTTATTTTGAGTTTTGAACTCTAATATTTTTTGTACTTTCACTGCATACTTTACCTTTGTATGACTAGTATGTTTATTTCTTGTATGAGTTCTCATATTTATTCCTTGGTTCCGAGCGTTTCATTATGACCCGTAAGAAAATTTGATTTTCATTTAGCTTTGGGGCGTTGCATTTTGCGCCTCAAGAAAGCTCTGATTTTGCTTCGGGGCGTTCTATTATGCGTTTCAAGGACTTTGATTATTGTTTTGCTTCGAGGTATTTTATTTTGCACCTAAATGAAGCTTTGATTATCATTTTGCTTCGGGGTGTTGCATTTTGTGCCTCAATGAAGTTTTGATTATTATTTTGCTTCGAGGTGTTCTATTATGCGCCCCAAGGAAGCTTTGTTTATCATTTTTCTTTGGGCCGCTCTATTTTGCACCTCAAGGAAAGTTGTTTGTGATTAGCTTCAGGGCGTTCTATTATGCGCCGCAAGAAAACTTGATTTTCATTTAGCTTCATGGCGTTGTATTTTGAGCTTCAAGGGAGCTTTGATTATCATTTTGCTTCGGGGCTTTCTATTTTGCGCCTTGAGGAAGCTTGTTTGTCATCGGCTTTGGGGCATTCTACTATGCGCCTTAAGAAACCTTGATTGTTGTTGGCTACGGGGCATTTTATTATGCACCTTATAAGGAAGCTTTTATGAATTTCAGTAAAAAGTTAAATTTATTATCACCTTTTTTAGGGGAATGTTTGTTCCGATGAACATTATACACAATATGTGTATTTTCTTTATTCTTTTTACTTTAAAATGTTATATTATCATACATAAAAAAAAATGTATTAGCTCAGGTCTAGAGCATCAAGCTAATTACACCAAGTGTTGCAGTTCGACCCTGTGAAAATGTAACTAACAAAAAGCTGGGAAAAGAGATAGGTCATGGCACATGGGGGGGACAATCAGAGTAATCTCCGTACCATCTCCCGCTCGAACCAAAAATAATTTTCTTTTATTATGTGTTATCTTGCAATGTTGGCGCACATCATAGCAAAGGTCTACCGCATCTCACCTCTCTATCACATCTCATTTTTCTTTTTCATCTTTTGATTACAAAATTATTCTCGCTCTCTCTTCCTATAAAAGGATTTCCTCGCCTTTCTTATCACTACTATATCAAAAAAATGAAACATGCAAGAACATTAAATAAAACCTCTTCCCTTAAAGGCCATTTCCTCAAGTTCCCCAATATTTCGTCCATGCAAGATACTTGAATCTTCAAGAAATCTACATATATCAAACTATTTTTGTTGTGATTTCTCATCGTATTTCTCAATCTTCAAAAAATTGTGGATGGTCATTTTGTATAATTCCAATAAAATATAAATACGGATCTTTTTTTTTTTTTTTCATTTTCCATTTTTTTATTTATTTATTTCTTTCTTCAACATCTTTCTTTTCGTAAACCACCAACTTTCTAGTCTGATTTTTCTCTCCAATTGCACTTTCCCCAGCGAACAAATACGCCATTGCAATGCACCTCAATTTGGCCCAACAAAACCAGTTGAATTGGCTTCCCAGCTGCTGTGTTTTGAAAGATGAGATATTGGGCATCAATTAAGTAACATATGATTTGGACAGTATATTAGTAAAGAATAAATATCAACCATTGATTTATATTATAGATTCAATAGTTGTGAAATAAAGGTAAAAAAAGAAAAAATCGACACATGCACAACACCATTTGCGTGAGGGGGTAAATCGCTATTCTATTTCTCGAAAAATAGTTATTTGCGTATTTTCCATATCACGGATAATTAGATTTCAAATTACGTTTGAGTAAAGTAAATTAATACTCTATGCGATAAGTCAATAGAGACTAAATATGATAATATTAAATTCAGCGAATTTTAACCGTCAAAATAATATGTTTGAGGACGAAGATAAACTCCAGAGGTACTAAATACGGTTAATTATACCAAACCTCATAATGAGAATGATGTGAATTAGTCGTTTAATTACATTCTTTTATAAATACTACATATATACATATTTATATTAATGAAATAAAACATATAATAAAATTTAAAATAAAAATCGGATCCCAGCGAATATCTTTATCTTTTAAGTGCTGCACGAATTTATGTGCCTTCGATAACACGTATTCTTGAAGATGATATTCTTCAGTGTAGCTTTCTTCTTTATTACAACACTTTATATTCTTTCTGGACTTTCTCACGGCTCATTTTCCTCCATTAATCTGTACTGATATAAAAAGAAAAGATATTTTTTACTTATAAATAACAGTTTATAAAATTATTATATCAATAATTTTGTTGTGTTGATAATATTTTTAAATTGTGTTCTTTTTTAAAAAAATATGACTTGTTAGTTTATATATGTTATTTTTAATTATAATATATTTTAAAACTTAAAAAAAATTATTATATGCACACAGAAACAATGTGGCACAACAACTGGCCTAAAATAAAGAGAAAGAGAAGAAAAAGCTGGTAATACATTGTCTAGCTGCTTAACTTCAATGTTATCCTAAACTTTTACGACATTTTCAATGCGAATCAATAAAATTTATCTATACGAATATATATATATATATATATATATATAAAAGTAGCTCTCATTCACAAACGACGATTACCTTTTTGTAAAGTCAAAAAACTCTTCAATTTATAAGATAATGAACTTATTCAACTGTCAAATTTTTAGATTAATTGATAAATTAGTTTTCTTTTCTATCTTTCTCTTTATGTTATATTGGTTTATATATTTTATTTATATTTATAATATAAAATATTATTTATTACTTACACATAAAAATGGCGTGCCACAATAGCTAATACTAATTATGAAATATAATAATTATCCCCCTAATTAGATCATTTTTAAAAATTAATTATAATTATTTTTTTCTTTTTATAAAAGTGGCTCTACGTCATTTTAACAACTCTACACCAATGCTTTTGTTGTGTGGATAAAAGTTATTTTTTTTCTTTCTTTTTTTCTTTTAAAAATATGATTTGTTGGTTTGTATATTTTAAAATATAAAAAATTATTTATTATATACATGCAAAAACGACGTGTAACGATAACTAATATGTTAATAATCCCAAGCCTGTTGGTATTTTTTTTCTTTTGTTTTTTAAACGAAAACCGTGCAATCATTCAATATTTATATATAAGCACAACAGTGTTGAGTACATAACCTTCGACGGCGAACGAGAAACCACAGGCTGGATTGAGTTATTAATCAAAGGGCACCAAAAATAATGCGAACAACTTAAGAAACTTCACACATGAAACAAAGAACTTGTCGAGATGATTGGAGAGGATGAACGTACGTTCAAGATATGTATATTAATTTTTACGTGATTAAATTTTAATTTTTTAAGACAATAGATCAGTCATTGAGATCCAAATCAGCATACAAAGCACATGCTTAATCATTATTATAAGGTTTGTAGGTGGAAAATTTTTGTTCGAATCAAATTTGGTCGAGTCAAATCAATCACAAAGCAAGTTTATCACACTTGGTGTCTGACGGGTCATTTTTTTAAACTGTACATAGGACGTGTATTGCACTTTTCATATAATTGGTTCAAGTGTGGTTGAGTCCACGGGTGCCACCACTTCTAAAACAACTACATTCAATAACATATATATATATATATATATATATATATACAGTAAAACTTCTATAAATTAATAAATTTTCTAAAATAATAAAATCTTCCGGTCCCGACTTGGGGCTTTGTAAAAAATATCAAATTCGATAAGATAAGAAAATAATAATTTTTTGAAAAATTCCTTTATAAATATTAGGTCCCATTAAAACTCTAAATTAATAATTCATAAATATTACAATTATAAATATTATGATAATTTACTAAAATATGAAGTCTGTAATGCTTCACGCATTTGATCATTCATGGATGATTTTGTGATGTCTTTTAGATGAAAAGACATGGTTGGGTGTTATAAATTATTTTATTATCATTTCGAGATTTATGTAGTATATGTTTCATTCATCATGCATGAATATATTTAATTGATTATAATAGTTATTTAAGTGCAACGAATTAATGTAAACATGTATATTTAAGTAATTCCAATGAATTGATACATGTGTCTATGAATATAATAGTTAATTGTATACAATGAATTGATATTATACAGGAGTATATTTAATTAGCTATAAAAAGTTGATTGATGCATGAATATAATCAATGAAACATATATGAATTCATCTATTTTCACTACATATGTACTAAATTTGTTGAATTTAAAAAGTCTCTCTTTTAATTAATAAAATATTAATTTATCGATAAATTAATATCTCTCTAAATTAATAAAATTTCATGGTCCCAAGGTTATTAATTTATAGAGGTTTTACTGTATATGTATAATTTTATAAAAGTATTAATTTATAATATTGAAGAGACCATAAATTCATGTAAGATTCTTTCCGAAATTATTATCTTATTAATTTATTAAAATAATTAATTTTGATTTTGAGCTCAAATTAAAACAAAAAAAGATTATTATTTTAATTTATCAAGTATTAATTTACAAAGATTGTAAGTAGGAGGAATTTTTAAATAAGAGTCAACACCTAGGCCACTGCAACTTGCAGCGCTAATTAACAGACTTAGTCTGAAACACAGCGCTAATTCCAAGTCTTGGAATCCAGAACCCACACCAACAGCAAATCAGAGAAGAAATTTTAGCTTTGGTTTGATATCTCCTATGCTACAGCTATCGATGAAATCATTCTAAGTAGTTCAGGTCTGAAGCTATGGCAGATCTCTCCACAGGAGCTGTACATGGCTATGATGAACTGAAAAATAATGTGTGTTTCAACTGTGGGAATTATTGCTAAATCATCATCTTCTTCTGATCAAACTAAAAGAAACTACCTAAATCTTGAATGATGGGGATCACATAGATCTGATTTGAATGCAAAGGAGAGATGAAGATTTGAGTACCGAAAACTGAAGAGATTTGTCAAGAAACTGGAATGATTCTGCCGAGGCCGGCTCTCATCATCTTCTTGAACTCATCAAAATTGACCATCCCATCTCCATCCATGTCCACTTTCCTGATCATCTCCTTGCAATCTTCCAACTTCTTCCCCTCTGTGAATCCCAGAGAGGAAAGCACCAATCCCAGCTCCTCAACTGTTATAAGCCCGTCTTTGTTCCCATCAAACACATCAAACGCCTCCTTCAAATCCCCATCTCCGCCGGCCCCCTCTTCAGCTTCTCCACGCCCCTCGTCGCCGCCAGATATCGAGTCGAATAGCTCGCAGAACTCGTCGAAATCAATCAGCCCATCTCCATTTGAGTCCACTTTCTCCACCATATCAGCCACGTCTCTCTCCCCTGCCGAAATCCCAATGTTCTTCAGCGATTCCCTCAGCTCCTCCCTCGTTATGTACCCGTCGTTGTTCTTGTCGAACGTCGCGAAAACGCCTCGGAGTTCGATCCCCCCCCTCCTGCTGCTGCTAGTCTTAGCGTTATTGGAGCTGGTTTTGGCAGCATCCTGTGAAGGGGTTCTGGGCCGATGATTGAAGGATTTGACGCATCGTGAGAGGAATTTCTTAGTCGGAGGGATGGTGGAGACTGTGCAGATGAGGCCAAATATGAAGAGAAAACAGTATAACAGTATGGCAATCATCTCTCTCTTCTTCTGCTGTGCCACTGAAATGACACGAAACAACAAATTTCTGCGCTGGGGTTCGGTTAAAAGGAAGAATGGACTTTCTGCATTGAAGAAGAAGTTAACGCGTGGGGCGGGGGTGGGTTGATGGGTTCTTTAGGTTGATCCCACAAACCGCGTGAAACTGTCATAACTGCAAAAGAAAATAACTTTGTTTCTAGAGAGAGAAACAATGAATAACATGTAAATTCTTTAGACACAGAATAGTGCAGTCATGAATCATGATTGTGATGCTTCTCTGTTGCAAACCATTTAATACATTTTTCAATCTTTTCCATCAATTTATTATTATATTGATTCTTTGAAACTTTGATGTTGATGGAATTTCATAAGTTTTTGGGTCAATTATTGTCGTCATATGAAAACATATAAATACTTTTTAAATAAAAAATGATTATATAGTCCTTAAACGATCTTGCTGAATATTTTAAAAAATTAAAAAAATATTCAGAAAATTATAAAAAAAATTAAGAATGAGCAAAATAAATATTTATAAAAATATATAAAATTATAATTCATATTGCAATAGGACATTTCAGTCAGTTTACATATAAAAATTATATGGAAGCCTAATGGAGGCTAACAAAATAAGTTCGTTATTACACGAACGTTAAAATCAAAAGGGTGTTTGTAAATTTTCAAACGATAAATAAATATTTATAATTATGTCAAATTGCAGGGAATGTGATTGTAACTTACCTTAATTTTAACCCTATTCATATTTCAATAGACTATTTAGTTATTTTGATTGGTTGTAACTCCCGCTATGTCATGTTCGGGATTTCGTATTTTGTCACGAACATATCAAATATTTAAACCATCTGTGTGAGCGCTAATTTGAGTAGAGTTTTTCATGTTCCACTGTGAATATATCAGGCACTTAAACGACCAGAAAAAGCAGCAATAGTGTATTGCCGTCAAAAGTTGAGTTAAATTTCATACAAACTGGTACTCGTATCCGCAGGTGAAAGAGCACATGATTGTCAAATACTTTTGATATATGCGTGGAATGGATTCAAAATTGGGACATGTAATTGATCAAATTGTACAAGACCAAGTAAGTTTGGAACCGCTCGACCGCCATCCAATTATTTACTTTTTAGATTATTTATTCTTGCATACAATAAGATAGTAAAATCAATTAATCTATTTTACTTAAAAAAACGATGGATTCAAAATTGAGTACTGAATGAGTAGAATAATTTTTTTCTTAATTTTGATAATAAAATTAAGTTATTATCTATTTAGTTTTTTAGATAAGTGTGAGTAATTACATATTCATTTTTAAATATATTTTCTTTAAAAAGTATGGCAAAATATATGTATTAATCTTTTTCCCTAAAAGTGTTTAAATTTTGCTTAAGCATATATAGTATATATATATATATATATATATATTAATTTATTACTCCACTTTTGATTTAAACTTTTTTACTTATTAAAAATTTATTTTAATTAGAAAATAATTTGGTGATAATTTAATATGCAAAATATATACTAAGATATATTGAGAAAAATATAATTATTGCAGGGAGGTAAAAATTGCTTCATTTTTTAAAATATAAAGGGATAAATCACTATTTATTTTTTTTAGAAGGGTAATTTGCTCATTTTCAATATCACAAAAAGGATAAATTGCATTAAACCCATGAAAGTAACATCCACGCCTCAAGTCGATTTTCATTTCTTCGATTCAAATTTTAATTTTTCGCTTACATATCTAATATTAAACCTTCAAATATATATATATATATATAATACTTCACAAAAAATATATTATTATCTTGAAACTAATTATATCATCCATAACATTCTAACAGGCACAAGCCTCAAAATATTTCTTCAGCCGCCGGGGTTAGGTATGACTTCTTGTGCACTATAAGTCCAGAAAAGAAAAGACCAAAATTTAAGGATTGCAACCAATTTGAAAGCGGATTCAGTGGATACATAGATTCAATTTTTTTGGGTCAACGGATCGAAATACCATTTTGAATTATAAATTGTAATTTCACATATTCTTTAGAATTTTTTAAAATATTTTTATGGAATAATATGTCCTGATGGATTATTTAATTTACTCACACTCAAACTTTGTTATATTTTTTTTAACCTAAAAAAAACAGTAAGAATAAAGTAGTAGTCTCCGTTGTCGTAATTGAAACGATCAATTGCTAATTTTGTGACAATAATTTAATTTAAAAGTTGAATGCCAATGCAATGGTAATCCATAGATTAGATTGAGAAGAAGAACAAAAGACTTTGTTGCCTCACGTTGCAAAATGATGGGTTTGCTGTGTGCTTTGATAAAGATATAAGGAGATTGGGGTGGGGTGTTAGAAATAACTCTAACTTACCCCGCATTGAACGTCCATTGTAGACATGAACTTCTTATGTTAAATTTAAAATTCAATTGGAGTTTGAAGTGTTATTGAATATTAGAGTGAACATAGGAAAACCCCGTCCATAGGCCATTGCCCGCCTACCCAATGCGGACGAACTTTCAAATATTATGGCTGCTTTAATGGCTGTCAAAAATGTCCGAGGCTTATTGACAGTTATTGGTTGGTATTTATGGCTGCTTTAATGGCTGGGAGTCCTATATATAGGGCAAATCCCCGAGCATTCTTAAACCACACTTTATACACTTCAGAATAGCATAGCACAAAAAAATAATTGTTACTTTCTTTCCTAGTTTTCGGATTTGCTTAGGTTTTTCGGCGACCGAGTATCGTTCAAGGTGAGATTCAGTATAGTGCAAAAGCTAAAACTCTTACACCATCCTATTTTGAAGGAAGTGGTGCAATACTTGGTATACTATTTTTATGGGACGTCTAATTTCTTCAAGGCAAAAAAAAATTATTTTTGTGATTTGATTGATGTTAGAACAATAATTTTTATAATGCAGTTGTTATCCAGGTAAATTCCCCTTTTCAATTTGTGTAAACAACATATCTAATCGTATTTTGTGATTTGTGTTCCAACATTATTTGTTCGCGAACTGGTTTCACAAAATTGCTTAATTCTGTTAATTTTTGATCTTTCAATACGCATCCCAATTGTTACTTCTAAATCCATCTCACTGTCTGGAGGATTACTTATTTATTTCATTTAATGTGGATATTTATAATTTTTTAAATAATAAAAAAATATTTAAAATTATATCAAATTTTAAAAAAGAACAACTGTAATTTACCCATGTATATATAAATTATTTTTTTGGCTCAAGAAATTCTTAGCCCTTTTCATGTCTTTTTCTTTTTTGTTTATTTTCTAATATATGAATTGGCACTGAAACATTCATGCAATTGCTTTACTGTTAGGGACAATACGACCAAATACTATTTAACTACAATTATGCAACAACTGCTCATTATTGTTTTTGTAAGTAAGAAAAAATATTAACCATTGTTAAAAATCATAATAAATATTTTAATCATAGCTAAAATTATGACAAAAGTTAATAAACGAACAAAATGCATCCCGCCCACTGTGTTATTCAAAAGCGGCAAAACACCCCTTATGGTGAAAAAAATTCTCAATTTATCCCCTATGTTTTTCTTTTTTTTTTTTTTTTTTTGAGAAAAGCGAAATATCCCTTAGGGATGGTGTATGCATCACGTGCCCTAGGTATGATTTTAATTAAATTTTATTTATAAAATAATATTTATACTCCTAAACATGAACTGTTAGATTTGATTTATATATATCGACGATTTAGATTTAATAAATAAATCAATAATTTAAATCTTTTTTATTTAGATCAATGATTCATATTGATATATAAAATCAAAGGCTCATATTTATGTAAAGTAGATCGATGATTCAGAGTTACACAAATTATAAAAATAACTTATAAATTATATTCACATACATATATATACACAATATATTGATATAATATTAATAAGAAAGTAAAAAATATAAAAAAATATTTTTTTTATAATAAATATTATAAATTATACGTACATATATAATATATACGTATAATATCAATTAAAAAATATCCAAAAAATTAGAAGGGGAAGGGGGCGGCGATGAAGGTGAAAGGGCGAAGGCAGCGGGGGTAGGGGAGGGGGAGGGAAGGCGCAAGCGGAGGAGTGGGGAAGGGGCAGTGAGTTGGGGGAGGGGAAGGGGCGGCGGGGGAAGGCCAGGGAAAGGGGAGAGATAGCAGCGCGAGAGGGGATGGGGCAATTTGCTGGGAGAGGGGAATGCGCACCGGTAGGAGGGGCAGGTGGCTGGGGGGTGGGGGAGGGGGCGAGGGAGCTATACATACATATATATACTATATCATAACTATATATGTATTGTACATATATTTTCAAAAATATATTTTAGGAATATTTGTATGAAAATTGAATGTGGAGCATTCATTGTTAAAGATAAGATATCAATTATTGATTTAAGTAAGATTTTATATGAACAGTAGATTATTACGAATGTTGTATGAACTATAAATTTGTGTCAGATGACATCCAATGATTATAAAATAACGATACAAATAAAAAAAATATAAAAAATAACGCATGCATTACACCACTCACATGCGGGGGGTATTTTGCTCTTTTTTAAAAAACTCATGGGGTAAAGTGAGAATTTGTTTTCACAAAGAGGGTTTTGCCACTTTTGTAATAATAGAAGGGGAGAAATTACATTTTGCCCATTAATTAATAAATCGGGTCAAATTTTATTTTATTTTATTTTTGCCGTTGTTTGACTATGGTATATAATATTATTATTTTAACTTTTAAGTTAAACATAGTCATTTATAATATAGAAAATAATTATTTTTTATAGAGTTATGTATAAAGAATAGTACTTAAAATAAAAGATTATGTAGTCTCTTGTTAATGATTATTTTATTGTTTTCTATTTAACTTGAAGATTTATGACCTCTTAAACTAAAATAAAGGGAAATAGAGATGCACACAATAATATATAGCATACAAATGTTTTACTTGAAGTCAATATTTACCAATTAAAGAATGACTACGGATTGTTTGTGTAAATTGTGTGGTTTCTTGCCGCAATGAGTTTATTATCATTTATTTTATTGTTTTTAGTAAAAAAATATATTAATTAAATTAATACATTATTTAATGTATTGATAATCATATAATTATTGGTTAGAAAAAAAATGATAGTTTTTTCAATCAGATAAAATCGTAATAAGTGATTGATTTCAATGTGCGGCACATAATAAATTTGTGGCACATGCACCGATGATAGTTGATATGTCCAATCATCATCCAATCGTGTTCATTCAATCGAATGAATGTCAATCACTGAAGTGGTGTATTTTTTCGGTTGAATGATGTGTCTATTACGATAAAATGGTATGTCGTGTGAAATGATGTGTCCATTTGATATAAAAAAATCATAACCTTTTACAAACATGGTTTTTAATTAGACATGTCTATTCAATATGACATTTCCAACTTCTATAAATAGGCCCCGGTATTCACTTCATTTTCATCAATTTGAAGAGTATTTTAGAACATTTGAAAGTATTTTTGCAAGATCAACATTTTGTCATTTACGAAGAGAGTTCCAACATATTCTTTTCCATTGTTTCTCGAGATTTGAAGTATTGCTTTGACTAGTGCAATAACACAATATAAAATTGAAGAATTTTTGGAGGATCCTAAAATTAGTTGAGAACTAACAGAAGAATGTTGTTAGAAAATGAATGAGAGGGGGAATTCACTCACCGGAATGCCCCTCAGAGAGCTACTCAAGTCGTCAGGAGAGCCAGGGTTATTTAGAAACCATATAGCTGGCGATAGGCAAGAAGAGCATTCATGTGATGAAAGATGGGTTTTACGAAATAGGGATTAGCACGTCGATATTAAGTCAGTAATTATCTTAATGAAAAAAATAAAGTAAGAATACTAAGATATATTTTAGATAATTAAAAATATTTTAAATAATTGTAATAATTAAATATTTTAGCTAATTAAAAATGATTATAATAATAATTATTGTAATTAAATATACATTTTAATTAATTTAAAATGATTTTAAATTTAACAATTAACAAGTATAAAATTATTTTAATTTACATATAATTTAATTTAATATTAAATAAATTAAAATATAATTTACTTTTTTAATTTAAATTATAAAAAAAACAAAAACAAAAAAGGGCATTTTAGTAAAAAAAAAACCTAAGAAAAAGGTCAAAAACAGTTAAAAAACACTCCCACATACACAAAGGGCGCGTGTAATGCACCTTCTGTTAATTACTAATAGAATGGGGGATTTGTTGCTGAGTTTTACAAAATACAGAGGGGTTTTTAGCCTATTTTTAAAATAAAAAGGTGGTTTTAGCCGACTTTTTAAAGCACTGGGGTTTTTATGCATTTTGTCCCAATTATACACTAATCATCAATATCAGATAACTATGTTAATCAACACATACTATTAAAATAGAATAACATCTCAAATATCGGTGGTGTTCGAACCCAAGATCATAGAATCATGAGGCCTCAATTTCGGCAATTGAATTAAACCTCATCGGACAGTGACTGTTATTTTATTAAAAAATAAGTATATTGAAATTATTTAGTCAAACACACAAATTTTACTGCCCTTGATAAAAAGTTTAGATAAACAATGTAAATCTATTAAAAGTGCAATTTAGATCAAATGAGTAACAGGGAGTATCCTTTCCCAGGGAAACTCGTCTTCCGCTGGTGGAGCTCCGGTCGTGGACAACTGCCTCAATTGGTGGCGTGCCGCTTTATCGCCTGCTGTAGGGGTGACAGACGAGTTGAGTCGGCTCGTGACAACTACTTTTGCACTGTCTATTGGTACAGGGATTGATAGAAAAAGAAAAAGTAACTATCTTACAGGCTCTAGAAACTATTTTAAAATTTTCAAAAAAAGAATGGAAACTAGCTCGGGATATCTTTATGAGAAGGTAGCTCTTGATATGCTTTTACCTGGGGATTCAACATTGTGATATGCCCATGCCTCGTAACAAAATGAAAGGAAGAGAGAGAAAGGTTGGAGAAAAGGATAAAGGGATATAGTTTTCACAAAAATAGAATTCCTCGATCGTGGATAACTGCTTCAATTGGTGGCGCATCATTTTACCGCTTGCTGTAGGGGTGACAGACGAGTCAAGTCGGCTCTCGATGAGCTCGACTCGAGCTCAATGTCCTCTGTTTATAAGCTCGCAAGCCAGCTCAGGAGCTTTTTTAATTTTATTTAATTTTTTTATATAGTTTTTTATTTTAAAAATGTCTATATTTTTAATTTCATATTCAATACTTTATCAATTTTATACTCAAAATGTATGGCAAAAAAAAATATATATATTTTAATGATTAATCAATACCATACATTTTAATTTTAGATGATAACAAACTACAGTACTTTATTCATACATTTAATCGTATACAAAAACAAGCTTAATCAATAATTTAGTAAGTTTTAATATTTTTTTAAAAATAATTATTTAATATGATACATATAAATTTTATGTTATATTTTAATATCTATTTATAATCTCTTATACTTTTTTAAATTGACAAGTCCTAACAATTAACTTATAAGTTTTTATTTATATTCGTGAGTTTTATATTTATATCAAGATACATAGTGTGCAATCTATTTTATTACTTATAAATTTATGTTAAAATTTGGTGATTCTCGTCAAAATTAATCTAAATGATCATCATCATCATGATCATCATATAATAATAATAATAATAATAATAATAATAATATATTTTTTGGGGGAAAAGCTAGCTTTAAAATGACTATTAGGGAGTGTTTGCATAAATTTTTGCTTTTAGAAAAGTGATTTTTATAGAAAAATTTAAAAGTTATAATAGAATCAGAAGTCAGTAGTGCTTGTAAAAAAAGTGAAAAGCAAATAAAAGCTAAATTGGATAGTGTTTTGGAGAAAAATTACTTTTAAAATAATAATTGATGAAAGATTGTTTTGTCCATATGTGTTAAAAGATACTATTTTTTTTCCTTATTATTTCACTTGTTATTTGTCATTAATAATTATTTTTTCACAAAAAATAATAAATTTTATTTTGATTAGTATTTCATATTTATGTTTTTAAAAATATTAAAAAAAATATGTTTAATAAAATAATGCTTCCACTAAGTAATATAATTGTTGATTCATACACAATAATTAAACTTACATAATTGCAAAAAATAATTATTTTATTAATTAATTAAATAATAATATGCGAACGAAATAATATAATTAGATGATATAACACATCAAATATAAAAAATTTTAAAATATTAAACATATGAAAGTGTAAATTTAATCGTTGTTAAAATTTAAATTATTCGAAAACTTCGATATCAAGTTTAAAAATACAATTTTAAAAATAAATAAAAAATAAAAAAACTGATTAAGATTATTATAATAAGGGTAAAACAGTCAAAAATAAAGTTGAATTTATTACAAAAAAATCAAAACAACTAAAAACACCCCCAATGTACTTTTAATTTTTGTTCAAAAGCACTTTTCTTAACATTTTTAAAAGCAAAAACTGACATTCCATACACTTTAAAAGTGATTTTAGAAAGTGAAAAGTTGAAAAGCGCTTTTTTGAAATGCTAGCAAACACTCCCTAAACAATCAAGCATTTGAAGCACAACAAATTTTGAAACCAAAATGCCAATGCATGTCGTCTAAATGAAATTGTATGCCATATAAGTCCCGTTTACTTTGAGGATGGAATTAGATGAGTGACAAAATTGTCCTTTACTAAATAGATGAGTAAATGTACTTGCAAACCCACTTTTCAACAACTTGAGGATGATAATGATTACTTTTTATATAAGTGAAATAATAATTAATATCGAATTTTCATTTTATACAATGCTCCAATTCTATAAAATAAACATCTTAGTAAACTATACTAAAATTTTAATATTGGTTAATATATCAAAATAAAGGTGGTCTTGTGGTATACGGCCAACTTCAAAAGTAATAATCCCAAACAAAATTTGCCCAGTGATTTCTCCCTTTCAATCGTTTGTCTTCACAGAGACGAATCAATCAGTCTTGTGCCTCTTGAACTTCTTGATACGCTTTTTAACAATCATTTTGCTGAGCAATGGGACAGCCATGGCGTCTGGTGGCGTCGAGCAGCGGCTAGGGCTCCTCCTTCGTGGTGGCACAATGCTCTGCTAGGAGGATCTCACTCCTCATTTCTTTCTCGTTTTCTCACTCTATTTTCTTTTCTTTCTCCCCAGTTTCGAAATCTAAATCCTAAAAGGCTAAAATCCTAGCCCCGAACGAACGATTGCAAGCCCCAGTCCATCTACCACGGGCAACGAGGAAGGCGATTGCTGTTGTGTCGGCCAAGCAAGAAGCTTGAACAGGTTTGCCATTACATCTCAGACTCTTGGTCTCACCTTCGGCTTGTGTGTGTGTGGGCGGCGCCTATGAAGAGAACATGGTTCTTTACTTTTTGTGTTGTTGTTCTAGTCATTTTATACTTGTTAATATTTTTGTTCTACAATCAGCACTAATTCATATTAGTAATTCTCCAAAATTCTCCAATTGCATTTCGAGCTAATCTGGGAAAACCCTTTTGGGTGTTCTCAAGAATAAAAATAAAATCTACAAGCAGCACCTTTTTTTTTTTTGGGTTTTGAAAGTTTATCATTGTTAAATCTTTTTTTATTGGAGATATATGTAAATCTTGAATGCTCAAATATTATTCTGAGACTGTTGGGTGTACGGTGGGCTTGAACTAAACAATTTGCTGAGCTCGGGCTTATTATATGTGATTCGAGCTCAAGCTCGCACCACAAGAGCTTGAGCCATGAAAAATGAAATCGAGCTCGAGCCAACCAAAATTGGTCGAGCTCGGCTTCAGCTCGACTTGTCTACACCCCTAGCCTGCTGTTAAGAATCTCAATTTTGATAGTGTACGCATCAATTGACTTCAAAATCTCATATACAGGATCCCTACCCTAACTGCCACCTGAATCAAAAGAAGAAGAGTAGCAACGAACACTAACAGTTTGAGTTCTGTGAGGTTTGTAGGCAAAACCACAGCCAGAGCAGCCGCTGTAACTGCTTCCCTCACCCAAAAAATCACTCTCCATGTCCCTCACTCGCCTCCAATCTAAGCTCTCTGATGTCACATTCTACCTCAAAGCTCCAATGCTTCTCCTCCCTGAGCACATGCACCAAATCGCCTTTGGTGTCCGTTTAATTGCGATGTTCTCGAGCTCGACAACCACTTCGCTTGGTCAGTAACTTATAAATTTTGTGTACTTCATTGTTTTGAATATCAGAAATTGATAACTTGCCGTTCCTGTTACTTTCTTTTGTTATATTTTTGAGGTCCTCAGCGACAGTGCCCTTGAGCATTTTAGATGAAATTCTAGTATGCCCTTAGGCATGATATGTATTTGTCATCAAAGTTAGAACAATGGCAAAGAGTGATTTTATTTGCTGATTATGCAAAGGCAAGCAATTATTTTTTGTTTCTTTCTTTTTTGTTTCATATTTGATAGCATGCACTTTTTATAAATGTAAATGGCTACCTGTGATAATGTTTAATATGTCTTTTTTGTCCAATTTGATACGCAGTTTAAGGTATATTATATTATATATATATATTTTATTGGAGACAATATTTACATTTTAAATGACATTTAAATTTGTCATATATTCATGCCTCTCTCATCACCAGTAATGTTGTCAATGGATCTATGTGTCGTGTGGCTAAATATCTCGAGTACGGTATGTTTTCTGTTTATGCTCTAACCTCTTTCTCTGCGTATTAGCTGAGCTTGGGGACTTTAACCAGCCGTTGCACACACTTCAACATCAAGTTGGTTAGTTTATGTTTGGGCCCTTTAACAAGGACAAAACAGGAAAAGAAAATCGTAGTCCCATGTGGGCAGCTGGATTATAAATCCATAATTCATTGGGTTGGATTCCGGGCTGGGACATTATCATGTATTGAACCAAATATAGGATTAGACTTGATCGGTAAGCCAATCAAATTCAAGCTTAATGCTTCAAAGCAAACAAGTTATAGTAATATAAATGCCTCGTTTAGTTATGATGTAAGCTTTAAGCTTTCAGAATTCAATTGAAGTTGGTTCTCAACTGTAGGTACACTTGTATCCACTTCAATAATACATGCCCATGTTTGCTTTGAAGGATTGTGGGTGATGTGATTCACAATCAAGCTCACTCCACTGATTGGTTAGAACGTTTGCAGACTATGTTGGGTGATTCTGTATCCAATCGGGGGGCTTGCGATCTATAATCCTTGGTTGATGGCCCAGATGGATTGTGCAATTAAAATAACCCTGAGCCCTGTCCTTTACAGTTTCATATTTAAAATAATGAGTTATTTTTTCTTTTTGTTAGAGAAGTTCATGTTCAAACACTGAACCAAAGACATGATTATCATGTGCAAAAGGGATACCAGACATTTCAAAGGTCCAACTAAACAGAAAATAGTGGATCTTGGATGCATAATAAATCATTTTTTTTTGATCTATCATACATAATCCATTCCCATTCTTACATACCGTGGCCTATATATCAGTGGATTCATAATTCTTCAAAATTACCCAACCCAAATTGCAGAGATTAAATAAAAGCAGAAAATGGAGGATTCTCTCTGATTTTATGAGTGCCCTGATGTGATTATAGTGTAAAAATTGTTTTATAAACTTTGCCATATTTATGCTATTACATTTTTCAGGTATGCCACTGCATTGGCCGGGGCTCTGGACTGCACAACCATGGCAATTTCATGCTAATTTGGTGTTCTCAACACTACAAACTAGGTTGTCTCAAGGACCTCGAGAACTCCATTTTGCTAACAAAAAGATCACAGAATTAATTCGAGGTGGACGACTTGAAGATGCGAGAACATTGTTTGATAAATTGTTCCATAGGAACACTATCACTTGGAATTCAATGCTTAGTGGGTACATTCAACATCGCCAGATTGCAAAAGCCCGGAGATTTTTTGATGAAATTCCTGAGAAGGATGTGGTGTCGTGGAATTTAATGATTTCAGGTTATGTGTCATGTCGTGGGATGAGGTATCTAGATGAGGGTAGGAACCTGTTTGATAAGATGCCTGAAAGGACTTTTGTTTCTTGGAACACTATGATTAGTGGGTACGCCAAGAATGGAAGGATGGAAGATGCTTTGAGGCTGTTTAATAGTATGCCAGAGAAGAATGTGGTTTCTTGGAATGCAATGATAACGGGTTACCTGAAAGATGGTGATGTAAAGAGAGCTTCAGAGCTTTTTAAAAGAATGCCGAGACGAGATGCAGCATCGCTCAGTGCCCTTGTGTCTGGCTTGATTCAGAATGATGATTTGGATGAGGCTGAAAAGGTCTTATTTGAATATGGGACAATGGGCAATAGGAAAGAGGACTTAATACATGCTTATAATACTTTGATTGCTGGGTATGGTCAGAAAGGAAGGGTTGAAGATGCTCGGCGCCTTTTCAATCAGATACCCGTACGCAGTGATAGTGGAAGTGGGGGAAGCACAAGGTTTGAAAGAAATGTGATCTCATGGAATTCAATGATTATGTCATATGTGAAAGCTGGGGATATGGCATCTGCAAGGGAGTTGTTTAATCAGATGGAGGTCCGAGACACTATTTCTTGGAATACAATGATTAGTGGCTATGTTCATGTGTCAGATATGGAAACGGCTACTGAACTCTTCTCTAAAATGGGAACTCCAGATGCCTTATCATGGAATTCAATAGTGTTTGGGTTTGCACAGGCAGGAAAGATGGAACTTGCACTCCAGTATTTTGAAAGAATGCCTCAAAAGAATCGGGTTTCTTGGAATACTATAATAGCTGGATATGAAAAAAATGCAGGTTTTAAAGAAGCTGTCAAACATTTTGTTCAAATGCAAGCAGAAGGAGAGAAGCCAGACCGACATACTCTGTCTTCACTTCTTAGCATTTGTGCTGAATCCGTTGCTCAGCACCTGGGCATGCAAATTCATCAATTGGTCACCAAACTAGTGTTACCTGATATACCTTTAAGTAATTCTCTCATAACCATGTATGCTAGATGTGGGGCGATATCCGAAGCAAAGACTGTCTTCAATGAGATGAACCTTCAAAAGGATGTAATCTCTTGGAATGCCATGATAGGAGGATATGCATCTCATGGTTTTGCAAAAGAGGCATTAGAACTTTTTGAATCGATGAAGTGGTCTAAAGTGACACCAACTTATATCACATTCATATCAGTTTTGAGTGCTTGTGCTCACGGTGGTCTGGTGGAAGAAGGCAGGTCATATTTTAGATCCATGATTTCCGATTTTGGAATTGAACCAAGAGCTGAACATTTTGCTTCCCTTGTGGATGTTGTTGGTAGACATGGACAGGTTGAGGAGGCCATGGATATTATCAGTCGTATGCCAATTGAGCCAGACAAGGCTGTCTGGGGGGCGTTACTGGGCGCTTGCAGGGTGCACCATAATGTGGAGTTGGCTAAAGTTGCAGCTGAAGCATTAATGAGGCTTGAGCCAGAGAGCTCAGGCCCTTATATCTTGCTTTACAATATGTATGCTGATGCTGGCAGATGGAATGATGCTGACGAAATCAGGATGATTATGGAGAATAACAACATTAAAAAGGAACGAGGTTATAGCAGGGTGGATTCCACTTGCTTGTAATGCTTGTGCTGCATTTTGGAATGGAGTCTAAGAACCAGATGATTTAAATATTCCCATGCTTGCAGTTATATGTTTCTTACGGCTGTGAAGAGTGTTTTACTGGTTTATAGCTGGTGTTTTGAACTGGAGGTAGAAACTTGATTCCACCAAGAGCAGGCTTTCAAGGAGCCATATGAGGTAATTGATTGTGATAAGTCAATTCCAAGAGTTAATGCTAATGCACATGGCTAAAACTCATCAATTTTCTTATATGTTTTAATTTATTATAATGTATATAGTAGGATTGTAGTTATTACAGTTCTTCTACCACCTGCCTTGCCTATTTTTCTATTCCTGCATATTTTGTGTGAAACATGGTTCTTGATGGGCAATTGACTTGAACGTAGATGGAGATTGAGGAAGGATTACCTAATTTCCCTCCGAGCCTAAACGACTGTTTTGTTTTGAAAAGGTTGGCACCACAACAAGCTAAAAAGCTCAAACTGGAAGAAGGTTCACTCTTTACCCACATTAATTGTCTAGTAGTCTTGAAAATGTTGTGTTTGCATTGATGCTTCAAGAAACAAGTTTGTGAGGTTTGTAAGTCTGGTTCCATGAATTCTGTAAATATAAATATTTATAAGAAATTTGTGAAATTGTGTAATCTAAATACAGTTAAATTCTCAATTTGAAAAAAAAAGTCACGCGAATGAAAAAGATAATCTTGTATCCAAAACTACTTAGATGAATTTGAAACTTGATAATTTATGCTAAAAAATGTTATAAATAAAGATTGATAAGAAAATTAGGAAAACATATCCTTGGAATGTACAGACATTGAGCTTTTTAAAGTATTTCCATACTTTTAAACACTGATCCATCCTAATTGATATATTCTTGAGCTCAACAGCCACTTCGCTTGGTCAGTAAATAAATGTACTTCATTCTTTTGACTATCAGAAAATGATATAGTTGTTGCTGTTCCTGTTACTACCCTTTGTTACATTTTTTAGGTCCTCGGCGGCCGACATGTTTGGCATTTCTTAGGTGGATTAACCTAATGTAATTTCGAATATAGCAACTTCATAATGTTGTGTATATACAGTATGGTACTCCACTCGTGCATATATTGCTAACATATAGAATTCTGATTGATATGTCTGGAGTTTAACACAAATTATTTAAAGTAATAATATCAGGAAATTGAGCATCATGAAACACGAAACACAACATCTCTAACATGAAATATGGATATGAGTTTATATTGTTGATTATATGAAAGCACACATCTGATGTTAGGAAACTGTAGGTAGTTTTATTTTAGGGTTAGTTACATTTTGCCGTCCAAATTATGACCGTTTTTACACTTTGGTATCTAAACTTTTTTTTATGTCAACTTAGCATCTCAACTATAAGAAATTCTGCACTTTGCTATTTTTTCACAAGTTTTTTGTGAAAAAAGCATTACATGTAGTGTCCATGTGCTATTTAAGGGTTATATGATGTGATATTTTTCACATATGTACAGTATGCAATATTTTTCGTCAAAAAAATCAACAGAAAAATGGTCATATATGGTAAAGTGCAAATTTCGCAAAGTTGAGATGGTAAGTTGACACAAAAAAAAGTTTAGATGCCAAAGTGTAAAAACGGTTATAGTTCGGATGGCAAAATATAATTTACCCTTTATTTTATGCTCCTAACATACATCTGTACCCATAGCCTTGCAAACTTTCACCCCCCCCCCCCCTCTTTTGTGGGGATAAAATTATATCAATTAATATTTTTTCTTGCTTATTGTCATTTGGCTTAAGAAAATCACTTCTATCTTGTTAGAAACTATATCCAGCCTTGTTAGAAACTATATCCAGCCTTGTTAGAAACTATACATCTGTACCCAGCCTTGTTAGAAACTATATCCAGAACAGTACCATGTACCTTTCTACTATGCTATCAGCGGCTTTCGATAATGGGGGAAATGTTGCTAATTGAATGAAATGAGGGAAGTCAAAACAATATCCATAATGATAGCTGATTTCGGCCAGCGCTGCTAGGCAGCTGGGTTTTGTGGGTACTTTTTCGGGTTCATTTGCCTCCTTATGCAGATATCAATCTTACAAGAACTTTTTATCTGAAATTGGACTTCCCTTCGTGAATTCTCTGATTAAATCGATGGCTATCCTTCTCTCGACTAATAACACACCTGTTTGGTTGCTCTGTGCTAACTGTTGGTCGTAAACTTGATCACAGATGCAGACTCACTTACTCTCCAGAACCTGGAAGTTTTTGTGTCCAGGCATCCAAGTGTTCTTTGGGACATGCATTTTAAGAAGTATGATTATGCAGGTTATATTCTAGATTTTAAACTATTCTATTACCGTAAAGAGCTGGGTATATAGATATATTAATGTAAGCTCTTTTGGCTATCTCCATACTTGATCCTATTTAGTTAATTGTTTTACTATTCTTCTATTGCTTCAAATCTTTATATGTTATGGCACCTGTACAACTCTGTAGCAATATTGTGGTCCCTTTGGTTCAGTGCTTGCAGCGGGGGAAAATTGCAAGTCATTGAAGACTGAAGCTGCTAAAGTCGGATCAGTTGGACCTGTTGTTGGACCATTGAATAATATCTATACTGAACTGAATGGGTAACTATGTTAATAGCTTTAAACCAAATCATGTCGATATCCTTAATTTCTCCATTACAAATGGTGTTGTACCTTTAGATAGCTATACGACCGAGAGAGCACAGGTACCCAGTTCAGTATTATCTTCGGTCTCAGAGGCTGGTCCTTCTTTCCCTATTTATCTGTAGGGGGCCATACAAGTGAGCAATGCCGAGTAAAGTGAGAGATGCAGAGTACTTGAAGAGCTCAACAAGTTTTCTTTGGTTATTTATTCTCTAACTTATAGATTAGTCTGTGTATTCAGGTATAGTTCCATGTATCACATTTACATGTTTTCAGCAGGATTGCAGATGGTCTTGCTAATCTATATTTCCTGATGTGCCTACCAGGTGACATTGATAATCACCATGCTCCAATCCACTTGCCAGGGAATGCTCATCTTATCAGTGGTTCTGTAAGTTTATTCTTGGGCATGACTATTAGGCCATAATCGTTGTTCCTTATTTAGATGGATTCCTGTTGTTATGCTTATTAGCATGGGTTATCCTTTGTTGCGTCTAAAATTTCTCAAGCAGGTTTATCCAGGACTAAGAATAGTTAACAGGGAACATATCTCTGGGTACTTTGTTACTTTCCTGGTGTTTTTCAAATTTCTTGTATTTATTTACCTCAAAGTCTCGTGCTTCCTGTTTCTATGTCTGATTGATATCACTTGATACCATTGCCTTTCTGTGAGATATATATATATATATATATATATTCAATGCCTTGTTTATGTCTTGCTATCTTAATGTAGTATTACAGGATTTTAAATCTCCTATTATTAATTATTTACCTCTGTTCTTTTTTCATACAGGTTTAGATGTCGCAAATTTCTTCTACATCTCGAGAAGCCGTCTAAGGAAATGTTCAGACTGGAGCACCTCCACCTTGGTTTGATGAAGCAAAAGGAAATGAGCCTCATCGTGCATGGAGTCCAAAACTGAGGGATCGTGTTTCCTCTAAAGCAGGGAAGTTCTCAAGGTTGAAACCAAAACGTGTTGGAGCTGCTTGGGTAGAGTGAAAAGAACTTGAACAAACATATTAGTACCAATATTTTATGCTATTTGTCTCCCTACTTTTGGTAGAATTTGGCAGTGTAGCACAAGAAAAGAATCTAGAAAGAATTCCAGATGGAAAATAAATCACCCCGGAAAGCTTATAATCAATCAGAGATGTTCAGGTCGTTACAGCCTTACATCAGCAAAAGAATGGTAAGATTTGCATTTCTTTTGCTGTCTCTCTTTATTTCTTTCATTACGCACATACCTGACGCTAAGTACTTGATATTTTTTATTTTTCTCCAGTATATACATCTCTATCCCGTTTGGAAATTCTGCACCATCTGCGTATGCATGCGCTTTACTGAACTCTGACATTGTGTCTATTCTCTTGTAAATGGCGCGTGTGCATGGAAATTTTATTTGCAATCTTTGTTTCGCAAAACCAGCCCAAAAATGAAGCCGGTTTCGATATAACCACACTAATACCAAACACTCTTTACATTTTCCAATAGATGTTTTAACACCTTTTCAAACCCAACCTCATTTTTCCCAAATCTTACAGAGATACCTAAAACAACTCTTAGCTTTACATGGTTTTAGATTGGATACCGTTAAATCACAAGATTGGTTGCTGTTTCATAAATTTCTGGGCTTACATGACCATCTTTTTGCTGCAGCATAGTTAGGCAAGTGAATGATATTTTTCACCAAGTAGTCTAACATCAAGCATTTGGGCAATAGAATGACAGATTTAACCTCTCTATCTGTATCTTGTTGAGCTACTTTATGCAGTATTATTCTTTTAGACAGGCAGATGAAGTAGATAAGAGCAACATTGGAAGGAGCTGCACCACAGAATACGTCCTGAAGTTCAATGTTGGAGCTCAATAAGCATGAGATTGTCGAAACCAGTCCAATGTTTCCTTGTTCATAGACCTGTATTATGTTTATGGGTCATTTTTTCATGAACCACGCATCAGTGGCGCTTAAGATATCAGGTGAAGATGATTTCCATCAATTAATATTGAAAGAGCGAAGTTTGTATTTGGGTAGAACGATTTAAATATGAGGGAATTAAAAGAATTTGAAATATATTACATTCGATCTATATAAAGATTTTACAGTTTACAATGAATGATTGCAGTTAAAAAGCTGTGGCACTTGAGGTAGGAGAAACTTCACTTTCAGCAGGAGGTTGCAGTGTTGGAGAAGTAGAGAAGGGTTATAACTGGCAGCTTTTAGCAGCATTTGGGTACAAGTGAATAATTATGCCAAATAGAGTTGGGCAGCTGCACAAGCTTAAAAGGTTTGTGGTCCCTAATTAACTTTTACTTTGTGCATATTGCAAACAAATCATGTTACTCTACACTTTTCGATTGATGTTCTCTGTCTATTGTGTCTTGTCCATTTTTTGAGATATTTGTTTTCAAATTCTATAATTATGGTATTATATGAACTTTAAATTTATATATTTTCATATTATATATCAGAATAAATGAAATCGAATCTAGACCATTAATCGAAGAGATGAGATTTAGACCGTAAATCTAAATGTTAGAGGGATGAATAATCAATTCAGGGATTTCCCCTTTGATCTCAGTCACACTCGTTTGTTTCTACCTCTTTCCGCTTTGATCATCAGGATGCAGATGCAGTGGCCTCATACCCTTTGGCCCTTCCTCTCCGACTTTTGATATCATCAGGATAAGTAATTAACACGTGAATTTATACCATTAAATTTCTAACAAAAGTTAAAAGGAACAAATAAATTGAAAATCTTTTGAAGATACCCTCTAGCTCTAAGTTAGAAAGAAAAAGGGTTTAATGCAACTTATTCTCCTGTGATATTAAAGATGAGTAAATTATCCCTCTATAAAAAATAAATAGCAATTTATCCTCCTATATTTTAAAAAATGAATCAATTTACTCCCTGCTTAAGGAGGTAAATTAATTAGGGAGGTAAATTGATTCAATTTTAAAAATATAGGAAGGTAAATTGCTACATTTTAAAAAATACAGGAGGATAAATTACTATTTTATTTTTCATAAGGAGTTATTTGCGTATTTTTCAAAACACATGTATCTAAATTGCAATTTACCCGCAAGAAAAATGCAATTTTCCCAGTTTCTTATTAACATTCTTTATATGTTTTCATCAAATCAAATAAAAGCTTTCATGAACATAGTAGATTGGAATTTCATTTATAATATATGAAAGCTTTTTATTTATTTATTTATTTTTTTTTTGAGAAATCACAGTCACCTTTTTTTAAGTTTGTTATAATTACAAATATCTTTTTATTATTATTTAAAATATTATAAATACTTTCATGATTTTAACATTCGTCCCACATCGAGCTCATTATGTTAGCATCCATTAGATTTTTATCCAATTTTTATGGTAAACTGACCATGCAAAATGTCCTTTTATATTATAAATTGTAAGAGTTTAATGCAATTTACTCCCCTTGTGATATTGCAAACGAACAAATTACACCCTATGAAAAAAATAGTAATTTATCCCCTGTATTTTTTTAAAATAAAGCAATTTACCCTCATAAACGCTTAATTTTAAAAAACATAGGGGATAAACTTAAAAAATACAGGGATTAAATTGTTAACTTTTTTTCATAGGGAGGTAATTTGCATATTTACAATATCACAGGGGATTAAATTGTATTTTTCTAAATTATAATATATATATATATATTTTTAAAAATTTTTAAAAATATTTTTATGAACTAATATGCTTTATAAATTATTTACTTTACTCATCTGCTAATTCTACAATTTTTAAAATACATATATAAAATTTAAATTTAACAAAATTAAAGTAGTTATTGTCACCTTATCGTCCAAAAACTATAAAATTATTTTTCATTTGAAACGAATATGCATAATTTTTTAAATAATAAATAAAATATTTATATATCAATTTTCAAAATAAATTCTCATAATATATTTATTCACAGTAAGTAAAGTGTTTTTAGGTGAGATAAGATAAGGAAAAGAAGACACTGAAAGCGCGCCGGCGAGGGTGAAGTACAGCACACGTGAATATGGCGACACAAACTCTCTACACTGCGCCTCTGTTAAAAAGCGACGCATCAGATCCGTGACGTCATGTGACCCTCTTAACGCAGTTTACCTTTTTACTGATAAGGAATACCCAATCAGTTATAAATTAACTACCAATAAAGGGACAACACTTTCCTACTCCAAGTTGCCGTCAGAAAATTGCGCCCCCACCCCCCGTCCTTTTTTTAAAAAAATATGTTGTAATTATATTTATTTTTTTTATGATTTAAAAATTTTATTTAGTATTATCGACGTTTTGGTGAAGTAGTATATATTTTGGGAAAATAATGTCCCACCCCAACCTCCTTCCATCCGCATAGAGGGGGGCGACGACAACTGTGGTCGTCTAAAGCAAATTTGGGCGATTGCGATTGCAGTCGTCTAGAGAAGATTTGGGTGATGCAGGGGAGATATGGGAGATGGTCGTCATTGCCGTTCAAATTTAATAAATTTAAATTTTAAGGGCAAAGCTGAAGTCCTGTGTACAGGTTTGGGGTTGTGATTCTTGAGCAGATTACCCAACATTCATGTAGGATGCCACGTGTTTAAGTAGAATTCAGTTGATAGACGAAACCTTAATCCCCAATTAATTGTCCGGCTAATTTTCGGTCATTTTTGATCCCACGAACTAATATTGCTACTGAACTAAAATTTACGGGATGAAAATTATCAGTTCGATACTTACAGGACTAATTATGTCACTTCCCTTACATACAGAACCAATTTTCAATTGTACCTTCTAATGAAAAAAATTAGGGTAATTTAATTATATTAATATTTTCTGAAGTCAGACCACAGTATAAGAACACCCCAAGTCTTTTATAAATTACAAATTCACAGAAAATTGCAAGAAAAAATTAGTCGTAAAAATGTAAAACAAGTACCAATAATTAGTCATCCGGACACAAGACACATACTCAATCTTCTTCTTTTATTTATTTGTATCCACACGCATAATTTTATCCGGACAAAGCGAGACACTATAAGAAAATTATTCAATAATTATACAAAAAAATCAACGTCAACCTAATTACTATGTGAAATTCTCGTTGCTAATCCACATTATTTAATTCAAATCGTAAGAGCGTTGAGGCATCAATCGAAATATTGTGAGTTTGAATTCAAAAAATATGAGTAATTAATCTATTTTTGTATTAGTTAAGTTTTTGTTTATTTGTTTCTTTTAATCATATCAATTGCATTGAAAATATTGAAATATTTTCTGTTTGAATACCCACTTCTCATGCATTTATATTAATAAAAAAGAATCAATTGTCCAAAAATATTAATAGTAGTGGGCTATATGTATCTTATTTAATTAGCAAAGATAATATATATTAGTGGGTATGATGCAGAAAAAACCATAAAAATATATGTATATATGTAAACCCTCCTCCTCCCATACCTTTCATGCCAAATAATATTGGTGGGAGATAATGGGCACATGGTGACATGTGATTGGGGATGTGATCATTATATCTTTTGGTCTGTCTACGTGAATTTGTGCCCACATCATCAATTATGCATCGTTAAATCCCAAATGATATAATAGTTAAATTTAATGTTGCCTATTAAAATTTTGTACGTACATCAAGTATGAGTTGTCAGAGGACAAATGATAGCATCACAAATTGATGATGTTGGTATGAATTTGTACCCACATCAATTATGAGTCGTCAAATGATAAATGAGATCATCACAAATTTGATGTTGTCCATATATATGAATTTGTACCCACATTAGCTATGAGCAGTTAAATCACAATTGATTTGACGATTCACAACTCATACGGGTCTAAATTCACATGGAAGGCATCCAATTTTTGTAGATGTCTTCAAATTTTAATTTCTATGTTATATATGTTGTGAAAAATTATTTGTTTAGTCCTTTAAGTTTGCCTGCTATTAATTATAGTTCTTTAAATTTACTCGTTTTAGTTTTAGTACGATAACTTTTAAAATTGCTTAATTTCAATTCTTCACCCAATTTCGGACAATTTTACCTGCCTTACGCAGCTCTTCAAGAGCAACTTTAGTCCGTATACATTCATTCATTTTGCATCTTATAGCTAATGTTCTCCTAAAATGGTATAAGAGTCTAGATTTATTGAAAAAAATATTTATTTATATAACACTTAAAACATTAAAGCGGACTATTACCCTTTATCATCAAAAGGGTAAAAGAGTCGTAAATTAAGTTAAAAAACTAAATCTAATATTATAAAAAATAAAGGACCAATTTGTTGTTACTATTATTAAAGACCTTTATTGGGAGTCAATTAAAGTGGAAAAAAGAAGAAAACTTTCTTTTTCTTTTATTTATATAACTATTTCTTTTAGGCCTTCTCTTTTCGTATTTTGTATTTATTTTAATTCTTTTCCATTTTCTTTCTGTGTTTTTTTCTTTTTCCCTTTTTTTCCCATCTTTTTATCAAAATTAATTTCACCCCCACCACATACCCAAACCCACCAAAACCCTCCTTCTGTGTATCAGATTTAATATTATAAATCATATTGCATCTAATACTTTCATTTATTATATACACCTTCTACGTATTATATAATTTTTTTAAATAAAAATAAAATTACATAATGCATAATGTGTAAATAATTTAATAAATTTAAAATAAAAAATTCAATCCGCCCAATTGACCCTCAAAAAACACCGCAACAATATATAATTAGGGACAATTACATTTATACGAAATGACCTATGGTTTAATTATATAAATCACCGTACCTTTTGTATAATTATATAAATTACTCCTAACAGTAAAAAAATAGGATAGTTTGTTAATAATATTAATTTTTTTGGGGTGTATAATTCTTCAAAAAATATGACTCATTCGTGTAAATGATGTTGACGTTTTTAATGGGTGTATATATTCAAAAGACATAAATAATTTATATAAATAAATCATAAATGAGAGAATATAAATATAATTATATATTCCTAATAATTAGCTAGCACTCCATAACCCTAAAAGGTCTGTCTGGCTAAAAAGTATACAAACTGATTCGTATGTACAATTAACTACAGCTAATTATCAAACCCTAATCATCCCAAGTTCGTAAGAATGGGCACCAAATTAGTACCAAGAACAATTCCTTACTAATCTTCTGCTCCGATGTAGATCGTGGAGAAATGGACTAACCATAATCAAACACGATTTAAAAATTATGATAAATCAATATTATCACATTACAGTTAAAAAAAATCAATATGAAAAATTAAAATTTTGACTACAGTGATAAATACTATCCATGATTTTAGCTACAACAAAACATTTGCTATTTTTTTAGTTGTAACTAATATTTTGACCTCACTTTCAGAACAACGATTTATAGGCGCCATTACATGATAGCCGTACTCAAATTAGTATTTAACACTTTTCACTTTACCGTATATTGTAATTCACCATAACCCAATGATAATATTTCTTCTGTTGATCAAGAAAGACGTAGCTATACCTATATATACATGTATGTAAATCCACAATTTGAACCATGAAATTTTGGTGAAATAACATTTTTCTTTTCATAACTTAAGGACGACACTTTTGATCCCGTAACTTGCAAAAAGTTGTATTTTTGGTCCTGTATAACACCTTTTTTTTAGACATTTAATAAAAAAGATCACATACTTAACACGTGCATTTAAGTGCCTAGTTTGAAAATTTAACGGCTATATAGTCTTTTCTATTAAATATCTAACGAGATAACGTAATGAAACAAAAAATGACAATTTAATAATCAGTGGGATCTAAAGTATAAAAACCCTAACACACTTACCAAAATTAAAATGCTATTTTCCTATATGCAAGTGTGATGCGTATGTACCCCACAGGCACTTGCAAAGTAAAGCGGCTAACATGTGGGCAAAAATTGGTCTTGTGTGTGATGTGAACCCTACTTTGTTTCCTCCCCTTCTTCTATAAAGCTGCTTTAATTTCTCACACACTACACACACATGCTCAAGTGGTCCATCACAGTAGTTTTCATATTCATTTTCTTCCTCCACTCCCATCCCTCCTTACAAATTCATCACTCATCACTCTCTCAATCAATTAATTCATCGTACGTACTGCTAACTCATGATCAAGATGATTGTCGTTTTCATATCATAATAAACAAGTCCATTCATGCTTTTCCACAGCTTTCTTGAACTTCCTTCTGCTTCAATTCTTGATCCATTTTACGTGATCAAGAACACGGATAGGGTCCATTATGTGATCAGGATCGATCCCATTTTTGCCTGATCACGAGCATGGCTCTCGATCGGAGCTTATAACTAAGTTCAGGAAAGCTGTGGGAGAACATGATGTTTCCGGGCTTTTTCTCCATCGCCGACGGGCGGGCAGGGGGGCAAAAAATTGCCCGGAGGGTTCTTCTCTTCAGGCATTCAAATGCAGCTAATGTTTAGCTTTATTCCATGGTAAATTCTGATATTTTATCTGCATAATTTAACTCTATGATCTTCATTGCAAGTCATGGTGAATGTTGTCATCATATGAAGGTAAATTGTTCCAACCATTGTTTATGTTGAGAATTTGCTATTGCAATTCAGAAATGATCATTTTTTTTTTCTTTTTGTTTTTACGGCTAACTGTTGGAGGTTTTACTCTGCTGTATTCCAATTCTTTTGGTGTAGATGTTATGATTTCAGAACTTTCGGATCGGAGTGGTGAAAACTCAGAGGTTTTGCAGAGAAGATTCTCTGCCCTTGTTTCCCTTTTTGTCATCAATAATTGATCATAGTTCATCTTGTTTGCCCTTTTGTTTTTGTCCAAAGTGGTGAGTTTCATGCCACCCTCCTATAACCGGAACATTTTAGATTTGATCGAAGTTAATTATATGATAAGTATAATATATTTAATGTATGGTTCGTATATAATTTAAGAAAAACGACAAATCACATGACAAGTGTGATACATTTTTTATGGATTTGTTGGTTCGGCCAACCTTGATTTGAGTAAGAATTTTTCAGCCTATTACAACCAAGATATATAAATAAATTTCGCAAAATTGTAATTTAGTCATGTATGTCAAGGAGGGTGGCGACCGTCGTCCTTTAAGTAACACATACACTAGTAATTTTAATCCTATAATTTATAAATTTATGACATTTTTAGTCGTTTTGCCGATAACTCACACAAGCAATTGGAAATTCTAGAAAAGTTAAGGATGTTTTTGCCAATTGGACGGCAATTGTGGACATGGCAAATTTCACAGCATTAGCCCTAATGTTCTGGAGGGAAATTAATTACACCCCTTTTGCATTTTTTGTCATATAATATAGCAAAATTTCCCTTGAAAATGTCTAGATCTAATGCCACGTCCATAATTGGTATCCAATTGGCAAAAAACTCTAATTTTTCTAAAATTCTCCATTGTCGGCGGATTTCCAATTGAATTATAAAATCATATATTGTTGCTAGTATGTTGCTTGTAGGAAGAGATTGGCAACACTTCTAATATACATTACTAAAATTATAATCTTGCCAATAAATTTTAGTAACTTTTTCAGCACAAATAGGTACCTGTCAGATATAGGTTTAATTATATTTTGAGATAATTATACTCCCATCTCCTGAAATTTAATATAACTATACGTAGGTCCCTTTGAAAAATTACATATAGCATTTGTGAGGTTTGTTTCCATCTAATAAATAAGTTCGCCTATTGGTAAAAATTTACTGAATTTTCGGATATTAACAAACAAAAATTGAATTGAAATTGATATTTATCCTTGATTTTACAGGTCAAATTAATAACTTTTTTCGAACTAAGTTACACTTATAACGGTGAAAATATACCTCCTCATATGCATTAGTACGTGAAGATGTACGAGGGTAATCTGATTACAAAAGATTTATTTGATCTGCAATAAGTAAGTAATAAGTCAATTGAGGTGTAAATATAGATTTTTTTGTTTTATGGTTAATATCAGCAATTTCGATGAATTTTGACTAATGGAGAGGGAAGGAAAGTTTATGGTGCTAGATGTAATTTTTCAAACTACAGAGGGTGTATATATAATTCCACCAAACATCATGGGATGACAGTTTAATTATCCCTTATATTTTTAATCCTATAATTATAGCCATTAGACATTTTGTCTTGTAATTTGTTAGGGTTGTAAAATAGTCATCCACCTTGTCTAATTTTAAGATTTTAGGACAATCTTATCCAGAATTTTCAAAGTTGGCCGGAAAAAGTGGCATCATCATCTCAGCCAACTTTAAAATTTCCAACCACTAATTTTATCCTGAAATCTCAAATTGTAAACACATATACAACTAAATTGCTACCCTAATAAATTACGGGACCAAAATATCAAAACACCATAATTACATGGCCTAAAATGCATTTAAGCCACCATACATCCATATATATGTTTATATAAATACAAATTACATGTATGTAGCTAGATGCACACACATGCATTGAAACTCATGATGTGTGTATATCCCACTTTTTCATCACCATGACCACTCTCTCCCTGCAGCCATTAATTGATTGACCCTCAATTTCCTCATAATCATTATCTACCAATTCATCTCTCTCAACACCCTCACCCTCTGAAGCACCATAGCCACCTTCACCCTCACCCTCTACAGCACCATGACCACCCTCAACCATTAATTCAGCAATTTTCAGCCCTTTTGCAACTTCAGGTATATCCCCCACCCCCCACCCCCCCCAATCACTTCAGCCCCCAAAAAAAGTAAAGGGCCCCTCATCTACTCAACCATTTCAGTTTCTGCAAGTCCTTCATCCCCTTCAACCATTTCAATTTCTACAGGCCCCTCACCCCCCTCAACTTCAATATAAATAAATATATCTCCATTCTTCTTAATTTTCCTCCATGTCCTCTTCATATCATTGTTATCAATTAACATTTTAAAATCTTTATTCACAATTATATAAAATACCCTACCCTTCCCTAACCCAAGACTATCACAAAACAGTTTAAAAGTTTCAATGTTGATCTCCTGGGGTAATACATAATCATATTTAGAGACGCTACCCCCACAAACATAGCTCCAGGGATATGTCTAGCCACACCATTATAATGCAGAGACAATGTAATGGATTTAGTGTCACGATCTGTAATTAAAACAAAAAAGAAACACACAAAAAAAAAATACGAGTTACTGTAGGGGACCACATCCATTAAAAGTATAAAACAAAGAAGCAATGGTTGACAAACACAAAAAGAAAAACGAGACAAACCTAGCGAGGGTCCACATACACAATAATAAACAAGAAAAACATAGCAAGGGTCTACATACACAATAAGGATTAAAGGCAATTTTAGTCCCCTAACTTCAGGTCACTCTCGTTCTAGTCCCGTAACTTACTAGGGTTCCATTTTAGTCCCCTAAAACTGAAAAAATCTCAATTTTGGTACAAATTTCGTCGGAAAGTTGCCTCACTCGTCGGAAAAAATTACATGCCACTCATGTGACTTATTAAATTGGGGGTTGCTTTTCTATTGGCTGGAACAGATGAGGTGGTGACTACCTGGCGCTGATGTAGCGACGACGTGGAATTAAAAAAAAATATGTCTGACGTGGATAAAATATCCACGTCAGCAAAATTAAAAAAGAAAACCACAAAACAAACGGCTCCTCTCTTATAATTGCAGCCTCTTCTTCCATTTCCCCCTAAATCAAGAAGAACTCTAGAACACCCAATAAAATTGAAGACATGAAGCCAAGTCACCGTACTCTCCATTTGAACCCCACCACGAAATGCTCACATTCTCAATACCCAGGCAGAAATACAAAACCACCCCCATAAAAGCAAGCCATGCATCCAATGTTGCCGAGAGTACATAATTGTACCTCTGCCACCACCTCTTCCGATACCGAAAAACAAACAAGTTGAAGATTGTTCCAACCAGTATCCAACTGTTGAAGTTAAGAGTTGTGGCCGACGGCATTGCTGTGGTCGCCCCAAGAAGTCACTACCCCAATTATCATCGACATTGCTCTTCAATTTTGTTGGGTGTTCTAGGGTTCTTCTTGATTTTGGGGGAAATGGAAGAAGAGGCTGCAATTATAAGAGAGAAGCCGTTTGTTTTGTGGTTTTCTTTTTTAATTTTGCTGACGTGGATTAAATATCCACGTCAGGCATATTTTTTTTTAATTCCACGTCGTCGCTACATCAGCGCCAGGTAGTCACCACCTCATCTGTTCCAGCCAATAGAAAAGCAACCCCCAATTTAATAAGTCACATGAGTGGCATGTAATTTTTTTCCGACGAGTGAGGCAACTTTCCGACGAAATTTGTACCAAAATTGAGATTTTTTTTTTAATTTTAGGGGACTAAAATGGAATCCTAGTAAATTACGGGACTAAAACGAGAGTGACCTGAAGTTAGGGGACTAAAATTGCCTTTAATCCTACACAATAATAACAAAAACCCAGCAAGGGTCCCTTTCTACGTACAAAAAACGAAGAAAAAGGGTTAAGAAAACTTACGGTATTGAGGAGGAGGCATACCCATATGCCTCTCATGCTTAACGAACACCATCCTTCACTTTTGTATTGTGAATCTTGCTCTCACAGAGGTTTTAGGGATTAGGTCATTTTTTAGGGCTGGCGATCGAAGAGGGATTAGGGCTGAAGATCGAAGGGGATTAGGAATTAGGGCTGAAGATCGAAGAGGCATTAATCTGTGTTTTCCCCCCAATTCCATGTCAGCACATGACGTGGATAAGAAATCCACATCATCGCCTCTTTTTTTTTTTTAATCCATATCCTCCGCCATGTAAGTGCGTTTTTGGCCAATAAAAATGGATTCCCTAATTAAAAAAGTCACGTGATGACCATGTGCCTTTTTTCGGTGACTGAACCAATTTTTCGTCCAAATGTGTACCAAAATTGAGCTTTTTCAAGTTATTGAGGACTAAAATGAATAGGAAGTTACAGGACTAAAATGAGAACTGCTTGCAGTTACCGGACTAAAATTTCCTTTTAATCCTCATTTAAAATATGGGGGGATGTTTAGGCTGCTTAATGACATGGGATTTTTTTCAATAGAAAAATGAAAATATGGGTGTGTTTCATGCAATTATCCCTTACAGAATCATCCTTAGCATCCAAAAAGTAGATATAGTTGTGTAATATCGTTGGCATTATGAGGATGTATTTATAATTTTTCAAAAAATATAAGTGATTTATGTAAATGATGTCGACGGTTTTAACATATACATGTGTATATATAATTATTTAAAGAACACAAATTATTTTTGTAAAAATAAATCATAAATAAAAAAAATAGATATACTTATTTAATTTTATTTTTGATAGTGTGCTTTGAGTTAGTTGAGGCAGCAGCGAAAGCAAATGAAAGCATGTGAATCCATGAAGGGCACAGCATGTGTGTATAAAGGGAGAAAAATGCCAACGGAGAGGCAATAATTCCGTCCCAACGTGTTTGGAACGGTACGTACAGCAGACGTCGTCGTCTTGTCCTTTTGGCCTCTGCAGCTCATATCCCTCAACCTGTAATCAACAAATTTGATCGACAATCTTTAACGGACCGATGCTGATGTGATGGTAGTGGACCATAACATCAATGGTGGATGTCACATTATAAGTTGAATTAAGATGACAAAATTAAAATAAAGAAATGCAAAAACATCATCCTTCCATCCATATATATTTTAAATTTACTCTGTGAATAAATAATTAATATTATGATATTATATCTAGGAATTAATTATGAAAATTAAATTAGTAACAAGAATTACTAATTTATATTTGATTGGTAAAATATACATATAGGCCAAAGTACAATTTAATGATTGCAGTTTTTTTCCTGCACAAATTGAATTTTACAATTTAATTCTTTAATTTTAATTTTTTTATAATTTTAATACCTATACCTTTCCAGCCAATTTGGTTGAAAAGTTGCATATGACTTGCATATGATCCAATTAAATTGAGAATTCCATCTATTTCGTTCATTAATTAGGTTATGTGCAAATCATAGTTACGTCTCATGGTTGGCTAATTTTTCTGTAAAATTAGAAAATCGCATCATTCTTTCCTTTACTTCTTAACCTTCTATATTAATTTACAACATATATACATTTATATAAAGCAAGCAAAATAAATTAATTACACACTTTTAATTTGGTTAAAGACTTTAGCTTTGAGTAATTAAATTAATTTTGAATAACCACATAATAATTTCTAAAAAACGACATATTTATGAGAGGGTAATACATAGTTTCCATGTAATTATATTTAAAGGGAAAATGCACACCACCCCGTGTGAATCCGAAATAAGCAATTACCTCATGTGAAAAAAATATTAAATTACCTTTCGGTGATTTTCTAAAAGAAGCAAATTAGCCCCTCAAAAGAGTTGGTGCATTACACGCGTCTTTAACGCTTTTTATTAGTTTTTTTAAAAATAAATATTATTTTATATGTAAATTATATTATATATATAATATATATAAATATATCTTTATTATTAAAAAAAGCTAACCTCCCCGTCGCCACCATAGCTGTGGCGGCATAAAACCTTCCCCTGTTGTCGACCCCATTCCCCAGAAACCCTCCCACAGTCGTCGCCCCGCAATCCCCGGATCCCTTTCCCCCATCTAGCGAACCCTTCTCGAGTAGCCCTTCGTCCGTAAACCCTTCTCCTTCCCCTGAAATCTTTCCCCGATACCCTTCCCCTTCTCCAAAAACCCTTCCCCGTCACCGCCCTCCACCATCCTTTCTTTCTCTCTCTAAATATATATACTTTTTATATATATATATTTATAATATATTACATAAAAAAATTATTTTTTTAGTCCTTTAAGTTTACATATTTTAATTTTAGTCCTATAACTTTCAAAAATGCGTAATTTTAGTCCTCTAACATAATTTTGAATAATTTTACCCCTTCACAATTTTTAAAAGGGTAAATTTACTCTATCTCAATTCATTTTGCATCTTATAACTAAATCAAGAATTTGGAATACCAGGAAATAAGGCAATCAAAACAAAATATAAATTTATGAAAGCTTAGTTTTATTTTGGAAGCATGTTGGGCCTTTTTAAAAGAATTAGGATGGATTATTAAACTTTGTCATCAAAAGGGCAAAAATATCATAAATAAAGTTAAATGACCGAATCTACGCAAAATTGCTAAATAAAGAAGTAAATTTAATATTGTCAAAGTTAAAGGACCAAAAAGAATTCTTATCTATAGGACGAAAATTTTCTTTTATCCTATATTACATATAAACATAAAATCATTTATATATTTATATAATATTATTTCACATAAAAAATATAGTTTTAAATGCTGGCCGTTGATTTGAAATTAAAATAAGATATGGGCCATTAATCTACTAGTCAAATTTGGACTTTAAATTCAAATCAAATCTAATGGTTCTTAGATAATTAAGATTATAAATGTAATTTTATAATTTAGAAAAACACATTAAGGTAATTTGGTATTTTTTTCATAAGAAGTAATTTGCTCATTTCAAATATTACAGAACGAGTATGCATTTTTTTCCTAAATTTAAATGGAAGAGAAATTAAAAATCTTTGTTATTAAGTACAAACCACAAACCACAAATATATATATATATATATATGTATGTATAAGTGTGTGTGTGTGTGAAAATAAAAGTGCAGCCATAATTCATTGTGAACCAGAGACAGTAGCAAAAAAAATTAACTATAAGACAACCAAATGATCAAACGAGAAGGGGTTCCATCAATCATAAATCCCTTTTGGATTTCTACTATTTGATGCTTAATTTTGTCTCCGCCGTAGATGGAAGATCAAATTGTAGATATATCATGAAAACTTTTCAACATTACTCATATCTTCATATATCCTAAAGCATATATATATATATATTATATATACTAAAAAAAATGACTAAATAATTACGAATTGTTTAAAGATATTTTGTTGCTAAATCTATTAATAAGTAAATTTTTTATATTAAATAATATGAATTAAGTAGCAACGATTTAGCAAGATTTTCTTACTAATTATCTCAGTGTTCATTTTAATATTAAATTTGTTATAGCTATTGAACTATTTTCTTGTAATGATATAGAGACACATATATTTCAGCTTAAGAGCCAAAAGGCCGAGAACACCGGAGAGTCTTGAAGCTCAAGGTGCAGCAAATTTATATACATAAACATAAGAATCTTGAAGCTGATCAACATGGACAAAACGTCGAAATCTTACTGCATATCAAGAATTTCAAGAACAAATTAAGACAAGAAAACTTACAGATATTCGTAATTAATTAGTCCCAAAGAGAAGAACAGCTTACTGCCCATAAATGAATTAGAAGCAACAAAGAACTTTATCAGCATTTCAGGGAGACCCCTTAAAGCAAGAATTGATCTCTTAATGCAGAATTTTCAAAAATCTACGCCTGTTCGTTTGTGTTTTCATTTTCAGTTTTCAATTTTTGAAACAGTAATTAAAGTAAAAGCATGTTTGTGCGTACGCGAGCTTCTCCAACTCAACAATGGGCC